>NW_026535790.1:0-1470833 GCF_028551555.1 Melozone crissalis
CCCTTCCTTTCCTTCCTTTCCTTTCCTTTCCTTTCCTTTCCTTTCCTTTCCTTTCCTTTCCTTTCATTTCATTCCATTTCCTTTCCATCCCCTCCCTTCCCTTCCCTGAACCTTCCCTGAACCTTCCCTTCCCGGAACCTTCCCGGAACCTTCCCGGAACCATCCCGGAACCTTCCCTTCCCTTCCCTTCCCTTCCCTTCCCTTCCCTTCCCGGAACCTTACCTTCCCTTCCCTTCCCTTCCCTTCCCTTCCCTTCCCTTCCCTGAACCTTCCCGGAACCTTCCCTTCCCTTCCCAGAACCTTCCCGGAACCTTCCCTTCCCTTCCCTTCCCTTCCCTTCCCAGAACCTTCCCTTCCCAGAAACTTCCCGGAACCTTCCCTTCCCTTCCCTTCCCTTCCCTTCCCTTCCCTGAACCTTCCCGGAACCTTCCCGGAACCTTCCCGGAACCTTCCCTTCCCGGAACCTTCCCTTCCCGTCCCTTCCCTTCCCTTCCTTTCCCTTCCCTTCCCTTCCCTTCCCTTCCCTTCCCTTCCCTTCCCTTCCCTTCCCTTCCCTTCCCTTCCCTTCCCTTTACCTCCCTTCCCTGAACCTTGCCTTATCTGAACCTTCCCTAAACCTTCCGTGAACCTTCCCTGAACCTTCCCTGAACCTCCCGTTTCCTTCGTTTCTCGGAACCTTCCCGGGACATTCCCGCAACCTTCCCTTCCCGGAACCTTACTTTCCTTCCCGGATCCTTCCCATCCCTTCCCTTCCCTTCCCGGAACCTTCACTTCCGTTCCCTTCCCTTCCCTTCCCTTCCCTTCCCTTCCCTTCCCTTCCCTTCCCTTCCCTGAACCCTCCCTTCCCTGAACCTTCACTGAACGTTCCCTTAGCTTGCCTTCCCTTCACTTCCCTTCCTGGAACATCCCGGAACCTTCGCGGAACCTTCCCTATCCTTCCCTTCCCGGAACCTTCCCTTCCAGGAACCTGCCCTTCCCGGAACCTTCCCTTCCTTTCCCTTACCGCAACCTCCCCTTCCCTTCCCGCAACATTCCCTTCCTGCAACCATCCTTTCCTGCAAACTTCACTTCCCGCAACAATCACTTCCAGCAGCATTCCCTTCCCATCCGTTCAGTTCCCATCCTTTCCCTTCCCTTCCCTTCCCAGAACCTTCCCTTCCTTCCCTTCCCTTCCCAGAACCTTCCCGGAACCTTCCCGGAACCTTCCCGGAACCTTCCCTTCCCTTCGCTTCCCTACCCTTCCCTTCCCTTCCCTTCCCTTCCCTTCCCGGAACCTTCCCTTCCCTTCCCTGCCCTTCCCTTCGCTTCCCATCCCTTCCCTTCCCTTCCCTTCCCTTCCCTTCCCTTCCCTTCCCTTCCCTTTCCGGATCCTACCCTTCCCTTCCCGGAACCTTCCCTTCCCTTCCCTTTCCGGAACCTTCCCTTCCCGGAACCTTCCCTTCCCTTCCCTTTCCGGAACCTTCCCTTCCCTTCCCTTCCCTTCCCTTCCCTTCCCTTCCCTTCCCGGAACCATCCCTTCGCTTCCCTTCCCTTCCCTTCCCTTCCCTTCCCTTCCCTTCCCTTCCCAGGACCTTCCCTTCCAGGAACCTTCCCTTCCCTTCCCTTCCCTGAACCTTCCCTTCCCTTCCGTTCCCTTCCCTTCCCGGAACCTTCCCTGAACCTTCCCTTCCCGGAACCTTCCCTTCCCTTCCCTTCCCTTCCCTTCCCTTCCCTTCCCTTCCCTTCCCTTCCCGGAACCTTCCCGGGACCTTCCCGGAACCTTCCCTTCCCTTCCCTTCCCTTCCCTTCCCTTCCCTTCCCTTCCCGCAACCTTCCCTTCCCTGAACCTTCCCTTCCCTGAACCTTCCCGGAACCTTCCCGGAACCTTCCCGGAACCTTCCCTTCCCTGGGCCTTCCCTTCCCTGAACCTACCCGGAACCTTCCCGGAACCTTCCCGGAACCTTCCCTTCCCTTCCGGGAACCTTCCCTTCCCTTCCCTTCCCTTCCCTTCCCTTCCCTTCCCGGAACCTTCCCTTCCCTTCCCGGAACCTTCCTGGAACCTTCCCGGAACCTTCCCGGAACCTTCCCTTCCCGGAACCTTCCCTTCCGGGAACCTTCCCTTCCCTTCCCTTCCCTTCCCTGAACCTTCCCTGAACCTTCCCTTCCCTGAACCTTCCCTGAACCTTCCCTGAACCTTCCCTACCCTGAACCTTCCCTTCCCTGAACCTTCCCTTTCCTTCCCGGAACCTTCCCGGAACCTTCCCGGAACCTTACCTACCCAGAACCTTCCCTTCCGGGAACCTTCCCTTCCCTTCCCTGAACCTTCCGTTCCCTTCCCTTCCCTTCCCTTCCCTTCCCTTCCCTGAACCTTCCCTTCCTGGAACCTTCCCTTCACAGAACCTTCCCTTCCCTTCCCGGAACCTTCCCTTCCCGGAACCTTCCCGGAACCTTCCCGGCACATTCCCTTCCCGGTACCTTCCCTTCGCGGAACCTTCCCGGAACCTTCCCTTCCCTCACCCTTCCCTTCCCGGAACCTTTCCTTTCCTTTCTCCTTTCTTCTTCATCTTCACTCGCTTTTCTCCCGCCTTGACTTTTTTTCCACTGTTTTCTTGGCCTTGCCATCTATGGACATTTCCTTTGCAACACCCATTGTGCTGCCCACTCCTCCACTTCATTGACTTGTCTCTCCTACCCCATCTTGCCTTTCCTTGTCATTCTTGACCATTCCTTTCCTTTGCCTTCCTGGCCCATCCATGTCCTTCCCTTGCCTTTCTTACTAATCCAGTACCTTGCACTGACTTGCTCACCTATTCTTCTTTCACTTCCCATTTGTCCAGCTCCAATCCTTCATTTCCCTCTCTTTCTAGGATTCTCATTGCCTTGCCTCCCTCTCCTTTGTCTTGCCTTACAGAGCCACTAATTTTCTTGCCTTGCCCTTTGTCTTGGGTTAAAATTGTTTTGTGGAGATATAGACAAAAACTCCACAACTTTGTGAAAGTTGTAAAGCCGATATGTTTATTATTACAGCACCGGACCCATGCGGAGATTACTCTCTTTGAAAGGCATGTGTACCTCTGGGAACTTCAGGTCCCATTTTATTCCCCTCTCAAATGCATATGCATACAATTTCACAATAGGTTCATACATATTCATTTTTACAAATTGTGCTTACCGCTCTCACAGCAGTCTCCGGCTCTCTTTATCACCCTCTGTCTCCCCCTCTTATCTCTGTCCTTCACTGAATTCCTGAGCCTAGGCCTTGCAATCAGACTACATAGCCATGTTTCAAACTACAGACGTAACTCAAAGATGTACATTTCACTTAAATCAAAATGGATTTCTACCCTGGAAAATTTTCCACTTTGCCTCACAATATAAAGATGTATTCGATTCCTATCCTCAAGAGGTGGTTGAAACCAGGAGGGGCATTGTTGTTCCTTATCTCCTGTTAATCGGCCCATCAATGCCTTGCCACTTGACTCAGAGATAACTCCTTCCAGGAGCCTTTTCTGTTTAATTGACCCATCGCATGACTCATAGAATGATACCAGCCAATTGTGAGATGGTACACCCAGGGGGAAGGAGCTAAGCATCCCCACCTCGATATAATTTGGGTTTTCGGATAGAACAAGCTGCCCTTACCCACTGGTTTCCAGAGGACAAGAGTTACCGGATCTATTCTACAGGATCACCACTTCAACAAGACTATGTCATCTTGACTGCTACCACCACCCTAACTAGCAGAGTGTCAGGTTGTATTCTGACACTGTCAGTGGTTTTACTTTTGTATTTCTGCCTTTACTTTGTATATGCAGAATACATTTTGTATTTCCCTTTACTTGCCTTGCATTAGCTTGCTCAGCAGTCCCCCACTTGGAATTCACCACCTCTCTTTTTGTGGAATTTCTTCAACTTGCATTGCCCTGCCTGCTTCTCCTAGGACTCTCAAGGTTTTCAATAGCTTTTTTTTTCTCAAGGCTCCAGTGTTTCAGGAGCATGTGAGAGGATGCCCAGAGGAGGTCCCGTGCAAGCACACCTATCTGTCCTGACAGCTTTCTTCTGGCATCTATCCTTACATGTCTTTAATTTTGGACACAAAATTCACAGTTCCCCCTTGGGCTTCAGGAGCAGAATGAGAGGCTTTTGCATTCAAAGAAAAGCAGGCAACCCAAGTGTTTCAAGTGCTGAGTAGAGATGGTTCATGAGAGATCAAGGCCAGACAGAGTAGTCGGTCCTGGCTGCTTTTGTATAGCAGCAATCTTTGAATGGACCTGCCACTAGCCTTGTTTTGGCAACCCAACAATATCTTTTTTTGTCCTGCTGATCCTGCTTTGCTTTGCATTCCGTCACATGCCCAAGCCCCACCTGTCACTTTGCTTCTTCTTTCCTTCAGGGGACTTACATTGCTTAGCCCTTCCTCTTTCCACCTGGCCCAGCCCTTACTGGACTTACCTTCCAATGCCCAGCCTTGCCTCTAACTTCTGGGCCTTATCTCACCTACCATTCCATTTTCTTTTCCCTCATGCTACCAGCCGTGCCAACCTCTCCACTGGCTTGCTTACAATTGCATACACTTGCTTTACATTGCCTTACCTGCATGGAAGGGAAGGCAAAGAGCAGTAGGCAAGGCAAAGCAAAGCCAGGAAGTTTTTTGTAGGGTTAGGCAAGGCAGACATGAGTAAGGCAAGCAAAGCAACGGTAGGCTAGGAAAACTCGTCAAGGTACTGGAGGCAATGCAAAGTCAATTGGCTCATTTTCTTGGCATGTAAAAGATATGGTGCCAATGTTAGTATGGCAGATTTTAAGGTACCGTGGAGGAGCTAGTCGAGCAGACATTTCTGTCCTGGCCCCTTCTGTGTCGAAGCCATTGTTGGATACAGTCAGTACTGGACATGGTATGCCACTTTCACTTGCTAACTTACTGAACGAGAAAGGCAATGCTTTCTCATTGGAAGGAAAGGGAGGAAGGAAGGAAAGAACCCGGTAACCCCAGTGTTAGAGGTGCAGATAAGAAGCTGTGCCATGCAGCTCAAGGGTGGCAGCAGCTTTCTATCCTGACATTTTTGGTTTGGAAGTACTGACTCAATTTGTGTAATCACAGAGTCAGTATCCGTCTTTGGAAGATGGTCTCCTTCCTGAAAGAATCCATTTGGCATGTGTTTTTCCACTTCTCAGAGGTAGCTTTCTTGAAATTGTGCCAGCACACTTCTTTTGGACAAGGTAAGCAAATACGCTGAGTCTCAGTGTACAGCTGACCTAATGCACCTACCTAATGCAGGCAGGTAATGCCCAGTACCAGTGTTCTGACCACTTAGTACAGGATCAGACCCTGGATGTTTTGGATTTTGGAGAATGGGATGCCATTTAAGATGGGCTCCTAGTTCCTCTCTTTGGCAAAGAAAGCAAATTTGGAGGGTACTTTAGGTGATCAAAGTGAATTTAAAGGCTTTTCCCAATAGGCAGTTCTCTGGATTAGAGTTGTTGAACTGTCAGTGGGAATGCAAAGGCCAAGTGATGGAGTTTTCATCCTTGTAGAGTTAGTGCGTGAGCAGTCTCTTGTGCCATTCCATTTGGATCCTGACTCTGTGAGATTGAAGGCTTATGATGGTATCTAAAACTGAGAGGGAAAGTGGCAATAGCAGGGTGGTTTTCACAGTTTGATGGGGGCAGTTATACTGTAGGTAGCAAAGAGCTTTCTCCTCTGGCAGTTTTGCGAGCTGTGTTTTTGGCAATTGTTTTCAAGTTTGTTACCAGCCTCTAGGAGACTGAAAAAGGTTTGTTAGGGCAGAGGAGCTGGTGTTCCTCTTTGAGTGTGGTGCACTTGCAAGGGTAAGATCAGAGAAATCTTTTGTCCTGACAGTTGATTGGAGAACTGGGGCATTTCCGGCTTGGCTGTGTCCTGGGAATGGTTTTGAGCTGGGTTCGGTGCATGTCCTTGTTTTGTGACTCAACAGAGCCATCGTATGATTGTTTCTATGAGCGTTGACAGTGCCCAGGAAAAAGTCAAGCGCTTTTCTGGCCTAGCCCCATTCGTGTGGCAGCAGTGTGGTCAAGAGTTCCTCCGTAGATCCTGGCCCTTGGACCCTGACAGAATGTGATCCTGGTATGTAATGAGGAAGGAAAAAGAAGCATTTCATTGTTTGCTATGCAGTTTATAGGCTGCAAAAGAAAAGGCAATTGCAGCATGGCCTCTTCCCTTTAGAACATTTTCTGAGCCATCAGTTGCTCAACACGTAACTCGCACCCACTGAAATGCATCCAGCTCCCTGGAGATATGCACTTTCCCTCAAGGTCTATGTGCCATCTTGCAAATCCTAAACCCTTTCAAAACATCCAGCAGCTACTCGCACAGAAAAAGTCCTACACAAAATGTCAGTGCTGGCCATAATAGTATCTTTGAAGTTTGTCAACTAACTGAAACACACCAGGGATTCACACATTCCTTCTCAACTGTATGTATAGCATCAGCAAATTCTCCCAAAGTGGAAGAGTCTACGGTTACAGTAAAGGGTTCCAGCTGCAGTTCTGATAGATAGATGTGGTAGGACAGGAGACATTTGCAGACCTACCCAGTTCCCTGTGCAATCTGACATTAGCAGTGCAAATATTTTCACACACTTTCATTGTCACCATGTCCAAGCAACTAGAGCATACAGATGGAAGTATCAAGAGGGAAGGTGTTCTTCAAGTACCTCCTATTCTTAACGGCTTTTAAACTGAGAACGCTGGTCCACATCTTCTTTCCAAGAGAGACCTGCCGTTACTTTTTGCATTCTCACATTTTCATTGCAAACTTCCTGCAACTACTCTAATAAAAGAAAAAGGCTCTGGAAGTAAAAACCAGTGCAAGGCTGTGTCTTCCACGTACACCACATCACACTCACTGGTGCACTCCATCCTGTCTTTCTCCACTGCATCTACCATTGTGTTCTTTTGATCTCAGAGCCTGAAAGTAGGGACAATTATTACCACAGGGGGGTTGGAAATGATATATGAGTCTCCTCAAGGCAGGTCTTAGGAGCCCTCAGAGAAATATATCACCCAAGATAGTGCAGCTATCTTGGTATAAAATCAGCAGGATGTCTTCTGTGATAGTGTTGGAAACAGAGAAATTTTAAAAAAAGACAAAATAACAAATCTCTTTACAGAGATAACCTGAGCCATGTGCAAGACGTTCTTGCTTCTGGTAAAACAAAAGCAATTAGTTCCTTTGTTCTATTCTTTCTCTAGTGAATTGCTTAGGCAGGACTTTTTGGCTCCTGTCCAATTGGCTATCGTTAAGTTTGAGGTGAAGTCCCTCAGGTCTTATGAAGTGTATTTGTTAATCGAGGGAAATAACTTCTGGGTTTTTTTCCTTTTGAAGGCCACAAAGGATAGTTTGGTCATTCCATCAACAGTGTGCACATTCCTATAGGAAGAGGCATAGGTATCAGTACAAGCAGCTCAAGTGAATTTTAATCCTTTCGACTGCCACAATGATTTTGGTTGGTCGGCCAGTGATTGCCACACTCCTTTTAAAGCTGATATGCCACATTCATAGCCTGGTCCTCTGTGGCTTCATTCTTTTCCTGTTGGAAGTTGTCACCCTTTCATTCTCCTGGAGGTAACTTGTCAGCAACCTTAACAATTTCCCAGTCATATCCAGGTCCCCTGTCTGCCCCCGAAAACACAAACTTAAAAAAAGAAAAAGTAGGGGGAGAGGAAGAGGGAAAATTTCTCATTACCAGCATCTCTGTTAGCAAAAAGGAAGAATTCTCTGTTAAAATTACAAAGCACACGAACTTTAGTAACATTAAAGTGAAGCATTTCAGAGACAGCTTGTGATTTACAAAGCTGTGAAAGAAGATAAAGATAGTAGAGAATTGAGTGAGTCTGAAGAAGAGCTTAACTTCTTACATGCTAGTCGCACAAAAACCATAAAACCTTATCATATACAAAAACACCCAAACAATTCCACGGACAAGAAAACAAGCACACAGACATGAACCACACAAAGAGACTGCAGTTCAGACGTTACTTCATCAACCTACAAAAAATTCAAATCCTAAGTTTTATGTTGGTTTTTAGAGGCAAAATTTGTTAATATCATAAAACTTTTAACAGAAACGTTGTGTCCATCATATTAAAAAATTCTAAAATATCCAAATTTATAAAAGTTAAATGTTAAAGAAAGAGTTTAGTACCATATAACGAATCAGTCCATTAAAAAGTACGAAAAAATTTGCTTAAAAGCTCTTTACAAATCCACTTCCCATATTTCCCTCTGTTTTGGACATAAAAAAATATTTGATGGTTTTGTATACCATTTGTTTTGTGCAGTGAAGTACACAAGGCACTATCACTAATAGTATATATGAGAATTAATTCATATAAACCTATTTTGCAACTATTGCACACAACTATGTCTATGTGCTATTAAAAGAACATTGATTGTGGTTGTATGCTGTAAAGCTGTATGTCTGACAGCACTAACATATATTATCGTGCCAAAAAATGTAATGTAAATAGCATTGACTTCTTAGTTCATACTTCATTGGATGTAATAGTTTTAGTGCTTTACCTGAGGAAAGCTGAGGAAGAAATAAAGATTTGAAATTGTTATTACAGATGGAGTAATAATGATGGGAAAACACTGCAGCTGTGAAGGGCAGTGTTGGCTGCGAAGCACTCCAGGGCGTTGCCTCGGCTGAAAGATGCCTAGAAAATGCACTGACCTACTAAGCCCTGGGTATCCCCACAATCTGCTTCTCAATGTCATCTAAATCTAGATGGAAACTATTTTGACTACATCTAACACATCTAGAGGAAATGTGTCATGAAAACACAATTGTCTGGAGTTTGGCCCCATAGACTGGAGGACCTTATATTTGCACCACATTCAAGGGGAAATCTTCTCTCCTAGACAACATGCAAAGCACTGTAATATCATGGTGCTCCTGGTACTGTCCTGCTAAGGTTGAAAAACCAGGCGCACACATTACAGCCTCGCAATGACAAAAGATTCCGAGTGATATCGCAACAGTTGAGGTGTGTGGCAATGACGGTGAAAATCAACAAAGCTAAATGCCTCAGCTGAGCTTCAGCTGTATGCATTTCACAGAAGGCAAAGAATGAAGCAGCAGAGCACCTGGCTTTTGTGCACACAGTACAAAATTGCAAGAATGGAGGAACAGCTCATTAACAAACAAAGCTGAGTATGCTCTTCCTTCTTGAAAATAGAAGGCACAAGTATCAGACTTCATGGCAAAAGGCGAAGGAAACATTTTTTTTTGGAAAAGCACAAAACACTCTGATGCTTGGCACTCTTCCTCTCAGATAGATATACGATCCCAATATTCAGTCTCAAAACTCTCTTGGCAACTTTTCGCAGCTGTTCCCTTAGCAAAAGGCACTGAAAGTAAGAGCTAATCATGGGCTGAACTTTTTGCCTTGCACCACATAAGCCACATGAAAATTACCTTTGGACTGTGTATTACCATTCTCTAAGCGTAAAGAGCAAAACTTTCCACAGGGGGCTAAAAAAGGAATAGGTACCAGCACAAAAATGTCTTTTACCTTATTTCACAGGATTGCTAACGTGAATTTAACAGGCAGGTTAACAGTCAGACACCTTCCTCAAGCAGTCTGATGGCTGTGCACACAAGGCCAGTGCTCTACGGCTTAATTCTTCGCTGCTGGGGCATGAATTTAGGTCCTGGAGGCAAATATGTGTCTACTTCTGCAGATCACTGTGACTGCAGCAAAAAATTCTGGTCCCCTGTTTCTGCCAAGGCATGCTCAGGCCAGGCACTTACATTCCCGGCTCTACAGAGCCCTGCTTTCTGTGTCTCTTGTGGTCTGCATCTTAGCAAAAATCTTTCAGACTAATTCAGTGCCAAGAAAAGAGGCCTGACCAGTACTTGCCTCATCCTGAAATTTGTATTTGATGAACATCTAAGGGGCAGTCCTCTTTCCGGTACAGTGTAAAAACTGCTGTGAGATTGCAGAGCTCTTTGCCCTCTCCTTCTCAACTCAAAGAACAAGCACGAACATTATACCCTCACAAAGGAAAAAGATCTTAATGGATGAACAGTGCATGCATGTAGCACAAACGCAGAATGGCAGCAAAGCTAAATAGACTCGCTCAACTTCAGTCCTGTGTAAATCACAAGAAAACGAAGAATGATGCTGCAAAGAAGCCAGGCTTTTTGTGGACAGAAGGAAATTGCAAAAATCCAGCAGCTGGTCATTCCCAAGAACAGGCAGGTGCGTACACTCTTGTATCTTGAAAAACTCAGCGGTGCTCTTCTTTTCTGCAGCTGCCATCGACTTGTCTCGGAATCTCAGTAGAAGCACAAGAATTTCTACAGAGGGATGCAGGAGGTTTATGTAGAAGCACAGGGAAGTGGCCTAGGAACACTTTCCATACGAATGCTAAAGTCAATTAAGGAGGCAGGCGAGTGGCAAGCCACCGTACTCCAGCAGTTAAAAAACTGTGGGCACACAAGCCCACGGATTGCACCTTATTTCTTCCCCTGTTAGGACTGCCACGCTCTCTATCTTTTGGAAGTGAAGAAGAGGCTACTTTGGCAACAGATCTCTGTGGCAGCAAGTGGTACACTGCGGTGCACTGCTTCTGTCGAAAGATGCCAGGCACTGGTACTTACCATCAGAGAAATCCATAGCCCCTGTCTTCTTCAACTCTTGTGGTCTGCATCTTGGCAAAAAGCTTTTCTGCTACGACTTGCAAGGAGAAACTGCCCCAGCAGAGCACCCTGGCCCAGAGCTTGTCCCTGAAACTTTTATTCGTTCTGCATTCAAAGGGCACTCCTCTTTCCTAGTTAACCTGCGAACTGCTGTCAGATCGCCATGCTCTCTACTCATTTCCCCCCAGCTAGTTCTACCAGTGGGAACAATATAGCCTCACAAAAGCAAAAGATCTTGAGCAATTGTGCAGTGCATATGTGTAGCACAGATGCTGAAAAGCAGCAAAATTAATAACCTCACTTATTTTCTGTTCCGTGCAAATCATGGAAGGCAAAGATTGACACAGCAGAGCATCGGGTTTCTGTGCACACTGAAGGAAATTGCAAAAATCCAGCAGCTGCTCATTCCCAAACACAGGCAGCTGCATATACTCTTGCTTCTTGAAAACCTTAACGGTGCCCTTCTATGCTGCCTCTGCCATCAACTTCTCTGCATCTCAGAGCCTAAATGGAAGCGCAAGAATTTCCACGGAGGGCTGCAGGAGGACGAGGTAGAACTACAGGGAAGTTGTCCAGGAACATTTTCCATATGAATGCTAAGGAAAATCTATCAGGCCGGTGAGTGGCAGGCCACCGTCCTCCAGCAGTCTGAAAACTGTGCGCACACAAGCCCGCTGATTTGCCCCTTCTTTCTTTGCCTATGGGAAGCTGCCGTGCTCTCAATCTCCCAGATGAGAAGAAGCGGCTACTTCACTTACAGAGCTCTGTGGCTGCAGCGGTGCACTCCAGTGTGCTGCTTCTGTCAAAAGACACCCAGCAGTGGTACTTACTAACAGAGAATTCCAGAGCCCCATCTTCAAAATTCTTGTGGTGTGCATCTTGGTGAAAAGCATTTTAGCAAAGAGAAACTATGCCAGTAAAGTACACTTTCCCCAGTCTTTCACCTGAAATTTGTTATTGCTGCACATTGAAGAAACAATACTTCGTTGTTCACCTGCAAACTACTGTCCGATCACCACCGTTTCTGCCCATTCCACCACATTTTGTACCAGTAGGAAAAATATACCCTCTCAAAGGCAAAAGATCTTGAGCGATGTAAAAGTGCATACGTGCACCACAGATGCTGCACAGTGACAAAGCTCAGCCTCCCTCAGCTTCAGTTTTGTGAAAATCATAGAAAACAAAGGATCATGCAACTGAGCACCTGACTTTTGTGCTCACTGAAGGAAATTGCAAAAATGAGCAGCTGCTCATTCCCAAAACCAGACAGCTCCATATAGTCCTGCTTCTTGAAAACCTCAGCTGTGCCCATCATTTCTACCTCTGCCATCGACTTCTTTGCATCTCAGAGCCTAAAGGGCAGCATAAGATTTTACACAGAAGGCTAGAGGAGGACTAAAAGTAGAACATGAAAGTTGTCCAAAACTCATCCCCAACGAATGCTAGTGTGGATTGAATGCAGGCGAGTGACAAGCCTCCTTCCTTCAGCAGTTTAAAAGCTGTACACAAATGCCAGTGGTGTGTGGCTTCGTTTTTCACCTCCTGGAAGCTGCTGTACTCTTTGTCTCACGGAGGTGAAGAAACGGCTTCTTCGCTCATAGAACATTGTGCTGGTCGCGGTGCGTCCAAAGCTAGGCTTCTGCCAAAAGTCACCAGGGACGGGCGCTCACCTTTGCACAGCTCCAGATCTTTGTATTCTGGGACTCTTGCCGCCTGTGTCTTAACTAAAAGCTTTTCAATGATGTCTTGAAAGGAGAAACTGTGCCAGCACAGCAAACATCCCCTGATCTTGTCCGAGTAATTTGTCAAGTTCTTTGAAACTCGCAGCCTAAAGGGAAGCATAAGATTTACCTCAGAGGCTTGCAAGTGGACAAGCAATTAGCATAGGAAGGATGTGCAAGATCTCCCCTTATCACTCTCCTGCCTTTTCCATTCACATTAACATTCGAATGGAAGGAGTTTTGGACAACTTTTTCTGCTTCTCGCTAAAAACTATGCAGCGCTCCGTGCAACGTCCAGAACAATATCAGGAGATGTTTTCTGTACTGGCACAGTTTCTCCTCACGAGACATAGTGGAAAAGCTTTTTCCTAAGATGTAGGCGACAAGAGACGCTAAAGACGAAGATACGGAACTCTCCAAAGCTCAGCACCACTCCTGGGAATCCTTCGGCAGCAGACGCGCTCCCGGAGTGCACCACGACCGACACAATGCTCTGTGCGCAAAGAAGCGGCTTCTTCACCGCCGGGGAACTGAAAGAGGAATGAGAAGCTTAAGACCTGATTGCCACAATTGTGTAGTGGTTTGGGTGCTCCAGCTGGATTAATAGTGCCATTCCTTACTGCCAGTGTCGCTGCTGGTCAAGCTTTGAGTATGCTTAATAAGTTGGGACGCTGGTAAGGTCAGCTAGTTTAAATCAGATGCTCACTGACGTAGATACCATTAGACATGGCACACTGCAAAATAGAGCTTCTATCGATTTACTGTTGTTAGCACAAAGGCATGAGTGTGAGGATTTTGAAGGACTGTGTTGCATGGACCTCTCTGATCATTCTGCAGTCATTCACAGGAAACTCAAATAATGACAAGATAAGAAGAAGAAATTGTTCACAAATAAGTGGAGTATGCATGAATGGTTTGAGGGATGGGAAAGAACTGGATGGTTGAAAGATCTCCTAAAAGGAGCTTTGTTATTATTAGTATCACTATTATATTGTTTTGTTTTATTCCATGCGTCATGAAACCGCTGATCTTTTTGGAAAAAATACGGTGGAAAGAGTCTGGCTGGTGCAAGAAAAAGAAGGGGGAATTGTAGCAATGTATCTGAACCACTTAGACTACCGGGTGTACCAGCCATCCAGCCTGGAACTGCTCTTCTCAGAATTTTCTCAGGGCCCTCTGAATTCATCAAGGTTATAAGACATAAGCCATGCTAAAATAAGAAAGAGAAGCTGGGAAACAAAATTCCAAGACCACAAGAACTCGATAACGTGGGGCAGCAAAAAGCCCGGACTGTAACCGCCTTCTGAGAGGTGCACGCAGAATGCATGGACAAGACAAAGGCACCGATAAGAAATGCGGGACAAGTGTGTGCAGAGTTAGAATGTGTAAGTGCATCATGTCAATAACCAACGGCTTCAGCTTAATCCTCTTGGTCCATTGTCCAGGAGTCCTGAATTTCCCAAAAGGCATTCTTATTAAAAGGGCTCCGATTTTAGTGATAGAGTTACTTTCTAGATGATGATTAATGGGAATAGTTCTTTCAAATTCTTCCCTTGCTGACATAAGTAGGTTTCGTCTTTTCCTGATTTTACTGGTGGCTATACATTAGTTATGAATAGAAGGGAAAGAGTTTTAGAGATATGTTGTAAGAAAATATATTGGGAGCTCTGTTTCTGTTTCCATTGTCTAAGAAGGTCTCCTAAATTTTTTTGACTTTTCATAGACCTCTGGCTAGATTAGCATTTGTCTTTGATTGACCCCGTAAATTTTAGGCTACTAGGCTTGACCAATGAATGGAAAGGGGAAAGTCACAGAGCTTAGGTATTTCCCTTTTTAGCAACTTCTCAGTAGTAGGGACCTCTGTCCTCAAGTTTGTTACTTCAGCTAGCAGATTATGCTCACTCCAAAAGAAGGTGACGAGGTTGCTTCCCTAAATGGTCCAATCATTCTTCCTGCTTCTTTGTGCCTCTTTTGTATGACTGGATTTTGTATTACTGGAGTTTGTTACAAAAAGTTGGATGAAATTGCATGATTCCGCTCCTGGGGGAAACAGAGTATTTTAGCCAAGATCATCTAGGCTTTTGTCAACCTGAGATTGTCTGTATGGACAGGACACTTTAAACACAGTAATTCCTGCTAATTCAAGTTCCAATTTTATGCTTGACAAACCAAATGGTAATCCTGCACCAGTAGGGAGGGACATTGAATTGGACTTTTTCCTCTTTAGAGAGAAGCTAACGAAAAAGTTTCACCAGAATCAGAGCAGGCTGTAAAACAAGAAAAGCCTCATGAAAACAGGCCAATCCTATCCCCTTAGTCTTGCTAGTCATGATTGGACATGAATAAAATGTGTCACTCTGTGTTCCTGGGTATCACATCAGTAACAGGTACTACAGCTGCTATACTTCTCTCCTAAAGTTAAGAACAGAATCCAAAGAATTGTGATGCCATAATCACAATTCACCCTATGGTGCTGAAAGGTGAATAAGGAGTGGAAGGTGCGTGGGTCAATTAACTTGAATGGCCTATGTAAATCAGTGGCCACTGATTTCCTGAAGGTTTCAACAGGTCAGTTGCCCATGTTTTTCTTGGGATTCTTTTAACCTTTCCCCATGAGATCAGCCTCTGCTTTCAAGCCTTTGCTTGCATTTCAAGTATCTAGATGTCCTGGAAATGTGGTGTCTTTGTTATCACATCATTATTCCCTTCAAAGGGTTGTTTGCCTCAAGTCTCATTTTTGCTGGTTTTCTGCTAGTTCATTGTCATATGGCATCAGGTAAATCGTAAGAGCAAGCACACAATCTATCGCTTTTCTTTTGATTTGGCCTGTCTAGAAAATGGAATGACTGAACATCTCCGACAGCATAGGTAATAGTTAAAAGTTAGGGTTATTGTCCTGTCCTACACCTCCCAACACACTTCTCTCTGGAATGTTACTCAGGGATTACACATAAAGGCCCACCCTGTAAAATACGTTGCAGATACTTTGCAATAAGTGCAGCTTAGCAGCTAGAGATGATAACGTGGGTTAAATAACATTGCTTCTGCAGTGAGGGAAACGCTGTCTATGCAGACACACTCAATAAAGGTTACCATGGCTTAGCTACTGTCCTAAAGTAATTGTGCATTTTTAATCTTCCCAAGAAGGTAAATTCAAGCTCCTTCATTGCTTTCTGCTGGAGTCCCAAGAGAATTTCAGTCTGCTTTTTGTCATTTACAGCTGTCAGTGCTTAGCTCTTGAACATGAGACTCCCTCAGGACTGATGAAAGTTGTCTAGTTAAGAGTGAGTCAAAGACATGGTCCTGCTCTAGAAGATGAGAAGTTTTCTGCAGTCTTTGTCATCTCTACTGTTTGTGATTTTAATACAAAACCAGTGGGAAGTTTTCTGAAGGCAGTCCAGAAGCTGGCAATATGGACAGCTTACAACCGAACACTTGCTTCAGTGCTACCAGGTGATAATAGAAAGGACTTAAAAAATTTAAAAGGGCAAACAAAGCAGTTGGAAGGAAAAGAACATTAACCACTCTTCCATTCTTCTAGTATATCCTTCTTTAAACCATCATTTTCATGCAGTTTCACCACTTGCATTAGTATCCCTGAAGAGGAATCTGAGACAGAATAAACTTTTTAATGGAGTAGAAGTGACAAACGCAGGACAAGTTGCCTTTTTTGCCATCAAATATGAGTTATGCTTAAGCTACCCTTTGTTTAAGGTTCTTAGCCTACACCAAGAATTCCACTCATGATTGAGCAAATTTTACTGTCATGATTGAGTAAATTTTATTCATGACTGAGTAAATTTTACTGGCCTGACTGGCATTGAAACTTTTCAAGGAAAGCTCTGAATAGCAATGTTTGTCTAAAAATACAGTTTTATCTCCTGTATTTGCGAAGCAGGTAAGCCTTTTGCTGTCAGCAGTGTTGCTTAACCTTTCATGTCATATCCCTCTTCATATCTGTATTCTGCTTAATCTACTTTACAATTGGCACGTGAAATAAGACTACTTTTTCTTTTTGAAAGCTAATGTCATTTGACCTACTTCCAGCAAATAATTCATTAATTGCAAGTCCCCAGCTAGCATCTTTTCGGCATATTCTAACCTTCTAAAGAAGTAACAAAAGCACTCTCCAATACTTGACTTTCTTAAGCACACAAAATGCTTCTCTCCTTTGCAGTTGGCATCTCTAAAATGAACCACATGTCTGCAGTATTTTAACATGCACCATATTTAGTCAAGTCATTCATAACAAACAAAAAGCAGTCCCTTCAATTCAGAAATAGTTTTCAGTTGTTCTTGAATATACAAAACATACCCTTACCGTACGCATTGCATGCAGATTGAATGGTCGTGAAAGCAAACCCTATGTTTCTCTTGTGATAGAAGGGTTTTCCACAGTTTTCCACAATTGTTCCTGGCACAGTTTTCTACTGATGTGACTGTTAGGAAACTTGAAGGTACTTCTAAGGTACTGTAGTAAGCAGAAAAGGAGGAGAGGTTGTGCCTTATTTCTGGTTTTCTTTTTGGATTTCTTCCTCTTGCTCTTTTTCATTTCACCTTTCTAGATATTGTGATTTAGATTGGTAGTTTACTAAGCTGTGTTTTCTGTCGGGAATTCTTGTCAATTCCGAAAGGAACCCAACTGGTGAATAGGCATCTTGTTATGATTTGCTAGCTACATAGAAAATCTTCCTGCTGCTCTAAAATGCTTTAATTTCATACGCATTTTTATCACCATTCAAATGAAAAGAGAACGGTTCCTCTAGTCACTACTTTTGTACTAGATTCAGTTCAATGTGCGCTAAGGGTGCAAAAAAGTCCTGCTGGAAGAAAGGATCTGCATAGAAATTGACCAAGACACGTGCTACATGGGTCTTGGAAATGTCTGAAGTTTCTCTACCTTTCTGGCAGTCTGTCTTCACAGCAAGACTTGAGGAGGGCTTTTGCTAGCATTTCTTTGACAGAAAGCAAGAACAAAGCAAGCAAAATGGAACAGCAAAAGAAGATAGCAGCAAAAGGTCTCCTTTTCTCTTTGATTTAGAATTTTTTATTTTTTTGTTGCTTGCTACATGTGTTTCATAGTTCTATTGTAAAATTTCTGTTTATTATTTGTTGAAGACCTATTCTTACTAAACTGAAGCATTGTTATATTATGGTACAGTAACTTAATGCTGTGAAAACCCAATTTTTGAAAGAGATATGATTTACTTTTGGCAACAGTTATAAGTTATTGTGTCGGAGGAAGGAGACCCAGACACCAGTTGGTTCATCCAAGTCCAATTTATTGATCGAATACGGCGGGTTAAATACAGTTCTTAATAAGCTTCATACATATTGCAAAAGTTGAGCTCAGGATTGGTTAGTTACATATCAGCAACTACACCTACTTCTACATTCTTGTGCTTATTCTTCTGTTACATTCTGCAGATATTCAGGACTAATCTCACCTCCCTTTCCTCATGTTGCAGCAAGGTCATCCGGCATTCTTTCCTGTCAGCAGTCACTGAATCAGAGACTGCTGACCTCCCTCTTTCAGCTTGACCAGTGGCATTATGTCAGTATGGCCTTTCTCAGCTAACCAACTCTTAACAAAATCCTCCACATTATTGTTTGAAAAACTCTGGTTGATTTTAAGGCTTTAATTTAAAAGGGAGGGAAGGGTAGATATAAGTTTAATTGTGGTGTCAGGAACTCACGTCTTACAAAAGGAACTCACTAGGCTGCGGCAAAATGTCTAGTATGGACAACATTGTAACTAGACTAGTGAAGAGATTTTTGCTTTTATTTCTAGCGCATAAGTCTCAAAATACAAAAAGGAGACATGACAGCTCACTGATCTACACTAAAAAGTTTTTCTTGGGAGGGCTCATACAGCAATACATAAAATTATCTCAGTCTACATTTTCAGCTAATCACACACAGAAAACACATATTGACAAGCATTCTATTTAATCTTATAAAACATACGTAATGGTAGTTAAAACAAAGACTAGTTCATAAGAGACAAAGAACAGAGTTCTATTCATGCTAATCTTCTGAAGATATACATTAAATAACTTTGTTGCTATCTTAAAGCTAATTCTACAGAGGCTAATTGTTGTTTGTCACGTCTACTGCTTGGGAAACTTTTCTGCTTGCATGGGAAACTTTTCTGCAATGCTAACAAAACTCCAATCTAAGGCCTACATACATTTTTTTAACCATTTCTTAAGAATCCTCTAACCTTATGGATTCCAACAAAAGGCACATTAATCTGTTAATCTGTTAATCATGCATCGATGGAGTATACCATCTATGCATGCCGCTGGCAAAACTATATACAATCACGAAGGTAGACGGGACATCCAGACCAGTGACATGAGCTATTTATTCAGCACATCAGTTTCAGCACATTGTTAGACCATGGAGACAGAATGTTAACAGCTCACTGATGCACAGGGAATGCCAAGGGGGGGTGTGACATTACAGCATAGCATAAAAACATCTCGGCCGAGATTTCAGCCAATCACACCTAGAGCAACACATATTGACAAGAATTCTATCCAATTATATGAAACACACGTGATAGTAGGTAAAAAAAGAATGGTTCATAACAGACAAAGAACAGAGATCCATTCATACTAACCTTCTAAAGAGAAAAAATTAATAACCTTGTTGCAATCCATAAGCCATTTCTACAGAGGTCTATTGTTATTTGTCACCTATTCTCTACTGCTCAGGAAACTTTTTTGCTGTATTTGCAATGCTAACAAAACTTCTGCCTGAGGCCTACTCTTTTGAACCATTTCCTCCAAACCCTCTAACTTGATGAATTCCAGCATATGCATACTAAGAAATGGGGCCTGCAGACAAAGGAGCAAATGCAGATGAATTTCAGGGAAGGAAATTAGTGGAGAGCTAAGTGCAGTCCCTCGACTTCACAAGAAATGATGTCCGGTAATCCCAACCAGAAAGAAATAGAACTCCATTTTCAAATGGGTTGCCATCTATGGTCCTCTCTTCTTCCTAGATGAAGGAACTGTGTTTTGAATCAATCTTCAAGATGGGATGGCTAAAGACCTCAGATGCCTTCAATTTTTTTTTTTTTTTTCCAGGAGCAACTGTCTCAAAACCTCTTCCAAGCTGACTTTTTCCCTTAAGATGCCATCATTTAAACGAGCACCTTTTCATTTACCAGGCTATTTCAAACATCATTTATGAATTTAGAGTAAAAGTAAGACTTTTCCTAGTAGTCTTTCATTTTTTGCAGCTCAGTGCTAACATAGGCAGCAAAGAAGAGAACAGACCACAGCTCTTTCTGGAGCATCTTGAACAAATGCCCTTGCTTATGTTCTAATCATTCACTTCACCAAAATACCTAATGATGAAGAAAAGGTTGTTTACATGGCAATGAATGGGTGTGATTTCTCAAGTAGAATTGGTATCCCATAGATGATACTTGGCAAACAGCAAATGAAGGGGTTTTCTTCAGCTCTCAGACTGATGTTCCGTGTGGGTAATTGAAAGAAAAGATAACAAGAAGGATATTTTTGAACATGTGAATTTAATTACACCCCTACCATGGGCATCTGAATCTTAGACAGTGTCTGATTTAGAAAAAAATCAAGAATGATCACAGTTGAAAGAAAGATAGGATCATAAAGCCTTTGCTGATGGAATGTAGCCTATTCATTGGTTGAAATGAAGCAGGTAGACAGGACATATGAAATCTTTTTTTTTTGTGGATCAAACATTTATTTTCTAAAGCGATGCTGACAGATGGTGAACTCACCAACTTAGATCTTGCCAGTAGACAAGGTTGCATCACTTGCTCCATCAAGTTATGCCTTGGAATCATCATCCAAGGGGATTTTCCCTGCATCTGTGAAAATGTGCCTACCTTTTTCACAATCTTTTTGCAGCAGCATTGGTAGGCCTGATCAGCTGGTATGGAGGGTGAATTAGCAGCAGCAGCAAGGTGACTGGCCAGGAGAATTTGCTTCAATGGATTTTGATCTCCTGGATCTTTTGAAGATCTGCTTCAGCCCTGTTTGTCAAACACCACCTTTCAAGGGTGCTAAGCAATTGTTCAGGCTATGGATCACATGAAGAAATACTTTCTGGTGTCCGTACTGGGCCATATGCTCTTTATTCTCTCCCTCAACTTCTCCATCACCTCTCATCTCTTTCACATCAGCTATCTTCAAGGTCCACAGGCTACTTTTCACAGAATCTTCAGGCCTGATGCAGTAAGAATGATCAATAGAACAGAGACGGGATCAATTTTCCACTTTGGATAAAATGCATTCTGCACACACATCCAAGGAGAAGGTGTTGCCCCGATGCCCAGAAAAACTTTCGCTACTACTAGTGCTCTACGTCAACCGCAACTTAGTCTGAAAGAAAAGCTTTTTCTCTGAGAGCATCTGAGAGGTTTGCATGAAGCACTGATATCTGACATATGCAATTTTGAATAGGAGAGGAAAAAGAAAATGGCAAGAAGTTTTTCATGTTACTGGTTTCAATTTTAAATTCCGTGCACTTTTTCAAAACTTGTTATCTCAAATGCCCATCAACATCTTTTAGTCATCTGTAAGTCAGTATTCATCTAAAATGTGCTTCAAATCAAAAGAATTTCAAATTTGCACTCCAAATTTCTATGCCTAGATTTATGATTTCCTACACATATGAGATGAAAGGAAGGCCTTTTTTACTGTGGGAGTGCTGGAACACTGGAACAGGTTGCCCAGAGAAGTTGTGACTGTCCCATCCCTGAAAGTACTCAAGGTCAGGTTGGACGGGGCTTGGAGCAGCAACAAAGGAGAAGCTTGATGGCAGAGAAACAAAGTTGGACTATAGAAGAAACTGGGATTGAAGGATAGGAGCAAGTTTTCTCTCAGCTCTTGGGGTCAATTCAAAGTTGTACAAAATGACATTTATCTGCGCTTTTCACTACTGTAACAGAAAGCTTCATGAAAACTGTACAGAAGATAGCAAATTTTAAAAGAGATAAGAATTACAGCATAAAATCCATGGGATGGGTTACAGCATGAGACACTCTCTGAGAGAAAATCTCTGTGCTTCAGCACCTCATCATGGTAAGATTTCATGAAGTGCCAAAGAAGGTGGCAAAATATCATTTGGGACATTATTGACTGGAGTTCAGCCTGGCCATCAGTAGGAATTGGGTTTGAACATCATGTAGATATACCACACACACTTTCCCTTCACTGAAAAATTACTGTTTACAACGCATAAGCAATTGAGGATCAAAATTGATTGAAAGCATCTTAAACATGTCAAGTATTTCATTGGAGATGATCTGTGATCCAAATACTTCTTCCACCTTAGAGAGGGACAGAACAATTCTTCCATATCACGATGGTTTAAAATTGTATCAAGCAATGTTTTGTGCTGAAAAGATCTCACCTATTTTTTTCTATTTTTCAAAGAAAATATTCCTAGACATACAACAGGTGAGAACTAAGTAATTTTAAAGAAACAAATGAAATGAAAATGATTTGTAAATCCAATAAAATGAAAAGCTGTCTTTTAAATAGGAGCTAAATGTTAAACAGAATTTTTGTACCAGGCATTTGAATTATTGCACCAGCTCTTTTGCCCATAAAGAGAGGCATTTAGCATTTCAGTCTTTTCCAAGGTGTTCATGATCTGCTATGCTGATCTCTGTGTGTGCCTAGGTGTGTGTGGAAGGGGGGGCATGTGAACGGGAGTGTGTAGGTTTGCTTAACTCTTGTTGTGGCAGATTCATGCCTCAGCTCCACATTTTGTTTTAGAAAGGTCACACAGAGTGGATATGAAATTTACTATCAACAAGAGATCAATTCCCAAATCATCCATTTGACTCTACCTTCTAAATCATGTGCTTTGTTGCATATTTTATCAAACATACTTTCAAGCCAGATGGAGGAAGGAGAATGTGGGAATCCCTCCACCGTCTTGCGAGTTTCATGCAAGTAGGTTTTCAAGAAAATCATCCTTTCTCTTTTAAATATGTCTGGAACAGGCATGATGGTGGTGTCAAGCTGTTGGAGTTTTTGTTGCTGGGAGAAGTTGTACAAAAGGATTGGTTTTTACATTGACCAGTTAGTGAAACCAGTGCAGGAATGCATTGGAAATTCAACTGGGGGTTCCTTTTCCCCGCAGACTACTTCTAGAATGAGCTTGTCCACTGAAGCTGACTCTTTTGCTCTCTTTTTCTTTCTTTTCTATTTTCTTGGCTTCTTTGCCACTATCTAGACAAATTTGGAACTTTTTTCCCAACTCAAATGGTTTCAATAGTCTGAAAATGATAATACATTTTTACAAGGAATTTTTAAAATCTTTCCTCGAGTTAAGAAAGTCAAGGACTTAGGTCTTTTTCTTCCCTTATCAATATTGCAATGAAATTGAGAAATAAAGACCAACTCTTTATTTTTGTTTTCAACCCCAGTAGATGATTCCCATCCATTTATCCATTTTGTGGTCCAATATTTGCCATTCTGATGTCAGTTGTCACTTCTTAACAATAGACATTCTGTGACTATGTTGACAACAGTTTGAGTGAAGATCCTAACTGGTCTTAGATACATATAGGGAGAAATTTGCTCAGCCAGTGTCAGTCTAAAGCACGTGTATCAGAAGATCTTTCTATAGCTGGGAATTTTCCCATGAAAGGGATTCAGTTAGGGAAGAGACACTTGTCCCAGAGTTTTACATTCTTCTTGAACACTGCTTAAGGAACTTAGATCCCATGTCCATTTGGATCTCTGTCTGCACAGAACTTTGTCAGGCCAGTGCTTGAAGTGCATCTTGAAGAGAATTCACTAGTGCAGGATGAATGACAGTGGAAGGGGTTGGTGGGGCTAACCAGGCCCAAACCCCCTGCTTAAACCAAGATACCTAGAGCCTCTTGCCCAGGATTCTATCTGGGTGTACTTCTAATGTCTTCAAAGATCCAGGCTCCACAGTCTTTCTGGGCAGTGTGTGCCGTGGTTCAGTCACCCTCACAGTAAAAAATCATTTGGTGATGTTCAAAGGCAATCTCCTGTATTTCAGAGTGTGCCCACTGCCCGTTGTCCTTTCACTCAGCATCACTAAAAGGACACTGGCTCCCTCCCCTTAGGATTATTGCTTCCGGTATATATGTGTGCTGCCATGTAGAGAAATGTCAAAAACCTCCCTGAAGCCCAGGCAGTCAAAATTCCCTTCATCTACCAGTCAAGTTGATTCATCAGAGGAGTTCAAAAAGATGTTCAGCATGAAATTCCCCTGGAAAATCCATGCTGACTACATTAGTTTGTCGTCCTTCATGTGCCTGGCAAGGCTTTCCAGGAATAGCTGCTCCATCAACTTCCTGGGGATAAAAAAGAGGCTGGCTGGTTTGGACTCTTCCGAGTCCTCTTAATTGCCTTCTTTGAAGATAGGTGTCATTTGCTTTCATCCAGTCTTTAGCCTCTCTTCTCGTCTACATCTTAGCAAAAAGCTTTTCCACTATGTCTGGCAAGGAGAAACTGTGCCAGCACAGAAAACATCCCCCATCGTGTTCTAGAAGTTGCACGGAAGTCTGCCAAGTGTTTTGCAAGAAGAGAAACAAAGTTGTCCAAAACAGCTTCCAATCGAATGTTCATGTGAGTGGAAAAGTCAGGAGAGTCATAAGGTACTGTTTTCCATCAGCTGGCAAGCGGCGCACACAATCGCAGCGTTGTACAGCTTCCTTCTTCACTTCTCCGAAGCTGCCGCTCTCTCCGGCTCCCAGAGGCGAAGAAGCGGCTTCTTCGCGCAAAGACGATTGCGAAGCTCACAGTGCTCTCCGCAGCGCAGCTTCTGCAGAAAGACGCCCTGGAGCGGCGCTTAGCTCCGAGGAGGTCCGTACCTTCCATTTCAAATTTTAGGCTCAACAAACCAAATGGTATACTTGCAGCAGTAGGGCGGAACATTGAACTCGACTTTCTCTTTTTAAAGAGAAGCTAATGAAAAAGTTTCACCAGAATCAGAGCAGGCTGTAAAACAAGAAAATTGTCATGAAAATAAGCCAGCCTTATCCTCTTAGTCTTGCTTGTTGTGATTGGCTAAGAATGAAATGTGTCAACTCGGTGTTCCTGGGTATCACATCACTAACAGGTACTTCAGCTGCTGCATTTCTAAAGTTCAGAAGAGAATCCAAGGAATTGTGATTCCATGGTCTCAATTCACCCTATGGTGCCGAAAGGTGCCGAAAAAGGAGTGGAAGGTGGAAGGTCAGTTAACTTGAATGGCCTAGGTAAATCAGCGGCCACTAAATTCCTGAAGGCTTCAACAGGTCAGTTGCCTATATTTTTCTTGGAATTGTTTTAACCTTTGGTCATGTTTTCCTTGGGATTCTTTTACCCTTTCCCCATTAGTTCAGCCTTTGCTCTCAAGCCTTTGCTGACATTTCCAATATCTCGGTAGCCTGGAAATGTGTTGTCTTTACTGATCACATCATTATTCCCTTCCAAGGGTTGTTTGCCTCAAGTCTCAGTTTTGCTGGTGTTCTGCTAGTTGATTGTCAGAGGGCAGCAGGTGTTTTGTAAGAGCAAGTACACAATCCCATAGCTTGCTTTTCTTTTGATTTGGCCTGTCTAGAAAATGGAAGGACTGAACACCTCTGAGAGGCTTTTCTCTCCCCATTAGGTTTCACTGGAAGGGCAGATGCAAATCGTCTACCTAAAGTCTTGGCCCAGAAGAAAGTAGTGGTTTGCTGCTGCATCTAGCTAGAAGCTTACAAAAGGAAGGCCTTGGGCTGAGGCCCATTACTTTGGCTAAGTAGAAAAGGACGGTGGGAAGGTGAGGCAGCTGAATTAGAGGTAGATCAACAAGTTCTAGAACTGTCGTGTGTTCACAGCGTGGTGCATGGTGGTTGGTTGAATTGTGTTTGTTATGGCTTAAAGCTATGGAACTGATAAAGGCCTGAGTGTTTCAAAAGCCTGGTTTTTGCAAGAAAGCAGCTCTCCTTTGCATCTGCCTGGGGACTCTGCATCACCACGGACCCTCACTCTCAGTTTGCCAAGGAGATGATCAGTAGGAATGGTCCAGAGCTGCTGTGTGCATCTGAATGGAATGGCAGAGAGTGAAGCGCTGCACATTTCTGGCTTTAGTACAATGCTGCTGCATTGGTGCCAGTTTAGTTGGTTTTCCATCAGTGGCCTTTCTGTCTAGAAGTACACTGCCCAGAGTCTTTCTAGCATTTGATGCCATTTCCTTCCTGTTGTTTTCATACCTTCCTTCAGTTGAAAGGATGATCAAATCTTTACATTTTGAAGATCCCTGTTAGGAAACACTATGCCAGAGGAGTCATCGCTGCCTTTTCTTCTGCCTCCTTTGTCATTTTCAGAGACTCATTTCAAATTTCTGCTAATGTCAAGAAGAATACTGAGACTACTTAGCAGGGTTGACGCTCTCAGCTGCTTTCCTCTTTCATACTGCTTCATACTGGATGTGACTTCAAGGCCTCGTTTTGTCATCTGCATTTTGCTGTGATCCACAGCCAAATATTCCAGGCCTGTGAACAGAAAAAGAACTCTCAGTCTTTTGCAAGAACTACCCCTAGGAGGATTTGTGTTCACTTTGATCTCTACAGTGTTTCAGAAAAAAGGAGATTGTACTCTCTTCTTGTGTACTCTCTTCTTGTGCTCTCATTTCCCTCTCTCCCTCTCTGCCTTGCATGCCCTAGTTCATCTACCGGCATGACTCATTTGGCATCATCTCATGGTGCAAATTCTGCATAGTTTCATGTCCTTACAAATGCCAGTTGCCAAGGAGCCTATCTAACCGTTCAAGGGGCAAAGAATTGTAGGGCTGGCAAGTTCAGGTGCTGAAACTGTAAGTCATGCCATATCAAAGTGACAGAGCAAATCAATTGATCTAGGACTTTCAGCTGGACACCTCTGAGAATAGCAGCTTGTCAGCAATGACACAGCCATCTTCCTAGCTGTATTCCAGAAAGAGGAAAGGGACACCTTCAATGATTAATATGTTTGGCATGAGAAAACAGCAAGAAATCTACCGCAAAATATTTAAGTCAGATCAAGTGCATTTCTCTAGTGAAAATTTTGCACTTGTTCTTTCTTGTCTGTGCCTTTA
The DNA here is from genome assembly GCF_028551555.1 of Melozone crissalis. Lineage (NCBI taxonomy): Eukaryota > Metazoa > Chordata > Aves > Passeriformes > Passerellidae > Melozone > Melozone crissalis. The sequence continues at coordinate 26,468 of NW_026535790.1, forward strand.
CTTTTCACAGAAGACGGGAGCATTTCATTATTACTGTTCTTTCGTTTTCTTTTGTTGGCCTCCCTCTTTCCACCTGCAAGTAACAAAATTGCCTTTCTTTACTGGCTTCTCTTTCTTTACTTCTAGAAGTTTACATGAGGTCATCCAACCTTATCATCAATGTTCTCAGACAGTGGAGAGAAGTAGAAGGTACAGCTAAATGGATAAAACAAACCCACAAAAATAGACAGGTTTTTACAGTCTTCTGTGAGAACATTAGGACACAAGATGTCTTTGAACTGAGTAATGCTCTATTGATTTAACTTTTAGTCCACTCGTTACTATTATTACACCTGTTTGGCCTTTAGTACAGAGCCTTGGAACTAATCCAGGCCAATACTTTGGCTAATTTTGTTTTATTTCTAGTGAGGACTTTGTTTCTTAAGGAATAGTCCAGAGAAAGAGCATCCAGGGTACAGTTACGGGTCATAAATTCTGGTACAGTTTGTGCTGGTAATACGTCTATGAAAGAAAGGTTTCACATCTTTTTTGACTTTCAAATGGAACCATTATTTGAAAAACCTAAGAGTTGGGGTGTCCCCCCCACACACACACCCCAATTACTTGTCTTTGCAATATTACTCCGGGATTACACTTAAAAGCCCACCCTGTAAAATACGCGGGTATACGAGGCCGCATGTGTGAGGGGCAGGGCTCCAGTCATTGAGGGGCGGGAAACCATTTGGGAGGGGCAGGGCTCCATGTGTTAGGGGCGGGGATCCAGGCAGTGATGGACGGGGCTGCATGTGTGTTGGGCAGGGCTTCAGGCAGTGATGGGCAGGGGTCCGAGTGTGAGGGGCGGGGCTCCATGTCGATACGCTTGGGCTCTATATGTGAGAGTCAGGGCTCCCGGCTGCGATGTGCAGGGCTCCATGTTAGAGCGGCGGGGCTCCCGGCAGTGAGAGGTGGGGCTCTATGTCTGAGGGGCGGGGCTAAATGTGTGAGGGGCGAGGCCGCATGTGTGAGGGGCAGGGCTCCAGGCATTTAGGGGCGGGAAAGCATTTGTGAGGGACAGGGCCCCATGAGTGAGAGAAGGGGTTCCATGCGTGAGCGGGGATGTTCCAGGCTGTCAGGGGTGGGGATGCAGTCAGTGAGGGGCGGGGCTCAATGTGTTAGGGGCAGGGCTTCAGGCAATGAGGGGTGGGGCTCTAAGTGTAAGGGGCGGGGCTCCATGTGTGAGGGGAGAGGCCACATGTGTGAGGGGCAGAGCTCCGTGCAGTGAGGGGCAGAGCTCCATATGTGAGGGGCGGGGCTCCAGGCAGTTATTGGCAAGGCTCCATTTGTGAGGGGCAGGGCACGATGTGTGAGGGAAAGGGTTTCCATGCCTGAGGGGCGGGGATCCAGGCTGTCAGGGGTGGGGAGCCAGTAAGTGAGGGGCGGGGCTCTAGGCAGTGTGTGGCGGGGCTCCATTTTTGAGGGGCGGGGCTCCACGTGTGACGGGCATGGATCCAGGCAGGGAGGGGCAGGGTTCTAGGCAGTGATGGGCAGGGCAGCATGTGTTAGGGGTCGGGCTCCCGGCATTAAGGGGCAGGGCTCCATGTGTGAGGGATGGGGCTGCATGTGTGTGGGGCAGGGCTCCAGCCAGTGATGGGCAGGGCTCCATGTGGGATGGGCAGGGCTCCATGCAGTGAGGGGCAGGGCTCCATGATTGAGGAGCAGGGCTCCAACTGTGAGGGGCAGGGCCCCATGAGTAAGGGAAGGGGTTCCATGCGTCAGGGGCGGAGTTCCAGGCTGTCAATGGTTGGGATCCAGTCAGTGAGGGGCAGGGCTCTAGGCAGTGATGGGCTGGGCTCCATGTGTTAGGGGTTGGGCTCCCGGCAGTAAGGGGCAGTACTCCATGTGTGAGGGGTCGGACTCCATGTGTGTGGGGCAGGGCTCCAGCCAGCTATGGGCGGGGCTCCATGTGGGATGGGGAGGGCTCCATGCAGTAAGGGGCGGGCCTCTATGTGTGAGGGGCGGGGCTCCATATGTGATGGGTGGGGCTCCATGTTGGAAGGGCAGGGCCCCATGAGTGAGGGAAGGGGTTCCTTGCATGAGACGCGGGGTTCCAGGCTGTCAGGTGTGGGGATCCAGTCAATGAGACGCAGGGCTCTAGGCAGTGATGGGCGGGGCTCCGACGTTTTAGGGGTCGGGCTCCCTGCAGTATGGGGCAGGGCTCCATGTGTGAGGGAAGGGGCTCCATGTGTTTGGGGCAAGGGTCCAGCCAGTGATGGGCGGGGCTCCATGTGGGATTAGCAGGGCTCCATGCAATCAGTGGCAGGGCTCCATGTTTGAGGGGCGGGGCCCTAATTGGGAGGGGCAGGGCTCCATGTGTAAGGGAAGGGGCTCCATGTATAAAGGGCAGGGCTCCAGCCAGTGATGGGCGCGGTACCATATGGGATTGTCAGGGCTCCATGCAGTGAGGGGCAGGGCTCCATGTTTGAGGGAAAGGGCTCCATGTGTGTGGGGCAGGGCTCCAGCCAGTGATGTGCGGGGCTCCATGTGAGATTGGCAGGGCTCCAGGCATTGAAGGGCAGGGCTCCATGTGTGACGGGCGGGGCTCCATGTGTTATGGGCAGGGCCCCATGAGTGAGGGAAGGGGTTCCATGCGTGAGGGGCGGAGTTCCGGGCTGTAAGGGGTGGGGATCCATGTGTGAGGGGCAGGGCTTCAGGCAGTGAAGGGCGGGGCTCCATGTGTGATGGGCAGGGCTGCATGTGGGATGGGCAGGGCTCCATGTTTGAGGGACAGGGCTCCAATTGTGAGGGGCAGGGCCCCATGAGTGACGGAAGGGGTTCCATGTGTGAAGGCCGGGGTTCCAGGCTTTCAGGGGAGCAGATCAAGTCTGTTATAGGCGGAGCTCTAGGCTGTGATGGGTGGGGCTCCATGTTTGAGGGGCGGGGCTCCATGAGTGTGTGAAGGGGCACCACGTCTGAGGGGCGTGGATCCAGTCAGAGAGGGACGGGGTTCTCGGAAGTGGTGGGCAGGGCTCCATGTGTTAGGTGTCGGGCTCCCGGCAGTTAGGGGCAGGGCACCATGTTTGAGGGAAGGGGCTTCATGTGTGTGGGGCTGGGCTCCAGCCAGTGATGGGCTGGGGACCATATGGGATAGAAAGGGATCCATGCAGTAAGGAGCAGGGCTCCATATTTGAGGGGCGGGGCTGCAATTGTGAGGGGCAAGGCCCCATGAGTGAGGGAAGGTGTTTCATACGTGAGGGGCAGGGTTCCAGGCTGACAGGGGTGGGGATCCAGTAAACGAGAGGCAGGGCTCTAGGCATTGATGGGCAGGGCTCCATGTTTGAGGGGCGGGGCTCCAATTCTGAGGGGCAGGGCCCCATGAGTGAGGGAAAGGGTTCCATGCAAGAGGGGCGGGGTTCCAAGCTGTCCGGGGTGGGGAGCCAGTAAGTGATGGGCAGAAATCCATGTGTGAGGGGCAGGGCTTCAGGCAGTAAGGGGCAAAGATCCGTGTGTGAGCGGCGGGGCTCCAAGTGGATAGGGCTGGGCTCTACGTGTGACAGGCAGTGGTCCTGGCAGTGAAGGGCGGGGCTCCATGTTTGAGGGGCGGGGCTCCATGTGTGAGGGAAGGGGCTCCAGGTGTTTGGGGTGTGAATCCAGGCAGTGAGGGGCAGGGTTCTAGGCAGTGATGGGCGGGGCTCCATGTGGAAGGCGTCGGGCTCCCGGCAGTAAGGGGCAGGGCTCCATGAGTGAGGGAAGGGGTTCCAAGCTTGAGGGGCGGGGTTCCAGGCTTTCAGGGGTGGGGTCCAGTCACTGAGGAGCAGGGCTCTAGGCTGTGATGGGGGGGGGCTCCATGTCTTAGGGACAGGGCTCAAGGCAGGGAAGGGTGGGGCTCTAGATGTGAAGGGCGGGGCTCCTTGTGTGACAGGTGAGGTCACTTGTGTGAGAAGGAGGGCCCCAGGCATTGAGGGGCAGGGCTCCATGTTTCAGGGGCGGGCATCCAATTGGGATGGGGCATGGCCCACTGAGTGAGGTAAGGGGTTGCATGCGTGAGGGACGGGGCTCTAGGCAGTGATGGGCTAGGCTCCATGTGTGAGTGATTGGGCTCCATGTTTTAGGGGTCAGGCTCCCAGCAGTAAGGGCCAGGGCCCCATGTGTGAAGGCAGGGGCCCATGTGTGTGGGGCAGGGCTCCAGCCAGTGATGGGCGGGGCTCTGTGTGGGATTGGCAGGGCTCCAGGCATTTGGTGGCAGGGCTCCATGTTTGAGGGGCGGGCTCCAATTGTGAGGGGCAGGGCCCCATGAGTGAGGGAAGGGGTTCCATGCGTGAGGGGCAGGGTTCCAGGCTGTCAGGGGTGGAGATCCAGTCAGTGAGGGGCGGGGCTCTAGGCAGTGCTGGGCGGGGTTCCATGTGGAATGGGCAGGGCTGCCGGTATTGCGGTGAAAAGCTCAATGTTAGAGGGGCGGGGCTCCAATTTTTAGGGGCAGGGCCCCATGAGTGAGGGAAGGGGTTCCATACGTTGGGGGCGGTGTTCCAGGCTGTCAGGGGTGGGGATCAAGTCAGTGAGGGACGGGGCTCTAGGCAGTGATGGGCGGGTCTCCATGTGTCAGGGGTCGGGCTCCTGGCAGTAAGGGGCAGGGCTCCATGTGTGAGGGATTGGGCTCCATATGTGTGGGGCAGGGCTCCAGCCAGTGATGGGCGGGGCTCGATGTTGGATGGGCAGGGCTCCAGGCATTGAGGGGCAGGGCTTCATGTTTTAAGGGCGGGGCTCCAATTGTAAGGGGCAGGGCCCCATGAGTGAGGGAAGGGGTTCCATGCGTCAGGGGCGGGGTTCCAGTCTTTCTGGGGTGGGGATCTAGTCTGTGATGGGTGGGGCCCCATGTTTTGGGGGTCGGGCTCCTGGCAGTAAGAGGCACGGTTCCATGTGTGAGGGAAGGTGCTCCATTTGTATGGGGCAGTGCTCAAGCCAGTGATGGACGGGGCTCCATGTGGGATGGGCCTGGCTCCAGGCATTGAGAGGCAGGGCTCCATGCGTGAGGGGCAGGGCTCCAATTTTGAGGGGCAGGGCCCCATGAGTTAAGGAAGGTGTTCCATGCATGAGGGGCAGGGTTCCAGGCTGTCAGGGGTCGGGATCTAGTCAGTGAGGGGTGGGGCTAAAGGCAGCGATGGGTGGGGCTCATGTGTTACGGGTCAGGCTCCCGGGAGTAAGGGGCAGGGCTCCATGTGTGATGGATTGGGCTCCATGTGTGTGGGGAAGGGCTCCGGCCTGTGATGGGCCGGGCTCCATGTGGCATGGGCAGGGCTCCAGGCATTGAGGGGCAGGGCTCCATGTTTGAGGGACGGGGCTCCAATTGTGAGGGGCAGGGCCCCATGAGTGAGGGAAGGGATTCCATGAGTGAGGGCCGGAGTTCCAGGCTGTCAGGGGTGGGGATCCGGTCAGTGAGGGGCAGGGCTAGAGGCAGTGATGGGCAGGGCTCCATATGTTTTGGATCGGGCTCCCGGCAGTAAGGGATTGGGCTCCATATGTGAGGGATTGGGCTCCATGTGCTTGGAGCAGGGCTCCATGTTTGAGGGGCGGGGCTCCAATTGTGAGAGGCTGGGCCCCATGAGTGAGTTAAGGGGTTGCATGCGTGAGGGGCAGGGTTCCAGGCTGTCAGGGGTGGGGATCCAGTCAGTGAGGGGCAGGGCTAGAGGCAGTGATGGCCAGAGCTCCATAGGTTAGGGGTCGGGCTCGCGGCAGAAAGGGGGTTGTTCCATGTGTGAGGAAAGAGGTTCCATCTGTGTGGGGCAGGGCTCCAGGTGTGGGGGATTTGGCTCCATGTGTGTTGGTCAGGGCTCCAGCCAGTGATGGATGGGGCTCCATGTGGGATGGGTAGGGCTCCAGGCATTGAGGGGCAGGGCTCCATGTTTGAGGGGCAGGGCTCCAATTGTGGGGGGCAGGGCCTCATGGGTGAGGGAAGGGGTTCCATGCGTGAGGGGCAGGGTTCCAGGCAGTCAGGGGTGGGGATCCAGTCAGTGCGGGGCGGGGCTCTAGGCAGTGATGGGCGGGGCTCCAGGTGGTAGGGGTCGGGCTCCCAGCAGTAAGGGTCAGGGCTCCATATGTGAGGGAAGAGGCTCCATGTGTGTGGGGCAGGGCTCCAGTCAGTGATGGGCGGGAATCCATGTTTGCGGGAGTGGCCTTCATGTGTGTGGGGCAGGGCTCCAGCCAGTGATGGGCGGAGCTCCACGTGGGATGGGCAGGGCTCCATGCATTGAGGGGCAGGGCTCCAATTCTTTGCGGTGCGGTGCTGCAATTGTGAGGGGCTTCGCCCCATAAATGAGGGAAGGCGTTCCATGCGTGAGGGGCAGGGTTCCAGGCTTTTATGGGTGGGGATCCAGTCAGTGAGGGGCGGGTCTCTAGTCAGTGATGGACGGGGCTCCATGTGTTGGATGTCGGGCTCCCGGCAGTAAGGGGCAGGGCTCCATGTGTGAGGGGCGGTGCTCCATGTGTGTGGGGCAGGGCTCCAGCCAGTGATGGGCAGGGCTCCATGTGGGATGGGCAAGGCTCCATGCATTGAGGGGCAGGGCTCCATGTTTGAGGGGCGGGGCCCCAATTGTTAGGGGCAGGGCCCCATGAGTGAGGGAACGGGTTTTGTTTTGCGGAGAAAAGAAGAAACTTCACAACTTTGTAAAAGTTGTAAAGCCTGGTATGCTTTTATTACGACGTGCGCCAGGCGCAAGTCCCCCAAAAAGGCATGCGTACCTCTGAAGACCTCGGGTCTTCTTTTATCTCCCTTCTAAATGCATACGCATTCAGTTGCACCATAACTTCATACATATTGATTCTGCGTGATATTTAGCACCAGTTCTTCTTTATCAAAGGATTTTCTAAGTCTGGGGCAACTTGACCTTGTGGTCTTTTCTGTTTTTCTTTCTCTGTCTCCTTGCTGTCTCGGCATGCGAGTTTTTCTTTCAGGTTTGGCTTCACAGACTTTTCACCTTTCTTAGACAATTCACTTAATTCAGAATGGATCTTTACTCTTTCTCATTCCCCCCTTTCCTAGGAAATAAATAATTTTTTTTACTTAATGAAAACTTTCACGACTGTAAGTGTCTTTTAGTGCTTCACTATGTACATTTGATAAAGATGTTAGTACAGCTATTCGTTGTAGCATTCTCTAGTTCTAAATTAACAATATAATAGATAATCTTAAGCTTATCTAAACTAATATTAGTAAAACTACAATGGGGTGGCACAACTTATTAAAGATTCTGTTTGCAGTTGGTGACTACCTAAAGATCACATCTCACCAGTGATGATTTATATTTTGTTTTATTCTTTGTAGAGCTCTGGTTATCTCTTTTGTATCATGTTGGACAGTAATTAAGGTTTTCTTTCTGCTTCTTTGGATTCTTTTCAAACTTTCTAATAGATCTTGGTGCTTAATTAATTGTTTTACTAATGTAAGGTTCATTCCACTAGGGGTAGGTGGTAGTCTGTGATACATTGTGTAATTGGCTTAAATCAGCTGGTGGGATGTTACCGGTACTAAATACGAAAAATTACACTTAATAATCTTAACAAAATTACAAATATAGAGATTAGAATGGTTTCTACTAGACAGAATAACATCATTGCTATCAATTTGTACAGCAGCACAAGCAGTTCTCAAGCATACACCTTTTTTTAGTATATACGAGCACAGTTTTCTGGTTAGTGCCTGGATGAATTTCAAAGTGACAAATACTCTGTTCAGTGTCTAAACACACATCTTGCACATTAATAGTATTGCTTTCACAAATGAATCTCATCTGTTCTCTAGTAATGCAGGATTCTAAGTTTATTGTCTGCTACTTTTTATTCATCTTTTGTGCTCACACTTTATGTTCTGAAGGATAGAGTATTGTTTTTTCATGGTTTAATCTTGGGGCAACGATGGGATGGATAACATAAACAGTGGCATTATGTATGGTAAGCACAAAGGCAGTTGCTACATTAGAAACAGGATCATAGGTGAAATTCACTATAGTCTGCCAGGATTTAAACTTTTTTTCAATATCAATTGCATTATCTTTTGCATTATTTCTTGTTTAGGTGTTAAACAAGTTGGTAAAGTCTATGGATTTGCTACTACAGGGTATAAATTCTGTGTTATCTTATTGACAGCCCTTAATCTAGTGCTATTAGTTATTGGGCTGATTCTTTCTTTACTACTCAGTTCTCACTAGTTGTGTTCTTTCCTTAAGCTTGATGCTCATGGGGGAGCATCTTTCACTTTCCCTGGTACAGCAGAGGCCCATACCCTTGAAAACGCTTATTTACTTATTCTAATATCTCTTTAGTAATGTCTTTAATTTCAGTGTCTGTTAATGTTAAGCCTAACTTCTTTATATCATTTGCCTCTAGAGTAACCTTTCTCATTTGAGAATGTTTAGCAAATTGAGCGAATTGTACAAAAGCTTTTAGGTACACATAGTACACATGTTACTTTAAAGGTTTGCACAAGTATGCCTTCTCAGACTGGCCAGTTGTTTATTCTCCACACTACAACATAAACATTCTCCACAGGTACTAAATCTTTATTTAAAACTGAATATAGGACCCTTGTGTCGACAAAATTCTTCCCTTTTGGGGAGGTCATCTTTACCCTTCTTCTCTTACCTTGGGAGGAGCCTTTAGCAAATCATATGTACTCATTTTGCGAACTGTGGTTGCTTTGCATTTCAGCATGATAATCTTTGCTTGATTTCATACGTTGCTATCTTATGCTGCATGCTGAACAACATGTTTGATTTGCTTTCTCTTTGCCTTGTTTTCCTTTTTCAAGGGCCAAGACCAGAGGGCGGTCTGATCTTACAGTCTTTTTGCCATTCTGGGTGATTTCTTAAAACAAAAAGATATTTCAGCATACAAAAACTCCATTCTATTTATCTTCTTATTTTTAAACAGTACTAACTGCAATGAAGTATTATAAACATTTTATTTTCTGAGCTGCTCCTACTGGCAGCCTTCTCTCAGTGAGCCCCTCCCAAAAGGGGCTAATTTAGGAAACCTCTTTGCTCTGGTCAGTTCTCATTACCTCTTTCCCTCTGCCCTATCTCGCTTTCACTCAAACTTCTTTTCACAGACCTTCACAGTAGTTTCTCAGTTTTCTTCCACACACACACAGCTCCAGGTGGCAGGTATCAGATGTGATTCCCACACACAAGCTCTAACACCTTAGGTTCTGAATCCGCTTGACTAGAAACCTCTAATTTACACTCGGGACATGTGCCCTGACACTTATTAGAACAGCAAAACAGCAATACCAGTGTTTCTCATAAACACCGCACTGCAAAAATACCTGCACATCCAGCTTTTGCTCACAGGCCATTCTCGTGTTCTCTGGGAAGACAGGGCAGCCAGAGCTGTCCCTGTGCCCAGGGAACAGCCACTGTCACCTCACACAGCATGCTAACCAAAAACGTGACATAGACACTATGTTCTGATCAAACAAAATATTAGTCTTTTCTAGTTCTCTTCTTGCACAATCTAATTAAGCACTGTGCCTACTTACACTTGTTTTACTGCTTTGCAAAAAGGCTGTGCTAGTCACAGCCGAAACTCTGATATGCTCACAGACACACGCACACGCACTCGCACCCCCCCTTTATCTCAAATTTACTAGAGTCAAGGCTTGAATTGCTGTGAGGGGGAGAATTCTTGGAATTCCTTTAACTCGCTTTATCGTAGTTAAGCATAAATCGCTGTACTATAGTTCTCCTATGTAAAATGCCACTCTTGTTGAAAACAAAATCTTAAAATCTCCACAAACACTACTATACAATCTGAGAATCAAATTACCACAATGCAGCGGAAGAAAATCACTACACAAAATCACTGGGAAAGGGCATAACTCTCAGAGTGCTCACTTTTCTCAACACTACACAGCATACCATAATTCGGCATTTACTCACATCAATTTTTTTTGGACACAATCAAAATAACAGCACACAGTCTAGAGATCAAATTCAAACATCTAAGGCAAAGGAACTCTCTGAGCTCATACTCACGGTTAAAATGTACCAAATCTACACAAATCACTACATTTAAACACCATAAATACCATCACTGACGGTCCTCCAGTCGCTTCTCCGCGGAGCATTTCTCTCCCTGCCCCCACAGCCTGCTGCAGCCGGCGCCTCAGGCCTCACTTGACTGCTTCAAACACGGGTAGTACTCACCCCCCCCCCACACTGTAGGGCACTGTAGATTCATTCTCTTTTATACACCATACACTTACACACTTGCACGATTAGAAACAGAGTGCACTGACCACACAATGCACACATTAACCATAGACCAACACAGTGTCCGGACATCACGCACACACACAAACAAAACAAACACGGGCTCAGCGGTTCTGCTCTATCCGAACAATGAACTCCCAACACACACATACACGGGTTCACCTGGCTCACCCCTAGAGCCCATAGCGGTTCTGCTCCATCAGAACAATGAACCTTCAGCACACACATACATGGGTTCACCCGGCTCACCCCCAGAACCACTTGTGGTCTGCTCTATCAGAACGATGAACCCTGTCTCAAATACAGCTGCTCAATCAGCTGAACCCAGACGTCTCTGGGTGGTTTACTCTCTTGCTCTCCTTTCCTTCCCCCAGGGGCCCCTCAGTACATACGGTATCTTCTTCTGCAGGCCAGCAGGTCCTTGTCTGTCTTCGCAGGTGGCAAGTTGAGACGAGCGGAGCCCCACCAGGAAAAAAATCTTAGGGCGCGCCTTGGAGGTCCGTCTATCCCCTCTGCCCCTGAGGAGACAGAGAATTCCCATCTGGGTCGCCATAATGTTTGGCGGAGAAAAGAAGAAACTTCACAACTTTGTAAAAGTTGTAAAGCCTGGTATGCTTTTATTACAACATGCGCCAGACGCGAGTCCCCCAAAAAGGCATGCGTACCTCTGATCACCTCGGGTCTTCTTTTATCTCCCTTCTAAATGCATATGCATTCAGTTTCAAAATAAGTTCATACATATTGATTCTGCATGACATTTAGCACCAGTTCATCTTTATCAAAGGAATTTTGAAGTCGGGGGGAAACGGACATTGTGGTCATTTCTGTTTTTCTTTCTCTGTCTCCTTGCTGTCTTGGCATGCGAGTTTTCTTTCAGCTTTGGCTTCACAGACTTTTCACATTTCTTAGACATTTAACTTAATTCAAAATGGATCTCTACTCTGTCTCAGTTCTATGAGAAAGGGGCGGGGTTCCAGGCTGTCAGGGGTGGGGATCCAGTCAGTGAGGTGCGGGGCCATAGGCAGTGATGGGCGGGGCTCCATGTGTTAGGGGTCGGCCTCCCGGCAGTAAGGGGAAGGGCTCCATGTGTGAGGGATAGGGCTCCATGTGTGTGGGGCAGGGCTCCAGCCTGTGATGGGCGGGGCTCCATGTGGGATGGGCAGGGCTCCAGGCATTGAGGGCCACGGATCCATGTTTGAGGGGCGGGGCTCCAATTGTTAGGGGCAGGGCCCCATGAGTGAGGGAAGGGGTTCCATGCGTGAGGAGCGGGGTTCCAGGCTGTCACGGGTGGAGATCCAGTCAGTGAGGGGGCAGGGCTCATGGCAGTGATGGGCGGGGCTCCATGTGTTAGGGGTCGGGCTCCCGGCAGTAAGGGGCAGGGCTCCATGTGTGAGGGAAGGATCTCCATGTGTGTGGGGCAGGGCTCCAGCCAGGGATGGGCGGGGCTCCATGTGGGATGGGCAGGGCTCCAGGCATAGAGGGGCAAGGCTCCATGTTTGAGGGGCAGGGCTCCAATTGTGAGGGGCAGGGCCCCATGAGTGAGGGAAGGGGTTCCATGCCTGAGGGGCATGGTTCAAGGCTGTCAGGGGTGGGGATCCAGTCATTGAGGGGTGGGGCTCTAAGCAGTGATGGGCAAGGCTCCATGTGGTAGGAGTAGGGTTCAAGGCAGTAAGGGGCAGGCCTCCATGTGTGAGGGAAGGGGCTCCATGTGTGTGGGGCAGGGCTCTAGAAAGTGATGGGCGGAGCTCCATGTAGGATGGGCAGGGCTCCAGGCATTGAGGGGCAGGGCTCCATGTTTGAGAGGCGAGGCTCCAATTGTGAGGGGCATGGCCCCATGAGTGAGGGAAAGGGTTCCACTCATGAGGGGTAGGGTTCCAGGCTATCAGGGGTGGGGATCCAGTCAGTGAGGGGCGGGGCTCTAGGCAGTGATGGGCGGGGCTCCATGTGTTAGTGGTCGGACTCTCGGCAGTAAGGGGCAGGGCTCCATGTGTGAGGGAGGGGGCTCCATGTGTGTGGGGCAGGGCTCAAGCATGTGATGGGCAGGGCTCCATATGGGATGGGGAGGGCTCAAGGCATTAAGGGGCAGAGCTCCATGTTTGAGGGGTGGGGCTCCAATTGTGAGGGGCTGGGCCCCATGAGTGAGAGAATGGGTTCCATGCGTGAGAGGCAGGGTTCCAGGCTGTCAGGGGTGGGGATCCGGTCAGTGAGGGGCAGGACTCTAGACAGTTATGGGCGGGGCTGCATGTGTTAGGGGTCGGGCTCCCAGCAGTAAGGGGCAGGGCTCCATGTGTGAGTGAAGGGGCTCCATGTGTGAGGGACGGGGTTCCAGGCTTTCAGGGGTGGGGATACAGACAGTGAGGGGCGGGACTCTAAACAGTGATGGGAGGTTCTCCATGTGTTCGGTCTCGGGCTACCGGAAGTAATGGGCAGGGCTCAATGTGTGAGGGATTGGGCTCCATGTTTGTGGGGCAGGGCTCCAGGCAGTCATGGGCGGGGCTCCATGTGAGATGGCCAAGGCTCCAGGCATTGAGGTGCAGGGCTCCATTTTTGAGGGGCGGGGCTCCAATTGTTAGGGGCAGGGCCCCATGAGTGAGGGAAGAGGTTCCATGCATGAGGGGCGGGCTTCCAGGCTGTCAGGGGTGGGGATCCAGTCAGTGAAGAGCGGAGTTCTAGGCAATTATGGGGGGGGCTCCATGTGCTAGGGGTTCGGCTCCCGGTAGAAAGGGGCAGTACTCCATATGTGAGGGAAGGGGCTCAATGTGTGTGCTGCAGGGCTCCAGCCGTGATGGCAGGGCACCATGTGGGATGGGCAGGGCCACATTCAATGTGGGGCAGGGCTCCATGTTTAGGGGCGGGGCTCTAATTTTCAGGGGCAGGGCCCCATGAGTGAGGGAAGGGGTTCCATGCGTGGGGGGCGGGGTTCCTGACTGTCAGGGGTGGGGATCCAGTCAGGGAGGGGTGGGGCTGAGGGAAGTGATGGGCGGGGCTCCATATATTAGGGGTCGCGCTCCTGGCAGTAAGGGGCAGAGCTCAATGTGTGAGGGAAGGGGCTCCATATATGAGGAGCAGGGCTCCAGCCAGTGATGGGCGGGGATCCATGTGGGATGGGTTGGGCTCTGATTGTGAGGGGCAGGGCTCCATGAGTGAGGGAAGGGGCTGCATGTGTGTGGGGCAGGGCTCCAGCCAGTGATGGGCAGGGCTCCATGTCGGATGGGCAGGGCTCCATGCAGTGAGGGGCAGCACTCCATATTTGAGGGGCGGGGCTCCAATTGTGGGGGGCAGGGCCCCATCAGTGAGGGAAGGTGTTCGATGCATGAGTGGCGGGGTTCCAGGCTGTCAGGGATGCGCACCTAGTCAGTGAGGGGCAGGGCTCTAGGCAGTTAAGGGCAGGACTCCATATGTTAGGTGTTGGGCTTCGGGCCGTAAGGGCAGGATTCCATGTGAGAGGCACTGGGCTCCATGTTTGTGGGGCAGGGCTCCAGCCAGTGATGGGCAGGACTCCAGGGTTTGAGGGGCACGGCTCCATGTTTAAGGGGCAGGGCTCCATTTAAGAGGGGCAGGGCTACAATTGTGAGGGGCAGGGCCCCATGAGTCGGGGAAGTGTTTCCATGCGTGAGGGTCGGGATTCCAGGCTGTCGGGGGTGGGGATCCAGTCATGGAGGGGCAAGGCTCTAGGAAGTGATGTTCGGATCTCCATGTGTTTGGGTTCGGTCTCCCGGCAGTAAGGGGCAGGGCTCCATGAGTGAGTTAAGGGGCTCCATGTGTGTGGGGCAGGGCTCCTGCCAGTGATGTGAGTGGTTCGATGTGGGATGGGCAGGGCTCCATGCAGTGAGGGGCAGGGCTCTATTATTGAGGGGAGGGGCTTCAAATGTGAGGGGCAGGGCATCATGAGTGAGGGAAGGGGTTCCATGCGTGAGGGGCCCGTTTCCAGAATGTCAGGGTTGGGGATCCAGTCATTGAGGGGCGGGGCTCTAGGCACTGATGGATGGGGCTCCATGTGTTTGGGGTCGGACTCCCGGCAGTAAGGAGCAGGGCTCCATGTGTGAGGTAAGGGGCTGCATGTGTGTGGGACAGGGCTCCAGCCAGTGATGGGCAGGGCTCCATGTGGGATGGGCAGGGCTCCATGCAGTGAGGGGCAGGGCTCCATGATTGAGGGGCGGGGCTCCAATTGTGAGGGGCAGGGACCCATGAGTGCGGGAAGGGGTTCCATGCTTGAGGGGCAAGGTTCCACGCTGTCAGGGTTGGGGATCCAGTCATTGAGGGGCGGGGCTCTAGGCAGTGATGGGCGGCGCTCCATGTGTTAGGATCGGGCGCCCAGCAGTAAGGGGCAGGGCTCCATGTGTGAGGGAAGGGGCTCCATGTTCGTGGGGCAGGGCTCCAGACAGTGATGGGCGGTCCTCCATGTGGGTTGTGCAGGGCTCCATCATTCTGGTTCAGGGCACCATATTTGTGGAGCGGGGCTCCAATTGTGAGGGGCAGGGCACCATGAGTGAGGAAAATTGTTCAATGCGTTAGGGACAGGGTTCCAGGCTTTAAGGGGTGTGGATCCGGTCAGTGAGGGATGGGGCTCTAGGCAGTGATGGGTAGGTCTGCACGTGTTAGAGGTCGGGCTGCCGGCAGTATAGGGCAGGGCTCTATGCGTGAGGGAAGGGGTTCAATGTCTGTGGAGCAGAGGCCCAGCCAGTGATGGGCGGGGCTCCATGTGGGATGGGCAGGGATCAAGGCCGTGAGGGTCAGGGCTCCATGTTGGAGGAGGGAGCTCCAATTGTGAGGCGCAGGGCCCCATGACTGAGGGAAGTGTTTCCATGCGTGAGGGGCGGGGTTCCAGGCTGTCAGGGGTGGGGATCCAGTAAGTGAGTGGCGGGCCTCTAGGCAGTGATGGGCCGGCTCTTTGTGTTAGGGTTCGGGCCCCCGGGAGTAAGGGTCAGGGCTCCATGTGTGCGGGAAGGTCTCAATATATATGGGCAGGGCTCCAGCCAGTGATGGGCGGGGCTCTATATGGTATGGGCAGGGCTCCATGCAGTGAGGGGCACGGCTCCATGCTTGAGGGGCGGGGCTACAATTTTGAGTGGCAGGGCCACATGAGTGAGGGAAGGGGTTCTATGCATTCCGGAAGTGGTTCCAGGCTTTCAGGGGTGGGATCCAGTATGTGAGGGGCGGGGCTCTAGGCAGTGATGGCCGGGGCTCCATGTGTTAGGGGTCGGGCTCGCGGCAGTAAGGGGCAGGGCTCCATGTGTAAGGGAAGGAGCTCCATGTGTGTGGGGCAGGGCTCCAGACAGAGATGGGCGGGGTTCTATTTGGGATGTGCAGGGCTCCAGGCATTGAGGGCAGGGCTCCATGTTTGAGGGAAAGGGTTCCATGCGTGAGGGGCGGGGTTCCAGGCTGTCAGAGTTGGGGATCCAGTCAGTGAGGGGCGGGGTTCTAGGCAGTGATGGGCGGGTCTCCATGCGTTAGGATCATTCGCCGAGCAGTAAGGGGCAGTGCTACATGTGTGAGGGAAGGGGCTCCATGTGTGTGGGGCAGGGCTCCAGCCAGTGATGGGCAGGGCTCCATGTGGGATGGGCAGGGCTCCATGCAGTGTGGGGCAGTACTCCATTTTTGAGGGGCAGGGCTCCAATTCTGAGGAGCAGGGCCCCATGACTGAGGGAAAGTGTTCCATGCGTGAGGGGCGGGGTTCCAGGCTGTCAGGGGTGGGGATCCAGTCAGTGAGGGCCGGGGCTCTAGGCAGTGATGGCCGGGGCTCCATGTGTCAGGGGTCGGGCTCCCGGCAGTAAGGGGCAGGCCTCCATGTGTGAGGGAAGGGGCTACATCATTGTGGGGCAGAGCTCCAGCCAGTGATGGGCAGGGCTCCATGTGGGTTATACCGGGCTCCATGCATTGAGGTTCAGGGCAACATATTTGAGGGGCGGGGCTCCAATTGTGAGGGGCAGGGCCCCATGAGTGAGGGAAAGGGTTCCATGCGTGAGGGGCAGGGTTCGAGGTTTTCAGGAGTAGGGATCTTATCAGTGAGGGGCGGGGCTCTAGGCAGTGATGGGCGGGGCTCCATGTGTTAGGGGTCGGGCTTCCCACAGTAACGGGCAAGGCTCCATGTGTGAAGGTAGGGGCTCCATGTTTTCAGGGCAGGGCTCCAGCCAGGGATGGGCGGGGCTCCTTGAGGCATGGGCAGGGCTCCTGACATTGAGGGGCAGGGCTCAATGTTTTAGGGGCGTGGCTCCAATTGTGAGGGGCAGGGCCCCATGAGTGAGGGAAGGGGTTCCATGTGTGAGGGGCGGGGTTCCAGGCTGTCAGGGGTTGGGATCCAGTCTGTGAGGGGCGGGGCTGTAGGCAGTGATGGGCGGGGCTCCATGTGATAGGGGTCATACTCCGGCAGTAAGGGGCAGGGCTCCAGTTGTGAGGGATAGGGCTCCATATGTGTGGGGCAGGGTTCCAGCCAGTGGTGGGCAAGGCTCCATGTTGGATAAACAGGGTTCCAGGCATTGAGGGGCAGGGCTCCATGTTTGAGGGCCGGGGCTGCAATTGTAAGGGGCAGGGCCCCATGAGTGAGGGAAGGGTTTCCATGCGTTAGGGGCACGGTTCCAGGTTGTCAGAGGTGGGGATACAGTCAGTGAGGGGTGGGGCTCTAGGCAGTGATGGGCGGCGCTCCATGGGTGAGGGGCGGGGCTCCATGTTCGACAGGCGGGGCTCCAATTCTGAGGGGCAGGGCCCCATGAGAGAGGTAAAGTGTTCCATGCATGACGGGCGGGGATCCAGGCTTTCAGGGGTGGGGATCCAGTCCGGGAGGGGCGGGGCTCCTGGCAGTGATGGGCGGGGCTTCATGTGTTAGGGGTCGGGCTCCCAGCAGTAAGGGGCAGGGCTCCATGTGTGTGGGGCAGGGCTCCAGCCAGTGATGGGCGGGGCTCCATGTGGGCTGGGCAGGCCGCTATGCAGTGAGGGGCAGGGCACCCTATTTCAAGGGCGAGGCTGCATGTGTGGAGGTAAGGGCCCCATGAGTGAGGGAAGGGGTTCCATGTGTGATGGTGGGATTCCAGGCTGTCAGCAGTGATGATCCAGTCAGTGAATTGTCGGCCTCTAGGCAGTGATGGACGGGGCTCCATGTGTAAGGAGTCGGGCTCCCGGCAGTAAGGGGCAGGCCTCCATGTGTGAGGGAAGGGGCTCCATGTGTGTGTGGAAGGGCTCCTTGAGTGAGGGAAGGGGTTCCATGCATGAGAAGCGGGGTTCCAGGCTGTCAGGGGTGGGGATACAGTCAGTGAGGGGCGGGTCTCTAGGCTGTGATGGGCGGGGCTCCATGTGTGAGGGGCAGGGTTCCATGTTTGAGTGGCGGTGCTCAAATTCTGACGGGCAGGGCCCCCTGAGTGCGGGAAAGGATCCCATGCATGAGGGGCGGTGTTCCAGGCTGTCAGGGTTGAGGATACAGTCAGTGAGGGGCGGGGCTCCAGGCAGTGATGGGCGGGGCTTCATGTGTCAGAGGCAGGGCTCCAGGCAGTGAGGGGCGGGGCTCTATGCGTTAGGGGCGTGCCTCCATGTGGATAGGTGTTGGATTTCTGTGCTGTTCAGATGGTGTGGGAAAAAGCCCAAAGATGGCCTTGGGCCCCCGGGTTCGAAAGGACGAGAGGAAGCTTCAGATTTGTTCTTGGTCTTGGTGTTTATTAATTGCTTATCTAAAAGATTTTCTCTTGGCCTGACAGAGTTCTGCTCAGCAGTCAGCCATGGGCACACACTGAAAGCCCCTGGGGCGGTCACCTATCTTTATACCCGGAGTTACGTATACAATATTTATCATTTTTCTCCAATACCCTCTACCCATATTAACCAGTGTTCCCCTAGTAAGGTCCAATCCCGGAGTGCCAACATCACCACAGAAGATGGAGGCCTAGAGGAAGAAGAAGAAGGAGAAGGGCACACCCCAATCCCTCCATCTTGCCTCTCTAGACCCCCCTGTACAGGTATCTTAAACCCTGTATCTCACACTCCAATTAACTTGTCCCTTCACCATTCACCCCAGTGAAATCCTCCCGTCCTCATACTGATGTCATCTCCCATGTGGGATCAAAGTCCAGCCACCAGACATTTCTGGCAGCATTCCAGGACTCCCGAGCCCCCCAGTTCTGAGAGACTGAGATCCCACATCTCCCCCTTCTGTTTGCACCAAAAGACCTTTCTCGCTTTTATGTGAAAACCCCCCAAAGTCCTTAGTTTCTTTTTATTTCTCTTCTGGGTCGTTTTTCGTAGCCGGAGTCTCGACTTCTGTCTGAGTACTCGTCTCTTTGTTTCTCGGATCAGCATTCTCATGTTCTCGCGTTCGGAATGGCTTCACGTGCCGCGCTGACACCCACTTCAGACCTCGATCTGTGGAGATACAAGCGAAACCCTTTCCCCAAGTGATTAGTCTGAAAGGACCCTCTATTTGTCCGGTCTCTGGGTTCCTGATCAAAACTAAAGGATTTTCCCTTAGCTTTGCCTGTGTGTTGTTTAGAAAATGTCTCACGATCGGTGGATCAGGTTCCGAGGATGAGCTATTTAGGAAATTCAGCACATACAATGCCTTATTTAATTTCATGTGAGGTGTTGCCTCTGGCTCACCCCTTCTCTGTCTGTCCAGAAGGGATTTTAGGGTGTGATGTGTTCTCTCAATGATTGCCTGACCTGTGGGTGAATGCGGAATACCAAACGTGTGTCTGATACCCCATCTTTTCAGGAATCTGTCAAGCACCCTGCCTGTGTATGTTGGACCATTATCTGTTTTTATCTCCTGAGGCACACCTAATGCTGCAAATGCCTGCAGAAAGTGTCGGCAAGCATGGTCTGCTGTTTCCCCAGCATGTGCTGAAGCAAAGACTGCACCTGAGAATGTATCTACAGAAACATGAACATTTTTGAGCCTCCCAAAAGATGGGTATTTTGTGACATCAGCTTGCCACAACTGAAGACTTTGCAGCCCCCGCGGATTGATGGCCCCGGTAGAAGAAGGTGGCTGCACAAACTGACAGTCTGGACAAGCACTAATGATCTCCCTCGCCTGACTCTTTGTGAGACGAAAGGACTCCATCAGTGCTTGCGCATTCTGATGAAAGAACGCATGACTTAACCTTACCTGCTCAAAAATGTCCGGCAGCGTTTGCAAAATGGGCATTGTCAACCTGTCCGCCCGAGCATTCCCTTCCGCTAAAAACCCTGGAAGCGTTGTGTGCGCTCTAATGTGTGTGATAAAATACTCTCTTTCCCTGCTCTCTAGCAGTGTTTTCAAACTTGTCAGGTATGAGTATAAAACCTCATTACTGACTTCTTTCAAGAGCGAACCCTCCAATCTCTTGACCACACCCGCAACATATGCGGAATCTGTCACCAGATTGAGAGGCTGTTTGAACAACTGAAATGCTCGGACAACGGCTGCCAACTCCACAATTTGTGGTGAGCCCTGAACCATCCTCACGTCTGATTCCCAATCCCCTGTCGTTGAGTCTCTCCACGTGATTACTGACTTGTGCGTCTTCCCCGAGCCATTCGTGAACACGGTGATCCCGTCCAAAGGTTCTTCACTTATCTGTGGTTTTGCTCTATAGCATATTTGCGATTGCAGTATTCTGTGTTGGGGAAAGTGGATTGTGCAAGTTCCTGGGAACGCTAACAATGCGATTAACAGGTCTTTCGATTGTTGCATTGCCCAATCGAAGTAGTCTCGTTTCAGAGGTAACCTGATGACTGAGAATTCTCTTCCTGCCATTGTCAGCAGCCTTGTTCTCGCCTTTATGATGATTTGTGCTGCCATCTCCAGATCTGTGAGAATCGTTTTCGCGGGCCTGTGCGGTAGGAAAATCCACTCTATGATTATCAAAGAGTCCTTTTGCGATTCATCCCATTGGAAGATCAAACCATGGAACTGCGTTTTCTTCCCCAGCACTGCCAACTGAAAAGGCAACGATGGAACAAATCGATGTGCCTGCCTTTTCTGTATCGCATCCGAGATTTTCTCCAACTCTTTTCTTGCTTCTGGTGTGAGTGTCCTGGGAGAACGAATGTCTGTGTCTCCTCTCAAGAGATCAAGCAGTGCTGGAATGTCGCTATTTGTGATTCCCAAAACTGGTATCATCCAGTTGATTTCTCCCAAAAGCTGTTGCAAATCATGCAAATTGTTGACCTTTGTGCTGATCTCCACCTTTTGAGGCTTTATTGTTTTCTCTGAGATTTTCCACCCTAGATATTTCCAAGGTGCAACCTCTTGAATCTTTGAAATGCTGATTTCCAGACCTGCCTTTTGCACCTCTGCGATCACACAGTCACGAGCTTCTTGCAGCTCCTGTCGTGTTGATGCTGCGATGAGCAAATCATCCATGTAATGAATGATCTTGGCCTTCGGAAATTTCTTTCGTGCTGGTGCCAAAGCTCGCGCCACGTACCATTGACAGATCGTCGGAGAATTTTTCAGGCCTTGTGGAAGGCAGACCCAATGGTACCGCTGCAGAGGCGTTTCCCTGTTGATACTCGGAACTGAAAAGGCAAATCTCGGAGCATCATCTGGATGGAGTGGGATACTGAAAAAGCAATCCTTGAGGTCAATGACCACAAGCTGCCAATCTCTGGGAATCATCGAGACAGATGGAAGTCCCAACTGAAGTGGCCCCATGTCTTCTATGACTTCGTTGATCTTCCTGAGGTCGTGTAACAACCTCCATTTGCCCGACAGCTTTTTCTTGATGACAAACACCGGAGAATTCCAAGGGCTGTCTGTTGGCTTGATGTGTCCCTTCTGCAATTGTTCTTGGACCAGGTCTTTCAAAGCACTCAATTTTTTCCGCTCAAGGGGCCACTGATCCACCCAAACTGGATCATCTGTTTTCCATGTCAGCTTCAGTGTGGCGAGTGCTGCAGTGACCCCTCTTAAAAATCCATTTCGATCTTCGCGCCCCATTGTGCCAAAAGGTCCCGACCCCAGACTGTGATCGGCTTTTGAACGACAAAAGGACGTATGATCGCCGTCTTATCTCCTGGTCCCGTGACAACGACGGAATTCTCACTTTGCAGACACAGAGATGCTCCCCCGATGCCTGAGAGAGAGCCCAATGGCGCGACCAAGCTCCAATTGCGTGGCCAAAAGATGTACGATATTACTGTTACATCCGCCCCTGTGTCGAGCATACCTCTGATCGATATTGTCCTGTCCCCACACGTCAATTGGCACGTGAGCGTGGGTCGGTCTCGACCTATGTGCTTCACCCATGTTGTATGTACTTCAACATGTTCTTTCATAGGGAGACCTTCTTCGTCGAAGATTGACATGACCTCTCCAACTGCATGTGGTGGCAATGCAAAGGCTCTTGCAACCACAGTATTTTCCGGCACAGTCAATGGTGGACGAAGCGCTCTTGCCAAAACTGTTAACTCTGTATTTTTGTCTGCTGAGACAACTGTCGGATAGACAATGAGCCCAAGAATACTGCACTTATCTTGTCCAACTATCAAGAAATCTTGTTTCTTGTATGAGTCCCCGCAGATACCTGTTGGTATCTCCGCATGACTTTCATCTAGAAAGCATACTAGTTTTGAAGCTGCCAATGCACACTGTGCCCCTGGTGGGAGGAGGTCTGGGTCACTGTGGAATCGACTGAGGGTTTTGCTGAGGGCATCTGCTTGTCGCTCACTGATGACTGCCCTGTCTGTTCTTGTGACACCGCCAGTACTTGTGTCGGAGCACGCTGGGGATTTCCCGCGCTCAATTTCCCGTTTCCCGGACGCGGCAACGGATTTCCTTCCACATCTGTCCGGGAATAACATTCTTTCACAGAGTGTCTTCCTCTTCCGCACCGTGCGCAAATTGGTCTTTCCGCTCTCTGGACTGGCGTTGGTATATGTGTCCGTGGGCAATTCCTTTTCATGTGCCCAGATTCCCCACATCCGTAGCACTGTCCTCCTTGGGGTCTGTTCCTTTTCTGCATTGCCGCAAGAACTTTGTTGATATTTTCGTCCTGTTGATGGAGTAATTTCTCGAACATCTTCTCCAATGTCTTGTCCTCTGATTGCCCTTCTGAGCGTCCCTTTAGCTGTTTCTCCCATTCCTCTTTTAATTCATCCTTTACAATCGCTGCGACGTGCTGAGGCGTCCCCACCTTGCTGCATGCCTCCACCATCTCTGCCAAGGATGGCCGTCCTGGCATGGTGCTAATCACCCGTTGACAATCCGGGTTGGCATTGCCGAAAGCTAAATTTTCCAAGAGAGGCATCTTCACTTCTTCTGTTGTCACCTGTCGATCCACGGCTTGCGTGAGTCGGTCGATGAATGACATGAATGGCTCTGTGGGACCTTGCCTGATGCAAGAGAACGGGACATCCGGAGCTCCTGTCGGCCTAATTTGCATGATTGCCAATCGCGCTGCTTCTTTGATGTCGCTTAACACTCTTCGTGGAAGCCGCGCTGCTTGTTCCCCTGGATTGTCATCTGGAGGATCCCCTGCTAATTGCCCTTCTGTGAGGTTCGCATTTGGCCCACCTTGGTATCTGTTCCGCAACTCAGCAAGATATTTTCTCCACCTTTTTTCCCAGACAAGACTCTGTGTGTCAGTGAGGATCATTGCCACAATACTTCGAATGTCATATGGTGTGAGATCATACATAGAGAATGTCCCTCTTAATAGCTGTTTGAAGTATTGTGAGTTCAGCCCAAAAGTCTGAGCTGCCTTCCCTAAGTCTTTGAGTGTCTCATGACCCATCCTTTCCCACCTCGGATTCTGTCCCTGGGCATCATATGTCACTGGCATTGTCAAATCCCCTGATCCCAGGAATAAATGCTTTTCCTTTTCCAATGCTTCTCTGATTTGCCTCCAATCCATTGTCTTCACCGGCTCTTGAAACCCCTCTTCATCAGATTCCATTGGGATTTGCATGAATAATGGTGTTGTAGATGTCATCGGTGATTCATGGTGTCTCATTTTTCGCCTTGAGGTTTTTGGCCTTGCTCCTAAATCCGAAAAGGAAACTCGAGGATCCTGTTGATATTTCTTCTTTACTGCATCGAATGAATGCAAGAAGCTTTTTGCTGCTTCTGCTGCTGATAGCATCCATGTTGGGACACCTTCCGATGCTGTGATCCTTATGACATCTTCCCCTTGTAGCTGTTCTTCATCTGAGCTTTCGTCATCTTCATGAAATCCCGAAGTGGATGGATAATCCCTTTGTCGTGTTAACATTGTTTTCTTCGAGGTGCTTTTCTTTTTATATATTGTTGGAAAAAATTGCTGCATTGTTGCAGTCTCGCCACGAGATGGCGCTGTGGCTCCGCCGAGCCGACTCGGCATGTCGTGCACTTCTGCCCTCCTGCCACTAGGTGGCGCTGTCACCGGCTTCCCTGGCTCGGATGACGGTGCAATCTCGACTGCCCCACTTCCTCTTCCGGCTCGGCGTCCCCCATGAAGGGAAGGGACTGGGACTCCGAGGCTCTGGATCAAAGGCGCCAGATCTGGAGACGGTGTGGAGCCCCGGGACGTAGAATCCCTAACACGGCCCCTCCTCACTCGCGACGTCACAGGGGACCGGGCTCGGGCGCGCCCGCGTCTTACTTTCTGCGCCTGCGTGCTCTCCGAGCTACTTCCGGTGTCCCCCAAGGTGACGTCATCGTCTCCCCCCTGTTTCACCTCCGAGGTTCCAGCCCCTCGGTCTGTCCCAGAATCCGACCCCTCCTCCTCTGACGTTGTGTTCGCCTCTCCCGCCGGCACCCCGGCTCTACCCGCGATTCGAGCTGACCGTCGCACCGGGTTTGACGTCACAGCCGCGCGCCTCCTGCGTCTCGCCGCCCCCGCGCCCGCGTGTGAGTCTACACCCCGGTTTTTGCGAGTTTTGCCCTCCGCGCGCGTCTCCTCATCCTCACCCGCGCTGCTCGCGTTTGCCGCCGCCGCCGCGTCGCCGCTTTCACCGCGAATAGGCCCCCCCCCCGATCCCTTATCTTCCTGCTCCCCCCCTTCTGCTCCTGACTCCTCCACACTCTCTGGAGTTTCAGGACGCCCTTGGGGTTTGTTGCATTTTTTGATCGGGGGTTTTAATATTTTTTCCCGCTCTCTTTTTTCGAGAGCCCTTTCCCCCTGGCCTTTCAAAGCCAGAGTAATTTTTTTCCCGGAGCTCTGCCGCTCCGCCCCCTTCTCTGAGGGTACCGCAGCTTCTCGCTGCTTTTCCAGTCTTTTAGACTGCACTGAAATACCTTGTAACATGATTCTTGCCGGCGAGAGTAGCTTTAACGCTGTCTCATCTTTTTTCGTTGCTAAAATATATAAATGCCTATTAATTTCTTGCCAAAACCCCACTTCGAACAGCAGATATGTCTCTGCAAGTGGATAATTAAGCCTTGCCCATAATAACAGCTGTTTTAATTCTTTCTTTGGGATCCCTTCTGTATATAATTCTGCTACACTTTGTAAGGTGGATAAGATTTCCCGTTGTTCTTGGGAGAGTGTGGCCCCCATGATTTTATTTTGGCCTTCTTACCGAATCTGTCGTCAGAGTGGTCTGGAGGCCCTTGTTCTCCGTCCAGCAGATCACGAGGGATGGATCAGAGGCGCCTTTCTGGTCCCAGGCCAGGCCGCTCTGCTACGAGCTGTCTTCAGCAGAAGCTGAGAGATGGGATTTCTCAGTGACTGCTGATTTTTGCAGCTTCTCCCGGCCGGTTTTTTCTTTTTCTTCTTTCTTTCTTCAGGCTTCTCTCCTCTGGAGTTATCAGTGCTGTTCTCTTGGCTCTTCAGCTCTTCAGGGCTTTCCCCCCCCCGAAAGGTTTGGTGGGAGATAGCCCGCACAGCGGACGCCAGTTGTTGGATTTCTGTGCTGTTCAGATGGTCTGGGAAAAAGCCCAAAGATGGCCTTGGGCCCCCGGGTTCGAAAGGACGAGAGGAAGCTTCAGATTTGTTCTTGGTCTTGGTGTTTATTAATTGCTTATCTAAAAGATTTTCTCTTGGCCTGACAGAGTTCTGCTCAGCAGTCAGCCATGGGCACACACTGAAAGCCCCTGGGGCGGTCACCTATCTTTATACCCGGAGTTACGTATACAATATTTATCATTTTTCTCCAATACCCTCTACCCATATTAACCAGTGTTCCCCTAGTAAGGTCCAATCCCGGAGTGCCAACATCACCACAGAAGATGGAGGCCTAGAGGAAGAAGAAGAAGGAGAAGGGCACGCCCCAATCCCTCCATCTTGCCTCTCTAGACCCCCCTGTACAGGGATCTTAAACCCTGTATCTCACACTCCAATTAACTTGTCCCTTCACCATTCACCCCAGTGAAATCCTCCCGTCCTCATACTGATGTCATCTCCCATGTGGGATCAAAGTCCAGCCACCAGACATTTCTGGAAGCATTCCAGGACTCCCGAGCCCCCCAGTTCTGAGAGACTGAGATCCCACAGATAGGGCTGGTCTCCATGTGTGCGAAGCAGGGCTCACGGCAGAGATGGGCAGGGCTCCGTTTTTGAGGGGCGAGGCTCCATGTGTGAAGGATGGGGCTCCACGTGTGAGGGGCGTGGATCCAGTCAGTGAGGGGCGGGGCTCTAGGCAGTGATGGGAGGGGCTCCATGTCTTACTGGTCGCGCTCCCGGCAGTATGGGGCAGGGCTCCATGTGTGAGGGAAGGGGTTCCATGTGTTGGTACAGGGCTCCACATCGTGGATGTTCTCCCATCGTGTTCTAGAAGCTGCACGGAGGTCTGCCGAGTGTTTTGCAAGAAGAAGAAGAAAGTTGTCCAAAACAGCTTCCAATCGAATGTTCATGTGATTGGAAAAGGCAGAAGAGTAGTAAGGTACCGTTTTCTATCAGTTGGCAAGCGGCGCACACAATCCCAGTGTTGTACAGCTTCCTATGTAACTGTTCCGAAGCTGCTGCTCTCTCCGGCTCATGGAGGCGAAGAAGCGACTTGCTTACGCAAAGATGATTGTGCAGGTCACAATGCTCTCCTTAGCGTGACTTCTGTCGAAAGACGCCCGGGAGCGGCGCTTACCTCCGAAGAGCATCGTACCTTCGTCTTTAGCGTCTCTTCTCGTCTACATCTTGGCAAAAACCTTTTCCACTATGTCTGGCTATAAAAAACTGTGCCAGCACAGAAATCAACTCCCATGGTGTTCTAGAAGTTGCAGAGAGCTCTGCAAAGTGTTTGGCAGGAAGAAAGGAATAGTTGTCCAAAACAGTTTCCAATCGAATGTTCATGTGATTGGAATAGGCAGGAGAATTGTGAGGTAAATTTTCTATCAGTTGGGAAGTTTCACACAAATCCCAGTGTTGTACAGCATCCTTCTTCACCTTTCTGAAGCTGCCGATCTCTCCGGCTCCCGGAGGCGATGATACGGCTCCTTCGCGCAAAGACAATTGTGCCAGTCACAGTGCTCCCCTTAACGCAACTTCTGCCAAAAGACGCTCGGGAGAAGCGCTTACCTGCCGAGAGCATCGTACCTTCGTCTTTAGCGTCTCTTCTTGTCTACATCTTAGCAAAAAGCTTTCCCACTATTTCTGGCAAGGAGAAACTGTGCCAGCACAGAAAACATCTCCCATCGTGTTCTAGAAGTTGCATGGAGGTCTGCCCAGTGTTTTGCAAGAAGAAAAAGAAAGTTGTCCAAAACAGCTTCCAATCGAATGCTCATGTGAGTGGAAAAGTCAGGAGAGTCGTAAGGTACTGTTTTCCATCAGCTGGCAAGCGGCGCACACAATCGCAGTGTTGTACAGCTTCCTTCTTCACCTTTCCGAAGCTGCCGCTCAATCCGGCTCCTGAAGGCGAAGAAGCGGCTTCTTCGCGCAAAGACAATTGTGCCGGTCACAGTGCTCTCCTTCGCGCAGCTTCTGATGAAAGACGCCCGGGAGCGGCGCTTACCTCCAGAGACCATCGTACCTTCGTCTTTAGCGTCTCTTCTCGTCTACATCTAAGCAAAAAGCTTTTCCACTACGTCTGGCAAGGAGAAACTGTGCCAGCACAGAAAACATCTTCAATCGTGTTCTAGAAGTTGCAGAGAATCCTGCCGAGTGTTTGGCAGGAAGAAAAGAAAAGTTGTCTAAAACAGCTTCCAATCGAACGCTCATTGGATTGGAAAAGGCAGGAGAGTGGAAAGGTACTCCTTTCTATCAGTTGGCAAGCTGCGCACACAATCCCAGTGTCGTACAGCTTCCTTCTTCACCTTTCCGAAGCTGCCGCTCCTTCCCGCTCCCGGAGCCGAAGAAGTGGCTTCTTCCCGCAAAGACGATTGTGCCGGTCACAGTGCTCTCCTTAGCGCGGCTTCTGCCGAAAGACGCCCGGGAGCCGAGCTTACCGCCGGAGAGCATCATACCTTCATCTTCAGCCTCTCTTCTCGTCTACATCTTAGCAAACAGCTTTTCCTCTATGTGAGGCAAGGAGAAACTGTGCCAGCACAGAAAACATCTCCCATCGTGTTCTAGAAGTTGCATGGAGGTCTGCCCAGTGTTTTGCAAGAAGAAGAAGAAAGTTGTCCAAAACAGTTTTCAACCGAATGTTCATGTGATTGGTAAAGGCAGGAGAGTGGTAAGGTACTGTTTTCTATCAGATGGCAAGCTGCGCACAAAATCCCACTGTTGTACAGCATCCTTCTTCACCTTTTCGAAGCTACCGCACTCTCCGGCTCCTGGAGGCGAAGACACGGATCCTTCGCGCAAAGA
This sequence comes from Melozone crissalis, assembly GCF_028551555.1. NCBI lineage: Eukaryota > Metazoa > Chordata > Aves > Passeriformes > Passerellidae > Melozone > Melozone crissalis. The sequence goes on from NW_026535790.1 coordinate 54,333, forward strand.
CAAATGTGCCAGTCACAGTGCACCCCTTAACGCTACTACTGCCGAAAGATGTCCGGGAGGGGCGCTTACCTCCGGGGAGAATCATACCTTCGTCTTTAGCGTCTCTTCTCTTCTACATCTTATCAAAACGCTTTTCCACTATGTCTGGCAAGGAGAAACTGTGCCAGCACAGAAAACTTCACCCATCGTATTCTAGAAGCTGCACGGAGGTCTGCCGAGTGTTTTGCAAGAAGAAGAAGAAAGTTGTCCAAAACAGCTTCCAATCGAATGTTCATGTGATTGGAAAAGGCAGAAAAGTAGTAAGGTACCGTTTTCTATCAGTTGGCAAGCGGCGCACAAAATCCCAGTGTTGTACAGCTTCCTTCTTCACCTTTCCGAAGTTGCAGCTCTCTCCGGCTCCCAGAGGCGAAGAAGCGGCTTCTTCATGCAAAGACGATTGTGCCGGTAACAGTGCTCTCCTTAGCGCGGCTTCTGCCAAAAGACGCCCGGAAGCGGCGCTTACCTTCGGAGAGCATCATACGTTCGTCTTAAGCATCTCCTCTCATCTACATCTTAGCAAAAAGCTTTTCCACTATGTCTGGCAAGGAAAAACTTTGCCAGGACAGAAAATATCTACCATCGTATTCTAGAAGATGCACGGAGGTCTGCCGAGAGTTTTGCAAGAAGAAGAAGTAAGTTGCCCAAAACAGCTTCCAATTGAACGTTCTTGTGATTGGAAAAAGAAGGAGAGTATATAGGTACTGTTTCCTATCAGTTGGCAAGCAGCGCGCACAATCTTAGTGTTGTAACGCATCCTTCTTCACCTTTCCAAAGTTGCCGCTCTCTCCAGCTCCCGGAGGCAAAGAAGCGGCTTGCTCACGCAAAGATGATTCTGCCTGTCACAGTGCTCTCCTTAGAACGGCTTCTGCTGAAAGACGCCCGGGAGAGGCGCTTACCTCCGGAGAGCATCGTACCTTCATCTTTAGCGTCTCTTCTCGTCTACATCTAAGCAAAAAGCTTTTCCAATATGTCTGGCAAGGAGAAACTGTGCCAGCACAGAAAACATCTCCCATCGCGTTTTAGAAGATGCACGGATGTCTGCCGCGTGTTTTGCAAGAAGAAAAAGAAAGTTGTCCAAAACAGATTCCAATCTAATTTTCATGTGATTGGAAAAGTCAGGAGAGCTGTAAGGTACTGTTTTCTATCAGTTTTCAAGCTGCGCAAAAAATCCCAGTGTTGTACAGCATCCTTCTTCACCTTTCCGAAGCTGCCGCTCTCTCCGGCTCCCGGAGGCGAAGAAGCGGCTTCTTCGTGCAAAGACAATTGTGCCGGTCACAGTGCTCTCCAGAGTGCGGCTTCTGCCGAAAGACGCCCAGGAGCGGCTCTTACCTCCGGAGAGCATCGTACCATCGTCTTTAGTGTCTCTTCTTCTCTACATCAAAGCCAAAAGCTTTACCACTATGTCTGGATAGGAAAAACTGTGCCAGCACAGTAAACATCTCCCATCGTGTTCTAGAAGATGCACCGAGGTCTGCCCAGTATTTTGCAAAAGCAGAAAGAAAGTTGTCCAAAACAGCTTCTAATCGAATGTTCTTGTGATTGGAAAAGGAAGGAGAGTATATAGGTACTGTTAACTATCAGTTGGCAAGCAGCGCGCACAATCGTAGAGTTGTAACGCATCCTTCTTCACCTTTCCAAAGCTGCCGCTCTCTCCGGCTCCCGGAGGTGATGAGGCAGCTTCCTCACACAAAGACGATTGTTCCGGTCACAGTGCTCTCCATAGCGCGGCTTTTTTCAAAGACGCCCGGGAGCAGCGTTTACCTCCGGAGAGATTCGTACCTTCGTCTTCAGCGTCTCTTCTCGTCTACACCTTAGCAAAAATCTTTTCCACTATGTCTGGCAAGGAGAAACTGTGCCAGCACAGAAAACTTCACCCATCGTATTCTAGAAGCTGCACGGAGGTCTGCCGAGTGTTTTGCAAGAAGAAGAAGAAAGTTGTCCAAAACAGCTTCCAATCGAATGCTCATGTGAGTGGAAAAGTCAGGAGAGTTGTAAGGTACTGTTTTCCATCAGCTGGCAAGCGGCGCACACAATCGCAGTGTTGTACAGCTTCCTTCTTCACCTTTCCGAAGCTGCCGCTCAATCCGGCTCCTGAAGGCGAAGAAGCGGCTTCTTCGCGCAAAGACAATTGTGCCGGTCACAGTGCTCTCCTTCGCGCAGCTTCTGATGAAAGACGCCCGGGAGCGGCGCTTACCTCCAGAGACCATCGTACCTTCGTCTTTAGCGTCTCTTCTCGTCTACAACTAAGCAAAAAGCTTTTCCACTACGTCTGGCAAGGAGAAACTGTGCCAGCACAGAAAACATCTTCAATCGTGTTCTAGAAGTTGCAGAGAATCCTGCCGAGTGTTTGGCAGGAAGAAAAGAAAAGTTGTCTAAAACAGCTTCCAATCGAACGCTCATTGGATTGGAAAAGGCAGGAGAGTGGAAAGGTACTCCTTTCTATCAGTTGGCAAGCTGCGCACACAATCCCAGTGTCGTACAGCTTCCTTCTTCACCTTTCCGAAGCTGCCGCTCCTTCCCGCTCCCGGAGCCGAAGAAGTGGCTTCTTCCCGCAAAGACGATTGTGCCGGTCACAGTGCTCTCCTTAGCGCGGCTTCTGCCGAAAGACGCCCGGGAGCCGAGCTTACCGCCGGAGAGCATCATACCTTCATCTTCAGCCTCTCTTCTCGTCTACATCTTAGCAAACAGCTTTTCCTCTATGTGAGGCAAGGAGAAACTGTGCCAGCACAGAAAACATCTCCCATCGTGTTCTAGAAGTTGCATGGAGGTCTGCCCAGTGTTTTGCAAGAAGAAGAAGAAAGTTGTCCAAAACAGTTTTCAACCGAATGTTCATGTGATTGGTAAAGGCAGGAGAGTGGTAAGGTACTGTTTTCTATCAGATGGCAAGCTGCGCACAAAATCCCACTGTTGTACAGCATCCTTCTTCACCTTTTCGAAGCTACCGCACTCTCCGGCTCCTGGAGGCGAAGACACGGATCCTTCGCGCAAAGACAAATGTGCCAGTCACAGTGCACCCCTTAACGCTACTACTGCCGAAAGATGTCCGGGAGGGGCGCTTACCTCCGGGGAGAATCATACCTTCGTCTTTAGCGTCTCTTCTCTTCTACATCTTATCAAAACGCTTTTCCACTATGTCTGGCAAGGAGAAACTGTGCCAGCACAGAAAACTTCACCCATCGTATTCTAGAAGCTGCACGGAGGTCTGCCGAGTGTTTTGCAAGAAGAAGAAGAAAGTTGTCCAAAACAGCTTCCAATCGAATGTTCATGTGATTGGAAAAGGCAGAAAAGTAGTAAGGTACCGTTTTCTATCAGTTGGCAAGCGGCGCACAAAATCCCAGTGTTGTACAGCTTCCTTCTTCACCTTTCCGAAGTTGCAGCTCTCTCCGGCTCCCAGAGGCGAAGAAGCGGCTTCTTCATGCAAAGACGATTGTGCCGGTAACAGTGCTCTCCTTAGCGCGGCTTCTGCCGAAAGACGCCCGGAAGCGGCGCTTACCTTCGGAGAGCATCATACGTTCGTCTTAAGCATCTCCTCTCATCTACATCTTAGCAAAAAGCTTTTCCACTATGTCTGGCAAGGAAAAACTTTGCCAGGACAGAAAATATCTACCATCGTATTCTAGAAGATGCACGGAGGTCTGCCGAGAGTTTTGCAAGAAGAAGAAGTAAGTTGCCCAAAACAGCTTCCAATTGAACGTTCTTGTGATTGGAAAAAGAAGGAGAGTATATAGGTACTGTTTCCTATCAGTTGGCAAGCAGCGCGCACAATCTTAGTGTTGTAACGCATCCTTCTTCACCTTTCCAAAGCTGCCGCTCTCTCCAGCTCCCGGAGGCAAAGAAGCGGCTTGCTCACGCAAAGATGATTCTGCCTGTCACAGTGCTCTCCTTAGAACGGCTTCTGCTGAAAGACGCCCGGGAGAGGCGCTTACCTCCGGAGAGCATCGTACCTTCATCTTTAGCGTCTCTTCTCGTCTACATCTAAGCAAAAAGCTTTTCCAATATGTCTGGCAAGGAGAAACTGTGCCAGCACAGAAAACATCTCCCATCGCGTTTTAGAAGATGCACGGATGTCTGCCGCGTGTTTTGCAAGAAGAAAAAGAAAGTTGTCCAAAACAGATTCCAATCTAATTTTCATGTGATTGGAAAAGTCAGGAGAGCTGTAAGGTACTGTTTTCTATCAGTTTTCAAGCTGCGCAAAAAATCCCAGTGTTGTACAGCATCCTTCTTCACCTTTCCGAAGCTGCCGCTCTCTCCGGCTCCCGGAGGCGAAGAAGCGGCTTCTTCATGCAAAGACAATTGTGCCGGTCACAGTGCTCTCCAGAGTGCGGCTTCTGCCGAAAGACGCCCGGGAGCGGCTCTTACCTCCGGAGAGAATCGTACCATCGTCTTTAGTGTCTCTTCTTCTCTACATCAAAGCCAAAAGCTTTACCACTATGTCTGGATAGGAAAAACTGTGCCAGCACAGTAAACATCTCCCATCGTGTTCTAGAAGATGCACCGAGGTCTGCCCAGTATTTTGCAAAAGCAGAAAGAAAGTTGTCCAAAACAGCTTCTAATCGAATGTTCTTGTGATTGGAAAAAGAAGGAGAGTATATAGGTACTGTTAACTATCAGTTGGCAAGCAGCGCGCACAATCGTAGAGTTGTAACGCATCCTTCTTCACCTTTCCAAAGCTGCCGCTCTCTCCGGCTCCCGGAGGTGATGAGGCAGCTTCCTCACACAAAGACGATTGTTCCGGTCACAGTGCTCTCCATAGCGCGGCTTTTTTCAAAGACGCCCGGGAGCAGCGTTTACCTCCGGAGAGATTCGTACCTTCGTCTTCAGCGTCTCTTCTTGTCTACACCTTAGCAAAAATCTTTTCCACTATGTCTGGCAAGGAGAAACTGTGCCAGCACAGAAAACTTCACCCATCGTATTCTAGAAGCTGCACGGAGGTCTGCCGAGTGTTTTGCAAGAAGAAGAAGAAAGTTGTCCAAAACAGCTTCCAATCGAATGTTCATGTGATTGGAAAAGGCAGAAAAGTAGTAAGGTACCGTTTTCTATCAGTTGGCAAGCGGCGCACAAAATCCCAGTGTTGTACAGCTTCCTTCTTCACCTTTCCGAAGCTGCCGCTCTCTGCAGCTTCCGGAGGCGAAGAAGCGGCATCTTCGCGCAAAGACGATTGTGCCGGTCACAGCGCTCTCCTTTAGCGCGGCTTCTGTCGAAAGACGCCCGGGAGCGGAGCTTAGCTCCGGAGAGCATCGTACCTTCGTCTTAAGGGTCTCTTCTCGTCTACATCTAAGCAAAAAGCTTTTCCACTATGTCTGGCAAGGAGAAACTGTGCCAGCACAGAAAACATCTCCCATCGTGTTCTAGAAGTTGCACAGAGGTCTGCCCACTCTTTTGCAAAAGCAGAAAGAAAGTTGTCCAAAACAGCTCCTAATCGAATGTTCATATGATTGGTAAAGGCAGGAGAGTAGTAAGGTACTGTTTTCTAGCAGTTGGCAAGCTGTGCACACAATCCCAGTGTTGTACAGTTTCCATCTCCACCTTTCCGAAGCTGCTGCTCTCTCCGGCTCCTGGAGGCGAAGAAGAGGCTTCTTCGTGCAAAGACGATTGTGCCGGTCACAGCGCTCTCCTTTAGCGCAGCTTCTGTCGAAAGACGCCCGGGAGCAGCACTTAGCTCCGGAGAGCATCGTGCCTTCGTCTTTAGCGTCTCTTCTCGTCTACATCTTAGCAAAAAGCTTTTCGACAATGTCTGGCAGGGAAATACTTTGCCAGCACAGAAAATATCTCCCATCGTGTTCTAGAAGTTGCACGGATGTCTGCCAGTGTTTTGCAAAAGCAGAAAGAAAGTTTTCCAAAACAGCTTCTAATCGAATGTTCATGTGATTGGTAAAGGCAGGAGACTAGTAAGGTACTGTTTTCTATCAGTTGTCAAGCGCGGCAAAAAATCCCAGCGTTGTACAGCTTCCTTCTTCACCTTTCCGAAGCTGCCGATCTCTCCGGCTCCCGGAGGCGAAGAAGCGGCAACTTCGTGCAAAGACAATAGTGCCGGTCACAGCGCTCTCCTTTAGCGCGGCTTCTGTCGAAAGACGCCCAGGAGCGGCGCTTAACTCCGGAGAGCTTCGTACCTTCGTCTTTAGCATCTCTTTTTTTCTACATCTTAGCAAAAAGCTCTTCCACTATGTCTGGCATGGAGAAACTGTGCCAGCACAGAAAACATCTCCCATCGTGTTCTAGAAGTTGCATGGAGGTCTGCCCAGTGTTTTGCAAGAAGAAAAAGAAAGTTGTCCAAAAGAGCTTCCAATCCAATGCTCATGTGAGTGGAAAAGTCAGGAGAGTCATAAGGTACTGTTTTCCATCAGCTGGCAAGCGGCGCACACAATCCCAGCATTCTACAGCTTCCTTTTTCACTTCTCCGAAGCTGCCGCTCTCTCCGGCTCCCAGAGGCGAAGAAGCGGCTTCTTCGCGCAAAGACGATTGCGCCGCTCACAGTGGTCTCCAGACGACGTCTTCTGCCGAAAGACGCCTTGGTGCGGCACTTAGCTCCAGGGAGCTCCGTACCTTCCAATTCAATTTTTAGGCTCGAAAAACCAAATGGTATACTTTCAGCCGTAGGGCGGGACACTGAATTGGACTTTCTTCTTTTGGAGAGAAGTTAATGAAAATGTTTCACCGGAATCAGAGCAGGCTGTAAAACAAGAAAATTGTCTTGAAAAGTCTCCAGCCTTCTCCTTGCTTGTTGTGATTGTCCAAGAATGAAATGTGTCAACTCGGTGTTCCAGGGTATCACATCACTAACAGGTACTTCAGCTGCTGCACTTCTAAAGTTCAGAACAGAATCCAAGGAATTGTGCTTCCATGGTCTCAATTCACCCTATGGTGCCGAAAGGTGCCGAAAAAGGAGTGGAAGGTGCACGGGTCAGTTAACTTGAATGGCCTAGGTAAATCAGCGGCCACTAAATTCCTGAAGGCTTCAACAGGTCAGTTGCCTATATTTTTCTTGGAATTGTTTTAACCTTTGGTCATGTTTTCCTTGGGATTCTTTTACCCTTTCCCCATTAGTTCAGCCTTTGCTCTCAAGCCTTTGCTGACATTTCCAATATCTCGGTAGCCTGGAAATGTGTTGTCTTTACTGATCACATCATTATTCCCTTCCAAGGGTTGTTTGCCTCAAGTCTCAGTTTTGCTGGTGTTCTGCTAGTTGATTGTCAGAGGGCAGCAGGTGTTTTGTAAGAGCAAGTACACAATCCCATAGCTTGCTTTTCTTTTGATTTGGCCTGTCTAGAAAATGGAAGGACTGAACACCTCTGAGAGGCTTTTCTCTCCCCATTAGGTTTCACTGGAAGGGCAGATGCAAATCGTCTACCTAAAGTCTTGGCCCAGAAGAAAGTAGTGGTTTGCTGCTGCATCTAGCTAGAAGCTTACAAAAGGAAGGCCTTGGGCTGAGGCCCATTACTTTGGCTAAGTAGAAAAGGACGGTGGGAAGGTGAGGCAGCTGAATTAGAGGTAGATCAACAAGTTCTAGAACTGTCGTGTGTTCACAGCGTGGTGCATGGTGGTTGGTTGAATTGTGTTTGTTATGGCTTAAAGCTATGGAACTGATAAAGGCCTGAGTGTTTCAAAAGCCTGGTTTTTGCAAGAAAGCAGCTCTCCTTTGCATCTGCCTGGGGACTCTGCATCACCACGGACCCTCACTCTCAGTTTGCCAAGGAGATGATCAGTAGGAATGGTCCAGAGCTGCTGTGTGCATCTGAATGGAATGGTAGAGAGTGAAGCGCTGCACATTTCTGGCTTTAGTACAATGCTGCTGCATTGGTGCCAGTTTAGTTGGTTTTCCATCAGTGGCCTTTCTGTCTAGAAGTACACTGCCCAGAGTCTTTCTAGCATTTGATGCCATTTCCTTCCTGTTGTTTTCATACCTTCCTTCAGTTGAAAGGATGATCAAATCTTTACATTTTGAAGATCCCTGTTAGGAAACACTATGCCAGAGGAGTCATCGCTGCCTTTTCTTCTGCCTCCTTTGTCATTTTCAGAGACTCATTTCAAATTTCTGCTAATGTCAAGAAGAATACTGAGACTACTTAGCAGGGTTGACGCTCTCAGCTGCTTTCCTCTTTCATACTGCTTCACACTGGATGTGACTTCAAGGCCTCGTTTTGTCATCTGCATTTTGCTGTGATCCACAGCCAAATATTCCAGGCCTGTGAACAGAAAAAGAACTCTCAGTCTTTTGCAAGAACTACCCCTAGGAGGATTTGTGTTCACTTTGATCTCTACAGTGTTTCAGAAAAAAGGAGATTGTACTCTCTTCTTGTGTACTCTCTTCTTGTGCTCTCATTTCCCTCTCTCCCTCTCTGCCTTGCATGCCCTAGTTCATCTACCGGCGTGACTCATTTGGCATCATCTCATGGTGCAAATTCTGCATAGTTTCATGTCCTTACAAATGCCAGTTGCCAAGGAGCCTATCTAACCATTCAAGGGGCAAAGAATTGTAGGGCTGGCAAGTTCAGGTGCTGAAACTGTAAGTCATGCCATATCAAAGTGACAGAGCAAATCAATTGATCTAGGACTTTCAGCTGGACACCTCTGAGAATAGCAGCTTGTCAGCAATGACACAGCCATCTTCCTAGCTGTATTCCAGAAAGAGGAAAGAGACACCTTCAATGATTAATATGTTTGGCATGAGAAAACAGCAAGAAATGTACCGCAAAATACTTAATCAGATCAAGTGCGTTTCTCTAGTGAGAATTTTGCACTTGTTCTTTCTTGTCTGTGCCTTTACTTTTCACAGAAGACAGGGGAGCATTTCATTATTACTGTTCTTTCGTTTTCTTTTGTTGGCCTCCCTCTTTCCACCTGCAATTAACAAATTTGCCTTTCTTTACTGGCTTCTCTTTCTTTACTTCTAGAAGTTTACATGAGGTCATCCAACCTTATCATCAATGTTCTCAGACAGTGGAGAGAAGTAGAAGGTACAGCTAAATGGATAAAACAAACCCACAAAAATAGACAGGTTTTTACAGTCTTCTGTGAGAACATTAGGACACAAGATGTCTTTGAACTGAGTAATGCTCTATTGATTTAACTTTTAGTCCACTCATTACTATTATTACACCTGTTTGGCCTTTAGTACAGAGCCTTGGAACTAATCCAGGCCAATACTTTGGCTAATTTTGTTTTATTTCTAGTGAGGACTTTGTTTCTTAAGGAATAGTCCAGAGAAAGAGCGTCCACGGTACAATTATGGGTCATAAATTCTGGTACAGTTTGTGCTGGTAATACGTCTAGGAAAGAAAGGTTTGACATCTTTTTTGACTTTCAAATGGAACCATTATTTGAAAAACCTAAGAGTTGTGATGTCGTCCCCCCCCCAAGTACTTCTCTTTGCAATATTACTCCCGGATTACACATAAAAGCCCACCCTGCAAAATACGTTGCAGATACTTTGCAATAAGTGCAGCTTAGCAGCTAGAGATGATAACATGGTTTAAATAACATTGCTTCTGCAGTGATGGAAACTCTGTCTACGCAGACATACTCAACAAAGGTTACGATGGCTTAGCTACTGTGCTCAAGTTAATGTGCATTTTAGAACTTGCCAAGAAGGTGAATTCAACCTCCTTCATTGCTCTCTGCTGGAGTCCCAAGAGAATTTTAGTCTGCTTTTTGTCATTTACAGCTGTCAGTGCTTAGCTCTTGAACATGAGACTCCCTCATGACTGATGAAAGTTGTCTAGTTAAGAGTGGGTCAAAGACATGGTCTTGCTCTAGAAGGAGATGAGAAGGTTTCTGCAGTCTTTGTCATCTCTACTGCTTGTGATTTTAATACAAAACCAGTGGGAAGTTTTCTGAAGGCAGTCCAGAAGCTGGCAATATGGACAGCTTACAACGGAACACTTGCTGCAGTGCAACCATGGTGACACCAGAAAGGACTTCAAAAATTTAAAAGGGCAAACAAAGCAGTTGGAAGGAAAAGAGCATGAACCATGATTCCATTTTTCTAATCTCTCTTTCTTTAAATCATCATTTTCATGCAGTTTTGCGGCTTGCGTTGGTATCCCTCCAAAGGAATCTGAGACAGAGTAAGCTTTTTAATGGTGTAGAAGAGAGAAACGCAGGCCAAGTTGCCTTTTTTGCCATCAACTACCAGTTATGCTTGAACTACCCTTTGCTTAAGGTGCTTAGCTTACACTAAGAATGGATTAGCACATTTTGATGTGAGCAAATTTTACTGTCATGATTGAGTAAATTTTGCTGTCACTCAGAATTTTACTGTCGTCTGAATAGCAATGTTTGTGTCAAAATAGTATTTTGTCTCCTGTATCTGCAGCAGGTAAGCCTTTTGCTGTCAGCAGTGTTGCTTAACCTTTCATGTCATATCCCTCTTCATATCCATCTTCTGCTTAAGGCTTATTAATCTACTTTAGAATTGGCATGTGGAATAAGACTACTTTTCCTTTTTGAAAGCTAATGTCATTTGACCTACTTCCAGCAAATAATTCATTAATTGCAAGTCCCCAGCTAGCATCTTTTCGGCATATTCTAACCTTCTAAAGAAGTAACAAAAGCACTCTCCAATACTTGACTTTCTTAAGCACACAAAATGCTTCCCTCCTTTGCAGTTGGCATCTCTAAAATGAACCACATGTCTGCAGTATTTTAACATGCACCATATTTAGCCAAGTCATTCATAACAAACAAAAAGCAGTCCCTTCAATTCAGAAATAGTTTTCAGTTGTTCTTGAATATACAAAACATACCCTTACCGTACGCATTGCATGCAGATTGAATGGTCGTGAAAGCAAACCCTATGTTTCTCTTGTGATAGAAGGGTTTTCCACAGTTTTCCACAATTGTTCCTGGCACAGTTTTCTACTGATGTGACTGTTAGGAAACTTGAAGGTACTTCTAAGGTACTGTAGTAAGCAGAAAAGGAGGAGAGATTGTGCCTTATTTCTGGTTTTCTTTTTGGATTTCTTCCTCTTGCTCTTTTTCATTTCACCTTTCTAGATATTGTGATTTAGATTGGTAGTTTACTAAGCTGTGTTTTCTGTCGGGAATTCTTGTAAATTCCGAAAGGTACCCAACTGGTGAATAGGCATCTTGTTATGATTTGCTAGCTACATAGAAAATCTTCCTGCTGCTCTAAAATGCTTTGATTTGATACACATTTTTATCACCATTCAAATGAAAAGAGAACGGTTCCTCTAGTCACTACTTTTGTACTAGATTCAGTTCAATGTGCGCTAAGGGTGCAAAAAAGTCCTGCTGGAAGAAAGGATCTGCATAGAAATTGACCAAGACACGTGCTACATGGGTCTTGGAAATGTCTGAAGTTTCTCTACCTTTCTGGCAGTCTGTCTTCACAGCAAGACTTGAGGAGGGCTTTTGCTAGCATTTCTTTGACAGAAAGCAAGAACAAAGCAAGCAAAATGGAACAGCAAAAGAAGATAGCAGTAAAAGGCACATTAATCTGTTCATCTGTTAATCATGCATCGATGGAGTACACCATCTATGCATGCCGCCGGCAAAACTATATACAATCACGAAGGGAGACGGGACATCCAGACCAGTGACATGAGCTATTTATTCAGCACATCAGTCTCAGCACATTGTTAGACCATGGAGACAGGATGTTAACAGCTCGCTGATGCACAGGGAATGCCAAGGGGGGGTGACATTACAGCATAGCATAAAATCATCTCAGCCTAGATTTCAGCCAATCACACCTAGAGCAACACATATTGACAAGAATTCTATCCAATCATATGAAACACACGTGATGGTAGGTAAAAAAAAGAATGGTTCATAAGAGACAAAGAACAGAGATCCATTCTTACTAACCTTCTAAAAAGAAACATTAAATAGCCTTGTTGCAATCCATAAGCCAGTTCTACAGAGGTCTATTGCTATTTGTCACCTATGCTCTACTGCTCAGGAAACTTTTTTGCTGTATTTGCAATGCTAACAAAACTTCTGCCTGAGGCCTACTCTTTTGAACCATTTCCTCCAAATAAATAGGAGGTAAATATTAAACAGAATTTTTGTACCAGGCATTTGAGTGATCCTGCGTATTGTGGGATTTCAGGAGCCAGCAGGCCACTGCTGCCAAAGGCCCCCAAACACAAAACTCAGCCCTTTTCTCTGATGAACAAAACTCACCTGGCCCAGATCTTAATGGCAGATTGCAGGAGCCACTTGGCACTGTCAAACCAGCCCAAAAACATCGTTGGTGATAGCTTGGGTCGGTGAATTATCCTGTGTATCGCGGAATTTCAGGAGCCAGACGACCACACCGAACAAAATTTCAGGAGCCAGCCGCAGTTCCCTGAACAAAACCCTGGGCCCTATTGCCACTCAAACCAAATTCACCACCCCGGTTTTTCATGGCAGATTGCAGGAGCCACTCGGCACTGTCAAACCAGCCCAAGTTGACCCTGGTGCCAGCTTTGGTCTGGGAACCATCCTGCATATTGAGAAATTTCAACAGACAGCCAGCCACTCCCATTCAGAGGACACCAAAGAAACAACCCCGGGCTTTTCCCTAGCTAACTAAACTCACAAGCCTTGGTTCCAGATAGCAGATTGCAGGATCCACTGGGCACTGTCAAACCAGCCCGACTAGGCACTTGTGCCAGCTTGAGTCTGGGAACCATTCTGCGTATTGCAGAATTTCCGCAGCCAGACGGCCACTCCAGACACAGGCCGCCAAATACAAACCTCGCTCCTTTTTCCTGGCAAACAAAACTCACCTGTCCTGGTTCTTGATGGCAGATTGCAGGAGCCACTTGGCACTATCCAACCAGCGTAACTTGACACTGGCACCAGCTTGAGTCTGGGAACAATCCTGCATTTCGCGGAATTTCATGAGCCAGCTGGCCACTCCAGCCATAGGTGCCGAAAATAAACCTCGGCTCTTCTCCCTGGCAAACTAAACTCACCTGCCTCGGTTCTTGATGGCAGATTGCAGGAGCCACTTGGAACTGTGAAACCCGCCCATGTTGCAACTGGTGCCAGCTTGGGTCTGGGAACCATCCTGCGTTTTACAGAATTTCAGGAACCAGCCAGCCACTCCAGCTATAGGTCCCGAATACAAACCTCAGCTCTTTTCCCTGGCAAAAAAACCAGCAATGCCGGTTTTGCTTTTTCCCTTGAAAACGAAATTCACCACCATCAGTTGCAGATGGTAGATGGCAGGAGGCACTTGGCACTGTCAAACCAGCTCAACATGGCACTGGTCCCAGCTTGCGTCTGGGAACCATTCTACGTTTCACAGAATTTCAACAGCCAGCCGGCCACTCCAACCATAGACCCCGAAAAAAACCCTCGGCTCTTTTCCCTGGCAAACTAAACTCACCTGCCTCGGTCCTTGATGGCAAATTGCAGGAGCCACATGGCACTGTCAAACCAGCCCGATTTGGCACTGGTACCAGCTTTGGGTCTGGGACTCATCCTGCGTATTACAGAATTTCAGGAGCCAGCCAGCCACTGCCGGCCACAGGCGCCAAAACAGCAATGCCGGCACTTTTCCCTGGAAAACTGAATTCACCACCATCGGTTGCAGATGGTGGATTGCAGGAGCCACTTGGCGCTGTCAAACCAGCCTGAAAACCTTGTGTTGCCAACTTGGGTCTGGGAAAACATCCTGGGTATTGCAGAATTTCAGGAACCAGCTGACCACAGCAGCCATAGGTCCCCAGGAAATATGTGGGCCCTATTCTCTGCCAAACCAAACTCACCTCCCCGGTTTTTGTTGGCAGCTTGCAGGAGTCTCTTGGCACTGTCAAACCAGACTGACTTGGCACTGGTTCCAGATTGGGTCTGTGAACCATCCTGCGTATTGTGGAATGTCTGGAGCCAGACGGCCACTGTTGTTCTCAGGACTCGAGACAACAGCCTCAGACCTTTTCCCTGGTAGAGAAACCTCACCTGCCCCGGTTCACCATCCCCCGAATGGCAGATTGCAAGAGCCACTTGGCACTGCCAAACCAGTCCGAGGTCCAAGTGTTGCCATCTTGGGTCTGAGAACCAACCTGCGTTTCACAGAATTTCAGGGGCCAGCCAGCCACTCTTGGCCACAGCCTAGAAACAAAAACCTCTGCCCTTTTCCCTGGCAAAAAAAAAGTCACCTGCCCTGGTTCTTGATGGCAGATTGCAGGAGACGCTTGGCACTGTCAAACTAGCCCAACTTGACACTGGTGCCAGCTTGGGTCTGGGAACCATCTTGCATATTGCGGAATCTCAGGAGCCAGTCCTGGCCCCAGGCACCCAAACAGCAACAGCAGCCCTTTTAACCTGGCTAACTAAACTCACCATCCTCGGTTCCAGATGACAGATTGCAGCAGCCACTTTGCACTGTCAAACCAGCCCGACTTGGCCCTGGTGCCAGCTTGGGTCTGAGAACCATCCTGCGTATTGCGGAATTTCAGCAGCCTGCCAACCACTCCCGGTCAGAGGACCCCAAAGAAACAACCTCGGGCTTTTCCCTAGCTAACAAAACTCATGAACCTTGGTCCCAGATGGCAGATTGCAGGAGCCACTCGGCACTGTCAAACCAGCCTGACTTGGTGCTGTTGCCAGCTTGGGTCCGTGGTCCATCCTGCATATCACAAAATTCCGAAGCCAGCCAGACACTCTGTCCATGGGCCCCCCAACACAAACCTAGGCCCTTTTGCCTGGCAAACAAACCTCAAGTCCCCCTGTTCTTGATTGCTTATTGCAGAAGCCACTTGGCACTGTCCAACCAGCACGTGGTCCAAATGGTGCCAGCTTGGGTCTGGGAAATATCGTGTGTATTGCAGAATTTCATGAGCCAGCCGGACAATCCCGACCACAGGTCACTGAATGCAAACCTCGGCACTTTTCCTTGGCAAAGTAAACTCACCTGGCCGGGTTCTTGATTGCAGATTGCAGGAGCCACTTGGCACTGTCAAACCGAGGTTCTAGTGGTCCCAGCTTAGGTCTGGGACCCATCCTGCAGGAGCCAGCTGGCCACTCCCGGCCACAAATAGCAATGCCAGCCTTTTTCCCCGGAAAACTAAACTCACCAGTCTCTGTTCCAGATGGAAGATTGCAGGAGCCACTTGGCAATGTAAAGCCTGCCCAGCTTGGCACTGGTGCCAGCTTGGGTCTGGGAATCATCCTGCGTATTGCGCAATTTCAGGAGCCAGCTGGCCACTCCTAGCCACAGGTCCACAAACAGCCCCGAAGCGCACCACAACCAGTACAATGCTCTTCAACCAGCACAATTCTCTGTTCCTGAACAATGCTCTTCGCACAAAGAAGCTGCCTCTTCACCTCCAGGAGACAGAGAGAGCCGTAGCTTCCGAAAGCAGAACAACAAGGCCTCACAACACTGGGATTGTGTGCGCAGCTTGCAAACTGATAGAAAACAGTACCTTTCCTCTTGAAGCAAAGTGAAACTTTTCCAGGATAGGAATCCATTTAAATTTAGGTAAAATGTGCATTTTTGAGTTGAGTCTGTGGTAAGAAATCATAGTTATTTAGCCAGACTGCAAGGCCTAAGCTCAGTGAAGTTACTTCAGCAAAGGACAGAGATAAAGGGGAGGAGACAGAAGATGATAGAGAGAGACAGGGACTGCTGTAAGGGCAAGTCAGCCTGACCTCGGAATTCTTTCTGATAAAAAGGAGCTAGTGGTAAAAGTCACACGAAACCCATAAAAATGAATATGTATGAACCTATTGTGAAACTGTATGCATATGTATTTGAGAGGGGGATAAATGGAGATATGAAGTTCTCGGAGGTACGCATGCCTTTTTGAGGAGAGTTTTCTCCGCATGTGTCCGAGGCTGTAAATAAACATACCGAGCTTTACAACTTTTATAAAGTTGTGAGGTTTCTTCTTTTCTCCGCAAAACACTCTCTCCTGCCTTTTCCAGTCACATTAAATTCAAATGGAAGGAGTTTTGGACAATTTTCTTTGTCTTCTTGCAAAACACTCTGCAGACCTCCATGCAACCTCTAGAACACAATCAGAGATGTTTTCTAAACAGGCACAGTTTCTCCTCGCGAGACATAGTGAAAAAGATTTTTGCTAAGATGTAGGTGACAAGAGACACTAAAGACGAAGATACGGAGCTCTCTGGAGCTAAAGCTGTTAATATGTCCTGTTATCCCATGTAAACTTTATGGGCACAGTCACTGAATTGGTACGTATTCCATGAAGTCCACAGGCCCTGTTGAGATGGAGCCACAGGTCTCAAGGGTGTTAGCAGATGTTATTCTGAGGCCACTCCGAACCATGTTTGATGGATCATGGTGACTGAGGAAAGTCCCCAAAGACTGGATGAAAGTAAATGTCATTCATCTTCTAAAAGGCAACTTGGAGGACTTGGAAATGTACAAGCCAGCCAGCATCATTTTTATCCCCAGGAAGTTGATGGAGCAGCTATTCCTGGAAAGCCTTTCCAGGCACATTAAGGACGACCATCTAATGTAGTCAGCATGGATTTTCCAGGGGAATTTCATGCTGAACAACTTTTTAAACTCCTCTGATGAATCAGTTTGCCTGATGGATGAAGGGAATATTGTCTGTCTGGGCTTCAGGGCGGTTTTTGACATTTCTCTACATGGCAGCACACATATATACCGGAAGCAATAGTGCAAAGGGGAGGGAACCAGTGTCTTTTCAACGATGCTGAGTGAAAAGACAAGAGGCAGTGGGCATACTCTGAAATACAGGAGATTGCTTTTGAACATCACCAAATGATATTTTACTGTGAGGGTGAATGAACCACAGCACAGACTGCCCAGAAAGACTGTGGAGCCTGGATCTTCGAAGACATTAAAAGTACACCCAGATAGAATCCTGGGCAAGAGGCTCTAGGTATCCTGGTTTGAGCAGGGGGGTTCGGCATGGTTAGCCCCACCGACCCCTTCCACTCTCATTCATTCTGTGCTAGTGAATGCTCTTAGAGATGCATTTCAAGCACTGGCATGACAAAGTTCTGTGCAGACAGAGATCCAAATGGACATGGGATCTAAGTTCCTTAAGTAGGGTTCAAAAAGAATGTAAACCTTTGGGACAAGTGTCTCTTCCGTAACTGTATCTTTTTCATGGGAAAATTCCCCAGCTATAGAAAGATCTTCTGATATGCATGCTTAAGACTGACAGTGGCTGAGCAAATTTCTCCCTAGGTGTGTCTAAGACCAGTTAGGATCTTCACCCAAATTGTTGTCAACATAGCCACAGAATGTATATTGTTAAGAAGTGACAACTGACATCAGAATGGCAAATATTGGTCCACAAAATGGATTAATGGATGGGAATCAGCTACTTGGTTTCAAAATTAAAATAAAACTAAATAGTTGGCCTTTATTTATCCATTTCATTGCAATACTGATAAGGGAAGAAAAAGACCTAAGTCCTTAAGTTTCTTAACTCGAGGAAAGATTTTAAAAATCCCTTGTAAAAAATGTATCATAATTATCAGACTATTGAAACCATTTTATGTGGGAAAAAAGTTCCAAATTTGCCTAGATATTGGCAAAGAAGCCAAGAAAATAGGAAAAAAACAAAAAAGAGAGCAAAAGAGTCAGCTTCAGTGTACAAGCTCATTCTAGAAGTAGTCTGCGGGGAAAAGGAACCCCCAGTTGAATTTCCAATGCATTCCTGCGCTGGTTTCACTGACTGGTCAATGTAAAAACCAATCCTTTTGTACAACTTCTCCCAGCAACAAAAACTCCAACAGCTTGACACCACCATCATGCCTGTCCCAGACATATTTAAAAGAGAAATGATGCTTTCTTGAAAATCTACTTGCATAAAAGTTGCAAGACATTGGAGGGATTCTCCACATTCTCATTGCTCCATGTGGCTTGAAAGTATATTTGATAAAATATGCAACAAAGCACATGATTTATAAGGTAGAGTCAAATGGATGATTTGGGAATTGATCTCTTGTTGAGATTAAGCTTCATACACACTGTGAAGTTTCTAAAACAAATGATGGAGCTGAGGCATGAATCTGCCACAACAAGTGTTAAGCAGACATACACACTCCCCTCCACATGTCCCCCCTTCCACACACACCTAGGCACACACAGAGGTCAGCATAGCAGATCGTGAACACCTTGGAAAAGACTGAAATGCTAAATACCTCTCTTTGTGGGCAAAAGAACTGGTGCAATAATCCAAATGCCTGGTACAAAAATTCTCTTTAATATTTAGCTCCTATTTAAAACATAGCTTTTCATTTCATTTCATTCTATTAACAGAATATTTTTATTTCATTTGTTTCTTTAAAATTACTTAGTTCTCACCTGTTGTATGTCTAGGAATATTTTCTTAGAAAAATACAAAAAAAAATAGATTATGTCTTTTCAGCAGAAAACATTGTTTGATACAATTTTAAACCATCATGATATGGAGGAATTTTTTTGTCCCTCACTAAGGTGGAAGAAGTATTTGGACCACAGATCATTTCCAATGAAATACTTGACATTATTAGATGCTTTCAATCAATTTTGAGCCTCATTGCTTATTCATTGTAAACAGTAATTTTTCAGTGAAGGGAAAGTGTGTATGGTATATCTACATTATGTTCAAACCCAATTCCAACTAATGGCAAGGCTGAACTCCAGGAAATAATGTCCTGAATGATATTTTGCCACCTTCTTTGGCACTTCCTCAAATCCTAACATCATGAAGTGTTGAAATGCAGAAATTTTCTCTTAGAGTGTGTCCCATGTTGAAATCCATCCTCTCCGTTCTCGGCCTTTTGTCTCTGCCCGGTTAGATGTAAAATGGCCTTGGGACAGCCTGCGCTCCAAAGGACAAGTGCACTCTTCAGATTTTTCAGTCTTCAATATTGTTTATTAAGTCTTATCTACAAAGTCGTCTCCCAGCCTGACGGAGGTCTGACCAGCAAGACAGCCATGGGCACACTGACCTCCCACTGGGCAGTCATCTATTTTTATACTAAAAATTACATATAAGATATTTACCTTTACCTTCCAATACCTCTTAGCCTTATTAACAGGTGCAGATTTAATGTGAACCAATCCCTAAGTGCCAACATCACCACCAAAGATGGATGACAAGAAGAAGAGGAGAAGGACAGGGCACGCCCAAATTCATCCATCTTGTCTCCTAAAAACTCCCCTGTACCAAAATCCCAAAACCTGTGTTTTCACCCTGTGAATAATCAATTCCTTCACCACTTATCCCCAAGTCACCCTCTTGTCCTCATACAGGTGGCACATCCCATGCAGGGTCAAAATCCAACCATCAAGCACTTCTGGCAACATTCCAGGATTTCTGAGCCCCCCAAGGGTTATCTCGGCAACTCTGGACATCAGGAGTGATGTGCTGAGTTCCCACATCTCCCCCTTCTGTTTGCACTAAAAGCACTTCTTTCGCAACCTGACTCATGACACGCCTTATACATAAAAAGATGCATGGGATAACAAGCATGAGGACCAAGAGCACTATCAAGACATATAAGGCTATCTTTAAAATTCCTCTCCATACAGAAGAAAGATCAAAAAATCCTGCCAGGTCATTAATCCACGATCCTGTGATCTTGCCAAGTTTATTTATGCTATCTTTTATTTTCTGAATACTTTCGTGAATTGACCTTGAATGGTCAGAGAGATTCATGCAGCACATCCCCTAAAACTCTTCACACCCATGTCCATGAGCGAGCAACAGATAATCAATCGCCGCTCTGTTTTGAAGTGTCGCCTGTCTCACACTGCTGATGTCTTTCAACATGTCACTCAGAGCGACAGACACAGATTGAGCATGTTTACTCAACCAGCAACCCATGTGGTCCAGTTGAGTCAAGGCCACCCCCAATGCTGTTTGAGGTGAGAAGACTGCTGTAGCAATTCTCCTTGCCTTGTCCCAAGTGTACACTTCGCCGTCGCAATCTGCCCCATATGTTGCGATGATCTTTTTTCTTTGTGTTTTTTCTCTCTTAACAATTTCAAATCTGGCGACAACATTGAAATTTTCCCAATGCTGCATGGACCTCCCCTGGCATTAGCAGGAATGCCGTGCCAAATTCTGTCCCCACAAATTAAAAACAATCCTCGTGGCAATTGCACTGGAACCTGGATTGATCCTTTGGCCGTTCTCTTAATGTATTTACACCAAGCTGATACGTTTCTATAAAATTCATGATTGGGAGTGACATCAATAGTTTTGTTTGTCTTTGTCACATTCGGAGTTTCAAACTGCATGCAAAGTTCCATTGTCATGGACTCAAAGATCTCCAATTCCTGAGGTTCTGTAGAAGCCACAGGAAGAAGATGTGTCCAAGCACACCACTCCTTCACAGGATCTTTAATGACCTGCGAGATCTCAACTGCGGAGTGTCCTGGAATTGGCCATTCTTCCACTGGCAGCCCAACCATGCATGCTGAGAATGGTTTCCCTGGCCTCGAATGTGTCAGACAAATACTTTCCAAATTCGCTGCTTGGGCTAAAGCCTCCCACACATTCTGCTTTGGTTGGTCAATGGGTAAATTTGCCCCACTGCTTATAGCAATAAATGAAAGAATGATGCACATGAGCATTGTGAAGCTCACGACCTCACTCTCGTGCGAGATCACTGCCATGTTTTCACTCAAGATCCCAAAGGAAAAACCCCGCAAAAGTCTTTGGTCCTTTTATTTCTCTTCTGAGTTGTCGTCTGCAGCTTGAGCCTCGACTTCTGTCTGTGTGCTCGTTTCTCTGTTCCTCGGATCAGTGTTCTCTTGCTCTCGCGTTCGAAATGGCTTCAAGTGTCACGCTGAAACCCACTTCAGACCTCGACCTGTGGAAACACAAGCAAAACCCTTGCCTCAAGTGATTAGTTTGAAAGGGCCCTCTATTTGTCCTGTCTCTGGGTTTCTGATCAAAACTAAAGGATTTTCCCTTAGCTTTTCCTGCGTGCTGTTTGAAAAATGCCTCACGATTGGCAGATTGGGTTCTGAAGATGAACTATTTAGTAAATTCAACACATACAATGCCTTATTTAATTTCATGTGAGGTGCCTCCTCTGGGTCTCCCCTTCTTTGCCTGTCCAGAAGGGATTTCAGGGTGTGATGTGTTCTTTCAATGATTGCTTGACCTGTGGGTGAATGTGGAATACCAAATGTATGTTTGACACCCCATCTTTTCAGGAATTTATAAAGCACCCTGCCTGTATATGTTGGACCATTGTCTGTTTTTATTTCTTGAGGCAGACCTAATGATGCGAATGCTTGCAGGAAATGTCAACAAGCATGGTCTGCTGTCTCCCCTGCATGTGCTGAAGCAAAGACCGCACCTGAGAATATATCTACTGAGACATGAACATTTTTGAGCCTCCCAAATGATGGGTACTTTGTGACATCAGCTTGCCACAATTGAAGACTTTGCAGTCCCCGTGGATTGACTGCTCCTGTGGAAGAAGGTGGCTGCACAAGCTGACAATCTCGACAAGTACCAATGATCTCCCTCGCCTGACTCTTTGTGAGACAAAAGGATTCCATCAGCGCCTGTGCATTCTGATGAAAGAATGCATGACTCAATCTTGCCTGCTCAAAAATGTCCGGAAGTGTTTGCAAAATGGGCATTGTCAACCTGTCTGCCTCAGCATTCCCTTCCACTAGAAACCCTGGAAGTGTTGTGCGCACTCTAATGTGAGTGATAAAATATTCTCTTTCCCTGCTTTCTAACAACGTTTTCAAGCTTGCCAGATATGAGTATAAAACCTCATTACTGACATCTTTCCACAGTGAACCTTCCAATTGTTTGACCACACCCGCAACATATGCGGAATCCGTGACCAGATTGAGAGGTTGTTTGAACAACTGAAATGCTCGGACAACGGCTGCCAGCTCCACAATTTGTGCAGAGCCCTGAACCGTCTTCACATCTGAGTCCCAATCCCCTGTTGTTGAGTTCATCCACGTGATCACCGACTTGTGTGTCTTCCCTGAGCCATCAGTGAACACTGTGATCCCATCCAAAGGTTCTTCACTTATTCTTGGTTTCGCTCTGTAGCATATTTGTGATTGCAGCACCCTGTGCTGTGGAAAATTGGTCATGCAAGTTCTTGGAAAAGCTAACAAAGTGCTTAACAAGTCTTTTGATTGTTGCATCACCCAATTGAAATAGTCTTTTTTCAGAGGCAATCTGATGATTGAGAATTCTCGTCCTGCCGTTGTCAGCAACCTTGTTCTCGCCTTTATGATGATTTGTGCCGCCATCTCTAAATCTGTGAGAATTGTCTTTGAAGGCATGTATGGTAGAAAAACCCACTTTATGATTATTAGAGAGTTTTTTTGTGATTCATCCCACTGGAAGATCAAACCATGGAACTGTGGGTTTTTTCCCAGCACTGCCAACTGAAAAGGCAACGATGGAACAAATCGATGTGCCTGCCTTTTCTGTATAGCATCTGTGACTTTCTCCAATTCTTCCTTCACTTCCTGCATGAGCGTCCTGGGAGATCAAATGTCTGTGTCTCCTCTCAAGAGATCAAGCAACGCTGGAATGTCGCTGTTTGTGATTCCCAAAATCGGTCTCATCCAGTTGATCTCTCCCAGAAGCTGTTATAAATCATGTAGATTGTTGATTTTTGTGCTGACTTCCATCTTCTGAGGTTTTATTGTTTTCTCTGAGATCTTCCACCCTAGATATTTCCAAGGCGCGACCTCTTGAATTTTTGAAATGCTGATTTCCAGACCTGCCTTTTGCACTTCTGCAATCACACAGTCACAAGCTTTTTGCAGCTCCTGTTGTGTTGATGCCGCAATGAGCAAATCATCCATATAATGAATGATCTTCACCTTCGGAAATTTCTTTCGCGCTGGCGCCAAAGCTCGTGCCACGTACCATTGACAGATCGTCAGAGAGTTCTTTAGACCTTGAGGAAGAACCATCCAATGGTACCGCTGCAGAGGCATTTCCTTGTTGATACTCGGAACTGAAAAGGCAAATCTCTGAGCATCATCTGGATGGAGTGGAATACTGAAGAAACAATCCTTGAGGCTGATGACCACAAGCGGCCAATCTCTGGGAATCGTTGAGACAAATGGAAGCCCCAGCTGAAGTGGTCCAATGTCTTCTATGACTTCATTGATCCTCCTGAGATCATGCAACAGCCTCCATTTGCCTGATAGCTTTTTCTTGATGACGAACACTGGAGAGTTCCAAGGGCTGTCTGTTGGCTTGATGTGTCCCTTCTGCAATTGTTCTTGGACCAGGTTTTTCAATGCACTCAACTTTTTCCGCTCAAGGGGCCACTGATCCACCCAAACTGGATCATCTGTTCTCCATGTCAGCTTCAATGTGGCGAGTGCCGCAGTGACCCCTACTAAAAATCCGCCTCGATCTTTGGGCCCCATTGTGCCAAAAGGTCCCGTCCCCACACTGTGATCGGCTTTTGGACAACAAAAGCACGAATGATCGCTGTCTTGTCTCCTGGTCCTGTGACAACGATGGAATTCTCACTCTGCAGACGAAGAGAAACTCCCCCTATGCCTGAGAGAGAACCCAAGGGCGTGACCAAGCTCCAGTTGCATGGCCAAAAGATGTACGATATTACCGTGACATCCGCCCGTGTAGAGCATGTCTCTGATTTCTATCGTTCTGTCTCCACATGTCAATTGACGGGTGAGTGTGGGTCGATCTCGACCTATGTGCTTCACCCATGAAGTATGTATTTCAATATGCTCCTTCAACGGAAGCCCTTCTTCGTCGAAGATTGACATGACTTCTCCAATGGCGTGTGGCGGCAAGGTGAAAGCTCTCTCAACCACAGTGTTTCCCGGCACAGTCAATGGTGGATGGAGTGCTCTTGACAGAACAGTCAATTCTGTGTTCTTGTCTGCCGAGACAACTGCAGGATAAACAATGAGTCCAAGGATGCTGCATTTGTCTTGTCCAAATATCAAGAAATCCTGGTTTTTATATGAATCTCCGTGGATACACGTTGGTATCTCTGCATGATTTTCGTCCAGGAAGCATACTAATTTAGAGGCTGCCAATGTGCACTGTGGCCCTGGTGGAAGGAGGTCTGGGTCGCTGTGGAATCAGCTGAGGGTTTTGCTGAGGGCGTCTGCTTGTTGCTCACTGATGATTGTCCTGTTTGCTCCTGTGTCACCGCCATCACTTGTGTCTGCACGCGCTGGCGATTTCCTCCGCTCCTTCTTCTTTTTCCCGGATACGGTAAAGGATTTCCTTCCATGTCCATCTGGGAATAACATTCTCTCACAGAGTGTCTTCCTCTTCCACACTGTGCACAAATTGGCTTCTCCAATTTTTGCGCTGGCCCTGGTGTATGAATCTGCAGACAATTCTTTTTCATGTGTCCAAACACCCCACATTTGTAACATTGTCCTCCTGGGGGATTGTTTTTCTTCTGCATTGTTGCAAGAACTTTGTTCATGTTCTCATTCTGTTGATGAAGTGTTTTCTCCAGCATCTTTTCCAATGCCTTGTCCTCCAATTGTTTATCTGAGCGTCCCTTTATCTGTTCTTCCCATTCCTTTCTCTGCTCGTTCCTCACAATCGATGCGACATGCTGAGGTGTCCCCACCTTGCTGCATGCCTCCACCATCTCTGCCAAGGATGGCCCTCCTGGCATGGCACTGATGACCCATTGACAATCCGGGCTGGCATTGCCGAAAGCCAAGCTCTCCAAGAGAGGCCTCTTCGCTCCTTCGATCATTATCTGTCGATACACAGCTTGCGTGAGTTGATCGATGAATGACGTCTATGGTTCTGTGGGACCTTGCCTGATGCATGAGAACGGAACATCCTGAGTTCCTGCTGGAGCGATCTGCAGGATTGCCATTCGCGCTGCCTCTTTGATG
This sequence comes from Melozone crissalis, assembly GCF_028551555.1. Taxonomy (NCBI): domain Eukaryota; kingdom Metazoa; phylum Chordata; class Aves; order Passeriformes; family Passerellidae; genus Melozone; species Melozone crissalis. Next base: position 79,165 of record NW_026535790.1, read on the forward strand.
TCATTAAACACTCTTCGTGGAAGTTGCACTGCTTGTTCCCCTGGATTGTCATCTGGAGGATCCCCTGCTAACTGTGCTTCTGTGAGATTCGCGTTTGGCCCACCTTGATATTTGTTTCACAACTCTGAGAGGTACTTTCTCCATCTTCTTTCCCAGATGAGATTCTGTGTGTCTGTGAGAAGCATTGACACAAGGCTCCGAATATCATATGGTGTGAGGTCGTACATGGTAAATGTCCCCTTTAGAAGTTGTTTGAAATATTGTGAACTCAGCACATTATTCTGAGCAGCCTTCTCTAAATCTTTGATTGTCTCATGACCCATCCTTTCCCACCTCGGATTTTGTCCCTGAGCGTCATACGTCACTGGCATCGTCAAATCTCCTGAACCTGGAAATAAATCCTTATCCTTTGCTAACGCTTTTCTGATGCACTTAAAGTCCATTGTCTTCACCGGCTGTTCGAATTCCTCCTCTGGGAACTCCATCGGTATTTGCATGAACAGTGGAGTCGTGGAGGTCATTGGTGATTCTTTGTACCACATCCTTTGCCTTGAGGTTTTCAGCCTCACTCTCAAATCCGAAGGGGAAACTTGAGGTTCTTGTTGATATGTCTTTTTGGCTGTGTCAAAAGAATGCAAGAAGCTTTTTGCTGCTTCTGCTGCCTACAGCATCCACGCCGGAACACCTTCCGATGCTGTGATCCATATGATGTCCTCTCCTTGTTGCTGTGCTTCATCTGAAATTTCTTCATCTTCATCTTCCTGAAGTCGAAGGATAATCCATTTGCTGTGTTGTCATTGTTTCCTTAAATGTACTTTTCTTTTTATATGTTGTTGGAAAAAATCACTGCATTGTTGCAGTCTCACCACGAGACGGCGCTGTGGCTCCACCAAACAGAGCCAGCACGTCGTGCACTTTGGTCATCCCCCCACAAGGTGGCGCTGTCATCGGACTGAACAGCCTTGATGACTGCATGAACTAGACTGCCTCTCGTTCAGCAGACTGCCTCATCTGCGATCTTGTTTGAGACCGAGTGTGCATGACTTTTGATTGAGCTGACAATGGAGCATGAATACGTGAACATCTCCCTTGGAGGGAAGAGGCTTGGACCCCAAGGGTTTGGACTGAAAGCACTGGGACCAGAGAGGGGGTATGTCGAACCCCGAGCACGGCCCCTCCTTGCCTGAGACGTCACAGGGGATTGGACCTGCCTCCGACCACGCTCTGCTTTCTGCTCCTGCGTGCTTTCGAAACCGCCCCCCCGTCTCCCCCAAGCTGACATCACTGTCTCCATCCCGTTCCGCCTCTGAAGCCTCCTCCCTACGATCTGTCCCTGACTCTCTCTCCTCCCCCTCTGACGCAGTATCCACGCTTCCCACCGGTGCATGCAGCCTGCCCCCCGCCAGCATTCGGGCTCGCGCCGCGATCCGAGCCAATCTGTGGGTCCTGACTTCCAGGTTCGATGTCACGACCACGCGTCCCCTGCGTCTCCCTACAGCAGCCTATTGGGACTGTGTAGCCGCTCCTAATTCGCTGCCCGTGTCTGAGATGGCCATGTCGGTCTGAGAGCCCTCCCCCAGAGTCCCGTGAGCCTTGCCCCTCGCATGCGCCTTTGGCACAGTGCCGACTGTGGCAGCTGCCGCTCCCGGCGCTGCGCTCGCAAAAGCCACACCAGAACCCGTGTCTCCCATCACCTCCTCACGCCAGCCTGCACCGTTGCCGCCGCGCCGCTGTGCTCGCCACCAGAAAGCGCTTCCCCCCTCCTCTCCTTTTCCCCTTGGACCCCCCCTTCTGACTCTGCCCCTTTTCCCGTCCCGTCTCCCTCTGGCTCGTCAGGAGAAAACCTCGACTCTTCTGGGAGAGGGATGGTATCTTCTGAACCTGAGTTGGAGCCTGAAGCCCCTGCACTCTCTGGGGTTTCAGGGTGTTTTAGGGATCTCTTGTGTTTTCTGGGTGGTGGGATTGGAGGCAATGACATTAGTCCCTGCTCCCATTCCTTGAGAGCCTTTTCCCCGTGGTTAGCTAGGATCAGAGCCAATCTCCGCTTCGAGCCTTGCTCTCCTCCCCCTGCCTCTGAGGGACTCGCAACAAGTTGTTGCCTGGCCAGCCTTTTTGACTGCACTGAGATACCTTCTAACATAATTCTTGCCGGAGACAGCAATTTCAAGGCTGTCTCGTCCTTTTTCACAGCTAAGAGATAAAGATGTCTATTAATTTCGTGCCAAAACCCCACTGCAAACAACAGACGCATCTCCGAAAACGGGTAATTAAATCTCACCCACAACAGAAGGTCTTTAAGCTCCTTCTTTGGGATCCATACTGTATGTGTGTCTGCCACACCTTGTAAGGTGGATAAATTCCGAGCTGTTCTTGGGAAAGTGTGCCCCCCATGTTCTTAATTTTGACCTTCTCACAGAATCTCCGTCGTCAGAGCAGTCCGAAGGCTCCCGATCTCTGTCCAACAGATCACAGGAGATGGATCCAGAGGCGCCTTTCTTGTTCCGGTCTGGGCTGTTCTGCTACGAACCTTCTTCAGCAGAAGCTGAGTGATGGTCTTCTCAGTGGCTGCTGCTTTTTTCTTTCATACTCTCCTGGCTGCTTTCTGGCTTCTCTCCCAGGGAGTTATCAGTGCTCTCCTGGGAATTTGTCCAAGTCGGGAGCTGCCCTCTAGGCTCTTTAGGGCTGCAGGGCCCCTCCCTCTGGTGGGAGTTGCCCACCCAGAGACGCCAAGTCTTGGTTCTCGTCCTGTTGTCTCTGCCCGGTTAGGCGTAAAATGGTCTTGGGACAGCCTGCCCTCCAAAGGACGAGTGCACTCTTCAGATTTTTCAGTCTTCAATATTGTTTATTAAGTCTTATCTACAAAGTCGTCTCCCAGCCTGACGGAGGTCTGACCAGCAAGACAGCCATGGGCACACTGACCTCCCACTGGGCAGTCATCTATTTTTATACTAAAAATTACATATAAGATATTTACCTTTACCTTCCAATACGTTTTACTCTTATTAACAAGTGCAGATTTAATGTGAACCAATCCCTAAGTGCCAGCATCATCATCAAAGAGGGATGACAAGAAGAAGAGGAGAAGGACAGGGCACGCCCAAATTCATCCATCTTGCCTCCTAAGAACCCCCCTGTACCAAAATCCCAAAACCTGTGTTTTCACCCTGTGAATAATCAATTCCTTCACCACTTATCCCCAAGTGATCCTCTTGTCCTCATACAGGTGGCACATCCCGTGCAGGGTCAAAATCCAACCATCAAGCACTTCTGGCAACATTCCAGGATTTCCAAGCCCCCCCCCCTCCAAGGGTTATCTCGGCAACTCTGGACATCAGGAGTGATGTGCTGAGTTCCCACAATTACCTAATCATATGATTTGTATAACTGCATTGGAAACCAGGAAATAAACAAAGAAAAATATTCAAGCTATAAAAGATGTGAGTTCAAAATTTTCGTTGTATTTCTGATTAAAACTATTAGGTAGCTAAATGGTCATCCATTATTTTAAAAAGCATCTGGGCATTAAAAATAGATAAATTTCTGTGGGACTTGGATGTCAGCTATTCCTGAAAAGCTTTATTTCACTGCTTCCCAACACTGAATTAATCCACTTAAACACAGTTGTATTTCAGATGTTCAGCGAAACTGTCCATGTCATGCATTGTTGTAGTGCTTTTTTATACTTTGTAATACTTTGAAGTAGTTTTGTTTTGTATCCCCATATTTTTCCCAAATGGTTTATCCCACACTGTACCTCCCTCCCTTTACCTGTGTTATCCCTCTCCCAGGATGAGATCACCCCCAAACCCCTACCCTGGCTCTCTGTCAATCACTCACCATTCCATCCCTCCATCTAGAAGTTTCAGTTTCGAGGGATTAGCCAGAGGCTAGGGGTCAGCCCCCTAAGCCTTGCCACATATGCTATCCTATATAGCTATCCTCCAGTACCCATCTCTTAGGGTCACTTATTGGTTACTAAAATGTTATCTACTTTTGGTTTCCACCTCCCTTGAAATGTAACCTTGGCACATCTCCCGGGTCTCTCAGCAGGAAGCCCCCTGAGGGCCCAGGAGCTCCTTTGGGACTCCTAATAAAAGCCTTGAACTAACCCCTAGCCCTTTGAGAGTTGGCCCTTTGTCTTCTACCAACGTCTCTGGTGTCTACTCTGCTGCAGAGGCAACTAGCCTAGGTGCCCTCAGCACCCTCGGGGCACAGAAGAGTGTCTCCCCACTGTTGGCCATGTCGGGGGTTGCCCCTCCGGTGTCTGCCAACTCGGGACTGGCCGAGGGTTGCTGAGAGGCTCACAGAGGGACCGAGACAATGCATATAATTGACAAAGAATCTGCAGAAAAAGGTAGATTGATTTGAAGATCTTTTTCTGTAATGGCATTCAAATTATTTGTACAAACACACAGATGGGATTTCTGCTGTCTTCTTCAGGCCACTTCCTCCAGAGAAGTCTCCATCAAATCTCTCTAGTTCTGCTCTTCTGGAGATCCAAAGTCAGCATTGGGATGGTCCATCTGCATAGAATTACTGTCTGCTAGAGGTGCACCCTGAGGGCTTCTGTGTGCAGCATCACATGAGCCCTACTAATGTCACCCTGTTGGTATAAACTGAGCTAGCTGGACCTTAGGGGACAAGATTGTGCACTGATTTTGCAATAGAAATTAGGTACTAAGAAGGAGGCTGGAGGATTTAAATATTTCTGCCTCCAGCTTAAGCAACACTAAGTCTTGGTCTTTGTCTGAAAAACTAGGTGAATTAACCCATTCAGCATTCCTATGCCAAAAATGTCGATAATACAAGAACCATCAAAAGAATAACAATTCAAATCATTACTTTATAAAAATAATTCATTGGAAGAAGTCGGGAAGAAGAATGAAACATGCCAATATCCTACCCTGAGAATCATTCTGTTGATTTGCACAGGTTTCTTATTATATACCCATCTAATGCATTGGACATGCATGCTTGTGATGACACAAATACTTGCAAAGCTTACCAGATAAACCATGTTCTCTTCAGACAGTAAAAAAATTCTTGACAGTTGTATTTACTAATTACATTTAGACTCAATGTTCTTAAAGGTCTTTTCCAACCAAAGTGATTCCATCATTCTCTAAGTCGCACATCCTGCTTGTCTTGGTTTAGGGCAAATTTGGCAGCAAACCTCAGGAAGGGGTGATTTATTAAAAACATTGATCTAGTACTGATATCCAACTGTGACGGATAAAGACTCTCTAACAATTTAAAGTTAGAAAGTGTCTGTTTATTGCAACACCGGGCAGCGTGCAGGATAGCTCCCAAATACACACTGTGATTTACAGGTGATTACAGAGTCCTTTTATCTATACAAGTCTTGAATACCCAAAATACAAATATTCATATTTTGGTACATCCCATTCCCCATTTTGTAGGGCAGTTAGTTCAAAAACTATTAAGCATGCGTAGTTTGTTCCTCAAAATGAGTCGGTGGTCCCTTTCATGGGGAGGGGTCCCAAAATGAGGAAATAAATGAAGTCTTCCTCGTTCTGAACTTTCTACATTTTCAATGCAAATATGACAAATTAACCCATTGGTAGAACTCCCATTGCCCATCTTCAATTAGTTTCAGAACAGAGGAGGCCTACAATTGTCTTATGTTCCTAAAAGCTATTTATCAGTTTCTATATTCTTCATTATAAACCCAGTTAACCAAACATGATGTTGACAAGCAATCAATTATTAGTTAACTACTAACTCTTAACTTCATCAAGGCCTACCTATTTATTTTGATAAACTCTAATAAGGCTTATCTCTAACTAAAACCTCAGCTCCTCTAAAATCCCTAAATTCCTTAAAGTTTATGTCTCAGGGCCCCACCTCCCCAGAAAGCCCACCCACACGGCCCCTCCCCAAAACTGGTTTGGGAAAAATTTCCTCTGAGAGAAGTGGAAAAAAACTGTTTATTTAACAGGCAAAGTACTCCCCAGCACCAAAAATGAACAATACCAGATGACAAAACTCAATCTCCTCTCTGAAGAGACGACAAATTCAGAAAGTCTCTCCTGTGGATGAGACTCCTCTGTTATCAATCCCTCTGGCATTGGGAAAGGCTGCTGCCCAGAGTAGGCCCCCATAGGCCACAAAGTGCAAGCTCTCAGTGCTCCCCAGGCCCCAGTGTGGAGCAGGTTTGAACAGTTCCAAGAAAAGGGAAAGAAAAAAAGACAGTACAGGGAAAACTCTGCCTCAGCCAGCTAAACCAACTGAAAAGCAAAGAACACTCTGTTCTGCTCTGTCAGTGCCCGGATAACTCAGTGCAGTACAGAATGTGAAGCAGTGTTGCTTTTAGAAGAGTGAATGCAGCCTCTGATAACAAACTCCGTGCTTCTTCTTCTCCCCACCTCTGCTCTCAGAATCAGTCTTGAAGCAGAGAATATAATATCTAGCATTAACAGAACAGATGACTGGGGATACAAGCATCATAAAGTCACCCTAGGACGCTGCTCTACTGAGATATGTCACCAGACTATGCTAAGACAAAGTTTTGGAACTGCTAATTAAAATTATACTATCACAGTGAAGCTGTGGAGGAAACACAGCTCACTCCAGTTACCTTGTGGCATGCCAATATTTCCTTTCATGCACAATGCTTTTCATTTTTAAGTCCGTGACATCACAGGTATAATTCAGCATCTTTTGGGCAGGAAGGAAGATATTGTTCTTCTCATTGTACTGACGGGTAAGCTGAAATGCAAAGCAGTTAATTCAAAGTGAAAAAGTGATAAAGTCAATAGTAAAACCCACAACAGTTTTGTTTACTACCCTAAGTCCTTAAAATCCCAAAATACAAGAACAGCTGTAAAAGCCTTGAGGCTTCTTAATTTTTTCCTATTAAAAATATAGGAAAAAAAATTATATCTACATGGGAGGGTAAGGGATAAATGATCCCAAACAATGGTAATCAACAACAAAGCATTCTTCACATCATATTCAGCTTTTGCATAGCAAGCTCTTCACCTGATCAAGTTATTCCATTGCAATAGTTTGGGGAGTGTCTTAGAGGTCTGGGTGTTGTTTGGTTTGAAACCATCTTGATTATTCAGGAACCCAGTAGCAACGAGAAAACTCAAAATAAGATAGTGATAGTGGAACCCTGGAAAAAGTTAAGGATAGAATCTAAAAATGTTAGGCTTTGTGCTTTCCCAGATCAACTGCACCTGCGTAAGCAGTATGATAAATTATATAATTGTTAGATGTGATGATTGTTTAGTACTTAAATGTAATTATTATATAACCATAAGAAGAATAGTGAGAAACTATGTTGGAAATTCAGAGAGGGGCTAAATTTATGTATACAATAGAACAATATAAGTTTAATAATTAACATGAAAGTTATGTAACGATAGAGTATAAAACATGATCATTTTGGATGTATGGTCGGAATCAGATTTGGGTTGAATATACCCCGATTCCCAGAGCTCGGGGTATAAATATATAAAAAGCACCACATATAGTCCCCGTGATTATGTGTTTTTGAACGCTAACAATAGTGCTATGCATTGATTTTCATATATGACAGACATATTTCTAGAATACAGAAGGGTGACCTAATGCTTCACTACAACATGGCTGAAGTATGCCACTTCATTGTTATGTTGTGTCGGTATAAGCTGGACTCTTCTGTTCCCCCCATCATGTAATGGTTCTGCCCTGATTCTCTTCTCCTTCCTTTGTGCTGACAGTTATCCCAACTCCTCCCCAGTTGTCTTGGAGACTAATGTATTCTTTCTCAAATCCCTCCCCAGTGCCCTGTCCGTCATTCAGCACTCCCACCCTTCTCTCTAGAAACTTCCAGCTAGAGCGTCACGTGATTGGTTCAGGGGCCAGGGCCCCACCCTCAAGTTATCCCCATTGGTGTTCTCCCTAAGTCAATCTTTTGTATCCCACTTCCCATCTAAAACTCTATTCATCCAAAGACTGTTTCCCTCCCTCCTTATAAGCTGTTGCAATCCCCCCAGAAACTCTCTTTGGTTGTTGGTTCCCCTGGGACCCAATAAACCTGGATTCACCACAGCTGGAGTCCGCTCTCTTTTTCTGCTGACTGTAGCCACTTGCCAAGCCACGTCTTCCCACAAGGTAGCGCTGCTGTCATAGCACAAGGCATTTGCCTTAAGTGCTGTCCCGAACCACGGAAATCGGGATAGTGCTCCCCTACTGCTAGCAGTGCTGGATAGCTATCCAGGACGTCTGAGAAGAACAATCCTTCTCCAGCCTGACTGCTTCAGTTTTGGTCCCAACGTGGGGCCTGAGGGCATCTCCAGACCTCACGGACAGGTTCTAAGTCTCATTAGCCGTCAAGCTACCTCCAGTACAGCCGACCCCTTTTTGGTAGGTGGCATTCTGGGGGATCGGGAACGGCAGCTGCTCCCCCTGCAAGGAGTCGTTCCCCAAGCAGAAACCATCACTCCCAGGTTTCTGCTGCCCCTCGCCAGATTGTAGGTATTTCTCTCTCTCCCTGTCTTTCTCTTCTGTCTATCCCCCAGTGCCGCACGGCACTTTTCTCTGCCGCTTTTCACGCGTGCGGTCTCGCAGCCGCAGCATGGTCTCTCCCTGCTCCTCCCCTGCGTGGCAGTGTGGCGACGGCTCGGTTTTTGGGCTCTCGCCGCGGCTTTGGGCACGAGCGGCTCTCACTGCGGCAGCACAGGACTGGCATGGGTGGCTCGGAGCTCCCACTCAGCGACCACATGGCACAGGGGAGCCAGCAGCCGCCACCTGCCATTTTAAATGCCGTGTGGCGTGGTGCGGGGAAGCCCGCAGCTGCCGTTCACCATTTTCCACGTGGTGTGGCAGTGGGTGCTCACCTTGCTGCGCAGCTTTCTCTTTTTTCTGACAGGGGCTGGTGTGGGGGGGTCTTTGTTCCTTTTCTTTAAAGTTTTTTTGGGGCGATGGGCAGACTGAGTCGCACCACATAATATCTTTATAATGGGTGCTCGCTTTTCTGCGTCTCAGAAGAGAGCTTTTACGCAAGTTGCAGGAATCTTTGCGGGGGGGGGGGGTGTTAAAGTTCAGAAAAGAGAGTTAAAAAAATTATTAAAATGGCTGTTTTCCCAATTTCCATACATTTCCCCTGACCAAATTTATGACCCCGGTTTCTGGGATGTTGTTAATCATAAATTACAAGATTCTGTTAAGTCAGGAGACTCTCCTTTGTTAAAAATCATATTTTGGACTTCTCAAATTAGATCGGTGTTAAATCCAGTTCAAAACTGGGAAAACAGTCATCTTTACAAAGCTTAATCCCCAGTTCTCTCTGTTCCCCTGCTCCTAGTCCTTTTCCCTCCCCTGCTTGCCCTAAAAATGGGATTTTGAGAGGAGAAGCCCGCTCCAGCACAGCGCAGGGTGTCCACCATTCCCCTGGCTCTTCTCAAAGCTCCCAATTACCCCATCTGAGGAGTCCTGGCCAGACTCTCTGGGGTTCCTTTCCTTCCCCCTCTCACCCAGTTAATAAGTCCCCAGTTTCTAAGCCCTCAGTTCAGTTTTGTCTCCGTTCCCAAGATGGCTCCCAAGGAGCACAAGATGGAGGGAGCCACATGGTTTTTCCTGCCCTTTCCCCTTCTTCATCCCACAATCATTTTTGTTCCTCAAAAAACCCCTTCCTGTCCCTAGACGCCTCCTAACTTCCTTCTGCCCCTCCTCCCTTGGCAGCTCCTCCCATTTCTCCTCCCTCCTATGAAGCTCCGCCCTTTCACTACTCCCTTGGGGCGTACTCAACATCTGACATCCCTGCCCAGTCCTCCAGCCACTCCCCTTCCCTTCTCAGTTCTGGTTCCCGCGGTCCAGTGTCCAGAGGGAGGGGGGTGGAGACCCGGGACCCAGAGATGGTTTCCATCCCTTCAGCTGCTCCGGTCACATACCATCCGGAGAGGGAGAGGAGAGCCCAGGCCCAGTGGACCTCCTTCCTCCACCACATTATCGAATAGCTGTGCAAAGCCCAAAAGGATTTCTCCCAGGAGAGCAAGTACTTCTGGGAAATCCTGAGGGCCATGCTGACAGAATCGGAAGTCACTCCCTCCGACCTGTGATGCCTTTTTTCACGCCTGCTACACCCCACAGAGTTTGTCATGTGGGAGGCAGCATGGAAAAAGGAAGTGGTGGGAATCCTACTCTCCCTTTGGGACAATCCCCGCACTGGTATTGATTTTAACGGTGAGATCATCTCAAATGACCATCTGTGTGGGATGGGGAATTGGGCAGATGGTCATTCCCAAGCTAGGTCCATTCCCCCGGAGGCATTGAAAGAAACTGCCAGGGCAGCAGAAAGGGCTTTCTTGAGGTTGCGGTCAGCAGCACCTCGTTTCACCTAGTCTAGAATTATCTAGCCTCCAGAAGAATAATTTGTGTCCTTTGTTGAGCGCCTTCACAAGGCAGTTGATTTGCAGGTGCAGAGTGAGGAGGCCAGGACGGAGATTCTCAAGGAGGTAGCGTCTGCAAATGCTAACCTGGCTTGCAAGGTTGCCATTTTCAGTTTACTCCTGGACCTACCTCCTACTCTGCCACACATGCTGGAATTTTTGTGCACACAAAGTCTTGCTGTCACCAAGAGACCTCAACTATAAAACCCAACCGCAACCTCGAAGGATTGCCGCTGCTGACACCACGGACATCACACCTGTAGATCCAGCCCTGCCTTCGGCCGATTGTCCACCACGTTCCCGCACCCCAGGATCGTCCCAAAGGAGAACTGCTCCCTGCCATCTCTGTGGGAAGCTTAGACACTGGATGCCTGACTGCCCCCTGAGATTCCAGTTTTTAGAATTCAGGAAAGGGCAGGGATGTCAGGGAAACCCCCAACAAAAAAACTAGTTTCTGAGCGCCCCCTTGTGTGAAGATACAAATGAGGCGGGTTTAATAACATCTTGCAGGGAGGGGAAAGGAGGAGATAATCCTAAACCAGGCCTGCCTGTGTCCACATCTGAAACAGACTTTGTTAAACTGGACTTGACTTGTCTAGACTGCATTCAACCTAGACCCATTTTAACCACGCTTTCCAAAACTATCCCTTTCAGGTTGCAGCTGACTGAACCACTCCATCTAAGGGACTCCAACTTCCGTCTGGTAACTGCTTCGAGTGCTCAGGTAACTGGTGACAGATCGGATGTAAGTATGTCGTCGTCGGAGACACAAAGTTTACACCAGTTGAAGTAAATATGGTTCCTGGTCTCTTAACATCAGACCGAGGGAAGTTTTCTATGGGGCTGTACTGTGTCCGCCCTCCCCTCTTCCTGACTAAAGGCCAGGTTGTAGCTCAGGCCATCCCAGTGCCTGAGCTGACCTGGGATCCAGAGCTGTGTTGCACACCTCAGCAAGATATCCCTCACACAGCAGCTTGGGCCCAGGTTTTGGGGTGAGAAAAACCCCGGATCACCTCCTGCCTTTCGAGGGGTGGAGAACACAAATCTCTCCAAGGGCTTTTGGATACAGGGGCAGATGTGACCATCATTCCTTCTCAGAAATGGCTGTCACATTGGGAGTTGCAGAATGTGGCTGGTCATGTTCAAGGTGTTGAGGTCATGCAATTGGCAAGACAATCCAAGAGTATTGTGCAAATTAAGGGGCCGAATGGGCAATTGGCATCTATATGCCCATTTGTTCTGGAAAATATGGAACCTCTGTGGGGGAGAGACTTTCTTGCCCAGTGGGGAGCCAGAATTGACCTCCCAGAGGCTCCCCAGGTTTTTCAGGCTGCGGTCACTGAAGAGTGCTCTGCCCAGAAGCTGCATTGGAAAACTGATAAACCAGTATGGGTAGAACAGTGGCTGCTCAAAAAAAAAAATTGAAGGTGCTCAACGAGCTCGTCCAGGAGCAGCTACTTAAGGGTAATCTGGTAGAGAACATGTCGGAATGGAACTCCCCAGTTTTTGTCATTAAAAAACCCAACAAAGATAAGTGGTGGCTTCTCCACAACCTCTGCCAAATTAATAATGTCATTAAGGACATGGGTCCTCTCCAACCAGGGATGCCTTCCCCAACAATGCTCCCCCAAAACTGGAATATGGCAATTGTAGATATAAAAGATTGTTTCTTTCAAATTCCCTTACACCCTGACAACACCCCATGTTTTGCCTTCACGGTCCCCACCGTCAACTGTGAAGCCCCAAGGAAGCACTACCATTGGCATGTTTTACCAGGAGGAATGAAAAGTAGCCCTGTTATCTTCCAGTGATACTTCACTTCCTTGTTGTCTCCAGTACGTACAGCAGTGAAAGATGCTATAATTTTCCATTATATGGACCATATACTTGTTTGTGCTCCGACAGATGACATACTTATGCACTTGACCTGACAATCAATGCATTGATTGCTGCAGGGTTAGAGCTGCAGGAGCAAAAAATTCAGCGAATGCCACCCTGCAAGTACCTGGGTCTGGAGATTAGCAGGCGGACCATTGTGCCTCAAAAATTGGTTATAAAGACTAAAGTTAAGACCTTGGCAGATGTCCACCAGTTGTGTGGGTCTTTGAATTGGGTAAGGCCTTGGCTAGGAATTCCAACCAATGACCTAGCACCCCTTTTCAATTTATTGAAAGGGGGAGAGGAGCTCAGTTCTCCTAGGTCACTTACCCAGGAGGCACAGACAGCACTGGAGAAAACCCAGGCAGGCCCACAGATATCTGCTGGGTCTGCCATTCAAGTTTATTATTCTAGGAAAGTTGCCACACCTCCATGGGGTGATTTTTCAGTGGGACAAGTCACCCAAGGACAAGGACCGAGGCTCAAGAGACCCTCTTTTAATTATAGAGTGGGTCTTCCTCAGCCACCATAGGTCCAAGAGGATGACACAGGCACAAGACCTGGTGGCAGAACTGATCTGCAAGGCAAGATCGTGGATAAGGGAGCTTGCAGATTGTGATTTTGACTGCATTCACATCCCCATCCGATTGAAATCGGGCCAATTCAAAAAGGACACGTTTGACAAACTGCTCCAAGAGAATGAGATGTTACAATTTGCACTGGAAAGCTACTCCGGCCAAATGGCTGTTGATCGGCCGGCCCACAAAATTTTTAATCAGGATGTTCAGTTTTTTTTGTCATTAAAAAGTGTTCAGAGCCGAACACCTCTGAAGGCACTGACCATGTTTACTGACACATCCGGAGCATCCCACAAGTCTGTAATGACTTGGAAAGATCCTCAAACCCAGTGGTGGGAGGCTGATGTTACTGAGGTGGAAGGATCATGTCAAGTAGATGAGTTGGACACAGTCGTCAGGGCTTTCAAGAGGTTCTCTGAACCGTTCAATTTGGTCACAGATTCATCTTACGTTGCAGGTGCAGTGTCCAGGGCAGAAAATGCAATATTGCAGGAAGCGTCCAACATTCCCTTATTCAACTTGCTCTCAAGATTAGTCACGCTGGTCTCCCACTGAGAGCAACCTTTTTTCCTAATGCATGTCAGATCACACACCAACCTGCCGGGGTTCATTGCAGAGAGCAATCAAAGAGTTGATGTCCTTGCCGCTCCAGCCCAGGTGGCCCCACACTCGGATTTGTTCAGTCAAACTAAGATTAGCCACCAGTTATTCCACCAAAATGCCCCTCTCGATGGCCTTGTTCGATGATTTCAGATCACTCGAGAACAGAACTAGGCAATTGTGGCTACGTGCCCTCAGTGCCAGTCCCATCAACTCCCATCCATCAGCTCCGGTGTCAGCCCCAGAGGCTTGTCTAGTTGTGAGGTGTGGCAAATGGTTGTGACACATGTCCCATCTTTTGGCCGGTTGAATTACGTCCATGTTTCCATGGATATCTTCTGTGGTGTAGTCTATGCTTCCGCCCATAATGGGGAGAAAGCAGCCGACACAGAAAAACATCTTGTGCAGGCTTTCTCTGTGCTGGGCATCCCCAAGGTCATCAAAACTGACAATGGCCCAGCGTACAAATCCAGGGAACTCAAGAGCTTCCTGCAGCAATGGGGAATAGAGCACAAGACTGGCATCCCCTATTCCCCAACAGGCCAAGCTGTAGTGGACAGGACCCACCAGAGCCTGAAAAAAGTTCTGGAACAACAATGCACGGCAGTGAAGGTGGAGTCCCCACATCCGACTGTCCAAGGCACTTTTTACAATTAATTTTTTAAATTGCTCCTTTGATAACCTTAATCCCCCTATAGTGAGGCACTTTGGTCACCACGAACAGCTGCACCTGAAAGGCAGCTAGTCCTAGTCAAGGATCCGGAGACCTGGAAGACAGAAGGGCCCTTTGGTCTGGTAACCTGGGGAAGGGGATACATGTGCGTGTCCACTCCCTCAGGTTTGAAATGGGTTCCATCGAAATGGGTCAGGCCCTTTCTTCCAAGGAAAGCACCGTAGTCAGGGTTGTGGCACAGGTCGAGGAGGCCTGTTGGACAGGAAGCACAAACCCTTCAGCCAAGATCTAGACCTCCTCCTGGGGCAGAACCAAGGTTTTTAAACTCGTTTATCAATTTTGTTTTTCTATTGTTTTAGCGACCCCAACCTTATGGCTCCTTCTCAAGCTGCTGTCATCCTCCTCGTGACTGCATTCTGGTCCTTTGTTCCACCGTCGGACCAATGGATTGTCCCTTAGCCCAGAGCTAATGTCTGGAAGACACTCGCAGAAGTCCTCGGCCAGGATCACATCTGTCTTAATACTGCATCGGCAGAGGACCCAATGTCGTCTTGCCTTGTGGGGATCCTTCTCCCTCCTAATGATTTCACCTCTCCCCTTGCTACTTCCCTTGCTCCCCTGATGCCCCAAAAGGTTGCCTATTCTCCTGGTTTGGATCCTAACATCGGTTGGAGGGACGGAATCCAAGGTCTGACACCTTTGGATTCCAAAATTCCAAACCCCTGGAATTCGAATTGCTCAGCTCTGCCAACACCGCCCTCTGTGTTCAGTTTATGTTCACCCCCAACTCTCCAGATAAGTTATTCCAATCAGTTAGGCAGTTCAAAAAAGAATATACTGCCAGTTTATGGTGCGAAGTTGTCGCCCATATAAATATGCCATCCACCTTTGAATACAAACCTTTATCCTTACCCTGTGGTGTGTTTTTGGTTTGCGGAGACTGAGCATGGGCAGGTATCCCCTCTCACCTTATCAGAGGCCCTTGCACTTTCGGACGGCTGTAGCTGTTTACCCCCAACAAAACTCAAGTAAATAATTGGATATAAAAAAATGTCACACTGAATTCAGCCCGTTCCAAAAGAGATCTTAGAAATCTTGACCCAGACTGTGACTCAGAAATTATTCATTGGTCTAAACCCAAAGGAGTTGCAATTGCTGTGTTTTTGCCCTGGGTATCCGCAGCCAAGGCTCTAGGCAAATTGGCCCACCTAGAGTGTTGGGTGGCTAAACAAGCCAATCTTACATCAGCCGCATTATCGAACCTCCTATCAGAGGAGGAAATTACAAGGAAGACAACATTGCAAAGTACAGCCGCCCTCGACTTTCTGCTCCTCCTTCACAACCACCATGCGAAGAATTCGAGGGCCTCTGCTGCCTCAATTTATCATCAAAAGTCAAGGACACGAGAAGTGCTATCAAGAAGCTGTGAGACATGGTCAATGACATTAAGAACGAAACATCAGACTGGCTGAGGGACATTTTCTCAGGATGGGGCCTCTCAGGTTGGGTGGGGTCAATTTTAAGGGCTGTGCTTTTAGTTCTTTTAATTTCAGTTGTAGTTTTATTTGCCTCCTCCATCATTTGGAGATTAGTTAAGACACTGTTAATTAATTTGGTACCCACTCTGAGCGTCAACAAGGTGGTGAGCCCAGATGATTGACAGTCAGATGGTGGACAATCTGACGATGGACAGGCTGCAGAAGAGGATCAGTGGGCTTCAGACATGCTGAGTCACCCCTGGTTTGGAGACATTTACTCCAACTCAGAGTTCAATAACCAAGCTCAATTTACCTCTTTTTAGACCTTTCATTTTTTTTTCTAAACAAAAGAGGGGGAGATGTTATGTTGTGTCGGTATAAGCTGGACTCTTCTGTTCCCCCCATCATGTAATGGTTCTGCCCTGATTCTCTTCTCCCTCCTTTGTGCTGACAGTTATCCCAACTCCTCCCCAGTTGTCTTGGAGACTAATGTATTCTTTCTCAAATCCCTCCCCAGTGCCCTGTCCGTCATTCAGCACTCCCACCCTTCTCTCTAGAAACTTCCAGCTAGAGCGTCATGTGATTGGTTCAGGGGCCAGGGCCCCACCCTCAAGTTATCCCCATTGGTGTTCTCCCTAAGTCAATCTTTTGTATCCCACTTCCCATCTAAAACTCTATTCATCCAAGGACTGACTCCTCCCCTGTTTCCTTCCCTCATTATAAGCTGTTGCAACCCCTCCCTCGTTCTCTTTGGTTGTTGGTTCCCCTGGGACCCAATAAACCTGGATTCACCACAGCTGGAGTCTGCTCTCTTTTTCTGCTGACTGTAGCCACTTGCCAAGCCATGTCCTACCACAAGGTAGCGCTGCTGTCATATCAACAGCGTTTGCCTTAGGTGCTGTCCCGAACCACAGAAATCAGGATAGTGCTCCCCTACTGCTAGCAGTGCTGGATAGCTATCCAGGACATCTGAGAAGGACAATCGTTCCCCAGCTTGACCTCTTCAGCATCCTGTTCCCCATAGTTTTTTCCGTTCATTTTTAGCTGCTTTCTTACCAGATTAATGAGCTGAACTAGCTCAAAAAGCAATCAGATAAGTGCCAGAGTTTTAAAACAAAAAAAAAAAAAATATGCAAAATGGTGATTTGCAGGTGCGTTTGAAAATAGAAGATTTTTGTATTTTTCATAGAGACATGGCATTCTCTAAAATGGTATTGCTCCAACGGTTTGAGTTTGGTTTTCTTTTTCCACCTCAGTTCTAAATGTTATGCATTCTTTTTGGCCATTTCAGTAAATAAGTTTTCTGATACATGTGGAAGACAGTCTGAAGTTCCTCTCATTTGCCTCACGACCATTCCCAGGACAGACATTGGGACCCTAAAGACCCTGATGGGAATTCTGGCCTGCCGGTGGTGGATGAATGCCAAAAATCCTGAGGCTTCTGAGCAGAATTCTGGCCTGCCAAGTGATTGTTCACCACTGTGTCTACAGTGACTGCTTCTAGTAGGGCCTGCCAAAGGGTGACGCAGCCTATGTGCTTGCACTTGCTTTGCGACAATAGGCTAGGAATTTTCCCACCTCTTGGCCAGATGAACTTGCTGAGGCAGCTTTGGTAGCCCCTCCATGGAAAATCCCTCATCTGCTCCACTACCACCGTGAGGGATGAAGATTGAAGCCCCCCTGCCAAGGCCTGAGACTGAGACACCCGTATTTCTGATCCAGGGGTGCTGGCCTGACTGAAGCAGGATGCCTGCTAAGTGTTGCCTACAGATGTGTTCACTGGACCTGGACTGGCTTCCCATAGAAAGCAGTCCTGAAACAGTGGGTTCCACTCACTGCTGATATTGACATATCCTGCTGAGAACATGGACTGTCTGTACCCATCTTCAATACCCTTTTTGCTCTCAGCAATTTCAATAGACTTCTTCTTCTAGATTGTATCTGTTCCCCCTCAGCCATTTCAGGATCTGTTTCCCCCCTCATCAATGGACTATATTAAAACCTTGAGTTAACCAGGACTTTGAGATCTTCCCAACGTGACTAGGCAAACACTTTCAGCTGGACTACGAGGACTGTGTCTCTCCACATTTTGTAGCTATACTTCTGTCCTGGTTCAGGGCAAATTTTGGAGAGAACCCCCAAAGGGTCTCCTCTAGGAAAGCAGATTCATTTGGCCCCTCCACCCAACCGGTCCAGGAGAAAATAGCTCCATGGAAAGAAATGGAAAAAAACTTTTTATTAAACAATAAAACCTAAACAATATTACACAATAAAACCCCTTGTTGCTCCAAAAGAGATGACAAACTGAGAAAGTTCCCTCCCCGGGTTGCAGTTCAGCTCGCTCAGGCTCTTTTCAGTCCTTCTGGTGCTGGAAATGTCGTGGGCCAGGCCCGGCCCGGTGGGCCACAGGTGCAGCTGCCGGTGCTCTGCTGGGGTTCAGTCCAGAGCAGGTTTCAAGACATCCAAAGAAAAGGGAAAAAAGAAAAAAAAACCACAGTCCAGGGAACTTCTTTGCCTCAGCTAGCTAAAACTAACTAAAAGCAAAGGAGAGCTCTGTCCCGCTGTCTGTTCATCCACAGACAACACAGTCCAGGAGCAGGAATGTGGAGGAGTGAGTGCAGTGTCTGAAAACAAACTGTATGCTTTTTCTCTCCCCCCTTCACTCTCTGCAACAAGTCTTAAAGGCGCAAAACTTATTATTCAGCATAAGCAGAACAAGACAATTGGGGATAAAAGCATCATGTAGTCAACCAAGGACAACTCCCTCTCTCTTTCTCCCTCTCTTTTCTATTCTTTTCCTCTCTCTAAATTCCTTTCACGCATGTGCTGTGGTCATTCTATAAAAGGTGCATTTGTTTTAATACTGCAATCCCCTTTACATGTTGTCTGTTGCACTCCAAGATCAGTTAATGAACCATCACCACCTCCATTGGTATGAGTGGATCGCGACATTAAATTGGCATAATGGACAGGATTCTGATAGACAGAGGGGTCTGCAGGGTTGTTTGTAGTCTGTAACAGGGGAAGGACGATTTGCTTCAGCCACACCTTGTCCCTCATCCCGAAAGGGTTGAACAAAGCTGGAAAGCAAGGAAAGCTCTTCGAATTTCCCACAAACTGCACACGCCCAGGTGAAATACACCCCCATACTCTATTGAGGGTTCTGTCTTTAGAATTTCCCAAAGGATCTCTTAGTGCAAAAGGGGAAACTGTTTTTGTTTATGTGTGAATTTGGACTGTCTGGGAAGGAAGGGACAACTTGAAGGAACTAAGCAGGGCCTCCCAGGCAGATTTTGTCTCTTCACCCAGCCAGGGAAGCAAAGAGGAACACAGCAAAGGCTGTGAGATTGTCTAACTTAAGTGTGCACCTCCCTGTCATGGTTTTGGTCCCTTCATAAAATGACTGAAAACTCTAGCGCAAAAGTTAAAGCTGAATTTTCTGCTCTGCTTGCTAAATACAATGCCAAGCCTTCCCCAAGGGGGAGGTTTGGGCAGAGAACAACTGGTTTAATTTAGAAAATGTCATAGATAGAATTTGTTCTTTACAACATGAAACAGAATTTAAACTGGGCAAAGATAAAACCATCCTCTGCTCAGTTTTGGGAGTTTGTCTCACAGCAGCCATAGAAACCTGTTTTACGTGAAGAAATGAGGAAATAGCAAGAATAGATTCCCTTCAAAACCTAGTTGAAATTTTGCAAAAAGAATTAAAGGAAGATAGAAATGAGATCTATATATTGTGAGCTGCCCTTAGAGAGGAACTTGCTAAGAATTCACATCATACTGATTCCTCTGTGTCGGATTTTGGGGCTGTTTAGATGGTCTGGGAAAAGCCCAAGATGGCCTTGGGCCCCCGGGTTTGAAAGGACGAGAGGAAACTTCAGATTTTTTCTCGGTCTCGGTGTTTATTAATTGCTTATCTAAAAGATTTTCTCTTGGCCTGACAGAGTTCTGCTCAGCAGTCAGCCATGGGCACACACTGAGAGCCCCTGGGGCGGCCACCTATCTTTATACCCGGAGTTACGTATACAATATTTATCATTTTTCTCCAATACCCTCTACCCTTATTAACCAGTGTTCCCCTAGTAAGGTCCAATCCCAGAGTGCCAACACCACCACAGAAGATGGAGGCCTAGAGGAAGAAGAAGAAGGAGAAGGGCATGCCCCAATTCCTCCATCTTACTTCTCTAGATCCCCCTGTACAGAAATCTTGAACCCTGTATCTCACACTCCAATTAACTTATCCCTTCACCATTCACCCCGGTGAAATCCTCCTGTCCTCATACTGATGTCATCTCCCCTGTGGGATCAAAGTCCAGCCACCAGACATTTCTGGCAACATTCCAGGACTCCCGAGCCCCCCAGGGGTGGTCTCGTTCACCCTGCACCCCAGTTCTGAGAGACTGAGATCCCACATCTCCCCCTTCTGTTTGCACCAAAAAGATCTTTTTCGCCATCCGATTCATTGCACGTTTTAAACATGCAAATATGCATGGGACAACAAGTATGAGGACTAGGAGAACTATTAAAACATAAAGCCCTATCTTTAAGATTCCTCTCCAAATGGGAGAGATGTCAAAGAATTCTGCCAGTTGATCGATCCATGATCCTGTGATCTCGCCAAGCTTATTTATGCTGTCCTTTATATTTTTGATACTTTCATGAATTGACTTTGAATGATCTGAGAGATTCATGCAGCACATCCCTTCGAACTCTTCACACCCATGTCCATGAGCGAGCAATAGATAATCGATTGCCGCTCTGTTTTGAAGAGTCGCCTGTCTCACACTACTGACGTCTTTTAACATGTCATCCAATGTGACAGACACAGACCGCGCATGTTTGCTCAACCAACAACCCATGCGGTCGATCTGAGTCAAGGCCACCCCCGATGCTGTCTGAGGTGAGAAGATTGCTGTAGCAATACTCGTTTTCTTGTCCCAAGAAAACATTTCATCATTGCAATCTGCCGCATATTGCTGTATTGATCTTTTTTCTCTGTGCCTTTCCTCTCTTAACATGTTCAAATCAGGCGATAGCATTGAAATTTCCCCAATGCTGCATGGACCTCCCGTGGCATTAGCAGGAATGCCGTGCCAAATTCTGTCCCCGCAAATTAAGAACAGACCCCGCGGCAATTGCACCGGAACTTGGATCGATCCTTTGGTAGTTCTCTTTGTATATTTACACCAAGCTGAGGCATTCTTATAAAATTCATGAGTGGGAGTTAAATCAATAGTTTTCGCCTTTGTGACTTTTGGAGCTTCAAACTGCATGCAGAGTCTCATTGTCATGGACCCAAAAATCTCCAATTCCTGAGGTTCTGTAGAAGCCACAGGAAGCAGGTGTGTCCAAGCACACCACTCTTTTATAGGATTTTTAATGACCTGCGAAATGTTAATTGCAGAGTGCCCTGGAACTGGCCATTCGTCCACTGGCAATCCAACCATGCATGCTGAAAACGGTTTACCTGGTCTTGAATGTGTCAGGCAGATACTATCTAAATTCGCTGCCCGAGCTAAAGCCTCCCATACATTTTGCCTTGGTTGACTAACAGGTAAATCTCCCCCACTGCTTACTGCAATGAATGAAAGAACGATGCACATAAGCATCATGAAACCCATTACTTCGCTTTTGTGTGAAAACCCCCCAAGGTCCTTAGTTTCTTCTTATTTCTCTTCTGGGTCGTTTTTCGCAGCCCGAGTCTCGACTTCTGTCTGAGTACTCGTCTCTTTGTTTCTCGGATCAGCGTTCTCGTGTTCTCGCGTTCGGAATGGCTTCACGTGCCGCGCCGACACCCACTTCAGACCTCGATCTGTGGAGATACAAGCGAAACCCTTTCCCCAAGTGATTAGTTTGAAAGGACCCTCTATTTGACCTGTCTCTGGGTTTCTGACCAAAACTAAAGGATTTTCCCTTAGCTTTGCCTGTGTGTTGTTTAGAAAATGTCTCACGATCGGTGGATCAGGTTCCGAGGATGAGCTATTTAGGAAATTCAGCACATACAGTGCCTTATTTAATTTCATGTGAGGTGTTGCCTCTGGCTCACCCCTTCTCTGTCTGTCCAGAAGGGATTTTAGGGTGTGATGTGTTCTCTCAATGATTGCCTGACCTGTGGGTGAATGCGGAATACCAAACGTGTGTCTGACACCCCATCTTTTCAGGAATCTGTCAAGCACCCTGCCTGTGTATGTTGGACCATTATCTGTTTTTATCTCCTGAGGCACACCTAATGCTGCAAATGCCTGCAGAAAGTGTCGGCAAGCATGGTCTGCTGTTTCCCCAGCATGTGCTGAAGCAAAGACTGCACCTGAGAATGTATCTACAGAAACATGAACATTTTTGAGCCTCCCAAAAGATGGGTATTTTGTGACATCAGCTTGCCACAACTGAAGACTTTGCAGCCCCCGCGGATTGATGGCCCCGGTAGAAGAAGGTGGCTGCACAAGCTGACAGTCTGGACAAGCACTAATGATCTCCCTCGCCTGACTCTTTGTGAGACGAAAGGACTCCATTAGTGCTTGCGCATTCTGATGAAAGAACGCATGACTTAACCTTGCCTGCTCAAAAATGTCCGGCAGTGTTTGCAAAATGGGCATTGTCAACCTGTCCGCCCGAGCATTCCCTTCCGCTAAAAACCCCGGAAGTGTTGTGTGCGCTCTAATGTGTGTGATAAAATACTCTCTTTCCCTGCTCTCTAGCAGTGTTTTCAAACTTGTCAGGTATGAGTATAAAACCTCATTACTGACTTCTTTCAAGAGCGAACCCTCCAATCTCTTGACCACACCCGCAACATATGCGGAATCTGTCACCAGATTGAGAGGCTGTTTGAACAACTGAAATGCTCGGACAACGGCTGCCAACTCCACAATTTGTGGAGAGCCCTGAACCATCCTCACGTCTGATTCCCAATCCCCTGTCGTTGAGTCTCTCCACGTGATCACTGACTTGTGTGTCTTCCCTGAGCCATCCGTGAACACGGTGATCCCGTCCAAAGGTTCTTCACTTATCCGTGGTTTTGCTCTATAGCATATTTGCGATTGCAGTATTCTGTGTTGGGGAAAGTGGATTGTGCAAGTTCCTGGGAACGCTAACAATGCGATTAACAGGTCTTTCGATTGTTGCATTGCCCAATCGAAGTAGTCTCGTTTCAGAGGTAACCTGATGACTGAGAATTCTCTTCCTGCCATTGTCAGCAGCCTTGTTCTCGCCTTTATGATGATTTGTGCTGCCATCTCCAGATCTGTGAGAATCGTTTTCGCGGGCCTGTGCGGTAGGAAAATCCACTCTATGATTATCAAAGAGTCCTTTTGTGATTCATCCCATTGGAAGATCAAACCATGGAACTGCGTTTTCTTCCCCAGCACTGCCAACTGAAAAGGCAACGATGGAACAAATCGATGTGCCTGCCTTTTCTGTATCGCGTTCGAGATTTTCTCCAACTCTTTTCTTGCTTCTGGTGTGAGTGTCCTGGGGGAACGAATGTCTGTGTCTCCTCTCAAGAGACCAAGCAGTGCTGGAATGTCGCTATTTGTGATTCCCAAAACTGGTCTCATCCAGTTGATTTCTCCCAAAAGCTGTTGCAGATCATGCAAATTGTTGACCTTTGTGCTGATCTCCACTTTTTGAGGCTTTATTGTTTTCTCTGAGATTTTCCACCCTAGATATTTCCAAGGTGCAACCTCTTGAATCTTCGAAATGCTGATTTCCAGACCTGCCTTTTGCACCTCTGCGATCACACAGTCACGAGCTTCTTGCAGCTCCTGTCGTGTTGATGCTGCAATGAGCAAATCATCCATGTAATGAATGATCTTCGCCTTCGGAAATTTCTTCCGTGCTGGTGCCAAAGCTCGCGCCACGTACCATTGACAGATCGTCGGAGAATTTTTCAGGCCTTGTGGAAGACAGACCCAATGGTACCGCTGCAGAGGCGTTTCCCTGTTGATACTCGGAACTGAAAAGGCAAATCTTGGAGCATCATCTGGATGGAGTGGGATACTGTAAAAACAATCCTTGAGGTCAATGACCACAAGCTGCCAATCTCTGGGAATCATCGAGACAGATGGAAGTCCCAATTGAAGTGGCCCCATGTCTTCTATGACTTCGTTGATCTTCCTGAGGTCGTGTAACAACCTCCATTTGCCCAACAGCTTTTTCTTGATGACAAACACCGGAGAATTCCAAGGGCTGTCTGTTGGCTTGATGTGTCCCTTCTGCAATTGTTCTTGGACCAGGTCTTTCAAAGCACTCAATTTTTTCCGCTCAAGGGGCCACTGATCCACCCAAACTGGATCATCTGTTTTCCATGTCAGCTTCAGTGTGGCGAGTGCTGCAGTGACCCCTCTTAAAAATCCATTTCGATCTTCACGCCCCATTGTGCCAAAAGGTCCTGACTCCAGACTGTGATCGGCTTTTGGACGACAAAAGGACGTATGATCGCCGTCTTATCTTCTGGTCCCGTGACAACGACGGAATTCTCACTTTGCAGACACAGAGATGCTCCCCCGATGCCTGAGAGAGAGCCCAATGGCGCGACCAAGCTCCAATTGCGTGGCCAAAAGATGTACAATATTACCGTTACATCCGCCCCTGTGTCGAGCATACCTCTGATCGATATTGTCCTGTCCCCACATGTCAATTGGCATGTGAGCGTGGGTCGGTCTCGACCTATGTGCTTCACCCATGTTGTATGTACTTCAACATGTTCTTTCATAGGGAGACCTTCTTCGTCGAGGATTGACATGACCTCTCCAACTGCGTGTGGCGGCAATGTGAAGGCTCTCGCAACCACAGTATTTTCCGGCACAGTCAATGGTGGACGAAGCGCTCTTGCCAAAACTGTTAACTCTGTATTTTTATCTGCTGAGAGAACTGTTGGATAAACAATGAGCCCAAGAATACTGCACTTATCTTGTCCAATTATCAAGAAATCTTGTTTCTTGTATGAGTCCCCGCGGATACCTGTGGGTATCTCCGCATGACTTTCATCTAGAAAGCATACTAGTTTTGAAGCTGCCAATGCACACTGTGCCCCTGGTGGGAGGAGGTCTGGGTCGCTGTGGAATCGACTGAGGGTTTTGCTGAGGGTATCTGCTTGTCGCTCACTGATGACTGCCCTGTCTGTTCTTGTGACACCGCCAGTACTTGTGTCTGAGCACGCTGGGGATTTCTCGCGCTCAATTTCCCATTTCCCGGAAGCGGTAACGGATTTCCTTCCACATCTGTCCGGGAATAACATTCTTTCACAGAGTGTCTTCCTCTTCCGCACCGTGCGCAAATTGGTCTTTCCGCTCTCTGGGCTGGCGTTGGTATATGTGTCCGTGGGCAATTCCTTTTCATGTGCCCAGACTCCCCACATCTGTAGCACTGTCCTCCTTGGGGTTTGTTCTTTTTCTGCATTGCCGCAAGAACTTTGTTGACATTTTCGTCCTGTTGATGGAGTAATTTCTAGAACATCTTCTCCAATGTCTTGTCCTCCGATTGCCCTTCTGAGCGTCCCTTTAGCTGTTTCTCCCATTCCTCTTTTAATTCATTCTTTACAATCGCTGTGTCGTGCTGAGGCGTCCCCACCTTGCTGCATGCCTCCACCATCTCTGCCAAGGATGGCCATCCTGGCATGGTGCTAATCACCCGTTGACAATCCGGGTTGGCATTGCCGAAAGCTAAATTCTCCAAGAGAGGCCTCTTCACTTCTTCTGTTGTCACCTGTCGATCCACGGCTTGCGTGAGTCGGTGGATGAATGACATGAATGGCTCTGTGGGACCTTGCCTGATGCAAGAGAACGGGACATCCGGAGCTCCTGTCGGCGTAATTTGTATGATTGCCAATCGCGCTGCTTCTTTGATGTCGCTTAACACTCTCCGTGGAAGCCGCACTGCTTGTTCCCCTGGATTGTCATCTGGAGGATCCCCTGCTAATTGCCCTTCTGTGAGGTTCGCATTTGGCCCACCTTGGTATCTGTTCCGCAACTCAGCAAGATATTTTCTCCACCTTTTTTCCCAGACAAGACTCTGTGTGTCAGTGAGGATCATTGCCACAATACTTCGAATGTCATATGGTGTGAGATCATACATAGAGAATGTCCCTCTTAATAGCTGTTTGAAGTATTGTGAGTTCAGCCCAAAAGTTTGAGCTGCCTTCCCTAAGTCTTTGAGTGTCTCGTGACCCATCCTTTCCCACCTTGGATTCTGTCCCTGGGCATCATATGTCACTGGCATTGTCAAATCCCCTGATCCTGGGAATATATGCTTTTCCTTTTCCAATGCTTTTCTGACTTGCCTCCAATCCATTGTCTTCACCGGCTCTTGAAACCCCTCTTCGTCAGACTCCATTGGGATTTGCATGAATAATGGTGTTGTAGATGTCATCGGTGACTCATGGTGTCTCATTTTTCGCCTTGAGGTTTTTGGCCTTGCTCCTAAATCCGAAAAGGAAATTCGAGGATCCTTTGATATTTCTTCTTTACTGTATCGAATGAATGCAAGAAGCTTTTTGCTGCTTCTGCTGCTGATAGCATCCATGTTGGGACACCTTCCGATGCTGTGATCCTTATGACATCTTCCCCTTGTAGCTGTTCTTCATCTGAGCTTTCATCATCTTCATGAAATTCCGAAGTGGATGGATAATCCCTTTGTCGTGTTAACATTGTCTTCTTCGAGGTGCTTTTCTTTTTATATATTGTTGGAAAAAATTGCTGCATTGTTGCAGTCTCGCCACGAGATGGCGCTGTGGCTCCGCCGAGCCAACCCGGCATGTCGTGCACTTCCGCCCTCCTGCCACTAGGTGGCGCTGTCACCGGCCTCCCTGGCTCGGATGACGGAGCAATCTCGACTGCCCCACTTCCTCTTCCGGCTCGGCGTCCCCCGTGAGGGGAAGGGACTGGGACTCCGAGGGTTTGAACCAAAGGCACCAGGTCTGGAGACGGTGTGGAGCCCCGGGACGTAGAATCCCTAACACGGCCCCTCCTCACCCGCGACGTCACAGGGGACCGGGCTCGGCACCACCCGCGCCCTACTTTCTGCGCATGCGTGCTCTCCGAGCCGCTCCCTGTGTCCCCCAAGCTGACGTCATCGTCTCCCCCCTGTCCCACCTCCGAGGTCCCCGTCCCTCGGTCTGTCCCTGAGTCCACCTCCTCCTCCTCTGACGTTGTGTTCACCTCTCCCGCCGGCACTCCGGCTCTCCCCGCGATTCGAGCTGACCTTCGCACCGGGTCTGACGTCACAACCGCGCGCCTCCTGCGTCTCACCATGGCGGCCCTCTGAGGCTGCACATTTTCCCTCAGTCCGCCTTCCGCGTTCGCCGCCCCCACGCTGGTATGTGGGTCTACACCCCGGTTTTTGCGAATTTCGCCCTTCGCGCGCGTCTCCTCATCTTCACCCGCGCTGCCCGCGTTTGCCGCTGCCGCCGCGTCGCCGCTTTCGCCGCGAACGAGCGCCCCCCCCGATCCCTTATCTTCCTGCTCCCCCCCTTCTGCTCCTGACTCCTCTACACTCTCTGGAGTTTCAGGACGCCCTTGGGGTTTGTTGCGTTTTTTGATCGGGGGTTTTAATATTTTTTCCTGCTCTCTTTTTTCGAGAGCCCTTTCCCCCTGGCTTTTTAAAGCCAGAGCAATTTTTTTCCCGGAGCTTCGCCACTCCGCCCCCTCCTCTGAGGGTACCGCAGCTTCTCGCTGCTTTTCCAGTCTTTTAGACTGCACTGAGATACCTTGTAACATGATTCTTGCCGGCGAGAGTAGCTTTAACGCTGTCTCATCTTTTTTCGTTGCTAAAATATATAAATGCCTATTAATTTCTTGCCAAAACCCCACTTCGAACAACAGACATGTCTCTGCAAGTGGATAATTAAGCCTTGCCCATAACAACAGCTGTTTTAATTCTTTCTTTGGGATCCCTTCTGTATATAATTCTGCTACACTTTGTAAGGTGGATAAGATTTCCCGTTGTTCCTGGGAGAGTGTGGCCCCCATGATCTTATTTTGGCCTTCTTACCGAATCTGTCGTCAGAGTGGTCTGAAAGCCCTCAGTCTCCGTCCAGCAGGTCACGAGGGATAGATCCAGAGGCGCCTTTCTGGTCCCAGTCCAGGCCGCTCTGCTACGAACTGTCTTCGGCAGAAGCTGAGAGATGGAATTTCTCAGTGACTGCTGATTTTTGCAGCTCCTCCTGGCCGGTTTTTTCTTTTTCTTCTTTCTTTCTTCAGGCTTCTCTCCTCTGGAGTTATCAGTGCTGTCCTCTTGGCTCTTCAGCTCTTCAGGGCTTTCCCCCCCGCCGAAAGGTTTGGTGGGAGATAGCCCACACAGCGGACGCCAGTTGTCGGATTTTGGGGCTGTTTTGATGGTCTGGGAAAAGCCCAAGATGGCCTTGGGCCCCCGGGTTCGAAAGGACGAGAGGAAACTTCAGATTTTTTCTCGGTCTCGGTGTTTATTAATTGCTTATCTAAAAGATTTTCTCTTGGCCTGACAGAGTTCTGCTCAGCAGTCAGCCATGGGCACACACTGAGAGCCCCTGGGGCGGCCACCTATCTTTATACCCGGAGTTACGTATACAATATTTATCATTTTTCTCCAATACCCTCTACCCTTATTAACCAGTGTTCCCCTAGTAAGGTCCAATCCCAGAGTGCCAACACCACCACAGAAGATGGAGGCCTAGAGGAAGAAGAAGAAGGAGAAGGGCACGCCCCAATTCCTCCATCTTACTTCTCTAGACCCCCCTGTACAGAAATCTTAAACCCTGTATCTCACACTCCAATTAACTTATCCCTTCACCATTCACCCCGGTGAAATCCTCCTGTCCTCATACTGATGTCATCTCCCCTGTGGGATCAAAGTCCAGCCACCAGACATTTCTGGCAACATTCCAGGACTCCCGAGCCCCCCAGGGGTGGTCTCGTTCACCCTGCACCCCAGTTCTGAGAGACTGAGATCCCACACCTCTGCAGAGAAAAAGGAAACTCCTCACATTAAACAAATCTATCCCCATAAGGAACTTGAGCCAGAAAAAAATTGGGCAGAATACTGCTGTCATCACTTGAGACTCTTGGTTCAAACAGAAGTATATTAATGATGAGGAATGTTGGGGGACACAAGACAGATGATGCACTTTGGACCTGGTTAACATAAGAGATTTGATAACAGGATGCCTTGGCATAAACAAATGGAACTTTGAAAATTAGACCTGAATTGCAAGAAGATTAAATCAAACGGGTTTACTAGAAAAAGAAAATCCCATTGAACTCTGCAAGCAAGAGATGTTGTTATATGCATAAGTTTGTGTATGTGATTTTAACCTAATCCTTGTAGTACACATTACTAGTCTCCCTGAAATATTATATAAGTGCTTGTATCCCACAATAAAATTGGATTCTGATCACCAAGTCAGTCTCCCTGTCTCTCTCCATTGCTGAAAGAGGATCTTGACCCACATATCACAACTAAACAAATACCATTCAGTGCTACCGAATTCGCTAAGCTGTAAAAAGAATTCAGGTGCCTCCCACAAGAATTGGAGACAGAATACGTCTTCCGAGTGTCCCTCAGTAGTGGAGATCAAATTAAATTAACTGAACAGGAGGCCAGTGGGTACTGGGGACGTGGAGTCTTCTTAACAACAGGAGATAAGGAGATAAGTGTGACGCCTGGTCCATGACACAGGGCGTGTCTTTCTGGGCCGGGAGAATGAAGCCTTTGGAAAGGGGTGACTCCCTGGCAATCATTGGCATCACCGACCAGCTCTTAGAAAGTGTCCACAAAGCCGCCTGCAGGCGCAAATGATTCATGAAAAGAAATTACTTCCTGGTTTTGAATGCCCAATGCAAAAGAAGTGTGAAGCCAGAACTAATGACCATTTGAATTTGTGGGCTTCCAGGAACGCTTAAACCTACAGCAATGACTCTACAGAAAACCATAAGGTTTTGAATCCTGTAGAAAGACTAGATAGATCCCTCAGGAACTCCACTGATCAAAGTGGATCTAGAGATCCTGGCTTCACTCCATACTCTTCCCCTTCACAGCCCTCAGCTTTTCAATCTGATTCACCTGCCAGTAGCCATAAAGTTTGGACATGGGGTAAAGTTGCAGTAGATATGATTAATTATTGTAGACAATATGGACCTATAAAAACCCCAGAGGAGAAATCAGAAAAATCCAAAGGTGTTTGGTTTATTGGGGCTCCTCACAGTGAAATTGTAGAGAAAGGAAAACAAATCTCTAGCCGCCATCATTGGTGGTTGTTGGGAATTAAAAAGTAGGTCCCCAAAGAGGTGATGGATGGTTTGCCCCTTGATAAATTGCAGAAAATAATAAATAATTGGCACCGAATCTCTCGGCTCAACCCAGTGCACCCTTCCCTTCTCAGGAACCAAAACTGACCCTCCTCCAGCCTCTCCCACAGAACACAGGCAATGAACCAAAACCAACAGTTCGTTTTCAGGAAACGAATCTCTCCACCACTTACAGGTGGGCCAAGGGGCAGAGCTTGGGTTTATTTAAGAATGCTCACTAAAAATAAATCAGGAGATATATTAATCCCAGCTACCACAGGCCTCCAAAAGCTACTAGTAACTTTTTTGATTGACACTGGGGCTCAAATCTCTGCACTAACAAAAAAGGATGCCCAGAGGTGTGGAATTGTTCCAGCTAAGAGACAATGCTGTGTTCTTAATGCTCTGGGAACTACAGAATCTATGAATGTTGCCTTAGTCAAACTGACGCTCCCTGGAGATGAGCATCAACTAGTCATCAAAATGGTAATTGGGAACATTCCAAATAATTAATTAGGAATGGATGTCCTTACTGGGAGGCAGTGGGAAGACTCTGAGGGATTTCTGTCATCTTTTGGCACACTGCCACTTAACATTAGGCTGCTTCAAACTGCACCCTCCCTACCCTATAATAAAACAACTAATGTAAAACAATACCCCCTACCTTCTGGTGCCAGACAAGGTACCAAAGCAATTCTACAGGACTTGAGAAACCAAGGGGTAATAATTCACACACATTCTCCTTTTAATTCACTGGTATGGCCAGTCCGAAAAACCAATGGAAAGTGGAGATTAACAGTAGATTTTTGCAGGCTTAATGCCAACACACACCCTCTTACAGCAGTGGTCCCAAACTCAGCTGAGTTAATAACATTAATTCAAGAAAAGGCTCACTCAATCATGGCAATGGCAACTATGGATGTCAAAGACATCTTCTTTGTGATACCTATACAGCCAGAAGATATGGACCACTTTGCCTTCACATGGGAAAGGACAGCAATACACTTTCACTAGGCTTCCCCAAGGATACAAACACTCCCCCACTTTGACTCACCATGCTTTAGCCCAGGAATTAGAAAAAATACCCAAACCTGATCCTGTAGTTGATAATCAATATATTGATGACATTGTCGTGGGGGCTGGGGGGGAGAATGAAATAGAGGTAGTAGGGAAACATCAGCAGAAAATAATCTCTCACTCAGAAAGTCTTGATTTGCAGATGCCCCCAGAGAAAATTCAGAAGTCTTCTCAGGAAGTGAAGTTTTTGGGAATTAGGTGGAAAGGAGGTATGACATGTATTCCACCCAATACCCTAACCTCTTTAGATCAGATTAAAATAAAACAACCACTGCAATCATCCTTATTTGCTTTGGGAACACAGCAGTGCTTGCTATGAAACATATTACCAGCTTGGGAAAAGGTAAATATAAGTGATCACAAATTGGTAACTGATGCACTCAGTGCTACACAAAATAACCTTTCTTTGGCTCTTAGCTATATCCAGGCACAATTGTCGATGCAGTCAGTTGCTGCCTCAATGATAAGAGAAGGTGAAGAAGGCAATTTTCCTACTGAAATTCGAAAAAAGAATTTGGGACAGTGCCCCTGATTTTGAAAGAGAATTCCAATCCTGGTGGAACCTGGTGAATTTTACTTATGACTCCATTACAAACACAGCCACAGCTCTTGTGTTAACCATACGCAATGCCCCAGTGCATTTGAGATTTCCTATTATTGCATTAGGGCTAAATCATGAGGGAGCTATTCCCTATCTTTCTGAACATAGAGAATGAGCCCATCAAATTGGTGAAAAATGGCAAAATGTTAATTTGGAATCTTGTATTGTCCGAGAACAAGGCTTCATCTGTGAAAGTAATGCAATTACAGCTCAAGACGTTTGTTTGGACACAGAACAAAGTATCTGTCATTTTGAAATTCATCCTAATGAGACTTCTGAAAAAGTCCTTAAATATATAGGCAATGGGTGTGCATGCTTTAGAACTGCTTGTGATATGGTATTAGTAGAAAATGTAGTAGTGGATAGTAAAAATCATATAAATTTTTGTGCTTGTAACTTTACAAAATTGCAGGATGGGATTTTTCTTCAGAAGCTCTAGTTACCTCCCATTATCTTTTACAATCCAATTAAAGACCAATTCACAAACTACTACTGTCCTAGGGTGACATTATGATGCTTGTATCCCCATCCGTTTGCTCTGTTTATGCTGGATATCATGTTCTGTGCCTTCAAGACTGGCTCTGAAGAGCGAATGTTTTGTTTTGGTTTTGCTATCAGCTGCTCCCCCATGGCTGGTGGGACACAGAGACAGGGCAGTACATGGTGCTGCTTTTGATTTTTGCTTTGCTTTTAGCTTTGCTCTTGCTTCTGCTTTGCTCCTGCTTTGCTCTTGCTTTTTTGCTTCTGCTCATTAGTTAGTTTAGCTAAGCAATCAAAATTTTCCCTGGACTGTTTCTCCTTTCCCTTTTTTGGACCTACTCGAACCTGCTCCGGACTGGGACCTGGGAAACACCGAGAGTTTGCACCTTGTGGCTGCAGCAGCTACCCCAGCACCGGAGGGACTGAGAACAGAGCGACCACCCCCAAGAGAGACTTTCTGAAGTTGTCATCTTTTTCAGAGTGGTGAAAGAGTGGTGTCATCTGGTATTGTTCCTTTTGTGTGCTGAGGGGTGCTGTGCCTGTTAAATAAACAGATTCTTTTCAGTTCTGTCCGAGGAATCCTTCCCGACCTGCTTGGGGGGAAGAGCTGTGTGGGTTTGCTTTCTGGAGGTATAAGAATCCGTGTAACATGGAGGGGGCCCCTTTTGGAGGTTTTCTCCCAAATTTTCCCTAAACCAGGACAAAATTTGGTGCCCAATGTGTGGGGCGAGAGAGAGAGTGGAAAAACCCTGTTTTGAGTGCATTTTGGTTGCCATTACTCTGTGTTCGTATAAAGCAGTTAATAGCGATGCTTTTTGAATCCATAATGTCTCTTGGGGTGAAGGCTTGTATGCATTTCTGGTCTCTAGGTTTGTTTGAGATCTTAATACCTCTGTGGTCCCTAGGTTTATTTTCTTATCCAGAAATAGCTCTAGTCTTGTCCCTAATAGGTAGTTTATACAGCAGAGGGGCAGTTATTGGAATATAAATCCCAATATTATTAGTTAGATGGTGCCTGGGCCAGTCTGACCCTCGCTGCTGGGCCAAAGGCAGCAACTGCGGTGTAACACCCTAGAGATACCTTGGCTGCTGGAGATTGCAGCAGGGCACTGAACAAGTCCAGGCTTGTCAGGAACTCCGTTTACCTCAGGAGAAAGAGCTTCTGGCGATGGTGAAGAGAAAAAGGAGAGGATTCCGCTGGAGGGTTTGATGTCCAGAAGTTTATTCCATGGTTACAGAGGTCTGGACGGGAGCAGCTGCTCCAGCAGAACAAAACCGCATGGTCTCATTAACCTTTTAAGCTCAGGGACAGGGGGAGGGGAGGTACAGGTGAGCCACCCAACCAGGTGAGGGGGGCTGGGTCTCAGAGGGGGGACGACACCCAGACTGGCCAATGACCCCTGGGCATAGGGGCATCTTTTGAACTTGACCAACCACACGACGCCTTGCTGGAATGTTAAGCCTGATTGACAGGACTCACTCAGCATGGGGGCAAGGGGGAAGGGAGAGAGGTACAGGCACACCTGGGGAAGGAACCCGGAAGCCTAAAATGGGACATTACAGCACACCGCAACAGGCAGTGACCAGAATAGCTATCCTGCTAGGCTTGGTGGCAATGATTTGTAAGAAGTTTATAAACATGCTCAGGTCTGTTCCAGGTATGAATGGTTGGTGGCTATGGTTATGCACCCAGTTTGTTAGAGGAGGAACAGGGGATGAGGCTTTTCAGCCTTTGCTTTCCTTCTTCTCCTCTGAATCTGTTACATCGCTATTGTAGAATGTTCAGTTTCCCCTGAATGTTAAAGAGACCATCTTCCTGGTATTCAATCTGGTAAGCTTCTTCTATACAGTCTGCAGCTTCTCTAGAATGAGAGCTGAGATTTCTAGACAGGCTGATGAGACCCCTGAATCAGGAGTAGAGCCAGGTGTGGAAAATCCTGAGTGGTGTGGGAAATGGGAAGATATGAGCCAAATCCTGAAGGAATTCTCTGACCCAATAGTCTGGGACTTTCCCCATGAACAAATTCAGAACCCAGCTGAGGTGGTGAAATACCTGAAAGAGAAGTAGCAGGATGACCTTAAGGAGGAAAAGATCATTGCAGTGAGCTGGGCCCTGGCTTTTGCTTATCACACATTGTTAGATACTGTCAGGCAGCAGACAGAGGCAGGGGGGCAGGGAGATAAATCAGCAGCTATCCCAGTCAGGCTACAGCCAACAGCCCAGGCTGGAAGCCAGCAGCCAAACTAGATAGTGAGCCTAAGCCAGCAGCTAAACCAGACAATAAGCCTCAACCAATGTCTGTTGCTACCAGCACTAGAAGTGGAAAGTGCACGGACAAGATTGATCGACCAGGGGATGATGATGATGATGATGATGATGATGATGATGATGATGATGATGATGATGATAAGGACTCTCAACGCTTCCTGACATAAAATCAGGAGTCAAAGCACCAGGTGCAAGATCAGAAGGCAATATTGAGTCCTTTTCCCTGAAGGACCTTCATGGCCTAAGGAAGGATTACACCTGAAGGACCTTCATGGCCTAAGGAAGGATTACACCTGACAACCTGATGAATCCATAATTAGTTGGTTACTCTGTCTGGTTAGATGCTGCAGGTGAGGCTACAATTCTGGATGGCACTGAAGGGAGGCATTTGGGATCCTTGTCACGTGATCCTGTCAGCGACCAAGAACTGATGAGGGGGGCTAATCCACACAGTCTCTGGGCATGGGTCTTGGAAAGTGTAGCACAAAGATAGCTGTGTGCAAATGATCTTTATATGCAACAAACTCAGTGGAAGACCATCGAACAAGGGATCCAATGCCTAAGAGAAATAGCAGTGGCAGAAATTAACTTCTCAGATGACATAACAACTAGGATTCCAGACTTGGTACTATGCACATCGGTGATGTGGCAGAAACTTGTATGACTTGGGCCACACAAATATGCTTCTGCTTTAGCCATAATGAAGAGGGATGAGAGGGATGAGACTGTGCTTGATATGGCAAAGAAGCTCTGAGCATATACAGATGCAGTACATGGCCCAACACATGCCAGAATTGCAGAGGTGGAAACATGTCTGCAGAAATTAGAGGACAAGATAGAGGAGAATCATAAGAAGCTCAGAGAGGAGATTAAAGACCTTCTCCAAATCTCAGCAGTACAGATCAGAGGTTCTGGTATCCAAGGCAAATGTTCCCCAGATGGCGAGAGAAGGTACACCCCATGAGCTGAGCTGTGGTTCTGTGGTTCTTCCTGCGTGATTGTGGAGAAAACATGAGGAGATGGGAGGGAAAACCTACTGCTGCTCTGGCACAACAGATGCATGAATTGAAGGAAGACAGGGTTCGGAGAGGAAGATCCACCAAAAGGAAAGCAGTTCCAGTTGCCCGTAGCTGAACTGCCAGGTATGATGATGATGCCATGTCCGATCCCCTTGAAGAAACATGCAAGACATATGTCCAAGGGAAAGAAGGACAAGCAGGCTTAGAGGGGCCCTGCCTCTGGCCAGGTAGCGGCTAGGGAAAACCGTGTTTTCTGGACCGTGTGGATTTGTTGGCCTGGCACATCAGAACCACAAGAATATAAAGCTTTGGTAGATACTGGTGCACAACGCACAATAATCCCCACATTAATGTGAGGACAGAGTCTGTTTCTATTGCTGGTGTGACAGGGGGATCACAGGATTTCACTTTGGTAGAAGCTGATGTGAGCCTGACTGGAAATGAGTGGAAGAAACATCCTATTGTAACTGGCCCAGAAGCCCCATGTATTTTGGGCATAGATTGTCTCCAAAGAGGGTCTTTCAAAGACCCAAAGGGACTCAGGTGGGCATTTGGGATAGCAGCTGTAGTGACAGAGGGCATCCAGCAATTGAACACCTTGCCTGGAGTGTCCAAGAATCCATCTACAGTAGGACTTCTGAAGGGAGAAGAGCAACAGTACCAATTGCCACCTCCACAGTTCATCGTCGACAGTATAGAACCACTCAAGATGATGTGGTTTCCATCGATAAGATGATCCGAGAGCTGGAGAGCCAAGGGGTGGCCAGCAAAACCCACTCACCCTTCAACAGCCCCATTTGGCCTATGCGTAAAACTGAAGAAGAATGGAGGTTGATTGTGGACTGTGCATTGAATGGAGATTGACTGTTGTGGACTGTGGACTGTGGACTGTGCATTGAATTAAGTGACTCCACCACTGAGCGCTACTGTGACAGACATTTAAGAACTCCAGTATGAGCTGGAGTCCAAGGCAGCGAAGTGGTATGCCACTATGGACATTGCCAATGCATTTTTCTCCATTCCTCTGGCAGCAGAATGCAGGCCTCAGTTTGCTTTCAGGTGGAGGGGAGTGCGGTATGCCTGGAACCAACTGCCCCAGGGGTGGAAGCACAGTCCTACCATCTGCCATGGACTGATCCAGACTGCACTGGAAAAGGGTGAGGCTCCAGAACACCTAGTATATTGATGACATCATTGTGTGGGGGAACACAGCCGCGGAAGTGTTTGAGAAAGAAAAGAAAATCATCCAAATCCTCCTGGGAGATGGTTTCGCCAGCTAAAAAGAGCAAAGTAAAAGGACCAGCTCCTGAGATTCAGTTCCTAGGAGTAAAGTTGCAAGATGGACGGCGTCAGATTCCTACAGATGTCATCAAGAAGATCACAGCTATGTCTCCACCAAGCAATAAGAAGGAGACACAAGCTTTCCTAGGTGCCATAGGCTTTTGGAGAATGCACATTCCTGAGTACAGTCGAATCGTGAGCCCTCTTTACCTGGTCACCCACGAGAATAACAATTTCCAGTGGGGCCCCAAGCAGCAACAAGCCTTTGCCCGGATCAAACAGGAGATCACTCATGCAGTAGCCCTTGGCTTGGTCAGGACGGGACCAGAGGTTAAGAACATTCTCTACTCTGGGAACCATGGCTTGTCCTGGAGCCTTTGGCAGAAGGTGCCTGGGGAGACTCGGGGTTGACCACTAGGATTTTGGAGTCGAAGCTACAGAGGCTCTGAAGCCAATTACACTCCAACAGAGAAAGAAATCTTGGCTGCCTATGAAGGAGTCCAAGCCACCTCAGAGGTGATTGATACAGAAGCACAACACCTCCTGGCACCCCGACTACCGGTGCTGAGGTGGATGTTCAAAGGCACGGTTCCTTCCATTCACCATGTGCCACATGGAGCAAGTGGATTGCTCCTATCACCCAGCACACCCATATAGGTAAACTGAATCGCCCTGGGATTTTGGAGGTAATTACAAATTGGCCCGAAGGTGAAAATTTTTGTGTCACAGATGAAGAACAGGAACCAGGGACACGGGCTGAAGAAGCTCCTCCATATAACCAACTGCCATCAGAGAAAACATGCTATGCTCTTTTCACTGAGTTCCTGTCACATGGTAGGGATGAACCGGAAATGGAAAGCAGCCATATGGAGCCCCACATGACAAGATGCACAAGTTACCAAAGGAGAAGGTGAATCAAGTCAACTTGCAGAACTCAAAGCTGTTCAGCTGGCCCTGGACATTGCAGAGAGAGAGAAGTGGCCAAAGCTCTACCTCTACACTAATTCATGGATGGTAGTCAATGCTCTGAGGAGATGGCTGGAGAGGTGGAAAGAGTTCAGCTGGCAGTGTAGAGGAAAAGCAATTTGGGCTGCTGATGAGTGGAAAGACATTGTTACCTGTTGCAGTGTGTTGCAATTTCCTGTTTTAAACTTCCCAGTCCCTTCCCAGGTGTGGCACTACCTCTCTCCCTTCCCCCTCGCCCCATTGCTGAGTGAGTTCTGTCAATCAGGCTTAACATTCCAGCAAGGCCTCATGTGCTTGGTCAAGTTCAAAGGATGCTCTTCAGGCCTGGGGTCATTGGCCTGTCTATGTGTCCCTTGTTCCCTGAGACCCTCCCCCTCCCACCTGGTTGGTGGCTCACCTGTCCCTTCCCCTCCCCCTGTCCCTGGGCTTAAATTGAGCCAGAACCATGTGCTCGGCATTCTGTTGGAGCTGTTAGCAAGATTCAGACATCTGTGACCATGGAATAAACTCTGGATATTAACCCTCTGACAGAATCCGTCTCCTTTTCCTCTTCACCTTAGCCTGAAGCCTTCCACCTGAGGTAAACTGAGTTTCTACAAGCCTGGACTGGTTCAGTGCCCAGCTGCCACACCCAGCCAGCCAAAGGTGTCTCTGAGGTGAAACACCACAGTTGCCACCTTTGGCCCAACAGCAAGGGTCAGACGAGCCTAGGCACAATCTACCTGGTAATATTGGGATTTATTCCAATATTTTGGTGCCCAACCGTGGGCAGAGTGACTCTGCAGCCCCAAGAAGGAATCTCAGTACCTCAGAAAGACTTTGGCAGCCGTGCACCCAGCTGAAGAGCTCTGACTGCATTGCTCTCAGCAGAAACTTTGGGAATAACCCACAAAAAGTTTCGCGGACTGTTTGGCACCTTTGGAAAGTGAAGCTCCTTTCTGGTGAGCTGATTTTTCCAAGGGACAATAGGAGAGCCTCCCTGGCCCAGGGGGGTCCTATACTGGTGAGGAGACCTGCCTGCCTGGACCTGGCCAGCAATAGCTTCCATTTTGGGTAAGTATCTCTGCTCCTTGGTGAAGTAGAAGCTCAAAAAACAGGCTCTGCCGTGAGTCCTGTTCCTTTTTTGCTCTTGCTTTTAGGCTGCGCAGCCCCACAGAAGGAAACCATTGCGTTCTAGGCTTTAGCTCTCTGCAGCGTGTTTCGCCGTCTTTTGGAATTCGCGGCACCGGTGCTGGAGCGGGGGTGCTCTCCCTGCCTTTCCCCCCGGCTCGGCAGCGCAGCGTGCTCGGCTCTCTCGGTGCGGGGGAGCTCTCTCAGAGCAGGGGAGGGGGGCTCTCTCCACGTGGCCGGAGGGTGCTCTGTACACGCGGCACGGGCCGGCCTTGGTTTTGGCTTGCCATGTGGTGCGGGGGAGGCTGCTCTCTCTCAGCACTGCTGGGGGGCTGCATTCTTGGGCGGGGGAGGCTGCTCTCCTCAGCTCGGCAGGGCGTGTCCTGCTGCTGCCGCCTGGCAATTTTAAAAGCAGTATATACAGCTGCATTGTAAAGCTTTTGTCTGGTTGTTACTGCTTTCCTATCTGTGGTTTTTTTAGAAATCGGTAGCTGATTTTGGCTTTGTTTTTGGTCAGGTGGGATTTTGTACTTTGCCTTTTACATCTAACACGGGCTCGAAACTCAGCATTGTAAAAAAAGGAGTGTATTATCATATTGTTAGTATTTTAGTCAGTGGTAATGTGAAGTTCTCTAAAGGAAAATTGAAACAGTTTATAAGATGGCTTTTTCTACACTTCTCACAAATCTCCCTTGAAGAAATCTACAATATTCAATTTTGGGACAAAGTAGGGAATGAATTGATAACCTTAGGACAATGTGGGAACACATCTTCAGCTAAATTTGTGTTCTGGAGTTTACAAATTTGAACAGCCTTGCTCAAACAAAAGGAATTGGAGAAAAAGCCAAATGTCAAGCCATGTACCTCTGCTCTCCCTGTTTCTCCCTCTCCGAGCTCTAAAACCCCTAAACCTCTTACCCCAAAACTTGGTATTTTAAAGAGAGCACACTCATTGGGATGTTGACTCCCAGAGTTCGTTAAAATGCCTGAGTTGCCCTGTCCACAACGTCCTGGCCAGGCTGCGTGGAACCTTTCCCAAACCCTTGTCTCCCCTGCTCTGAAACCCAGAGCATGTGTCAGCTTTTCAGAGAGCAGTGATGCCCAAAATGGCCCCCAATCCCTAGGGGGTCCACAAGACGGAGGATGCCACGTGGCATCATCCTAAACCTGGTCTTCTTCTTCTCAAGATCCTCTTAAGCATCCCAAAATTCCATCCCCATCCCCATCCCCCTCCCCTCCTGTTCCTCTTGATACCTTCCCCCCTCCCTTTCCTGCAGTACCCTCAGCTCTGCCTCTCTACTCCTCCCAGGAGGTGTCTGCTGACGTGATGTCACCAGGCATCCCCGCCCCTGCCAGCCCCCTGTCTTCGCCCCCTGTGCCCAATGCATCCCCGCCCCTTCCCCGGATTCCCATGGTGGGGACACAACCATATCTGTTATCCCAATGCTTCTGATTCAAGGGATACAGAGCAGGGAACCTCAGACCCAATGCAGGGTCCCACCTTGTCATTTGCTCCTGTTGCGTTTCAGCCTGCAGCACAAGGGGGGGCAGCCCCGACTGCTAATTGGAACTCTTTTGGATGACAATTAATAAAGAGATCTGTAAATCTCATAAAGAATATGGTCCACACAGTGCATATTTCCGTGGCCTTTTAAATTCTGAACTGAGTAGGACTCTAGTAGTCCCACATGATTTAAAACAGCTTTTTTCATGTCTCATGACCTCCATGGAATTCAAATTATGGGAATTAGCATGGAAACAACTGCTAAAAGACGCTCTCCCAGGCTTGCATGCTGATCCAAACACAGCGAAGGACAATAATGGCATGCCTATTACCATTGAGCACCTCTCTGGCGAGGACCAATGGTCTTTACCCTCAATCCAAGCTACCACAATTTCTGTAGGAACGCTCGAAAAAGTAAAAGAAGCAGCTGAAAAAGCGTTCTTTTCCCTCCAACCTGAGGGGCCTTTTGAGCCTTATAGCAAAATTAAACAGCTACCATCAGAGCCTTTTTTGAAATTTGTAGAAAGGTTAACTAGAGCCATTGAAATACAAGTTAAAAAAGAGAATGCTAGGGAACAGGTTTTAGAGGAAATGGCATTTACAAATGCAAATGAACAGTGTCGAGCGGCAATTCTGAGCCTTCCTATAG
The DNA here is from genome assembly GCF_028551555.1 of Melozone crissalis. Taxonomy (NCBI): domain Eukaryota; kingdom Metazoa; phylum Chordata; class Aves; order Passeriformes; family Passerellidae; genus Melozone; species Melozone crissalis. The sequence continues at coordinate 119,983 of NW_026535790.1, forward strand.
AACCTCCCCCTACACTAAAAGATATGCTTTTAAAAGATATGTAACAGGAAAGTGCCTCTGAGGAGTGTGGCTGAAGACACCAGACCAAAGCTGCTGCCACGATTCCCTCAGCGCGTCGCCATTGCCAGCCCTGCGCCCATTCCCTCAGCACAGCAGTACCCTGGGCAGCAGCGAAGACCAGCAATGGTTGACCCCAAAAAGTCATGCCTGCTTTGCAATAACCTTGGGCACTGGAGTAACCAGTGCCCCCTGAAAAGGCAATTCGATGAATTTAGAAATGGCAGGGGAGGAGAATTACAAGCACTCCCTGGGGGTCAAGAGCAACAAAAAAACTAAAGGGGGAGCGCCGACCTGCCAGGCGTGCAGACACAAAAAGAGCAGGCCAAGGGAAGAAGGGTAGTAAAACACACCAAGCGTGCAATAATATTAATATTTCTGTAAGTGAAGCAGATGCTTCGACGACCACGTCTGCTGGTCCACTGTTGAAAGTCAAACAAAATAATCTTTGTTACGATTTAGGTGAACCTATGTTAACCACGTCTTCTGTCAATGAGCCTTACAGGTTGCAGCTGACAGAGTCACTCCACCTGAAAGACACTAACTGGCATTTTGTCTCAGTCAATCCAGAACAGAAGGGTACTCGGAACCGAATTCGTTGTAAGTACATCGTCACTGGGGACACCAAACACACACCACAGGAGATCGAAATTGCTCCAGGAATGACAACATCAGATCCTGAGCAATCCGTTCTCAGGCTGCACTGTTTCCACTCACCCCTGTTTCTTCCCAAGGGACAAACTGCTGCACAAGCTATCCCTGTGCCGTTTTTACCTGAAAGTACTGAAAAACAAGGGCCCACAGTCGCCGGGGTCCAAGTTATTGGGAAAGACAAACCCAAATTATGGTGCAATGTCAGTTGGGGTGGGGAGTCAAAACGCATTGAGATGCTTGTAGACACGGGTGCAGACTGCACAGTGATTCCTGTACAAGACTGGCCAGCACACTGGCCTTTGCAAAACGGTGCCAGTCACGTTCAAGGTGTAGGAGGCCTGTAATTGGCAAGACAATCCAAAAGCATCATTCAAATCGAGGGACCAAACGGACAATTGGCAAATATCCGTCCATTTGTGTTAGATTATTCGGAACCTTTGTTAGGAAGTGATTTAATGGCCCAGTGGGGTGTCACAACTGATATTCCAGACTCTCCACAGCATTTTTGTACAGCAGTCATTGAACAACAGCGCCCCACCCAAAAACTGAAGTGGAAAACAGACAAACCAGTTCAGGTGAAACAGTGACAGCTCAGTAAACAAAAAAAAAAAGGCGCTTGAGGAACTAGTGGATGAGCAACTAAAAAAGGGTCACATTGTGGAGACCATGTCCCCGTGGAACTCCCCAGTGTTTGTCATCCAAAAAGCTGACAAAAAGAGATGGCGGCTCCTCCACGACCTCTGACAAATTATTAACGTAATTGAAGATATGGGCTCTCCCCAACCTGGTATGCCATCCCCAACAATGCTTCCCCAAGATTGGAAATTAGCTGTTATTGATGTAAAAGATTCTTTTTTCCAAAATGCTCTGCACCCTGACGATGCACCACATTTTGCATTCTCGGTCCCTACCATCAACATGGAAGCCCCTATGAAAAGGTACCATTGGACAGTTCTTCCTCAGGGCCTGAAGGTATCGCCAGCTATCTGCCAGTGGTATGTCTCTTCTCTGCTTTCCCCAGCCGCAGAGAAGGCCATCATCTATCATTATATGGATGATATCCTCGTGTGTGCCACCAATGATGATTTACTCACACATGCGCTTGACCTAACGATCGATGCATTGATTGTTGCAGGGTTCGAGCTCCAGGAAAAGAAAATTCAAAAGATGCCACCTTGGAAATATTTGGGCTTAGAAATTGGAAATAGGACCATTGTTCCTCAAAAACTAGAAATCAATCTAAGGATCAAGACCCTTGCGGATGTCCACAAGTTGTGCGGGTCTTTGAATTGGGTAAGGCCATGGCTCGGTCTGACTAACGAAGACCTTGCCCCTCTTTTTGATTTATTGAAAGGGGGAGAGGACCCAGGTGCTCCTAGGTCAATAGACCTAGGCACGGAAAGCTCTAGAAAAGGTTCAGATTGCAATGTCCACAAGACAGGCCAACTGATGTCGGCCTGACCTGCCATTCAAATTTATCATCCTAGGTGAGTTTCCACACCTTCATGGAATTATTTTCCAGTGGGAGGAGAAACAAACACCTAAGGCAAATTTCACTCCAAAAGAGGACCAGGACCAGAGGGACTCTCTCTTGATGATAGAATGGCTTTTCCTCGATCACAAAAGGTCCAAGAGATTGACAAAGCCTCCCTCAGGAGCTGGTAGCAGAACAGACCTGGAAAGCAAGGACCCGGATCAGGGAGTTAGCAGGATGTGACTTTAAGTGCATTCACATTCCAATTGAGTTAAAATTGGGTCAAAATACTATGAAAATACTGGAACAATTGTTTCAAGAAAATGTAGTGTTGCAGTTTGCTCTGGATTCCTACTCAGAACAAATTTCTGTGCGCGGCCTGCGCACAAATTCTTCGAAGAAGATGTTCAATGTACTCTGAAATTCAGAAGTGCTCAGAGTAGGAGACGTTTAAAAAGGGCTCTAACTGTCTTTACAGATGCGTCCAGGAGGTCCCACAAGTCCGTTATGATTTGGAAGGATCCTCAAACCCAGCAGTGGGAGATGGACATTGCTGAGGTGGAAGGTTCACCTCAGGTTGCTGAACTGGCTGCAGTGTTAGGGCTTTTGAAAGGTTCTCAGAACCATTCAATCTGATTACAGATTCTGCACATGTGGCAGGAGTAGTATGCAGCGCAGATCAAGCAATACTGCAAGAAGTGTCTAACTTCACACTTTTCGAATTGCTCTCAAAACTGGTAAAGTTAGTCACTCACTGAGAGCAACCATTTTATGTGATGCATGTCAGGTCACACACTGACTTGCCAGGGTTTATCGCTGAAGGCAACAGAAGGGCAGATGCTCTCGCTGCACCTGCAGGGATGGCCACTCTCCCAAATGTTTTTGAACAGGCAAAAATCAGCCACCAGCTTTTCCACCAAAATGCACCTGGCCTGGTTTGTCAGTTTCACATCACTCAAGAACAGGCCATGTGAGAAAGCGATTGTGGACACATGCCCAAATTGCCAACATCGACAAAGCGATTCTGAACACATGCCGAAATTGCCGACAACATGCACTCCCTACAGTGAGTACGGGAGCAAATCCAAGGGCTTCCTCTTCACCTTAGCCTGAAGCCCTTCCACCTGAGGTAAACTGAGTTTCTACAAGCCTGGACTGGTTCAGTGCCCAGCTGCAACACCCAGCCAGCCAAAGGTGTCTCTGAGGTGAAACACCACAGTTGCCACCTTTGGCCCAGCAGCAAGGGTCAGACGAGCCCAGGCACAATCTACCTGGTAATATATGGATCTTATTCCAATAGCTACCAGCATAGGGAGGCTACCTGTGAAGGTCTGCCATGTAGGTGCCCATGTTCCCAAGAGTAGAGGTAATGAGGAGCACCAAAACAATTAGCAAGTAGACCAGGCTGCAAAGACAGGGGCGTTCAAGATAGACCTAGATTGGGAACATGAGGGAGAGATATCGCTAGCTCGATGGGCCCATGATGCCTCAGGCCATCAGGGCAGGGATGCCACCTATAAGTGGGCATGAGACCGAGGGGTGGATCTAACCATGGACAGTATTTCACAGGTTATCCATGACTGTGAGACATGTGCTGCCATCGAACAGGCCAAGCGAGAGAAGCCTCTGTGGTACGGTGGGCAGTGGTCCAAGTACAAGTATTGGGGAGGCCTGGCAGATTGACTACATCACACTGCCCCAGACACGCCAAGGCAAGCACTAGGTGCTCACAATGGTAGAAGCTAGCACAGGATGGTTGGAAACCTACCCTGTGTCTCATGCTAGTGCCCGGAACACCATCCTGGGCCTGGAAAAGCAGGTCCTTTGGAGGCATGGTACCCCTAAGAGGATTGAGTCAGACAATTGGACTTATTTCAAGAACAGCCTTATCAACACCTGGGCTAGGGAACATGGCATTGAGTGGGTGTACCATATTCCCTACCATGCACCAGCTGCAGGCAAAGTGGAGAGGTACAATGGACTACTAAAAACCCAGTTGAAAGCCTTGGGTGGGGGATCTTTCAAAAATTGGAAGCAGCATTTAACAAAGGCCACCTGGTTAGTTAACAGCCAAGGTTCCACCAACCAAGCAGGTCCTGCCCAGTCTGAGTCCCTGAATATAACAGATGGAGATAAAGTCCCAGTGGTACATGTCAGAGGTTTGTTAGGGACGATCGTGTGGATCAATTCCACCTCAAGTACAGACAAACCCATTTGTGGGGTTGTTTTTGCCCAGGGCCTTGGTTGCACATGGTGGATAATGCAGAGATGGAACAACACGATGTGTACCTCAGGGAGATGTGATTGTGGGGTGAGAATGATATGCAAATATCACTGTTCGTTGGATGTTACTGCCATTGCCTGTACACTAAACCATACAGACATAGGATAGAAGAAAATGTGTAAGTGTCAAAGGTGTGAGCAAGTGAAAGATGGAGTTTTGACTGAGTAAAGGGAAAGTGGGGAATCCTGCAGCTCTGTAGTACAGGGCCTCGATTCAGTGGTCTGGTGTGGGGATGTGAGGAGGGCATGATGGGTATTGCTTGTAATTTTGGATTAAACAGATGGAACTTTTATGTGAATAAAATGCCTAATGTATGGTAGTATGTTGATGATATGGGGATAAGGGGTGGAACGTCCTAAGGATGACTTCATGATGCTTGTATCCCCATCCGTTTGCTCTGTTTATGCTGGATATCGTGTTCTGTGCCTTCAAGACTGGCTCTGAAGAGTGAATGTTTTTGTTTTGGTTTTGTTATCAGCCACTCTCCGACGGCTGGCGGGACACAGAGACAGGGCAGTACATGGTGCTGCTTTTGCTTTTTGCTTTGCTTTTAGCTTTGCTCTTGCTTCTGCTTTGCTCCTGCTTTGCTCTTGCTTTTTTGCTTCTGCTCATTAGTTAGTTTAGCTAAGCAATCAAAATTTTCCCTGGACTGTTTCTCCTTTCCCTTTTTTTGGACCTACTCGAACCTGCTCCGGACTGGGACCTGGGAAACACCGAGAGTTTGCACCTTGTGGCTGCAGCAGCTACCCCAGCACCGGAGGGACTGAGAACAGAGCAACCACCCCCAAGAGAGACTTTCTGAAGCTGTCATCTTTTTCAGAGTGGTGAAAGAGTGGTGTCATCTGGTATTGTTCCTTTTGTGTGCTGAGGGATGCTGTGCCTGTTAAATAAACAGGTTCTTTCCAGTTCTGTCCGAGGAATCCTTCCCGACCCAGTTGGGGGGAGGTGTCGTGTGGGTTTGCTTTCTGGAGGGGCCCCCTTTTGGAGGTTTTCTCCCAAATTTTCCCTAAACCAGGACATTTACCTACTCCCATTGGGGTGAGCATTACTTTGGTAAAGCAATTGTTGTTTCATCAGGACTTCATCGAAATATTGGAGAAGATCAAGAAGAATGGACAGAAAGCCCTGGTAACTGTTCATCACAATGTGTAAGAAGTACACCATGTCATAGAGAGAGTAAGAAAAGATACTGAACACAGGTGGTGGGATACCCTTTTCGGGTAGTCACCTACTGCCACAAGTGTCCTGAACAATATGTCATCCCATCATTTTGATTAGGGTTTTTTAATCAGCAATCTTACTCATTATGAATTGGAGAATGATGAAACAGTTAACAAAATTGACGGCTGTAATTAATGCACACAACTTGGCTGATGTCCTTTTTACTGTGGACATCTCCAAGACTACTGACACAAGGCAACTATAAATGAGAGTATGTGTTTTGAAAAAATTTTCAATTTTCTTCTGTGATTATATGAAAATTACTTTTGATTTTTGGTGGATTGTTTTGGAAAAAAAAGTATTTTAAATTAACTGTTTTTATATGTGGAGACAGAGCATGGGCAGGTCTCCCTCCTTGTCTGTTCGGAGGTCCACGCACCTTTGGCAAGCTGAGCCTGTTTAGCCTCGATCAAACAAATTTAATGCATTGGCAAATAAAAACAATACACATTAACTGGCTATCCAAAAAAGGTACTTAAGGCAATTAGACCCAGACTGTAATTCGGAAATTGTTCACTGGTCCAGATTTAAGGGCACCGCAATTACAGTCCTTCTGCCATGGATCTTGGCAGCAAAAAGCATGGGAGAATTAGGCTGATTAGAATGTTGGGTTGCAAAACAGGCAAAACTCACTTCTACTACCATGAGTGACCTCCTATCAGACAAGGAAATTACCAGGCAAGCCACCATTCAAACCAGGGCAGCCAGAGACTATCTGCTCCTCCTGCACAACCATCGCTGTGAAGAATTTGAAGGTCTCTGCTGCCTCAACTTGTCATCGAAAGTAGAGAACGTCCATGCCACTATCAACAAAATTAAAACCGTGGTGAACAACTTCAAAAGAGAAACAGACAACTGGCTGAATGGACTATTCAAGGGCTCAAGATTCTCGGGCTGGTTGGGATCTATTCTGAAAACTGTGTTTTTAGTACTGTTTATTCTAGTTATTGTTATTGTAGTTGTTACCATTGTTGCTGGGCTAATCAATCTCATGGTTTACAAGAAGCTAATTTCAAGCTCATCTTCCCCTCCTGAAGTCTACCATTTGGAAGCGCCTAGTGCTCCAATGGATGACATGGAAGCCTCAGTGGAAAACACTGATGCTTCTGAAGAGGAGGAACCAATTTACCAGCTGTGTTTTGGCAAGCATTCTGTCCCCCAAACACAGTCCTCTTAATTTTAAATAAAACAAGGGGGAGATGTTGCAGTGTGATTTCAAGGTTTACCTCAGAAACCCGGGTCTATCCCCTGAAGATTCCCTGCCAGGTGTGTCAATCATCCTTCCTTTCCCCACCCTGACCCATGCCAAGGACTGTCTCTCAATCCTGCAATTCCACAGGGGCCTCGAGTGATTGGCAGATTCAAAGCATGCCCTGTACCCCTGGGGGGGCATTGGGCCATCCAGGGGTCCTTTGTCCCTTAAGACCTCCTCACACGTACCTGGTTGGTGGCTTCCTACCCCTTCCCTCCCCCTCTCCCCCCGGGTAAAAGGGCAGGCAACCATGCACTCTGGGAGTTCTGTTGGAGCTGTTGCTGCATTCAGATGCCTGTGGGCCAGAAAAAACACTCGGGATTGAAACCCTCCATCAGAACCGACTCCTTTCCTTCACCATCACCTCAAAGTTTCTCCATTAGAGGTAACACTAAAGAGTGGATCTCTTATGGGAGGAAGCCCCATCCCACAGCCAGCAGAGCCCTGGCATGCCTGGACGCGTCTCCACGCGCCCAGGCGTAACACCCAGCTAGCCAAAAGTGTCTCTGGGTAGAAACACCACAGTTACCGCTAATTGGTTCAGCAGCAACAGCCAGACAAGCTAAGGAATGCCCCGTACAGCAATATTGGAAATAATATCAATAGGCTGGGAAGCGTCTTGTGGGAGGTTGCAGCGAAATTGGGAAGGAGGAGGGAGATGTGCCAAAGTGTGGAAGAGTATGGTGAAGTGGCAAATATTTGGGGAGGGGCAGGGAAGGAAGGAACTGGAAGGCAGAAAAAAGGAAAGAAGGAAGGAAGTGGCAAAAGGAAGTGGCGGAAGGAAGGAAGGAAGGAAGTGGCGGAAGGAAGTGGCGGAAGGAAGTGGCGGAAGGAAGGAAGGGTCGGAAGGAAGTGGCAAAGGAAGGAAGGAAGGAAGGAATGGAAAGAAGGAAGGAAGGAAGGAAGGAAGGAAGGAAGGAAGGAAGGAAGGAAGGAAGGAAGGAAGGAAGGAAGGAAGGAAGGAAGGAAGGAAGGAAGGAAGGAAGGAAGGAAGGAAGGAAGGAAGGAAGGAAGTGGCAGAACGAAGGGAGGGAAGGAGGGAGGGAGGGAGGAAGGAAGGATGGGGAAGGAAGGAAGGAAGGATGGGGAAGGAAGGAAAGAAGTGGCGGAAGTGGTGGAATGAAGTGGAGGAAGGAAGGAAGTGGCGGAAGGAAGTGGCGGAAGGAAGTGGCGGAAGTGGCGGAAGTGGCGGAAGGAAGGAAGGAAGGAAGGAAGGAAGGAAGGAAGGAAGGAAGGAAGGAAGGAAGGAAGGAAGGAAGGGGAAGGAAAGTGGGGAAAGAAGGGGCGGAAGGAAGGGGCGGAAGGAAGGGGCGGAAGGAAGGGGCGGAAGGAAAGGGCGGAAGGGGCGGAAGAGGAGGAAGGAAGGAATGGGGCAAGCAAGAAAAGGCGGAAGGCAGGGCCAAAGGAAGGAAGTGGCAGAAAGAAAGTGGCGGAAGGAAGTGGCGGAAGGAAGGAAGTGGCGGAAGGAAGTGGCGGAAGGAAGGAAGTGGCGGAAGGAAGGAAGGAAGGGGAAGGAAAGTGGGGAAAGAAGGGGCGGAAGGAAGGGGCGGAAGGAAGGGGCGGAAGGAAGGGGCGGAAGGGGCGGAAGAGGAGGAAGGAAGGAATGGGGCAAGCAAGAAAAGGCGGAAGGCAGGGCCAAAGGAAGGAAGTGGCAGAAAGAAAGTGGCGGAAGGAAGTGGCGGAAGGAAGGAAGTGGCGGAAGGAAGGAAGTGGCGGAAGGAAGTGGCAGAAGGAAGTGGCGGAAGTGGCGGAAGTGGCGGAAGTGGCGGAAGGAAGGAAGGAAGGAAGGAAGGAAGGAAGGAAGGAAGGAAGGGAGGGAGGGAAAGGACAGTGGGGAAAGAAGGGGCGGAAGGAAGGGGCGGAAGGAAAGGGCAGAAGGGGCGGAAGGGGAGGAAGGAAGGAATGGGGCAAGCAAGAAAAGGCCGAAGGCAGGGCCAAAGGAAGAAAGTGGCAGAAAGAAAGTGGCGGAAGGAAGTGGCGGAAGGAAGGAAGTGGCGGAAGGAAGTGGCGGAAGGAAGTGGCAGAAGGAAGGAAGTGGCGGAAGGAAGTGGCGGAAAGAAGGAAGTGGCGGAAGGAAGTGGCGGAAGGAAGGAAGGGCAGGAGGAAGGGCGGAGGGAAGGGCGGAAGGAAGGGCAGAAGGGCGGAAGGAAGGAAGAAAGGGGAGGAAGGAAGGAAGTGGCGGAAGGAAGGATGGGGAAGGAAGGTAGGAAGTGGCGGAAGGAAGGATGGGGAAGGAAGGTGGAGAAAGAAGGGGAGGAAGGAAGGAAGGAAGGAAGGAAGGAAGGAAGGAAGGAAGGAAGGAAGGAAGGAAGGAAGGAAGGAAGGAAGGAAGGAAGGAAGGAATGGGGCAAGCAAGAAAAGGCGGAAGGCAGGGCTAAAGAAAGGAAATGGCAGAAAGAAAGTGGCGGAAGGAAGAAGCAGAAGGAAGGAAGTGGCGGAAGGAAGTGGCGGAAGGAAGTGGCGGAAGTGGCGGAAGTGGCGGAAGTGGCGGAAGGAAGGAAGGAAGGAAGGAAGGAAGGGGCTAAAGGAAGGAAGTGGCAGAAACAAGTGGCGGAAGGAAGGAAGTGGCTGAAAGGAAGGAAGGGTGGAAGGGAGGGCGGAAGGGAGGGCGGAAGAGGGGAAGGGGGGAAGGAAGGGGGGAAGGAAGTGGTGGAAGGAAGTGGCGGAAGGAGGGTGGGGAAGGAAGGGGCGGAAGGAAGGGCAGCAGGAAGAGGCAGAAGGAAGGGCAGAAGGGCGGAAGGAAGGTAGGAAGGAAGGGCGGAAGGAAGGGCGGAAGGGTGGAAGGGCGGAAGGAAGGAAGGAATGAAGAAGGGAAGGAAGTGGCGAAAAGAAGGAAGTGGCAGAAGGAAGGAAAGAAGTGACGAAAGGAAAGAAAAAGGGAAGGAAGTGGTGGAAGGAGGGACGTGGCGGAAGGGCGGAAGGGCGGAAGGAAGGGCGGAAGGAAGGGCGGAAGGAAGGGCAGAAGGGCGGAAGGAAGGAAGGAAGGAAGGGCGGAAGGAAGGGCGGAGGGAAGGGCGGAGGGGCAGAAGGGCGGAAGGAAGGAAGGATGGGGAAGGAAAGTGAGGAAAGAAGGGGCGGAAGGAAGGGGCGGAAGGAAAGGGCGGAAGGGGCGGAAGGGGAGGAAGGAAGGAATGAGGCAAGCAAGAGAAGGCAGAAGGCAGGGCCAAAGGAAGGAAGTGGCAGAAAGAAAGTGGCGGAAGGAAAGAAGTGGCGGAAGGAAGGAAGTGGCGGAAGGAAGTGGCGGAAGGAAGGAGGGAAGGAAGGAAGGAAGGAAGGAAGGAAGGAAGGGCGGGAGGAAGGGCGGGAGGAAGGGCAGAAGGGCGGAAGGAAGGGGAGGAAGGAAGGAAGTGGCGGAAGGAAGGAAGGAAGGATGGGGAAGGAAGGTGGAGAAAGAAGGGGAGGGAGGGAGGGAGGGAGGGAGGGAGGAAGAAAGGAAGGAAGGAAGGAAGGAAGGAAGGAAGGAAGGAAGGAAGGAAGGAAGGAAGGAAGGAAGGAAGGAAGGAAGGAAGGAAGGAAGGAAGGAAGGAAGGATGGAAGGAAGGAAGGAAGGAAGGAAGGGAGGGAGGGAAAGGACAGTGGGGAAAGAAGGGGCGGAAGGAAGGGGCGGAAGGAAAGGGCAGAAGGGGCAGAAGGGGAGGAAGGAAGGAATGGGGCAAGCAAGAAAAGGCGGAAGAAGGCAGGGCTGAAGAAAAGAAGTGGCAGAAAGAAAGTGGCGGAAGGAAGTAGCGGAAGGAAGGAAGTGGCGGAAGGAAGGAAGTGGCGGAAGGAAGTGGCGGAAATGGCGGAAGTGGCGGAAGGAAGGAAGGAATTGGCTAAAGGAAGGAAGTGGCAGAAATAAGTGGCGGAAGGAAGGAAGTGGCGGAAGGAAGGGTGGAAGGGAGGGGGGGAGGGGGGAAGGGAAGGGAAGGGAAGGGAAGGGAAGGGAGGAAGGAAGGAAGGAAGGAAGGAAGGAAGGAAGGAAGGAAGGAAGGAAGGAAGGAAGGAAGGAAGGAAGGAAGGAAGGAAGGAAGGAAGGAAGGAAGGAAGGAAGGAAGGAACTGGCGGAAAGAAGTGGCGGAAGGAAGTAAGTGGCGGAAGGAAGTGGTGGAAGGAACGATGGGGAAGGAAGGTGGGGAAAGAAGGGGCAGAAGGGGCAGAAGGGGCGGAAGGAAAAGAGGAAGGGAGGGAGGGAGGGAGTGAGGGAGGGAGGAAGGAAGGAAGGAAGGAAGGAAGGAAGGAAGGAAGGAAGGAAGGAAGGAAGGAAGGAAGGGCGGGCAGGAGGAAGGGCATAAGGAAGGGCGGAAGGAAGGAAGTGGCGGAAGGAAGAATGGGGAAGGAAGGTGGGGAAAGAAGGGGAGGAAGGGAGGGAGGGAGGAAGGGAGGGAGGGAGGGAGGGAGGGAGGGAGGGAGGGAGGGAGGAAGGAAGGAAGGAAGGAAGGAAGGAAGGAAGGAAGGAAGGAAGGAAGGAAGGAAGGAAGTGGCGGAAAGAAGGAAGTGGCGGAAGGAAGTGGCGGAAGGAAGTGGCGGAAGGAAGTGGCGGAAGGAAGTGGCGGAAGGAAGGAAGGAAGTGGCAGAAGGGGCGGAAGTGGCGGAAGGAAGGGTGGAAGGGAGGGCGGAACGGGGGAAGGAAGGGGGGAAGGGGGGAAGGGGGGAAGGAAGGAAGGAAGGAAGGAAGGAAGGAAGGAAGGAAGGAAGGAAGGGCGGGCGGAAGGAAGGGCGGAAGGGCGGAAGGGCGGAAGGGCGGAAGGGCGGAAGGAAGGAACTGGCGGAAAGAAGTGGTGGAAAGAAGTGGCGGAAGGAAGTAAGTGGCGGAAGGAAGTGGTGGAAGGAAGGATGGGGAAGGAAGGTGGGGAAAGAAGGGGTGGAAGGGAGGAAGGGGCGGAAGGAAAAGAGGAAGGGAGGGAGGAAGGAAGGAATGCAGGAAGGAAGGCAAGAAGGAAGGAAGGAAGGAAGGAAGGAAGGAAGGAAGGAAGGAAGGAAGGGCAGAAGGAAGGGCGGAAGGAAGGGTGGAAGGAAGGGCGGAAGGGCGGAAAGAAGTGGCGGAAGTGGCGGAAGGAAGGAAGGGGCTAAAGGAAGGAAGTGGCGGAAACAAGTGGCGGAAGGAAGGAAGTGGCTGAAAGGAAGGAAGGGGGGAAGGGAGGGCGGAAGTGGGGAAGGAAGGGGGGAAGGAAGGGGGGAAGGAAGTGGCGGAAGGAAGTGGTGGAAGGAAGGGGCGGAAGGAGGGTGGGGAAGGAAGGGGCGGAAGGAAGGTAGGAAGGAAGGTAGGAAGGAAGGGCGGAAGGGCGGAAGGAATGAAGGAAGAAGGGAAGGAAGTGGCGAAAAGAAGGAACTGGCAGAAGGAAGGAAAGAAGTGGCGAAAGGAAAGAAGAAGGGAAGGAAGTGGTGGAAGGAGGGACGTGGCGGAAGGAAGGAAGGGCGAAAGGAAGGGCGGAAGGAAGGGCGGAAGGGCGGAAGGAAGGGGCGGAAGGAAGGGGCGGAAGGAAGGGGCGGAAGGAAGGGGCGGAAGGAAGGGGCGGAAAGAAGGGGCGGAAGGAAGGAAGGAAGGAAGGAAGGAAGGAAGGAAGGAAGGAAGGAAGGGTGGAAGGAGGGAAGGAAAGAAGGAAGGGCAGAAGTAAGGAAGGGCGGAAGGAAGGGCAGAAAGAAGGAATGGCGGAAAGAAGGAAGTGCGGAAGGAAGGGAGGAAGGAAGGGAGGAAGGAAGGGCTGAAGGAAGGAGGGAAGGAAGGGGGGAAGGGAGGAAGGGGCGGAAAGAAGTGGTGGAAGGAAGGATCGGGAAGGAAGGTGGAGAAAGAAGGGGCAGAAGGAAGGAAGGGCAGAAGGAAGGGGCGGAAGGGTGGGTGGGTGGGAGGAAGGAAGGAAGGAAGGAAGGAAGGAAGGAAGGAAGGAAGGAAGGAAGGAAGGAAGGAAGGAAGGAAGGAAGGAAGGGGGGAAGGGAGGAAGGGGCGGAAAGAAGTGGCGGAAGGAAGGATGGGGAAGGAAGGGGCAGAAGGAAAGAAGGGCAGAAGGAAGCGGCGGATGGAAAGGCGGAAGGAAGGAAAGAAAGGGCGGAAGGAAGGAAGGGCGGAAGGAATGAAGGGCAGAAGGAAGGAAAGAAGGAAGGGCGGGAGGAAGGGCGGAAGGGCAGAAGGGCGGAAGGAAGGAAGGAAGGAAGGAAGGAAGGAAGGAAGGGCGGAAGGAAGGAAGGAAGGAAGGAAGTGGCGGAAGGAAGGAAGGAGGGAAAGAAGTGGTGGAAGGAAGGACGTGGCGGAAGGAAGGAAGAGCGGAAGGAAGTGCGGAAGGAAGGGCGGAAGGGCGGAAGGGCGGAAGGAAGGAAGGGCGGAAGGAAGGAAGGAAGGGCAGAAGGAAGGGTGGAAGGGCGGAAGGGCGCAAGGAAGGAAGGAAGGAAGTGGCGAAAAGAAGGAACTGGCAGAAGGAAGGAAAGAAGTGGCGAAAGGAAAGAAGAAGGGAAGGAAGTGGTGGAAGGAGGGACGTGGCGGAAGGAAGGAAGTGGCGGAAGGAACGTGGGGAAAGAAGGGGCGGAAGGAAGGAAGGGCGGAAGGAAGGGTCGGAAGGAAGGAAGGGCGGAAGGAAAGAATGAAGGGCGGAAGGAAGGAAGGAAGGAAGGGCGTAAGGAAGGGTGGAAGGAAGGAAGGGTGGAAGGGTGGAAGGGTGGAAGGAAGGAAGGAAGGAAGGAAGGAAGGAAGGAAGGAAGGAAGGAAGGAAGGAAGGAAGGAAGGAAGGAAGGAAGGAAGGAAGGATGGAAGGAAGGGGCTAAAGGAAGGAAGTGGCGGAATCAAGTGGCGGAAGGAAGGAAGTGGCTGAAAGGAAGGAAGGGATGAAGGGAGGGCGGAAGGGAGGGCGGAAGAGGGGAAGGGGGGAAGGAAGGGGGGAAGGAAGTGGTGGAAGGAAGTGGCGGAAGGAAGGGGCGGAAGGAGGGTGGGGAAGGAAGGGGCGGAAGGAAGGGCAGAAGGAAGTGGCAGAAGGAAGGGCAGAAGGGCGGAAGGAAGGTAGGAAGGAAGGGTGGAAGGAAGGGCGGAAGGGTGGAAGGGCGGAAGGAAGGAAGTGGCAGAAGGAAGGAAGTCACAGAAGGAAAGAAGTGGCGGAAAGAAGTGGCGGAAGGAAGGAAGTGGCGGAAGGAAGTGGCGGAAGGAAGGAAGTTGCGGAAGGAAGTGGCGGAAGGAAGGAAGGAAAGAAGGAAGGAAGTGGCGGAAGGAAGGAAGGAAGTGGCGGAAGGAAGGAAGTGGCGGAAGGAAGTGGCGGAAGGAAGGAAGTGGCGGAAGGAAGTGGCGGAAGGAAGGAAGTGGCGGAAGGAAGGAAGTGGCGGAAGGAAGGAAGTGGCGGAAGGAAGTGGCGGAAGGAAGTGGCGGAAGGAAGTGGCGGAAGGAAGTGGCGGAAGGAAGGAAGGAAGGAAGGAAGGAAGGAAGGAAGGAAGGAAGGAAGGAAGGAAGGAAGGAAGGAAGGAAGGAAAGGAGGAAGGGCGGAAGGAAGGGCGGAAAGAAGGGCGGATGGGCGGAAGAAAGGGCGGAAGGAAGGGCGGAAGGGCAGAAGGAAGGAAGGAAGGGCGGAAGGAAGGAAGGAAGGGCGGAAGGAAGGGCGGAAGGGCAGAAGGGCGGAAGGAAGGAAGGAAGGAAGTGGCGAAAAGAAGGAACTGGCAGAAGGAAGGAAAGAAGTGGCGAAAGGAAAGAAGAAGGGAAGGAAGTGGTGGAAGGAGGGACGTGGCGGAAGGAAGGAAGTGGCGGAAGGAACGTGGGGAAAGAAGGGGCGGAAGGAAGGAAGGGCGGAAGGAAGGGTCGGAAGGAAGGAAGGGCGGAAGGAAAGAATGAAGGGCGGAAGGAAGGAAGGAAGGAAGGGCGTAAGGAAGGGTGGAAGGAAGGAAGGGTGGAAGGGTGGAAGGGTGGAAGGAAGGAAGGAAGGAAGGAAGGAAGGAAGGAAGGAAGGAAGGAAGGAAGGAAGGAAGGAAGGAAGGAAGGAAGGAAGGATGGAAGGAAGGGGCTAAAGGAAGGAAGTGGCGGAATCAAGTGGCGGAAGGAAGGAAGTGGCTGAAAGGAAGGAAGGGATGAAGGGAGGGCGGAAGGGAGGGCGGAAGAGGGGAAGGGGGGAAGGAAGGGGGGAAGGAAGTGGTGGAAGGAAGTGGCGGAAGGAAGGGGCGGAAGGAGGGTGGGGAAGGAAGGGGCGGAAGGAAGGGCAGAAGGAAGTGGCAGAAGGAAGGGCAGAAGGGCGGAAGGAAGGTAGGAAGGAAGGGTGGAAGGAAGGGCGGAAGGGTGGAAGGGCGGAAGGAAGGAAGTGGCAGAAGGAAGGAAGTCACAGAAGGAAAGAAGTGGCGGAAAGAAGTGGCGGAAGGAAGGAAGTGGCGGAAGGAAGTGGCGGAAGGAAGGAAGTTGCGGAAGGAAGTGGCGGAAGGAAGGAAGGAAAGAAGGAAGGAAGTGGCGGAAGGAAGGAAGGAAGTGGCGGAAGGAAGGAAGTGGCGGAAGGAAGTGGCGGAAGGAAGGAAGTGGCGGAAGGAAGTGGCGGAAGGAAGGAAGTGGCGGAAGGAAGGAAGTGGCGGAAGGAAGGAAGTGGCGGAAGGAAGTGGCGGAAGGAAGTGGCGGAAGGAAGTGGCGGAAGGAAGTGGCGGAAGGAAGGAAGGAAGGAAGGAAGGAAGGAAGGAAGGAAGGAAGGAAGGAAAGGAGGAAGGGCGGAAGGAAGGGCGGAAAGAAGGGCGGATGGGCGGAAGAAAGGGCGGAAGGAAGGGCGGAAGGGCAGAAGGAAGGAAGGAAGGGCGGAAGGAAGGAAGGAAGGGCGGAAGGAAGGGCGGAAGGGCAGAAGGGCGGAAGGAAGGACGCAACATCAGTGCCCACTGCAAGACAAGGCAGTGCTCAGGTTGCCCAGTCTGAGCACAGTGCAGGTCTGCCTGGCAGGAACTAGGTCCCAGTGCAGCCTGGGTACTCTGCCCTGTGTCCCTGCCAACCAACTGAGCTGGTTTTACTGCACGAATCAGTGGCACTCTCCACCCCACCAGCACAGATCCAGCCCTGGGAGCAGCAATAAGTACAGACTGCCTGTTCCTTGTTGCCCCCTCTTCTCCCTGCTCCTCTCTGATTAGATCAGCAGGGTCTTTGTTGTCCCCACCCAGCACTGCTGTCTTTCCCCTTACACCATCTTTCTTGACATTCCCTCGCCACAGGAGGTTGGCTGTACTGGCCTGCAGTATGCCTGGCATCCATGATAGTCTGCCTGCTACTCCTAAGGCTTTGTCTGGGGTTTTTTGTTAACCCCACCAGCTACATATTTGGAGCAACTCTCCCGGCCATTCTTTTACCGAACCCTCATTAGCAAAATCAGGTATCCTGAGCCCCAACTTTGCCACTGATTGAGATCTCATCCCTGAGAATTTTTACTTCTTTCATCACATTGCCTCTGCCCCTGCTAGCTCTTGAGTAGCAGATGTGGGAGAGGAATCCAGCTGCCCATGCTCTTTATCATCCTTCCTGTCAGAGCAGCTGTCCCTTTCACTGTTCCTCCAGGCTATGCAGAACCAAGTGAAATTTGGGAACATTTATATACACCTGTTCACAAAAAGGTGTATGAGAAGGTTGAAAAAGACTTCCAAGGGCAACAGAGCCATGTGGGTAGGTGGCAGCTTCCTGAGAAAATCCTGATCAGGGATCTGGAGACTTCCCACTCTGCCAGAATGTTCTGAACGACTCTATGAGCCAACTCACCCCAGTCTGAATACCTACAGCCTCTTCCAAACATGACTGTCAAGACATGTTTGGAAAACTACTTCAGGTAGTATTTCAAGTATCAGACAGCACTGGGCTGAGGCTATGCAAACAGGCTCAGCCTTTGAAGTGCTGCCCAGCTAATAGTGCCTCCACTACTGTCCTCCCCAGTAAAACAAAATACAACCCAGCATGCATAACCAAGAACAGCCACTCACGTGTGAGAGAGCACAGAATCTCAAGATACTCATTCTTTCACAGCCCACATGGGCACTGCAGGGTCTTTATTTCACAGTTAGCAATGGCTAAAGGTATGAGTTACACATTGTAGCATCCATATGAAGCAAATCATAGTAGCAACATGGTACTCACTTTGCATTTAATGACAAGATGAAACACTGCACAAGGTACTCACTTTGCCATTTAATGACAAGATGAAAGACTGCACCAGGGCAATTCCAAAGGCTGGTAGTGAAAACAAGATACTAAACCTGGAAAAGACCAATTGGCCCAACTAGGGTTTAGGGAAAAAAATAATTATCACATTGATGCTGGATGAGGGGGGAGAGAATTCAAACAGCAGCAAGTAAAAGCATCCCCAAAGGGGAATCAGTAATATAGGGATGGGCAGAACAGGCAGGGGAAGGGTTAGTTATAAGCACAGCTGGACCAGATAAGAGAAACATATTTCATTACAGGGAGCCACAGGCCCTACCTTTTAAGAGGTGTGTTAAGTTAGTCTGTTTTCCCCCCTTTCCAGCCACCTCACAGTCAAGGAGTTAGTTACAGCACAATGCACAGATCTAGTTAGTGAGGGTGGTCCAGAGCACCTATCCCTCTTAACAGACCTGTGTAACTTATCAGGGGTTTGGGAAGTGTCAGCCACACAATGCACAAGAGGGACCAATGGAAGCTCCTGGCAATCACACAGCACTACTTGGTGCCCTGCTCATGCAGCAATCCCAGACAAGGCTGCTAAAGCTGTGTCTCTGGATACACTGACCCTGCCCAGTGCAGGGCATACGGCAGTGAACCCCAGCACTCCTCAGGCTGACCTGGACTCAGCTGGCATGAGAGAACAGAGAGAGACACTCGAAGTACTGTAAAGGCTTAGACCATTCCACAGAGAATTAATATGGCCTGTAGTTCCAGTAACTGGAGAAAACGGAGATCTGGAAAGCAAGAACAAAAGCAGGTAAGTTCCTATACCCCTTGGACCACAAAAAAAGGAGCACATAATGTGTGAGGGAGGGCTTGGCTTCACGGCATTACACACTTCAGCACCGCACTACTGAAGAGCAGGTTTGCTGCTGCTGTCACTCAAGGAGCACAAAGTTACTTGTTCAAGGTGACAGTTGCAGAGCTGGAATTGAGCATTGATCTACTGAAATCTAGGTTGCCTGTTTTGTCCCATCCACCTCATGACTGAGAACACAGAAGTGTCTGCTTGCTCCTTTCCATCTAGTCACCAGGTCAGCAGACATCTGCTACACCACTATACTTATCCTATGGCTACTTGCTAGGTAGCGCCAGCCAGCTCCCTGGCTCCAGAACACTCACTCATCCCTTATTTTCAGCAAGCTGAACAGAACAACATCACATCAGATCTGAGGTCCTCTCAAAACCCAGAGTTAAAAACAAAGGCCCTTTTTCAAGGCCATTACCTTATCCTTCAGCTGCTGGCAAAGCTGCAGTGAAACTGTGAAGAAGACAAGGGCATCATTTAACCATGGGACAACACATTCCACTTTATGGACATGGCTGACTTCATATCGCTGGCTGCCAAACTCACTGGAGAGGGGGGAAAAGAGCACAGCTTCACACACAACAGCATAGAACTCAACTGTCCTACATTCCCATAGGAGAGATTATGATGATCAGCACCTGGCAAAGTTACAGAATGCAAACACTCAAGTCCACCTCTGACCAGATTTACAGTTAAGCTAAAGGGTGAAGTTAGGAACTTCCCTTCATTCCAGACAGGAACAGAGGCAGGGAATGCAGATGGCAATGCCAATAACCAAACACTCATTTTTGTTGTAAACTCTCATCTCTAGATAAACTAGTGGTACTGTCTAGATGGGCTGAATCCTGGAAATTCACATATTCTGGCCTTTAGGACCAAGTCATTCAAAAGACACAACAGAGCATTCACAGGTACAGCACATGACTCAATCGAGGTTTTCCACTTCAGAGATGCTATAACAGAAACTGCTTGTAGCTGTTCGGATTTCACCCTCAAGACATACCAACACCTGTTATCCAGGTACACTACCCTTGTAGTGACTGTACTTACAACATGGCCCCAGGATTGTGCAAAACAGACCCTCCAGCAGGCTTGAAGTTCTAGAGAAGGAAAAGGTGATTAGGATTTTGATGTAGTAAACGAACCACTTAGAAGAAAGACAATTAAGGCTCACACTTTCAGTAGCCTGACATCAAGAAACACCCATGCTCTATTAGCCTGGACCCTCCAACAATATGAAATCCCTTTAGTTAGAACCCTTCCTGCGCCTTCATGAAAGGAGTTCATTCCTTCATTGGCTGAGTTCAATGTAGCTACAAATGTTATCACTACAGAAATAAGATTAGAAGATCCAGAAGAGAAACAAAATCTAGATTTTTAGGAAAATCTTCCTTATGGAAGGACTGCATTTCATAAAGCTTAAGAGTTTAAGGCTGTTTTTACAGGACATCAAGTTGACCCATGCAACAGGTGAAGCAGAAAACTATCTATCGAAATTCCATGAGGAAACCCAAGATGCTACTCAGATGTAAACTGGATTAATATAACTATGCCACAAAATTATCAAACTATATTTAAAGTATTTGCTAAAAAATGCCTTACTAGGTATGTTCTGGTATGTTCTTCTGGGCTAAGCAGCCATGCCCCAAACTAGATTTAGAACCAGTGTTCTGTGTGCAGCAGACCTAAACACACTTAGCACCAACTGAACTTATTTCTGCATTATCTTATGAATATAACATTGCACCAGGTAGCAGTGTGATCTCCTCCTCACAGTGGAACGTCAGGAGAGGAAACTAAACAAGGCTCATGAGATAGCAGGCATCACCTTGGTTGTGCTGGGTTGCATCACGTGGAGCTGGTAGACAGTGAGGCACAGCTTGTTCAGATTAATATAGAAATTCACAAGGATGTCTGGAGGCAGCACAGGAGTGAACATTTTCTGGCAAGAAAATTAGTTTGTCAGTGAAAAGATCATAATTTCTAATGCTGGGAAATCATTCCCTTTTCCCAAGCCACACTACAATTACCGCGTGTCAAAAGAAAAACATTAGGAAAGAAACAAAGACTGAGCAGCTGCAGAAAATGACTGTTGCTCTCACTGCTCTTGATCAAATGATATATGCATGAGAGTGACAAGAGAGGATGGAGCAGTGTTCACAAGGGCAAATCATCCCTGGACAAGACTCTCGGGCAGAGAACAGAAGTTATTCTCAAGAGAACCAGAGTCCTCATGCCCAAGTCATCTGCATTCCCACAGGAAGATAAAGAACAGTCAAAACCAATCAGGATTTGCACTTGCTTCAGTTCTGCCTCGGGAGACACTTCAGAAACCCACTTCCACCAAGATGCAGCCCAGTATCCAAACTGTTGCAATGCTGCCCGACCTGTATAGAGATCTAGACCATCACATACTTACTGTGAGACCACTGGAGGCAATTTCTGGTAGTGTCAGAGTGGCAGGAGTGGTCAGTCGATTTCGGGCTCTGGAGAGCTGCAACATCACAGCATCCATAAGCTACAAAGTAATGTACAGAACCACTGCTGAGTGTGATTCCTGGACAGCTCTGGGCAGAGTGCTGCAGAATCCTACAGCCTTCTGCAAGTGTTAAAACAACAACCGCCACTACCCCCCATCCTTCCAGGAATTTGGGAACTTATTGGGAAGGGCTGGCTCCCACATAAATGCAGTTTAAACTTTCACCACCATCAGAGACTTATGAGACAGGTCAGGAGTCGTTCAATACCAGCAAATGCTGAGAGAACAACTATTCATGACAAGAATACCAAGCCAACATGAGATCAATTACTGATGCTACAAAGGCATCAACAAACTCATCATCAGCTCTTCAGAAGAACACGCATTAAGGAAAAAACAAGCTGTATTCTCGGTCTCCCCACTCCCACATCACAGGTCCAACTGCTGCATGGGCTCCCTCTGCTCATAACCAGCTATGAGTGAGGCAGTAAATAAAAAGAACCAGCTCATTGTGAGGCCAATCCTGCCAGAAACCACAGTTCAACGGCTCTTCAGGCAGACTTCCTCTTCCAGAAAAAAAGGGGAAGCAACATGTCTGTTACAGACCTCATGACTGCTAAGATGAAGGCATTTTGTATAATGACTAATACCTCCCCTCACTTCCACTTGAGTTTTCTCATGTTTGATGATGTGATGAATTCTAATAAGCAAGCCAAAATTCTGTTGCCTTCAGAGAGCATTTTCAAGCAGAAGGTTGGGCTTCACTGCCATGCAGCAGCTGCTCTGTATTAGACCCCAGAAAATACTACTGGCAAGAGAGAAGTCACTTTCAGATTTTCAGTAAATCACAAGTACTGTCATCTGTTTACTGATGGCTGCCTCACTGCTGGTCTTGCCTGCAGCACTGATCAACAGAGAGTAAGTTATGTAACAACATCATCCACAGAAGATCAAGGAATATCCTCCTACATTATCACTGGTGTGTAATGGGGCACTGACTGCTCAGATTACTGTTCACGAGGATGTACAGCCCTGTTACTAATGCTAAACTAGTACAGATGCATATAAAATATGAGGTCACGTGGACACTTCTTGACATGGGTATGCATGGGTACAACCATTAAGTCTGTTTCCACTAAGAGACTCAGACAGTAATCTGTATTAACTGTGTTTAAAACAACAAATGGAGGGAAGAAAAATGCATGTTCCTACCCAAACATCAGGAGCTTTCTCCTCACCTTGAGCACCTCCAAGCCTGTTTTGAACTGGTAGTTCGCATCTCTGTTCATAAGCAGATAAATGGCTTGGTTCACATGGTTTCTAGCATCCTGGATCTGCAAAGGTACAAATACAGTCCTATGAAAGAAACACCCTGTAAGAACATGTACTCGGAAGTAAAGGTTTCCCCAGTTATCTCACTGACCTTAAGAATGGTGTCTTCTCAAATGTAATGCCATGTCTAAATGTCAGATACTGTCTAACACAAACCTACCACTGGTTCCCAGAAGCATTACTGGGTTCTCCACTCATGGACTGGAGATACAGAACAGTCTGACAGCTACAACCTGGATTGTCAGTACAAATATTGCTCCTGTCCTGAAGTGACATCAGGCATTCTCATCCTGGGAGTGCTCTGACTATGACTGCTTGGTAGGAATTCTCACTGGTAATGGCATACAGCAGTCAGTTCCAGCACCATGAACAATGATTTCATCCTATCAGAGCTAAAACAAATTACATCAATGAACAACAAGCACTGATTTCTAATACAGTGTCTCTGTCAATATCCCAGAGTACGTCTAAAGTGAAATTGTTGGGATTGAGAGTCATCTCCAGCATCAAGAAGCTGTGCCATTGTGTGGGACCGGACCAGACTCAGGACACAACTGGCTCAAGTTCCTCTCAAGCAAGAGGAACACAGTCACAAAAGCAAGGTTGACAGGTGTATCCTTGCTTTCATGAGAGCAAGGACAAACCAGAGGAAGACAATGGCCCTGGGAGAAGCTGACTGCGTTCAATTTTAGGCAGCAGCATGAAAATGGAAAAACAAACCCAAGGAGTAAATTAGAGGGTGCAAATGGAACAGCTAAGCAGAGAAGCTTGTACAAGAAGTGTCTGCTGGGAGACAGGCTACACAGCTTGGGGTATTTGTAGTTTGATATATTTACAATGCCCTCCAGCAGTCACAGCTCCCAGCTCTATATCCTTGTAGAAGCCTCCCTGGCATAGACCTGGCTCTGGTTCCTTCTAATGCAGAGCTCAGGGAATACAGAACAGCCCTGCTGTAAGAAAGCTCTTGCACTGGAGGCCACAGAGAGAAGAGTGAGAATGGTAAGTCCACTGTCGGACTGCAGAGAGACTGCAGCTACTTGGACATCTCCAAATATCAGCATCTCCAGCCTTGACATCTCCTAGAGGCTTCTGAGCAAGCTAAACTGCTCCTGGCAGCACTACCCAACCAAACAATGCCAACCCTGCTGTTATGATGCTCCATTCATATTCCCCCTTGACTCTGCTTTCTTTTCTAATCAACTTCCTCAAAATTTATGTGCCTGCACTTGTGTTCGTCAAAAATGTGCCTGCACTACAACTTCTTACCCATGATTTCACTTTGTACAGAGAAATAAAACTCCAACTATCACCACTCAGTAAGGGAAGACACTCCTTTGAGATGCTAATTTTTAATTCAGACAGGCCAAAGATCACCATATAACCACTTTAAATGCTTCTGCACTCAGTCCTTTAGGCACTCACACTCATATCTGAACAACGTTAGAACATAAAATGCAAGTAAATAAAGGAAGTTGTCTTCCATAAAAGCTGATAGAAGTCTTCCAACCAGGCCACAGTACAAAACAGTCATAAAAGAGGAGGCACTGCTGAGGGTTGTCACAAAAACTTTCTTGCTTTGTTGCAAGGCATAAACAAACACAGTCAAGTCTGGTATTAACATCCCAAGTACGCAATTTTCTAGATTTCTACAAATTTGGTAGGTAGAGCTTTCACTGCTAAAGCAGATGTTGGGAACTGCACTCAATGCCAAATGCACTCATCGCGTAGAAAAACCTGAGCTATAGCACAAGGAAATACATTGAATCCATCTTCCTCCAACCTACTCAGCTGTGACAAATTGAGGCAAACCATGTCTTCAGATACTAGGTCAGGCCCTGAAATCAGGTATGTCCCAGCAAATGATGGGAAAGAGATTCTGGTTCTGGACAGCTGCATTATTTTAACTCCTTACCTGAGGGAACTCAGACATGCTACTGAACACAATAATTTGTTCTCAGTGTAAACAAATGCATCTGTAAGAGAATGAGAACATGCTACTCAAAGCCCCTGAAGCTGCTCTTTGCCCTTCTAGCTTGTGGTAACATGGGACAGTCCTGCACAGGCACCTCAGGCACTCCTTTACAGGATCATGACTGCTATGCAGACAGCCTTCAGATCAACTGGTGTGTAGGGAATGAGCCCACCCAGGCACTCCAACTCAATTTAACTGATTTAATTACACCTGCTTTCTCCTTTAGCTTTTACCACTGTAGCTTATGTGGAATGGACATAACCATCTCAAAAGACTAAAGTTACTGCTCAGAGAGCACTGAGGCTGTGGATGGGTGGGCATCTAGAGCCAACAGGTACCTGCTGCAATTTCCACTGCTTGTCTTCCCGGAATGCAAAATGCAGGAGCTGATTGTTTCTGGGCATTTTCAGATTAACATCCTTGAAAAAAGAAACAAACACATGAGAGCAAGAAATGCCTGTATGCAAAAGATGGGGGCTGGCAGTCACATTCCCTTCTTCCAGACCATCCTAGCAAACTGCCTTCTGCAATCCTGGCACAGCCAGAACCTCAGTGCTTCCACAGGATGATATTAATACAAAGAATAGGTTGAAATGCACTGAGTGAATCAGGATCCTAGCAGGACACATGACCTCAGCCCAGAAGGTCCCCAGGCCAACTTGTTATTACACAACAAAGGTGGTGAAGGCAAGGAATCCCAGTGGAAGTTGACTACAGCACTCAGCACCACGTGGTGGTGGTAGAAGGTGATATCAATTAGGGAGAACTGACAAAGAACACTGATCACTGGTAACACAAAACCAGGGTGACCTCCCTCCCTGAGGTGATCAAAGGCTGATAAGGGTGACACCCACCCACTGCCATACAAAGCAAGAAGTGTTGCAAGTACTCACAGCTTGACACAGTGCATCTCCCTGCAGCGTCATCACACCTTTCACCTGGTCTGTGCTGGAATGAGAGGAAACAGCTAGACAATACATGTCACAAGAGGCACCTATCAATTGCCAGCCTAAAACCTCCCCTCCTCGTCCTATGTAGCCAGCACAGCTCCTCCTGCCCAGGGTCTGTACACTGCTCCTGTCCAGTAGCTGAACAACCACACACACACTTTCAAGTCCCCAGTTCTTGGCCTGTGGTGAACTCCAGTCATATTCTTTATGGGCCACCTCACCCTAACTGCTCTGCCTAAAACATTACCTTCATTTCTGATCCCATTCTTATTCCATTTATCACCTGTCAACAATTTGGCTGCTGTTACAAACAGCTCCAGCAGGCACAAGCACAAGACAATAAAATAATTACTGACATTGAAGAGTTAGATGATTCCTATAGGAGTTGAAAGCTACAACCCACACCCCATTCCAAGAGAAAAGACCCTAAATAAGTAAAACCCCACAACCTTCAAAAAATAAAAACCCCACACCCTAAACTCTTTAAAAGGTCCTGCAAGATGACTCACATGTATAACAGTGTGAGGAGAAGACTGAAGCATCTAGTTGGGCCCTACCTTACATTTTACTATATAAGAGACTCTTTTGATCAACACTACAAGATCCACCTTACAACAACAAATGAAAACTAAGTTAACTAAGATCTGAAAAAGACAATGTTCAAACTTAGTACAGAATTATTGCGTGATTCCTTGCAATGATGTGACAGTCCTAATGACTAAGGTTAATTGCTTTGTGAAAAGCCTATGAACTCCACCAATACTGAGACCACTGAGGATCAAAAAATGGATATCAATTTCAGAAGAACTGCACACCAATAGCACCTTCTGCACAAGTCTCAGTCTGCTTTGTGTGAAGGAGATTTACTATTGCTATTTTATGGAGATTAGGAGAAAGGTTAAGATTTCTCCATAGTCAGGGTCAGAAACTGAGCCAAGAGCAGAATTCAGGTCTTGTAACTGCAACTCCCTGTGTCATCATCACAAAAATGCCCTTTGGCAAACTGCCCACAGCACTGAGGCAACACACAGGCATGTGATCAGGAATCAGTGACTACATTATAGGTGTCAGCACAAAATGGCACAAGGCTGGCTCAGGGAGCTCTGGAGCACAGCTACAGACTGTTACCTTCACCTGCCATGAAGTTTGTTTTCCTTAAGGCAAAATCTTCTATTAAAGAAAACCCAGGCCTTCTGCAAAGCCCTACACCACAGATCCTCCAGGAGCTGCACCCTTTGCTGCAGAGGGAAGTGACCTGCTGACCATCACCACTTACCCTGATGTGCTTAGTACAAAGTTCTCTTGCTTGACAGCTCCTCCTGAGCCACTGGTGGGTAAGGCAAAGCGGTGGGAAGCCTCCTGCCCAAGAGAGGACACAGTGAATGCTGGAGCATCTGCCTGGGTCCAGCACACCATGAGCCAGGAACAAAGATAATGTGGACACCATCAAGTGGCTAAATATGTAGCAGTCACCTCTGCCAGCCTCCTGAAGCTCACCAAGCAGAGCACTTGGATTTCCTCATACTGCAGAACTGATGAAGCCCAGGAGGAGGCTCAGCGCACACAATCCATGGCGAAAGGCATTTTCAAATCCCACACCCTGGATCTGGACAGTGCCAGCAGGATCCCCAAGTTGCCCACAGAAGGAGCAGCACCTGACAGCTCAGCTCTGCATACCCTCAGGCACCATAGTGCTGCCTCTTATCACAGCTGGTCTTTACACATGAAGGAAGTGTAGAAAGAACACCAGCCCTCCCCAGCCCTTCATCTGCTTATACTGGCTGGTGACTGCCCTTTACACACTTCACCCTCAAAACTATAATAAATTCTTCAAAACGGGTACTATATATAAAGGTACTGCAGTCTATTGTCACCTGCCATTGACTCCAGTCCCGGGGTTTTGAGTCAGCACTATGGCACTCGCACCTGCTCTGGCACTTGCCCCTCACCTCCACATTTTTGGCCCTGCTCTTCCATCACTCCATAACCTCTAAAAGCCTGAGAGTGTTAAGGGGCTGGGCCTCTTGAACATTGATCCAGCAGACACACAGTGCACTCACCGTGCACAGCGGTCCCTTTGGCCAGTTCCCCACTGGCTGCTTGGAAAGAGTCAGCCCCACAGCACATGCTCAGGCTGGAGAAAGGTGAGAAAAGGGCTGCCCATCTGCTACAGCTGAACACATCAGGCCTCTGAAAGGGGCAGGTACCAGCAGAGGAGTGGGCAGGTTGAGGAAAGGATGATTTTGAACAAGGAGAGCGCACGCCAGTAATTACTGCACAAGTAGCAGCTGTCACCTAAAGGCCATGTTGCTTGCTTCCACCAGCACACATCAGAGTTACAGCAGATTCAGATTCTCTATTCCAGAAAATATTTGTATCTCAGTCAAATGCCTGGCAGATAGGTCTGGCTGGCTCCATGTATCTTTTCAAAGCAGCTCTCAGCAGAGGATAAAGAACAGAGAAATCTTGGGGGTATCAGATTTACTGTGAGTCCTCAAGAGCAGAGGGCAAGCAAGCACCAGGGAAAGAACTGAACATGCATGAATGACCTTTCTGTGCAGCCTCTACCAAGAACTTTTTCCTGCATCAGAAACCTATCACCATTCCTTACACAGAAGGTCAAACAAAACTCAGACAAAATTAACCTCACCTTCAAAATATCCTGCAGCTGTCTCAAAACAGCATGGACCTCTTCTTGTAAAAGCCATTTAAATTCTTCTTCCTATGTAATGGAAAAATAGAAGTGGAATCATTAGACATCAAACACTGCAAGCAAATCTCTCAGACATATGCCAAAATTAAGTGTACTGTTCTGCGCTGTTTAAATAAAGGAGAACAAAAGTTTTCTTCCTGATTTGTTGAAACGCCTCAGTCTCCACATCTCCACTTCTCCATCCCAGTCCAATGAAGTGTCCTCATTTTTGCCCGTTGTTTAAGAAAGCAATTTGGTACACAAATCACTGTACCAAAAAACCTAGAATTGAATGCAACTTTCAGAGCAAAGTAAAAATACTACTGTGTCAAAAACTGGGGCATCTTTTTATGCTTTTGAGATGGACTCACCTGGCTGTCAGACACTACCCAGCCTCCCTCACTGCCCCTTCCTCAGAAGGAAATAAGGTAATAGGCCAAGGTAAAGCTAGAGAGATCCATTACCAACTCCTGGTACAGACAAAAAATCAATTTGCAGACAAATTTGTTGCTAATTAAGTGGTTAGAAACAAAGATATAAACTAAAATGAGCATCCCCACCCACATCCCCAGCATTTCCCAAGCAATAACAGTCTAAAACCAAAACAGTTAAAATGAAAAGGGGGGGGGGGGGGGGGGGAACACAGGCTGGGGACTCCTAATCATTGGGGCAAATTCAGTAACAAACAAGTTCAGATCTGATGACTCACTGCCTTGAGCCTCCATTGGCTGCTGCCACAGAGAAGCCTGTATAAAGCAGACCCTCAAAGCACATCTAGCGTTCCTGTTAAACCATGAGTCCCCATGCAGGTCATCAAAGAAGTGGGGAACAGAAGCAAGCATGGGATAAAGAAAAGATTGCCACTTGTCATCCTGTAAGAAAAGAGAAATTTTCCATGGGGAGAGTTCTGAGCAGCTTGCCCACAGAAAAACAGGCAAGCTATGGTCAACTCAGATTTTTAAGCTTGCAGTTTCTCTGCTAGATGGTTCCAGCTCACCATGAGGAACACAACCCCCCACTGAGGTGTCATCACCTTATGCAAGTTATCTCAACAACCAGTAGGACAAAATCAGGTTTGTTTCAGCAAACCTTTATCCAAGGCAGGCACACACAACAAAGCCAAGCAGGATTCTCTGTTATCCTTCAAAGCAGTTTGAGTGCAGGACCACCGACTTTGATGCTTTAATCCTCTTTTGGGTTTCTGGGAATTATACTGATCATAGAATATTCTTAACTGGAAGGCAGCCACAAGGATCATGAAGTCCGTGTGTGGGCTCATGAAGTCCGTGTGTGGGCTCTACATGGGACAGCCCCAAGAATTCCACCACGTGCCTGAGAGTGTTGCCAAAACTCTCCCTGAAATCTGTCAGTCAGGGTGCTATGACCACTGCCCTGGGGAGCCTCTTCCAGTGTCTGACCACCCTCTGGATGAAGAAACTTTTCCAAATATCCAGCCTAAACCTCCCCTGACAGAGCTCCATGCTGTTCCCTCAGATCCTCTCACTAATCACCAGAGAGAAGATGGATGTGCAACTCTCACTCTGTAATGTTTGGCGTCCTCCAGGTTCCCAAAGGAACAGTGATCCCATGGGTGCAGCAGATACGCTTAGCACCTCCAACACCCACCACTATTATGCAGGTGTTTCTACTCAAAATGCCCATTGGTATGTTTCTTCCCTTTAGTCACAGCAAGAAATTGCCTTTCCCCTGCCCATTAATTTTGGAGTAAGCCAAGTTGGTGCACATCTGTGCGCCGCACAGCTGTGTTTTTGGGGAATGCTGGTCATACGCTTCTAAACCATATGACATTAGAAAAACCCGTTTTCCCATGTGGATTTCCATCCAGACCGACGTATCTCTAAACCCTATCTCCATACCGAAGATGTCATTGTTCCTCGGAGATCCTGTTCCGGGGAGGCCGAAGTGACGCCTGCTCTGCGCCGCCCCTGCGGCTACCAGTTCACTAGGGCGGTTCGGGCACCCACCATGTGAGGGGCGCTTCAGGGGGACACCAAGGTCAAAGGGCACATTCACGGTGTGCCGGGAGCAGGGCGACCCCGGCCCTGCCACCCCACCCAACCCCACCCGGCCCATCGGAGGAGCAGCGTCGATGGCAGAGAAGCATGGGCGCCGCTGCTGGGCGAGGCGGGAGGAGGCCGCGGCCTCCAAGCCACACGGCGACGGCGCTCGGGCACCGGCCCAAAAGCCTGACCCGACAGCATGCCGGAACTTCGGCAGCACCTCTAGTTAAGGCAGCTGCACTAGGGCTGGGCCCGAGCAGCCCCTGCACAGGGCTCGGCCCGGACCCAGGCGCAGGGGACGGCCTTGCCGCCATCCCACGGCTCCCCGCCCGAGCCCGGCCACACAGAACGAATCTGCGGGGGCCTAGAAGCGCTGTCATGAGCAGGGAGAAGCCGCTGTCGCTCGCCCCGGCCCCGCCGAGCGCCCGCCCGACTCACCAGCACCGCCCGCTCCCCCTGCGTCGCCATCGCCGCCGCCATCCCGACACCGCCAGCCCCGCCCCCAGCGCCGCACGCGCACGGCCCAGCAACGCTTGATTGGGCAGCGCCGCTCTCCACCGCCCGCGAGGGCGGGGCCCCGCGCGCGACGACAGCAGGGCGGGACTTCGCCCGCACACGCCCCGAGCGCGTCCCCGCTGCCAAATAGGTTAGACCGGCCCGTCCCCAGCCCAGCGCACATAGGCGACGATCAAAACGAACTGCGTGTAAGAATACTCAAGAAGTGATGAAACTTCCACTCATTTAAAATAAATACATTTATCCTGGCAGTGAGGTCTTTGTATAGAAGTCGGTGAGTTCCCTTTCACAACGGTTGTACTGCGAGCGAGATGAGAGGTGAGGGCATAGCATCTTCACCACACCAGCCCCTGGGGAGGGGTAGGAGATGGGAATGATCCTTCAGGGTAGGGAAAGCTTCCAACAGCCCCGGTTCCTGCTGTAAGCACAGCTCTCGACTTCCTATCTGTTGCTTTTAATGACAGTGCTCAAAAAGAGGTGCTTCCTCGGGCACCTATAACTCACTGCACCTGAAACCCACTATTATCTATGCTTCATTTCATCCTCACACCTCAGGGCAGGAATAGCTACTGCTGTCCAAGTGTCTGATTATCCACGAGCAGTATTCAGAGCTTGTAAACATTTCAGTTAAGGATCATATCTTAGAATACCAAATTAACTGCTGAGTTACTGTTCACAGAATCATGGGATGGCTGGGGTTGACAGGATCCTTAATGCTCATCTCATTCCACCCTCCTGTGATGGACAAGAATATTCCACTGGATTCAAAAAAACCCCAAATGCCAGAAGGATGAATATCCCAGCCCAAAACTTAACAGAAGTTGTCATCAACACCGGAATATTAAAACCAAGGATCCTCCTCTCATCCCAGATGCATGTAGCCCTCTGCACACAGAGCATGGAATTTATCCAAACTTATCCTCTGTAATGCCTCACTGAGAGTTTCAAGCTTGAGCAATGACTGAAGTGTTCTCAGGATTACTCAGTTTTCAGATGACTTGGTTTTCAGCAGCTCTGAGTTTCTAGTGTTCTGAGGAACACATACTTCCTTAATGCCCCAAGACAGCTCTGATAGGCTTCAGAAAATGCCACAAGAACATTCAGTTACCAAGAAAAGTTTTATTCTTTTTGCCAGTAGCTTTGTTAATTGCACAAAAAAAAAATCTTTGCCATTTAAACATTTTCACACATCCTATTCTGAATGACAAATGTTAATTAAAAACAAGGCAGGAAAATAAAAATTCACAACCTTAATGAACTATGTGATCTATCATTGAGGAAAAAGGAAACTGCTTTTTCTTACAAGCTTTCACAAGTGTCACATTTTCTCTTTAAAAAGGAGGGAGTTAAAAAAAGCAAACTTCTAAAACAAATCTTCATAAAAAGAAACTTTACAGAATTGTCAACAATATTAGGACAACATTTAACTAGCCAGTTTTATTAGAGCATCTCTCAATCCATTGCTTCCCCCACTTCCCTCCCTCAAATCCCAGGCCTAGGAACAGACTCAAATCCACATTCAGAGGCTACAGACATAAATACAAGAATCTGAGTGAGACTGACAGCAATCTCAACTGGCATCTGGAACAGTCTGGATTCCCCCATTTCCATCCCTCCTCTTCAGAGCCACATCAGAGCTCTTTGGTCTCCTCCTGCTTCTCCTGGGCACACCTGTGACTGTACAGCTGTCCAGGCAGCACTGCAGCCACTCTACAGCTACCCACAATGGCTGAAAGCTGCAGTCAGACCCTTCCAGGATAAATTACAGTGTTAACTAGTCCACATCTGCCACTCCCACAGAAATAACCATCTCCATTCTTGGGAACTACAGTATTTCTGGAAACAAACCCTGCAGCAGTGAGCTGCCTTGGGACTGGTCCTTTGAATTCATTATGAAATACCTGTCACAGGACTTGAGAGCTCCTTTGGCATTCTCTCTGTATCCAGAGGCACCACAAACTAACAAAGATACTCCATTACCATTGCTCACACCATTCACGGTCACTCTGGCACAAGACGGCAGGGACGGGGGGGACGCCACTGAACTGGCTCTGCACACAGGACAGTACTTCCTTCCTCCCAAAAGATTTTTTCCTTCAGTCTCATTTCCTGCCTCCAAACCCACAACTTCCCTCAGATGCCCACAATGCACAATTCATATGAGAGATTTTTTTTTTTTACTATAGTATGTTTAACAAAGGACTTCAGATGCTAACTGTGGAGTTCTGAGTGGAGAAGAACAGTGTGCCAAAGCAGGTCAATGGTTAACTATGCTGGCAATTTTACATGCCTTTAACGTGAATACCTACATACAGAATGGCAGTGGCATTGCCAAAGGAACACAGGTGTAGAACTACCATCGCCCACACACAGTGGCCAAGAGGCAGTGAGGTCTGACAGCCCTGTTGCCAGGTGTTCACTACAGGATATAAGTAATGCAGAATACAGCATCAGCCCACAAGGAACAGTCATCACAGGAGGTGAAATACTCAAAGTAACATTTACAGCATAAGGCATTAGATGTTGTGATTCAATGAGTATGTGACACTTTCCTTCTTTCTTTCTTAACAAGGTGTCCCTGAACCATACACACATGCTGCACAAAGCAGGACTGGTAAGAAATCCTAACCCAGGGAAAATTTCCTTACACAGCCATTAAGTTCCTAGGAAAAAAAATAAGGTGGCAGGGGCAGATGTCAGGAAAACAACCTAATTTGAATTTGTCTTCTTTCCTTTCAGAATCCCAGCCCAAGGGAGGAAGGAGATTGTACCACTTGAGCAGTGATTTTGGCCAAAGTTTCTCACTGGCATTTTTCTAACACTCAAATTTAAAATGCAAGAACACTCCCAAAAGGCTAATACTGAGAATTGGAAAAAAAAAAAAAAACCCAAACCAACCAAAAACCAAGCCACACCCCGTGCATTTTTTGTGACAGGCATCCTTTGGACTCTGGGTTGCTCTGCTATCTACACTGAGACCATCTCTGTTCTCTAGCCTTGGCATCTGCAGTTCATGTCACCCATCTCTAGACTAAAGCTCAGCAGTGGTCTTAGCCTCCCCAATCTCAGTTATTGGTCTTTCTAGAAGTTGGTATCTGGCCATAAGCAGAGTTCACAGATACAGGGAGAAGGCTCATGCTGTGCTATCTTGTACCCAAAGTAGTAACACTAAGAACATGTATGGAAAATCTGACATGTATAAAGATCACTAGGCAGTACACAAAAGTATCCCTGTGAGGTAGGTAACCATCACCCACCTTTATAGATGGGCAAACAGGCTGAGAGATGTGACAACCATGCAAAGGCCAGAGAGCACAGAAAGGAGCTCAGGAATCTCAATCTCTTGGATCATTCTTCTCTCCCTTTTCAGACTCACCACTCTGCTTGTGACACTGCTGCAATCCAAGACACCTTTGTAATTATTGACTACAAGGGTTAAAAAAAAACCAAACAAGTAGTAACATAAGCTAAGGCCAGGAACAAGTAAAATCTCTAGCCCAGTTTTATAGGCACTATGTTTGTCTTGCAGTTCTCTATGCAAAGGTGCTACTTTCCAATGATGTTTTGGATGGGCTATGAAAAACCTTTCAGGAGTCTCATTGACATAAGTATTCTCCTATTTTCAGTACAGTTTGTATTCCCTAAGCTGTAGTTGTCTGTACAGGGGAAGACATGGATGCAATGTGTTATCTTTAACAGTACAGGAATTCCTCCATCAACGTGGGGAAGTGGAACTCTAAAAAGAAACTGAATCAAGAGTGTTGCACTCAACTCCCCTTACCCTCTGGAACTGCCCTTCTCCTCCATGGGAGGTGCCTTGTTCTCTAACAGTGGCTAATTAGCAGGCATGCTCCTCACCTTACTTGGGACCAAGGACCCTGTCCCCTTGATGCAGAGAGTCCAGCACTTGCATTATTTCACAGCAAAGAAAAGGGATTGTTAGAAACAGCATCTTGAACTAGCAAACAGAGGAAAATTAAAGCAGCCAAGCAGCAGATTTCTGGCAGAGTTGCCTCAGAGCTTCTGAACAATTGCCGCTGTTTCATCTCACGACTGTCAGTGCATGGCATGGATTTTTCTAATTAGACTGCAACAATCCGAGCCCCCTCCTCCCCCCTCCTGCCACAGTGGAAGGCTCACCACAGCAGGTCTCAAAGTTTGTGTATAAAAGGAAATGGAAAGACAGAGATGGACTGGTCCAGAGTTAAAACCCAGTATCATAATAATATTAATCAATCATCATCGTATGAACAGTAAGAAGGGTGCAGCCTAATGGATGTAGGCCCTGTACACTGCGGACATGTCGTTGTCAGATTGGTCCAAGGCTTTTGCTCGTTTATAGACCTAAAGAGAAATCAGAAAAGGATCAGAGTCTGCTCTTGTGTGAAGCCTTTTCCCAGCAGAAAAACTCCTTTGCTGACCACTGCAACCAGAGAACCGCACAGGACGTCAAATAATCCAAGTGCAGATCAGAAAATGCCAGGTCTTTCTGTGTTTCCTGATGTAACATTCTAAGTGTCTCTACAATCAAAACAAATCCAATGCTACCCTAGTCAAAAAATATTTCAATCACTGTTCTCTTGTCTTAGAGATGATGTAATTCTTTGATCTGCGTCTCCGATTGACAAATGGCACTGTTGAATAAATGCTAAAGAACACATCTAAACACTGAACAACTCTTACCTCGTTGGCAGCAGCTGCCATGGGAGTTGGGTGGTTGACAGAATCGCCCAGTGCAATAGCTAATCTAAGATCCTTCTGGATGTACTTCAGGTAGAAATCAGGTTTGAAGTTTCCTTGCAAGATATCTGCGGAGAGGAACCCATGCAAAATTAAGCATGACAAAAGGAAGCCAAGCCAATGCTGCAGGGGGCTGTAATTCAACACCAATCTCTCTTTCCATTGCTGATCACTACTTTTAACTCTCCTGTTTTTGCACTCTCCATCTTCATTTGGCCACAGCAGATTAATATCACTACTGCCCACTGACAAAGTGAGCTAAGATTTCTAAGCAGCTTGTTACCCTGCTGCAATGAAATCCTGACTTAAGCCCTAAGCAGTCCTAACTCAGATTCTCAGAAGTCCCAGCTATGAAGGGGAAGGAATGGGAACTCAGTTCTTCATTTACAGAATGCTCAAAATAACCATTATCCCAGGTTGATGAAGATGAGATTGTTATGTTCTACCTTCTGCCACTATCTGAAAAGCTGTATTTTAAGCATTCATTTCCAGAATGCTTAAAATAACCACTATCCCAGGCTGATGAAGATGGGATTGTTATTTTCTACCTTCTGCCACGATCTGAAAAGCTGCTAGATTGTAAAAATGACCTGTAAGAAAATAGTGTAAGAGAACTTTACTTTGGCACTTCTGGTCCAGGAAGATGCTGGCAAGTTGTCCCTGATTGAGGATATCCAGAAGGGTCTGCTGGGACTGGCCAGTCACTTGAGCCAAAGTCAGTCCTTCTGCTATTGTTGCCATGAAGCTGCCTTGGACCATGTTCACAATCAGCATCATCTTGGCGGCATTGCCTACTTCACCTGGGAGTGAGACACACCATTGGGATTCCTCCAGAAGAGATGTAGCAGCCCTACCTCCCTAGCCCACACAGCAGTGACACTGTTAGATTCCTGTCATCAAGCACTTGGCATCTCTCCCTTGACCTGAAAGACTTCAGAAAATATTTCCATTTTCCAAGCACTCAAAGGAATGGAGAAATAATAAGAAAATATTATTTAAAACCAAAAGTATCACAGATCCTCCAAAATAAGCTGGCATTCAAAAAAGAAACCTTAGCCTGCAGGCTCTGAAACTGGCCAAGTTCCAGAGCAGCAAGCCAATTTCCCACACTGCCCACAGAAAAAAGGTGACATATACATCTCAGACTCCTTGCTGAAATTCCCAGTCCTTGCACTAAGAAATTGCTATCAGGCCCTCCACATTTCAATTACCTAAGAAAAAAGAGGTCTTCCCCATGGCTTGGAAACAGCTGCTGCAGTCCTCATATAAACCCCTGTCACCAGCTGCCAGGATCACAAGCATTCCATCATTAGAGAGCTGCTGGTTTCCTGAGACTGGTGCTTCCAGAAAGCGACCACCTCGGGACACTATCACCTGGGAGAAGAACATCTCTGGTTAGCTGTGCATGAACAGCAGCAGGAACATAATTTAAGGCATACCTGCCACTAAGGACAGAAATTTAAAGCAGAACAAATAGCTCCAACAGGAGAGGAAAGCACTATTGTGATGTATCCTGCAAAGTGTGATTAAGACCAAAAGGGTCCATGCAAGACCCTCCAGCACCCATCACTACTGTGTATATTTTAAGCAGCTGAACTGACACGCTTTAGTCATGGCACCCTATACTGGCCAAGGGACCAATGTTGAAGGTGTATATGTCGCATAAGAACCCCAGAAGATTGATCACTGTATTTTCCCCTCTTTCCCACAGAGGAAAGGCCTTTGACAGACCTCTTCAGCCACATGTTTACTAATATGGGTGATCTGCATTCTCTGAATTAACGTTACACACCAGCACATCAACAACATGTTTACTTAGAACTTGACAAAACCAGTTCCCCTTCCTTGTAAAACCACACATGCTGCCTTAGGGCAGTGGGGAACAAGCAAGATGCCAAAAAAGAAATCACAGATACCACAGCAGAAGTAATCAGAACACTTCTACAGAAATCCTATAATAGTATTTCTATAGAATGAAATGTGAAGGCATTAATTTTCCCCAACCAGAGCACTTAAACTAGGCAGATTTTGCATTTCATCAGTCATTAATCTAGATAGGGTTTTACTCACGAGTTTGCTACAGAATACCAACCTGTCTACAAATATTTCTTAGGGGATCAAAATTTGGCTGTTTGCAATGGTGTCAGGTAACAGCTCTGCCAAATCTACAACTTCGCTGGTATCACCAGGGAGCATCTCATCCAACACTGTTTGCTGGTTAAGACTTGACAAAGAAGACTTGTCTTGTTTGCCTGGAACTTGAGACTCTCCCAAGGACCTCTAAAAGTTTTATTACCAACAGAAACTGAAGAACTTCTGCTGAATGAACACCTGCTGCTGTTAAGAGGCTCAGTTCGGTGATTACCTGGGCCAGCTCTGTGACTGTATCTGCATCCACTGTGGACATATCCACATAACACTTCCCTGGGCGAATCCCCTGCAACACTCCACTTGGACCAAGCACCAGCTGTGGAGAACAGAAGAGCGGTAAAGCAATAGGGTGTCTGCAGAGAAACCCCACTTCTGCAGGAGTCCAGCTGAGTCTGGCGCTACAGTGGCAGACCCCCAGAGGGTTATCAGAACCGGTCCTCAAAGACTTCATTTTTAAAATGCTTAATTTTTGTTAGGACATTTATTTTCACACAGCTGCACTGCTCAGGATGTACAATGACCCAGGCTACTGTGGTTAGCAGGAATCAGAACCGGCATTCAGTGACTGCCATCTCATAGTCTAACCAGCAGGGGTAAAATAAGAGCTAATCCTTACATCCTTTGCTGCTTTTGGATCTGATACACAGGCAAACGTGATGTCACAGGTGGAGACTACTTCAGCAGGGGTTCTTCCCAGCCGTGCACCCTCCTGGATGAACAAATCACACTGCAAAAGGCACAAGTCCAAAGGTAAGACAAATATTAAATACCAAGCAAATGGATTCTTTGCATTTTGCTGTAAAAATTCTACCGCAGGACACAACTCTAAAGGAGACAGGCATGTTAATTACACAACTTTGTCTTCTTCTGTTGCTTTGTCTACACACACACATATGTGCGTGTGCAGGGCTTTTTGCAGCTTTTCTGAAGAAGGGGTGAAGAACTTTGAAAGAAAGACACAAAGAAATAAAACTCTAAGGTGAAACAGGAAGAAATTTGTGGGTTTGGCAAGAAATTATTAGGGAAAAAAAGGAAGATTTAGGGAAAAAAATTGGTTAAAGGACATAGCAACATGTGTTACTGGATAGTAATAGGAATATGCACATCTTAGATGAGTGTGTTTCAGAGGGCTGCTGCTTCAAAATCTTAGCTCCTCCTTACCCTATCCCCTCATATCAGCCATGTTTTGCTCTTGAAAAAAATAAATCTTAGTCCCCTTTTAACAAAGTAACCACAGCACCCTTCCTGCTCTGCTATTCCACAGCATCTTACAACTACCACATCTCCCCCAGCTACCTATATTCCTACTCCACTACAAAGAGTAACACTGTCTAGTATATAAGTGCAATGCAATATAAGCTCCATTTTCAGTTTGAATACTCCTATAAAGCCCTTCTCCATCCTGGTCTCATGACACAACAGGTCTTTAACAGAACACTTGTTACCACATGACTAGCACAATAGATGTAGACTAACCTGCAGCTGAGCAGTGCATCTTACCATACCCTCAATCTCCTGGGATAACACCCTGCACCTGGCCTTTTTGGCACAATACGTTGCATGGCAACTCACATCAGCAGTATTTTCATGGCTATTCACAGATGCACAATACACTGATCATGGCTATTCACATCAGCAGTTATTTTCAGAGGCATGTTACATCTCATTCTTCAACACATACATGGGTGTAATATACAAAAGTGTAATTTTTCTGACAATTCTCTCCTCTCACACAAAAAGGCAGTGGGGTGAGACCACTGACATAAGAGTGACCACACTAGAACAGACCACAGCTGCACCTAGTCATGCCCACCAACAAACACATAGGAAACAGGACAAAACAAGGTGGCAAGCATATCCTTGTGTTTCTTTGGCATCCCCTCCCAGACACCACTGACAGATGACTCCATGAGATACAGGGGGTAACTGAATGTTTAGCAGAGGCTTAAGCACATGCCTACCTTCTCAGCAGTCCGGTTCCAGACAGTGACAGTGTGACCCATCTTTAGCAAGTTGGAGACAATGCCACTTCCCATCAGACCAAGGCCCAGAAATCCTATCCTAAGGGTATAGATAAACATTAACGCAAGAGAGAGCAATCAGTGTTAGCTTCCCATGGTGCTGGAAATGACAAAGAGCAAACTGGAGCATCATCAGCACAAAAAATACCCAAACAAACATGTTCTACTGCAACCACAGCTACAATGGGCAAATACTGAGCTTTAAAAGCAAGCTGAAATTTATTTTGCTTACCAAGCATCCCTAACAATTTCCTGAACAAAGTCTTTAGCCTATTTCATAAGATCACCTAAATATTAAAGGTTTGGATGGTCGGGATTCTTTTTGTTAGTTTGGGGTGGATGGTTTATGTCTGGTTTTTTGCTTACTAAAAATTGCTGTTTGTGCGCTTTCTGTTGACAGTCATTGCTTTACTGAAGTTAAAGGGCACACTTAGAAATGAGCAGGTGCTTCTCTAATTATTAATCTTCTGACTTTAAAACTAAGTCACACATATAATGTTTGCTTGTATAATTGAACGATACATTAGTATCCTAGTTTTGATAAAGTCTAGCTAAGACTACTGTGCTAAGCATCATGCCAGACCAAAGACCTAGTCCCTGTTCTACAGCTGCCATTTCAGACAAAGGAAGAAAGGAAGTATTGAGCCAGTACAGGTCACCATCAGTCCCAGAGAACACCCTTTCCTTCCTCCCACAGGGTGGAAAGAATTTTGCTCCCTCCATTCAAAAAAGAGAGACTATGCCACCAAGTCCCTATGATCACCTACAACAAAAATTCCTCTTGCAGATATTGCTGCAAGAACCATTTTACCCATCATGCAGTTTCCCGTAAAACCCAGAGTTTTCAAAGAGATTCTGACGCATTCAGTTATATCCAAGGTAACACCACAACAAAAGCTACCTGGCAAATCCAGTAGTTAATTCTGCAGAAATAGCCACACTACAGCAGCACCTGTCTTCTCCCAGCTAGCCATGCTGCCTTTTCCTCTTTCTGCCCTTAGATAGGGCAGAGCAAATCACTACAGGCTCCTTAAATGGCCCAAATAAGATCTACCTATTTTCAAGTCTCGAAACCAGCAGAGGTATTCCTTCCTTCACAACCCACCTCTGAGATGCACTTTCCTGAGAGACTGTTTTCCCTGAATAGCTTCATTGTTATTTTTGTTCCCCTGCAGTACAAATGAGAACTGGCATCCCACGAGAACTGCCCCAACAGCAAACAGCAAGAGTGGCCTGAACTCAATGTGAACAGAGCAGAAGTTACAGGAAGCTCAAGCTAGCCTTCCCTCACTCTATAAAAGAGAATGGGTGCGTTAGGAGAAACCAGAAAGCTCATGTGCCACACAGCAAAGTTTTTGTGATGGGAGAACACATCTCCCTCTTTCTTTTGTCTTCTGCATGCTCAGGAGAGCTATTAAATGACCCCAGTCAACTAATGGAGAGAGATCCCCTTTTATCTTCCTATCTCATGCAACACTTCGGAATACTGCTGCTAACATCCTGCAGTGGGACCAACTGAAAAAAACAACTGCAGAAACACTCCAAATTGCAGATGTATCCAGGACAGAATTTACTCTGAATTTTGTATTGCACAGCCCCCTTTGAATTTAGCTGCCTCTCTCCCACCTTGTCCCCCAAACAGTTTCACACAAGGAAAGAAGCAATGTGCAGTTAAAGGGAAATGTTAGGTTTATTCATTCTCAGTGACAGGCTGGAGAATGGCTGCATGTGTGAGCTGGGAAGGAAATGGCTGAAGTGTATTGGAGATCTTACTTTTTGTCTGTAGGTGTGATGCTGCCATTGACTGCTGTGCTGTCTGCTGCCTGGATCGAGGTGGATCCTGTCTCCTGAGGGAGTGGGGTGGGGGGACAAGGGCAGGGGGGTGGGGAAAAGAGAGGGGAAAAATAATAATAAAAATAATTTAATGCACAACTGTGGAAGAACCGCAACGCCTCATAACAATAAACATCCATCAAAATGAAGATTTGCTTTACCTCTTCACAAACCTTCAGCTTTTTTGTGATGGCTTGATAGCAGACAGCTGGCTGTATGGAGAAGACAAAGCATTCAGGGGAAGGACAGTGCTGATTTACTCTGCCGAGCAAACAGACCATATCCTTATTCCACAGAAGCAGGGAGCTCACCCACCCACCACCACCTTCAAACCAGGACAACTCTGAGGCTTCCCTCAAGCGGAGAAAATAAAACCTAAAATACATTGCAAGATATTAAGATTGTTCTTTCCCACCCTGCCCCAGCAATTCACCCTGTCTTCTGACAAAGGCACTGCAAACTCCCTTCTGTAGTTCCTATAACAGGCTCTTCTGGAGGCACCAGAACCTAGGCCATCCCTACTCCTAACATTTAGCTCTCTGAAGCCTGCCATGAAGCCTCACATCTACACTCACTATGTCTCTGCAAGTTGTGGAACCAAAACCTTCTGGTTAATATGAGAAGGCATGTAGAAGGCTTTCTACAAATGCTAAGGCAAAGGCTGCTTCTCCCCATGCTGCTTACTGTGAGCTCGTATAGATAAAACTGTTAGCAGCTCTTAATCCTTCTGGCTCTGCCCAGATCCTCAGCGAGATATAAATCCTTTTATGCTTAATTTGATCTTTCCTTTTCCTCCTGATGTTCACTGCTGAATATAAAATCCTGCAAGACTTCTGACTCTCAGGAGATAAACAGGCTGTATTTTACACGGCGCTTTTCTGGTCTTGGAAGTTCTCTTGCAACATTCAGTGAACTGGCAAGCCTATCCAGATGGAGAATCTGACAGGACAACCATCAAAAATAATCAAACAACAGGATTTTTGAACACAAAAAAAGCTTTTCCTGTCCATCCTGTTCATTCTACACAATTTATTACATCAGATCTGTCAAAAACTAGTGGTAGACAATCTTGAATTACTTAAAACTATTCACTGTACTTAATGCTAAATCACTCTAAATCTTCAGGCTTGGAAGTACTTCAACTTATCTAACTGCCACCCCCTAAAGAAGAGAATTCTGGAGTTCTTTATGCATGCCCCTTGTATTCAGTTCCAGCAAAGGGCAGGACTCCAAGCTACCTAGCAACATGATCCTGTCTGCCAAATCCTTACCTTCTCTGTCTGGCTCAGCAGGAAGTGATGAAAGTGTGGATCACTGTCCTTCACAGGCTACAAAGAGAGAAAATACAGCCTCAGAAATAAATTGAGAGAGTCACTGAGTTACCACAGCACAATTCCCTCGCTCTCCTAAGCTGCATGAGAGCAACAGCATAAGGCAGAAAACATAAAATGTATCAGCTGTCACAAGGAATCTGTTTCAATTAAGTAGTTTACATTTTGTTTCATTCTCAAAACCAAAGCCATTCAAACCAAATTCCTCATTTTTGGACATCTGTAGGAAAGAAGTATACAAGAAATATTAACATGGGAGGAAGAAAATTCATCTTGCACTTCTTCCTCTCCCAAGCAAATGAAAACACTTATTTTCCAGGTTCTAAGTAATTCCATAAGGCAGCATTCTGAGAATTGACTGAAGATTGTCACATGCCAAGCAAACCCATCCTAACACCAACAAGGACTGAAGGCCCAGATCCCTCATCTCCCCAGCGAGCATCACACGTACTAGCCTGGAATCACACTGCTCTTAC
Organism: Melozone crissalis; assembly: GCF_028551555.1. Classification (NCBI taxonomy): domain Eukaryota; kingdom Metazoa; phylum Chordata; class Aves; order Passeriformes; family Passerellidae; genus Melozone; species Melozone crissalis. The sequence continues at coordinate 162,343 of NW_026535790.1, forward strand.
TCTGCTTTACTGATCACTCATTTACTCAACAAAATCAAAAGGCTTTCAAAAGCTGCTTTGTGAAGGAAATCAAATGTAAGCACCCCATGTGATAGCATTCAGACAGGGAGAGACTATCCAGATCACCTCCACTCCTGGGAAGTCAGTCACAGAAATGCTTTTGAAACAAGAAGTGTAAACATTAGTACAGCAAGTTTAGTGTGAATCTGCAAGTTCCACAGAGACAGAAAACTCATTTCCCAGCATACTTCTGAACTATCTGGGATATTGTTCAACTTTGTTATACTGCAATATGTTCGACACAAGAAGGTAAGAACAGGCTGTTTTACAGCCAGACAAAAGGCTCTAGATTTGCTGCCACCAACTCAGAACATAGAGGTTGTAAAGCTTCTCACCTCGCTCACACTTGGCGGCCATTTAAATCCAGCCACTGTTCCAGTCATCACTCTCTTCACTGTACTTGACTCTGGAATTGTGAGGTCCTGAGGAGAGAGAAGGAGGATCACAAAGAGCTTAAAATCTGGCTCAGGAGCAGGTCACAGCATGATGATCATTCGAACACACATAGAGAGCTCCGAAAGCACGACAAAAGCCTTCAATTTCACAAGTCTTTCCACGAGCATTCATATTTAAACACGGAGTATTAGCAATACAGGTGAGGTGAGAAAAAGCATCAACTGCCAGCTAAGGATTTCAACCAGATTTATGGTTTCTGGAGAGTCCATTCTTCATACCTAAGAGGAATCACTGCATTTGTGCACTTATGGAATGAGCAGAAAACAAACATGCTTGATCACATACTTTCCTCTGGTGGATGCAAAACGCTTAACAAATGAGTGAAGAACACCATTACAAGGAGAGGTCTGAACCCTTTTAATCCTACCCTGTCACAATAGAATAGCCTACCTGTTATCAGGAGAACCTTCAAAGCATCAGATTGACAGCCACATCTGCTCAAGTTTGCAGAATCCATGAGACAAACTGGTATGTGGGCTGCCCCATCGGCTCCATAGCCCCAGTTTGTAGTATCATGATAGTACTTAACATACTGGGGCTTTTACTGTTGAGCAGATTAAACTTGATCTTTTATATCCCCAAAACATATAGGTTAAAATAAGTCTCTATGCTATAGGTCATCAATACATGCTATAGACATCTAGGTTTTTATGCTACATGAAGAGAACGCACAGGACTTCTACATAATACATGCTGTCTTCCTCTGACATGAGGGTTCAGAAATGGAGTCACATTACCTCCCCCCCAAAATTACTTCCTGAAAATGCACAATATACCTTAGCATCCACACAGAAGCACAAGAGAAGAACACTGCTTGCAAAAACAGACAGAGTAAGAGTCCTGGAGGAGTAACCTAGAACGATGCAACTGTCCAAGGGTTAGCAGGACAATGCAGACATCAGTCTCCAACCTTGTAGTGCCTAGGGAGTCTCCTGCATACTCCAGCTGGTGAAGTGTGGATAAAACCCGCTTTGATACCTATGAAGCTCTGCTGCTCCTTCAAATATGTTCATATAAGCCTAAACGTAAATGATCATGTATGGCCACAGAGCCTTTCTAGACAGAGCACACCTCAGCAAAAACCGGATTCTTGATTTTTATGCATCCTTATTACTTGGAGGCCAGAATTTGGACTGGAACAGAGGGAAAAAACCCACAAATCCTAGGATCATATTAATTCAGGACAACATAAACGTTTTCTACTCTAGGGCTAAGAACTTGAGGAATTTATGAGAACCAGGCAAGAAGACAAGATTTTAAAATTATTTCATAGGTTGAAAACCAGTATTAAGGCAGTATTGTTATATTTTCATAGCAATTATTTTATATGCCACTTTCAAGAAGCTATAAGGCTTACTTTCCTACCTTATCCTGCTTAATTTCCTGGTTTGTGGCCAGGAAGTTATCACACAGCTGGCCACCACTGTGTGGCAACTTTAAAACCAGTCTGCTTGTCAGGTGCCAGTAAAATAATGTCAACTACCACAATTAGCTCCCTCAAAGCACTCTGATGTCCTAAGGTAAATAACACAGTAAAACCTATGCATGCAATGTGTCAGCACAATCAGAATTCTCCCAGCCATTAGTTTTGATTAATTTTGGAATGAATCTAGCTCAAAGACACAGAATCATTTTGCAAGTGAAAAAAAAGGTCCTGTGGCTTATTTAAACAGAAATATGGGGAGACACAACAGGCTTATATGAAGACACTTAGAAAAGTGAAAACTATGTTGCCAATGAAGCATTTTCCTGCATCAGTCAAGACAAGTTCTGTAATTATTAGTTTTAATTCATAAATATGCATACATTTCTCCCCTCCTCCAACTTCCCTCAATAGAAGAAACTGATGGGATCTGTTACGCAGCCTAATTTCACAGGCATCGGTGCTAAAAAAGAGCCAATATTTTCTTTAACTGCTTAGGAGTTGGGCTTGATGATCCTTGTGTGTCCCTTCCAAATCAGGATATGCTATGACTCTACTCTATGATGCCTTCACAGCTAATATCTGAGATGATCAGCTTCATTTTACCACGTCAAGATAGTCTGCTCTTCAGCCGGCGAAGGCCAATCCGTTCACAATTCCAGAGAGCAAGGACCACCATCTTGACTTGCATCCTGACTGAAAGAAAAGACTGTGAAGCACATCGTGATCCCCTTGAAGCACAGATGAGCAAGCACGTTGCCATACGATGTTTCAGTTGAGGTCTCCCAGTTGTCTTCAGGTTTAGTCACTGATGAAGGATATGACTTGTAATAATCCACCAAAATAAATATCCATTTGGAATAGGAAGATCTAGACCACAACAGTGAGTTCCATAATAAAAAGGCTGGAACTCTATATGAGGGTAGACAAAGTGCTGCCACAACATAGAGAAATATCAGGGAAGTAGTAGGAATAAAATATTAAGGCTCCTTCAGAATGGATGATGGGAACATATCCTAAAGCACAGAAGCTGAAATGAAGACAATTCTTCTGGTGGATTCCCCAGGCTATGAATTTCTTCTTTAAGCCCTAGCCCTTAAAGATATCTCACTCTTTGTGAGTACTGAGGTTGAAGTTGAGCAACTACTTATCACCTGATCATACGAAGCAGATGAGATGGGAGAAGTCAGGAGCCAGATGAAGACCCATATCTCTTTGCTAATCCTTCCCACACAAATTGAACTCGAGGGATGACAAGACGAAAGAATGGAGTCTCCTGATACAGCTTTCAAAGCCCTCTCAAAGATACAAACAGAGCCACTCACAGCAACTAACTGCTAAAAATCACAGGAAGAATCAACAATATGCTTGCCAATTGGTATCAGGCAGCCAAATGGTCTAGAAGTAGCAACATGGAAAAGCTTAAAAAAAAGAGATACTGAACTGATTCTTCCTGCTGGCCTGTTAGTCAAGGTGCCAGTCAGACCTCAAGTCCAGCTGCCAAGTCCACGGGCACTGGCGGACATGCACAACACAAACCTTCTCATCCTTGGGTGGACGCCCCCGCTTTCGGGGGCTCTGATCCTGGGCTCTTTTCAAGGGTGATTTTGATCCTCTCTCTGACGAGACAGAAGAAACCCTCTTTTTTCCTTCCCCTGTGCCCTTCTTCACCTTTCCTTCAGACAAACTGCCTTTGCGTTTCTCTTCACCAGCAGACTGCTTGCCTCTTTCTTCACTGGAATTACGCCGATTCTTCTCTTCAGTGGAGTTATGGGAAGACGCCTGAGAGATTATAGAATAGAAGATGGTAAGGAAAGAAGAGAAGAGATGGAATGATTTTCATGCAAAACCAAGGATGTGAAGGACCCCGTGCTGATTACTATCAAGTAAAACAACAGCACAGTAACTTGAAAACTACGTATCTGTTAGACCTTTGGAGTTGGTGAATGAAGTTCCTGGTTAGTTCTCCTGCAAAAACACACCAGTTTAAGTAAGCATGTAACAGAACAGGCCACCTGAAGACTTGCCAGGACTGCTTGCACTTCCAATATACTAAAGACAAGATTAGTTGATACCAAATACTTAAGACTGATTTATAAAATCATCACAAGTAGATCAATTAGCCTCTTCAGTTTCTTCATCATTTAATAATCCAATAATCACTTTTCTCCACCAAACAAGATTCAACAGGGAAGAATAGAGGATCGGAAATAAACCCCAAAAACCTAAGGAAGGAAAACCCAATCCTCCTCAACTTGCCAGAGGCAACAAACTCCTTTCACGTAACAAGGCATCTAATCATCATTCATGCCAAAACCTGTTTTAAAGCACACAGTGAAAAAGAACCCACTCACCTGGTCCTTGCCTTTGGTTTTTCTAAGAAACTCCTCTACAGCATCCACAGCTTGCTGGAAGCGCTTACCCTTGTTAATCTTTATCATTTCCTCTTTGTGAGGGTGATAAGGCTTCAGCTGCTCCACTTTGATCCAAGCACTTGAAACAAAAAAAGAAGCCAGTTATATTTTCCAAACCGCAGTCCTCTAAATCCTCCTGCTTTGAGAAACACACAGCAACATTTTCTCCCCCAGGTCTACTGATGACAACGGCCCAAACTCACTTCCTATCTAGAAACTGAAGGGCTGCTATTACTGAATTCAGTGAGAATTTTCTTCTGGCACTTTTGTTACTTCTTAAGTTTTATGTCCCCTCATCCTAGCACTGTCCCCCTTTAAGCATTATTCTCTACTGACAAAACAGCTTTTGGATGTGATCACAAGATGCATTTAAAACAATGGCAGCCCAATGACTGCACTCGTTTCACCATGAGGAACACCCACAGACCCACACTTCCAGGTAAAGTAGGCAATACCACTCATCTACTCGAGAGTAAAGTCCACCTAACAATTCTCAGCTATCAATCCCTGGTTCAAATATATTGAGCATACAGGTGTCTAAAAAACTGTAGGAAAAAAACTCCAAAATTATGTATTCTCACTATAGAGATGACCACACAGAGTTAATACAAAAGCAACAGCTCATTGCTGAACTGATTTCTGATGTACCCAGGTATTCTGTATGAAAACAATAATTTTGTTTATGAGAAAAAATAACTATTTCCTTTGCCTCTGACTGGAGCAATCAGACTTTCTCTTGGCCCCTGGTATTCCTACGTTACACAAGACTATCCACGTATACAGGTTTTAAATATTCCCCAGTGCAGTCTAGCTTCTGCAAGCAGATGAAGTGATTTAAAGGCTGCATTTTCAGACACTGTATAGTTAAACTGAAAATGAAGACTAAAACAACAAAAAATAATTGCAATGCTTTGTTGAATCTTGATTGTTTCTTCTCTCTCCACAAAATAAACTCTAAAACTAAAAAATTATTAAGACCTTTCTCCTCACTGGCAATAGCAATTGTTTGTAAATTGCTTGTAATCAGGAATCAACTTTAATAAAGTAGAATGAAACATTTTGGGTCTCACTTGCAGAGACAATACCTGCTAGAAGCTACTGGAAAATGCCAGCATCCTTTCCAAAGAAGCCAGTGCTCTGGCATGCAAAGCTGAATCCTTTCACTTTGTTTACATTGTTTCTTTAAGAACTGACTTTATATAATAAGTCAAATCATTGCATTCAGACTAGAATCTGAGTCCAGCAGATATTCAGGGTATCTCTCACAGCTGCCCAGGCATTACTGTGAAACACACCTTAAAATTATCTTACACTGTAAAGCCTGCCTGTATGACAAACAGTGACAAACATCCCTGTGTACCACAGAGCACCAGCTCATGAGAAGCCTTTCATTATATGTATAAAGGAAACCAAACTTTGGATCACAATATAAAAAAACGTGTTAAATGTTGTTGCAGGACTGAATTTCTAAATAAAAATAAGTTTTTTTCCCTCAAGGCATTCTCTTAGGTTTCTGCACATCCTATCACTCCTCACTGGACAGGTTCATTAGTTTCCTTTCTCATTCTTTTTCCTTTGGTAGGGAGAAAGCCCGAAGTGCAAAGCTTTTTGTGGTTCCTAGCTTCAAAGATGTATCTTGGCACTTGTGATCCACCAGGACAAAGAACTAGAGATCTCAGAGACAAACTAATAAGTGAAAAAAATCTTAAATGATGCCTCAGTTAAAAAAAAAAAACTTTAAAAAAGCAGGGAAAAAATTAAATTGGTCTTTTCCTTTCCAGTTTTTTATGCATCACCTACTTGGACAACCTTCCATAAGAGAGGAGTATCTTTTGACACCAATGTCCACAAACCAATTGCATGCAGTGTTTCAAGCACTTGAAAACTAAAGAACTTTTCACCAAACAAAACTATTCATGTTTATACACAAGATCTCAATACCCTCAAGGCCAATGAAGCCCAGTATTTAGATCAGCCTCAAGGATACAACATATAAAATTAACTACTGTTTCTCTCCTGATTCAGCAATGAATCAATGCATGAAAAGAACATTAGTGATGACACTGAAGATGTCATATTTAAGATGACATTGCATTCATACTGCTGCACAGTCACCCAGCAACTCTAAAGAATGGGCTACATGCAAAGTGAAAAGATGTAATAAAAATACCTATTAGCAATGGCTTTCTCTTTTCATTTCTTCACACTGTTCCTCATTGTCTCCAAAATACCACTCTTAGAAAACCACTGCCCATGTCAAATCCACATTATTAACATGAACAATAAGCAAAAGTCAGAATAAGCAGAGGTAAGTATGAAAGTGACCTGCAGTTACACAGAAACAGTGGCACAGATAGATGCAGAGACACCAGACTGAAATCCATGGCACAGGCAAGGAGATCTTCAAACCTTCACCATTCCAGCCATTCTCTTCCTGTCTACAGATACCAACTCCTAATGATAAGCTGCAGAAATGAGATGGAAGAATATCCACCAATCTTCGTTTTTTGCAAACCATATAGCTAAGCATGGAAAACAGTAGCACTATATCTCCAAATTTCTGTTTACCGCAGTCTGGGAAAAATTTTATTGCTTTAGACTGTAGCACTTAAGATGCCCACACTAAATGCTAACACAACCAGTTCTAAAAATCAAAAGACAATTTCTTAGTTATTTACAAGGCCAGTGTGTGTGAGCATACAACAAATCAAGACAGATTTCCTTTGTTAAAAGGGAACATCCCAACCCTCATAAATTAAGTAACTCAACTAAACTCTGCAACTTAGGACATAAACTCCTAGGAAAAAAATACAAAAATGACTATATCATACTAGAATAAAGGAAGGGATATTTAGAAGAAATCCAGAAGCAGGGCAATACTGAAGGAAATTTAAGTATTAGGTTTTTCAAATTTGTGCAAAAAAATACCTCCTCAGTACGAGACAGAAGAGTTTTGTCTGTAGTGATTTTCAGCTATGGTACTGTGCTTGCAGGGATGTTGAACAATGTTGCAGCTGTCTCTGCTACAGCAACACAGAGCTCTGCATGGGATAATCGGCCTCACTGAGAAGTACCAGGAACACAAGTTCACCCACGCCATCAGTTCAGCCCATCCCTCCAGATCCTCAGATTACTAAGGTATATTTCCAACAGTTGGCAAATTTAAAGCAAGTGTTTTCTCATGTCAGGACCTGAAAGAACATTTCAGAAAGACTACATCCTGAATTTACTCTCTCCTTGAAAACCAGAGAAAACAGTGGCAAAAGGTAGGTGCTTTCATCCCAACAGGACATGGGGGATGGAAAGGTAATGAGCTCTGTGTTAGAATTACTGTGCCTGATGGAAAGAGGCTGCAAATTATTACATTCATCTTTGACTGCAAGCTTCCTCCATTTTTTCCCTTAATATATAAAATCAGGAAGTGCCCCTTGACCCCACCATATTTAGTTTCACACTGACGCTACAAAAGGCTGCGAGGAAGAATGGGCTGTCACAGCTTCCTGTTAAGACTGTGATATCCATGACTTGCAAGTCCATTTGGCTATCAGGGAATGCCAAAGGAGGAAGAAAGGTGAATGGCTGTGTTTGTACACACACCTCTGAGGGCTGCAGGACCATCACTAGTATTTCTATAGAATCACAGTGGAAAGATACCTTCAAAGCAATTATATCTTAAGTTTTAACAAATATCATAATGATTCTTAAGCAGGCTAAAAAATGTAAAACTGTTTTTAACTGCATGACACACACCAAGAAAGACTTGCAGGCCAGCCAGTCTATTAGTTTTAACTACTAAAAGCAATAAATGTACATACACAGCAAAATAAAAGTTCTTACTTGACTACTGAAATATCTACAAAGATTTCCTACAACAAAACTGTAGGAGATAAAAATAAACGGGGATTTTAAATACTATCTGAGAAGCACAGTTAGAAGCACAGATAAGAGGTCTAAGTTCCACTTCTAAACTAAATCAAAATTTTTGTTTAGATTCCTGTAATGATGTTGTTACATGCTTGTCAGGTCTATGGGCAGGAAACATCAACTGTTCTTGATTTTAGACAGAGAATCCTTTTAATGTTACTTGCCCTAAGAAGAGACACTCAGAAAAACAACTCCTAGGCAGAGTAGAAAGAACACCTTATCAATTTGGAGAACAAGGTAATAAAGAGACATTATATGATTGTCTTAATTGCACACAATCACTTAGAACAGGACATGGGTATTTCATCACAACTATGAACATCAAGTGGCTTTCACTGTGGGAAAGCATATATGTACTTCACAGTTTAAACATAAGCAAAATCTGCTTCCATGGGTAGAGAATCCTTATCTTTCAGAAAACCCATTCCTTCAAAAGTAACAGAAGAAACTAACACCACCAACACAACACATAGAGTACAGTGCTCTGTAGAAAATTTATCAAAAGCCAGGATTTAGAGCAGTCAGAATGCACTCATGCTCTCACCTCTGTACGGTGGACCAAAAGTACTCACAGCTTTCCAGTTAATCTATTTCCTTAGTCACTGCATCATTGCAAAGGCCTAGTACACGGTAATATTCAATTTGCAGAAAAAGGAAAATGCATTTCCCCTGTGCTGTATCCTGAGCTAGCCATAATTTCACAAAAAACCAAAACTTATACACTACACCAAAACCACTGCCAAACTCATCAGTATGTTTTTATTTATTTACCCTTCTGCTCTGCTCATGCACATCAATTTTTACTTCTAAACATCTTTCTCCTTAAACTTTAGTATGACAAAGCAATGCCACATGAGTCAGTGGGGAACAATTTGCACCCAGCCTGGAACAGGCGCATTTCTGGCCACAGAAGGCACCTAAGAATCCTCAGAAGGAAGTAAGTCTAAAATAGGGTCTGACACTGCCTACCTCTTGACAGACTGGCTGGCAACAACCCTCAGAAGTTCACGGGAGGGACTGTACCCAGAAATCAGCATCGCCTTTGCCTCCTATGCACTGGACAAGAGGTGAACAGCTGATGACCAGATCCTCTCCTGTTCAACCTCAAAGGGTAAGGCAGTAATACAAGAACTGCAGCAATGGATCCATGGTACAGAAATGCCATCATACAGTGTGAACACGGCCGAAGAAGTGAGGTGCTAAAAAAGAAGCTATATGCACTAGACCATCGGTATGGGTAAGTGCACTCCTCATCTCCCCTTGAACAGTGACAGCTCTGCACTCTGCTGCTCCTCAGGCTGTTCATAAGGTGGTGACATTCTCTCAGTTACCTTCCAAGTCCTGTTTATACACATACCTGAAAAAAGTTTTTGCCAAACCCACTAGTTTACTTGTACAAAAGATTTCCTCTTCATCTTCACATTTGAAGTGAAATAATTTCTATTTTTCCTGATTTGGCTGATTATGCTCAAACACAATCAAACATATGAGAACTTTCTCAGACAACACACTGGTTAGAACAGCACAACTCTAACCAGTACATCCTTCTGACATTCCAAGTTACGACAGAAGAGGCACACAAGCTTCTGTCTCTTGTCTCTATCAACATTATTTGAAAGAAAGGTGATAGTCTTTATTTCTATTCAATTTTCAGGTACCAATCAAAGCAAGTAAATTTCTAATTCTTGATTATCTAGCATGATATGATTAAATTTCACAAGCTGGAAATGTGGGGAAGGGGCTACACTACAACAACCATACTACTTCACTGTGCCAGATGACCAAATCTGCCCTAGGCAGAGCTCTAGAATCTTGTAGTAAATCCCAATTATTTTGCAGCTCTGAACTCTTCATTTGCAATCATGTTATTAATCTCAGCTACAGTATCCAAGATATTTGACCATTTGTCTTAATACCAAAAAAATCTGTATTCGATTCAATGTGAAATACAAGAATTGAAAACAAATAATCAGGACAGAAATAATGCACTTCAACTCCGAATTTATTAGCTCAAATGATCATATTTAATAACACCACCAAAAAACGTTCTCTGGCCTCAAATCAACCTTCACCTGCCTCAAATTACTAGAGATCCAAACATTCCCATTACTATGTAGCATTCACTACTCCTCCATCAAATTTAGACCTCATTTCTTAATGGAAAAATATTTTAGTATTATGCAAAAATAATTTAGCAGTGAAAAATAATTTCCTTAAGAGACATTCACCAAATGGCTTCAGTTCTTGTCATCTTTCTTCCTAAAAGTAATGGGGTTTTTAGTCTTCCACAGATATTTGCAATTTTCTTCTTTATTCCGTGACTTAATAGCAGAAAATAAAGAGGAAAACTGAAAAGTTATCAAAATAATTTTCAGTTTCACAAAACATCCAAGTTCTCAGGGGCCTTTTTCATTGGGTTTTTTTACCTAGTTTGTAATCATTTAAATCTAAGACAACCATGATTTTGCTCACATTTGAAGTCATTAAATTCTGCTTTGCAAAAAGGAACTCTAAAACAGTTTTGGCTCTCTTATACTGTGAAGTCTTACAAAAGCACGGCTAGAATGTTTTCAATCAGCATGTAGGACAGCATATTCCTTCACAAATGACAATTATATAGTTACTTTTATTCCTCTGGCAGCAAAAAAAAAAATACTCTGAGCTGTACCTTTCTCATTACATGCTAAAACCTGACACAGTCATGCCACACCTAAAAGTGGTGAGCTATCACAGCAACTCAAATCCTAAAGCTAAGTTTTTATACCCTTCATACACCTCAGTGAGCAGATATAGCATGCAATAACAGCTGAATATCTTTTATTGTATGGTTCAAAGGCAATCCTTTACAATGCTACACTGCACTGTAATATTAGTAAATATTTCTTCCACAAAAGATCCACGTTATGTGGTACAATATTTTCCCCAGATGAAAACAAGGAGGTACATACTGATCTTCTGTTCCAAAAAACTTCACAAAGAAGCACTTCTTTCCTCGAGGTTTCTTCAGATCTTTAGGTGGGTTAACAATCTAAAGGCGATTAGAAATCATAATTAAATAGCACATAGTGACAAATTTTGTGATTTTACCACCCAGTCTTCAGCTATTATAGATTTTTTAAAAATCTGATTAGGAGGATAACTTGCATTAATAAAAATTTGTTCCACTTAGGTAATCTTAAGAATTTAAACTTTGTCTTTACTCGCAGAATAAATTGCTTATTAACTTTAGAATGCTAGTAAGGAGAAAAGCTATCATTCAGTTACAAGGTGACACCTGTAGAGGACCCTGGTGTTAACCTGACCCAATAACCAAATGTTTATAGTTGTCAGCCACATTGACTACTCTTTTACCTGACTCAAACTTACCTCAGCATGGTTAGCCCTCATACAACATATAAGATAAAAGAAAGGTCTTTCTGAGAAGTAGAAGGAATACAAACGGCAAATATAATATACAAATACAAATATAAAATTCCTTTTTAAAAATCTTTCATCTGAAAATTCCCCAACCAAACCAGAAGTAGGATCAAACCACCCTAGATAATTCTCAAAAGCGACACCTCTAAAACAGTATCTTGAGAAGCCAGACTCCTTATTTCCATTATTTAAGACAGTACTGTTAGCCAACTTACTATAGAAGAAAAGAAACATGTCTTGCCGAAAGTGACAGGGATTAAACAATTAAATTTGGGAAACACAATCAGTTCCAGAGCTGGCCCTCTGTTGGCTTTTCATTCCACATGAACTACCAGCTCTTACTGACAGACTGAGATAACATATCAAATAAAGCCCTAAACTAGTTCACACTTTAGATTTGTGGGGCAGATGTGTAAAAGAACAAACAAGACAACCAGTATTAATCTACAACTGAAATGCTTTCAAGCAAAGCTTTCCTTATACAGAAGGAAAACACAAAAAAAAACACACCAAAAAAAAAAAAAACCAAAAAAAAAAACCACAAACCATGAAAAACTAAAAAAAGCAACAATAAATACAAACAAACCTCACCTTCCCTGGCCATGGAGGGTAACGGCCGAGCTTCCCCCTAGAGAAAAAAAAGAAATTATTAGGCACTAGAACTAGAGAAAAAACTAACTATCCCGATGCCTGCTTTTTCATATTATGTCACGCTTTTCACAATAAAAGAGTTACAGTTTGCAGTCAAAACCATCTGTTCAAGGCAGGACACACGGCTGACATCTGCACCTAACTCAGGTCTCTGGACAGTCTGTTTGACCTTGCTGGACTGCCAGAACTGAAGAGAAGAGTAGCAGTAACACAGTCTGCAAGATACAAGAGTAATAGGCACTGCAGGACCATAAGAGTGAAGATTTCTTCACATGGAGCTGAAAAAAACACTGAGGAATGCAATGAGACCAAAGTTCAGGTTAAGAACTTCTATCTACCTGTCTAGAGCAGCTGATGAGCAGAGCAGCCACCAACTCCCAGCACAGAAAGCTAAGGTTCTGATTCGTGCAGAAAAGCATTAATAGCATGATCCCTTCAACAGGTGTTCCATTATCACTTTCTTCAAGTGCTCACCACACTAACTGAAGATATGAAGACCCATAGAAGAAAGGCAGAAAAGCTTACTTTCTACACTTGCAAATGTTTCCATTATGAAAACTAGGCAATACTAGAAATAATCACAGAGGAGGAAGAGACATTAGTCTTAGCCCCCAGCTCACCAGCTTTCCTGGTGAGCTTTATCCTTATTTCACCCTTGTCACTGACTTGTGCTGCAGTACTCACAAAACCCCATTAGTAAGTGTCTTGCAAGAGACAGGCAAAGAACCTGTGGGGCCCAACAGCTCCTGACACAAAACTTCTCAGCAAGTGGCACTGTAGCACGCTGAGATGGCAGTGCTGCACAGAGGATTCAGAAGCCAGGGGCAGGCAGCAACACTGCCAAGAGCTGTGACCATGACCATGTCTCATATTCAATGCTTCCATTACTGTACTGAGAAAAAAATTCAGCAAACCCTTTCTGCTGTTGCTGTCTCGTTGTTAAAAGTTCCCTGCAACAGCTCTAGGGACAGCACCTGGCTGTCATGTACAAAACTAAAGCAGGATAATCTGCATTCCAGCACCGAGAGTAACACTCCCCAAATTCTCATCTGAAATACATATGCTAAAAGTAACTAATCCTTACTTACTTTGCTATATAAATTAGACAACTTCCCAGCACTGCAAATTTTTCAGATGAGAGCTGCAGTTGTCACAGTCTGAAGCACAGCCTTCTTTTTATCTGGGTTATCAGTATAAATGCATGCATTTATTCACGTGTTGGAAATCAGCTACTTCTTTGAGCTCTGGCAGGACAGCCTAGCCCATCCAGCACAGCGAAACCTATGCACTTAATCGGTGCTTACAGGGCGCGGTGGAATGCTCTCACTTCTCCCCATCAGGAAACACGAAATCACAGCTCTGACTATCTGAGGGTAAGATCGCAGTGACAAGGGGAAACGGCTTCTGGGGGTTTCCACAGGGACACCCCAACCTGCAAGGAAACGCTGGACTGTTGTGTTGCTTCATTAAAGCACTGCCAAGAAACGGCGCGTGGCCCTCCATAAACACTTTCTATCTCTAACCCTACTCGCATCCCTCGGGAGGTGAGCCCGGGCTTACAAGGGAACCACGCAGCGCTCGTCCTTCCGTCCCGCTTCCTTCATCCTTCCATCTGACACAGCTTCCGTCATGCGCCGCCCCCGCCAGCCTCCCCAGTGCCGGCCCGGCTCCCAGTCCAGCCCGCCTCCCGCCCGCCCGGTGCCCTGGCTCCGGGCTGCCTCCCGCCGCTCCTCCCACACTGCCCAAGGCACGGCGGCGGCGATACCCGCAACCCGGCAGCAACCCCACCACTGCACTGCCCTGCTCTGCCGAGCCCCACCCTGCCCACAGCCGCTCTCCGAAGTCACCGCGGGCTGACAGCGCCCAGCGCGGCCCAGACCGACTCGGCTCCCGCCGCGTCGCTCCCAGGGCCTGCTACAGCCCCGCCTGCGTCTCCGCAGCCGCAGCCCGATTCCGCTAAAGGCGCCCAGTCCGCCATGCTCCGCGGCCGCCGCCCAGCCTGCACCGCCACTCACCACACCAGATCTCCAAGCCTCAGACTCACGGTCGCCATCTTACCGACACGGACCGGCCGGGCCGCGCGGGGGCTGCCGGGAGCACGACAGGGGGAGGGGGGCGGTGGCCGGGCCCATTGGGCGGGCGCATCACGTGGGCAGGCGGTCCGTCACGTGTACGGGAGGGCTGTCAGCGGCAGCCGCCCCCTCCCCCCGCGACGCCGGGACGGCGGCGGCTCCCATGGGCGCGCGGGGCCGGGCGGGGCGGGACAGAGCGCTGCCGCCCGTTCCGCCGGGCGCTCCCGAGGCTGCTTCTGGAGCTGGTTCCCCGCCGTGGGTGTGGAGGGGCCGTTGCGCGGGAGCTCGGTGTGGAGCGCATCGTCGGAAGTGTCGGAAGCAGCGCCGTGTGCCGAGCGCATCGTTGGAAGTGCAGGTGGCGGCCCGTGGGGCGGCGTCTCTTTGCTGGGCCGCTCTGGTGGTAGCTGCCGCCCCCGCCCCCGGCGGGGCCTGTGTTTGCGCCGGGGCAGCGAAGGGCGCTGCAGCACCCCCCAATAAACAGCGGCTCCCTTGATATAATTCCCCTTAAGAAGCAGAAACCGAAGGGCTCCGTTGCTGCCGCTGTTCGCTGCCCTCGGACTGTATATGTATCCCCCGTTAGCCCCGCGGAGCCCCACCAGGAAGTGGCGGGTTTGGAACATGATTTGCGCTCGTTCTCCCAGGCAGGGGGAGACGCCGTATGTGGTTGGCTATTGCGGAGCTGCATCGTTTACCTGATGACTTGCTGTGTGTGGTGGCGTCTTTAATTTCTGTCCGTCCAACAAAGCCAATTCCGTAATTTTTCAAGCATTCTTGTCACCTCTTCTGCTCTGTGGACTCACAGAAACTGATATGTGGGGGCCTTAAACAGAAACGAGCTTGATCCTTGTGCTACACAACCCTTGGGTACAAGCTCGCAACCCTGTACCTTGTAATAAGTGGTTTAATTGCTCTGCTAGTTCCCCCAAATCACTTTAGTACCAGGAGTCTCCTCTCTTTTCTAACAGCTGAATTGAGATCAAGTATTTTTTTCTAAGCCAGTGTTTCTCAACTTAATCAGCTACCTCCTACTTACTCCTATGCCCCTATCTTTTTTCAAGAGATGCACCATATTAGTCTTAAGAGCATTGTCAGCCTTTTTAGTGTGTGGTTTACTTTTTTAGTGTGCAGCACGCATGAACACACCACTTTGTCCTCACACATTGATCTTGGCTGCTGGAAAACCCCACTCAGTATCCTGAATGCCTTCAATATAAGACTTAGCAGCAGTGCTGGAATTGCTGTTCTTCCTTTATTTAAGATACAGATTTCAATGAAAAAAAACCCTTCTGTTAGATTTAATTTACCAGTATTTAGCCAAAATCCAAGGGCTGATCTATGCGGTTTTTACTTAAAGTCTACTCATTAAAAGTGTAGTCTCACTGTGCTGGCATTCCATGACTGGAGCAGCTCAGAGGAACTTGTCTCATTCCAGTACAGAGTTCCACGACCCGGCTGCTGCTCGTGGCCCAGCCTTTGATTGAAGACCTGGGCCAGACCTGTTGCTTTAATCTTCCTGAAACCTGGTTTACTCAGGTTTTGAACGTTCCCTGACATAGCTGAATCTGCTTAGATTTTTCTAAACCAGACACTGTTCAGATGAATCTCAACCAAGCCCGGCTCCCCCGAGAGCCGCCTAGCACACAGTCCCGTCAGGCCGCCTGGCACCGGCAGGTCCGCAGCACAGCGAGGGGCCGCGGCACGCCGTGCGCTCTGCGGCAGCAGCCTGACAGCGCCCGCTGCGGGCGGCCGGGCCGCGCGGAACGCTGCGGTTGTCCCTGGCGACGGGCGGGGCGACTTCCGCGGGGCCCGGCGCGGCTTCCGGGAGAGGCGGGAGCAGCGGAGCCAGGTGGGGCTCTCGGTTCTGCCTGCTCCGCGCCCTCGGCCGCCGCCATGGCCCGCAAGAAGCTGCACCGTCCTATCGCCGCCATGGCCAGGAAGATCCGCGAGTACCGGGCGCTGAAGGATCGGCCGCGGGACTCTCAGCGCTTTGCCGTGGACTACGAGACCATGCGGCGGCCGCTGACGCAGAAACGGCTGCCCGTGCGGGCCTGGGAGGACGTGCGGAACGAGAACCGACTGTTGGCGCTGCTCTGCCGCCTGCCGCGGTTCGGCGTGGGCCGCACCGTCACCCGCAAGTCCTGGCTGTGGGCGCACCGCGAGCCCTGCTACTGGGTCATCACCAAGGTGAAGGCGGACTACACGGCCGAGGTACCTGCCCCGTCCCGCCCGCCGCCCCGCCGCGCCCTGCGGAGCTCCCGCCCTCCACCCCGCCGCGACCCACCCTCAACAGGTTCCTCTTTTCTTTGCAGAACATGGACCATGGAAGAGCTTGGGGCTACCTGACCTTCAAAGGTAAAACCAGCTCGTTTTCCCACACATGGGGGCAGAGCTAGAGAGCACCGGGTGCGTGAGGGTGGCGGAGAAACCGCAGGCTCCCTGACTGGGAAATTTGTTTTTCTCACATCTTCTTATGGGAAAAGAAGTTCCTTGCGTTTCAAAGGGTGGGGAATCTAGCCCTTTCACAATGTCTTTCCAAGGAATGCTGTGGGAGAGCCAGTGCAGTATGACCTTGGGGAACAGCAGCACTAAAGGCATATTAGATGAGCTGACAGACTGTTCTGAGACTTTCAAAGCAAGACACAGTATGAGCATGAGGGCATTCCAATTTAAATTGTCTCTAAAAAGGAAAAAATGCAATGGCAATGAAGTTGTGTTACTGGAATTTTAACTTAATGATTGGAGTTGTATGAGTGAATTTTCCTTTTCAGAGCTGCTTTATATTAAGTATATAATTTTCCCTTACTGGAATTACTGAAATAGTACTCATTCGAAGGTTTTAAGTTGTTGGCCACTTCTAACACTTAGTTTTCCAGGAAGCTTTCATCAGTGTAGGGAGAAATTACTCTTGTTCCTTAACCATGGAAATGGAACTTGAGAGAGACAAAGCAAAACTATAAATTAAGAGAGGGAATGACCCACTCAGCTGGAACCTGTTTCTATTTCTATTTCAATTCTCAGGGACAGAAGTGAGATCCTATAGTATAGCAGGGAATAACTTGTCCAGCCCTTTGAAAACTCTGTTGACTCTTGCCTTTTGTAGCATATTTGGTGCCAAAGAGTCAACACTTGCTATGTCTGGAGGCAGTTTTATGTGATGGTGTTACCCACTGGTGTTCATCATCTTTTCCCAGGCAAAACTGAAGAGGAAGTGAGGGAGATTGACAAAGCAATGTACCATGACTGGCGCATAGTGCCCAAACACGAGGAGGAAGCCTTCAAGAAATTCATCCCAGTGCCTGAGGTGACTGTTCGGTTCCTGCCATACCCACCACTGCTCCGAGCCATGATCCTTGCGCAGTGGCAGAAGGAGGGAAAACCAATCATGGAAGAGCCAGTTATTGATCTGGAGGAGGGCCTGGCCTCTCCCCTAGAGTGGGCAAAGAAAAAAGCTACTGGGACACCAGTATAGAGACTTCTTCAGTGTCCTAAGCATCCCATGTGCTCTGACTACCTGTTAGAAGCTCAGTGCAGAAAGGGTCTTATAGACCCCCTCTGTGCCCATTGTCCTAGGATGTTTCCAGCTTTTTCCTCAGCCCTGTACAGTAACCTCATCTGAAAGGGAAGATGCAGATATACTCAGACTCTTCTTCCATAACTTTGGTTACAGTGAGCAGAGGAGTCTTCTCGGTTCCCTGGATAGTCTCTAAATACACAGCTTCAGCTGCAGCTTCAGCCAGCTGCAGTTCTTTGGAGTATAACATTTTTTATATAACTTGGATCCTGCATGAATCACAAAAAAATGACTGTAAATATCACAGTATTTCACAGAGCTGTGAAAAAATGTATCTTCACATGGAAATAAATGTTAATTCTGCAGCACAATTCTAAGAAAACCCATGGGTTTTTTTCAATGCCGAGACATTGTGACAGCCAAATGGAGAGCCATTAGCTCAGGCACAGCATCTGGTTTCTCTGCAGAATGATCTGTTTTTAGCATATGAAGGCAGTGAACAAGAAGTGAGGAACGTGACTTCAATACTAAGATAATCCAAAGCTATCCGTCTCTTACTTCAAAAGATGGCTGTCAAGAGATAGGGGAAATTATTTTCCTTCTGGTGATGCAAAGGAGGTGGGATTGGCTTTTACCATTTGAAGCCAATTGTAAATTACCCCTGTTCCAGGGCAGCATGTTGCGAACGTTAAAACATGCAGCTCCTGAGCACAGTTCATGGTATTTCATCTTCTCTTGCAGTGGCTGCAGATGCTGCTGCTGTGTCAGTGGCTGTTGGAGGCTCTGGTCTGGGTGTGGGTGGAGGGAGCACAAGAGCTGTTCAGCCCTATATATCAATTCCCTGCAGAAGCAACAGTTTAGTTCCTGTGTCTGCAGATAGTCAGGAGGTGGTGTTCCATTTACTGCAGCATCATGAAATCACAAATAGCCTGAAGGGATTTAGTGAGGCAGGGCACCAACTGGACTCTGCTCCACCCAGTGTGTGTGGCCTGGATGAAGCTGGGAACATGTGGCCCCAGCCAGCAGGAAATGGCTGCAGGAGTGCACAGATTGACATTCGCTACCTGTATTTCCATAGGGTTCCTCACCAGAGGTTCCTCACCACAGGCTTCGCACCATGATTGAAGGGTTAAGATGCTATGGGATATGAAGGAAGGCTCATCTTGTGAGTTAAAAGCTGGTTCTGTGACAAGGAACAGAACTGAGCCTGCCTTGTTGTGGCAGGAGCACTGCAGAGCATGTGCCAAATCTACTTCTCTGGCTTCAGAAGGAATGGGAGAATCCAGAAGAGGGAGAATCAGGAGTAATGTTAAAGGCACAGTTTGAGGCTGTGAGCCTTCCCATGGCAGTTGCTGTGGCTGGAAGGTAAGTTTGTCTGATTCCTATAGTCTCCACTGCTGGACACTGAGCTGAGCTGTTGCCTTCCTGTCTGCACCATGATTGAGGTACTACTGAACACAAACCAAGAACAAGGGAGATTAAAGGGAGGTGTAGTTGTGAGTCAGATGGGATGAGTAGAACAGTCTAGTCCTCTGTTCTGCACAGCTTCGATCTAAATGTAGCACCAGGAGAGGAAGTGTCTCCCTGAGGAGGCACACACAATGACCACAGAGGGCAGACCCAAGTGCTGGTCAGAGCAGCCCCAGAAAGGCAAGAAATGACCCATGATCAAAGTATAACAGGGAGCCAAGCCAGCAGCAAAAGCAGATGGAGCTGATAAGGCACAGACTCACCCAGCAGCTTGGGTGAGGTGGGATCTCTGAAGATGACGTAGGCAAAATCCAGCCCCCTGGGTCCAAGGAGTCGATCCAGGAGTGGCTGGAGACTGACACAGTTACATGTTGAAGATCTCAGGTTGTGCTTCAGTGAGGCTCCTGGGCCATAGGAGGAAAGGGCCTCTGTAGAGGTGGGGGTCTAGGTGGCACCACAACAGTTTGGACCTGCTGGTGAGCTCAGGGTCATGAAATGGATGTCTTCTCACAGAACCCTGGACAGCCTGGGAGCCTTACCCTGATAGTTAAGGTCCCTTCTGGGAAGCTGCACAGCCTGTTTGCCATGTGTTGGATTCCATGCCCAGAACAGAATGTGAGTTCTGATGAGCCTCCCAAACTTGTACATTTCCTCACAGATTTTTTACCAGCGTGGGGGGATTGTTTGAAGGGTGTTGGCACTGATCTGCTTACTTAGCCACCAGACATGACTGTACTTCACCCAGGGCCCTGCTCAAACTGCTTCTGGCTTTTTTGAAGGGTGCAGGCTCAGGGATTTAGGATGGATCACAGCACACATTTCCAAACCTCATTTTTGAGGTGCCTCCATTGACTGCAGAGGCATTGCCAGTTGTACTACACCCTGGCCTGTGGCACACCACAGTGCGTGTGTTGGTCACAGAGGTGACTTGCCTTAGGGCTCCCTGCTTGGGGCTCCTCCTTGATGCTCCTCTCCAGTCTTAAGGACATGGTTCATTGCCATGTGTAGCCCTTGAATCACGCAATTCTACAAAATAACTATGAAGGTGTCCAAATGCCGCTGGGACTGAAAGGCTCCCTGCAGTGGAATGACGCTGATTTCACCAGTGCCTATGGGACTGTGAAGTGCCACCCTGTACTGTGTTGAAAACTGACCTGATGTGTTATCCCTGGCAGTTCACCTGAAAGGGCCACCCTGACTAAAGTTCCAGCAAGCCAGCAGGTGAATGCTTCCCTGCTCCAGCTTCTATTTCTGAAGTTGTGCCACCTTATATCTCCACCTTTTATTTCTGCTGCTGGTACAAGCTACAGATTGCACTGTTGCTTGGTAGACCAGCCCTTCTGCTCTGACCCTGTGAGCCAGCAACATTTCATTTCCTGCCACTGAAATGCTCAACAGGGAACACTGGAGCTGCATTCCCACCCTTGCAAGTGTCCTTTTAAAGACTGAGCAGCAGTCCCAGTGCCTTCACAGGAACACAGCATGGTGCCCAAGGTGATGTTAACATGTTTATTACATACAGAACAGATACGGTTTATTGTTGACAGCATAGGGGACAAAGCATGGGAACATATTCATACAGCAGGCTCTTTACAGAATGCCATCTTCATACCAAACAGCGGAGTTTACAGGCCTTAAGACACTTTTAAAAATCATTTTGTAACATACAAGATAAATTACATACATCACAGTGGAGATATGACAGAGAAGCATACTGAAGCCAGTTAGTTCTCACCTTGATGCCCAGCAGCGATCCAAGGACACAGGAGCTATCAGCAGAGGCTGGGTCTCCCCCCAACAGCTGCCCCTCTGGGCCATGTGCTTCTCTTGGAGGAGAACATGGCATTGAGCTGGAAAGGAATCTGATGGGAGATTCCCGTGTGTTGTTAGGGCCCAGTGGGTGACAGGAGATCAAGTGCTGTCCCTTCAACTTCTCCCACCAGATACAGAACAGTCGGTGGTACAAATGTTGCAATTCTAACTTTGCTATAAAAGAACTGACAGAGTTAAGGAACTGAACCCTACCAGAGCTTCTTTTTCCCTTCAACTAGCCCAAATTCTGAAATTTGCCTGGCCCTAACTGATGAACTATTACATGACAGTGGAATCTGTGCTCTGTATGTTATATTGTTTACTTCACCCTGTGTTGGGAGGGATCCAAAGAGGTCTTCCTAGCAGAAAGCATATGGCAAAAGTGAATGAGAAGCCTGGCATGGTCAGCAGTGGCCCAGCAAAATGGCCCTGGTGAAAGGTCCCCCAGCATGCAGGTGGTGTCTCCATGTATTCCTTAACCTTGTGCCAGTCACAGAGTCCAGTATGTGTATGCCTGGAAGATGCCCTCCGGCTGGATTCCTACCTTGGCAGGAGTGGTGTGATGGGTGCATGTCACCAGCACTGCTCACACGTAGCATGGGCACTGCTGTGGCTGGATGAGACCTCTGTTCACCAGAGATGTCTCTTGCCTTCTTGCAGGGAAAACCTATGCCATGACCTTTCCTGAACTGTGGATACAAAAATTGTTTAGGTGCTGCTGTGTCAGGAGAGATGCCACATGTTAGAGCATCCCCTGGGAATATGGCATCCCTGCAGCACACCGGGATCTGCAAGCCTGGTCCATGGCAGCAAGCACAGGACACAGCAGGGAGCTTTCTAGGAGATGGAGGCTTGCCCAGTTGTCCCCATACTGTCACAAGGATATCTCTGTGAACCCTGGAGTGCTGTACAGGTCAAGCAAAAAAACAAGAGGACCACCAGGAGCTTCCAAATTCATCACTAACAAATGCAACTTGCCCTACTTCTGCACACCCAGAAAAGAATGTTTCAAGGGACACAGAACTTGTCATTTTGGGACAGTGTAAGAAAGGGAGAACACACTATTGCCTCTACACTTGGAACTTTCATATTCTGCATCTTGAGCTCAAAACCACTTTCCCTGGCCCCAATTTTTGCTGCTTCTTTTGTAAGCAGAATTCACATGCTTCTTTTGTAAGCAGGATTCAGCATTGCTTAGACAGAAAGGGCTATCACCACTTTTCTTGGGGGCTCTCAATTTTTCCCAGGAGTCAGAAATTTCCAGCTTTTCAATCTTCTTACTAGCATAGTTAGTACTTGTGATATTAGGTAAAAGATGTCAGGAATCTAGCCTCAATTCTTTTTGTGTGTGACATCAGGTGAGACATAGCCTTGACTGCACTTGTCCTAACCAACTGCCAAGTCTCTGTTTTCCAAGTCTCTGTGAAAAAAGATCTCCTTCCAGCAGGTCCTAAAAAGGAGACACAGCCTTGAGATGAGGCAATCTCAAAGTGTTAATGCAGAACACACAGCAGATCAACACCATCTGCCCCCACCTGTCTTTTAAAAGCCACCAAATGCAATGCAGAGATAACCACCACATGAACCTTTCAGAATGAACTTAGGAATTCTTTTCTGTATGGCTGTTTTGGAAGGGAGAGGCAAGAAAACCCTTTTAAGAAAAGCCTTTTCTTAAAAAAACAACATTCTGGTACCCTTTTGCTACTACAGCTGTTTGGCCTTGACAATCAAACACCTATCTTCTATCTGAGCCCACCAACCAATTTTCTTGGGACACATACAGGCAGGCACCCAGCACATGACTGATGAAGCAACAGCAGCAGCAGAGGAAGGGACTTTCCCCCTGCAAAGACGAAGATGTGATCCCCACATTAAGACTGCTGCTGCCTTCTCCAGCCCCACAGCTGAAGTGCTGCTGAAACTATGATGCTCTTTGGAGGCTTCCTTAGAACCCTTCATTGCTCTAAGTCCAGAGAATGTTATTCTGTGCTTAAGGGTGAATAAGGATAAGATGATGATACTGGTGAACTAGAAGGATTTCTGCTGGGGTGCTGCAGAAGTGATTCACCATCACTGCTTTGGCAGGGAATGCCTGGGGACACACTTCTTTCTCATGCAGGTGGGAATGAGGCAACCTGCCCAAGAACCTGAGCCACCCCCCTCCTCCACCTGCCCCTCCTGACACTGGGCAAAGGTCTTCCACAGTCCTGGCTCCAAGCTCCCTCCATGGTGTACTTCCATGTCTCTCCTTTTAGATGCCAGCTCCAGAGCAGAACAAGAACCTAACCACGCCAAAAGCATACGGGCCCGAGTTGAAAGCTGCGAGTTCAGAGGTTCAAGGGGGTCACAGTCCAAGGCAGGAACCGTTGCAGTTGTCCAGGGTCAGTTTCCAGCAGGAGTTATAATGCAGGCGGTTTTGTATGTACATCGTGGCATTCAGGCGGGAGGAGGGACACTTACATTGTGGGAAAAGAGGAATTCTCACTCAGGGATGTATGATACCTGCCACACAATGATGTGGCTCCGTTCAGCCTTGGAAAGTACTGGCTTCACCTGAGTGGCATCTCCCACATTCTCTTCTGTCTCATCATCTTCTCCATCCCCTGAAGAAACAACACAGAGAGTAAAAACGGCAGGAAAGAAAATGCTCTGGATACTCTGAAGAGGCCAATACCCCTTTTAGAGTCCCAGCAGTCTGATAACAGACACTGTGAACTGAGATCTTTCTCTGTGCCTGGAGAACATTTACAGCAACCCCATTCTTTTCTGAAGCTAGACTGCATGGATGGGACAAACTAGCTTCAGCAGCAACAAAAACCACCCTTCCACCCTTCAGGGAAGCTGATTTTACACATAGAGCACTCTCAGCAGCAAGGGTAATCATAGCGGGACAGCAATGTTTGGACCCAGTGGCACAGATGCATTTGTTCTTTCCAAAGCCATTCATACTGATGCTATTTTATGATAGTTTTAATATATTTGTAGCTTTGTAGATTGCTAATGCATGGCTGTATCTCCCAGCACTTTTTCTATCCTTTTCCCCTACATTTTAGAACAGTAAACTAACCTTCTAACACATTCCTGAAATACTATTTATATTTAGTCTTGCTTCTTTAGTCAACCAAGAACATCTTGCTTTTTACCATGCATCATAGATGTAATAAATGTGGGGCAAAGCTCTTGGACCAACTCCAGTGGGGCAGAACCTGGGGAAAATTACCTAACCAACTGCTCTTCTAATTGGACAATATATGTTAAATATGCTAATTTGTTTAACTTACAAAAGGGTAGAAGTCCTGTATCATGTGTGTATATTGCACCTGGAGGCCTCCAGTTAAAGACCTGCTTTTATATCACTTCCTATATTAACATAATCTCAAAACTGTGTTGTTTTGTTCTCGATTTTGTAAGCATCACTACAGCCATGTGGCACTGCAGCCACAGGGCACAGGTCGACAGCCTTGTGCTGTGCAAGGAACATCCTTATTTGCCCTCACAGCCAGATGCAGGAGAAGCAGTGTGGGGCTTTTCTGCTTTGGTTCTCCACAACAGTGATGCCTCACTCCATAAGCACTGCTATGCACCCACTACCTTTCCAGATGCCTCCCACCAAGGGGACTTACCAATCCGGAAATCGATATACCCTTCTCCTCCACTCAGCACCAAGACATTCTTTAGCTTCTGACCCTCCGTCTCAGTGGCTGCTGTGCTGGGGTTCTCCGAAGGGCTGTCCAACACACTCCCATTCAGGGTCGCAAGGACATTGCCTAGGAGAGGACAGAGGTGCTGTCCACGCCTCTGCTCAGCCCCCACACAGTTCACATGCACACAAACACATTGTGCAGACCAATTCTTTCTGCTAGTGAAATCTGGCAGTCACTCCAGTATAAATACAGATGTGGGAACCACAGGAAGTGTCAGCCATGGCCTGGACCCTAATCTGCTGCAGAACAGCTCCAGTCCCTGCTACAAAAGGGATGGAGGGATAAGCACCTGCTGAGGGAGAGCTGTGCTTACCTGGCACAGAGACAAAGAACTTGACAGCATCACGGTGGCCATGGAAGCAGAGCTGTGCCTGAGCCATGGAGCAATAGGGAATGAAGCTGCTGGCAGATTTGTCACTGTTGTCATCACCATACACATGGATGACCCCACCAGAGCGACTGCCCTCTCCAGAGGTTGGTGAAGTCTTGTTGGCTGGAGACAGAGCAAGAACACCATCAGTGATAGCTATGAGTCCCCTTTACAAAATGGACTCAATCAGAGAGAAAACTCATGAGCTGTGAAGAAAAACCTTTAAAGGTGCAGGTCTCTTTAAAGGTCTTTTATGAATGATGTGATGGAGGAGACCACAGCAGATTACACAGTCCCTCTCTTTTAGCTTGAGGCAAGCTAGATTGGTGTCACCAACCAGCAGTAATCCTGTCCAGCCTCCAGAAATAACCCACTGTCCTAGGATCAACCTTGGTCTTTTGTAGCTGGCAGGATACCCAAAGTGTCCACTGTCCCCAGAAGGCAGCTGGAGGAGAATTACTGCTCTGGATTAGTGGCATTGCTCAACTTCCAAGTCAAATCCTTTGCTCATGCCCAGTAATGAGCACACATGCTGCTGAAAGCAGTCTCTGGGTCTGGTGAAGCCTCTCAGCCTCTCAGAGTCATCATAGAAGCGGATGTCTTTCCTCATTTCTTGATTAAACCATGACACCAGATTGTCAGCTAGTCCAGCCATGAACATCTTTCAGATGCTCACCATCCACAGCTTCCAAGGAGGGCTCAGGGCCCTGTATCCTTCCTGACCAGTCTTCAAGAATGTGACAGTTTCCACTAACGAAGCAACAGAGACCAGTGCTCTCAGCTCAGGGTGGGAGATGCTTTCCTTCTGCATGCACCCACATCAGTACAACAGGAACAATATTAAACTAGGCAGCTTTCACTTTTCTCTAAAAAAGTGAATTCATTCATTATTTGTAGTTCTGTGAATTCATTCATTATCTGTAGTTCTGTGTTTTAACTTTGGGTCAATTTCAGTTATGTGACTTGGACAGAAGAGACTTTTCCCTATCAGGCTCAAGCCAGGACAGTGGGACAAGTACAAATACTTTGATGGAGGAATGAGAGTCAATGTGTGTACAGTATCTGGCTTTTTTTCTGCAATTAATATCAGATGCTTTAAAAGGAGGAGACACATGTTGATAATGCATCTGGACAGATACATGAATGTCTTTGAGTGAGAAAAAAGAGCCTTTAATTTCTGACCCTGGAAAGGCATGAATTTGAACTGAGATCCTGCCTTAACTGGCACAAACCTAAACAAGTCTTCATGCTAATCAAGTCCCCTTGGGTTCAATCTCTTTTTTGATAACTTACAGCTGACAGGTGCCAAAGCACCACCTGCCATTGGCCTGAAACTGATGGAAGGAGCATCACTGGAAAATAACGGATGACCCAGGGAGACCTTGGAAGAACACTCTACTCCTGGTTCCTGCTTCTGACTGAATGAACCTTTCCTGTCCCCATCTCAAACTGGTCAACCACAGAAAGGGAACCACTGTTGAAGAATAATCATCCTTAACACAAAAAACCAGAAGGATCAACAATGAGATGGAAAACATTGTTTATAGCTGTGGGAAATAAGGATATTTACATGACTGTCTCTGGTTGCTTTTCTCTAATGCAACTTAAAACAAAAGAGTGATGAGGAAAAATGGATGAAGAGAAGTTGAATGGCAGAATGGAAGGTGGGAGAATGACTACATAGGAGGATGGGTGCAAAAGGAACGACAGCTGTGGAGGGGAGGCAATGGACTTACCCCGGAGCCCAAGGAGTTGCCCGCGGTGGAGGACTACAGCTAGGCACAGGCAGGGAGTGGGAACACGGAGGGGCATGGGAAGTGACAGGCAGGATGGGAGAGAAGAAAAAGGTGATTACTGGGAGATAATTTGAGGGCAACAAAAATAGTATAAAGCCTAGAGAAACCACTACAGAAGCTCCTATTAGTTGATACTAACTCTGTTCTTGCTCACTTTGCTCTTACCATGCAGGCACAAACATGGTATCCGAGGTGGGAGAGGGACTGTGTCACAAGGATCCACTGCTATATTTTTAGTGAGATTTTCTTGCTTACCACATTTTTACAGGAACACACAAAGATAAAGCAATTGGTTTACAGCAGGGAAAAAGTTTAACTCAGAACAAGGACAGCAGCCTTAAGACAGAATGGGCTTCAAAAGGAACTCAGAAACAAGACCAAAATTGCAATGACCAAAATGCATCAACAGGACTGTGTCACTGCCCTCCTGGTGTAGACCCCAGACACATCCAACTTCATTGCCCTCAGAGGAGACCATCCCAAGTCTGACTTCCAGGAGGATTACAAGAGGTTTGCTGTTTTTACACGAGAAGTATTTGTTTCTCAGCTTTCCTGTGAGCATTGGTGAGAAAACACACATTTGGCTGCTTTCTGTTGAGAGCAACTGCAATCAGTCTCAAATCCTACTTCCCCATGGTGACCTGGATAAGACCTTCAAAATAAGATGCTGACAGGCAGGTTCAGAACAAGACCAGTAAGAGCTTCAATTAAACTTCCAGCTCCAGAGATTCACCTATTTACTCTTACTGCTGGGTCCCCTCACCAGACTGGATTTGGTGTAGGATACCTGTTTCTACTTGATTGATAAAGCTGAGCCCTAATCTGAGTAAATGGAGCTTTTCTAAGCTCAGGTTTTGGAAAATACTGCTACGGAGACATTTAGATGACTAGGCAAAAGTGGAATTTCCAAGGAGATCTTCCTGGTGACTTCTCATCCCATGACCTCCTTTTGGTGACTTACTACAATTCCCAAAGCTTTGTTTCTCCTGTTTCACAGTAGCTACAGAATCAGTTCACATCACTCTGCTCTGTCAAGGTCCAGGGCTGCTCATACTCTGGGCTCTTCTCCCTGAAATGGCTATGATTAAAGGGTGTCAAATGTCAGGAAAGCATCAGCCTGCCTGAACCACCTGCCATGCTGCACAAATAAAAAACCTAAAAGCTGCTTTTTTTTTTGGAGAGATGCAGGAGTACTTTGAATAAATGTCACTTACTCTCAGTCAGGGGAATGGAGATGACAACACCGTTCCCGGTGCCCACCCAAAGGCGGTTGCCAGCAATGAGTAAGGCTGTGATCCGCACAAAGGAGAAGCCCAGCTTTCCAGTGCCTAGGAAGCACGAATGAGAGTTGGGTAGTCAGTGGTGACTTTGGGCAAGGTCTGCTTTGGGCAAATTCTGCCTTGAGCTCAGTAAGCAACAGACCCTCACCTAGCATTTTGCTGACATAAGGCTCAATGTCGACATCCTGCAGATGTTGATGGCTGTGGGCATGGTAGAGCCTCAGCGTGGAGTCCAGGCGGATGGAAACCCAGACGCCATCTCCAATCCATGCCAGCTGTCGTACCTGGCTCTCCCGACGAGGATGGGCATCAAAGGATTTCTAAAATACCAATGTGAGTTCACAGAAGTTTTGTCATTATCTATACTCCACATATACACATACTCAATTTTCAACTGAGATCACTTGTTTGGGTTCCAAAGATCTTGGAGAAGCTGTGTTAATGCCAGCTGATCCCAGCAGTTCATTACTGTACACAAAAAATTCTTTGCTTGAGCAGCTGTCTGGCAGGTTTGCAATTAGAATTGATGGTCTTTTCAGACCACTTCAGGAGCAAGAGCATTTAGACACCAAGAGCTTTCAATGTACTTGATAAAAAGGAAAACACACAACTCCAGGATAAATTCCAAAGACCAAACTGCTTTGGCTCACTAATGTGAACTTCAGATCCAGCACTTCTTCACTCCTCAATCAGAATTACTTCAAGCATTCTCAGATTTGTACCAAGACCACTGTACTGATTTTCACCCAAAAGACTCTAAATATTGTTTTCTTTTAATGGGATCCCAGGGGCTAACTGTTCTGTTCCTTGGTGCCATAATGCCTAAAGATGGAGAAGCCTTAGATTATATGTGAAGAGTCACTGTAAAACAAACACCTATGTTTGGACAGTACATGGCCCCACAGACTCCCTAGTAAAGGCAAAGAAAATTGTCAGTTTATACTTTCTGAGAGAATTTGCTCTGCAAAGGGAGGAAGGAACAGATAACTCCTGGCAGATTTGATCATAATATGATCCAGACTGACAATCTTGGTCAAGAGCTATTAAGAATAAATACAACACAAGTGTGTGCACGCATAGACACGTTTGTGCTCTCTTACCTCAATCTGCATTGTCTTCGGCTGGATAACATGGATTTTGTTCTTGTAGCCACACCAGACTCTATCGTAGACCACAGCCATGCAACGGATGGAGTGGTGAGTGTGGCCAAGATCCATCAGGTGGTAATTACTGAGATCCCACTGACCATCTGAGTTAAAAAACAAGTGTAGAAAGATGCATCTCCTCCATGACATGTAAGGGCATTCCATACAATAGAATCCTCTACTTTTCTATATATATGTTGGTATACAGGCTTAGCTGATACTCAAATGCTCAGTTTGCTTATGTCTGTGACCTTCCTGGGACTCCTATTTCAGCCTTACACTTATGAAACGTAACAATAAAGTTTAGTTTGATGTCCAACAGCACTCAAATCAGGCCAATTTTAACATCCTTTATTGCAATGAAGTGAACAGGCTTCTCTAACAAGTACAACAAAAGCAGTGAGAGAAGAGGGAAGACAGCTGAACAAGACTATGCGGAAACTTAAAAGGAAATGGGCCATACAGTCCTTGTGGTGGGGCTTCCTCACGTCACAGACCTTCAACATAATTCCCCCAAACTGTTAAATCCAGGAAAAGTCATCAGATCTCCCTTCTTCACTCTTATTTTTAACAACCAGGCAGATATTGTGTCCTTCACAGACAGGAAGCCTCTATGTCATGAAGCTTTATCTTATTTCTGATGGGAACAATTTTTATGTGTCAATGGTCAGGCTTGAGCTCATGACAAAGGCTGAATCAAAATTTGAATTGCACAAGCCCAGAAATCTCTGTATTTCTGCTTGCTGAATGAACTGCTACTCAATGAATAACTAAGTTCTTTAGTCATAGTTAGCAAATCCCCATGTGCTGTCAGATATGAACATAGCTAAGACTGTTCAAGCCATAGGGAAACAAACTCCATAGCAGTGAAGAGGACCAGAAATTGAATTTACTAAGTGTACCTCAAACAACTGCACAGCATATGTATTCCTGAAAGTGTCACATTTACTCCACATGTACTACACAGTACACACACACATTTTTGTTCAGAAAAGCTCAAGAAGTGGTGTTAGAATATAGTGATGGTTTAGGATATCAATGATGTGTATAACAGCCATGCGTTTTAACTCAAGTGTTTGTACCCCAGCAGCCAGCAACTTTCTCACCTTGGAAGAGCATTTAATCCACTGCT
Organism: Melozone crissalis; assembly: GCF_028551555.1. Taxonomy (NCBI): domain Eukaryota; kingdom Metazoa; phylum Chordata; class Aves; order Passeriformes; family Passerellidae; genus Melozone; species Melozone crissalis. Next base: position 192,980 of record NW_026535790.1, read on the forward strand.
ACACTTTCAGCCAAACTTTGTTTTCTCTATTACATTGATTCTTACCTTCTCCGCGATGGAATATGGCTAGTGTTCCATCTGCCAGAGCAACCAGGACCCTCCCTTTCACATGCCTGAAATAACAGAATAGTAAATACATAAAAAATGCAGTAGAAATGAGGGACTCCAAAACTCTTCCTGCCATCCATACACGCCATCTTTACATAGTCTCCAGAATTCCCAGCCAGTTTTAGCATTGCAGGAACATCCTCTTACTTTCAGTGCAGTAAGATCATCACATCTGTGAGTTTTCTGTTGAGGGAATTCTTCTCCTTCACAATACAAACACCATCAATTTCAACAAATTCCCCCTAATTTACCCCTCAGTGAAATTTTGCCTTTCTCCTCCCCACTTACTTCCTCTTGATATTGCTAGACATGTATTCACTGAATCAGGTCAGGACCACAACTGAGCAGAAAAATGGGTTGATATGAGGCTTTCCCATTACAAAAACCTTGGGAAACTTCTCTCACAAAACAACACACTTAGGAAAGCAAAGAAAAAGTTGGGGCTGCCATATCCCTTGGAAGTATTCAAGGCTGGGAATGTGGATGGGGCTTGGAGCAACCTGGTCTAGTGGAAGGTATCCTTGCTCATGGCCAGGGAGTTGAAACAAGAGAATCTTTAAGGTCTGTTCCAACCAAAACCATTCTCTGATTCTGTAAATCTACAACCAAGAGCTGATAATACCCTCTAAAGCATCACTCAGGCCCAAAACCTTCTCCTTCGGGTCCCTTGCAACACACACTTACACCAGGCTCAGCACAGAGTCCTTCAGCTTTATTGAGTGCAGACACTTCTTCCAGTTGGACACAGCCGAGTGCACATAAAGCCTGTGAGAGAGGACAAATTGGGGAGGGTTAGCAGCAGAGCCCCACATCTTCAGCCTGCTCAGGTTTGAGTTTTCCCTTCTGGTAGGAAAGGTGAGGTGAGGTAAGAAAGTGATGTTAAATCCCTGAGACTATGGTGAGCTGAGCAATGAAATGAGGAATAGAAACCTTCTTCAGAAACAAGCAATGAACAAAAGGTGTGTGGACTTGAAAAATAGAGCCCAGAGCAGGGATGTGACACAGAGAATTGCCAGCCCAAGGGGAAACACACCAGCCATTTTGAGCTCCCAGCCACATGGTGGGGGCAGCACTGGTGCAGGTCCCAGCATCCTTGGTTGACTCCTGATCTGGCAGTGTTGTGCTGGGCTCCGTCTTCAGCTGCCCATTCTCCCTGCAGAGGCAAAAGAATGGTGTTAGAGATTTAGCAGCAGCAGTGCACAGAATGCTCACCTAGGCCCACAGCCTGGCACTCACAGACCAGTATGGGCCCTTGAAGACACAAATCGCTTCCCTCTCTAGTAGTTTTCAACTGCAAGTCTGCAGTTTACAGTATTTCCTTTCTCCTCCCCTTATAAACAACAAGTACTCCAAATCTACAGACCCCAACTGAGTTTAGCAAGACTATTACACAAACAATATTTTCTCTGTTCATTTGCAGCTTCAGTAGAAGCAACTTAGAACAACATTGGCATTCAGGAACAATCTGCATCCAAGACTTCTACCCTATTCTTAAGGCCATCACATCAGCATTGTTTGTCTTAAGAACTTTTTGAGTGGTGAATACATTTTCTTGGTTACTTTTACAGCACATCAGAGGTACTCTGATGTGCTGTAAAAGTAACCAAGTAAATCAATCATCATTTCTACACACATTTCAGTAAGCTCCGTCAGTAAGAACATGAAGTGTACATGTACTTTGGGAGATCTGCCTTAACCACAAGTCTAAGTTCATAGTGAGAGGTCAAATATTTACATTTTAACAGCTGACCCAGTCAGTTGCAGGCTGAGCCATGTCTGTTTTCATGACATTCTTTTCCTTCCCTGTTATCCTATCTATAAAATTGCTTGGGCACAAAACTGATAGAAGTCTGAACTTTATCAGAAGCTTAGGCTGCTTCTCTTGTCACAAAGCTTATGAAAACAGATCAGTTATAGAACAGAACCATTATTCTGACCCCAGCTCACCTACCCATTCTGCCTGAGTGCTTGGGCTGGGACAGGGTCTGTGAACACATGCTCGGTGAGGGGCCCAGGCCGGGCCTGTGTCAGCTCTGCCTCACTGGCACTGCTTTCTGGTACCTCTGTAGCCTCTGTTGCCTCCTCAGTAGACTGAGACTGGTTGATCTTCCCATTGCAGACAGGAGCCACCTCACCTGGAGAACAATGAACAATGTGAAACATGCTGAAGAATCTATATAGATATCAGGTTGTCAATTCTTTAATGTATCTTTCCTTGCCAAACTCAGTCAAGCCCTGAGCCTGTGCCACAGACACAGCAGCTCATCAGGTATCGTCTCCCTGGATGGGAAACAGATACTATTTTACAGTGAAACATAATCTATGACTAGCACAGGACAGCATTGGAAGGGCTCCAAGGCTGTCACTACAGTATGGAGTCAGCAAGGGCAGCAGTATGATTTGCATGTGAGCTTAAGTGGCTTCCCAATACTCAGGGAAGAAAGCAATCAGAACAGCAGCACCTGAAGCAGGGCAAACATCTCACATGCCCAAAATACTCCGCTGTATGACTCCTGCAACCAGGCTGCGGCATGTGAATCAGAGAAGAAAGTAGGGCTCTAAGAAGAAATATACCAAAAGGGCCTTTGGTAGTCCTGTATCACAGTAACAAAATTATGGAGGCCTCTGAAGTGCTTAACTTGGGGACAAGAGGATATGGCTGTAACACCATGAGCTCATACAGGATTAGGTGTAATTGATATGTCACTAAGTTTTACATCCCAAAACTTACTCTGTCCCTTGTCCAGAACAGGTGTGTCCCCACGCGAGGAACAGTTGCTTCGTGGCACATTGCAGCGGGTTGCACAACCCACCAGCGTGATCCCTGCCAAGACACCATCTGCTCCAGCTGAGTCGTCGGGATTCACATCCCCCTCCAGGAAGATCTCGCCTGGGGGATAGTCACTCTCACTGGCCGCTGAAGGCAAAGAACAGGTTCTCATTAAATCAAGCAATTACTGCTAATTTAATGTACTCCTGAGGTCACCCTAATGATGGGAGATTCTGATCCTTCAGGGTCCACCACCTTTGGGAAGCACCACACCATCCATCAGCAGCCTGATCCACAGCAGATCCCCTCATCCCTAGTATGAGTATCCAACACAGGTACAGAGCCCTTCTATGCCCGACAAGGCTCACTCCTGCTTCCAAAAAACACCTGCTGTATACCAAAGGAAAGACTTACTGAACACTGAAGAACAGGGAGGGATCTCCACAGAAAGGTCCTCCAGGAAGGCAAGATCTGGGTTTTGATTTTGGGGAACAATTACAGAACACAACACAGCCCAGGGGTTAGCTACCAAGTGAGGATGCCTATTACTCCTGAGTGGGGCAGGGACCCTGTCAAGACCACAGCCTGGGCTTCACTCACCGGGGATGCTGGAGATGCAGAGTATGTGAGCGTTGCAGACAGTGAATTGGTCCACCACTGTGCCAGGCTGGTTGGCATCAATTATCACGACCTTACTGGTTGACAGCGTGCTAGTGAGGATCCAGACACGGCTGGATGTGGCATCCATCTCATGGAGCTCCTTTGCCTTTGGGAGAGCAGACACACGTGGGTGTGATCAGCACTTCTCTTGGATCAACCTGAGCTTAACAGTGCTTGGCAACACTTAGACATGGTGTAATTTATTTTATATTATATATTCTATTCTACAGTAGAACTATAGAAAAAAAATTTCTTTTTTATATTGTTGTCTAATCAGTTATATTTTTATTTCTATTAATTTGATTCCATTCGTGTTACTGCACTAGTATCCAGAGCACTGGCCATAGAGCCTGTCTGACTCCTTAGGGCAAGAGCAATGTGGCCACTAATTTTTCTGTTGAGATGTCTGACAAATGTATCACTGAATATTCAGTCATCCAGAATGCTGTGAGTCTGGGATGTACCCAACTGATCAGCTTAAGCAAGCTGGTCTTGGGAGAGTATAAGGCAGCAATACAAGACACATGTGGAGAAAAACCCTACAAACCAGACAGCATAAAATATTGTATGATTAGCTGCAAATTGCAGCTTGGTTCTTTAAGCAGGAAAAAAACCCAAAAAATCACTTAAGGCTACCAAAAACCAGAATGGATTAAAACTCAAGAGGCCCAAATGGACTCACAGACCATGTTCTTTTAACAAAGCTTTCCCTGAATGTATTTATTAATTTACAATGATGAGGGCTATAAAATCTCCCTAGCAACCTCAGTCAAGATTTCGTTGCCCTTATTATTAGGATTTTATTCAAAATTCCAAACGTTTCAAAAGCAAAAGTTGGAAAACTTTACACTGGATGATTTGTCCCAGACCACACCTAAAGTTACAGAAGAGCCAGCACACCACAGCACAGTCCCACAAGGACAAGAACATTTTATGGCATAGTACAAAGATACTGAGAGAGGGGGTATGGTAGGGATGAAATGAGAAAAAACATCGGAGGGAAAAAAATCCACTTTATTTTCTGACCTTTTTTTTCTCAGGAGATGTATGGTTACTTTTGTTGTTGTCACCTTCCACTTCCCTGTCACAGGTGAGAGGATCATGCCCAGGATCTAGTTTCTGCCCATTTCCAGGCTCCTGTTCCAAAGGTCTCCATCCTGAGAGATTTACTCCAGCTGCACACCACAGCTAAGAAACAGAAGCAGGAATCTGAACTAAGAATTCTGCAGGCTCCGTGGTCTCTTTGAATTTAGGCACCTTTATGGAGAACTGCCAAATGTCAAACATCTAAAACATTTAGTTGGAAACACCAGATCTTGATGATTTCTACTAGAAGATATCCGGATTGATAGAGGTAAGCCAGAGGATCTCTACCCAGCAACATCACTGCTTTTTAGTCACTGCAGCAATGCAAGCCAGGACATGACAGATGTTTAATGTGTTCAAACTGACAGAAGACAGGTTAAATGAGGTATTAGAAAGAGATTCTTCCCTGTGAGGGTGTGAGGTTACCCAGAGAGAAGCCTGTGGCTGCCCCATCTCTGGAAGTGTGGAAAAACAGTCTGCTGGTTTAGCTCCCAAAAAAGCAGTTTTCTGAAATCAAATCCAGCTAACCTCCTATGAATTATTTCCAGAGAGCTTTTTAAGAGAATACCTGGAAGAGGAAGAGGACTACAGAAATACTAGATTTACCCAAAACCTTAAAGAAAAGATGCTACACAGAACATTATCTAAAGATCACACCTAGAGCCTCCTAGAAACAACAGCAAAAAAATTTTCTTACAATTTAACCATCAGGATGACTTCTAAAAATCATCTCTGAATGAAGTAATGACAAACTGACTATTTCAAAACAACCAGCTACAGCAGGTAAGTCTGCCACAGATGACCGCTTATACCCAGTGCAATTCTACTCAAAACATTCTAGTATTAATAGATATGGCTTCACAAAAATTTACTCCAGATAACACTTGCCTGGTTCCAATGAATTCTGGTCAACAGTAAAATCTAAGGAGTGATGAAATGTGTTTTTACTTTCAGTTGGTCATTTTCATGAATTTTTATATTAGTTTCCATTACACCTTGAGGAGTCTTAGCAAAAGCATTAGAAGCATAAAATGTTGCTGCTGTTGATGAATTGTCTCAAAAAAAGCAAAAGATATCAGGGAGCAGCAGGGAACCTAGCAACCAGAACAGCTGAGAATTTTGTCCTAAAATACTTTTTCCTACATTCACTACAAACCACCATTCAAAAAAAGGAAGTGGAAGATAGAATTTGGAATATATAATGTCTAAATAATAGATTGTTGTAAAAATGGCAGGTTTAGTGACCCAAATCCCTTGCTTATTTCATGTCCCCTTTCTAGACTGCACGGTAAGCAGAAACAACATACCTTCATAGTTGGGTCCTTCTCTACTAATGGGCGACAATATACAGGCACAGGGACATTTTTCATGCGAGTGTCCTCCTGACCACCATTGGGGCTCAGCTAGGGGGAGAGAAGACAAAAAAGACAGTATAAAGCTGCAAACACCAGGATGCATCAAGAGAGATGGAACCAGTGTAACACAACCAATCACAGGTGGCTGCTGCTGAGGCTTCCTATCACATCTTGTGTGAAACAAGAGTCCTTAAGGGGAGAGGAGCAGCACACCCAAGAGACCATTTCACAATCATCAGTGCCCCAGTGATGGCACACAGAGGCTACACATTGACCTGCTGATAGAGAAAGGATGCTCCCTGAAAAGAGTCAGGACAACTAGCATTCCCTTCATCAGGACAGCTGGACTTGATCTTAAAAGTCTTTTCCAAACTTAATGCCTCTATGGCCTGAAACCTCCAAGCCATGCTGCCAGGCTCCTCCCTTTCAGGAGGTCTCTGACCAGTTAAACGTGTCACAAGTCAACAATTGAGGCTGATGTTGTTTGATTTTGTGTTACTGATGGGAAAAAGTAGGCATAAACTGCATTTGGTTTTCATACTAAATGACTGTTAAAGTTCTCAGAGTATAAATGAAATAACTAATGTTCCAGCCCAATTATAACAAAGGAAATTTAGTTTAAAAATAACTGGATTCTGGTTTAGGGCACTTTTGGTTTAGGGTACTTTTCGGTTTCAGTACTTTCATGCAGAGGAATCAAAGTCCCTCCATTGACTTTGGTGGAGATATACAGAACATCACTTTGGTCTATGATGGCCTACAATTATCACACAAACAAAATATGCACATGGTACGTCTAAATTAAATAGTTAATGACTAAGGTCCCTAGTTAATGACTAAAGTCACCTTCCACTCAGCCTGTCCAGAGCATGGTCCCTACCTGCTTGTACTTGGCTGGGAGGCTCCAGCCACAGGCCTGCAACCGCCCATCATCATTCCGCACGTGCTCCCGAACCTGCCGGTACTGCTCTCGCTTCTGCTCACGGCGTGCTGAGGATGTGCAGTCGCTGAGGAGAGAAGCACAGTGTCACCCAGCTGATCGTTAAAGAGAGGAACTGAGGGTGAAGGGAGTGTGGCCAGTACCAGGGAGGGCACACACAGCAAACCAGATCCAACTGTGAAAAGAGGTGTAGGGAGTCAGAGACAGAAAAACTGTTGAGAAACAGACACAGGCAGTTCTGACCCATCACCTGAGCAATGTGGCAAGCCAAGTCATTGTCATCACCTCTTATGATGTTCCAAGAGCCCTTCAAAAACAGGTTTTAGAGAAGGATGACACGGCATGACTGTGAGATGTCATAAGAGAAAAAGATGGAATAAGGGCAATGGGTATCTAAAAAGTTTAAATTTACCCTTCTACAAGATGCAGTATCTTTTCAACAAATCCTTTTTATTGTAGAAGTTATCCTACTTTACCACCACATTCTCCAAAGTCCTTCCATAAAAACACACCCCATGTGGAACCAAGCAACCTTTGCAATGGCAGAACACATTGTGAAGTCATGTAAAGCACTGAAGAGTTTTCTCCCTTCATCTGAGCAACACAAAGAATTTGGGTAAGACTGTAGTAGCGATACCCAGAGGCTCATTTTTAGCATGATTTAAATTAAAACCAACTACTGGAACTTTAATGTGCTGTGGAGAGAACTTTTATCTTTTTTTAAACCCCTTGTCAAAAGGGTTGTGCAGACATTTTGTCCCTTTGTCTTGATGCTGCCATCACACTCCACCACAAAAACCCTCCTTCATTCCATCCCAGTCTGCAAATACAAGTGCAGAACTAGAGTGGGGCCACACGGAGCTCCCATGGTCCCTGCTGAGATGATCCATCATGGCCTGAAAAGCCATGGATACTGTATGTTTGGGAGGACAAGGTTTGCTGAACCCATCCATATAGTACCTGATGAGTGAAAGCTCAGGGAGGTAAGCCACAGAGAACAGAGACATACTAACATCACACAGACTGTTTCCAAAGTGGAAAACAGCTTATTTCAAACACTGCTGTTCTTTGGGAGCGCTGCAGGGGAGCCTGGCTTGGCACACAGCCCTGTAACTCACTCGTCAGGGAAGAACTCGAGGGTACGGCTGCCGGAGGAGATCTGACACATGGTGTGGCTGCGCCGCTGGCTGAACCCCGCCGTGGTGGGAGACTTGTAGTGGATATTCACAGAGGGGTAGGTCCTCTTTGCTGGGGGAGGACTGGAGGAAGAGCTGAACAGACGGCTGAAGCTAGTGACAGAAAAGGGCCAACAAGTAAGAGAAAAGGTTCCTGGGGAGACAAGCACCATAGATACAGAAAAAGAGAAGCAAGAGGTTGGGATCAAAGGCTGCAAGCCTGTCACAAAAACTGCTCTACTTCAAACTCAGACCTACATCCTTGGATTGATTGGCATAAGGTGTTTTTAGCTTCCAGAAATAGGTACCTTCTAAAAACAGCCCTTTATTACAACTGACTGTGAGTGTGTCCTCATAAACCAGGACAGAGTATGAAAGTTTCCATTCCAGGATACTCATGAACTTTTTCAGCTTGTGAAACAAAGTCAATGTGCATGGTCAGATCTGATTTTAACCTCACTAAGGACAAAGGAAGCCCTTGAAGGCAAAAGGGTTAAGCCAACTTCTATCTGACTTTAATGTCAGAGTCTATTAAGTTGTCTGAAGTAGAAATGGCAACACTCCCCGTTTTCTTAATCTTGCATGAACCACCGAAGAACTTACAACTGCCAAATGGTGGATTTCTTCTTCTCCTGCACGGATGGGTGCTCACGGGAAGCTCTATGGACAAACACAGCAGAACCAAGTTAATTTCTGCATCTCTGCCAAGCATCAGGTCATTTCCATCAAGGAAGCCATGCTGAAAGTCAGAATTCATTCTAACATGTTTCAAAAGACACCAGGGAATGGGACATGCCCTGGTCTTCAATGCAAGCTCACCCAACCACTTTAAGTAACAAGGCTCATGTGAAAGGCAAGTGTGTTTAACGTGATTATCAACTCCCTGTAAAACTGTCTGCCACAGACAGTGTGGGAACTACAGAACCTAGCACTGGAGTCACTTCAAGCCGTAGCCTTTAGAACTCATCATTCAGAAGCAATACTCCTCCCTAGAGCTTCTCCCAGATTAATAAGCACACAAGAAACAAGCAAGACAAACGACTGTCCACTGTCCCCAAATAACGGTGGTAACATGAGATTTGCAGTCCAAGTTCAGGAACAGGAGAGAAAGAATTGGTGTTAGGAGAAAAGCATCTACTGTCTGGAAAACTTCCAGTACTTCTCAACCGTGTGTCAGTAGGGGATGCATTGATCATAAGGTAAAACATGAACAGGTCCTGTCCTAAACAGGAATGTTTTCCAACACCCAGGCTCACCTGATCATCTCTGTCCACCTGACAGCCTCCTGAAGCTCCATCAGCCTCTCCTTGTACTGGTTGCGCTCCATCAGGACCCGGGCCATCTCCACACGGGTGAAGCGCCGGCGCTGGGCAATGGGAATGTTGTCCTGCAGAGGGGAGGAGCACTGCTTCAGCCAACAAAAGATGGAATGGGATTGAGGTTAGTACCGGACACATCAGGGACAGACACATATTTGTTAGTTCTTCTCCTGCCCTGTTTGATTTCACCCCCATTTCCCCATATGAGGAGATAATTCAGACAGTGAGCTCCAAACTATGGCCATGGACCTCCATGGGTTCAGCAAACCCATGGAAACTAGAATGAGAATCACTACCAACTTGAACACATAGCCCTCGCATACACAGACCCCAATGTGGGACTATTGCCAGCAAGGTGCTTTGACAGTCTGCAAGGAATGGTAAGAATTGACAGTGGTCTGTTGGTCCAGAAATTTGGAAACCAAAAATTCAATTCATAGAAAAGCCAGTCACAAGCAGCAGGGAGCACCACATAATGCCACCTGCCCTCTCAGGAGGACTGCAAGGATGTTTTCTGCTAGTACAGATGGATAAAGGTAGGATACAGGAAACTAAGGAAACACCTTTTCCTCTTTGGTGACACAAATTGACCTTCCAATGAGGGCAGAGGCAGATTTGGGTTGGGAACAAAATGAATAAAAGTCTGTTTTGTCTCTTTTGAAAAGTGGAAAATGAGAACAACATGACTAAAAAAATATCTGCCCAAAATAAAGACTGCAAGGGTTTCGGGAACTCATTACTAGAGGTGGTACATGGTTGTGCTAGACTGTGGCAATTCCTAAGCTCAGCCTGGTTGGTAAATGCTGCTGAGAGCTGGAACAGCACAAATTAACCAAGTCTCTCTCTAGCCTCCCTGGACTTTGAATCAAATCTGTATGACTAGTCAGAACAAGAACTGTATAAACAAAAAGGAATTTATCAATTATTTTTTAAAATTATAAAAAGAACCAGACCTCCTGTCGTTCAACTGAAAACAAATCCAACTCTCTTCATCAGCTCATGAGCACAACGTGAAAATGTTCCCATCTACCTAAATTCTCAACAGACCAAGTTCACTCCAAATAAGTCAAGAGATCTAGGCTAAAACTGAACCAGTCTTATACCTTGTGTAAGAAAGAAACAGTAACATGACATAAGTAAATGTATTTAATTCCTTGTCCTAGCAGGGACATTTACAAGGAAAATCTTGTTACTGCTTGATTTGCCATTTTTTTTCCAGCTACAGTTGGTCTTTGTTGAATAGCCTCTATCCCAGTCAAAACAGTTTCAAGAGCTGTCCTAGAAGAATAGCCCACAAGCCTTCTCTGTCTGTACAGTGTAACAGGCAATACTGGCTTATTGAAAAGAATTAACAAGAAAAACGCAGCACTAAGACATGGCGGTAGACACTCTTGCAAAGCTGACTGTGTAAGCTGGATTTCAGAGCATGATGTGCTCACAGCTACATCTTCACTGCCTGCATGGGGACAGGCTCTTCTGGAGAAGCCTGACAGTCGTAACACCCTGAGAGAATCCACACTGCACACTAGATTTTGATTCTAAATTAGGATGGTATTGAGCAGGGCAGTGCTCTAGCACTCAGCCACAGAAACTACATCCTGCACAGTCATACTGCCACCGGGTCGGCTGCTCCTCTGTGCCAGATTCTGGTTTGAAAGTTGTACGAAGGGATTTCATGCTCATCAGCCACAACCCATTCACCACCCTTGCCCTCATTGCTATCAATCTGCATCTCAGGACTCATATACATGACGCAATACAGGTAAATAAATCAACCCCCTTTCCCCGCAGGCATTTTAGTAATGTCATATACCAATTCTGTACAGAGATAGCTGCTTACATCCTCCACCTCCTCTTTGGGCTCTCGTCGGGCAACAATTGCTTCAGATTTCACTCTAGGAAACAGGAAGAAAGGGATCAAAACAGCAAGTGACACCATGGCTGGGTCTGGGAAGAGAACCAGCTATGGGAAGTCTGGCTGCATCCATCACCATGTGTACCAAGTGTACAAATTCTGAAATGCTTCTCTGGCATTTTCCCTCCCTCTTCCAGTACATTACTCTGAAGAGCTTCATCGACCCTTTTTTTTCAAACATTTGTTGTGAGCACCAAAATACTGACCACGGGAAGAATTCAGCCAGTTTCTGTTTCTGAACCAGCATCTACATTCAAATATTTTATGAGTACTGAGCCATTTTCGATAGGGAAAATTCTAGCTTAAATGCTTCTGCTGGACTGCTTCTGGTTTCAGTAGATTCTCTGATTCTTTAGGATTCAATACAGTGGAAAAAGCCCCTAACATGAAGAACAGTTTCCCAAAATGGTAAAGAACACCAAACCCTGATAAAAAATACTGGAAGTATTTGAGTGCTTTCAGTTTCTTTGAACTCCTACTTTATGAGGCATTACAAAAGGCATTTTAAAAATCTCCCTGCTTGCAAGACTACTTTCATTTCATGCATTCTGAACAATAAAGAGACTAGTCTGTGTTATTCTTGGTGATTCTGAGCTCAGACTACAGAACCTTCTCGATTCCAGCTGGAGAACAAACCCTGTCCTCTGTCCTGAGCACCTGCAGTCATGCACAGCCAGCCACAATGGAACTGTTCTGCTCTGAGCTCCAGGAGGCAGCTTTGTGTGTATGGATGTGAAACCATCCCAGGCTTTGCTGGGCAGTTGGGCTTTAGTTTCTCTAGTTTGAAAGGAAGATAAAAATATTTTAATTCTGATACATATTCCTGTATCAGAATTTAGAATCTCTTCTGCCTCTTCTCAGTCTTAACATGAGCAATGAAACAATTATTGATATAGGCATTTAAATATTTCTTGTGCAACTCTGTATGAGCTCTTTCAGTAAATGAATGGGCATTCACTCCTCTCACAGCTAACCTGCCTGCTAGGAGGATCAAGTTCTTGGCAGTTTCCTTCAAAATTATTGGTCTTGAAACTCCCCTTCTTTGGGTGGTTTTGGTTGTTGTTGATTGGTTGGCTTTTAATTGCAAATTTACACCCTAAATGCTCCACTCCAGGGAGCCTAGGTTTGGAGCTGCTCCTTCAGAATTCCTTATCCTGCCTTCTTGTGCTCCCTAAAGTACCTTTAAATGCCAATGCTAATCCCACGAATGAAACAGCCAGCGTAAAACAGAGGAGGTGGGTTTACCATTCTTTACTCCCAGTTCCTTGGAGCAGGGGAGTAATCACTCACCTCTTCAGCTCCTCCTCCAGCTCCTTGACTCTGGTTTCTATTTTGGCTTTGGCCTGCTTTGTTGCCTCCAGTTCTCCCTTCAGCACCTCCTGCTCACCAGACAGCTGGTCCACCTTGGCAATCAAATCATTCTTCACAACGTTCAAAGCATTTCTTAAAGGTGTGAAAGGGACAATAAGCAAAAGTGCCCCAAAGTAGCAGTTGTCCATAAAAGAGATCTTTAACTAAAGTCACAGATGCTACTAGGAAAGTTGAAACAAGTGTGTTTAACAATTCAGTACAACTATCACTCAAGGGAAATTAAACTTTGGGAAGATGGGGCTCCAGAAGAACAGAAAAGTCACCATAATTGTTCAGGACAATTATGTATCCTGACTAACAAATCAACCTCTCCTTTGGAAGATGACAGAACACTGAAGAAGGCATGTGTAGAGCAACCTATCTATTTTTGGCAGAATGAAAGTCTGAAATACACCCTTCAGAATTGCTGTCATCTGCAATTGAGGATAACTGCAGATGATGGTTATAGAAATATGCATTTCCAATCAGCTCCAAAACATCTTACATTTATAAAATCAGTACCTTCCCATCACAGTAGGTTCTCCAGCTCTCCCCTGGGAGTATTTGGCCTTCCTCTTCCCATCTCCTCAATTTTAATAGCTGGTTTGCCAGCTTTTCTCAAAAACCAACTTCATTACATTGTCTGCTTCTCCTCCATCAACTACGAAATATTTAAGAACTCAACAATGACAATTCTTTTTTTCCTAATGACAAACCTTGCAAATAAAACCTTACTATCAGCAGCATCCTCACGGAGACTCAGCCCAACACATGGATTGCCACTGAATTTAAAGCCTGAAACTTATCTCAGATGGCATCAGGCCCTACCAGCACATGCCTAGAGGCTTTATCCAAGTGTCTGCAGAAAGGAAACAGCTAGGAAATAGCTTAGGAGAGCAATTCTTCTTCTACAAGTGAAGGAACAAGTATTCAGGACAACCAGTTAGATAAGCAAGTGAGGAAGGAGTTTTGGCCAAGACCTACTCCAAGGTGACATCTTGTTTATAACCAGGCAGGTAGGTCAGAGCATGCGACAGTTCCTTACTTGGTCTCCAGCAGCTGAGAGTTCTCCAACAGCAGATTGCCCACTTCTTTGCCCATTCCTGAAAAGAAAGGCCAGGCAGTTTTCACCTGCTCTCCTAGAAACATGCAGCTTTTGTGGCACTGCCTAACTTATGCCCTAGGAAAAGAAATCACTTTTGTTAGGCTTCCCTAGATTCCTGTGTCCTGTGTGTAGAGTGGAGTGTCTCTACCTGAATGACGAAACAGCACCAGCAAAGACACCCATGTGTCCTGTAGAGAATCCAAACTCAGATCTAGCTTCTCACCCCAGTCTGCACAAACCTCTTTGGGAGGGACAGAGGGGAGAGCTTTGCTAATACCAATCAGGGAAGTCAAGGCAGTAACTCCTGGTTCAGCCATGAGCTATTGCAAACAGTTTTTATCATTCCTCACACAGACTGAAGGTAGAGTTTATGGGTTTTTCACAGAGGATAGCAGAACACTGTCCAAATTGCTGTCCTGCACACTAGTGATTTTCCTCCTTTCTTAGTATAAGCCAAATTTTCGGTTTGCATGATTTGGGATCATGGTTGTGATGAGTTTCATGCACATGAAAGGCTTCCCCATTATCGACCTTCTGCTAGAGCAATTTCAATAGGACTTCAGATTGTCCCTTGCTACACCTAGCTCTAACAGCTTTCTCACAGATGTTTAAAATGTGAAGTCTCGGTTCCACCACTTCAGACCCATAGTCAACATTACAGCAGACACTCTGCACTTGCACTTGGGCATCCATGTACAGCTGCAGTCTGCAGACTGGTTTACAAGAACACTGACACATCTGGGGCTAAGAGTAAAGGTTGAATTCAGTATTTCATAAAACCAATGAAATTTAGGGACCAAAAGCACATCTGGATTGTTTCCCACTGTCAGGGACTTGCTGAGTTCCAGGGTCTCTGTGTTATAGTGAGGAACAGAGGCCACCTGAGAGCTGAAGGCAGAGACGCCTCTCCCTGTTGGAGGACAGTGCTAAGGGGTGCAGCTCATATCTCACCACAGGTCCCAGAGCATGAAGAAGTCTCCCCACAATCAGTATCTGTCCTGCCCTCTGAACTCTCTCTTCTTTCATAGCAAAGACATCAACAGTCTTCATGATACGTCATTTGCTGATTAATTAGTATTTGCATAAAATAAAAACAACACAAACTTGAATTAAACAGAAGTTAGAGGAACATGGCAGGGCATGAAAAGTGAGAACACACCAAAACACTCCAACACACAGATCCTCTTCCCACAGTTAAATGGGATGAATTTATGATGACAAAAGCAAATTCCCAGCAAGAATGAGTAAGAAGCAGCATTTTCAAAAAACTTTTGAAAAATCAGTGGCAGACAATTAATCACTTTGATGTTTCAGGCCAATGTGTGTCAGAGAATATTCCAACATACAACAGTGGGAAACACTAATATCAATGCAAACTACAGCGTGTTTTGGGTTGGTAAGGTAAAGGATCTATAGTCCTTTTTTTTTTGGTGACATGCCGCGTATCAGTCAGAAGACTCAGAAGTCTTCAGTTTATTGAATTTTTTTCTTGCTTATTTTTAGTGATTTTACAAACAATCAATTAAATATTTAGCCTGTAAGGCATTACATTGGCACAAGAACATTAAAGGAACTGAAGAACATCAAGGGAAGAGCTCACCCGCATCTTTTTTGGATTAAATCTTTTTCTTTCATATTCTTGAGTCATCCCTCTCTGCAGCTGTTTTTGGGAGAGAAAAATTCTGGGGAAGAGGGTGAGCTATCATGCCAGAACTAAAGGCCACACAGCATTCCATCAGTATCCTTCACCACAGCTTCTGCTTGTGTGTGATGCAGTGACAGCCCAATGCCTTAACCATCTAGAGGTCAGAAAGGCTCCTCTGGCAATAAAGAAAAAGAGGAAGTCTCCCAGAGCCATGGAATGGCACCCCACAAGATCATCTTGCACAGGCTGTAATGGGACAGCTCTGCTCATGGGAAGAAAACTTTCAGTTGTCAACCCTTTGGGGCATGGAGCAAAGGGAGGTGAGGTCTGGGCACAGCCCTGTCCAGCAGAGCACCTACACCATATTCCTCTCACAGCCAGGCAAAGTGTGAAGCATCAAAGCGGATAATCAACTACAGTGAAACAGACCAGAATCCCCAAACCACCTCTACAGAGCAGCTGCATCCTGCTTCTTGGAGAGGTGCTGCCACCACCACAAAAAACCAAACCAAGGTGATGCAAGACATATGGATGGATGATGAGTGGATAAAAGGAATGTAGAAAAAAATGCACAAAAAAGAGAAGAGAAGAGAAGAGAAGAGAAGAGAAGAGAAAAGAAAAGAAAAGAAAAGAAAAGAAAAGAAAAGAAAAGAAAAGAAAAGAAAAGAAAAGAAAAGAAAAAAGAAAAAAGAAAAGAAAAGAAAAAAGAAAAGAAAAGAAAAGAAAAGAAAAGAAAAGAAAAGAAAAGAAAAGAAAAGAAAAGAAAAAAGAAAAGAAAAGAAAAGAAAAGAAAAGAAAAGAAAAGAAAAGAAAAGAAAAGAAAAGAAAAGAAAAAGGCCTTTGCCTTACCAAAGAAATCATCCCGTACTATGAGAGCCATCCCATACGAGAAAGGGAACAGAAAGAGATGGGGACAAAGGGGAAGAAAGGAAGAGAAAAACAGCAGCCATTAAGTACCAGTCTGTAAACAGCAAACAGAGCAGCTTGTCAGCACATGTATAGTGTGTGGTGCCAGTACACATGATGCTTGGTAGAAAGTTACCTTGTTCTACTGCAGCCTGACCTAACAGGGACTTAACTTTAGAGTGTCACAGAACGGTTTGGGTTGAAAGACACCTTTAAAATTCACATCCATTTCCAGTCCCCTGCCAGGGGCAGGGACATCACCCACTAGACCATGCTTCTCTAAGCCCCACCCAACCTGGCCTTGAACACGCCTAGGGATGAAGCAGTCCCAGTTTCTCTGGGCAACCTGGGCCAGGGCCTTACCACTCCAACCGCAAAAAAAATTTTTCTTATATTTAATCAAAATCTTCCTTCTTTTGTTTAAACCACCACCCCTTGTCCTATCATAACAGATGTCAGGATAAGCTTGAGATGACCTCATCTGCTTCCTTCATCATTTTCCCTGTATGATACATCCTTGAGTTTCCCATTGTCACAACAAAGGCAGGTCAACAAACATTGTGAAGAGGGTGAAGAAAGGACAGTAGCAGGGGGAAAAACACAAAAGTGAGGCTGAGTATCAAAGCTTTCATCTGACCTAAAAAGGCCCAAATCCACCTCCACACTGCAACAAACTCCAACCCAACTTCAGTGGGAGGTTTTCTGAGAAATGTTCACACAAAATGTGGCTTACAGTAAAGCCAGTTTGAATGAGAAGAAGGGATGATGCCGTCCCTTTCCTGGTATCATCACAGAGCCCACACTGAGCAGTGCCCGGCACAGGGACATGGCAGAGCTTGTTGGCACGTGACACTATCGCAGCTGCCAGGTCACCACCTTTACTACAGGGCAAATTTTACCCAGTTTGCACCATAATCAAGAGAGATTCCCTTGACTTCAACTGAAATTGCATCAGGGCCCAAGTGTATTTTTCAAGCAGGTGCAAACCTGATGGCAGAGTATGGCCCTAGGGCAGTGAGCAGCCTCCCCCAGCAAAGGACAGAGCCATCACCCATCTCCTGAGACAGAAAGGCAAAGTTTTCACCAAAGACAGAGGCTTTGCCACTCCAACCCATCACAAAAGTGTCTTTGATGTCACTAAAATACCCAAAGGGGGTTGTTTTGCACCAGGTAACCCCCCACAGCCAGTGGCAGATGAGGGACTCCTCACAGCACAGGCCATGGAGATTACAGTGGGACCCTCACTCAGTCTGTGCCCACTCGATCTCTGCTACAAGTACCCTTCTTGGCAGAAAAAAAGCCCTTTGAGCCCCAAGACCTTGAGTGACAGGCTAGTGCAACACTGTGGAGCAAACCTGCCCACAGCCACAGAAAAGAAAGCGGGTTGAAAGGTGGCAGGAACGTGAGCAGAGCAGGGACCTCCTGCTGCAGGGAGCCACCAGTGTGAGGCAATCAAGCAAAGTGAGGTGGGAGAAGTCTGCAAAGCCAACCGTGTTTGGACAAGAGCAGGGGAGTATCACACGTGTATACCACAATATCCAACCTCAACCAGAAAAAAAGAAACAAGGAGAACTGAGCAGGAGATACACACCTGAGAACTCCCCTATGCGCCATGTCCAGCGAAGCACAGAGAGACAAGGGAAAAAGGAAGTGAAAAAGGATCCATCAGTGACTAAAACCAACAAAATCAAAATTTTGTCCAAAAAAAATTAACAATGATTCAGCCATTTCAATGTCAAAAGGCATGAAATAGTAAGGACAGGACCTGCCATAGCTGTTGATGGCATGATTCTACATATAGGACAGAAAAAAACCCCAAGGAAAGGTAACCCATGGTACAACTGCAACCACCTACCTCAGCTATCCCCAGATTTCCAGATTTGGATCTGAGGCAATCAGATCTTCCTGGACTGGGTAAACCTTTATTATGTCTTTATTTAGTCATCTACCTCTAAATGCAGAACAGCTCATTCCCACTAACTCTCACTTCCCCACACCCTGCATTTTAACAACTGTATCTTCTGACCATAACTGTGCTCTTCAGTGACACTTCAAGCTTGCAAAAGACAACTGATTGCATTTAAAACCTTTTTTTTTGTATAGTGTAGGACTGGGACTTAGTTTGATAATCTCATTTCAACTTCTGTACACAACACTGTAAATAAACTAACCACTAATAACACTGCATTTCTGTCTTTACTACAGACCCTCTGCTTTTTTAATTTCCAAAGCAAATATAGTTGGTTATCCTAAATGTGAATCACAGAACGGTTTGGGTTTGAATGATCATCCAGTTCTACCCCCTGCCATGGGCAGGGACACTTTCCACTATCCCAGGTGCTCCAAGCCCCCTCTAACCTGGCCTTGGATACTTCCAGGGATGAGGCAGCCACAGCTTCTCTGGGCAATCAGCTCACCACTGTCACCACCCTCAGTAAAAGGGCCTGTCCATTGAGCACACCCAAACTGCTGCTGTGATCGTTTGTGTCTGGAAACACCTGGGATAGGGAAGAGCAGGAAGGGGGATCTGGTAGAAGGGGAAGCTGAGAAAAGGGGAGATGGGAGAACAGGAACCTACCCAGGATCACTTGTGATTAACAAGTGTATATGCAGGAAAACTGCCAACTAGTGCTCCCAAGTCTGTAGGAGAAATAAGGGAATTTGGTTCTCAATGCTCATTAGTAAATAATTGTTCTCACTCCACATTTTCCTCCAGAATACTTCCTATATCCCATGTATGTAAAGCAGTATTAGAGGCAGGAGGAAACCCATATGTTTTGTGGTTTTTATTAAAAATAATAAAACATGAAGAGTGCCAATTATGTACCAGGAATAAAGGGGATTTTCCATTTCAGAATCAGACTTGACTGCCAGCCAGTGCTCAAGGGTAATTTCTATAAGTCCTGTTCTTAAGGTCATCTTTAATTAAATTTCTCTTTCTTTAAGGAATTGAGACAAAAAAAGGAGAATATTCTTTACAGATTGACTGCCAAGTTTTGAGAGACTGGAGGAAGCAGTAAGTCTTCACTTAAGTGAGCTTGGAGTCATTAATGAATTTGATTTACAGAAAGAAGCGAGCTGAAGAGGACTCTTTCAGCTTGTGGATTTTGTTCCCTATATCATGTTCATAAAGCACCATTTCCTCTTAGTCTCTGCAGACTCAAAAGTACAGCACAAAGAGAGAACATTCTACTGAACAAAAAAGGCAAAATTTTGGATTATGTTGACAGATTTTTGTCAGCCCTAAGATCTAGCCCTTTGCTTCTATCTTTACCAGACTTTCTTTTGTGCTTTCTATTGTGCAAAGACAAAAAAAGTACCAGTCACATTTGTTGTTGAGAGACACAATCTCTGAGATCTCGCCGTGCTTCCTCTCTTTGTACAACCAGCAACGTTTGTGTTCATTTTAAAAACATCTTTATGTACCAAAGTCAGTGGCCAGAACTCAGCAAAATTATTAATTAGATCAATGTTGATCACAGAACAAGGCACAGTCCATCTCCCAGATTTGAAAAGGAACCAGTCTTCCTATTTTGTTGGCCTGCCATGGGATCCCCTGAAAGGGTTCTGCATCTCTGCTCAGGCTAGAAAATGGTCCCAGTACAGAAATGTCCTCCTTGTAAGCCATGCTGCAGTCTTCAGAAACCACACTGTGATCTTCAGGGCCCACGCTTACAAGGGCACTGTTCAACAAAGTCTTTGTACACTTTATTGCAAGTGGTAACTCCCAAGCAACAGACATCTCAGAGGTGAAGCACCTTTGACTTCATCCAAGACTGCAGTGAACAACCATGCAAGATTTGGGCAAAAAAACCCTTTGGTCCTTTGAAAAGAACAGTCTGCATTTCTTGCTGATCACTGGGTCAGGCTACAGGGTAATCCCAAGGGGAAGTGGGGAAGTGGATTTCCAGAAGGCAGGCTTCCAGAGTGGGAAGCACATTGTCTGAAGCTGCTCATACACCGAGTAAGTAATTTTCCAGAACAGTAACTCTTCCAAGCCAATAATATCTGATACTCCAGTCATTTTGGGGGGAGAAAGAAAGCAGCAGTTGGCATAGTGATTAGCAGACAGAGCCGCAGAATCAACTGAACACTCCTTGAGGAGGAAGGAGTGGACAGGAGGACCAAGATAAAGCAGATATTCAACAGCAAGATTATCCATGGTTTTAGTGCTTCGATTCTGCTAGGAAGACAGCTGCTGATAATGTATGAAGCTGGCTAATTCATTCCACAGCTTTAACCATCACATGTAGTTCCTACTGTCAAGCTTCCCTTTAAGCAGGAGCCCCAGCCCTTCTGCAAATGGCTACTAGCATCCAGGGGATTGTCAAACCTGGAAATCTTGCTTTTCCTTCAAAATTCTTAATCTTGTAAATATCTGTACAGATTGGCACCCATTGCAGGCAGAGTAAGCCTGTGTGCTCATCCTGAGGCTTCTGCAGATTTTTTTTTGTTCTGGCAATCTGGAGTTGAAGGTGAAACAATAATGGTTTTGTGCTTTAGGCAATGGCATGAGGGCTCTCATACCTGCTGTATGATTTTTCAAAAAACCAACCCAAACCTACTCATATCAAAAGGCTATTGCGAGCATTCTCATGATTGTCTGATTCATGTTCTTAATTCCAGTCACACTATTGACTATAATAGTACAGTTTCAGATACTTGGCCTTCATCAAACAAGAAGTAATTTAACTCCTTTCCAGTCTTCAGTCCGCATCTTCAAGGTAAAGTTTTTGTTTAATAGGGCAAAATCTATCTCCCCTGCAGAAACATATGCTTTTTAAAGGTCCTGATACAAGACATATCAAAGCTGATACAAGTACCTTTGTAATTTGGGCAAAGGTGAGCTGCTGTAAGTCTGTATGACACATTTTAGCTCATTCTATTCTGGACACATACACAGAACTAAACTTACAAAGATTATCCATAAGCAGATCTATATCAGTAATCACAGAAAGGAAATGTTCGCTTTCAGATCAGATCTCTTGCCACTAAGTACACATAATGCCTTGTTTCTGGAGTCCTCATGTGTCCTAGGGCTCCTTAAAGCAACCAGTAACATGGAAAATGAGCTACACTGTTATAAACTCAATCAGGTACCCTTGTCACCTGAGTATTCAAAGACCACTTGTACTGATGCAGGAAAACAGCAAGAATTAAAAACATGCTTAAATTCTGTCAAAAAACAAGATCTAGCTACTCAGGAATCCAATAGAAAAAGTAGAGAGACGGCTCAGAGTGCTCTCTGAGGCAAAGTGGCTTCTCTGACTGCTGCAGGGTCCCAGCCAGGAACACAAAACACAGCCTGGCTACAGGTATTACAAACATCTTCAAAATCAGCTTAAAAAGTTAATTATTACATCTCTTAGGCTGACTGCAAAACAGTAAATACTGCATTACACACCATAAGTTTTCCACATAATTTAAACATCAAAAACTTAACCAAATGAGTTACTTTCTTACAAATTTCAAACAACTGTTTCTCTCAGTATAAAATTACTGGGGGAGGAATTTTCAGCCAGAAGCAGAAGAAACAAATTTTGTCTTCAAATTATTTGTGTGGAGAATCCTGTAGAAAAATAACTTATGCACTAAAGACAACCTAAATAAAAGTCATCTAACAGCTGAGATTATTTTGTAAATAATCATGACTGTACTGAAGGTACATGCTTCTATCACATGTATCTCAATTTCCATGCATTCTTAAAAAAGAGAAACATCCAAGTTCTGAAAGAAAAAGAGAATTTAAATGTTTCTAGAAGCTTAATATGGAGTCATTGTACCAGAGAAAATAACAAGGTTTTACCTAGCAGATCTGCTCCTTCATCAACATCTCCAATGGCCTCAGACCCTGCTGTGGAAAGTTCATGGTACAGAGAGTCTGTGTTGATGCCAAATGCTTTGTTCACAATCCCCTGTGTTGGGCTGTTGTTGGAAGAAAAAAACCAGAATGAATCTTGTTACTTGGCAACATTTAAGCTCAAATATTTATCTTTGAAATACTGAGCATCTCACACTATTGCAATCAAAACCCATCTGTTCACCCACTGAATGAATCAGGAAGCACACTGAGTAAAGAAAATAGCATGTGTTATTCTCCATATCATAGACTTATGAAATGATTTGGGTTGGAAGGGACCTTAAAGACCACCTGGTTTCAATCCCCTGCCATGGGTAGGGACACCTTCCACTATCACAAGTTGCTCCAAGCCCCATCCAACCTGGCCTTGGACACTTCCAGCCAAAGCCGCTCTGGGCAACTGGTGTCAGGGCCTCCCCACCCTCATGGACAAGAATTTTTTCCCAATATCTCATCTAACCCTGCCCTCTGACAGTGGGAAACCATTCCCTATTGTCCTGTCCCTGCAGGCCCTTGTCCAAAGTCCATCTGTCCTGGAGCCCCTTTAGGCCCTGGAAGGGGCTCTGAGGTCTCTCTGGAGCCTCCTCTTCTCCAGGTGAACTCCCTCCAGCCCTCCAAGCCTGGCTCCAGAGCAGAGGGACTCCAGTCCTTGGAGCATGTCTATGGCCTCCTCTGGACTTGCTCCAACAGCTTCATGTCCTTCTTATGCTGAGGACACATTTATCATCCACAACCTCAAAGCTCACCCAGATGATTTACTCTGAAGTCACACAAGTTAAGGTCGATTCAGTATTTCACAGAAAAATTTCACATTGCAGAAGAGCTCAGCTTTGACCTGTCAGATTCTGCAAAAATTCTCATGCTCCGGTCAATCTAGATAGAAACCTCAGACAGCAGTAAGACCAAATAAGAAATTCAATGCTGAAAACAGCAACAGCCTTTTTACTTGGCCAGCCAATAAGTACAATCAGTCTGAAGGGCCCATTTTTCTTTTGGGTAAGGCTATGTATTGAAAAGCATTTCTTCACATGTCCTCAAATGTATTTAATTAAAGGTAAATCAAAGTTAATAGTTTTTAGTCTTATCAGATGACAGTACATTTCCACCTCTCAGTGTCTCTGATACCATAAAGAATCTTCTTGTATTTCCTGACAGCCTCATGGCTCAAAGCAGCAAAGAGTTGTTACAGGATGTGCAGGTGAGGCAACTTCTGGGATTGTGGCTGTCTACTCTAAAAAATTGCTTTAATGTGGGTTATAAACACTTTGCAGTGCTTTGCCTTGTATGAGTAACATCAACCAGCATGAGCAGCAGCTGTGCAATTTCTCCAACAATCTATCAGAAAGGTCAGCACCAACACAGATGATCTCAAGTTTTATGGCTTCATTATCACATAAACAATCCTAGTGATTATAAATGGAGTGTAGTAGCTGCTTCTGATATTGCAGCCACAGCACACTGCAAAGAAGAGGAAAAAAGAGTGGGTTTTTCAATTACAGAAAAATTCCAGCCACCCAGACATCTGAGAGCACTGAGGAAGCACAAATGGTGCTGTGATGGCACTGCAATTAATCAGTTCACGCAATCCAACAGTCAGCACAAATGAAAGAGAAACCAGCACTCCGTCTGACCTGGAGACTTAAGTCAGATTGAACTTTCCTGTTCAACATTCAGCTTTCAGAGGTATATGTATCATGAAAGCACTCTGCTTTCAGAGCAGCACACACACTGTCAGCAGTCCAAGTCAGGCAGTGTCTCCTGTAGCTCTCAAGTCTTACCACCTGGAGTAGAGATTCCTGCCTGAAGAGCTCTGGTGCATCAATCCTCTCTGTTTCCTTCTTTCCCCTGGATTTGACCATTTTTTAATCTGATCTCATCAGTCACTTTTGTCTTCTCCACACTGAGCAGTTTCAACTCCCTGGATTCCTCCTGACCCTAAAAATAGTCCAGGTATCCTACATGTCCCAAGGGGAGCTTAATTGTGTGTGCCTTCCCAGATGAGAAATGCAGGTGTTATTGCTGCTCATACCCTTCTCAATGGGGGTGCTCAACAAGGTGGGCAAATCCAGTCCAGATTGGGACCATTAGATACTCTTGCTTTCACTCTGCCAGGGTACTGTATTTTCTGCATATCTGTAAGATTTTGGGGAGGTTTTTTGCTGATACAGTGCCAAATTATCCACTGGACAAGGGTAAAAGGTAAACTTTAGTAAAAACAGATCAAGGTACCTATACCTCACAACAATGTGGTGCCAAAATTAATAGCCTTTAGGAAGCCTCCTATTTAGAACAAAATGGGTGATAGGTAGGGATCAGAGCAGCAGAATAGTTTAGTAAAAGTCTGATGATTCTTCTGAAAACTGTGTTGAGGATTCGCAACCACTCCTCAGTGCACTGATGGGTCATAAATGCTCTGACCAGCCTCACCTAGGAACTGCACCTACCCACTGGTCCCAGGGCTCCCTTTGACCTCAGGCCTATGCCTTCAGTTCTTTGCTAAGATGCACCTGTCTTCAGTCCTGTCTCCTGCTGTTCATGGGTAGCACTGGGACCGAATTCACACCCTTGCTTTGTCTGGGGCTGCTGACAGGGCTCACTACCAGTGATCTGAGCCTCCCTGCTCAGAGCCTGTGGGATTCGGATTGCTGAGGTTAGCTCTGTTTGTCCTCCCTTTGGGGGGGTAGCCCTGCCTCCTCAAATACTTGACAAAATTAGAACTGAAAGAAACTTGAGGTTTTAAAATGGAATTCAGAACTGAGGTTTTATTGGACAAATGCACCTTTTCCCTATTCCTAACAGCTTAAGCCCATGTGCTCTTTTCTTGTCTTAAAACTTCTGCTGCTCTATCATCTCTCTAAACCCCCAGACCAGTAAGGTAAATGAGTCCACTCCTGGGTCAGCTGTACACATCCTCCTGGAGATCACCAGCAGGCATCTGCCTTTTGGAGAACCCAAAGCAGGTCAGGACCTCTGATATTAGGCAGAATATATGGACTGTCTCAAATAGCTGCATTGTGAGCTCACTATGAGCCAGAGCATCCATTTGTCACTACTCATGAAGCCAAGTGACAGAGCACACAGGGTAAAGTCACAATCAGTACCTGCTACCCGTGCGTTCCAGGCGGGGATCCTGACACATATCCAGCTCTGGAGTGGAATCAATGATGTCCTGGACATCGGACCACTCATCGCTGCTGCCCATCCCTAGGTAAGACAGTATAGATCACATACAGGATCAGGACTTGCAGAGAATGGTATTTCTTGAAGGGACTTTTACAGCTTTGAATATTGAGATTTGAAAATTTCGTGGTGCCATGTTCAAAGTCTTAAAATCAGAACAGAAAGTGGTTGAAGGTGGTCTCTCAATTCCAGAGCAGGTACACCATAAGCATTCCCCTTCCCACACCCATTCCAAAGCATCATTAAACTCATTGCCCTGAATACTCACTAAAATGGGATCAGCAGAAATATTTTATCCGTTGAAGTAAATTCTAAAACTCCTTTTTTATCTGCCAATAAAAAACTCCTCCATCCCCAGACAGCATTAGCTGAGTTTGAAGGCAACACAGCGATTTTCTGTACATCTTCATAGAAATTACTATTGTTAGGAACTGGCACTATTTAGTTTTAACAGAAACAGGTTTTCAATACAAATTTTCAAGTCTGCACTGGTTTAGATACCCATTACAGTGAAACTTGACTTCAAAACCAATAAATGAAATGTGGTTTGTGTGTAATCTGCAACCTGAAGCCAATATTTAAAGAATAAGGAGTTCCTTCCTCTTGTCAAGTCCTGTTTACTGAATACCAAACTCTTCAAAAGCCCAGACTTTAACCTATTCTGAACAAGCAACATGAACACTGTGTCTGTTCACACAAAGAATTTCTGAAAGATTAATGACCTAATTTGTGAATTACATTAGTCCCTCAATGAACTTAGATGTGACATTTTTGACCTTTCCAGACAATCTCAGTAGCCAAATATACAAAGTCCATGACAACTGAAGTGTTAATTTCTTTCAGGCTGGCATTGTGCCAGCTGGCAGCAAACCCAGGCTGGAAGACAAAGTGTGATGTGGATCTGTTGCCAAAGCAGGCATCCACACCCAGCGGGTCTAACACAAGCACAGCCTTCCTCAGCTTTATTTTACCAAGCTGGGAAGTTTTTCTGCAAATACCTCTGAGTAGCATTTTTGGTAGTTCAGCTCTAAGGCACATGCATCACTGACAGACATTTTAATTACAGATGCATAAAATACATGATTAAAATTCAAGTATGTGCATCACTTCTAATCATGGAGAATTGATTTCTTATTAGGGGTGAGAAATAGCTGAAAGGTTGAATATGAAGACCACATAAGGAAGCCGTAACTATCTGCTTTGAGCAAATTGCACAATATCACACTTCCACCAAGAAAGTGGGGGAAAAAATGGTTCCACTTCACAATTGCACACATACAAAAAAGAGATTATTTTGACCCATGAAAACTGTTGATAGTAAATGAGCTTGTAAAGCAGGAACTGTAAAAATCAGGGTATTTATAGGGCATTCAAACTACTGACATCCATGCTTAGCTTTCCTGATACAAGTGTTTCCTGGTCACAGCCAGACCACAATCTAACAGCAGGCTGTTCAGAAACCATATGCTTCCATGGACAACTCTCCTAGCCTCTGACAGATAGACATCTGTGACCCTGAGGGCGCCCTCAGGATAATACAGACTGGGACTCAGTCTCTTCTCCTCTCTCAGTTCTCCTTCAGTGCTACAGCAAACGATGTTATATGTTGGTTTATGGTCTTACTTCATTAGGAACCAGCTTGTGAATGGTAATTTCTGCTTCAGTAATAACTTAGTTATAACTTCTGCTTCCCAAGGAATAACTTGGATAAGAAGATTATCAGCTGGTTCAGATGTCAACCTCACAGACCTATGTTTACCCCTGTGCTCCTGCATATTAACCTAATGACCTTTGATAAATCTTACAGTCCTTTTGTAGTTTAAGTTCATGACATGTAAAACAGATCACTTCTCATTTCTGATGGCCACTGCAAGTCTCACAATCCAGGGTAGACCTGCTCAGACACTACATGGGCACAGCTGAAGGGCTTTTATAATGTTATTAAATCATTTATGTATTTAACAGCCTGGTGCTAAAGCTTAGAGAATGGCTTTCCTGACAAAAAATAATTAATTCAAATTACTAAAGTACTCTGGAAAATTGAGAGACAACAACTGTAGCTTCCACAGGTGTGGGAGTTCTTGTATGAGAAAGAGACTAAAAAAAATCAGCTAATTTAGCTGAGAAAAACAGCTGGGTACAATTATTTTAAACAAATCAGAGTGTGGGATAAGAGCGCAGAGGGAAAATAATTATTTAATCTCACAGACAAATTTGGCATTTGAACAACTGGATATAAAATACTTACAAATAAATACAGACAGAAAACTAAATATAAGCTCCTAACTTTCATATTGATGAGATCCAGGAACAGCTTCCCAAAAGCTCAGCCTAAGACGTGACTTGAGTGCTCATGAAAAAGGTTCCAAGACATGAATGCATATCACTACAGGGAACTGAACTCAGTAACCTGTTCCCATTCTATGAATTTGTGAAATTACTCATATAACTGATGTTTTCAAAAATTTACTACGCAGAAAACTGCTAACATCCAATTAACCCTGTCTCTTTCATGTACCTTTCCAAGTCAGGCTTCCTCAAATTCTATACTTACAGTGCAATCTCCCAGCCTTTCCCTGTAACAGAGAGACACAAGCACTGCTAAGTTGATTATGTTAGTGACCAAGTACCTGAGCTCCAGCTGCCATACCTATGCTGACGTTCCTCATCTCCTGTGTGACCTGGACTTCCATGTTCCGGCTGTTACGCTTTTCTCGTGCCCTCTTATTGCTCTTGGTGGTGCCATTGGTGTACTCGCTGATGGGCTGGATGCTCTCATTCAGAGGGGTGACAGCAGCAGAGGGCACAGATGATGTGGGAGTGTTGGACTTGGTTCCCGTGGTGCTCGGTGTGGCAGCTGCTGAGGACTGCCCAGATTCAGACATTTCATCTTGGGGGCACTGTGGCAATTCCAGGGCAGCAGAACAGAAAGGGAAAAGCACAATTATACATTTCAGTAAGTCCCATTTGCTGGTGTATGGCTGCCTTAAAGCATTATGAGCATGGTTCTTGCTCATTGTACCAGTTACATGTCCCATTGTTTGCTGGTGACACAGGGCACTACCACCACAGTGAAGCAGCAAGTTCTCGTGCTGAGCTCAACAAGCAAATCCCAGCTGCAGAAAGGGCTGAAAACCTTCTTCAATAAGGCTGATAACTCCTTCAATACTGAATACTGGTCTTCACAAATCACATTGGTATGTGATCTCAAGAAAGGTTGCCTTATCACAGGAGAAAAGCACCTGTAGCTCACACTGAGTACAGTGAAAGCTGAAGGGCTTTGGCACCTGCAGCAAACTAGGCCAGTGTTTCCCAAGGCTGGAAGGCAATATGGATATTGCTCGGGAAGGATCTGAAGTGGCCTCTTAGAAGTCTTGACTGATGTCATTACTGTAAGCCACCAATACACCTAGATGAGAAAACAGCAAACTGGTTTTGCCACTAAACTGCAGAAGCAGAGTGGACACTGATCTGGGATACTCTGGCTTGTCTGACACAGGAGACCTATGTCCCCAAACCACCCTATACATAGCTAGGCAGGCATGGGTCCAGCTTGAGAACACAGCATAAACAGGTGTGGTCTCCCAGTTCCAAATGGCAGGATGACAATGCCCAAGAATTCAGAAAGGTGAGAAATGAACACAGGAGATGGATTCTCAGTATGGAATGTGCAAAATGGCTCTTGGTGCAAACAGACATTACAGCTCGACTTCCTGTACCATCACCTCTTGAGGAACAAGGAGTCTTCAAGGCTTTGTCAGGATTTTACACTGTAAGCTGTGTTTGTAAATTAAAGCACAATGCTTCAGTCAGACAAGGAATGCCCTGACTAGCACCATGACCTCTCAGACTCAAAGGAGATTTCCCCACTCTTAAGGGCAGCCTGCTCTAATTACTGCCTGCAGGGAGGTGACATAGTTAATGCTGAGAGTTATATGCGACAGTGAGTTGCGACTGGGTGCAGTGGCATTCACCTGCACATCCAGACCCATCTTTCATCTTCACCACTGGCCTCTCTCCTCCTGTGCAAGTACTAGAGAGATCCTGGTTCTGCTCAGAGGCTGCTCTGAGCCCCCAAACCTCGAAGCTGTGACAGGGTTTCACTTTTCTCATCTGGAAGTTTCGTTCTCTTGTACTAATAACAGCTTCACAACATGACAAAAAAATCCAATATGGGATGAGTGAGAAGACTGAAAAAAATGGTGATTTAACCCTTTGCAGCCTTATTTTTGTTAAATCTGGAATTTTATTAAGATCTTCCTTTAATTAGACTGGCCTCTGTATGCTTATCTTAAAATGCTCAGCTGCACACTGCACTACAGAAGTCTAAAGGTTTACACTGCACCTGCGGACTTATACTGGAAACTAAGGTTTTTTACAATGGCCCTGCCATTAAATGCAATCCACATTTTGTGTATTTTCAGCATTGTTAGTCTAAATAGCACACACATTCCCACATGAATATCCAAACCACCTCTCTTCAATTATCCTGGTTTCAGCATCAAGACTGAGATGAGAACTTTGCACTTAGGCTGCTACATGTGAAAACCACACTTTCCACCTCTACTTCAATTTCCTGATTTAGGAGCTACTTTCCCAGTATGTAAAGAAAAAAAAGAGTCAAAAAGGATTTTTGATAATAAATAGGCTCCAGTAAGCTTTGGACTACCTCAACTGCAGTTTGCCTTCTGTGCTTTCAGATGTGCAAAGGGACAAAGATTATCAAGTGTGAAGTGCAACCATAAAACCTCTTTCCTCAAACAAAATTGCTGTTGGATGAAAGATTTCAGGGATGTTCTTGGACCCACTCTAAGTCGATGAGAATAAGCAAAGTTCAGAAGCATCTTAGCTGTGTAAGAGACACCTAGGTGGGTCCACTCCACTTGTCATTCCTTGTTCTTATGAACCAGATGTCATTCAAAAGCCCTGGATCATCAGTGTCTATAGGGTAATATCTGAACCAGCAATATCCTGTAACTTCTTGTTTATTGACATAACCTGCCCCTTACCCTGAACATCTGAATAAGTAATTACCCCAGTCTTTCACTACTCTTTGGTTACAGATGTGAGTTTTGTACTTCCCTAGAAAACACACTTTATCAACCTTCCAACCTGCATTGGAGAAATTCCTCCCAAATGTATGTACTACCAACATGCTCCTCTTCACAGCCCAGAAGCAGGTATCTTCCTTCTATTGTCTGAGTGCTCTGTTAATGCTAAATATCCTGCTAAGAGTACAGCTCTTCTCTCCAGCACAGGAGGCATTCTCCAAAACCCACAGCTCACCCACAGAATAATCTCCACAGCCACCACTTACCTACGGCCATACCTGTAAACCTCCTAAACATCAACTGTGTAGTAGTGACCTCCAAAATGCATTGTAAAGGCCCAACATTCATAGCAGTCATATGTCACCATGAGAAGCCACAATTGTATGGTTATAACACTGAAAGCATAGTACATAAAAACAAAAACGTTAAGGACTTTAAATCTCCAAAACACTGTATAAAATAAATGTAAAGCTGAATGCAAAAATAAAATAATGACAACAACTGAAATAGAATATAGTAATAAAAAGTAAACAAGGACACTTAAAATGTAAGTACAGCATGGCCTCATGAAGAAGGAAAGATAGTGAAAATTGTCAGGTACATACTGGGAAGGTGAGTCATGTGTGAGTGATGTCAGCAAAATATCAGACCTTTGAAGAAGAGGCTCATGGGAAATGCATGGACCATGCATAGCCTAATCTGTCAGACCAATCTCTGAATAGCGGAGAGGAGACCCCTGAACGGCAGAGCAGAGCTCAAGATGCGCCCAGGCAGCCCCATGAGCTGCTGCAGTGCAGGTGCAACACTGTGAGGATTTTGGAAGACCTGGTGCAGAAGGCAGAGCAGTAATGGTGACAGATGTACGGAAGGTAGATAGTGCAAGTCCAGAGCAGTGACTAGGCATAAGAGGAATATAAGACCTTTAAGCACAGTGCAAGAATTGGGCATTCAGACAGGATAAGAAGGAGCCCTTTTTAGTGAATACAGGAAGGCCAGGAGATCAGAAAAAAATGACAAACACTTTAAGGGCAAGTGCAACCCAATGCCTGGCCCCACCTGAGTTGCAGAACCATTGCTCTTATCAAAGTGGAGAGAAGGGACAGGTTCTACCATGTCCTCTCTGAAATAAGCTATTAAGAAGTGAAGGATTTCTCTTCACTCAATCCCTAACTGCCTCCACATACATCCCTCTCAACTTGGGGCCAGCCAAGTAAAGGAGATTAACCCTGAGACAAAGCAGCATGAGGAGCTGTGTCAAATCCTTCCTGCATCATATGCCAGATCTGAAGAACAATACCCTCCCACATCTAGCAGCGCTACTATGGGAGCAAACACAAAGGGAGAGGCTGCAAAGGGTTACGGACACAGATTGTCTCTAGCTTAATGAAAATGTGAGATGTTAGCAACAGTGAAGGAGTGGGAAACCCTTGCTCTGTGATGGTCTAGAAAACCTTGTAGCTGGAGTTGGACTGCAGCTGGCCGAGGTCACTCAGGTGCCAGTGGTCTAGTGTTGGGATGATCTTGGCCCCTATCTGTCCACGTACCATGCCATCAGCGAGGGGGAAGACATTCAGGGAGTTGGGACGTTCCTTCCTGCTAAAGAGACAAACAGGGAGAGAGAGGAAAATGTGTTAGCTGTGTACATGGCTCTGATAGAAAACAAACAGCACACTAGTGTATATGAAATACTAGTTACTAGAAACTGGACTGCAACTGTTACCCTCACATGGCAGCTGTCTGAACTCTGAACTCCCACACTGCCTTGGTGCTGGCTCTCAGACCCATGGTGTTACTGCTAGAGTAATACCTTCTCCTGAGGAAACTCTAAGATAGAGGGGGTCAGTGGCCATTAACAGGTACAACTGACTGCTCAATCAGTATGAGAAATTTGGAGAAACATGAAAGTGCAGCCAATTTAAGTCAGTGCTTCTGAGAAACAAAAGTACTGGAGGAAAATAAGCCACGGCAAACAACTCTCACAGCAAGAAAATAAAAGCTCCATAGCTACTAGAGATGTCACCACAGGGAGAGGAATAAGGCTTTTAAGTGTCATCCACATGAAACTTATGACATTCCACCCCAAATCTGGTGAGCTTCAACAACAGGAACCAGAGGGGTTGGATCACTTCCAATTCTAAGCAAGGAAGAGAGTACTTGTATTCGTTGATCTCCCTTGATACCCATATTAAAATGCACTCACAATTCAAAAACTAAACAAAGATATAAATAAATGCAACATGCATATTGCTAGGTGTCTCTAAGTGTGTTCTGTTCATCCTCTCCTTTCTGGCAACTGCAGGGACTCACTAGTGCAGGTCTGATTCTGAACAAAAAAGCTGGCATAGATTTTGAGACCAAGCTTCAGTGGGAGAAAATCTAGAGAAAGCAGAGGAGGTGGAAAGGCTGTGGCACCAGCTTGCCAAACCCAGCCCCTGCCAAGCTGAACTAAAATGATTCTCTGTGTGATGTGCATCCATACTTGGACTCAATCTTATTTCACCTATTCCTGCACAGGGCTTCTGCTTAATCTTGGGAGTCTGATGACACCTGCTCTTCTGTAGCACACTGTTAGTAACAGCAGACCTCCACCTGCCTTTCTGTAATGATCATCAGCATTGGGCGTCATGCCCAGGCTGGGAAACAAGGGCAGCCACCTCACCTGTGACCACAGCAAACAACTGCTCCAGGGCCCCTGGGACAGAGCAAACACACTAACACAGGGAGTGGTAGACCATCCAGCTCTTTTAGGAAGGACAGAGATGGAGTGTCCAGCAGAGGAGACAATGTTTGCTGAGAGAAACCACAGTGCCCAACCTTCTCACACTAAGCACTGCCCAGCCACCACAGCATGATGCACTGCTGCATCAGTGCCTACCTCAAATAGGCAAAAAGGCCTCCTGCGGCCTGTCCTGGATAGGCAAGATGGGGCAGAAAGGTATTTCCAGCATGGCCTGCTTCGCATGCACTTTTCCTAGGAATCTGCACTAAAATCCTCTCCTGAAGATGCTAGACTCATACATGGAAGTTTCATACACAAACCCTCTCAGAGAGGAGGCATGTAACTGGATTTTGGAGGAACACAATTCACTGATAAAACATCATTAACGTTCTCACAGGTAACAAGCAATAGAACAAGAGAAAATGTCCTCAAGTTGTACCAGGGTAGATTCAGGTTGGATATTGCAGAAAATTTTTTCACTCAAAGACTGGTTAAGCATGGAGACCTGTTGCTCAGGGCAGTAATGGAGTCACAATCCCCAGAAGCATTCAAAAGGCGTGTGGATGTGGCACTTTGCAATATGATTTACTGGGTGTGAGGGCATCCAGTTGAAGGTCAGATTTGATGACCTTGGAGGTCTTTTCCAACCATAATGATTCTATCATTCTCCACAGATTCAAACCCAGACTTCTATGTGATAGGAATTGTCAGTTTCCTTGTAACTTTTCCTTTCCACTACCAAAGGCATCTCGCTATTTGTGACTTAAATAACCGCTGAAGGTTTAGTGAAAACATTCTACTGCTGTTTGTCCCAGTTTATGACTGTAACTTGCCACTTACATCTGCTCCTACTAGGTCATGGATGCCAAAGGACAATTACCTTTGCCTGTCTGCTGTAGGTACTTCTCTTTATCCCACTGCTATCATTCCAAGGACCTGAAAGCTTCTAACAGCTGGATTTCAAGTTTCTACAAAAGCTTACTAGGCAAATGTTTCCCCTCCTAGGAAATCTTCACCCTGGTGCTGATACAAGCACCACAGAAAGTAGAGTTAATTATGTGGAAGAGATCATAAAGGCATTCAAAACTGGAAATCAGAAACACTTTATGCTACAATATCAGAAAATTCTTAGTTATACAGTTTAAGAAATAACCCAAGGATCTCTAAGAGTCTACTTCCAAAAAAAATCTCTCTTTTTATGCAGAAAACAAAAAACTTGGGCCATTTTTTGAGATGCTTTAACCATTAGGTTTATATCTTTCCTTTTCTTCAGGACCAAATTACAGTTTTAAGAGAGTCTTGCTTTCACAGGTCTATGGAGCAGAAGAAAGTTTCCTATAACGTTCATAGGACAGTCCTTGTCAAACCAGTGGTGCAGCCAGAATATCCTAGTGACTACGCTGCAATGACTTGACATAACTCATTGACAGCACTGAGACATAAAAGCTGCCCCCAAAGTATGCTGACAGACATTAAATTATATGTTTTCTTTTTTGTTGATATGTAAACACATACATACTTAACACACAAGGAAATACAGGAGCCACCAAATGGAGAGGAAATGTGTGAATTTCACAGTCCCTGTTAAAGAGGCACAGGGTCTCTATAGCATCAGAAGCTGTAGAATCTTCAGGAAAGAATTTTAGCACAGACTGTTAGGAAATTTCCTTGATGAGTTTCTTTGGAAACACCTTCAAGCCTCTCCAAAACCTCCCAGGAAAGGGGAAGGAAGAGCTAGCTCTAGTTTTGCAGTCCTGAAGTTGGCTACCAAATTTAAATGCAAATAAATTGAAACTATCCTGATTTAGACTCATCCCGGTCTAAACTTTAAGTGCTGCAGTTGCTCTCACATACCCAAATCTTTCCAGGATCAGCCAGGGTGAGTCTTAACACTTGATAGTTCCACCTTGAGTTACAAGGTGAACAGCGCACTCTCCAATAAAGGCTTGCAGTAGCCAAAACCTGAATTAGGATTTTCTACAAGCAACATCCTAAAGTTTATAAAACATAACAAAACTACAGTTTGTTTGCCAGCATTTAAAGAGGAGAACTAGTCTTTTTGAAGGCTCTGTGCACAGCACTCCCTGCCCAATCATCAGCCAAAAGTGCCATTGGAAACTTACTGACACAGACATTTGTTCTACTTCCACTCAAAAATCAGGCATGGCTTGCTCTCTAGTGTAAAATAAGAGAGAAGAAATTTATTGGAACCTGAGGGAATTGCATGAAGCTGTGCCAGGGGAGTTTTAGGCTGAATTTCAGGAAAAGGCTCTTCCCCCAGATGGTGGTGGGCAATGAACAGGCTCCCCAGGGAATGGTCACAACCCCAAGGCTGCCAGAGCTCCAGAAGCATTTGGGCAACACTCTGAGGCACAGGATGGGATTGTTGGGGTGTCTGTGGAGGGGCAGGAGCTGGATTTGATAATCCTTATGGGCCCCTCCCAAATCAGGATATTCTACGATTCTATGGATCTATGATTCTTTGACTTTTAAAACATTAGGGGATGTGAAGTGTAAACATCCCATCCCAGACATCTGTTTTGGGAACAAACTTGCGTGTCTTCTGCATTTGCACGCGCAAGCTTCTCCCTGCTGTGTTATCCCAGCTCCATGGCTCCCTCAGCGCCCCTGAACCAGCAAGTCCAGCACAGGTGCCAGTGGACACAGAGAGCAAATATGCCAGTACAATACATTCCCAGCATCACACTGTCACCACTCCACAGCAACCTACAACACTTGGATTAATGAAGTTCAGATGCAGCAATAGGATTTACCTTTTCCTCCAGGACTGGCGATGACTGCAGTGACAAACATAACAGCCAAACAGCAGCAATTCCACAAAAAGCAAGACAAAAAGAACAACCATTAGAGAGCAAATGTCATGCAAACATGCAACCTAACACAGACACAAGGTACACGTGCACTGACACCCCCATGCCACATGGAAGTAGGTACTGTGGATGTGACACCCTTGTCAGAGAACGAGAAAACTTAATAAGTTTTCCCAGAATTGGTCTGACAGACTTTAGGGAGTTGAAGATAAACAATGATAGCTTATTTTCATAAACAACCTGCAGGTGGTGTTTTCCTACTCTCTGTTTTCTTGGTTTCCTCAACAACTGCTTATAAGAAGGGCATCTTGTTAATTAGCCAATTAGATGAAATGTATTGATTAATTGATCAACCAGGTCTATATGTATCAGAACAATGTATAAAACAGGATCTGAAGTAAAGAGGTGAGCTTTATGCAAACCAGCCTTCTGGAGAGTCTGTCGTTTCTTACTCAATAGTGACAGGTACAAACTCATTACACCTCTTGGATGGCCATTGATACACACCACCTCCACAAAAGTTGCAGCAAAAACTTCTCCCTAGCCCCATTTATTTTAAATAAATGCACCCAAATTTGTTTTGCAGGTCATGAGAAATTATGCCTATCCCCCCACCCAGTGCACTAAGATCCACAAACACTGGTGCTCCTCCCTCCAGCTGTGCAATTGCATCAAAACACACCGGGCCCAGGTGCTGTGCACAAGCACAACAAACAGAGCTACACACACACACCCCCAAAAACACACACACACACATACACACACACACACACACACACACACACACATGCAAAGCTGAAAATTTACTAAAAACTCCCATTTCCCACTGGTAGCTCCTAGACTTGGATCACAGTCCCATCATGGGCTTTTCACAGACATACAGTGTTTCTCTCCAAGGACACTAGCAATGTGCCACACTTAAAGGATAAAAGACAAACTTCTCTGATATGAAAAGGTAATTCTTGATGAAAATTTTGCCCTTCACCAGCTGAGATTGGCAGTGTTAAAGAGACTACCAGCAACACTTTTCACTGGGCCACTCTTTCACGGAGTGTTAACATAAAGCTACAATTAATATCAGCTTATTGAAGAGTCAGGGAAGTAAAAGCTTTTAAGCTTTTTAGAAAGGAAGAAATTAAAACCGATTTCTACTATGCAGTCCAACTCAGAATTGGACTTCAATGATACTTGTGGCTCCCTTTCATCTCAGGATATTCTATGATTCTATGACTCAAAGCTGGCAGGTGCACACAGGACTCACTCTTTAAAAGAGAGATGTTCTAAGTTTGCTTTTGCCTATGGTACTTTTAGATTTTACTGTAAGCACTTCCACAGATATATTCTTACTTCCAGAAGTGTAAGCTGGGAGAGAAACAAGCCTAACATACTTATTCTATCTCTAAGATTAGGATCAGATCATGTTCTGGGAACTCACTCTGGATTTCCAGACTGAGGGACAGAAAAGAAGGAAGAAAAACAGTCTGGTAAGGGAAATTTTGTGAACAGATGAGCACTTACAAGCTACTGGTTCTTTTGAGACCATGTCCTCTCAAGCTCTCTACACCCTTTATCTGCCCAGGAAAGGGACATCTAGCTCTTTTTTTTTTGTTTTTCTCAATTTATTCCTATATTTTAGACAATTTATTTCTACTCAGAACCCAAACACTGCAAGAAGGGAGGAAAATCCCTTTTTTGGACATAAGTGGGATTTTTGGTGACTGATAGAAAGCTTCCTCTGAAAGAACAACATGAAAAAATCCTGTAATGGCTAATGCATTTAATTGCTACGGTTTTGCTGCCTAGCCAACATACAAAGACATGCAAGCACACAAACATTTTATTCGACACCATCTATTCTATGGATAAACTTTTATACACTACTTAAGAACATGAACGTGTTTTCCAGAGTCCCCGTCAATAGCAGCATGATAAAGCCTGACCTTTGTAAAACAACAGAGAAAGCTCCTCACCATCAAGTACCCACAACTCACCCAGAACCCATTAACACAGAGCTTCAGCTACAATCCGTGTCCCCAGGGAAAGGTCCTGCTCTGTTTTCTCTCTCAAATGCACACACTCAGTGTGTAAGTTCCCAGGTGACACGTGTCACATGGAAAGGTCATGGCCCTACCTTCTCCCAGGTACACTGCCCTCAGTTTGGTTATTTCCTCCAACTTGCTGCATCTTAGATCGCTCAATGTGTTCCACATAGGTCTGGATCATCTGTGAGGAGAGAAAAATCCATGAGGCAAAGAGATGAGAAGGAAAGGCTCATTTTCTGCTTTTGTTTAATTTTCTGTGGTATCCACTTCCAGTCCCCTGGGTTTTTCTGCAGACTTCCTTGTGTTTACTGTTGCATTCTAAGCTGATGATGTAAGTGAATGGTCTAATCTGATAGAAAACTTGTCAGCAAATAGTGTTTGAAATCACTTCAGCTGAATCTCACAACCAAAGAGCCTTGAAAAAACAACATAAGTCTAGAGGCTCATTGGCAATGGGAGATGAGGTAGCAGGGCACTATGCACAGCATCACAGAACAGCTCAGATTGGAAGGAATGTCTGACGGTCCGTTAGTCCACCCCCTGCTGAAACAGGGTCACACAGAACGGCCACAGGACCGCATCCAGGTGGGTTATGAATATCTTCAAGGAAACTCCAACACTCCTCTGAACAACCTGTGCCAGAGCTAATTGCCCTTGCAGAAAAGCAGTTTTTACTACTTTGTTCAGAGTGAATTTTCTGTGTCAGTTTGTGCCATCTGTCTCCACTGGGTACCAGTGAACACAGCCTGTCTCCATCCTGTTTACAACCTCCAGTCAGGTACTTCTGATGTTCCCAACTTCAGAAGCACTAGTCATCACTAGGATTGTAAAGCTGAGTTCTTTGACATGATACAGTCATGTAGATATAGACAAAGAACTTATTTATTTAGAAAGATAATACCTTACCTCTGTGTGACGCTGATGCAGAGCATTATACTCCTTCTTCATTTCCGATTCACGTTCTTCCAGCCGAGAAACTGCCAAGAGAAGATTCCCAACTATCAGCTAACATGCCTGGCACACAAAATGAACTATTTGAGAAACAAAGCCTATTTTTTTTAGAAATTAATTTACACCTACTGAATAAAACAAACAGAATTGTGGGATTTGGTCTTTGTTACACTCTTAGTTCATGGGTACCTGCATGTTCCCAATACCAGTGATTTTGCACTATAAATGCAATAAAACCACAGAAGTTTTTCAGCAGTAGGCTGGTGCCCTGTAAGCATCTTAGTTTGGCAACAATTTGTTGTCCTCTGGGACTGGCTCTTCTGGCTACTTGAGGAGCAGGAGTACTGGACGAAACACCAACAAATTCTGAGGGAAACTTCAATGCCTGCACTTATTAAGGAAGTATTTGTAAAACAAATACATAAACTAAGTAACTAACTAAATAATTAATGTGATGATTTTTATAAGAATGGAAGATTCTGCAAGGAGAAACTGGAAACCAGGTTTCAAAGGCCCAAATCTCACACCTTGCATCTGGAGAGACGGACCACAAAAGAGAAGAAATGTAGCCTTTACTGAATTAGTGTGGGTACATCCCACCCTTGGGAAAGCCCAGAATTTTACATCAAAGTAACTGATAACCAGATATTTTGGGCTTTGCACAAATTACACTAAACCAAAAAAAAAGTATGAAGATTATTTTTAAAGTAGTATTGTATGTGTGTGGAAGGCATGTGTATAATGGTGTCTGGTGCACAGCTTTGCTTACTCTGGTCTGCATAGTTTTTGGTCTTCAGCTCCAGCTGTCGAGTCTGAAATTCAAGGTGTTCCACTTGGATTTGTAGTTCTTTCTTCTCCTGTTCCAGTGCATCTTCAAACTCTATGAACTTCTGCATAGGGAAGAAGTGGAGAAGGAGGCACAGATGAGGATTACATGCAAAAAGGGTTTGCCCTACCATGACCCTTCCTCTCCTAAAAAATAGAAATTTGAGAGAACATGAAGTGAGGGAATATAAATTACAAAATCAGAAATAAGAATTTTTAAGTACTGTAGGTAGCACAACAGCACTTTACCAAGGTGAAGAATCTATTTTATATTAGAAACTTATTGTTATTTTTAATGTATAATAAACATAGAAACTATGGTCCAACATAAGTTCTGTAAACCAGCACAACTTTATCATCTTCAGCAATGTTGGTCTTCTTTGTGCCAGGCTGAATTTTAATTCCTGTTAATTTGATGTCACAGAAGAAGAATTTTATTTACAATCATGTATTTAAAAATAGCTATGTCAGAAACCTTCAGACTAACTCTTTTAATGATGCAAATGTAGAGAGCTCCATCCAAAATTCCTGTGGGGGGACAAGTCTTGCAGAAATGTGCAAGTCTTTTGGAAAACTAAGCTCCAACTCTGGTGCTGCTCACTCCCATTATCACCAACACAGAGGCAGCTGCAAGCAGCAGTGTGACCCCGGCGCAGGACACTGGACCAAAAGAAAAGTTTTAGAGATACACTCATTTCACAACGAAAACACAACAGGAAAATACCTGATTTCAGGGTGTTCTTTCTGTAAACTGTCACTTCTTGCCTGCAAGCTTTAGTCACTCCCTGCTGTGGACACCAGCACACAAGAGTAGAGTAAAACATGTGGAACATTCTGTTCAGCTCCACTGTGGGATATTACACAACTCATGGTAGGAACTGGAACCACAGGGGCTCCATATAATGAAATATCACAGAGTATCGTATAATACCATTAAATAATATAATATATAATAAAGCATCATATCATATAATAAAGTATCATATATCGTATCATATAATAAAGCATCATGAAATATTTAAACTCAACAGGATCCCTGGGAAGTCAATGCAACTCCACATCTCTGCAGGACCAGCCTGGTTCTTGTGTCATACATGGTTATCAGAGGTCTTCTGCAGAATACACGAATGCAATAATGACCCATAGCCCACACATCTAGGCTTAGAAACAGCTGCTTCTAGTACCATCCCAGACACAAATGGTTGGGAAAGTCTCTAAGGCTCAGAGAATACATGCCTCTCTCCAGCAAACCAAGCCTGAATGTTACCACCAGGCTCACAGGGCCACAGTACTGCAAAGCTATCCCACCAGCTGCAGTACACATCCTGGCCTGGCTTATACACCTAAAAATTCAAGTCTTGTTACATTACTCCTGAATAGTTCCACCCAACAAAGCCAAAAGTACAGCATTATTTGCACCACCCAGTCCAGTAACTAGAACACCTAGCTGAGCTGCATGAGCATAGTTGGGAGCAGCCCTGGATCTGGAGCTGCTGAGGATGACAGTGAGAAGGAAATTAAGCTATGCAGGCTTTAATCCACCCTTAAAAATGTTCATGGGCCAAGAGGAGCCCACAGGAATTAAGAGGAGCCTGTGAAGAGCTCACAAGGCTTTGCTTCTGACCCTGCCTCTCTCTCTCCATCTGTTTGCCAAATCCTTCTGAGGTCCAGGCCCATTAGATTCACCAGCACATGCACACTGGCTGGAGAAACCTCCTCTAAAAGCATGGATAATGTGGAGGAAAAACTCTCTCCACTCTCTCCTTCTGCCCTCTGCATGGGGGAAGGGTTCTCTCACAAACTCAGAGGCATGAGAATTTCAATTTAACAAATTAAAGCCTTGTTTTACTTCAAAAGAGACAGATACTGGTAACAATCTTTTTTTGGCAAAAACTCTCAGGGAAACTAACACATTTAAATGCTCAGTAAGATTATTTTGTTAAATTCTGCAGATGAACCAGTTTGCACTGCTGCACTCTCAGGGTAAACCTCTGCCCATTCCCCACCGCTTCACTGGAATTATTAGCAGGGACACTGGAACCATCATTATAAACTGGATCCTCTCTGCAGATGACTGAAAGCCACGTTATTTATGATTCTTGCAAACTTTTAAAATTGCTCAGTAGATTTCTGGAGCAGTGACTCCATTTGCATTCCTACATATCTGTATTTATAGAAACAATCAAACACACTTTAGCCATTTCTTGCTTCCCTGCACTCAGTGTTCTGCAGTGCCTTTAACCTCTAACTGGGCTTTTAACTTTATTCCTCTTCTTGTCCAAATTTACTGTAATAAGTGCTTGGGGGTTTTTCCCACTGATGGCTGTTTTGCACAGAACTTTCTAGAAACAGCAAAAATACCAACACCTTTCTTCCGTTATAAAGAAGTCATCTCAGAGGCTAAAAATTTACTTATTAATTGTATTTTAAGATTGTTCAAGGGTTTAGATTTTTAAATGTGTTTCTTCCTGAGATACCAAACACTGAAATCCCTTAGTCACTCAGCCAGCAACCTGTTTTATAGATTCTGAGAACTTTACAAAACAACCTGCTTTGTAAATTTGTGGATTTATTTTTGAATGCTTTTTCAGAACAACAATATAACTTCAGACACTGACAATGAGCAGTTTCACTTGCTCCATCTAGAGGCTGATGGAAATTATTCCAAGAGAGTGTTTTCCTGGTATAATCTGTATCTCATAGGATTTTGCTGGAAGCACTCTGTGCTAAAGCTTTACTGATGAACCCTTTTAATTACAGCCAAGGGCTAAATCCCCATCACATTGCAGTGGCTCAGCTTTCATCACTTTCCTGCTCCCATTTCTCCACGCAGGAACATGCAACACCCTCTCCTCTCTGCTCTTAACTTTAACTCTTCTACAAATATGACTCAGTCTTTTTCCTCATACCTGTCTATTTTGCAACCTAAAAGTAATCAAAGAAACATAAAACTAGAAATCAATTAAGCACCTGGAAAAGAGACATGAAGACAACTATATTAAAAATTAATATTGCCCTAAGTTTTTGTAGGGCAGAACAGCATTTTTCATAAATGCACGGGAGGATGGCCTATCCTGGTGCTGAGGAGATCAAATGATGGTATTTGTGTGCAGGGACCCAAGGGCTTGACCCAGTTCCTGGCTGTGCAGCACCTTGTACCTGCTCTGACATCAGAATTCATTTCATTTTAGTTTCTCCATGCTCATCATAAGCTCTGACAGCAGGAAAAGTCCCAAATCCAGAGTGAAGTGAGCAGCTAACACAGCAGAACAAGGAAAAGATTCCTTGTAGCAATGTATCTGAACAACTTGGATCTCAGTGTGCACCAGCCATATCATCTGTAACTGTTCTTATCAGAATTTTCTCAAAGCACCGTGAAATTCATCAAAGTTACTAAGACATAAACTGTGCTAATATAAGAACAAAGAAGCTGAGAGACTGCATACCAGGATGGCAAGAACTAGATAACAGAGGACTGTAGAATACCTGCACGGTAACCAATCATGGATGCTGAGAAATGGAGGCAGAGAACAAGGGAACAAGACAAAGGTACCAATCAAGAAGTGTGATCTTAGTAGTTTGTAGAATCCATAGAAGTGCGTGTAACGTAAACAATAAACGGCTTCTGCTTGATCATATCGGTCAGTCATTATTCAGGAGTCCTGGTTTACCCGCAATAATCCCTGCCAGGGCTTTGCCGAAGGAAGATGTTCCTAATGTCCAGATGCCACTGCTGCTCATCCTTCATGGCATCAGTGAGCTCTTACCAGGGTATCCAGGCAGGCTTTAGTTTTCCCCAGTAAGCCACAACAGACCTTCCATACAACATCCAGGGAAACACCTCACTAGCCACTAGAAACAGCAGAGATTTAACTAACTTTAGCCGGAGATGTGAGCACACCCACAAGTACAACTAAGCTGCACCAGAAGTTCGGAGAAAACAGGCACTTGACGTTCATATGAGTTACTCTTGTGAACGAGAGCCTCCAGAGACAACCAGCAGAGACAGCACTTCATCTCCAGCAGGATGCCAGACCACAGCCCTCAAGTTGTGGCTCACAGCCCAAGGCATGAGGCTGCAGGTGGCCCAGATAAGCAGCCAGACTGGCTCCAGCATCTCTCCTGCCCAAACTCAATCTACCAAGTGTATCCCCAGCACACAAGAAATCCTCAGTGCTCTCTACGTCACTCTGCCTTCCCATGGTGCTGAAAATTTGCAACAAGGCAGCAGAAACAGAGAACACAAACTGCATAAAGGGGTTTTATTTTTTTTTAAACTTTTTTGATTAACCAGGCTCCCAGAGGCAGTCATACTGCATGTACATGTTATTGAGTGAATAAAACTCAGTAAACAAATATCCATTGGCATTTCACTTTTTCCATTTCTTTCAGAGAGACCATACAATCCTGGCCCTGTTGAAGCTGTGGAAATTTCTCAGTAACTTGAAGAGGATCCAGTACTTTACCCCAGCTCTTTAAACCTTCTAAAAATAACCAGGCAGAAGGAACACTAATTTGTAAGTCACTTTCCCATCAGAACATTTTCTGTAATATTTACAAAAAGCATCAAACACAGTTATAACAGAAAAAGAATCTTTATTATTTACTCTCCTGCTTTTTGTGTTTTTTATCTCAGTCTGTGCCAGACAATCCTCCCTAAATGCTGCACAGACGTTTGATGCCCAAAGATGAAATTCCAAAGTTCTGTGGATGCTAACTCATGCTAACCAGCAAACCTTCCTAAGGGCAGGGAATATTCAGAGGAATCAAATCCACAACTCTGGCCTCAGAACAGTAC
Source organism: Melozone crissalis (assembly GCF_028551555.1). NCBI lineage: Eukaryota > Metazoa > Chordata > Aves > Passeriformes > Passerellidae > Melozone > Melozone crissalis. Next base: position 237,571 of record NW_026535790.1, read on the forward strand.
AATCCCAATGACTTCTGAAAGCACACACTACAAACACTGCTCTTTCATTATAAACGTTTAATAGGAGCTCCTATTACAACTGGTTTGGTTTGTAAGGGACCTTTAAGACCATCTTGTCCCAGCACCCTGCCATGGGCAGGGACACCTTCCACTAGCCCAGGCTGCCCCAAGCCTCATCCAAACCTATCCTTGAACACTTCCAGGGATGGGTCAACCACAGCTTCTCTGGGCACCCTGTGCCAGGGCCTCCCCACCCTCACAGGGAACAATTTCTTCCCAACAGCCAATCTAACCCTGCTCTCTGTCAGTTTGAATCCAAGTAGGGAACCAAAAAACTCCAAAGAAACAACCAAACAGCATAGCCTCATAGACTTTTTAAATACATCTTAAAATAACCCAATAAACTCTTTGCAAAGCACTCTGCCAGAACTCCAATGTCCAAGCTACACTGCATCACAAATTTGTTGACTGCATTCTTCCACTTTAGTGCTGCCAAGAGGCAAGAGAAAAACCTGGTGGTGGTGTAGCATACCAGGTTGAGCCTGCTACTGCAGCTGCCCTTGATTTCAAAGGTTTCTCATTCCCATGGCCAAGTGCTATCACTGCTTTTCCCTGATGGCTTCACTGCTCAGAGCTCAGCTCACACCCTCATCTCAAGAATTCACAGCTTCCAACTCCAGCTTTATGGAGATGCAATAAAGACCTTCAGAAAAGAGAAATAAAAAGGACACGAGAATTCCACTGTTGGTAAAGAAATTAGGTACTTTTTTTTTGGTCTCTGATCATGACAAAGAAATGGGTGCACTGGAAGCAGAAAGAGTCCCCAACCCCAGGAGTTCTGAACAGCAAGGCTGACCAAATCATTAATATTTTATTACTTTTTTTCTTTTTTTTTTTCCAGAGCCTCTACACCTAATTTCAAAGAATAATTTCTGAATATGAACAATTAAACAGTTAATCACCTCAGTCATTTAAGAGAACTGGAATGTGGAACTGGGGAACTGGTATACATATATATATATATATGTATGTATATATAAATGTCACATGGATTTTTTTTCTGCCAGGGTCTATCCCCAGATTTTAAGTAGGATCATTAATCTGTAAAAATAATCCAGGATTATGGCAAACAACAATGGCTCACACACTATTCTTTAGAAGGAAAATAACTAGCACAAAATCATCCCAAGGCCAAATAATGACTATGCCTCTGAAGAGCAGTGCTACATTGTGAATTGCTTGGCTTCTGCTTTCTTGTCTCTTGCAAAGGAAGAAAATGACTAAAAATAGTAACATATAATCAGAAATCATCACATCACATCAGTGAGAAACCAAACAGAGAGAGAGATGCACAGAGATGCAGGAATCTCATTATGTGGCCTTAATTTGTGGTGGCGGACAGTGTATTCAGTGGGGGCCCAGCAAAGGGAGTGCTGGGGTTCAGTCCAGACTTGAGTGAGGGTGCAGGGCTGTGGGTGAAAGTTGTGTTGGGAGAAAACCCCTCACTTGGGGCAGCTGTGGTTTCATTTTAGCGTGGGAAGCAGGGTGAGGGAGGGTATTCTTGCCCTGACTTCATTCAGGGGAGACCCCATCTGCAGGGCTGCCTCCAGTTCAGGGGTCTTCACCAGAGGGATGTAGAGCTGCTGGAGTGAGTCCAGAGGAGGCCACAGACACGCTCAGACAGCTTCCCACTGCCAGAGGGCAGGGTTAAACGTGATATTAGGATGAAATTGTTCCCTGTGGAGGGTGGGGAGGCCCTGGCACAGGTTGCCCAGAGAAGCTGTGGTTGACCCATCCCTGCAAGTGTCCAAGGCCAGGCTGGGTGGGACTTGAAGCAACGTGGGCTAGTAGAAGGTGTCCCTGCCCATGGCAGGGAGTAGGACAAGATGGGCTTTAAGGTGTCTTCCAACCCAAACCATTCAGTGATTCTATGTTCAGCTTTTTATCCCTATAAGCATTTATTTAGCAAAGATGAAGTAGAAGATTAAGGAATTTAGTTTTCTACACCAACATTAACTTCACTTCATTGCATGAGAACATTCCCAGAAGAAAGGCAGTACAGACATATTTAGTGTTTCTCTTGGGAAAAGAAATAGTTTAAAAATATTTAAAGCTACACTCACTTGCTGGTCTCAAGAGCTGAAATGGACCCTCAGAAAACAGAAAAATGGTCATTAGTCGTCTCCCCCCAGGATAAAAACATTCCTGCATTTCCATCACGCTGTACCTAACATGAATTTTAGAAATGTTTTGGCTCCTTGAAAGCAGCATCATCTACAGGTAAAAAAGAGCTCCCTGCATCTCACCTGATTATCACTCATCTTGCTCCTCACTCAGTGCCTTGATGTGACAGACCCATGGTCTGGGGATGCTCCAAGCAATGCCACCCTTTCTCCTGGACAGCACTTGCCTTCAGCAACCCTGTTCCAAGTGATCACAGTCATGGTACCTGTACAGCGAACACCTGATCCCAATGCTATGAGAAAGCACACCATTGGTAGGAGTAAATTCTGGTAACAGACTGTATCTTCTCCATCTCCGAAGGGTTACAGCAAACAGAAGACACTGTCAGCACTGTGTTACAAGGCACAGCCCAAAAGGCCAAACTCTCACCCTCCCACACTGCACTGACAGAGGCCATGAGCTGAACAGAGCTGCAGTTCTGTCATGAAGAACCAACAATTTAAAACTGCAACTAGAGCACACTTCTTAAAATTCACAACTGATTTACCAACTCAAATTTCATAGTTGTTCAAAATCTTACCCTGTACTTGTCACAAAACTCAGCAAATTCCAGCTGTGTTCTCTAATGTCCCTTGCTCTGCTCTGTGTGTTCTCCAGTGTCCCCTGTTCTGCTTACTGTGGTTTCCTCATTTTGAGTGTATTTGTGCCATCACAGCTGTGGCAGGTGTGAAAACTCTTACGTTTTCATTGCAGAGCTTAGTCTGAAGTTCAAACCATATTCCCAGTATAGCACACATTACATACCAGCCCTGGAGGAATTTTATATTAGAAATGCATTATTACAATAACCTTTTCATACTGAATAATTAAGATGTATATAACCCTGAATCACATGAAGACACACATACAAGCATTTCATATGGAAAAATACAGCCTTCCTCAGGTAAGGTCTCTGCCGGCAAATAAAGCTGACTGTAAACATGGCCAATTATTAGCAAAATGGCCAAGACATCATAAAAGAGAACAGAATATAATATCATTTTAACTGTATTTTTAACCTAGCTTTTAGAATTTATTAGCCCAGAAGGACACACAGTACATAGCTTCAATATTAGGCTACAGAGCTACAAATATATGTGTAAAGAACATTGAGAATATATAAAAGCAAAAAAGGCAAAAATCAATTTGGCATCAGTGGAAAGATGCTCTGAGCTATGCCCTGCGTTGGAATCTTTGCTATCCTCAAAGACAAATGCACTCCTGAAAGAACATTCCAATCTCCATGGAAGCACAGTGAAATAACATTACCTTTATATCTGCAGAGCTTGGAGATAAAAGATTTCTGTTCCTGATGCTAACTCCAAGAAGTCAAAATGACATCTTTTATCTAGGAGATATTTAATAACCATAGATGGGAGTTTGAGTGTCTTCCATGAAATAAATATCTTTTTTTTGTTGATGTATGCAAAGATTACCATCTCCCATATTCCTGCTCAAAGGGACCTGAGCCTTTTTCCAATGGAGAATTATTTTTCCTTTATGATGCTCTCCATGAAGTAGGCCTGGTCTTCCAGCACAGCCAGAAGATACAGAGGGACCCTCCCACATCTTGGACCCTGCTCCAGGCTCTGCCTCAGACAGCGTTCACACATCCAGCTTCTCTCATCTCTGGGTGGGACTAATGACAAGGTTAATTGGGACAGAAGATGCATGAGAAGAAAGGGGTGCACACAGAAGAGGTGGCTCCTGGCAGAGCAGGTGGCCTTGAAAACAGCGTTGATCTTATTTCCACCAGGATGGCCAACAAGAAAGAAGGTATGACTGTGAAGTCCTGAAGATGACACTACACCAGGAGGCGTCACCAGCACTAAAGAGAACAAACTATTGGAGAGAAAAACTGAATTATTCTGGAGACCAGAGCAATGCAGGGCTGAACAGCACTTGAGCGCATGGGCATGCACATGAGAACCACCAGCTGTGTTGTGAGGAGAAGGGTGGAGAGGAAGCTGATGATGGAACCGTCAGCTAGTTGGCCTCACAGTGACATGCTGTGGGCCAGGTGCAACTGCAGCCAAGGAGGGCAGAGAGGAGATGGACATGTTTCCATCTCAGTCACTCCATGTCGTATAGGCCACATCAGACTTGCTAATGAAGGTGAAAGCCCTCACATAAACCTTATTACTAACACTTTGAAAAAGGCCATGGGACACTCACAGAGAGCATTCACACGCTGTAAGGCACAGGTAAGTTTTCTCTGGAAAATCACATGTTACTCCTTCTGCCTTTCAGAGAGGATCAGCCCAAGCATCAGATGTGGCTACAGGTCACTCAAGGAAAATATGAGGGAATCTATAAAACAAGATTAGGCGGCAAGGTGACACATGCCACAGGCCAGCAAATCTGCCTTCTTTGGCAAGGGAACAGAGTTTGGCTCCAGGACCCTGCAGAGACCAGACAGGACAGGACCAGTTTCTCTCAAAGAAATAAATCGGGCAAAAACTCACTAATAGTAAAAGACAATGATAGCACAATAACAAACCAGGAAAACCAGGCCATGAATTAAAATCCAAAAAAGAATTCCACTGCAATTTTGAGGAAGGGAGGAATAGAGGCAGGAGGTTTAACCAAGCTTGGTACATATTTATGAAACTGATTATGTGACTCAAGTTCCTGCAATACTCAGCGACTGGACATGCTGACTCAGGTCCCTTCCAGTGCTGCTGCCCTGAGTTCTTAAGGAAGAGTGGGTGTTTTTGAGAATGCTGGTGGCAAAACAGCTATGAAACTGGGGCAAAAATTACTATGCAGTAGAAGTCCATAGGGCTCAAGTCTGAAGTAATTCAACTCAAACCAAGACAGCGTCCAGTGATATATATCTACTACCTATTACAGCTACACACATTTTTAATGCTAATATCACCTTAATGTGTGTGTACAAACACATAGTATATACTATTAACAGGCTGAGTGGCTGTCAGGCATCCATCACCTTGTAACATGCACGACCGACCTCCTGCTTCACACACTGCTTCTTCACACAGCAGACTGCTCTATGAAAGCTGGGCACTTGGACAGAGGCATTCCCAGTAAAATTCCCTGGTAAGTATTAGTTTAGATGAGTTTCCTTATTTCAAGAGCATAGATGTGAATTTTCTTCTAAATCAGAGAGTTCATCATACCCCAAGTACAGCAAGTTTAAAGCATCCAACAACCATTGTCCAGACTTTGGCCTGCCTGTTTTTAATTTCTTCCAAAATATTTTTTTTTTCGTGTATGACATTGCATTATTGAAGTCAGAGTTGCCTCCTGAATATGCCTCCACTCAGGGAGATAAAAGACACCGGTGCACTGGTTTTAAATGCTGAGTAGAGAGAGAGCATGGATAACAATAGACAGTGAAACAAATATTAATGGAATTAACAATATAAAAAGGAAAAAAATTAAAATTACACAAGTTGGTAGTGTTAACTTGTCTTCCTTTGTGAGGGAAAGGATATATTTGTAGGTATTTTTGTTATCTGGAATTGTGGTGCAAATTATGTGGTGATTTTGACTGAACTTAAGTCCACCACAAAAACCACTCAGCTGAAGGGATGACAAGGCACACAACCAGGGAGGCAGGACAAAGGTGGGGCTACTGAAGTGTGGGCAGTGGTTCAAATAAATGGAACTTAGAAAGATGCTGCAGTTGCATTTAGCACTGATACAAAAGTGACTGTGATGAAAAACTCTGTTAAACCACAAAACTATCCCAAGAGGTGTTACATGCTTAATTTACAAGTTTGTAACAAAGTGCGCAGAAGATCAAAGACCACGTACAGGTGAGAAGCAGAGCAGAGGTGATTCAACTGAAGGGGAGCAGGCTGGTGGGAGGGCAGGGCTCCAGAATGGGGAAGCAACCTACCTCTGAAGCCAGAGTAAGGGAGGGGCGGAAGGAAAGGAAAGGAAAGGAAAGGAAAGGAAAGGAAAGGAAAGGAAAGGAAAGGAAAGGAAAGGAAAGGAAAGGAAAGGAAAGGAAAGGAAAGGAAAGGAAAGGAAAGGAAAGGAAAGGAAAGGAAAGGAAAGGAAAGGAAAGGAAAGGAAAGGAAAGGAAAGGAAAGGAAAGGAGCAGCAGGGCAGCCTGTGGAGATGGTGGAGTCACTGTCCCTGGAGGTGTTCAAGAAACGACAGGACATGGCATTCAGTGCTCTGGTCTGGTTGACAAGGTGGTAATGGGTCAAAGGTTGGACTTGATGATCTTGAAGGTCTTTTCTAACCTAAAAGATTTTGTGATGTCCTTGCCGAGACACTGTTCTCCCCTCCAAAGTAGAATTCTCCAGTTATGCTAATAAATAGAGATTACTGATTTAGCTCAACCAAAACATGTATTTGGGCTCTCTTCCAAAGCTATCACTGACTGGTGAAAGAAAATTACAAAATACACTGAAATGACACCTCTCTTCATTGTGGGGAAGGGAAAGTACTTCTCCATACCCACATTTTTCAAGATGTATGATAGGTCATACTGTACACTTCTCCCATATGTGCTGTTCGTAAATGTATTGCCAGTGATGTCTTTCAGTCCTTTTGGAAGCACAGAATCCCAAACCCAAAAACGGCAAAAAGCTAATGTGCTTTTGGGCCATATGCCTTGAAAATACCCAACCATTAACAGATCAGCAAATTTTCCTGTTTTCAATTAGTATTTACAATTATTATGTACAATTATGTTTTGGGAGAAACCTGGCACACGTCCAGTGGGAATACCTTTCCACAAAACCTTGCAGGTGAATGGGCAGGCAACTCTCTGTTGATGCTTCCTGTCTTGAGGGGGACAAGCAGATCTGCTCTGGAACTGAGGAGCAACTCACCTTCATACCACCAAGTGGGATGGCCATGATCCAGGCAGAAGAGGAAAGATAAATAAGAGCCTGAAACTGTTTTTATCAGACTCAGCTGATAATGTCCTGCTTTGAGCAAGTCCCTTTCAAGCAGGACATTGGGACAGAACATAGACACTAGCAGGTGTTCATGAACAGAAGAGGCCATGTCACAATCAGCTCAGGAGCAAAAGGTTTGGTGCTTCCCACTGAATCCTGAACTAAAGCCACCTGTTCTGCCAGGCAAGATACAGCTTCTCTCACCTGGGACACCCCTTGCTTCCTCCTCAATGGCATTAAAGGATCCAGCCAGCTACAGCTGGTCAGAGGGACTAAGACAACCAGTGATGATGGGGATATGTGAGCCCATCTCTATCCTCACCAGAGGACAAGAGAAAGAATGAAGGTGGCCAAGATGCCTTTGCTAGATGGAAGACTGTATCGTTTTCAGATAAATGAAGACTGACTGTGGATTTTTCTTGAAAATTCAGTCATTGCAATCCCTCTCCAGACTTGATAGGATAAGGGGGCATGGCTTTAAACTAAAGGAGGTTAGATATTACAAATGAATTATTCCCTGTGAGGGTGGGGAGGTCCTGGCACAGGTTGCCCAGAGAGGCTGTGGCGGCCCCATCCCTGGAAGCGTCCAAGGCCAGGGTTTGGATGAGGCTTGGATCAACCTGGTCTAGTGGGAGATCTCCCTGCCCATAGCAGGGGATGAAAGGAGATGAGTTTGAAGGTCCATTTCAATACAAACCATCTGTGATTCTATGATTTAAATCCATCTGCAATGGCAATAAAGCCAAATCCTCCCAGACTTCTTGGCTTTTCTCTTACAGTTGCTTGCTGAAACTCCAGTAGTAACTTCTGCCTACATATACCTGGGGAAATCCCAAAAGTATTACTGACAAATCAATCTGCAGAGCCGTGAACAGAAAGGGACCAGGCAGCAGTTGCTCCATTACACCAGAGGGAAAAAAGTTTCTCATAAAAGCTCACTTGGGGATCACAATTTGACTTATGCAGTTAACCCTCTTGAGGAGAAACCTAGCCATTGCCTCTGATCATCATTATCAACTGATATTCAGATTACCCTGAACTGCTTTTTAAATAAAACACAGCTCACAGTGCTTGCTCACTATTTTGCTTTCAAGGCAATTTTTAGTAACACTGATATTTATGAATATTAGTAATTGCCATGAGCTTGAGTGAGGATTTGTATGAAGGATCTGTGTACAGATACAGATTTTTTCACTCAAGATTAGCGAGAATAAAGGTTACCAAATGGCAAGGACTGACTGGCATTACATGTGGAAAGCCTAATTCCTCATAGAGAAGTGATTTAAAAATATGCATCATATGGCCAGTCTCTATTGCAAAACAGAATCACAAACTGACTGTTACATTCCTTTAAATTAACAGAACTTGTAAACAGAAGAATCTCTAAATGCATTTCATCCCATCAGTGTAGAATTCATACAATTTGTTGGAAAAATTGTAATAACTAATCATGTGTTTATAGCAAGTGGCTTTCCAACAGCTGATGTCCTATAACATCACCTCTAATAAGGTAGAAACATGTATAGTTTTCACAAAAAAAATTTATTCTGCACACAAACTTTCGATGGGGAGAAGATCAAAAGAGGCAAGGGAAGGACAAGCTGCTTCTGCATCTCTTGGAGCATAAACCCAAAGCATTTGTACTTCAGCTCTCAGTCTGCATTGGGTATCCTCCATCAGACCAGCTGGGGAGAAGCCAGCAGCAGGACACACCCCACTCCACAGCTCAAAGCCAGCAGTGGCTGATGAGCCGACGTCCCCAGAACACCACAGCACATTCTACATCCTTCAGGATGTCTCCCTGCTGCCAGCCGAGGTTCCACCTGTGCTGTCACCCCACTCCACAGCCAACCATGCCTGCATCGCCCTTCTCCTGTAGAGCCATGCACAAAGGATGAGACAAAGAGAAAAGGGCAGACTGCCACAACACTACCATGATACCGGGAAAGGGAAGAGAGTGGTCCCTGCCCTGGTGTCCTGTGGGCAGGAGCGAGGGAGGCAGCACCTGATCCAGAATGGCAAGCAACACTTCTGTTGCTGGCAGAGGCAGCTCTCTAACTTCTCTTTGAGCAGAGAAAAGGCATCAAAAAGTTATGCCTCAACAAATGCCCCCCCGTTCACCTTCAGGGGAAGAAAGGAATTATTTCCTTACAGTTATATGTATTAACATCAATCCTAGTCCTGCATCAGAAGACACATGATGGGATAGCAAATTTTTAGCTTACAGTCCTATTCAGTTATGTTGCTACAGGTTTTGTAAGGCAAGGCATGTTCAGCATCCCAACATGCCAACCTTTCACATAGGGTGTGTGTCGATGGTAGGCCAATGCAGTGAGCCACTGTCAATTTTAGGAGCTCTCCAAACAAAGACACAGTCCAATTTTAGAAATGAGACGTTTATTCTGTGCAGGTTGCAAGGTGTAGGTTTCCACAAATCAAGCACACTGGGGTAAAAAGTTACGTCTTTTATACAGTAAAATTTACATAATAAGCCTCTCTAATACACATCCACGTGTATACCTAACGCATATTTATTTGTATGACAATCTTAAATAATGCCTGAAACACAAAGTTATTTTTCTTTATTAAGCAATTTCTATTGCAGAAGTTGTCAAACAACATGTTTACAAAGGTGAGAAAATTCAGCCTGGGGAGAGATAATTCAGTGTGAAGATATCCTGAGGAGGCTGTAAGAATGGCCAGTGAGTTTCTTCTACCAGTTCAGAGAGAACATTAGAATCTTCATCTAAAATAACTAACCTACTTAGATATAAATTTCAAATTCAGGTATCTCCAGAAACAATTTTATGTTGTTGGTTACTTTAATTTTACTATCTTCAGTTGCTGAGTTTTAATCCTAATGTACAATATTGTGTAATTGTATTGTCAATGGATCATTTGACTATGATCAATTCTGAATCATGGTCAAATGAAATCACTGAAAAAAAAGGCATGAGAGAAAACTGAGACACAATGGTTAACATCCCCAAAATGTGAGCTTTACCTCATCCAGAAGACCCAATGGGATCACCACAAATTCTTTCACTCGTGTTGCTTTCTACTTCTGAGCAACTAAATGGACGTATTTTGGAAAAAAGGAAAAAAGTAACATAAATATATAAGCAAACATCTGCCTGCTCAGCAGAAAATTATCTTCACAAGTATCACAGTAGTTCTGATGAAAATAAAGAATCTGGTTTCTCCAGGATCAACAGCATTTGTAAATCAAGACAACTGCAGAGAAGAATTCAAGGTAAATTGGAATAACCCTCTAATAATCACAAAGATTCTCATACTTGTTCCATGGGTGAAATCTGACAGTACCTGCAGGCTCCAGGAATGGATCAAGAGGGCCTAAAGGATATGGAGACAGATCTGGTGCCAAGTGAACCTGCACTTCATGCTTGTCAGTTATTCTCACCAGCCTATAGTGCAAAGGATTCGGGTAAAAGTATCTGGTCTCCCACATTCCACAAAGTTTTCCTCTTTGGATGGTATGAGGTCACCATCAGGCTGCAGAAATTCCCATTAATCAGCTATTTGTAAGATCTGTTTTCAGGGTGGGGAAACAAAACATCTTCCCAAGGTGCAAGTCATTCCACAAAGAAAGCAGATTTAAGGCAGGACAAAAGAAAGGACTTATAGTGAACATCAGGGGCTGGAGCCCACAACTATGACTTTTGTCATCCTTCCTCCCCACCTCCCTAAAGCGAAGGAGGGTATGAGGCGGGACAGTATTTAAGGCATCCCTTAACAAAGTAGAGAATTTTTACAAGCCCTTGTGCTGTTTGAGATGCAGACAGAAGCCAGCAAGCTCACCGTATTGCCACTCAGTCGGAAAGCTCTTCAGGTACATGTGACAGCCACAGTGCCCCTCACAAAGGACCAGCTCTTCCAAAATACTGCCACTGATCTTCAAACAAGACACCAGAGCCCTCTTATTACATAAAAATTATTTACTGATAATTGAATGTGCTTATAAGGCAGATAACAATGCAAACAGCAAGCTGTAATCAGTAGTGATGGCCACAGAGACATGACAGCAGGAGATGGGTATACTGCTTCTTGTGGGGAAGGATGAAAACACCCAGGTGCCTTTCAGCTAAAAGTCCTACACTTGGCAATGCCAGCAAAGGGCTTTCACAGTTAACACCCTGCCCCTGGGGAACACAGGCACCTGCTGGGGCCACTAAGCTTGGCAGAAAACTGGGGTTGCTCTTGGACACCAGGTTAAACATGAGCCAGTGATGTGACCTTGAGGCAAATAGCGTCCTGGGCTATAGCCAGCAGGTCAAGAGTGCTGTGCCCAGGGATGGACTCTCCAGCAAAAGGGAGACAGGGACAGACTGAAGAGAGCCCTGTGAAGGGCCCCAAGGATAAAAGGACTGGAGTACCTGGAAAGAGCAGGCTTGGGGAGGTGGGGGGGGGGGGGGGGGATGTATGTAAATATCTGAAGTGGAAGTGCAGAGATGAAGGAGCCAGTCTCTCTCCAGTGGTGCCCAGTGACAGAACATGAAGAAATGAGCACAAAAACTGGAACACAGAAGGTTCCCTTTAAATATAAGAAAACCAGTTTTCCCTGGGAGCACTGGCACAGGTTGCCCAAGGAGGTCTTGTAGTCTCCCATCATCTTGGAGATACTCAAACACTGCTTGGACACACTCATGGGCAGCCTGCTCTGGGTGACTCTGCTTGAGCAACAGGTTAAAGCAAATGAGCTCAAAGGCTCCTTCCAACCTCAGCCAGACTGTGATCCTGTCAAAAGACCCATGGAGAAGCCCACAAGACAACAATGCTTAAGAGAGCCCATTGGGCATGTCACAAGAGGCAGGACACACTGCTTCAAGGGCTTACTGTGCTGCTGAACCCTGAACCCCACACTGCACCCCAGGCAGCTCGAGGCAGCACCGCCCATCTCCCAGCCAAGTCCAACATCAACACAAGCCCATGAGAACTGCAGCCCAGCAGGCTCTGCCACATATTTACATGCAGACTCCTTTCTCCCAGAGCCCAGCAGAGGCCCATGACACTCACATGGCAACAGCACCTGCCCTCCAACACCTGCAGCCTGGAAACACACCGACCACCCCAGCAGTCAGTGTATGGGAACAGCCACTGGTAATGAGACAGGTGTTCCCAACAACATTCCAATGGAAGTTGCTCCCAGCTACAAAAAGCCTTCAGGAGGGGTCAGACCTCCTGATCAGCACCGAGTCATCTTCAATTATCACTGTTTCAAACATTCTAATGAGCATGAACTTATGCTGCAAATCACACAACACTCTTACTTTGCTACTAAGGCACTTTATGTTCTATGGACAGCCACCACTATTCCCTTGGGATGTAAATTTCCCTAGAAGCAGTTTTCATGCAACAAGAGGTCTGAAGGCACCTCCCACATAGCAGAGGCCCACCTGGCTTTCCTAACTCCAAGAAGCCATGCTAACATACCACAAACATCCCTGCAAAGCTTTTATGTGCATTCACACATGCACATTCATCTTGGCATCAGTGCCCAGTGTGATGAACAATCACTGCAGAAATCAGCATTTAGGGCACACAAGTGATGCCCGTCTTCAAAAAAGAAAGAATACAGAACATTAGGAAAGCAGCTGGCATAAATCAAAATGTCTCATTAAGAGTGGACCCAATTAAGGCCTACTTTCCCTGAGGATTTCTGCAGGTGTCCCTAGCCCTTTCCTCATCCCAGCTCTACACCTACATGCTCCCTGAGCAGACCCCACAAAGGAAAGGAACATGCTGGACCCACCTGCCCCAGACCCACCTGCCAACTGTCCTGCTGCCACCAATCACTGGCACGCTGACAACTCTGTCTATCCCTTCAACACGCAGGACCTTCAATTAACCTTTCTCTTTCACTATTCACCAACAAGACACCCCAAAAATTTTAAGTAACCTTTTTATTTAACAAATACATCTGAAAGCAGCCACTAGTTTCCTAAGTTATTTGGGGCAGCTCCTAAGACAGCAATCACCAACAGTTTTATTTCCTTAAGACATCAAGCTAAACCAAATACTTTAGCCAGTAAAAATAAGTAATGTCCTATGCATCAGTGCAAATACCAGGGCCACAAAGGTGGTTAAGGGGCTGGAGCATCTTGCACAGGAGGAGGAGCCGAGAGGGCTGGGCTGCTCAAGAAGATTCTGGGAGATCTGACCAGTGTGCTCAAGTACCTGCTGGGAGGAAGAAAGGATGAGGGGGCCAGACTCTGCTCTGGACAGGAGGCAATGGGCACAAGGGAAACCACACAGAATTCCATCTGAACACAAGGACATACATTTTTCCTGCAAGGGGTCAGACACTGGGACAGGTGGCCCAGAGAGGCTACAGAGTCTCCATCCATGGAGATGTTCAAACTCTAAGCAGGTCCTGGACAACCTGCTCCAGCTGCCCCTGACTGAGCATGGGTGTGGGACTCAATCTCAGGTGATCAAAGACACACTAGAGGACTCTGTGATTCCACAGACCACCACACCGCACAAGCAATAATGACCCTATGTTCACACATATGTATTCTATGTTCATATTAAACAGATGGAAGAAAACAAAACCACCAAAAATCTGGTGGAATCCTGTATCTTCAGTAGCTGGGAGGTCATGGAAAATTGCAAAATTCTGTACTAAGCTCTGTAATGACAGCAACTGACAGCACTGCCTCATACCAAGAAACTTCTATTCTAAATCCACTTACCCGGATGTTTCTGCTGTCCTATTTTAGGACAAAAACATGGAGTCTCTACAACCTAAGCATTTAGAAAGTAAAGCATCAATTTGCTTTTGGCATAGATTGATTTAAAAGACAATATAGAGAATTGTCTTAAGACAGTAATTTTGACAAGGAAATATTCCTTATGGCCTTAATGAAAAGGAAGTTGTTTCGCTGCCTGTGGCAGAGGTGTGGGAACTAGATGATCTTTAAAGTCCCTTCCAACTCAAACTATTTCATGTTTCTATGATGCTACGATTAACCCTAATTTAACAAACCATACTTATACAGTCTGTTCGTGCACAACTGCTGCATAAAGATGAACACCAAGGTGTGATGGCTCTGCACAGTGATAATCAGCCAATAAAATGCACATTTTAATGCCAGAACAATGCTCACCTGTGGTTTCTGTTCCTTTGAATTTCATAAATTAATATACAGTAACTATAACTCAGGGTCCTTTGACAGGATATTGCAAAAGAACAGATCCGTTTTTCATCTCCAACCTCTCAGTGTTGATTTGATTGTAGTAATTGGCACCCATACACAGAGAGGAATCAAGACTGAGGTCAAATCCTGTTTCCAGGGGAGGATCTTCCCAGTTAGAAGAGAAGATCCCACCCAAGACTTGAGGCACAGCCCAGGAAACTGATGCTGTTGGGAGAGGTGGGAAGGACAGTCCCTGTCTCTCTGGCACTGTTTCAGAGCAGCAATGCACGTTCTGGGAAGAAAATAGTTTTCTGGTTTTTGATTGTGTACAATTACCTGGTAGCCAGCAGAAGTCCTTGTCATATACGGACTTTCACCCCCATACCATACAATTTACTGCAGAGTAAGCAGTGCATGGGAAACAGGCACAGATAAATAATGTACTTTGTTATATACTGAGGAAAAAAAACGAGCAGCTGTGTATTCCATGCATGGCCTTGCATAAGGGGCTTGTAGAGGCACAATGCTCACTTATTGTCATAAGAAACACATTATCTATTCCTTTTTGATAGCAAGTCTTCTTGAAGACACTTCCCCCACTTACTGTGTGTAACAATGACAAGAATATCTCCTTCATCATCACCATCACTGGCACTTTTTAAATCTCACTTTCAAAAAATATCATTGGCAAATGGTATTCTGCCACAGTTCTGAAATTTCCTTGCAGGGAATGTAACAGCCATCAGTACATCTGCTTCCAGAAAACACATCCTGTATCTAGTAAGCCCAGAAGAGAAATCCACCCCAGTCCAAAGATGCAAGATGATTCCAAATGGACCGGTCCAACCCCCATTGGCAGTATCATTTTTTTCCCAAAAATAGTGCACTTTAAAAATTATTTCTCTGAAGCTACAAAATGCTGTCTCTACACAACCTAAATAAACATCATGTACTCAGAATAATTTTTGATCCCTATAAGCATTCAAAAGAACTTCAGGATCATTTATTAGTCCATTAATACATAATTAGAACTTGGGACTAAAACTTTTAACTGACTGGCTCTTGCTTTCAGTATCAGTAATGGACCACAAGTGTCCTCCCCACTGAGTTACCAAGCTTCTTGCCCATGATTATTAAGCAACACAAACATGTCTATGAAAATCAAGCATCTGCTTTACACCATTCTCCAGTTCAACAACTATTTCATTACTACCATTTATTTCATTACTACCATTTCTTTTATTTTATTGATTACCCCATATCAAATCAGAACTTGACTACGAGGAAAGCAACTGAATCTTAAATCTGCTCTTCCTTAGTCTAAAGACAGAAAAACCCCACTTTTTAAGAAGTTTAAAGGAGAGATGATGTGGTGGGGATGATGTGGTGAGGATGGACTGTTTTCAGCACCAAAGCTCTATTCCAGCTCACAGATTGTCACTCCAAGAGGCTGAACAGCAATCCCCATGGCTCCCAGCCTTCAAGGCTGAAAGGATGCTCTTTATTTCAGCAGGGACAGGCGCAGATGCAGCAAGATGACAGAGTGCAGATCACCTCCCCTCTGTCTTGTCTACATCCGAGCCCCTGTAATCGGAGCATTCTTCTTCCTCTCCATCAGAGGGGTCAGATTTCTCCTGAGCCACTTCCAAACAACCCCACCAGCTGGGCAACCGTGTCCCCGCCCTCCCAAGAGCGCATCCACGCTCCAGGAAACGGCAGGTGCTGATTTGGGAACAATTTTATTAAAACTCAAGGCATAGTTTTGATACAATAAGTTTCAAAAATAAGACGTTATACTCTAAAGGCAATTCCTTGCTCCAATGAAACAGCTTACAGCTGACATTGCGAATGCTGGATGACTGCACAAATTACCCATGTTAAAAACTATTTTTTACACCACAAATTATGCTGACCCCTCCGGATGCTGTTAGCATTGCAAACCGAATTCCTAATTCCTCAGGAATTCCACAGGATTGCAGCTACTGTGGTTCGGGTTTTTTCCCTCCCGCTATCACGGGGCAGCTCAGCCGCAGTGGCCGAGGCCCCGCGGTGCGGCAGAGGAGCCGGGCCGGGCCTGTCGAGGTCGGGGGAGTCCCGGGTCCTCGCGGGAGGGGATGCGCCTCGCCTCACCCGGGCCCGCCCCCGCACTCCGTTCTAGAAGGTCGCTGCCCCGGGGCGGCCGCCCCCCACACCGCCTCCCCTCGAACCGGGCCCACCGCGGGGGCGCGGGCAGCAGGCACCCGCCAGTGGCGGCGATCGGGGCGATGGAGCGAAGGTCTGTGAGAGGTGGCCGAGGCCGCATCCGTGAGCCGCCCCCGCCACCCACTCGGCCCTCCCGCTCCCCTGCACTGGGGCCCCCGCCCGGCCGTGGCCAAAATAGTCGCGGGGCGGCGGCACTCACCTCCTCGGCCTGCTTGCGCAGCGCCTTCTCCCGCTCGTACTGCGTGAGCAGCTGCTCGTTGTCCTCCCGCAGCAGCTCCAGCTCCACCTCGTGCTCCTGGTTGTCGGTGAGCACCGAGTCCAGGTTCTCCAGCACCGTCACCACCAGCGGCATCAGCTCCTTCACCACCTCCTCGTCGTAGCAGTGGATCAGTCGCTCGAACTCGCGGTAGATGCTGTTGGCGAGGCCCGAGACCCGCTCCGACATCACCGACCCCGAGCAGTAATCATCGCCCGGGTACCCCCCCACGCCGCCATCGTCTAGCTGGATCTCCAGCATCCTGCCGGCCGACAGCTCTCCACCCCGCTCCGCTCGCCTCTGCTTCAGGCCCCGCTGACGACGCCGCCGCCACCGGGCGCTGCCCCGCCCCGCCCCGCACGCGGCGTCACGGTCCGCGGACACCGGTCGGGGCGGAGCGCGGTGGCACCGCCCAGAGCTGCTGGATCGGGGGGCGGGTTACCCGTGCTGAGAGCAGGCCCGGCGCCGCAGTGCATCTGGCGCCGGAGACAGGAGCGGCAGCGGTGACGGCGAGCCGCCCGCGCAGCACAACGCGCCGGGAGCGCGCCCGCGGCCGGTGCCGGGCCCCGCGGCGGACAAAGGCGGTGCATGCCCGGGTCGCGCTGCATCTCGGACACGCACTGGCTCCGGGAGGCGCGTTACAGACCCGTCACAGCCGCGGTAGTTGTGCTTCCAAGATCACGCAGCCGTACTTACTACAGAGGCAGCAGACAAGGACCTGTTCAGTCAGGGATGAACTGAAAGCCAGAGGGCCAAATTGGCCATCTCAAGTCTTCAAAGAAAATTCAGCACAATCCCGAATTTAATCAGTAGATTTCCCAAAGCAACAGCAGCACACACCACATTACGGGCAGAAGCTCCAGCAAATTACGGGCGGCAGCCTCTAGCACCCTCAGCAGGTGTCACAGAAGTCAGTCTGCCACATCCTGGGCTCAGCTGAGTTTGGGCTGTAAGTTGGAAGAAGACAGCAGGAATCATTCTGCTCTGCACTGAGAACGGCCTGGCAGCAGAGAGAAATAAGGGGTCGATTTGAGAAAAGATTCCCCACACCTTCATTTGCCTTAGAGCTCTGAAGAAGAGTGTAATTCCAAGGTCGTGACTAGCAATCGCCCTAAAAGCTTCACCGCAGTAGATGCTGTTGCACAAAGGGAAAGAACTTTAACCCTACCCAGAAAGCCTAATTGCAATGGGAATATCACATCTCAGTGGTAATTAAGAATTTTAAGTTTTATAACTGTTTTGTTCTATGTTACATTATCATAGCTGATTACATACTGATAGATTCAGAGCATAGCAGCTTTTAGACAACTACTTTTATAGCAAAAACCTATTTGTCTCTTAAAAAAGGAGAATTGGAAGGAATGGAAGGGAACAGAATGGAACGGAATAGAATAATACTGAATTAAATAAGTGTAGCTCACTTGGAAGGGTCCTACAATAATTGAGGATGAGGTGTAATTAGTTATGGGATGGATCACCAGTAGATTATGAGACAGCTGAATGTAACAACCAAATTTTCAAATGTTTCCACACAGAGCAGACCCAGCCAAATGCATCAAAGGCACTGGGCACATAGATACAAGAAACAAATGTGAAAAAACTCCTGCTCAAAAATTTAAAATGCAGTAGGTTACCCATGCTGGGCCTTAATTCACTGTGTCTTGTACGGGAAACTTTATAGACCAAGAGTTGTACTGTTATTCACAACAAACACAAGAGTGTGCTTTATTAAATGCAAGATTGCATTTAACATATTATGAATAAAAATGTACAGGTGAACAGGCAGAGAAGCAAGGCAGGCAAAGAGAAAGGTAAGATTTATTCACTAATTCCATATGACACTGAATTTCTAATCTCCTGTGATCTAGACAGCATGTAAAAACATTTATAAAGTTTTCTTGCATTTTGTCCACATACATAAGAAACTGAAACAATGGATGTGACACAAACTAAAGTCTGTTGAACCACAGAGACTGATGAGCCCGTGGCATTACCTACTCTTCTGACTGTAATCCCAACAGATCTAGCAGGCATCCCTGAGGGGAGGGGATATCAGCTGAGGTGCATCCTCCTTTCTACAACAGAATCCTGGTCCAGGCCCAGTGACATTGTTAAAGCTTCTGCTGAAAAACAGGAGCCTTAATTTAAATTGTACATTAAAATATACATTCCTATATTTATAAATTCATAAATAACAAGTTTATAGATCGGTCAAGAAATGGCAGGAATGTTAGGTGCTGCCATGCGTGAGAAAAAATTAAAATACCACTTCCAGTTTAAAAGTTGACAAGCAAAATATTTGCTTATTCTACCCTTTTGGGGTTTTATTGCATCTAGCATAGGAGTTTATCTAAGATTAAAGTTGTTAGTTGCTTAGCACTAAAAGCAAACTAAAAACTGACTGTGCTATACATATGCAATTGTGTTATGGCTGTAAGGGTGCTTTGCTGAAGAGCTTACCTTTCCAAGTAGGCAAAGTAAAGGCACAAGGAGTGAGAAATGGATAGAAACAGAGACTATGCAAGGAAAATCAGGATTCTTTTGTAATAACCATATGATCTCCAATTAACTACTGGGGTTTTTTTTTCCCTTAGACAGGTGGAACTTTGCTTTGTGAAAGAGTAAGTATTTTTAGGTGTCTTGGTGTGGAAATTCTCGGTTCAGTCAAAGAAAGAACAGAGATAACTTCTCCCAGACTGAGCCTGGTAATCTTAGTGGAAAAAATTTAAACAATTATTATTTCTCTTTCTGTAGCCATTGTTTATAGATATTCTCCAGAGTGTGCTATTCATAGTTCACCAATAGTGTGAGATGTTTCTACTTTGAGACCAATCAGGTACCACCTTAGTGAGTCACATTATAAAAAGACATGCTACTTTCATTAAACGCTTTTGCCTTCTGATCCACCTGAAGACTGGAGTTTTCTTTCCATCCCTGACTCAACAGCCTCATCTTGGTTTGAAAGACAGGTGTCTGCCAAGGAAGGTGGGAACCTCCCTTGGAATAGAAAATGTGACTCCCTTCCCTCCAAATTATTATAACTCTGAAAAGCCCCCTGAAAGGGGCTTTCAGGAAAAGGTATGATAAAAGGAATAACGGTTCTTTACTAGTAGATATATATATGTATGTATAACAAGGCAAACAAATATCAACAATGGCAGCAACAACAAACCAGAAACCCATCCACAGCCTTGTCTCAGCTGCAGGCGCCTTCCCCCTTTGGTGCAGTTCTGGTCACAGGCAGCAGGGGCACTGGTGGCTCCTGGCCTGGCAGGGCGAGTGCGGTAATTCCCCCGCGGCTGCAGGGGGCGCTGTGGCGTGAGCTCATCCGCTTCTCCACGCGGCGATGGCAACTCACCTGGTGGGGCAGAGAGAAAAGGAGCTTTGTTTACAACCACACAGGGGCAGCCAGTCCCAGTGCCCCTCCAGGTGGAGAAATGGGCTGCAGCGGGAATCTCGGAGCACTGGCTGCAGCGGCAGAGGTGGGCGCCCAGGCTGACAAACAAAATGTAGCAGAAAACCTTAGCTTTAGCAGGAGCTGCAAGCATTGGATGGAGGCGGCTTGTTGGGTTAGGCTGCAGCAAGAAAGCCCAAGGCAGCGGCAGACAGCAGTGGGCTGGGCAGCAGCAGCTGGGCTTCTCTGTAGCAGCAGCCGCACACACCCAGGAGACACACCCTTGGGGAAGAGGGAAGGGTTTGGGGTTCTGGGTTTTACCTGGCAGCACCCAAGTAGATGGTAATGGTCCTTTCCAGTCAGATCAGGTTTTACTAAGGTCCCAGTTCAATGGCTGCTCTTAGGAGCAGAGGCTCACCCACAGTAAGGAAGAAAGCAGTAATGGGCTGGACTCCACAGTGGCAGCAAATTACCCCGTGGTAGCAGCAGCTCAACTGTTCCTCTCTGATCCCTAGAGCAGAAAAAAAAACCAAGCCCAGCCCCCTGACCCCCCAGTAAACCGTCTCCAGCTATCTTTGCCCTTCCCAAGACAAAAGCCCCCGGCTAAGTCTGCAGCCAGCTGCACCCCTTCCCCCCACCTTGGCCACTTCTTTTGTCTCTCTTAAGCGCTGGTCATTATTATCTCTTAGGCAACAGATGGGAGAAAATTCCCTGAGGGGGGAAAAAAATCCTAACATTAGGTTGCTACTTTGATGGCACACAACCAACGAAAATATGATCTTGGTTTTAGTACCTAGAATTCGCCTTCAATTAGTACTGAGCTGAAATTCAAGGTGTTGTTTCAACAGCAAAAGATGGACCACAGTACCATAGGACAGTTGTGGTAGAGGAAGAATTTATGTAAACTGGGTTTTATGTGAGAAACAGAGTTCACTTTCTAAAATTTTTTTAGGTTTAATACAAGATAAAAGAAGAATTCAGTGCTGGGGTGCTTTTGGCCAAAACCCACACTGGTAGCTTAAAATCATGTTCTCTATATACAGTTACATTGCTGGGGTTACATGAATATTCATGATGTTATAGATGAGTGAATGGTTGACTCTCACAATTAAGGGGTGAACATTATATGTATGTTAAAAGAAGTTTTATAAATGTATAGTTATGTTACTGCAATGTGCTCCCTCCCCCCACTATGTGTTATCATGGGATGGTCTTGGTAATCTGGGGGTTTGGGAGGCTTGGCTTGTTACTATGGCAGCACCTGACCTCCAATCAGAATTTAAGAAAGCAACCTCTACCACTGGACAGCAAGGTAGGAGTTGACTGACAAGGAGCTAGGAGAGGCTAGCAAAAATAAAGGCAAATTATCCATCTTGAAGACGAGCCGGCCACGTGGTAGGCAGCCATGGGAGGCTTCCAGTGCTGTGTTCTGGTTTGAAAGCAAAACCAGTGAGAGACTCCAAATCAGAAATACAATTTATTAGTAAAAGAGAAAAGAAAACCAAAATACCTGCAATAATACAAAAGAAAAACCACTGACAAAGTCAGAATAATGTTGTATTGTACTAAACAGTTTATTTAGTTGTTGTTTTGTACTGGGTGATTAGAGTTTTTGCACTGAGTGGTCCTTATATTGCACTGAATAGCTGATGTTATTTCACATGGTTTGTTCATCCATCAATCACATGGTCTTTCCCTCACCCACCCCAGTATCCCCCCGGAGGTCTCTTCCTGAGTTACCCCTCCCCTCGCCACTCCTCACTGGCATCCCATTGGCTGTGGACCTCCTCCTCCAAACCCCATTCCCCCAGGTATAAAAGTCTCCCGCCGTCAGGCCACGCCCTCTTTCTCACCTGGGGAGTCACCAGAGCCTGAGGCGTCTCCTAGCAAGTCACTAAACAGAGGATGTCCGTCCCCACGGGGAGAAGAGCGCTTCTCGTCTTTTGCTTTCGTCTGTGTAAGATCGTGTGGGCTACAGTCAATAGCTAGTCAGAGTGGACCCACACAGCCTGTCCGAGCCACGGTCTCACAGAATACAATCCTGTTGGTCAGGGTGTTGGCAGCAGTCCAGTTGGATTGGTGGCTGCAATCCTCCTGGAATGGCAGATGCGGTTATGTTGGAGCAGTGATCCTGTAGAAGGGGTGTAGTCTTCCTCTGAAGATCCAGTAGGAAAGATGGCTGTTCCTCTGGCAATCCAGTGGAGAGACTGACTGTTCTGTCTCAAATCCCAGATTATATCCAGGTGGGGATGCTTATCCCTGGATGGAGCATCTCACAATGGGCTGTTATCATTCTCTGAGTCGTGGTGGGTCCATTAAACAGGAATGGCTCTTGGAGAGAGTTATCTCTGAGTCATGGAGAAAGGCATTGATAGACCCATTAACAGCAGATAAGGAAAAAAAAATGCCCCTCCTGGTTTCAACAGCTCTTGAGGATGGGATTAGAATACATCTTAATATTGTAACCTAGGATATGCTGGTTTTCCTTATTTAGTCCTTTTGTTGCATTTTTCCTAAGGTTGAATAAACCTTTTAAAATTTTTAAAGTGAGCAGTTGTTTCTCACAATTAGTTTATACATTATTAAACATTCCTTTGAGTTCTTTATGTTCCAGGAACTCTTGTTTTGTTTTAACCTCTGACTTGTCTGCAGGATATTCTGTAGATCAGGTCTGTATATTTTATTTCTTCCTGTAGTTCTTTCCTGTTGTTTCACACTCCCTGATAGCACAGAGTCAATAAATCTTGCCTGGATGCTTATGCTCTGTTTTTTGTAACTGTTATCATTTGAAGAGGCCAGTCCACAGATGTAAGAAACAGAATTGATTTATACCTTTCTCTGACTTAGTTACATAAAAGTATTTTAGTCTCTATTTTAACATTTTGCTAAAGCCTACAATATATTTATCACACTACTATTCATATGAACTATACAGTGCATATGTTAGAAACAGGACCATGCTCCCAGTACTAAAAGTGATTTCAGCATTTATTATAATAAAAAGGCTTAAAGCAAGGGGCCTGCAGGCCGAGCAGGAGTGTTCCCATCGAGGATGCTGCAGCGCCGGCGCTGGGGCTCCTTGAGCAGTGATGTCCCCGATGTTCCAGGTGGAGCGGCACAGATTCAGTGGGTCAGAAGCCCCTTCTTATCCTGGTTTTTGTCCCTTTGGATTGGTTTCTTTTTGGATCCTTCATTTGCATGAAGTTTGAAGGCACTTGATTGGCCCATTACAGTTCTGTCCAGGCTGGCTCATTTCACTTGGGAGGTGGTGCACTTTACTTAGGTGTATTATGGTACACTGAGTAGCATATTTCTTATAACTACCCTTTTAACCCCTTTTACCATAACCAAATTAACAGTACATGCTTAACAATTATAAACTATTTTACGACAGTTTTTAACCTATTTTTGACACATGCATAAACTGACAGATTGTACTATTTAACTACTACTATTTAAAGTAGTTAAAAGTAAGTATAAGTTGTACTGTATCAAAATACTTGTGATGCAAAAGCTAATCTATGAATGTGAAAACCAATATTATATTATCATCTATAACATTTACAAGTAATTATTCTTGTTTAAAAATACATGGACAGCAGGAACTACTTGTGCTTTCTTTCAATAAGGCAGTAGTATCTGGAGGGGTGACTGACAAGCTTTAGCTCCTAGGATAGGAGGGTATAAAACCTTTTTTAAAAGGTTTATTTCTGTCTAGAATAAGAACTGGTTAGTGGCATTCCTATTTAAAATTTTAAAAGGAGTTTGTGATTTGGCTTCAAATTGTCAGGAAAATTCATGCACAAACACCAGAGGTTTATGTCCAAAAAGGAGACAGAGGAGTCCTGTAACTTTATTTGAATAAAGGGAGAGGTTATGGGGCATTTCCCCTGGGGTTTCTCAGTATTTGGAGGACACAGCCTCCTTTTTATCCTAATTTCCTGGCCCCGCATGTCACTCTTTCTTTCCCCATTGGCTGAAGTACTTCACAGGTACAGACTTTCTGAAACGCCCAATACCTGGAACACCTAATACATAAGATCCTCTTCTAATGTACAACCCCCCCCCCCCCCTTTGTCTTTTTCTTGTGTCACTCAGTGGAATTCTTTACAGAATTTATGGTTCTTCGCGTTGTTTCTTTCATCTCTCAGTATCCAATTTGATTTATCAGCAGACCTGCAGTTTGTTTGTAAAGACAAATCTCTCATTTCATTTATCAATCAGTGGAATCCTTCCCATTGTTTCTTTTATCTCTTAGTATCTAGCTTTATTTACCAGCAGATCTACATTTTGTTTGTAAAGACAAGTCCCTCATTCCTTTCAAATAGTTTAATGAAGTTCAGAAGCTTATTCCATATTTGTTAAGGTCAGGAATACCAATTGTGGTAGTTTTACAAAACCTCATTTGTCAAGTAATTTCTGAACTGTGACTGGTGGTGACTGGTGCTTTGGCCAGGGAATGTGTGTTATACAGATTGTCAGCCTTTATTTTTAAATAGACAACCTCCCATGTATCTTGGAAACCTTTACCAGTATGTCCACCTTTAAAGTTTTAATTTTTAGTTTACAGCCACAGGGTGTAAGCAGTTGACCAACAGTTAACTCATGTAACCATGAGTAAACTAGTGAGTCAGCAAATATTAATCACAAGCCTAAGAAGCAGGATGCACCTTAGCTTTGTTAAGATAAGAGAAACAAAATGTACCTTGTCAAGATAAAAGGAACAAAACCTGTTGAAACTGGCATAGAAAATGTGTAACCAGCCAGCAAAGGACGGGGGGTGCCCCAGAAAGGTGAAGAGCACAAAGTGAGGAAGACTGCCAGTCTTTGGCAGAACAACCCCTGAGGAAGACCCAGAGCCTTCTTCAATGCAACCACCAGAGTACACTGTGCTTCTGTGTCACCTATGCTAATGATACTAATAACTTCTGAGAATTGATTTGTATAACCACTCCTATTGCAAGGAATGTAATGAATATGCATGACATTTAACCATATATTATGCTGTGTAAAAGTGCTGGGTTAGCATGTTAGGAGGAGCGATCCCCCACATACTCACCTCACTGAGTCAGTCTCTGAGGTGACTCTTAGCTCAGCATTGGAGTGAATCAGGAGCTATCTCAAATCAGACATCATCCGTGTTAGGTACTTAGAGACCACAGACTCTACTATTTCTGTTTGTTCTGTTCTTGTCTGACTGCAGACTCCGTGTAGTTGTCTAAATTATTATAGAGTTCTATTAATTAAATGGGCTGAAAAAAAAAAGAAAAAACTATGGGTTGGAAACATTCACAACCAGGAAATTTTTGTATAGACTAGCTGTGTCCATCTAAGCACTCTATCATCACTTGGCAAACAATACTCTTGTTAGTCAAAATGTAATTATTGGCTTCAGTGTAGCATTTTGCTTTCTCTAACCAACAGAGAAACAGGTGAAGATGCTGGTGTGTTCCCTCTAATCCTTTATATTGCTTCAGTGTAGCAAGTGGCACTGGAATAAGTGTGCACAATTAACAAAATAAAAACAAATTCAACCAGGCAAGACTGTGAAAATACCAAGCAGGATCTCAGGCTGCTGCTCCCTGTTCAACACTAATGTTACATCAAGGGGGTGTTTGGAAGTTTCTGATAGCACTGTACCCAGTGCTTCAGTGTGCAGAGGATGGGGAAGGGAAAGGGAACAGAAAATAGGGGGAAGGGGAAGGGAAAGGGGAAGGGAAAGGGGAAGGGAAGCAGAAGGGGAAGTCAGGCCTTGTAGGGAAGGCTCAGGAGAGGTTTTGTTTAGTGTTCACAAAACATTAATGAAAGCAACTTTCATTCTGGGTGAAGGCCCCAAGATCCACAAACATAGATTTCTGCATCCCTGAAAGCAACTCCAACTCTTTCTTCATACTCTATTTTATTTAACTTCATTAAAGAACATAAGAAAGCAGATGTGAATTCACTATAAGCAGTGTGATTCTGTATTTGAAATGCTTCAGATGGTTATATTTTTTACAATATTTTGATCAAAACACAGATTTATAAACTTTGCTGTAACGTTTTTAATCATCTGATTTGATGAAGGTTGAAGTACCCTGCTCATTTCTGTGCTGAGGTGGTTTGGCAACAGAAAAGTTTTTTTCTCCCCTGCCTTCTGGACAATGTTAAAAATGGCATCTTTGCCTAAAGGAAATGCCTTTTGCCACAGTCCCCCAAATTAGCACATATCTAGTTACCTTTTGATCTGTAACAATAAACTGCTGGACTTGTGCACTACCTACCTTGTCCCCAACACTCACAGCTGAAGGTCCCCTTAGAGCTCTGTCATCTATCAGGAAATGATGGTTGAGTGGTGCAGCATTGTGCTAATTGCCAAACCTTAAGTGAAGTGGGATCTACTCCGAGGAAGTGTAGGACAGAGAGATCCTGTGTTCCAGCCCTGTATTCCACTAATTCTCATTGCTGTGTTATTGATATCAAAGTGTACTTTGCAGGAAAGGTGATAATGACATTCACAGTGGATATAAACATCACAAGTGCATACAAAAGTGTAAGTTCAGAGTTGGTTTCTTTCTATTAACTTGCATGCAAGGTTTATTAGTTTTTTCATGCATATTAAAACAATGAGTAGACCTTGAACTGAAGGTAAACAAGATTTCCTGAATGAGGTTGTAATATATGTTGGGAAATAATTCATGCTATAAAAGAAAGTATTTTATAAAGATTGTGAAATCCAAAAAAGTCTCTGACCACAAGCAGCCCAAGAGGCAGACGTCTATTCAAATTCCAAAATTCCTGAAGGACAGGAGAACAATCGGCAGTTAATTTATTAATAGATGCACCCAGGCGATGATCACTGTTATCCCGAGAGCCATCGGAAGATGCCTAAGAGCGATCATCGCCCTGTTGCTAATCGATCAGGATAGCCAAAGTCCTCAGAAAGATACATGTGAATACGCGACTTCCCAGGATTCGATCAACTCTGGCTATCAACCAGGAAACGGCGATTGTCCAGCTCTGCACAGTGAAAGAACCAACTATGAATATGCAGAGTTACAAAAGAAACTGGGACTCCTCCGCCTCGGGCACAATAAACTGTATAAAACATCCCCGCTAGAAGGCGGCTCTTGTGAACGGGGAAGGGTCCCGTGCGATAGAGGGGGGATCCAGGTTCACCCAGCGCTGAACCCAGGCTCAACGCCGTCTCTTTGGCTATGGTGGATTTGAGGACCGTATTTTGGTCGCAGAAAAAGATAAATATATCTTTTCGCATTTTTGATAATTTGGCTTTTGATTGATCATTTATAACAAGGCCAAGATGTTCTAACCTGCTGATCTTACACATTTTACTCCCTGCCCTATACAGTATAGAGTGGACAGAAAAAGTAAGCTATGTTATACATAAACTGTAGCCTCTGCTAGGACGGGTATCTCATGTTAAACTAAGAAAGAGCTAAAAAATGTAGTAAAAGATGCAGAAATGCTGGCTGCTTCTAAAATGTTTTGTAGTAGCCCTTCTGCACCCAATAGCGTTCCATCCAGTGAGAGACAGAAAGATGAATGGAGTAGGATAGGAGATAGCCAGTATTACTGTTGTATTACAGCGACCTGATGAAGGTCTCCAAGGTGAGAGAAGGATGAGAATCTTGTTTGATGATCAGAAGGCTGGATTTATTGATATATGATATATAATACATTATAACTATACTAAAAAGAATAAGGAGAGAAGTTGCAGAGGCTGCTAAGCTAAGAATAGCATAGAAAAGAATCTACAAACAAGAGAGTTCTCTGTCACTGTGTTCCAGAGAGCTTGCCCTGTGATTGGCCCTTAATTGTACACATGGAACATGAACCAATCACAGGTGCATCCTATTGCATCCCATAGCAGCTGATAATCATTGTTTACATTCTCTTTCTGGGGCCTCAGCTTCCCAGAAGATGAACAAGTCCCAAAGAAAGGATTTCTATGAAAAAATGTCTGCGACACTGTTGTGTATATATTCAGTACTCACACGCTGCTTTCTTTCCCCTGCCCTGGACTCCAACACCCCTGCCCCACTTTTCCTGCTGTACTCTCAGCTGACAAGCTGCAGGGGCAGACAGGCCTGGCTGAGGAAATTTCTTCAAGCAGGAAGGTGCAGCTGCACACACCTTCACACACCAGTGGCTCAAAAATTTACAGCAACATCCCCATGTATTTCATTGTTTTGTACAAAGCAATATGTCTCGGATTAGAGACAAGTTTAAGAGAAAGCGCTCTGGAATTGATGAAGGTTGAAGTGCTTTCTTCAGTGTTTCCTCTGAAGAAAACGGTTTCAGCAATTTCTTCCCACAAATAAGAAATTAATGTTAATGGATGAAAGCGGTGAAAGACAGCCATTTACTGACAAACCAAGTGTCCACATGGCACAGGGAAAAAAGTGAATAAATACTAGATATTGAATTGTCAGAACCATACCACACCCACACCGGGGGGAAAAAAGGAAAAAAAAAACCCCAACATTTAAAAAAAAGAAAAAAAAAGCCACAAAAACAAACAAACAAACAAACAAAAAAACCCAAGAAATAAGCCACGGCTGATCACATGGTGGGGAAGAGGGAGAAAAATGGCGAAAAATGGTTTTTATCTCAGGGAAGAAAAAAACCAAGTTCACGCAGCAGTTCGGGAAAAAACATATAGGAACCTGGTGCATCTCTGGTCTCCTCTTTCCAGCACGTGAAGCTGGCGGATTTCGGGTCCTTTCGTCCGCTGGGTCGGCTTTCCTGAGGTCTGGGCCGGGACGGACCGGCCGCTCGGCTCACCCGCTTCTCTCGTCGGTAGTCCTCTCTGACCAAACCAAACCGAACAGGTCAGGAGAAAAATAAAGGCCGCCAAGGGATTGTTGCCACAGTCTCCAAGGCCGGGGCAAGGGAAAAACTTTTCTGCCTAGGCTAACAAAAAAAAAAAAAAAAACAACAAGCTGACCAAGCTACTAAGCAACAAAAAGAGCTGATATGATATATTCCACTTGATTGGCCAGTTAATAAAAAATATTTTTCTCACACACCGTTCTTGAGAAGAACAGGAAAACAAGGTGGAAAAACACCACCTGCAGATTGTTTATACTAACAAGTTACCACATTCTTACAGCTTCCTAAAAATTCTCACAAGCCACTGTGAGAAATGATTGTCATTTCTCTCTCCCTGACCAGCTGGCATCCACATATGGCAATAAAGGGTGTAGGACAAGTACCAAAGAGTCAAGTTGCCTTTATTAGACACTCAGCAAAAAGGGAAATGTGACAAGAACAAAGAATATAATTAACTTACAGGTCTGCTTAACTCGGTGCCATAGTAAATCCATAGTAAGTTTGTGTCTGTGCTGAACCTGTGGAAGGGATGGTCTCTAAGCTGGTTGGGATGAACTACAGCAAGTGGAGCAGCAATGCCAGCGAAGGGGATTTATTAATTACATGAAAGAGAGCTCTCACAGCAGCAGGACATCACAGGAAAAAATACACCGAAGCTCACAAACACACACCAACACTCAGACACTGAAGCGCACAAGCACACACCAACATGGGGTTTCCTGCCACTGTGAACACTTCTCCTTCCTGCTATTTGTTCCATGCTTTGGGATTTTCCTCCCTTTCAGCCCTGACGTCAGCAGCACATATCACTGACAAGCCTCTGACAGCAGCAGCAGTGAAGGGAGATCTGGCAGCAGAATATCCCCTGGGGACCCTGCGAGCCTGAGAGGAGACATGGGCTGGTCAGTGAGAACAACACACAGCCATTAGAAGGACATGGCAAAATATGTTGAACTAGTACATAATAACCCTCCTGCTGCCTCTGTTTTCAGAGGAAACACACATTTTATTGCAAAATTAATAAAATAAAATTCCTCTCCTATCTGAAAACATTATCTATACTACAACTGTACTTTAACCTGACTATTCATGACTGAAGAGAATTTTTCTTTTCAAAAAGGTTTAATACATGTCACAAACCAAATCTTGCTGTTTCCTCTCATGTA
The DNA here is from genome assembly GCF_028551555.1 of Melozone crissalis. Taxonomy (NCBI): domain Eukaryota; kingdom Metazoa; phylum Chordata; class Aves; order Passeriformes; family Passerellidae; genus Melozone; species Melozone crissalis. Next base: position 267,681 of record NW_026535790.1, read on the forward strand.
AAGTAATCACTTGGAAACAGAATGCAAATAATGACATATGCTTCAATAAGTTAAATGTTAAAGGACTGTTTATAACACTTGAGGAATCCCTGAGACTGAGAGCTTGTTGATAGAAAATCCAGATAAACAAGAGGAAGCATATACCAGGAGAGATTGCCTGTTTTCAGATAGAAAATTAAATCTATTAAATCAGAAAAAAAACTGGCACAAGAGGATCAGGGGCAGGAGGATGACTTGATACTACTTCCAGGGACTTTTCTGTAAAATTTACATTAAAATTACAATTCTCTGCATAGGTTGTTATGAGAGGACTAAAACCAGGACTTCCAAGAGCTCTAGAAAATAAAAAAAGTGCTACCATTTTGCAATAAATTTGCAGCCAAGGCAAAATGTTATTATGATATAATGCACAAGTGAAGGAACAAGGTAATAGTTCAAATGAAAATCAGAAGGACTGAGCATCTATAAATTCAAGTTAATTATTAAGATGACTGGGATTTGACAGAGCATAAGAGGCCCAATAACCAGGAACCAGGAGACAATACTAAACTCGTATATACCCTTACAAGGTAGAACCTAAGGTAAATCTTGAGTAAACCAGCTTCTGACAAACATGCTCCAGGATTTACAAGCCATCATGGATCTCCTCCTCAAAAGGTTTCTTCAAGGATGATTTCCATAGATTATGTTCAAAATCTCCGTCTTACTTGTCAGCTAATTTATTTTTCTTAACAAATATTAGTCTTCTTCCTTGAAGCAATAATGGAAGAAGAATGCTAGTCTCTATCTGGTTTGGTCTGGTTCTTGTGCTTTAATTGCTGTGAGTAGATGAGGTTTCTGATGCGCTGTTGGTTCTTCGGTTTTAATTTTTTTGCTCTCCTTCCTCTATTTCCTTGTAAAAGCCCACACCTCATCCCCTCCATAAGGGCTTGTTACTAGATACAGGATGGAAATAGCAACACTGATGGAAAATACTATTGTTCAAGGTTCAGAGTGACATCCCAAATGGCGTCTGGATCATAGGTTTTTAATCAGTCATGTCTATTAGATCTGATTATCTCTCGGGAAGTTCTCACAACAGCACAGACACCAGAGTTGCTGACGTGCGGATTCAGGAAGAAGTATTAAACCTGGCCATGTTGAGAAAATTAATGGATTAAGCACCTGAAATATTTTTATGCGTGTCCCTTTCCTCACTAAAAACAGCCTAGAGATTCTTCTAGACACAGGGTAGCCTGAATCTGTACAAACATTGATGCAACCATTACAAATCTCTCATGAGTATCTGACCTCTCCATCACTATTCCTATATATATCCTATATCCTCATTTTCACTAAGGGCTTAGAAAGCAAACCCACTACCAATCTGTATTCCAGGTCACTTAGGAGCTGGTGCTAAAAAGGAGGAAAAATAGTAAAATTCAAAAATTAAGTTAATTCTACACAAGAAATTCACGCAGCCTGTCATCCAAGGATAGAAAGGAGGGAGGGGGCAATATGTCATAAATGTGAAAAAAATATAATATTTACATAGATATAACATGGAACATTATGCAATATATATAATGATAGATACTCCCATATACACATACGATATATACAGAAAATATTTCTAAAATGTAGATATAGATATAGATGATATTGATAGATATAGCTATAGCTATAGATGATTGTCATGGTTTGAAGCTGGCACAATGCCAGTGCCCCCATGAAAGTAGATGCTGCCTGGTGTCTGCTGTGAGATGTGACCAGGAATAGAGCAAAACAGGCTCCAACTTAGGAATAAAGAAAAAAAAAAACTTTATTAACCTACAACTATATGTAAAAAGAAACACAGAACTCAGAATGAAAACCTTCTAAAAACATTCCTCCTCCCCCATCAAATTTCCAGTACATCACAATAGGACAAAACCTTGGATTCTCAATTCAGTTACCACCCCTCAGATCACCAACTCAGTCCATCTCCACCCTTCAGATAATCAATTCTCAGTTCATCAAGAAGAGAGGAGTCCCTCTTGTGCCATAGGCTTCCTCAGGAAACACAGTTGACTTCTTGTGTTTCCATGTCACACATGGCACCACCTGGAGATCCTTTGCCATGGTGACATTTTCCTTCCATGTCCAGTGCTCTCACCACTGCACATGAACCAGGGCTGCTTCTAGGGTTTCCCTTTTGAAGGATGCTTTGCCCAGTTCCAAAAAGAGCATAGTCTGTCACTTTTGGGACACCTGTCTCCCCCAAATTTCACCCCCTGGGGCCGAGGTGTCTCAAGAACAGAGATCTTTTTCTTCCCTGAAGATGGAGGGCACCACCACCCTCCTCACCCGTTGTCTCTGTTCATGCACTCTGTTACATAACATCACTGCACTCTCTTGGATCCAAGCCATTGCCTCCCCCTAACTGAAGTCTCTGTGTCACAGGAAAAAATGTTTCTGTCCAAGGCTATACAAGAAAAGTCCAGTCAAAGGCCACTCCATCACCTCCTCCCACCTAGGATTCTTCTCAACTTCTCTCAGACATCTTTCACTTGCACAAACTTGCATCACATTAGCCCATTTCCTCCTATTTCATCTTTATCTTCTCATTCAGCTCTAAAAGGATCAGCATTTTGTGAGGTTTCCATCATCCAAGAATATTGGAATATGATCCCAATATTACCAGGTACATTGTGCCTGAGCTTGTCTGACCCTTGCTGCTGGCCAAAGGCAGCAACTGTGGTATTTCACCCCAGAGACACCTTTGGCTGGCTGGAGGTTGCAGCTGGGAGCTGAAACAAGTCCAGGCTTGTAGAAACTCAGTTTTGTCACAGACATCTTTTGTGAAAAATCCTTTCTTTAGGATTTTTCCTCCTTCTGGGAAGCTGAGGCCCCAGAAGAAGAATGTAAACAATGGTTGTCTGCTGCTGTGGAATGTAACAGGTGCACCTGTGATTGGCCCATGTTCCATGTTTACAATTAAGGGCCAATCAAAGACCAAGCTCTCTCTGGGACAGATCAGAGAGAGCTCCTTTTGTTTATTCATTCCTTTTCTATTCTTAGCTTAGCAGCTTCTGAACTTTTGTCTCTATTCCTTTTAGTATAGTCTTAATGTATTATATATCATAAATTAATAAATCCAGCCTTCTGATCATGAGATCAAGATTCTCGTCTGTCTCTTCACCCCTGAGGAACCCTTGCAAGCCCTGTAACACAGTTTACCTCAGGTGGAAGGCTTCAGGCGATGGTGAAGGGGAAAAGAGAGCGGATTCTGTCGGAGGGTTTATATCCAGAGTTTATTCCATGGTCACAGACATCTGAATCTTGCTAACAGCTCCAACAGAATCGTGAGCACATGGCCTGAGTGACTTTTTAAGCTCAGGGACAGGGGGAGGGAAGGGACAGGTGAGCCACCAACCAGGTGGGAGGGGGAGGGTCTCAGGGAACAAGGGACACATAGATCGGCCAATGACCCCCAGGCCTGAATTGCATCCTTTGAACTTGACCAACCACACGATGGCCTTGCTGGAATGCTAAAACTGATTGACAGAACTCACTCAGCAAGGGGGCTAGAGGGAAGGGAGAGGGTATTGCCACACCTGGGAAGGGACTGGGAAGTTTAAAGCAGGAAATTGCAACACACTGCAACACAAGAAAAGGGTTAAAATCTCAGGCTCTGCCTGTCCAGAGCTCCCACGCTGCCCTGCTGTGCACCTTCTCACCGCACCCCCCCCGCTTCTCCTTCTCGGCCATGCTGCCCGCACAAGATATCAAATGTTAAGGTGGTACAAGCACAGGCACAGGCTCTCTCTCTCTCTGGGGGGGCTGCCCGATGCCTGTCAGTGCTCCTCCACCCTTCCATCCTCAGGGCCCTTCACCTCCCCTCTCTGTCCAGGGCCCGGCTCCCCTCACCCGGCCCCATGGCTTCCCCTCCCACACCCAGCCCGCAGCCGGGCAGGGCAGCTCTGAACCTTTCACCACCTGAACCAAGAGAGCTTCTCCTGGGCGTTCTCTGCTTTAACTCCCTGTGTTCTCAGAGGCGTATCCATGTCCTCAGTGGCCACACCAGGTGCCAATATTCAAATCTGAGCACCTATTGGTTTGACCACAGCATCCCAAAAAACTCACTTCCTTTTTAAACCGGGACACTCCACCCTTCTCCTCTGAGAACACACAATTCCAAAACTATTATAAAAATTACATGAAACACACTTCTACTTATATCGCTAGATTTTCACTATCAATCCACCTTAAACTAATACATGCTTTGCTCTTATACCTCTTTGATCCCACGTCACAGTTGTATCTTATCACTTGCCCAAAATTTGATTCCTGGTCATGGGAACCAAAAATGTCGTGGTTGGACGCTGGCACAATGCCAGTTTCCCCATGAAAATATATGCTCCCTGGTGCCTGCTGTGAGATGTGATCATTTCGCATCATGTTCAGCAAGTAAGCTGGGGAGGAGGTTTTTCTAAGGTATCCATTGCCTGGGACCGGTTGGACATAAGTCTGTTGATGATCAGTGATTGCTTGTGCACCACTTGGTGTGGGTTTTCCCTTCATTTTTGTTTCCTTTCACTTATTTATATTCTGCAGCACAACCTACAAGTTTTGTGGGTTTTTTTCCTCACGTTTGCCCTCTTGCCCTTTGCCTTGGTTTGGAAAAGACAGGTGTCTGCTAAGGAAGGCAGGAGCCTCTCTTGAAATGGAAAATGTCAACCACCTCCCTCTGAATTGTTATAATTTTGAAATTAAGGGGCTCTCAGGCAAGGATATGGGAGTAGGAATAACAGTTCTGTATTAGGGAAAATAAAAATAAAAATGCAGTAATACAGAACAACACTGACAAGAGTCAGAACAGGACCTGGCACCCTGTGGTGTTGGCACCATCCAGGGTGGTGGCACAGTCCCATTCAGTGGTGGCTGCAGCCCTCCTGCAGTGCCAGCTGTGGTTCTGTTGGAGCAGGGATCCTGGAGAAGGGGAGAGTTTTCCTCTGAAGGTCCAGGGATGCTGTAGATGACTCTGGTCTTCCTCTGGGAATCCAGTGGGAAAAAATGCTGCTCCTCTGGGAATCCAGTGGGAAAAGGCTGCTGTGGTTTTCCAAATGTCAGATTCTATCCAGGTGGGAATGCTTGGCTCCTCCCCCTGGGAGGAGCATCTCCCAATGGGATGATGGAATCATTTTATCAGCCATGCAGTGAGACTCAATGGCCCATTAACAGAAGATATCTCCTGGAGGCAGGGTGGGTCTGGAAGAGGTAAAGAAAACTGCCCCACCTGGTTTTAACAGGTGGCCCAGTTAACAGAAGATAACTGCTCCACCTCTGAAGATGGCAATAAAATACACACCCCCAGCCACATCTTGCATTTGCAACTTAAGACACCCTTCCAGTTCTCATCTCCATCCCACTGGGATGCATGAGCAGGTGACTGCATGTCAGGGGCTCTGTCTGCCCAGCACAGCTGGGTAAGGACATGGGTTGGCAGCATGAAGCATCCTCCTCACATAAGACAAAAATGCTGTTTCTGCATCCTCCATACCTGCAGATCAAGGAAGGGGGAAATCATAGGGTAGGGCAAAATAAAAACTACACGACTGCAGAACTGATGTCTAAAGCAACAGCATTTATAAAAATAGACTTTTAGGATTCTTTGTAGATTGACTCTTCACAAATCAGTTACTCCTAAAATTATTCTTGAACTATTTTCAGTAGATATTATTCAAAAACTTTTGTTTAACATCACATTTCCTTCTGTGTGTGAATCTTTGATCCACTGACACGAGTGGGAAGAAACTCCTGAGTTCGCAAACCTGCTGCCAGCCAGGAGGGACAGACTGCCATGTCATAATCTTGCTCATGTATTTCCCAAGGTCTGTTTAAGACCAGGTAATGCACTGGTCTGCAAAGATGTCATTGAGGGTTTGCCTTATTGATGGCTCTTTATGCCTCATTTGGCTAGGAAATCCTCTTGAAATGGAAAGAGAAATATACTTGCCCTTTCAATCATATATGGGCTTGGAGTGTGGAATGCATTGTTTTCCCTTGTCATTGGCATGCTCCTGTGATAATGAAGAACCTCTAATTAACACTTGGCTGGTTTCTATCAATTCATTCATGCTATTCCTTCAGAGAGCTCTTCTCTGTGTCTTAAATAAAGTGGTGGGAGGCTCCAGGTCGAGCTGGGCTCCCTGTACCCAGGGCCCGACTGGGGCTCGGTGGGACCCACAGGAGGGACATGATGGGAGGGTGAGGAGGATCCCCTCTACCTCAGCCTCCTACAGGTTTGCCATACTGCTCTTCAACCACCTTCTCACCTTTGGCTCCTGCTTTGACATCCCCAGTGTCCTACAGCAGCATTTCCAGGGCATGAATGCCAAGGGTTGGTTTTGGGGGTACGTGTTTGGCCTCTGTCCAGGCCATGTGAAAAGGGCTGAACCAGCAAAACAGAGGCATTGGCAGTGGAGTTTCCAAACCTTTTCCTGTGGTGTCGCTACCAGAGTCACGTTCCAGGGTTTTACCTCTCAGATGCTGGGGGTGAGTGGTTGTTACAGGCATATCCACTGTGGAGATGCATGAGCCAGGGCAAGCTGGGAGGGGTTTGAGCTTTCTCTGCTGCCAGGATAACTGAGAATGTAACACCTGCCCTTGCTCAATGGTTGTCAGCTCCCCATCTCCACACTAAAAAATGCCAATCAGGACTTTGCACCACTGCATGTAGGAGACCCATAGCATTGACCATAATTATCTGCCCTGGGCTGGGAGACAGTGGTCAAGAAGAGGCCCTGGAGGTAGGGCACAAGAAAAGCTTTCCTGAGTCTCCAGATACAAACCTCCTGGTACTGCAAGGCATCACTTCACGTTTGCTGACCCAGAGACAGAGATGTGCAGGGGGATTGAAGGATGACTCTATCTTGTAAAAACTAGTTACAGCCTCAGATGATGGAAAATGCTATTGTTCAAGGTTCAAACCCACATTCTTGCAGATTGTTGGGATTTCTGCAGAGATGCCAGAGTGCCAAAGCTTAGTTTCTGAACGCCTGACAAATTCTTGTTTGACTCATTTTCCTGTCATGTCTGCATTTAGTTCCATGTCTCCTGAGAGGATTTGCCTCACATGTGCTGTCTTCTGGCAGGTCAGTGTCTGTAGATGGAAAGTCACCATCCTATTCTCTGTGTGTCTCAGTAGCCAGGGCAAAATAACTACAGCTTGCAAGTTGGTTGTTTTTTCTTTTTAATTTGAATGAAGTCAATCCTTAATATTCAGATAGTGAACTCCAGGCTAAATTAGGTGCAGTTTGTTATTGCAAACATGAGCTTGACCCCTGAAAAATAGGTCAGCATTATGTCACATTTTGTAACCTAGGTAAGTTTATGGAGTAGTAAAACTAAGCCATATTTTTCTGTTACTTGTACTGTGCAAACAGAATTTTTATCTGTTGACACTTTCGACATATTTTTACTTTAGTGAGTTTAGCCTCTCCCTGTCACACACCAGTAGTTGGAGCAGATGAGATGAATACTTGCAGTGAAATACTTCATTCTAGAGAGCTGCTTCCTTGCATCCTCAGATATTTCCGCTGCAGCAGATCTGAAGGGTTATGAATACAATGGCCATATAAAAAACACCTAATTAAAATCATATTTCTCTTGTGCTTATTTGAGATGTTTAGCTTGTGCCTGCTGGTATGAAGACCCAGAGCTCATCTTTTAATGCAGATGGATTTTCAGTAGTTGGAAGATCATAGCGGGGGTTTTCCTGATCATATGGTGTTGAGGAGATGTTACTTTTCAGTAGCTATGTTGGTTTTGAATAGAATGGTTTTTTTGGTAGTTTTTTTTTTGGGGAGGGGGGGCACAGAGGTGGCTTCTGCTGGAAGTTTCCACCATGCCTGGCAGAGCCAATCCCTGATGGCTCTGAAGATGGACATGCTGCTGGCCAAGGCTGGGCCAATGCGAGACGATGATAATGGCTCTGTGATAACAAATCTTTAGGTATTTAGGAAAAAAAAAATCCAAACAAAGTGGGGCACAGTTTTCTAGCCAGAGAAGAGGAGGAGGTGAGAACATGTGAGGGGAACACCAAGGTCAGTTGAGAAGGAGGGGAAAGGAGGTGCTCCAGGTGCTGGAGCTGAGATTCCTCTGCAGGCAGTGGTGAAGCAGATTGTTCCCTGCAGCCTGTGGGGGTCCATGGGGATGCAGATCCACCCACAGCCTGTGGGGGTCTGTGGGGATGCAGAGATCCACCCACAGCCCGTGGGGTCCATGGGGATGCAGATCCACCCACAGCCCGTGGGGTCCATGGGGATGCAGATCCACCCACAGCCCGTGTGGGAGGTGCCCAGGCCAGAGCAGGGGGGTACTGGTGGAGGCTGTGAGCCCCTTGCAGACCTGGTGGAGAGAGGGGGCCCTTGCGTCCAGGCTGGAGCAGCCTGTCCTTGGAGGAGTGCACCCCGTGGAAGAGTGACCCACGCTGCAGCAGCTTGGGGAGCACTGTGTGTCTGTGGGAGGGGCTCATGTTGCAGAGGGCTGCAGGGAGCTGCTGCTTGGAACCACAGGGATTGGAACCACACTGCAGAAGTTCATGGAGAACTGACTCATGTGGGAGGGACCCCACAGCATTGCAGGGGAAGGACCCCTCTCCCTGAGCAGTGGAAGAAAACCTGGGCTGATGAACTGACCAAACCCTCCAGGCCCTGTCTCGTTGCACTGTTGGCAGGAAGGAGGGAGGGGTTGGGGGAAAAGGTGTTTTTAAGGGCTTAATTTACTTCTAATTTTCCTGCTCTGGTCTTGTTAATTATAAATTCATTCTATATCTCTAAGTTGAGCCTGTTTTGCTTTTGGAGTGTTTTTTTCCCCAGTCCTTAACTCATGAAGCCTTCATTACATTTTTCTCTCCTCTGCCCAGCTGGGGCAGGGGAGGGTGAGTGAGCGACTTTGGTGGGTGCCTGGCATTTGGCCAGCATCAAACAACAACAGTAGTTAACGCTATTAAATCATGCCAAGTCTACCAGTTTCCTACTCTTCAGCAAATGCTATAGAACTATGAATTAATGCAGACTAAGTTTCATATTTACATGTTGCTTAAAACTTTATACTATGTAACAAGGAGTCAGATCAAGGTGAACTATAGCCAAGAAACTAAGGGATCAGATAAAGCCGATGGTGGAGTTTCCTGGCTTTGCTTCCGGACTGAAATGTGCATAAAAGTGCTGAGCTACTGCTGCCACTGCCACAAGAAGGGAAAGGGAAGCTGCGCTGTGCCATTGGCCAGTCACCTCCCATTTGACAAGGGCTGGCTTTCAGGGAGAAGACACAAGCCCCCTAATGGCTGATTGGTCATGGAAGTGGGAACTGAGCAGACGAAATAGAAATCTAGCAGGGAAGAACTTCATTTTTAAAGACATACATGAGTTTTTGTCTGTATCTGCACCTCACAAATGCTTTGTGATTTGTGTTATGAACAAAATTTCGGGTAATATTTTTTTTGAGAGAAAAAGTTACAAAAAAGCAGCCAGACCACGAGTAGCTGCTGAAGTTCTTCGTGTTTTGTTATTGTAATCACGAGTCGTTGTAGCTAATCGCTCCTTTTGTATCAGCAGAGCCTCGCCCGAGGCTAAGGTGTACCTTTCCCACAAGGGTGGGAACCTTCCCGAACAGTAGAAGAGACCTGAGAAGGTGAGGGGGGCTATGCAAAGTGACTCCAAGACCACAATGCAGCATGGGTCCCCCGGTGTACAGAGAAGACCCCAAAACGACGAGCCACCTAAGAGTTGAGAGACTGGAGTGATGTCTGGACGTGAGGAGCCGAGTGCTGAGCCTGCAGAGATGCGGAACACCTTCAGAGCCTCTCGCCCTGACCAAGAGAGACGACCCCGGCGGTGAGACCAGGCCGACTGAGCCGGCAAAAGTACCATCTGACGGGATCAGCAGGCCCTAAAGGCTCCCACGAGGACGTGATCCCCAGCTCTGCCCCTTGTGGACAGAGCTGTGCATATCCTCCTCCTCTGAGTCGCCTTGGGAGAGACGACGGATGCTGCAGATCCGTCGAGCCGCCCAATCCTGAGCTGATCACTTTTAATAAAGGCATTAAAAAGGAGAAGAAGTCTCCTGGCCTTGTTTATTTCAGCTGGGGGCGCTCGTCCGGAATAGCCACGCCGCAAGAAGACTCAGGACTGGCCATCTTGGATCTTCAGGGGACAGCTGGCTACCAGGACCAGAGAGATCGGCTCAGGACAGCGACGCAGAGGAGCACCGGAGCACCGGACTGGTGAGAAACTCGGTGGCGGGAGTGGGAGACGTGCGCAAGTGTGTGAGTGAGACGAGGGCCGGCAGCCGGACCTTCGAAGCGAGTGGGACCCCTCAGTACCGCATTTCCTGACTCCTGCGAAGGGGCAGGCTGGAAACAGGGGAAAGCGAGTGGACTTAGTGTGAGTGAAGTCGTCTCCCAAGGGGGAATAAAGGGCCCCCCACTCCGGGCGTGCGGAGTGAATTACTGTGTATGAGTGGCACGCACCCCAAAGTCCTGACAGAGGAAGGTCAGGCACTTTTGTAAGTCTCGAGAAGGATTCGCGTAAGATTTGTCAGTCCGAGAAGGATTCGGGTGTTTTCGCAAGCCCTGCAGGCAAAGTAAGTCCTGACAAAGGGAGTCAGGCACAAACCCCAGCGAAGGAGGCTGTGGTTTGCTTTTAAGTCCTGATACGGTGAAGCCTAAAAATTGGCGAGTTAGGCAAACTAAAAATCAGGCAGTTGTTTTTCCTGACTGAGGGAGTCAGGCACGACCCGGATTCTTGGCCGAGGCATCGTGTGTTCAAGTCCCGATAGATATAAGACCTGACGAAAGTTGGACAATCAAGAGATTGGGCAGTTGTTTCAGTATAAAGTCCTGAGCATCAGGCAGAAATTTGAAGTTCCGTGGAGGAGGCTGAAGCTCCTCAAACAAGGTTTTTTTGAAATTAACGGTCAGTTGAGGCACCTTTGAGACCTTGTTATTGAGACCTGAAAAATGAGATGTTGTAGTAGTAAAAAGACCGGCAAGAGACTGAGAGACATACCTCCCGGTAGTCCCTTAGGAGAACTGTTAGTGAAATGGGATTCTATAGAGGCCACGGAGGGATTAGATAAAGTGAAAATGATCCATTATTGTATGGTAGTGTGGCCAGAATTAGAACTGCAAGGGGGATGGCCTTGGTGTGGGACAAAGGATAAGTGGATGTGCCAACAATTAAATAATTATCTGACAGCTCGAGGAGATACTGATCCTGAGCAATTACTGTATATATCTTACTGGGTAAAGAGCGCTATTGGGGATGAAGGGGTGCGAATTTGTAAGGTACAGAGGAAGAAAGAAGGGAATGAAGGAGGGGATGATAGAACTAGTAAAAGATGGGACCCCCTGGATTATCTGCCTCCTTCTGCCCCTCCACTTTATAATCCTCTCCTTCAGGCACCTCAAATGGCAGGTCCGGTTCTTCCCCCGGCTGCCATCTCATTACCACCTGCTCAAATTCCTCCTTCTACCTCTTCAGCTTCTGCTATGGTAAACCCAGTATCTCCTCCAACCACTCCCTCACCGCCCCCTTCAGCTCCTCCAGATCCTCCTGAATCACCACAAGCGCCTACTCCACCTGCTGTATTCTCCACCCCTTCTCCAGCTCCGCTTAATATTCACTCAGGCTCTTCTCCCCCTCCTATTGCTGTCCCTATACCTCCTCCTAGTTGGGACACAAATGCCTCCTCGCCCAGTAAACAGCTATCAGCAAATACACCTGCTGATAGCCAGAACGTTCAGGGTAACCCAGATATCCCACAAAGTAGTTTGGCATCTGAAGATGGGCCGTACTGTAGCACCAGATCCAAGACCTCCAAGGCGGAGAGACTCTTTCCCCTCAGAGAGGTTCCTATGGGAGGAGTAGCGGGAGGTGTCGGCTTTGTGAATGCTCCCCTAACTGCTTCTGAGGTGAGAGGATTCAAGAAAGAGTTGGGGCATTTAGTTGAGGACCCAGTGGGCATAGCCAACCAAGTGGATCAATTTCTAGGTCCAAATATCTACACTTGGGGGGAGATGAATTCCATCCTGAGTATATTATTTTCCCCAGAAGAGGTCCAGATGATAAGGGCGGCTGGCATAAGAATTTGGGAGAAAGATAACAGTCCAGGACCCCAGGTGCCAACAGGTGAACAGAAATTGCCACTAACGGAGCCCAGCTGGAACCCTAACCAGGAGGAGGGGAGGAAGGCCATGAGGGAATATAGGTCTTTGATAATACGGGGGATCAAAGAGTCAGTTCCCAAAGGAACTAACACCCAATTGGCATTTGAGGGTGCACAAGAGAAGGATGAAGCTCCTGCTGCATGGCTAAATCGCCTAAGGCGGAACTTCCAGTTGTACTCTAGAATAGACCCAGGCACCCCAGAAGGTCAAATGCTGCTAAAAGTCCAATTTGTTACCAAATCTTGGCCTGATATAAGGAGAAAACTGGAGAAGATGGAAGATTGGCAAGAGAAGGACATAAATGAATTGTTAAAAGAGGCATTGAAGGTGTATTTAAGGAGGGAGGAAGAAAAAGCAAAGGCCAAGGCTAAGATCATGGTTGCTGTAGCTAGAGAAAGTGCAGGGTGGGTGGGTCCACCACCAAGAGGAGGCAAGGATAGGTCAGTACTGTCAAGTGCAAGAGGGATGGAGAAACCTCAAGGCTCTTTGAGAGAACGACATTGCTATTACTGTGGAGAGCCAGGACACGTCAGGAGGTTTTGTAGAAAGCTTAGTCTCGATGCGGCAATAGCCAGGGAACAAGATAATTTAGGGAAGATCCTTAGAAGTGACGATTAGAAAGTCAGGGGCTTTACAAAAATCGGGGACCCAATGCAACATCTAAAAGAGCCCTTGGTAAACTTTGAGGTGGGCCCCCTAAATGAAAAATTTGAATTTTTGAGTAGATACAGGAGCAGGTAAGTCCTGTCTCAACAAAGTACTAAGAAGTATAGTATAGAATAGTGAAAAACATCTGAAGTTAGACAAAAACCAGCTAGGTAGAAAGGATATCCAATAGCACCAAAACTGGCCAGTAATACTTAACGTGTAATAAATTATGTGAAAGTAAAAGGTACCTTATTGTTTTGTGTGTGTGAGAGTGAGTCACGAAGTCAGCCTCAACTTCCCGGGCAGGTGGGAAGGGGGCAGTGCAAGTGTGTGTATGTGTGACCTGCAAACCAGGCTTGTGTCCCCCGGGTGGGTGGGGGCTGTGGCCAAAGAGTGTGTGTGACCTGCAAACCAGACTAGTGCTCCCCAGGTGTGTGAGGGAGCCATAGCTGTAGCTGGAGCGTGAGTGACACACAGACAGCCTCACAGGTGAATGTGCACCAGAGGCAACCAGAGTCAGGGCCCTTCCAAGAGGCCCAGGGATACTGAGACCTGTGGGCCAACCCCAGGGTGAAGGGGGCTACAGGGACCCGTGATTTTCTAGCAATAATGATCCAGTTTGTGTCTTCAGGGTGTGAAAGAATGTGTGAGAGTGAATATAGACAAATTAGAATAGAAGTAATGTAGATTGTGCATTATAAGTTTTACCACATTTCCTTAGAGGGAAGTGTATTGTGTAGAAGAATGGGGTAAGAAAAAAAACCCCAAAAATTTAAGTGTAAGGAGTTGAAAGAAATATTTAGGCTCTAAGTGAAAGTAAGAAACAGAAGCAAGAGATAAATAAGATCTTGGAAAATAGAACAGAAAACCAGTGAATTAAATACACAGAGATATAGGAGAATAAAAGTACTTTGGGAGTTAAGTTAGCTGAGAAATACAACTCCTTGCAAAATACAGAGTATGCAGAAGTTGATGAGAGAAACATGCAAGCTATGGAAAAAGAAATTAACCAATAACATTAGACAGAGAAACTGAGTTTTGATAAAATCATTAAATAGCAGACCATTAATGCCTGTGTTTGAAAGCCTGTTTCAGGTACTCTTCATTACTAATTCAACGGTGCAGACCAAAAGAAAAAGGTTGGACTCACATCGCTCTCACCCCCTGGCATTGGACCAGGATTCAACATCAGGTTTTTTTCCCTCTGGCATTCTGGCATTGGACTGGACTCCATCCCTTTCTCCTTCTGGCATTGGGCCAGACTCCCAGTTTTTCCCTCTGGCATTGGGGCAGAGTCCACACCACTCACCTCTGGGCACTGGATAAGGATTCATCTGCTTCACAAGTTAAATCACCTGAGTATACTGTGGTAAAAGGACCAAAGGATTTAAAGTTGACTCTCAGAAGGAAGAGTCAAATAGACTGAACTGTGTGGAAAAAATTAGTATCAGAGTTCTAATATTGCTTAAAATGTTTCAAAACTGTTCTGTGTAAACTATGCTGGTAAAAAGTTTAAGACTGTAAATAAGAAATTCTGGTTAAGCTCCTTAATTTAATTCTAAAGACTCCAGGTTAATCCTCTGCAGAGCACTCCCCTGGGAGGGGAAACCAAAATTGGTAGGGAACAGACCAAGAGGAGTTTAACCAGAAAAGTGGGCAGAAGAGACTCTAAAGAGCTTGGAAGCTTCTCCTCAGTAAAATTCCCCAAGAGGCAAGGCCGGGTGGGCAGATTGTGCAAGATGACCCATACCGGACTCTTGGGAAGGGTAGTACTGATGGCTCTGATTGCTGGTGGTGCTCTGGGAAGCCCAGCTGAGCCATGCTGTGAGTGCTACCGACCCCTCTATGAGGAGGAAGTGAGCTCCTTGTCCAGAGTCCACATCAGTTCTGACCCTGATCGTTTTAACCCCTCCCAATTGGTCCTTTATCAGAAAAATAAGAGAGTGTATTGGAGAGCATACAATACTGCCACTTTTAGGCAGCCACTCCTAGGAGAGTGTACTATAGGGGAAGCCTGGTTGTGCTTTGAATGTGATGCTGCTGAAACAAGTTCAGCAGATCTAGTAAAAAGCAAAGAAATGGTGAAAATGGTAAGAAAAATTGTTTGTTACAAGTATTTATATAAGTGTACTGGAAAGGAGATTAACCCCTTTTGGAACACATTTCAGGGGAGCCCAAAACCCCTAGGTTTGATCTCGTCTGGCAACTGCATTGCTAGAGTGATAAAACCAATTTTCTTATTACCCAAAGAAACTGGATCAAGTTTGGGAGTTCCTATATAAGAACAAACTCCTACACTTGATCCCAGTGGGTGGGAGAACCTGGAGATTTTCAAAAAGGATGTGTGGGAAAAGGTAGTTTTTCTCACTGTGTGTGTACTTAGAGGATTGCTTTTTTTACTATGCTTATTTATCTGTTTTAGTAGAATAGTACTTGCCGTGCAGACCAACCTGAAGAAACCAAGGAAAGTAACAAGGTTAAGTAACCAGGATTACCAAAGTGCACAAGAGATTTATAGTAGATTCAAAACAAAAAATTGTGAGTTGATGCGAGCTTAGAATTTAAGCTCGATCAAAGAAAAAGAGGGGGGACTGTTATGAACAAAATTTCGGGTAATATTTTTTTTGAGAGAAAAAGTTACAAAAAAGCAGCCAGACCACGAGTAGCTGCTGAAGTTCTTCGTGTTTTGTTATTGTAATCACGAGTCGTTGTAGCTAATCGCTCCTTTTGTATCAGCAGAGCCTCGCCCGAGGCTAAGTTGTACCTTTCCCACAAGGGTGGGAACCTTCCCGAACAGTAGAAGAGACCTGAGAAGGTGAGGGGGGCTATGCAAAGTGACTCCAAGACCACAATGCAGCATGGGTCCCCCGGTGTACAGAGAAGACCCCAAAACGACGAGCCACCTAAGAGTTGAGAGACTGGAGTGATGTCTGGACGTGAGGAGCCGAATGCTGAGCCTGCAGAGATGCGGAACACCTTCAGAGCCTCTCGCCCTGACCAAGAGAGACGACCCCAGCGGTGAGACCAGGCCGACTGAGCCGGCAAAAGTACCATCTGACGGGATCAGCAGGCCCTAAAGGCTCCCACGAGGACGTGATCCCCAGCTCTGCCCCTAGTGGACAGAGCTGTGCATATCCTCCTCCTCTGAGTCGCCTTGGGAGAGACGACGGATGCTGCAGACCCGTCGAGCCGCCCAATCCTGAGCTGATCACTTTTAATAAAGGCATTAAAAAGGAGAAGTCTCCTGGCCCTGTTTATTTCAATTTGCGCAGAACCTGACCTCAATGGAACTTACCATAACAGCATCAGGTGTAATTGCACAGTGGACTGTGTGGAAGGCTTGTGAATGACTCCAGCTCAGTAAAACCTGCCATGGGCAATCTATGCTTGGATGTGAGTCACTTTGCTCTAGCTTTGGGAGTGGGTGTTTTGATAGTTGCTTCCAGGCAGTGAGACGTACATTTCTGTTCTGGTTTTCTCCTAGAAATGCAGTGATGGTTATTCTGGCTGGATACCTGATTGATAAAGTGGGAAATTGCTGTCAATTCTGGGATTCAAATAATTTATTCTTGTACTGAAGTGGAATGTCAGGCTGCCCTTTCAATGCATTCAAATAATTCAAAGGGATGATTAAAGCTTCCACTGTACTAACACTACAGAGGTGTGAAGGGTAAGGACAGCTTCGTGTGTGGATGAGATGGTCAGCTAAGCAACTGAGACATTCATCTTTTGACCACTGACTTAGGCTGAATTGACACAGCATGGCAGTAACCACACTTTTTGCTGACACAGACGTGACAGAGACTAGTACTACATGTTTTTGATGGGACAAACTGATAAAGCAGGATTCTGCTCCCAGCTCTGGCATTTGCTCTGGTGTTTGCTGAAAGCTAAGACCAAGCACTTCCAACAGATGCAGTCACACTTTTTGTGTCTCATTCTGCTGTGTCTTAAGTTGCAAATGCAAGATGTGGCTGGGGGTGTGTATTTTATTGCCATCTTCAGAGGTGGGGCAGTTATCTTCTGTTAACTGGGCCACCTGTTAAAACCAGGTGGGGCAGTTTTCTTTACCTCTTCCAGACCCACCCTGCCTCCAGGAGATATCTTCTGTTAATGGGCCATTGAGTCTCACTGCATGGCTGATAAAATGATTCCATCATCCCATTGGGAGATGCTCCTCCCAGGGGGAGGAGCCAAGCATTCCCACCTGGATAGAATCTGACATTTGGAAAACCACAGCAGCCTTTTCCCACTGGATTCCCAGAGGAGCAGCATTTTTTCCCACTGGATTCCCAGAGGAAGACCAGAGTCATCTACAGCATCCCTGGACCTTCAGAGGAAAACTCTCCCCTTCTCCAGGATCCCTGCTCCAACAGAACCACAGCTGGCACTGCAGGAGGGCTGCAGCCACCACTGAATGGGACTGTGCCACCACCCTGGATGGTGCCAACACCATAGGGTGCCAGGTCCTGTTCTGACTCTTGTCAGTGTTGTTCTGTATTACTGCATTTTTATTTTTATTTTCCCTAATACAGAACTGTTATTCCTACTCCCATATCCTTGCCTGAGAGCCCCTTAATTTCAAAATTATAACAATTCAGAGGGAGGTGGTTGACATTTTCCATTTCAAGAGAGGCTCCTGCCTTCCTTAGCAGACACCTGTCTTTTCCAAACCAAGACATGCTGTTAAAGAGGGAGTCGGGGATGATTTTTTTGGATAGATTTCTCAGACGAAAATAAAGAGCAAACGGGACAATATTTTATCTGAGAACCGTTTATTGGTAAAGGAGTGTTCCTACTGAAGGGGATAGAAACGCGAGCAGAGAGGGAAAAAGAGAGACGGAGAGAGAAACAGAAGACAGGGACAGTGTTACCGCAGGAACCTCAGCACTCTGTCAGCATCAGCATGGCAAATGGCGCTGCGTGTCGCAAGCCACAGCGAGCTGCGTGGCTCTAGTGGCGGCTTGGCACAGCTTTCAAAGCGGCAGTGTGCCTCCGGCATCGGCTGCAAGCACAGCGAGCCTCGCCTGGCTCCTGCGAGAGGCCGGGCGCAAACCGGCTCCTGCTGGTCGCTGCGGGTCGGTGCTGCGGGGGATGCGGCCGCAGCTGGGTGCAGGCACTGGCAACGCCCAGGAAACACAGCGGGGGCGGCGGAGTGAGAGGTCAGCGTGGGGATGAGCTGGTGCGCGGAAATGGTGAAGCAAGGCAAAGCAGGTGTGGACAGGGAAGCAGGACCACCAGGATGAAAAACTGAGGGGGGAAGGGCCAAACCAACAGCACAGGCGAGCCCCCACTTCCTCCAAGAAACCCACAGAATAATGGCTCTCGCTGTGTCGCAGTTAACTGCTTTTATTCGCTAAAGCTCCTCCCCATAGCCCGATTTCCTGGGCATTCTACCCACGCATCCGGGCATTTCTCCCACCGGCGAGTGTCGGGGAGGGGGATGTCGCTCCCAGCCCGGCCGTGGAAGCCTCCCCTGCCCCGACTGGCCGGGCAAAGCCTGCCCGGGGGCAGGGCTGCCAGCACACCTACAGCCTTCACAGGAATCTTCCATGTGTGCAACATTTGTTGAGGCATAAATAAAAACCACATTAGTCCCTCTCACTCGGTATCACAGAGGTAAATGTCTTAGGAGAGAAAGGCACAGAGATCATGTTCTCTAGGTCATAGCCTGCAATGGAGCTCAGGGCAGAGTCAAAGCCTACAGAGTTCAGAGTTCTCTTACGAGTCCCCTGCCTAAGTTCCCACCGCTGAAAATATCATTAATTTGATGATTGCCAACTCATTTAATAAAGAGACCAGTCTTTATAAAATTGAAAGTGGAGAGTAAACTGATAAGGTTTATTGGTGTGTTTTGAGGTTCTTTAGCTTTTTTGACACAGAATGTCTTTGTCCTGACTTATGCATTTCTGTTGAGGTTTGTGCATTTTTTCTGTTTCTTCCTAGATTTTACTTTCTTCCTAGATGTTACTTTCTCTTTTCTCACTGTGCTGGGATCCCTCATGTTTGCTTTAGGCTTGCCATACCTCCTCCCAATGATGTTCATGGCTCTTTGGTTCGGGAATGGATTGCTTGGTAGTAAGGAATTCACATATACATATTTTCATATTTACATTTTGGAATATATGTTATAAAAGAATTCATGCTTAAGGGGAGAATGTATATATAATAAAAATTGTAAAATACTCTGACGAGCCTCTGACCACGAGCAGCCTGGAGACAGATAACTAAATTGGAATTACAAAACTCCTGGAGGCAGCAGGAGAACAATGCTTTGTCTACTAATGAAAGAACTGGCCAGCATGGAGATGGACTTTCTCTGGAGCCATCAGGGAACACCCAAGGGTGATCATTGCTTGGTAGATATCATCAATCAAGATAACCAAAGTCGTCAAGGAACATACCTCTGAATACACGACT
The DNA here is from genome assembly GCF_028551555.1 of Melozone crissalis. Lineage (NCBI taxonomy): Eukaryota > Metazoa > Chordata > Aves > Passeriformes > Passerellidae > Melozone > Melozone crissalis. Next base: position 286,942 of record NW_026535790.1, read on the forward strand.
TTCCCTGACATGATCAGTGCCTGCCACTACTCAGGAAACAGCGATTGTCTGGCCCTGCACAGTGCAAGAAACCTTCATACATATGTGGGGCTACAAAAGAAATCAGGGCACCTCTGCCTCAGGCATAAAAAACTGTATAAAACAGCCCCGCTGGAAACAGCATTCATGAACAGAGGGATATCTGATGGGATGGAGGTCAGATCCAGGTACACCCAGCGCCGATCCCGGGCTCAATGCTCTCTCTTTGGCTGTGGTTTTTGAGGACCGTATTTTGGTTGCGAAGATAAAAATCTTTCACATTTATTAATTTGGATTTCTGGCTGATCATTTATAATACATCTTATGAAAGGGTCATGATGCATTTTTGCCTTCTAGACCCTTGTCCTACCAGTCAGCTTCACTTCCTCTTCCCCAGTGACTTTTGTTGTTGGCAGACCACTGCTCCTTGATTTAATGAGTGCTGAAATGTTTAATTTTTCCCATCTAACAAGTCTGTCCTTCTCTCAAGGGTGGGCACTGACATGTGATTTCTCTGCCTTTGAAATTATTTTTGCTTGCCTTTATAGGATGGATAAGTTCACCTCCCATGCCCCTGCATGATTTAGTACAAATGGACTGTGAGGCGAGCACATACCTTCTCTGGCACATGCCTCCTCTTGGCATGTGTAGACCAGCTTCCAGCGTGAGCTCTCCAGCTTGAGAGAGCTCTTGCTTCTGTGCCATGCTGTTGGTCAAGCCTGTCTGTTCAAGAGAGGATTTTTCTCTTATGTAAGTTGCACAGAATTGTTACCACAACTTTCTGGTTCAAGGGGAAGGAGCTGGCACTGGCATTTGGATTGAATCTCTCTCCAGTCTTGGGAGTGTCTTCAATTTCTTCACCCAGAATTTTGAGACAAAATTTGGAATGCAGTGGACACTTCTTTAGTGTTTTCTAGACCCGGGCCAGCTTGCTTTGTCCAATGATTAAAAGAACTTGAAAGAGGTAGTGAGGTAAACTGGAAGTGGCACATGATTTTCCAGTTTTTCCTGTTGCTTTCCATGTGCAATGAGTGGTGTTTTCTGCACTGATGCCAGAAAACCCGCTCTAACTCTCTAGTGTCAGCCTGACAGTTTTATTTTCTTGACATATTTTAACATCTGCAGTCACAGATAGTCAGTACTTAATATAGGAGTACTCCCATGGAATAGAAACTTCAGAGTGAAAGAGACAGGAATGAAATGTGTTTGTTCTTCTGTACTGTGCCTAGCAGAACCTGCTGATTCTGCAGCAGTGTCTGTACTGGTCCCAGCAAAAGATGTCTTGCACATGGCTGATTGAAACCACATGTTTAAATTACTGTGAGAAGACCTGAATTGCATATTTCTTAGTGTGAATCTGTTCTAGGGCTTGTATCTTTAAAAGATTGAGCTTCTCTCCTTCTTTTGGTGCAGTGAGATGAGATCTGTCTCAAGTGGAAGGGTTAAACAGCACATGAGTAGTCTACTGGAATGGTGATGTTAGGGAGACTTGCTTCAGTGATTATAGAGAAGTGCGATAATTGAAAAGTGTTATTTACAAAACAAGGCAGTATTAGCCACCATCCACAGAAAAGAGATGAATCTCTTGCAGAAGTTGAAACTGATTAGTGTCCTCTGATTCCAGCTCTCTGAGAAAGCTGTGGTGGGCACGGGATGTCACATCTTGTCTGACATTTAGTTTTGTGCTCAGGCAGCATTTGCAAGCACAGCACAGTACTTCTGTCAATACTTCTGTGTCAATATTTCTGTCAGTGAAGGAGTCAATACATCAGATAAAGTGTGCATTCATCTCAGAAGCTGTTTCAGAAAACAGAATGTGTACAGAACTCCTTCTGAGAAGGACATCTGCAGCAGATGACCATTGTAAAACTTGCTTTGGTGTAGGCAGCATAACCAGACTCACTACTCTGGAGCTGCCTGTGATCACAGACCAGACTGCTGGGGCAACTGCAGCAGGTCAAACCAATGCAGAGGTACAGCCTGGCTTCCTGTACAGCCATGATATGCCTCCCCTGCTCTGGGGACCAGAGAAGTTTCCCAATGCTTTTATCTTGGGTTTATTGCATAGTTCTGCTGCAGGTCAGGAGCATTCTAGCCATAGGCCAGCTGAGCTCTGTCTGAGAGACTGGTGGCTTTAGCCTCACTGGCCTCAGGCAGTCCTGCAGCCATGGGAGCTCAGTGGCCAGAGCTCAGGGATTGTGACAGGGTGGTACAAGGTGAAGGGTCCTACTCTGTTTTAAGAGAATCCAGGCTTAGGAGTTATGGAGAATTCCACATTTTACATGCAGTGGGTTTTGTCATTCAGTGTTCTCCACTCCCAGGAATTTCCAACATCTCTTGTTTTTCCCAGGGAGCCTCCTCTGTTTGCTGGGGCTTGTTTCAGCCCTCACAGTCAGCGTACTTGATAAAGTGGGTAGCTGGGCTCGGATGGTGTTATCCAGCAAGAATCCAAAAAAGTGGTAGGTGGTTTTTTTTCCATCTCTATCCTGGAAATCCCAGGTACAGGAGCACTGCCACCGGAGTGTAGGGAAGGTTGCAGCAACAGGAGCCAGTCCTAACCAGGAGAGGGCATTCATACCCCTCGGTTCAACCCTGCAGAGCAGTGCTGAGATCGCATCTGTGAGCCACCAGCCCAGAGTTCCCTGCCTAGAGCCTTCCAGAGCTCAGGCAGTGCTCAGAATGGCAGCAGCTTTCTGACCCAGTTCCTTTCCAACTGTAGGTGGCTCAGAGGAGCGTTCTGCTGGCCTCCCTCTGACCTGCTTTCTGGCTCACAGGATCCAGGATAGCAAATAGCTAATCTGGGCAGTACTGGTCCCTTGCCAGCCCTTATCTTCAGTTCCTCCTTGCATTCTGTCTAGGAACAAGCATTACAAGCAACTTCGGTCTGCAATTTTTATGCACTTTGATCTATTAGATGGCTTCCCTCTCATGACAGTACTCTCAACTGCTTTCTGTAGTTGTGTAGTTGTGTTGTGAGGTATGAACTCCTGTTCATACTGTACCTTTCTGCTGTGTTTCTCTTAAGGGTGTGCAGTGGACTCTTAACAGATCCTGCTCAAAACAGTCTCTTGCTGCCAGAACCTTCATAAAAATAAGAAAGCTTTTTTGTTTTCTTTACTGGATAGTGTTACAGCAGGAATGTTTTAGAGTCAGTACATCTCAAATTTCACTTAGAGGTATATGAGCTGCCTTTTATTTCCCTTTAACCTGTTGTTACTTAATCTCTTGTGCCCTTCAGTGGCTTGCAGAAAGTGGCAAGGGTGTGAAGCTGGGCTATTTTCTTGGGGAGTGAGGGCACATCTTGTCTTTGCAGCAGATTCAGGACATACAGCACCTTCCCCTTCCCTACCAGCTCCTGGCCCTCACCATTGTGTTCTTCTAAAACTGCATCTTCCCCTTTGTGGCAGACACCAGGTACTGTTCCATGGCTGTGGCCCACTGACTGACATGAGCCAACAGAGCTTTGCAAGCCTCAGTTTTGGAGGGACTAGGAAATATAGGGGTAATAGGCTTGTTCCTTCCACTCGTGAAATATGGAGAAACATGCCTTTGACACCTAAAGGTTTGAGGGTTCTTTGACCTTTCTTTCCCTTCATAGATGAGAGAACCTTCTGAAAGACTGCAAAAATACCTTAAAGGAAAATGATTCACCCAATATTTAAAGCTTCAAACACTGCCAAAGGAGGATCAGAAGGATTTGGGAGAAGGGGAAGGAAATACTCTATTTAAAAATCAGCCCATAGACATTTCACCTTTGTGATAGACCAGCAAAGTGGGTTCTCTTGAGCTGGGTGGGGTGTCAACATCACAGGCCTGGGGCAGCTCTGCCCTGCAGCTGCTGCACTCTGCTATGTCTGGAATATAACTGGGCTTGCTCAGCCTGGGTTTGTACAAGAGGAAGCCTCTGTATCTGGTGAAAGCTTCAGACTTCCATTTTTAATGCCTGCCTTTGCTTAAAAGAAAGCAGCAACCTGGATACCTGAATTAAGACTCCTGCTTCTGTCCTGGGGCTCTGCCACAGACTTGTTTTGATGCTTTGTTGCCCTTTGTGGATGATGTAGCAGCTTCTGTCACATTGTGAGGATGAACTTTTGTATTAGGTAAGGCCTGAAGTTAAAAAAATATAATTTATTTTGGTAGTATTTCATTAGTGATTTGAAAAAGGCCACTGTGAAATCAGGAGGGAAGAAATGTCATCAGCATGACAACTGATGGGAAGCAGCCATATAGATAGCCAAATCAAATTAAAGTAGATACAAGATGTTTAAATAAACCTCTGTGAATGACTGTAAATTCTATAAAGAATTTGAGGAAGTTTAATGAAATTTCTGCATGTCCCTAACTGAAAGGCTTCTTTTGACAGTTGTTTGTTGTTGTTTTTTTTTTTTTTCCTATAACCAGGTCTTCTTAAAGGGATTTCCTGTGCAATTCCTAGTATTTCTTGAATGCAGATGTTCAGTATTTTTTCTTGCTGCTAGATTATTTTTAAACCATGGTCCTGCCCCTCAGCATTCACCCCCTTGAACTGATAAGGCTTTTAGCCTCTTAAAAGAGGATGTCAAAACTTCATGTATCATGGACAAGCAATGGCACACTGCTGCTGTGAGCTGTGCTGAAATAGGAAACACGTGCTCCACTTTCACCTGCAGTTTCACTCTGCACTTGCAGAAGTGTCTTGAAAGTGTCTGAAAATACCAGCTCCTCTGTGGTGTGTATTAATTAAAAAGAAAGTAAACCATCAAAGGCTTGGCACTACAAACCAGACAGAATCAAGCTTGTTTACAAGTCCTCTCATTCAAACCCTTCCTGCCCACATGCTTGTGCTCAAACTTACTTTCTATCAGAAAATAACCAGATCAAGACTACTAATTATTTTATTTTCTTGGCTTCATTTTATTTTTAGCAAGTTTATCCAGGATAAATATTCTGGTTAAAATCAGCAGGCAGCTGCTTATATTTTTGGGGCAGTATATGAAAGCTCCCTCATTCTCTCTCCAGCAGTTGCCATATTAATTGTGAGTACCCAAAACATGAAGCACTCACTGATAACTTGTTCCTGATTTTTTGAAATGTCCACTACAGCCCCCTCAAACAGAATTTCACCTGTTGGGGCTAGACAAGGAGTCCTTTATATCCTTGCAAACTGCAAGACGCACCTTAACCTGACTTAAATTACAAGAAGTAACATTTGCAGATTTTTACCTCTGTCCTGTAATTGTGCTATGGTAGCATCAGCCCATGGTATATTGGCTGTATGTTTTGGGAAGTCTGAGATGGAAAAAGAAAGGACTGGGATAAGCTTTGCAAGTAGATGGGAAAGGACAATTTGCATGCAATCAGGCCCTGTTTTGTCATAGCTTCCATTCCTAATTTCCATAATTATCATGGCATAATGTTTTCCCTTCCCTTTTGTTAAAACCTGGGGTTTCGCTTGAGTACCGGACACCTAGTAACACTTCAGTCTCAGTTCAGAGGTGTGCAAGAGGTAGAACAGCTGCTCTGCTACACTGCCAACAGCCAGGAAATGCCATGTCACTGCCATTCCTGCCAGCCCACTTTGCACAGCCCCGTGTGCCACTGGGACCTATGGGAAACAGGGTCCCCTGGAAGAGGCTCTCTGTTCATTCCCTTCACCAGGACTATGTTGGACTGAGAGGTGTCCTTGCTGTTGTCCATGCCATGCTGACTCTGCCAGTCTTTGCTCTCCTGGCATTCACATCTGTGCCCCTACTGGTCTCTACCATCTGGCTGGGGATCACTTACTCCTTTGCTACTGGGAGTTCCCAACTGTAGCTGGGCCAACATTCCTACACCTGGATGGCATATTACTGCTGCCCTGGTTTCCTGCTGAGCAGGTTTCACAGCCACAGTTTGAAGTCACTGACTCTGCAAGCCTTACTAAGACATCTTTGCTTAGTAAACAAATAACCCTAAAGAATCAACATGAAGCAGAAGGCAGAGCACAGAGCAAACAGAGTTTGAACATCTCCATGGATGGAGATTCTGCAGCGTCTCTGGGCCACCTGTCCCAGTGTCTGACCCCTTGCAGGAAAAATGTATGTCCTTGTGTTCAGATGGAATTCTGTGTGGTTTCCCTTGTGCCCATTGCCTCCTGTCCAGAGCAGAGTCTGGCCCCCTCATCCTTTCTTCCTCCCAGCAGGTACTTGAGCACATTGGTCAGATCTCCCAGAATCTTCTTGAGCAGCCCCAGTTCCCTCAGCCCCTCCTCCTGTGACAGATGCTTCAGTCAGTCCCTTTATCACCTTTGTGGCCCATCACTGCACTCCCTAAATCACATCTGTCTTGTACTAGGGAGGCCAAAGCTGCACCCAGTGCTCCATGTAAGGCCTCATCAGTATTTTAACACAGCTGGCAAGTCAGACTCCTGCTAGATGGTGGCTTCAAAATATCCTTAAGGCCTCCAGTTGCTGCACTACTCTTCAGTGCTGAAATCCTGCACTTGCACTTTTTCAGAGGAAAAATCTCATGATGAATTTCCAGCTGTAACTATGAAAAACCACATGCAGCAGGGCTGTAAACAAACATTGGGGAATTGCAAACAGAAGAAAATATGTGTTTAGAACTGATTTGTATGTTAATACCTTGACTTAAAAGCAGTTACTTCAGCCTGGTCTGCTGAAGCCATCAAATTTCTTAGTTTATGCCATGTGATGCAGCAGCTAAATGCAAAGGGGGTTGGTGCTGTGACAAGTGCTGGGATAACCACTCAAAGTCCTGTACTTACTCCTTCATGGGAGAAGCTCGCTCAAAAGCCAGCCACTCCTGTTTGAGATCCCACATCTACCTCCAAATTACTAGAAAAGAAACTCCAGTCCTCTGTTTTGAAGAAGAGTTGACATACTTTCCTTAAAGTCTGCCAATGGTTAACAAGATTCTCATTGGTGTGGTACCAAAACCTCAGTGCCTGCTCTGCTGGGTGTCACTGGGAAGCATTCCTGTCCCTCTCCTGTGTTCACTGCCTATATAGAGAACTTCTGTTGGATAGAGAGGGTTTTATAGAAACCATCGAGCAAAGATCCTTGCACTTGCTTGCAAAAGCCCTGTCACAGAATCTGAAGATGTAGGGACATCCTGGTGACCTTTGGATCTCTTGCACAAAGACCATCTTCAAGGTGGGACGACTCTACTGGAGCCTCTCACAGGCAGAGTTCTTCTGGACAGACTGCTGCTGTCTTTCAGCTCAGATGGATAAAGCTCAAAGCTGACATAAGAGTAGGGAGGGAGATGATGACCCTTCCTTGAACAGTACCTGCTCACCTCTACTGGGCACACTGACCGCTTAATCTTACTAAGCTGATGACCAGGAAGCCACCTTCACTTTGCTGGTTGTCCCCATTTTTGCTGGACACCTGCAGTGGGATACCAGAGCTCAGCTCTAAGCTTTCAAAAAGGCAATTGCAAGGCTCTCATACTTTGATTGAGCTTGTCATGGAAATGAAAGGGTGGCATGCATAGAGGTCAATATGCTGCAAGAAATGGAAGGAAACAATCAGGGTTTTTTTTGTTTAACATTTGTAGTGTCACACTGATCATAATTATGGGTAACTGAAACCCCCTTACACTGTCCCAAACCTTAGACAAGCTGGGCCTTAACATTTAAGCTGCACATATTCTCTGGCAGAACATTCTTCTTGCCAAAGACACAGTGGATTGAGACTCATAAAATATAGACTGAAGCCTGAAAGTGGACATTAGTTCATGTAGTTCACACTTGGACGTGTGCTGCCCTTCATGCCCAAGTGCATGCTCCCAGCAGCCAGGAGGTTAAACATTGATACAGTAGAGCACACATTTATGTAAGTCTGTGGGACAAGACAGTGGAGAAAAAGCCATCATTTTTATGATATTCATGAAGAACCTGGCATAATGATAAGTTCCCATTACTTCAACAGGCCCCTGTGCTTCGGACACACCTGGACACAGAGCGAGCTATGGTTTTGGCTTTAGTGGCACACAGCACACACCCAAGCAGCAGCAGAGGAGGGGTCACAGAGAAGTCAAAGGCAGCACAGATACTATGTCAAATATCCATATATGTAGGGGGGAGGAGGAAAGCATTGGGTAAGAATCAGAAGGCAGCTGGACCTAGAGAGGCTGATAAGTAAAGCAAATTCCTGCATTCTTGCTGGCTATGGAGACTACTTTGATCTGCTTGAGGAAGAAGAGGTTGTCCTGCTAGCAATACAAAGAACTTGAAAGAAAGGGAAAACCAATTCAAGATGAAACTGTCTTAATTCCCAGAAGCAAGATGAAACTACAAAAGTGATCAAGACTACTAATTTAGCCCAATAATTTAAATCTACCTATTCCTGCTCACCAACTACTTTCAAAGGGAGAAGTGGTGACTGGGCATAGCCTAGGCAGCCAGCTTAGCCTGCTGGGAGGCTTCTAGGCATCACTTTTTGGCCAGCGATGAATTGTTACCCAGTCCACTTCTTGCACAGCTGATAAGCAGTAATGACAGAAACATTATGACCAAATCTCCTCCCAGTCAGGATGCTGTCACTTGTCTTTGCTCCTTAAGAAACAATGGAAAATTCCAGCCTCAATGACATTTAATCCATCACCCTTTCCACAGGGAAGTGATACATCGTTTCAGCACAGCTTCAAGCTGAAATTCAACAGGAGACACATCAGGGGCTTGGACAAATCACTGGGTGGTCAGCTCCACCACAAAGTCACCCAGATAGCCAAGACACTTGGACATCCATACACCACTGTGATCATATTGTACATAAGCAACTCTGACAGCCTTCCAGGGAACATACTACAGCAGTTACTCATTTAGTGCTTAAATAACTATCTCCACACATCACTACTTTATGTATCTTCTCTCACTAGACAAGCCCCAAGAACGAACTTTGGATATTCCAAGTCTGATTAGCCAGTATAAATAATTCAAAAAACTCACAGTTATGCCGCTTAAAACACCAACAGAGAGGACATTAATCTTCCTCATTGAGAGTGCAATGCAGGATGTGATGCAACAGAGGGACAGTATCAGATCATGCTTGCTTAAAAGGTTTTGTACAGTAGTCAGAAGTCTTCACAGGGAAAAACATGCATGATCTGGGTTAACTGGCACACATGGGGATCAGGAGTGATGACACACTGCAGCTGGGCAGTTCACTAGAGCCTGAGGTCTTGTACAGGACAGACATGATGACATATTTAGGGACTAAGCAACACATGTGCCTAGAACCACACACTACTCATGAAAGCATGCAAGCCATCCTTTAACCACTTCCTAGGCTAAGCTCACTATGGACACCATACTTTTCCTTCCCAGACTGAAGCAGCAACTCTGATAACATTCTGTCCCAAGTTACAAACCAGTAGTTTCGGGGAAAGCCATGAGGTAACACACACAGCTGCAAACTGGAGCTATACTGCAGTCTACTGTTGGCTGCAGCTCAAAGGAAAAACAGTACTTCATTGCTAATGTGCTATCTAGTGAGGACATTGCCACATTCCCATGCTATGCAGATCCCACCTGTTGCAGTGTCATTTCAGGGTTTACCTCAGAAACCCGGGTCCCTCCCCCGAAGATTCCCTGCCAGGTGTGTCAATCATCCTTCCTTTCCCCACCCTGACCCGTGCCAAGGACTGTCTCTCAATCCTGGAATTCCACAGGGGCCTCGGCAGATTCAAAGCATGCCCTGTACCCCTGGGGGGGCATTGGGCCATCCAGGAGTCCTTTGTCCCTTAAGACCTCCTCACACGTACCTGGTTGGTGGCTTCCTACCCCTTCCCTCCCCCTCTCCCCCCGGGTAAAAGGGCAGGCAACCATGCACTCTGGGAGTTCTGTTGGAGCTGTTGCTGCATTCAGAGGCCTGTGGGCCAGAAAAAACACTCGGGATTGAAACCCTCCATCAGAACCGACTCCTTTCCTTCACCATCACCTAAAAGCTTCTCCATCAGAGGTAACCCTAAAGAGCACACCCTCTTATGGGAGGAAGCTCCATCCCGCAGCCACCAGAGCCCTGGCATGCCTGGACACGTCTCCACGCACCCAGGCGTAACACCCAGCTAGCCAAAAGTGTCTCTGGGCTGAAACACCACAGTTACCGCTAATTGGTTCAGCAGCAACAGCCAGACAAGCCAAGGAATGCCCTGTACAGCAATACTGGTAAAAATACCAATACCCACCCAAACTGTACATGCTTCAGAGGAGAGTTCTGAACTGTAAATGGCCAAACACAGAAGTCACTGCAGGAGTGAGGGCTGGCCCAGAGGCTGTGAGAGCATCACAGCCTGGAAGTTCAGGGATGAATGCCACAGACACAACATCCCGGCAGAGAGGCCACTGTGTCCAGCTCACCCAGAATTACAATATCAGTAGCTGAAGTTCCCTCCTCTGTCAGCCAAGGCAGTCTGGCACATGAAGGGTGTTTTATGCACTCACTAGAAACACACAAGTGAGGGTATGACTTCTCCACATAAAGAATATCCCTCGCTCAAGGGGAATTACTATGTTTTTCTACAAATAGCCTTAACTATTTAAAATATTTGAATATTTATTCTATTTACAATATTGCTGAAGAACATAACAGAAGCCCAGCATGGAACAGAACATCATGGAATGATGCCCACAAAAAGGCATTAAGCTGAGCTCTTGCTACTGTACTACCCCCCTCCCCAGGGATAAGAGGTGTCTGTCTCATGGGCAGCCTTGGGCTGGATGTCACAGCTCCTGAGCACAGTCCCATGTACAGAAGGCCTGAAAACATACATGCAATTTTTCCCATTTCAGACCATAAAATTCACCAGTGCATCTATAGTGAAATACAGTACTGACCAATTTATAAAAGCAGGCATCTGTAGCACACAATAAAGTAACAAAATACTTGTTTATTGGTAACTGCACGTTCTGTCATTTGATTTCCAATCCCCTTCTGTCCCAGAGAAATGCTCAGATCAATCTTACATGAAGAACTGAAAACATTGTTTCCATTTCAAAGAAAGAAATACAAGAAATTTAACATAGTTTAACTAATTTAAGGCCTAGTTAAAATTTGCTCTTTAAAGGACAGGCACTGAAGCCAATGCACATTAGGTACTAAATATTTCCTACACCAGTTTGCTCTGGTGTAGGAAGCAGCCTCTGGTTGCTTTTCTATGTGACAGCTTCCTGTCAAGTACTGGAACAAGGAACTGAAATGGCTAATGTGTCTGAGACTCAGACAGAGGCTGGAGAGCACAGACTCAGGAGGAGGGGCTAAGAAATAGATATTGGGAAGTAACATAAGTTCATTCCAGGGCTGCAGTTTGAACTACTGCCTTGTTTTCCTGGGGGAAAATTAACAGGCAGCTCCAAACCAATCTGAAAGGTACAAAGGCATTTGAATCCCTACTTGCCATGGCTGTTTCTATCCCAGCACTGCCCCTATGTTTCACTATTTGAAAAGGCAGCTAAGTCTTAAAACAGTCACCCACAGCTGCTGACACAAGGGAGCTGAGCAGCCTAGGAAGCATTACAATCACAGAAAGGTTTAGCACCAGGCCCAGCATCCCATCTCAATGGCAGCAGTTCTCAGGGAATGTGGGCTAGAACAGCAGTGGATATACACAATAAGGCCACTTGTTCTTTGGTGTACCTGAACAATGCCTGTTTTGATATGTCAGATTTAAAAGATCAGTATTCAATATATTTAACAGAAAGCACCTAGAGATAACATTCATATATCAAAGCTCTGGATATGATAATAAAATCCATTCAGAGAACAAATCCTCCCCCAAAAACATCTGTGCAAAACATGCACATCTTCCAAACATGATTTATGACAGATTTTAGTAATACAAACCTTCTGTTTGTGCTGGCTTTGATTTTCCAACTAAGGTAATCTACATCAAAATCAACTACAACTCACATAGTTGGGGAGAACTCACATAGTTTTCCCAACAAAAATCTGAGACAGTCAAAGGCAAAGATAAGGCTGATGCAAGACAGAAGAATTCACTAACAGACTCAGCACAGGCAAAACCAACAGGAAATTCACTGTGGTGGAGACAGGAGAACTGTCCTGGTTTCCACAGGGAGCCAAGTGAAAACCTGTGAAAGCCCTTTCTACAAAGGCTGGGTCAGAGAGACCTGGCTGACACCTCAGCATATGCTCCATGGTAAACTTCCAAGTTGCCTCTGTTCAAAGAGTACCATAAAGCTATTGTTTGCATCCACATTTTTACCAGAAAACATACAAGCACTCAACTGGAAGCACCTACACGAAACACCAAGTTGGACTGCCACATGTGAAGAACTAGTTACAGTAATCAGCAAATTACTAAAAGCATTCAAAAGACCTGAATACTTAGGCAGGGGAAGACCACAATCCTTACAAATATATGATTGTTTAGGAGTATAAAAGAAACTTTCAACATATTTTGTCCTTGAATCAGCAATCATGTGCTGCAAGCAAGAAAGGAGAAAAAGAAGCAATAACTGAAGACACTCTGAACCATGTCAGCACTACTTGTTCCAGCGGAACACATTTACAGTCACATGACTGCAAGTCAGCTCATGCTGCATCCCATTGCCCAGGGGAAAGCCCAGCCTACCTGCTGTACTCCAGAATCTTCAAATGCGACCTTCAGGCCCCTTCCCATTCACCATGTTTGACGTGTTGACTCTACGGAAGCCTGATTCTACAAGAGCGTCCTGAGGCACAAGCTAGCTAGTTATGTTCTTACCTAACAGTCTGAGGAACTCACCACTAAGTAGCACTAATTTTTCACAAAGTTACACTAATGTCTGGCTCTGCCACCCACCCAGGCAGGCCAGTACTCACATCTCCCACAAAGCACCCATTCCCTCCCCAGCCTTTCCTCCCAAATCTCCAGATTATCCTTCCTACGTACTCTAACATGACCCTCATTCATCTGCCTAAGAATCTATTCACAAGCAATAGTGTATTAACTGACCTCACCGCCACAGACAAGAGCTTCTCCATTAGGGACAGTGACATGATGACCCTAATAGAATGCAATGCTGGATTTCCCCCCTGGTGGATTGAGGACTTTGTTGTGTGAGCGTGGCCTTGGTCCTAGTCGGGGCTCATGATTGTCCATCTTGGGTTCTGGCTCCTTGCATTGCTCCTCTTTGCCCAGAGCTTTTTTCTCGCCTCCGTCTTCCAGGTGTGGTTTGGTATTTTCTGTAGCTACGTTAAAGAAAACATAATAGATCATCAGATCTCTCACTATTCTGTAGTGAACAAAGTGCCTCATCCTCTGTCGCTGCATTTTTCCCACATCTCCCATCCACAGCACACCCAGGTTTCTCATTACCTGGTCATTTTTCCTGAAGGAAACATGTAGTAAGAAAAGAATTTCACTTTTCACAATTATTCCTCTCTTCTTTCAGCAATCTTTCTAATATTTCATATCCTTTCTAAGGATATAAAGACTGAGCAATACACCTTCAGAATTATTTTGGCAGTTGCAGGCAACTAAGAGATACAACGTACCAAACAATCTTTTCATACTGAGCTTGAAAGCAGGGATCCCATAATTCTTTAACAGTTAGTTGAGCAATAATAAATTTTGTCAGTCAGCTATTTATTATTTACAACTACAGAAAGCCAAAATTAGCCATTTGAAGGAGATGGCAAGAGAGGAAGTGGTAATCTGATGTTTTGCCATATACAGATTCCATACATATTTGTATATACACACACATGGTATCAAGCAAAGTCTAAACACAGAGACACAGAGTATCACAACTCACGCCTGTGCTCTCCTCAGTAAGAGGAAGAGAACCATTTCTCTGAGACAAACAATTAGATTTCTGACTAAACTTTTCAGTCATATTATCCTAAAAACATGAGACTAGGCTAATGTTTAAGCAGAAGGACAAGAAACTTCCTCATAGCTTATCTTCCCAACGGGAACAAAGAAAAGAATTTCTCTTGCTGACCTTCTAGCTTCTTTGGTATTTCCTCTTCTTTTAAGACAATGTGATCCTGCAAAGAAATCAAAAACTATCTTAGTGTATCATTGTTCTCAAACAGCAAGTCTGCCACAAAATCCTTCTGGAAATTTTGCTTCATTTTTAAGTTTATAAATCACTGATCAAATAAAAGCAAGCTGTGTGCAGCCCTTCATCCCTTCCACTTCTACAGAACCCCAAAAGCAGGGGAACAAATCTTCTATGTTATGGCAAGATGCACATCTCAGACAATTCATTAAAACATAGATGAAGAGGCTACATTAAATCATCAAAATGTAAGCACAGCAGTGGTGGGTTAACTGCCAGACAATTTTAGAGGCCTTCCCCAACCTTAAGGATTCATTGATTTTAAGATCAGGAATTACCCTTTTTGTCAAGTACCTGCTATCACACAGGACAAGCTGATACACACAACTATAATACAAACAGCCCTTGAAGACCCTATTTGTATGCAACAATTCCTGTCTTCACCAAGTATCCCAACAGCCAGGTAATAATCAAAACTTTTTAAGACCATTTCCCCAACAATCTGAACTGACTGTTGGAAATACACACCCACACTTCAGAAAAGTGTGTTTTCCCACACATAAAACTCAACTCGCATGTCTTCTTTCCAGCTCACTACCTCCCACAATTCCAATGCTCTAATTAATAACATAAGAAATTCCACAATGGTGTCTTCAATTTAGTCAGGAATTATTGGGAATTAAAGTTACATTTCTAAAAAAGTAGCTAAAAAGAAAGTGCAACCATCCCAATAAAGGGGTACAGAGAAGCAAAGCAAAGCCCTCTCCTACACCAACAGCACTACTCCTGTCAGAACCTAGATCCCAATCTTATTTTTCCTCCTCATCTTTTCATATGGCCCCAGATATTACTCAGAACATGCAAAAAAAAAAAAGCACTCTACCAACACCTCAAATTTAAGGGGAAAAAAACAAAGGCAAGAAAGGTAAATTGGACTGATCCTCTTTTCCTAAGCTTCAGGAAAAACTAGACACATTGTGTTTTCAGCACAATGACAATTTCTGTCCTGGTTCCAGTCAGTGCAGGTTAATTTTTGCAGTAGCCAGTGAGGGCATGGCAGGGACCTGAAGCTTATTCTAGACCACATCATGTGCAGGGTGTGGGGTGAGCAGTGGTGGCTGAGCAGCTGGGGTAGAGCTGTGTTCCATGTGGCAAGCCCCCACGTGTGAACTGTTCATCCTTCCTGTACACTCCATTAGTAATTTTGTTGCTGTTACTGTTCTTTTCTTATCTCATTGCTATTTCCAGTAAATTGTTCATATAGCAACCCATGATTTCACCTTCTACCTCCAATTTCCCCCCAGGGGGGTGGGGGAAGGAGGAGGGGAGCATGAGTGGTGCACGTTTCAGAGTATTTTCAGTGGGAACACTAAACTGGGGAATACCATTCCTAAACCACAGCAGTTTCATAGAATGTTAAATTTCCATGTTATTTGATGTGCCAGAAATATTATCATCCCAATAGCTACTCACTTATTAGTACTTAGAGTAGGGGCAGCAGGTTGTAAATCTGCATATAGGGCACTTAAATACAGTAATTGGTAACATATCCTGCTTTTTCCAAACACAGATGTGGTCATAACTACAAGTAACTATTACACATCCAAGCTTTAAGATCAAAACTCAACTGTATAATCTATGTGTAACAACTCTAACACTATAATAAGAGACACTTTTGTCTATCTTGTACAAATCAAGTACTTGCTGGGCCTAACACCACTGATCTTGAAGTTCAGTTTTTTACTGTTGATCACTGCAAGCCTACTCTGCAGAAGTGCTTTTAAGGTGACTGCAGATACATGTATTTAAGAGAGCTGCAGTGCATAGCCAGGCCTCACAAAGGTTTATGACCGTAGCTCACCAACTTCCCAAGTCTGCATCAAGATCACATCTGCTAAAATGCAGAATAAGGAGAAATATTTTCTCCCTATCCAGCTTAAATGCCTCTTGGCTCTGTCAAGAGCTCCAGTTGTACCTCACTTACAAGAAAGATCAAAGGCTTTTTCCTTTCTTTTTTTTTTGAATGCACATCCATAGTCTAATTAACACTTTCAAAACAAACTGCAGAGATCTGATACACCCAAAATAACAAGTTATCAAAAAGACTTTGGGAATAACTGTCTAACTCAAAGTCACTCCATGCACATTCAGTTCTGTTCTTAGGGAGAGCACAGGCATATGACAGAGCACGACAGGACCCTGGAGCTGCTTGCTGCTTGATCTGACAGCAACAGAAGTAGAAATACCTTGGGCTTGTTCGGGTGTGCTCGCACAATGCTAGGAGAGACAGGAGACCCAAAGATGTCGCTTGTCTTCCCACCAGGTGGATTCAAGCGTGGACGAGGCTGAGCAGAACTGGAGTCCTCAAAAATGCCACTTTCTTTTCCTCCTGCAAGGCAGTTGTTAAGACTTTTTTTCTGGATTAATTTTATCACATTATATTTAAAAAAAAATATAAAAATTGAAGGACTTGTACAACCCTGCTGCCTAGGGACTTAGTCCTATTTGCCTAGTTTAAATCCTTTGTTACAATTCACTCGCAGGTCTCAAATTGAGCAACTGCTGACAACTCTACAATACGAAACGGTTTCCTTTCATAATTTCTTAGAATCTCAATTTGGAAAGAATTAAGACTTGAATAACATGCTAAAAAGTCTGTGAACATGCAAATCACTGAAATATTAATATATCCAGAAGTTTGAAGAGATTTGTTGTTCAAACCTACTCAGTATGTAAGAATGCAACATAAAAAGACAGATCCCAGTGCTCCAGTTTAGGAGCACAAAACCATTCTATGCTGCAATTCAGAGGCCAGTCACAGAGAAAGAGGGGGCAGCTTTTACCTGGAGGGTTTGTTCTTTTTGGAATGTTCTGAGGTTTTTCTGATGCTCCAAAGATATTGGATGCCATCCGGTGTGGCCTGCTTGAAGAAGACACTTCTTCTGTACTCCCAAAGAGATTACTAGAATCTCCCCCTGGGGGTTTCAATACCCTATATCACAGAATAAGAAACAAGATATGAAAGTTCATTTAAAATTTATAGCATTCAAAATATTTGATATCCCCTTCCCATTCTCTCCTTGTATGTAACTATCCTGATTTTAATTTACTTTAGGTAATTCTACTATATCCATGAAGTATCTACTTTTCAAGAGCTGTTTTAATATTCTTAAGTTCAGCACAAATAATGCCAACTTCCTGGTCAATCAGCTTAATCATTAAGGTATCTAGGATTAGGTGGAATGATCCTAACACTGCCACCTACACAAATGGCTACACTATCTGTGGTGTTCCAGAAGTAACAGAGATTATGATGGCTACGATTTTAAAAATAACCATTAGAGAATCAGACTTTGTGCTAAACTGCATATACCAACTTTGAATCTGTGATACAATTCATACCCACTGACTTTTAAATAAAGGCAGACATTTCATAACTACTAAAAAATTTGCTAGTCTCAACCATCAGTTATCATAATAGCTGCTGTAGTTTAGAATGGAGAGACAGAATACCAAGAAGTTAATTATTTAGCAGTCAAGCTGCAAATCCATTAAAACTAAAGCTTTGCACCACAGGATATTAAATGGATCTGCAGAAAAAATTGAGCTTACAGCAGAAATCATCTCACTTCTTGAAAACTTACCAAAAGTCATTTGCGTGTCCTCCAGTAGTAATTCCATAGTTAATGCCTAAGTCTTGTTCAACAGACTACAGGTCCCTCCCCAAAAAGGAACCAAATTACTATTGGGAGTAGAATCAGTGGAAATCAATTGGAAAATTAATTGGAAAATTAACAGAAAAAGCACAGGAAAGAGATTAATACCTAAATATGGCTGAAAGAAGTTCAGCACAAAAAAAAGGCCTAGGAGTGCTGGTGGTCAATGGCTGAACATGAGCTGAGTGTGCCCAGGTGGGCAAGAAGGCCAATGACATCCTGGCCTGTACCAGGACCAGGACAGCAACCTCTGCTGGGCACTGGTGAGGCACCTCAAACCGTGGGGGCAGTTTTGGGGCCATCGTGACCATGAAGACTTTAGGCTGGAGCATATCCATAAAAGAGAATGGAGCTGGGGACAGTTCTGGATGAGGAGCAACTGAGGAGAACCTACTGGCTGTGCACAACTCCCACAGCTGATGGGAGACTGCAGCCAGGGGGATTTGGGCACTAACGCCAGGGATGTAAGGAACAGGACAAGAGGAACAGCCCCAAGCTGTGCCAGGAGAGGGCATACCGGGCATCAGGAGGAATTTCTTCACAGGAAGAGATGTTGAACATTGGAATGGGCTGCCCTGGGCAGTGGTAGAGTCACCATCCCTGGAGGTGCTCACAAAATGACTCAATGTGGCACTTAATGCTCTGGTCTAGTTGACAAGTAATCAAAGGTTGAACTTCAGGATCTCAGAGGCCTTATCCAACCTTAATGATTCTGGGATTCTGTATTAAAAATAATTTTTACAGTTACATCTACCAATTACCCACAGTGTTAGCAGCTGAACAAAGGTAGCAGCTTAATTATACTACTTCTAATCTTAACCCTCGATCTAGAACCTAAAGTAACCTCTGCTTTTAAACCGAGAGAACAGTTATAAATTGCAAGATCTTGATCCCACGCTACTTGAACAATTCAGATATAAATAAATTATTACAACCCTTCCTCTCCCTAGCCCTGTGACAGCAAAATGTCATCACAGGTGAGCTACATCAAGTATAAAATGAGGTACCTCTTGGTGACAAGATCTACTCCAGTTTAAGATTTAATTTCACAAAAGTAGAGATATTTGGCTGCTCTGTCAGAAAATGAGCTTAGTGTGCATTTCAGATCTCAAGATGCAGAATGCAGTTTTAGGCCTTTTAGGGAGGAGAGAAAAGTTCTTCTTTTAGTCTGGAAACAGTTTATATACACAGCACTAGCCTCGGAGGGGCTGCCTTTGCTGGCCAATTTCAATATTTTAATTCTTAGTACAATTGTGGATTTAATACACACTTTTAGCTTAAGGAGTAACTAGAATTGCAGCAGACAGGACAACTCCTTGTCCAAAGCACAGGTTAGATCATACAAAGCTTATTTATTTACAATTTAGTGTCCAATAGACTACAGATCCAACTAGCCTCTGTGCTCTCCATGTATTTTAGAAGACTTAAACCCACAATTAAAGCAGACATTGTATAGGTAAATTATGTATTTCAAACATTCACAATGCCTCACCATGAGGCAGTTTAAGTACTTAAAGCAGGGAGACAAAGAAAAGGGAACTCTACAAATAAGTAGTTTGGGAAGGAGTCTCTGTTAAAGTGGACTCCTCTCACATAAGTGAAATTATTTTTTACTTTACCTATTCTTTCCAGCTATTTTTAAACTGCATTTCGTCCTTCTTGCATTCCAACTACACTAAGTATACCAACAAAGAGACTGAAAGGAAGTAAAAAGCTGTTTATACAGCTGGAGTCTCTTACAGCCCAGATTCATTCAATTTATCACACTGTTTGCTTAACACATGCCTACAAGCATAGGAGGGAATAATAAAATAACTACATTCAGATTCTTTAAAAGAAAAATAGCCAGTCATAAGAATCAAATTACTTCTCATCCTTGTAATGGGTTTTAAGAGCTATTGCAGAAAGAAATTCTAGAGAAAATCCATTTTAAGATTAAAAGTCTTGATAATTCAGTAAAGAAACTTCATCAAAATAAATCCACCAATTAATCTTATACTGTCCTTTCATTTTCAGCTTAGTAGCCACACTATGAAAACCCTACTGCTGAATAATTAACCAGAGGCATCACTGGTGGTACTTACAAGATAGAAATCAGCACAAGTACCTTTTCTGCCAGCACCACACAAAATTATGTCCTGACTCTACATACACAAAGTGGATTTACCATCTCAATTTCAAGAACTTCATAATGCTGGGAACCTTCCTTCCAAGCATTACGTAAACTTTCAGTGTCACCAGGTTAATAAAATTTGAACTAATACAAAGTCAGATAACTAAGTCATTGACAGGAATTACCAAAAATAACCTTGAAGTACAGCAACAAAGTCTGTCAGCTGATGCTAACAAGAGGAGAGGGCTTTGCACTTGCTTCCTCCAACCAAATATGTGGGAGACAACAATTTTCTTTCTGTGTAGCCTCTAGAGCACTGCTGGCCTCCCTGTACTACCACGTACTCGGTTCTAGAGCAGTGAGACATGCGGGTCCCTTACACCAAGTAAGAAAATCAGACTTCACCTGTAAATCCTAGCAAAGGAAAACAGCATGCTAAACTCAGTTAGCCAAGATGAGCTGCTCCAACAGAGTACACAGAAATTTAACATATGTACAGTAACATATGTTAAATTATATGTTACTTCAGTTAAAATAAGTTTTAAAACTTTAGTTTATACTTTATAGTCATTTTAATTTACATCAGTATTATGCCAGTTTATACAGAGACATTTTTGTTTCTTGTAGCCAGGTATGTTGGGTCTTCATTCCTTTGGGAAGGTATTGCTTTATTCTTTCAAATCATGAAAAAACAACCCTTTGTCTTCTACAAAATCTGAATCTGTCTCTCTCTCCCTCCCCTCCAGCAAACCAGAAGTTTGTGAACTCCTCTAAAACAGCTAAATCAAGAGCCCTATTCTGCAAGTTTAAAAGCCCCCACTAATTGCTTTGTTCTCTTCTGGCAGATTTGAAGAATTTTAATTAGTTGTTCTGGTATTTTATTTTTTATATTCCCTACGTTCTAAAGCACTTGAATTTGAATGCCCTTTCCTCATTAAGCCTTTCAGCCAACCTATAGTAGATTTATTCATTACTTCAAGACACCCGCTACATAATTGTTTTTAATCCTGCCTGAAAGTTAAACACTGAAGTTTTACCAGTTTTTAGACTGTTCTAATACAGTAGATAAGTGCTGCATTATATATAAGAGACTGGCAGAAAGCAGGTGTTGAGGTTTGGAACTGCAGGCCCTAAAACCAGACCAGAGGTCCTGGGGTGCTTCTGCTGTGGGATCAATGGAGACTGACGGCTCGTTAACCAGCTCACCCACATACAAACAGCAAGCTGTTTTATGCAACCATGATCTTGAGCCGAAAGCCCCAAGAGCGCTGCAGTGGCCCCGATGGGAGCAGAGGAACATGAGCATTGCATTTCCAAGATGGTTGAATTTGCCATTGTCAGCTCTTTGCAGTGGTTGTGAAACTGCTCATACACGGGACAAATCGAGTGTGCATTAATACACTGCGTCTTTATAGCACAACAGCAGAATGAGACAACTCTGTCCTGTTTTGCTTTTAGAAGCTCTTTGACATGCAGTACCATGTTTTATTTTGAAAAAGCATAACTTGCTTAAAAACACAGAGTGTCATTGTTGAAGTTTGAAAACATAAAACTAGGCAGTTAATTCGATTCAGCAAACTACTTGCTTGCTCTTTCACTGTACATATTTAAAGGATCACTAGAAACACATTTCAATGGACAATTAAGTGAAAGCTTTCACTTAAAATCTTCTTAGTATAATTTATTTCTAACAGTAATACCCCTGTACTATGAAGTTCTCAAAATGCAAACACTTGTTTATAATTTTCTAGGCATGATTTTCAGACTAGGAAGACGTTTTTTCCCCACTTTCACAGCTGCTGGTGGTTGCTGCTGTGATTTTGAATAAGGCTCAGATTTAAATGGAGCAACTTCTATGTACCAAGAACTGCAAAAGGATTTGCATTCTCGCTAAACAAAGCTTTGTTCAGGGAATGAGTAAGCCGTGTCTTCAAACCAGGTACCTTTACCCTTGATGGCACAGGCCATGAGTCGATATAGTAAATGCCTCAGAGACCACGCTGCAAACCCGCTAAGGAAGTTCCTGCGGCGCTGCCACAGTCTCTGGTACAGGCTCCAGCCTGCTCTCAGGCACCACAAACACACCCCGACACGGCAACAGGAGGAAGCTGTATGGCCACCTCTGCTCGCTATTAACTAACACGTTGCAATGGTCTGCCTGGAAACCCAATTTATGCGTTAAACGTAGTTTCAAAATTATTATGAAAACAGACCTCAGAGACTACACCAAGGACAGAGCATCCTCAAAAGTCTTCTAAAACCATGTTACAGCTTGGGCCTACTGGGATACTAGAAAACTTACAGCGTTCTCGGACAATTTCGAAACCCTTCCTCCTTCCCCACGCGACAGCCTCGCACATGGATTAATCACTGCACTCACGCACTGCAGTATTCAGAGTTAACTGCCTTCCTCCAAACAAAGCAATATGTTTCAACTTCGTAGGGCGAAAAACAAGCCGACATCTGTAGGCGTTTGTGCACAGAGAGTAGCTGGGGCCCCTCGCTCCCCGTGAGTAGAAACACGGCGGGAGAAGGTGCTCCCCAGCGCTGGGCCCTTCTCTCCGCGCCAGAGACCCTGCAGGAGCTCTGGGGTCGGGCCGGGAGCGGCAACCGTGGGTGCCCCACCCGGCCCTGGGGCTCTCCCGGCGCGCCCGGGGCAGCACCAACGGGAGCGCAATGCGGCCACTCCCCGCCCAGCCCCCGGGGCGCGGGACAAGCAAACTGAGGGACGGCGAAGGCGCCAGCCGCGCACTAGCTTCTATCCGGCGGTACGGCAGGAAGGGGGCTCCGCTTCCTCCCGCCGCGGCCAAGAGGTCCCTCGGGGGAGCCCGATCTCCTCGGTCAGTACACTATATCCCCGACCCAACCCCCTCGGCCCCTGGAGCCTGCACCTCCCGCGCTCGAACAAAGCCCCGCCAAGGGCTCCGCGACGCCGTACGACTCTTCCCCCCGGCCCGCCCTGCTGAGCGTCCTCCACCGCCCCACCTGGAGCTAGGCTTGGCCGGCTCGGCCTCAGCGCCCTGGAACATGGTGGCACTCAGCAGCTCCGCTCCGCAGCCCCGCTCCAACAGCGCCGCGGAGAGGCCGGCCTCCCCGCCTTGCCCGGCTATTGGCCGATTTAGCTGCCCATCATGACGAGCAGCCTATCGAAGGCAGTTAACTCGCTCGAGATCATGCCTGTTCGGCCAGCCTAGCAGAGGGAGGGAAGCTTAAAGCGACCCGCGTCGGCGCTTATCCTTGATGCCTTCCATTGGCCTTTCTGCCCGTCCGTCAGAGGAAACTGCACAGCCATTGGCTGGAGGAAGGGCGGGGCGAGCAGCGGGAGTATATTTAATGCGACGAGGCGGGATAGGGGTGTGGGCTGTAGTAGTGGAGTGGGTTTTGATTCGTGTTTCGGCCTTCTAGTTGAGACTTTTTGTGAGGGTTTCGCCTCGAAATAGCGGTGCGACGCAGAAAACAGAAGGAAGATCATCGTATGGAATAATCTCAAGGAGGACTTCGTAACCTGCTGCCCTACACAGCGTTTCCGAGTTCGAGGATACCCGAGCGGCACGCCCTGAGCCCCGCCCGCAGCCGCCAGCCCCTCAGGCGCAGAGGGAGCGTTTCAGTGCGGGAGATCGAAGCCGCTCCAGCGAGCGCGGGCGACCCGGGCAAGCGAACAGGACATGGATCGGGAAGGGCGCTGCAGCGCAGGCAGTTTGCTCAGTTTTCTGCTCATCACGGTTGCTGAGAGAACTCAAATATATGGTGCCCGCTCAGCAGGGAACTGAGTCCCCTAAACTCACCAAAAAAGATGCGGTCTCAGACTGAAGTCCCAAAAAAACCATGCAAAAACCCTATATAGCCAACCAGACTTCAGGCTGTAGCCAATGGCTGAGCCTGTCAGTGAATTGTATCAGTGATGGGCGGCTGCATTGAAGCGATACGCGGAATAAATAAACTCCACAAGCAGATGTAGTTATGAAGTGGGTATGAATGTCAGCGCCTGGCACAAGCGAGACAGCTGTCGAGAAAACTTGTGCCCCGAGCCTTGGGCTGTCCTCCATCTTTATTCACAAAGGTGTTCCATATGCAATACATTGCACAACTTTGCTATGCATATTCAACCCCTGGCCCCGCCTGTTCTCGCCTCCCATCGTAATCAGATCCACGCCCTTCTGGGCACGCCTTGTTTGCTGTGGTGGTCGCACGGGGGTCTCTGGTGGTCTCTGAGGCTGAAGATTGTGGTCTTCCTCAGGACTGAACTTTGGAACTTTTCTCCATTGCGCATGCGCTTTTGGTTCCTTGGTGCTTATCTGAGTAATCTGTCGGCCTTGATTAGCTTGGAGACAGAGGGGTTCCTTTATCTGGGCTTTTTGTATCTCTTGGTCTTCTCCAGTATTTTTCTTTATGCAAGAAACTTCAGAAATTTGCATTTTCCTATGCCCTTTGTACCATGGCAGAGGTTTCTTAAGTAAAAAGGTTAAAATTTAACACATAGTTCTACAAGCTAAACTTTAAATACTTAATTCATATTGCTAATTCAAGTGAACTCCAAAAATCTCTATTTCAGCATCAGATAAGACCAAGTGGATGACCTGTCCAGCCTGGTAGTAGAGCTACAAGACAAACTAGAAAGGCTGAGAAGTATTAGAAAATCAGAGAGGGACATAGACTGGTGGGACCATTGCCTTCCTAAGACAGGAGCATCCAACAGAAGGGAGATCCTCTATCCATCCTCCAGCAAAGAGCAGGTACCAGTTGGGAAGTGAGAAGCAAGTGAAGAGCAATCCAAACTCAGGGAAGCAAGCAAAGTTCTTCTTTGCCCACCTTGCTTTTCCCTCGCAATACCCTCACAGGCAAACTCAAGAAAAGTGGGTTGGATGAGTGGACAGTGGGATGGATTGAGAACTGCCTGAATGGCAGATCCCAGAGGCTCATGATCAGTAGTAGAGTAAGGTTGGAGACCTGTCACTAGTGGTGTCCCCCAGGGTTCTCTGCTGGGCTCAGTGTTGTATAACTTCTTTATCAGTGATTGGATGAAAGAGCAGACGTGTCCTCAGCAAGTTCACTGCTGATACAAAGGAGTGGCTGATATTTCAGAGGGTTTTGCAGGCCTTCAGAGGGACCTCAGCAGCTTAGGGAGGTGGGTAGAGAA
Source organism: Melozone crissalis (assembly GCF_028551555.1). Taxonomy (NCBI): domain Eukaryota; kingdom Metazoa; phylum Chordata; class Aves; order Passeriformes; family Passerellidae; genus Melozone; species Melozone crissalis. The sequence continues at coordinate 311,916 of NW_026535790.1, forward strand.
GAACCTTCTGAAATTCAACAAGGGGAAATGCAGGTCTTGCACCTGTGGAGGAACAGCCCTGGTCACCAGTACAGGCTGGGAGCCAACCCACTGGACAGCAGTGCTGCAGAGTAGGATCTGGGTGTCCTGGTGCATCTGTCCCTGACCAGCTGTGTGCCTTGGGGCCAAAAAGGGCAATATTGTCCAGGGCTTAGAAAGAGTATTGCCAGCAGGTTGAGGGAGATGATCCTGCCCCTCAGCTCCTGGTGAAGCCACATTTGGAGTATTGTGTACACATCTGGGCCCCACAGTACAAGTGAGACATGGAGTGCCTTGATCACTATCAGAGTGCTATTAAGTTGGTCAAGGGTCTGGAGAATCTCTCTAATGAGAAAAGGCTGAGGGAGTTGGACCTGTTGACCTTGAGAAGAGATGGCTGAGAGGGGACCTTATTAATGTGTATGAAATGTGTACCCATCTAAAAGGTGGGTAGTGAGAGGATGGACCAGGCTCTTCTCTTTGGTGTCAGCTAGTAAATCAAGGGGCAAAGGCACCAACTGATGCCCAGGAAGTTCCACGCAAACATGAGGAAGAACTTCTTCACTGTGCAGTGACTGAGCACTGAACAGGGTGCCCAGTGAGGGTGTGGAGTCTCCCTCATTGGAGATATTCCAGAACCATCTGGACACAGCCCTATGCCATGTGCTCTGGGATGACCCTGCTTGAGCAGGGAAATGGGATCAGATGAGCCACTGTGGGCCCTTCCAACATGATCAATTCTGTGACTGTTGTGTGTTGGGCCCTCGTCTGGCCTTGTCAGTGTGCACAGGGGTTTATCAGCACAGCGCTGAGCAGAGTCTGGCTGCTGTGCTCCACCCTGCTCCCTGCACGTGTCCATGGTTTGCTCGCAGCTCTGTGGCTGAAGCATGGCATGGCTGCCACGTGAAAGCCATTGGCTGTCTGGACAACCTGCATTGGGAGGAGATGGTGTAGCTGCACCTGCAGAGCCAGCATTTACATGGCCTTTCTAACCATTTGTCATTGACTGTGACATTACAAGCTAACATTTTCAGCTGAAGGTTTTATTTCACAGCTCTACAGCTGTGCTTTGTCAAGAATTAAACTTAGAGGCATACATTTAGCAGCATAGTGCTGCTTTTGTTTTGAAGGACTGAAAAAACCAAATCAAATAAAGCTAACAAAAAAGCATGAAACATATGTACTATCACTGCAGTATCTTGTTTTGCTAATAACTTTTCAGACTCATTCCTTTTGTTTTTACAGTCTTAAATTTTGGTCATTAAGGGCAAAATTAGCTAAATTGTGAGAAAGATTCAGTTGCAGCTTTGACAGAAGGTGGAAAAGATTTAAAGGTCTTTTATACTGACAAAAGCTCACAACCAGTGGAGGGGTGAAGCTGCACAGAAAGAACTCAAACTTGGTCATAGCCCAATTTTCTCAGTAAACAAGCAGGAGAGATAACTATGCACTTTTTAGATGGGAAGGAAGTATCAAAATAATACTAATAAAACTTATGTTGAGTTTTTTAGAACATTCTTCATTTCTGATCAATTATACACTTGTACTTTCTCAGTGCAACATTAAAGCTGCCTTTTTGTATGTCCTAGACACCAAAATCCTAAAAGTGTACAAAAAGGAGTTAGTTACTGATGTAGATCACAGGAACTTCAGGCCTGGAGCCCAACTTGCCCAAAGCAGGCTGTGCTGGCTCAGCCCACCTTTCTATGGGCTTTAGTTAGTTTTATCTTGGAAAGCTCTGAAGATAGACTACGCAACCCTATCAGGGCTTCCTGTCCTTGAGTGTCCTAGGGTGAAAAGGTGTTTCTGGTAGTGGCTACATAAAACTTGATGGCCTGAATGCAACCTCCACAGCCAAGTCTCTGCCTATCTGAAACTCTGAATAGGAAAAAAAAAAAAATAAAACCCCCAAGGTACATTTTTATTGTACCTTCTTGGTGGTGGTGGTGGTTGGAATTTTTTTGGTGATTGTCTTGTTTGTTATTCTCTCTTTCTCCCCCTTGTTTCTGGTGCCCATGGCCCAAGACAGGCCATTCATGATAACCAGCCCTCTGGTTTGTCACATCTCTGAAGCTCACCATGAGCAGACACTACTGAGAATGGAAGCTATAAAGCAAAAACAACCCTACCAAAATTTTCTCTGATCATGGTGAGAATCATCAAAATTCTGGGATGGGAAATGCCAATGGGAGTTAGGCAACTGATTTCACTGCAATTAAATCACCCTGAAAGACTTGGCCTTATGGAAAAATCTTAACTCCCACCCCCACAAGGCCATGATCATGTAAATAAAGCTTAAATGAAAAAAATCGGAGAGGACATGAACAGCAAGGAACACACTGGACACAAGTTAGACCAAGTATTAGTATGTATTTATGCACAAGAATAAAAACAGCTTTACAAGTTGAATTGGAAATTTAAACAGAAGAAGTTTAACAGCTTTTGTATATTATATTAAATAACCAAAACACCTTTTTCCAAAATTGGTAAAGAATAAATAATATAATTTACAGTATGGTACAAAAAATAATCAGTAAGGACAGGCATTTTGCTTTATACATACACTATATAGGTATATTTATAATCTATAAAACAAATTCACATCTCAAACAAGCCAGAAACCTTAGATGATATGGCTTAACTATTATTAAAAGAAACAGCATTACATTCTGCTGCCAGAACCGTAAGCTCTAAAGCAGTTATCATGTTCAATAATTAATGATAACTTATTGCCGTAGTGCTTGCCATGGTTTCACTTAGGTAACATTTACAACTTGCTGTGAAATTAACAGACTGAAAGGTCTGAAAAGGTTAAAAAAAAGTGCAGTACTTTCCTTATAAATGCATCTGAAGTCTGAGCGTAGAAAACAAAATGCAACTGAATTTCCACTCTGGGATCTGCTGTCAGTAAAAGAGATGTCTTAATAAGTTAGATTTGAATCATGCCATTTAATTCAATTTAAAAATACAGAGGGTGTCAAAAAAAGGCTTAACAATGATATAAGAAAAAATAATTACTATTCCTATGCTTAGTAGATTTAGGGATGCAGTATAAAATGGATTGTATGAGTGATCAGAATGCAACACCCTGTACAAATCTCTGTCAATGTGTGCACACACACCTGGGTGGATCCAGCCTTGGGCTATGGTACTGCTCTGCACCCAGCCCATGGTGATGAGACACCCAACCTTCTGTCATTTACCTTGCCAGCTACTCAGAACTGCCTTATGGTCACTGAGAAGGAGAAGCCTAGAGCAGTTAATCCTAGACCTGGAGACTGTTAGTGTCCCTTAGTCCTCTCCAACACCTCACAGTGCTCTAATGAAGTCAGACATGATACTGTGTGCAATTCAGTGTTACTTGCTTGGATGTCTGCTTAGCCTACATTGTCCCTCATTTAGATTTTGTTACTGTTGTTGGGGAAGCTGAAATAATTAAAATTTGAGTATTACCACCTTCCCGGCCATCTGTGCACCACTATTGTAAAGTACATTCACCTAAAATCTAGAGCTGGTCTGATCAGAAATGTGTTTAAATGGCCTTTCATATAGTAAGGGTAACAGATACTGCATCAATTCAGAATTGCCACAATGATCTTAATTATTCTTAAGTTCTTCCCTTTTCCTCAAAGGGCTTTATTCTTAAAAAGCAGTTTGCAATGCATTACATTTCTGAAATCAAACTCTGCTTCATAATGTCAACTTTTAAGGGGCTGACGCCAAACACTTCTAACCCAACCTTCTGAGTGTTGAACTGATTTCTGTCATTTATACTCTGTTATTACTGGGTGGTTCAAGCCCACTTGCAAAGGTTCAGGGTATTAGAAGTTTTCTGATGTCACGGCATCATCAAGAATAGCCACCTGTTCTGCCTTCATTCTGCAGCTGGGTCCTTCCCCCTGGGTATGCTGAGGCAAGGCAGCTGACAGCTCCTTGTATCGCAGGCAAAAAGCCTTCATGGATTAGGATGAAGTGCTCTGCTCTCCACTCCTGCAGCAGGTACAGCAACACTGGTCTTTATTCTAGGCAACTCCAGAGCCAAACCCAGTGTCATATCCACTGTGTTACCAGCATCAGTAGGGAAGATGAAAAGTTTGTCAAGTTACAAATACACTGGAGACCCTGACGTTACTTTTGCAGTATTTAGAAGTTTAAGAATGAGAGTTCAGATTTCTTTTTAGACAGTACTTGATTAGAATGTAACACATTTCCTCCTGCACGTTCTGTAATCCACAGCCATAGTAGGTGCCTTCTACTTTTGTCCTGCAAATCTGAAGGATTTCTGGAGACACAGCATATAGAATAATCAGCATTAGTAATGGAGGAACCCAAAACCAAGAAGGAACAATCTGGGAAAGTCCAAACCATAACACAGCTAAATTATAAGTAAAACTGAAAAGTTTTAGTGGGCATGACTCTTGAGAGTAACAGGTGTCTTCTCCATACCAAGGCAGAATGCTCAGAACAAAACAGGCCCCAGCATTCATTTCTGTGACAGCCTTCAACTTTTCCTATTCCAGGTTTATGTGATTTTCTGACAATTCGATCAGAATTCTCAAACTAGGCTCTGTGTGCATCAGAAAACTTGTTCAATTTTCTCCTAATGACATAAAACACAAGACCAACTCTGTAGAAGCTAAAAATCATTTGCCTAAAGCAGAGTGAAGGGACTGGGCAAACAGCATTCAGTGCACTGTGAGCAAGTTACAATAGACTCCTAGTCAAAGAAATGCCTCCTATGAGCAGCTAAAGGCAGGCAGAACTACATCCACCAAGTATAGTGTGAGGAAGGAAAGAAAATGAACCCATGATAACAGCCTATGGGATGGAGAAGGTTTGTTTGTTCATTATTAATACAAAGTTGAGGTGTATACAGGAGCAGCCCCTTGGAAAAGTTCAGATCTACTCACACCAGCCAAGGAATATCCTCTAACTGGAGAAGCAGACAAGTGCTGAGGAGAGGAGAGGAGAGGATTAACTATTAACTTGCTATCCTGTTGAACCTCCTGGAATCAGTATCTGGGTTTTTCCTACAGTAAAACAGAACATTAAATGCACAGGGATTTCAAAGAGGGAGTGCCAGATCCACTCATGCCTGGGAGTGACTGTAATGAAGAATGATGGCGAGGTACTACAGAGCACCCAGAGTTCACAGAAGAAAGAGGAAGCAGGGAAGGACTAAGGGATTAAGCTAGGACTTGACACTTCCCTTCATAACACAAAACTGATCTCAACTGCTTTAGCATTAACCTAGTATTTGTTCCTACACATTACCATATTCTTTCTTATTTCCTCTCCCAGGTAAATCCTCAGTTTTTGTGAAGATGGCAATATTTACATGTTTCCAGCAAAGCCAAGACTAATTATGACAGAGTTTTCCTAGCATAAGCTCTTTTGCCCTGTTTCCAGACCTAAAAAGCAACTGTTCTTCAGGGAGAGCAATAAAGCACTCCTTCACTCACAGGGTGAACTGTGTAATGTGCTGAAGAATCTCAAAGGTTAAGAATATGAGTGCAGTCAGGTGATGATGATGATTGTGATGTGATGGGGTTTAAAAGTAGGGGATCCAAGCAGCATGGGAGGAGGGCAGATCAGAGCTTCCCTACCAAACAAGCAAGCAGGTGTGAGCCCCACTGGAATGGTCAAAGAGCCAAAGGAACGGAGTGGTCTGTAAGAACATAGCATCGAGGAGTGGCAGTGCCCTGAACAGAGTGCAAGAACTTCAGTTTGACTGAATGGTAAGAAAGCTGCCAACTAGGATGTGTCAAGATACACAATGGTTCCCCTACCCACACCTACCCTATCCTCCACAGCTTTCATGGGGATCAGAAGGCATGGCATTTTGATCACTACGCAAACAATAATTCATAAACAGGAGCTTGTGGCAATCCCATCCCTACTTGAGCTGCTTGCTTAGGCTATTCCAAAGTACAAGTCCAGGACTGTCCCACAAACCTGCAATCTTACATTGCTGATGCAGGGACACACTATCTTCTGTAACGTTATTCCATGTTCTGTTGTTGCCAGCATATTGCACATTCCAGGACTTGCAAGTATTTCTTGAGACCTTTGAAACCAATGCTTCTCTGTCAGAAAGAAGCACACAGGACAGGGACAACTCAGACTCAGCTGCACCCTCATCAAGTTCCAGCTCTGCAAGCTCCAACTTAGCTGAACAGTCTGCACCAGCCTGCTGGTCATTTCCTTACTGTGACAGATCCCCAGTTGGGGGGCCACCACCTCCTCCATCAAACAGGATCTCCCTGCGAGTGGGCTCAGGTATGGACAGCTCCTGGGCAAGGTCATTAAAGCGAGATATGTAATCTATGCTGTTCTCATTCATCATGCAAGCCAGCTGGGAATCCACCACCTGGAAGAGACAAGGAGAGAAGAGATGAGCTACATGTCAGTGGCAATTTCATGGAATAACTGAGGTTGGAAGGGACATCCTGAGAGCATTTTATCCAACCATCTCACTTGAGCAGGGTCAGCTTAGAACAGGCTGCCCTGGATCTTGGCAGGTGTTGAATTATCCCCATGCACAGACATTCCAAAACTCTCTGGGTATCCTGTTTCCATGCCTGATTACCTCAAAACAGATCTCTTGTCTTCAGGTGGAATTTATTGTGTTTCAAATTTTGCTTGCAGCCTCTCATTCTGAGAAGTGTCTGGCTCCCTCAGCTTCCTTCCCAGCCTCTCCTCATATGAAAGAGACACTTTATCTCACTTGACCTGAGTTAGAGAACAGCTCTTCTCATCCACAACTAAATGGAAGCTTCTAAAAAGCCTAACCACCTATAGTCTCAATGGATCTTACCTGCTCCAATTTAGCATTAAGGTGCACAGGTAGATGATCTAAAGATATTACCTCTGCCACAAGAGCTGCTCACCTGTGCATAACGTGGAGGCTTACCTCATTTTCTTCTAAAGGGAGTTGGTAATACTGAGGGCTCCAATGTCATTTCAGAACACACCTTGACAACTTCTTACCACCAAGCAAACAGAATCTTCATATTTATGCGAGAAGTGGATCTGTGTTTCAGGTCTGAAGCTGCCAATGTCACACTAAATCAGCATAAGCTTGCTGCAGCTCCTGGTTACATGGTCTGTACAGAACCTCCTTATCCAAATCCAAAGGGGAGTAGAGAAATGACACATTCCTTCCATAAGGGAAAGTCCCCAAGAAATTACAAGTTATGTGATGTTGTAATGAGTTTAATAACTAAACTGTGGGATAACTGAGACTGGAAGGGATCTGAACAGGCCTCTAATTCAACCACCTGCTCAAAGCAGATTCACCAATAAGGACAGACCAGCTCACTCGGAGCTTTATTGATGTGAGCCCTGGAAAGCTCTGAAGACAGTCACAGCATAACATTTCTGGGAAACTTGTCTCCTTGCCTGCCTATTGTCGAAGTGAAGTTTTTCTATAGATAAAGCAGAACCTTTCTCAGTTCAGCTTTTGCTTGTTTCTCCCACCTCCCATCACCATTTTGTAAAGGGCTTGCTACATCTTCTAATGACCCTACTGCAGGCATTGGCAGGCAGCAGGGCCCCTCCCATCCTGAAGCAATTTCTATGCTGAACAAGCCTAGACATCACCCTTTCTTCACCACCTGATTCTCCTGGTAAACCTCAGCTGAGCTTGCTCTGGTTAAACTCTCTCTCCTATATACTGGGTATTCAAAACTGGTGACAATATTCTAGGCATGATCTCACAGCGGATAGACACCACTGTGTAATGTGCTGAAGAATCTCAAAGGTTAAGAATATGAGTGCAGTCAGGTGATGATGATGATTGTGATGTGATGGGGTTTAAAAGTAGGGGATCCAAGCAGCATGGGAGGAGGGCAGAGTAGAGCAGGTTAATAATAATTTTGTTCAATATCCTGGCCATGCTCCTGTTAAAAACAGCTCATGAGATCATTTACCTTTGGTTCCATACTTTTGGTTCCACATCTTTGGACCCACCCTGGATCACGCTCAGCTCACGTCTGAGGTACAGCAGAGATGCTTCCCAGGCAGCAAATACCCAGCTGATACTGCTGTGGGGTTATTCCTTAGTCCCTTCCTAGGGCAGGACTTTGCATTTTCCTTGCTAAGCTGCATAATGTTCCTGCAGCTCATTCTTCCTGTCTGTACCTCTGAAAGGGAGCTCTGTCCTTGAGTGTGTCACAGCCTTAAAAACTGCTGGGCTTCATTCTACCCATTCAGAAGAGTTCAAAACAAAGGGATACCTCTGCCAACACAGACAAGTAATTCAGCAGGACAGAACCTTCTTCCATCCTCTCAAGTGACTTGTTATTAGCCATGTCCTACTTCCTTCTGGACCTATCTATTTTTTCCTACCAGGTTTCCAACTGTATTGTAGCTGCATCATTATTAATCTTGCTCTTATCTTTGGCACTTTCAGTTCTTGCTCTACAAAGCAGGACACACACAACAGAATGATTGAATCTTTCTCTGTCAGAACAAAGGTATATCCAACAGATGAATATGACCTCCCTCAGCAAAAAGAACCTGGGTTGAAGGCACTTACAGCAGCTTCTCACGGGTAATTGCCCTCAGATAATTTTACATCTTTCTGTTATGACTGTAATTCTTCTCTACTGAGCTGAAGTGCAGGCATCAAAACCCCTCTGCATTTGAAGTATCTCAGGAAGGTCTGAGGTTCAGTACCCAGTAACTGTAACTTCCAGCACTGCAAGAGGAAGCAGACTCTGAGTGCAATTTGCTGACATACCTCTGCCACGTCTGCCAGGGACCGCGACACAAAGGAGTCCCGTGAGTTTCCATCCAGCAGGCTGGGTCCCAGTAAGGAGGTGCCACTGGTGTTCCCAGCTGGAGTCGGTAACATTTTTCGTCCCTTCTCTGGGGAGATGAAACTTGCTACAAAGAAAAGGCACATCAGTAAGTCACTGCACTGAGTGTTCTTAACTGGGAGGATAAAAAAGAAGGGCAAGGAAATTCAAAATGGAGGACAGATATCCATTTCTTCCATCTTTTAAAAATTATGTGTTGCCAGCATTGATACCACACTGCTAAGAGTAAGAAGACTTATTACAGTGGCTCCATGAATTATTAATTAAAAAAAAACTCTCAACAACTAAACCTCAACCAAACCCAGTGAGTGATCTCATGTCTTTGAAATAGTACTTATCAAGCACACAACAAAGTCTGTTCTTCCACCAGCAGAGCCAAAGACATCTGTTCATTTTGGCACAACAGTCCAAATGTCTCACCCTAACTGATGAGTCAGGCTCCAAACAGACTACATGGAACTGCCAAGGAATTACTTGTCCCAAGCTATGGGCCCCAATCTAGCAATAGGATCTTTTCAGGAACAGACTTGTAAAGAGAGAGAAAATGTACTCAAGGCAACACCATGGAAATGAAAGCAAGAAGTATTTGGAATAATTCCACAAATGTCCTACTGGGTTTACAATTTTTCAAAGGATTCACTTCTGTTAAACAATGTTGGGGGGTTTTTTTGTTAACAGGAAAACGTTTTTTGGTTGCACTTCTCTGTATCTGGACACTTACAGAACAAGCTGCTGAGGGAGGAGTCTGTGGAGTCATTGGGGTACCACTGGGGATCATGGGTGGGAGATGCAATCCAGTTCTGCTGAGGACTACTGGATGGGGATGGAAGACTTTTGGAGCTGTCACTGCCATTCAGCTTTGCAGGAGAGAGAGAAACACCTTCACCTGTAAGCCGACGTCGGGGATCACGAATTCAGTCAATATGGTAAAATTACAGGACACTGCAACAATTTTTGTTTAGAAAGGAAAAAAAACCCAAAAAACAACAATAACCTCCCCCTGGCCCATATCTGCTAGAAAATAAAGGTCGGGCACAGAATTTTATTTCCAACAGATATCTGGAAACAAACAAACAAACAAAAAACAAACCCACAAAAACCTCATAACCCAAGAACTCCTTTCTGGAAAAGTTTCTGCTGCGATGTAAGATGTCAGGAATTTTTTTAAAGTTGATAGGCAGACTTTAGCTAGTCTTAGACTTACTGTATTGACCAGAGCTAATGGCTATTTCAATGATGGAATCACTGATCTGAGTGGCAGGTTCGCCTTGGGAAAGCACATCCTCAGGTGGTCCAGGCAGGGAAATATCCAAGAGAGCAGAAACATTGGGAGGAGAGAGCCGAGTACTGGAAGCTTCCGATGAGGGAAGAGGAGGAGTGGACAGACCATTCTGGAGAGAAGTCTTGGCCAGTTCTGGCATAGAAAGCACTGATGCACCCTGTTACAAAAAATGAATTAGGTGTTCATAAATTTATTAAGAACTCAGGAAACTAAAAAGGCACATTTTGACTCCTGAGTATCAGATTAAAACCAGATTTCTAAGGGAAAAAATCCAGTAGATATTATGCCTAAATTAGAGGAATATACTATTTATATAATAAATCTGTATTATTTTAATGAAAAGTACCTGCAAGCATAAACAAATATGCTTCAGCCCATATCTTGCCAAATAATCTGAAAAAATATGAATCTGTAACATTCCAAAGACAGCCTACATAACAGAACAAGCATAATCTTAAAATTAACATAATTTTGATATATCTACAAAACAGCTCCAAATAAATATGTATTAATTAGACTTTGCGTAGGCAAAACCCTTTAACTTCTGGAAGAGAATACATATATTTTAAACTGGTAACTCACATTTATTCACTTTTTACAGCCAGACTTTCCAAAATTCAACTGATCTTTAAGGAGTCTCATTACCAGTACCTCATAGTAGAACTATAACTTTTTTTTTGATGCAGTGTATACACAGCTGTCGTAACAGCAAGAACCAGAATCCAAGGCCCCATTACCACAATAAATGCCTCATAGGTTCATGTCCTAACATCTTAAAATATCCTTATCTCCTTTATGCTCTCCAATCAAACTAATTTTTTCACACGCAGGCATCACAGTGAGCATGGAAAGTGCTTCCACTGAAGAAAAGAAGAGACTGTATTCTGAGGCCTAAAAATCCAGCACCAGGTCCTGGATCCCAGTGGAGAAAGAGTCTGGGGACAGGATGAAAACACTCCTACAATAGTGCCATCACAGTTACTCTTTAAGTATCTGTCTGTGTCTCACTGGGTCCTGTACAATGAACAGTGAATTTCTGGAAAGGATGCTGACATTACAATCACAATTTTAGTCCTAATAGTTCTCCTTTAGCTACATGGAGGCAGCAGGACTGCAAACTGCTGAAATGAACCCTTGTGATGTCTAAAATACGCACATAGATATAGCAGAGTGATTATAAACTCCTCCACTCTATTAAGAGATATGTAAAGCTTGTTTGTCCCTCACAGGTCAGGGACTGTCAGCATCACTTTGATTTTAGGGAATGGCACACACACATATTTAAGCAGCTTTCCTAAATTTCTTTAAACTTCTTCAGATGCTAAGGATTTCATTTCCACTAGAAACCAGTGGTGCACAATTACCTGGGAGTACAGAGTTTTAACCAGCAATACCAGTGGTATTTTCACAGAACATTACCCATTCCAGAGCACTGTTCCCTCAGCACACACCGTACCTGGAAGTCATCGTGCTCGGGCCGGGTGGGCAGGCTGATGTACGGAACCCGGCACGCTGGGCCTGAGTCCTGCAAGCACAACAGAAACCACGTGAGTGACCAGCTGGGGAGGGAAGAGATAAAGGCCTATTACCATTCATCTGTGCTCTTCATATATCTCATGTCTTTCAAAATGGTACATCAACTCCCTCAGAACATGACATGAACTAACTAATATGTCTGGGTCTCAAAGAAAGAAACAGCAAGGAGAAATTACAGTTTCCATTCCAAATACAATCCCAAAAAGTCCATGTTTTGCCCCAGATTCCCTCCTGAATTTCTGAAATGCCATCATTTTTTTTCAAGCGAGATTTCTGGATTGCCAAGTTCAATGCTCTACCAGCTGCAACCCATTTTACAGGAAGGAAATTCATTCAATGAGATGATGCTTTGATCCCTCGACCCCAAATACATAGTACACAACACAGACTGGGTCTGCCATGACAGCAGTGTCTAACAGCAAGCCCCAGGAGAAAGCTCACTGAGGAATCATAATAATACAGCTTTCTTATAAAATGAAAGAACAAGACGTTAAGCACTTGAAAAAAGCTTGTTTAAGAGCCTCTGACCTCCACAGTGGTGATGGAGCCTCCATTCTGATGTGCTGCTGCTGGCTCCTGCCCTGTCACTACTGTGGGCACTGCATCCGGTGACAATGGAGACACACCTGGCAAACCATCTGCATCCAGGACAGGCATGGGACTACCAGGGATAATGCCAGCACTTTTAGCTGCCAAGTCAATAGCACCTTGGGTGAGACAAAACACCAAAAAACATATTGCAAGCTTCTTCTTCACTTTGTTATGATTCTCTAAAAGATGATTTTTTTAAACTTACCCAGAGTCAAAATTGCGCCTATGTAAAAAAGCGGCAATGGTAATGATCTGATCATCTGGGTCAGCTGCTTCTCTGCACCAAGTGTAACGCTGCTTCTAGCTAAAATGTTTAACTTTTCTGCCCTGTTCCAACCTCTTACTAGGTATATCAAGATAGCTGAGAAACATCCCAGTTCCCCTTCCATTCTTCTATTTTTTTTTCTTTTTGTCCTCCAAATTGCTAAGTAATTATGCAATTTCCAGAAATTTTCTATGGGTTACTAGAGGAGGTCTAGAAACAAAAGAGCCTTATTTTGTTATCATGCCTGTGACAGCCATGTAGACTCTGTGTAAAAATTGTAGATTGTTGTAAGGGTCAACCTCACCCAGACCTTTTAAAATTCACTTCAAACATCTGAATGTCTTCTCATCTCAAAAGAATTCTCTAGGTAAAACACAGATGCAGTCCCTGTTTTAACCTCATTAATTGTTCTAATTATGGAACCCACTCTCTACTGTGAGACAGTACCTGCCTGGAAGACACCAGCATGGGTTTTATTGCAGAATTCAGAATTACTTACTAGACAGATGGTTGGTGGCCTGTGTTGGAAGAACTTTGGGCACAATTGGACGAGAAACAGCAGCTTTAGTCAGTGAGGACTGGATTGGCCGAAATGAACCTCGCCCTGAGGGGAAGCATTAATTACTGTCAGGCAAACGAAATCTAACACCTTTAAAGCAGAACACAACACAATTCAACGGAAGCAAATAAATTCTAAACGGCAGCAAGCTGCAGGAATGCAAGTAGTGGAGATGATGGAATAGCACTAAAATAGTGATGTGAGCTAAGCAGTGTCTTGCCACGGACACACAACAGCGAGCGCTGCTGTGCTGTTGGAGCTGCTCTCATACTGTCAGTGAAGACAACCCTTCAGGCCTCATGCTGCCTTTCATGGGGGATCACCTGTACTACCACTGTACTCAAGAGGGTACCAGCAGAAAAGGACATATGGGCAGTATATTGCTTTTGCTGTATAAAATTTAGACAGTATCCCAGGTACTAGGCTAAGTCCAATATAAAATCTAGACAAATTATTACACCCTACAGAACAAAAATTCCTATCTAAGTATTTTATTGCAAATTTCGTCTTCCTGTTGAGAACTCCTTGCTCTTCTGTGTTTTCAATCTTGGGAAATTGAAGAAAAAATTTTATAAAAAGAACAACTTGCTTCACAATGACCCAGGAGAGCAATTCCATCATCCTGAAGGCTAGTGACACTGTCATTTTGAAAGAGTATTTTCTTCTTTTTAGAAATTACCTCTTTATGCAGTTTTAAGGGACACTTATCAGTTTGTAGAAGTGCTAGACTCACCTGTAATGGATGAGTTGGATAAGATAGAAAAGGAACAGACATGCTGGGACGGATTTCCAGACGGTCTAGGGAGCAGCGTTCTCTATGTGAGAGAAACAATAAACCAGAACAGATTTAAAGACAGAGAGTAACATTCATTGTGTAATTTGCAGGAATTCACAAGACCTTCCAGAATAGCAGAGTATTTCTGTAGCATTACTATCATGCACCAGACACAGCAATGTGATCAGTGTACTCTTGAGAAAAAAGCTGCAGAAAGAAATGATGTGTTTTCTCTGTGAACTACTAAAACAAAGTATTTCCACATGGAAAATTCTCAGAGAAAGGATGATTAGAACTATAATCCTCTCTGATTATACTTGCAGTGATTTACAAATCTCTCTCTTAAAGTGATTTTAAGCATGGTACCTAGTCTGTGTACAAACTGATCTGCCCTTAAAATTCAGCAAGTGTAGATGAGCAAGACAGCTGTGTGTGTTTGGGAGCTCTTAAAACACATGAAACTGCCCAGATCTGAAGATATCAGGATCAAAAATAGTCCAGGGATAATTTCTGCATCCCCTACTCTTATACAAAACAGAAGAGAAAAAAATGGTATATATAGACACTTGTGAACTTTGTTTTCCCCAGGTTACTATTAATCAGGTTTCAGATTTCTTTTTTCTCCCCTGCTTCTGGTGTCCCTGTCACATGTGCCTTTTACCAGGGTTAACAAAGCAGTCTGAAGGAGGGTAATACCTGTCTGTCACCAAAGCACCACAACAACCAGCCATTCCTTCCATACATCTTTTATCAAGTCCCATTTTTCCCCAAGAATCATTGTTCCTTCAGCATATGTTATGGCTTATTTCACTACAGAGTCTTATATCCACCACAGTTTAACAGACACTACTGAGCAGGAAGCAGAAAAAGGATATAAAGGAAAATTTTGTAGTTAAGAGGGCTGCCAGCTCCAACACTGGCAGCACAGGACAGTACAGGGACAACACTGCCTACGCCTCAGTGCCAGAAGGCCCAGGTAGCAGAATCTGCTTCCAGGTTTCAAAAGCCTCTTCCAGAGGCTTTTTTATTTCTCCAAACTACCTTAGGCACGGGACTTCCACTGTTGTTGATATTCTTCATACAGGGAATGTAACATGGCTAGTTATACTACAGATTGAAGTGTTTATTCCTTCATAATTTCAGCTTTATATTTCCAGTGGATGCATGAGGGAAATTCAGGGGTTTTTTTTGTTATGTACAAATTACTACAGCCTTACTGATCCTCAGGGAGCAAAACACGCATTTACACTTTGCTCTGACCTGTACTACCAGTGGCTTCCGCAAGTGCCTGTTCCGCAACTTCCTGGGCTTTGGAAGGAAGAAGTCCGACTGCATCTGGACAACAACAGGAAATGCATTACAAGTATTTTAAGCATCCAGAAACAGAATAAATTATATCCCCCAAATTCTTATTTTTGATAAAGATGAATTCAGAATTAACCAGAATAATATGTTTTGTTTCAGACAGCACAATATCCTTCCTGCTAGAGTCAGAATATTTTCCACCAAGGATGTATTTTTTCTTCTTTTTTTATGGAGATAAAGCTTTGTCCCAAAAAGTCATTTCATTACCAACTACTTCAGCTTCCTACAAAATTCTTACTGAGATTGTGTACATAAAAATTAGAATTTGACTTATGTACAGCAATGAGGCTATGTTAAAAATAGCTACACATCAGAAGGGGATAAGGTTTTGCTAAATCTAGCACATATATTTGCTGGAGCAACTTAATTAGACAGCAAATAGGTGTCATCAAGCTGTGGGACGGTATTCAGATTTGAATTACCTGAATTACCCGAACAGGTAATGTCAGTTCAAAGCACAGTTACATAGTTAAAATCTCACTCAGCTCATTTAATACAATGTTAAACTTAAACATGATAAGAAGCATGGCTTCACAAGGCAGCCCATACTTTCTGAGGAATTCAGCATCCCTGTGATACCTCCTGGAAGCTGACTCATGCACACCACGCTGCATTTTCTATTCAGTCCTCTCACTTACACTGATGGTGTCCAGGTGCTGCCGGAAGGTCAGCTCTGCTTCCTTGCTGGGCAGGAACAGTTTCCCATGGCGGCTGTTGGGGGGCAAGGTTGTAGGGACTGCAAACAGCCCACTGTCGGCCTCCGTGCTCCCAGAACTTGAAGGACTAGCCACCAAGAGAGGTCTAGGGAGGTTTCTCAAACCTAGAATATTTTAACAGCAATTTAAATTAAATAAAGTGAAAACAAAAAGAAATAACTCTTTAGTAGCTGAAGGGTCGTAGAGAGCTGGGACTTAAGGATTCGGGCTTTGTCACCAGCTGTTTCCAAAATCAGGAATATTTCCATATTTCAGTTGTCCCACCTGCAAACTGACAGTATTTACCTGCTATGAACACCACTAATATTCACTTGCTTTGAATTCTTGGAAGTATGGGAGTCAATGTAATTGTACACTACTGAAGAAACTAGAATTGAAGCCCTATTTTCAGCCCCACATAGGCTGTGATAATCAGTTTATCTGTTCGGCTTGTAGGCATACCTGAGGGCCTATCCCAGTAAACAAACTATATCTACCATTTCTTATGTAGGGGAAGATAATACAAACACAGACCCATTTTACAGCGTTTATGATTTATTTACACTCCCCACCCCTTCTTTCCCTATAGTAATTTGAAGTGGAATCCCAATAATATCAATCTGGTGATGGAGCGGAGATCAGTGAAATAGTGGTAATTTGTCTGAGTGAAACTTCTCTATTTATGTTTAAGTTTAAAAAAAATGTGGTAGGATTTCCCTCTGCACACAGCCAGCTTGGATGAAAGCCAGCATTGTTAGCCTGTCACTCTGAGGTAGCCAAGATTCACACAGGTGCTTACCAGCACCAGTTAACCCAGTTAACCTGCTCCTGGGTTCACTGCTTCTCAGAGCAGGGGTGTGAAAAGGACTGCCTAAAAATCACAACTGGGCCCAGTAATCCCAGCACCATCACAAACTTTCCTGAAGGCATAAACATTTGGTGGCAAATGCAACTGCGCTGAAGCACAGAACCAAAATTCTTGGCCTGCATGGCTGCAGGTTACAGCAGCCATACCTCCTATTAAAGAAAAGGCAATTCATAATCATTCTCTATCTTATAATCATAGAATCATACAACTGATTTGGGTCGGAAGAGACCTTGAAGCTCATCTCATTCCACCCTCTGTCATGGGCAGGGACAACTTCACTATCCCAGGTTGCTCCAAGCCCCATCCAACCTGGTCTTGAACACTGCCAGGCATCCGGGGCGGACACAACTTCTCTGGGCAACCTGTGCCAGGGCCTTACCACCCTCACAGGGAAGAATTTCTTCCTAATATTTAATTTAAACCTATAGTGGCTAGATGGCACAGAAAATTTTCAGTAAATATTTATCAACAGATTTTACACTGGGCATTTACTTGCCTGTTTTGTAAGCTGATATTCTCTTGAGATCTCACACCTTGTGCCAGTCAGCATGTACTGGTTCAGGCTGGGAGGGGGTCAATTTTCTTCAGTGGCAGTTTTGGATTTGCGTTGCAAACAGTGCTCATAACTCAGGGATGCTTTAGTTACTCCTGAGCAGGACTTACACTGGTCAAGGCCTTTGCTGCTCCTCACCCCACACTGCCAGTGAGGGGGCACAACCAGGACAGCTGATCCCAGCTGACCACAGTGATATCCCACACCATGGGGGGGTCATGCTTAGCATAAGAAGCTGGGGAAAGAAGGAGGAATGGGGTGGACATTCAGAGTGACAGCATTTGCCTACCCAAGTTACTGTTATATATGATGCAGCCCTGCTGTCTTGTGGATGGTTGAACACCTGCCTGCCCAGGGGAAGCAGGGAACGAATTCCTTGCTCTGCTTTGCATGCACAGCATTTGCTTTCCCTAATAAACTGTTTTTATTTCAAACCACGAGTTCTCTCAGTTTTACTCTTTCAGTTCTCCCCCATTCCACCAGAGGGGAGTAACTAAGCAGCTGCATGGGGCTGAGTTGCTGTCTGGACTAAACCATGACACAGCTCCCAAAAAAACCCAAGCATCTTCTTTAAGAGTGACCAAGGAGAGTTCTTCTGAATTGTGAACTGCATTACTGATGTGCATTGTTATTCAAGATTCAAAGCAGCAATGGACTTAGGCCAATTCTAAAGCAAATTAGCACACACCGATGTTCTCAGACAGTGAAGTTCCTAAGAAATATTTCTTCCAGTGTTTTATCTCTGGGAAGTTCTCATTATGGTGTGAGGTATTAGTGAGTTGATTTCATCAAGTGGATTTTTAGGAATACTCACCTGAGGAGCTGGAAGCAGCACCAGGAGAAAAAGCCTTGTTGCGAAGGGCAGACTGGCTCCGTGCGCAGCCGGGGCTCCTGGCGTTGATGGCAATCACCTTTCCCGGGGGAGTCAGGGCCTGCTCCTCCTGAGTAGGCTTTATGGGTGACGTGGCAATAGAGCTCATCTCGGGCATCTGAAAATGCACATTAAATGAACATTTTGTGCTGGTACAACAAATGTATTGTGAAACTCACTGTACTTAGGAAGACTTAAAATCTGACATGCTACAACACCTTTAAAGTACTGTAAGCAATATCTCCTGGTGGGCGTGAGGGGCAGCTGAAATTACCTTCCTGCCCATTTAGTATTGTTGGATGTCACCAATTCAATACATTAATTTATGTTACAACTGAGTTGACACTCAACAAGCTTCACACAACGTGCTGGATCACCGTGGGATAGAAAGAAAGAGAAAAAAACAGTGTTGGTTTTAATTCAGTGCAAAGCTATTTTTCATAAACTCCATAGAGAGGGCTGCTCTGGTGAGAGCAGACAAAAACATTTTCATTCTCTCTTAATTCTAATCAAGTAGAGTTTTGAATTTTTTCCCTTCTCTTTCACACTGTAACACAGCACTAACAAGAGACACATGTGCATCGATAATTTTACAGGCCTATCCAGTTGTTTTATTAAGTTATTTAAACTGTCTTCTAGAAAACCCTCCCTTTTAAATTAATTTTAAGCAATCACAGGCTTAAAATTACACCCACTGCTCAACTGCAATGCCACTTCAGAGTTTATTTTATGCTGATGATTTTCATTTAAAGAATGAACCACAGCACAGCTGGCTACTTTGGCTGTTACAGATTATCTGGAGAAAACAGCAGGCATGCACACAATCAATCCTTCCTCTTAAAATATCCTGTGGCAAAAATACCATAGTTCCTGTCATTATTTGATGAAATGCAACTTTCAAGACATCTACAGTGCTTTCAGTGAGGCTGTAAATATCTTCCTGGCCTTTGCAATATCAGTGCCACAATGTTCATGTTTCAAGGAGAATATGTCTTTCTGAAAAACAGTGAAAATAAAGTGATATTTGACAAATTAAAGGTTGTGTTCCTTTTTTTTTTTTGCTGGAATGTACAATATAGTATATATCCTTAAAGAGCTCCTTTATTGTTCAGTAGTGCTATAAGACAGCCAAGAGTGTGAAAGTGACAGAAAAACACATGCAAATCCTAACTGCTGGTTCCTCCCCCACTCTTCAATTCCTCTCCCCCCAGGTCTCAGGGATGTCCTTCTTTATAGTTTGTGATTGTTTCATCATGTCATGCCTAGCTGTCACCTGTGTCACCAGAAGTAAAAGTAGATGCCAAAGAGGAGACAGCAGCCCAGATCTGTGAGATGTCAGACCAAAGGCCTTTGCAGTTTAAACAAGGTCTATATCTGGAGCTGCATCTGAACAAAGATGGGTTTAAATTTATAAAATCCTTCATTCCATGTCTGTAGAATCAGAATCAAAAGGAACTTTGAGTGGAGTTAAATCCCCAACAAACAACGATTAAAGAACTCTGTGTTTGGGAACATTGGTACATTTGCATCCTGGGTGGAACAGAATCTTTAGCTCATCAGAGGCCTTTGAGTAGATCTGCTAAACTCTGTGTCTTTTTAAAGGATGTTTAACTAAGTTTCAATTGGCTGCACTAGGGGGAATTGGCTGCCCAGGTATCATTGGGGCAAATCTTAAATACAGGTTTACAAAGCACAAGAAGGAAAGTAAGTTCATTCCCTAAGGTCTGCCTAAGGACTGGGACTGTTGAACAGCTATCCTGGAGTCTGGTAACTTTTATACAAGTCAACTGAGGCAGGCACAGTTCTATTGACTCTGCTGTTCTGAAGAAATACTTTCTTTTCACTCTCACACTGTGTAATTTGAATAAATATTGAAAATCAATGCAGTTTTCATGTGCAATAATAATCTCATCCAGGCTCCATTTCCCACAAAAGGTTGGATTAGATGATCTTCCAAGACCCCTTCCAACCTGGGCTGTTTTAAGGTTCCACGAATCTGAGAGAGAACAGAAGGCACCTCACCTCAGAACTGATCTTTTGAGTAATCCTGTTAAATGTTCACTGGAACACCAATGAGACTCACAGCAAACTAGAAGCTAAAAGGCAGTGTAAAAAGCATATTAAAGCAAAGTCCACTCTGTAGCCAGCTGTCATGTGTGGTGGTTTTTGTATAATTTAAACACAGGAATCTCCAAAGCTCTTGACATGGCTAGCTACCAATTTATTGCGAATGCACAACTGGGCAATTATTCCCCAAATGAAACTAGAGTTTAGCATCTGGAGCATGAACAAGAGCCACTTACTGGTTTGGGATTGACTTCAGTAGAGATGAGTCTCAGAAGGCAATTCAAGAGTCTCTGCTTGTGCAAGGTAGAGCATGCAGGGACAGCACTTGACTCAGATACCTGCTCTCTAGCATGCTGGGTTTCTGGCTCCAAGACAGCCAACCAGTCATATTCCAGCTGCAGCTTGTTCGGTTTGCCCATCATGAGGTAGACTTCAGCCAGTGTAAGGCTCTCAGAGGTTCGCAGACTCCATCCTTCTTCTCTAACTTGTTGGGAGAGCCGACTTGGGTCATCCTTGAGAGACTTTGTACTGGATTGTCCCTGAGGTGGAGGTGGAAACGAGGAGCCCAGCTTCTCTTGAGAATCCTCCATTACTGCATCCGTGATATCCTTGGTACAAGCATCAAGCTGCTGGCCCTGGCTGTGGCTCGCCTGAGTTTCATATCTGCTGCTGCCAGGGGAAGCCACACCACCTCTCAGTAGCTGGGAACAAGAGTCAGAGGTTTCTGCACTCCTCCTGCTTGGAAAAGCCACTGGAGAAGCATTACCAGCTGCTGAAGCAGAGTCTTTCCCGTGCAGTTTGTCTGTGCAGGAACATTTCTCTGGGACGATTAGGTCCTGGCAGGACTTCATGTACCGTGGGAATGGATCAAGCAGGGAGAGCTCCTCCACATCAGGGATCCTGCTGCAAGCACACTCTGTGCTGCACGAAGGTAGCACACCTGCCTGGTCACTAGCCAGGGCCTCCCTGCCCTCCATGCAGGGGACCACTGAGCTCAGCTTTTCCTGGTGCCCTCCTGGATCCTGAAGTCCAGAAGGTGGTTTCTGGAGGGAATTAGTGATGCCAAGATTTGAGGCTATTCCTTCCACCAGGATGGGCTCTGAGGCACCATCTTCAGTGCTTGCAGAAACTTCACTTGTAGGCTGCAAGGTTCTGCTGGGCTCTGTAGTGCTTTCTCCCCTTCCCACACCCTTACCTTCCATCCCCCGCAGGTATTTCAGCTGTCCCCTTGCTGTCCCCTGACCACTCTGTATGCCAAGGATTTGGGCAGGGGGGAGTAAGTGAGAGTCTTTTGCATTCTGTTTGCATTTGCCCGTTTCCTGCCAATGCACGGTACAGAAGGCCTTGGAGTGGACCACTCTGGCTACCCCAGGCAGAGGAGTGATGGTACAGTTCTCCCCTGGAAACAGATGGAGCATCACTTTCTCCTCTGAGAAGCTGCCTCTTGTTTCTGAGTCTCTGGAGTCTCGAAGTTGCTGTTCTTCAAGTGTTTTACGCTAAAAAAAGATGTGTCAAAGAATGTAACAGTCATCTGTCCCTTCCAAAAAAGCACCTGGGAGCCTATTTTGCAAGTTAAAAAAAAAAAAAAATAAAAGAAAACCTAGCTGATTGAGGATATGTTCTCTATTTGCACAGATTATAGTGAAGACAACTATAATCAGAAATTAGGTTCTTTGTGGTGATGAAGACTGCAGTGAAGACCTGCAACAAGCCCAAATACACATTCCAAACAAAATTACCTCCCTATTTCACACACCACTGTAATTGTAAAAAAACAACAAACCCAATCAACAAACCCCAACAAAACCAAGCAAAACCTCTAACACTGGACAGCAAAGCAGCCTCTCATGAGTGCAGCAAACTCCACCTTACACACACTGACATCCTTCAAAGTTTCAAGTGCTGTGCCTCTGCTTCTTCCAGGCTCACAAATTAAACAGAAAAGCCTGAATGAAAGGCCAAAGAAGTGGATAAAACCTACAAGTCAGAAGGACTAGGTTCAGAATGGAACAGCTGCTAACTCACAAATCTTTCTATTGCATGGATCAAATTTCAGAGGCAGGGACACCCTGAACACTGTATGGCTCAGAGAGTGCAGATATACATTGCAGGTAGCAGCAGCTACCTCAACAAGAAGCTTAAGCCTATATTGGTGAAACTGCACAAAGTGCAAAGATCTGTCCTTAATCTCTTGGCTGAAACTGGAAACAGAATAGTCAGTTATTATCCAGGCTGTACTGGGGTCACCCAGTGATAATGAACCAGACTAAGATCACAGTTTGAGGAAACTAAATAAAGTCAGGAACATAATTTTTTCTTAACTAGCTTTTATGGGATCATAACAGAGAAGAGTTGAGGTAAAAGCAGAACACTATGGGATCTCTCACAAAAGCTTCCACTAGTGATGCTAAGACTTTATCTATGTCTTCACTAAGCAGAGACTGGTATATTTATGAAGTAGATTCACTTTTACGATGCAAAACTGAACTTGGAATAGGAAGTGAACTTCTCCCAGGACACAGCACGTGGAACAGACTGAGCAGGAAAAGGATACAACCCGCACTTCATGTAGAGCCCACTTCTGCTTCAGGAACTCAAGGAGGCTGGAGACCTTCCGATGTAACTCCACGATCATCCTGTATGCAAGAGAAGCAGAGCGAGGGAACAGAGAATAACTGTAAGCAGGAGCTCCAAGTCCTAACCTTGATGCTAGAAGGGGAATTAAGGAATAAACTGGCATTCTATAATGCCAGCACAAAGAACACTCCCAAGCGCTAAGAAAAATGGCCACAACAAAAAACATACGTTATCCCACAACTTTAAAATTTCGGTTAACTCACAACTGTGACAACTCAAACAGTCTAAAAGCCTGTTAGATAAACCTGACTGCCATGATTCAAGAAACTATTTTTTCCCAGACAGAAGAAGATAGGAAAAGATGGCAGGACTTAACTGAACTGCAAAAGTACAGGCAAAACATGAAGCAACTACATGAAGTATAAAAAGAAAGAGAAAAAAGGGCACAAAAGACAAACATTAACTTTTTGAAAGCATTTTACTAAATAAACCTAATGCAGAGAAGAGAATGGATATTTTTATCATGATCTTTGGTCACTACACTGAAGTGTTGCATTTGAAACAACATTCAACATCACAGAGGTCTCCCGTTTGCTGTTCCAAGTTCTGGACTAGATGTAAGGACCAGGATGAACAGTCACTGATGACACTGAACAGCTGCACCAGCAGTGTTTTTCAAGGGAGAAACTACAAACACTTTCCATGCTACTTTAATCATTGGGTACAGGTGAAACGTTTAGAGCCTTGGTGCAGGCACCTCTGACCAGTGCGTATATTCCCTTGTCTCTGTCAATGGTACATGCAATACAGATTTTAGTAGAACCAAGGCTACTATCACCATTTTACTTGCCCTCTGCTCTGACATTAAGTGGCACAAACTGTACTCATCTCCAAAGCTAGTAGCTCCTTCATTACTCAAATTACAAGATATAAAGAACAATGGTAATCTAATTTTCCCATGTGATAACTCATGTTTACAAACCACGCACTGGTTAGACAAAGGCTTCAGATTAAGTACACTTAGGACAACTGCATTATCATGGATGAACTGCCCAACTGGCAAAGAGGATGAAGAAAGAAAGAGGAAGGGGCGAGGATGCTGCTCATCTATTTCCCTATTCTGAGCACCACAATCAGTTCTCCATTACCTAAGCCGTGGGTTCTGGGCAAGACTCTGTACTCGAGCCCATGCATGGTTATTCCGTGGCTGCAACTCCACAGGGACCTTGAGGGGAAGTCGTACTGGCTTTTGGTCCTCTTCATCACTCACACCTGAATGGAGATGAAGTACAAAGGGTCAAAGCAAGGACAACTCAGTTGTCAGACAACTCCTGTCATACAGGACAACTGTATGCTCAGTTACACAATACAAAAGATCAGACACCACCATCACCTACAGACAACTTGAGGAGCTCAGCTTCACCAGTGGAGCCCACTTCCTTAATTTACCTTTTGTTTCAATATGTTCTTATCCTTGGACACTGTAGTGGTACTGGGGATTTCAGTTGAGCAAGCAGTGTCAAAAATCAGACCTCTAGAAACTTTGAGCAAGTACAGTATTTCAGACCTTTGAACAGCCTGATTCTACTTACTTGAGAACAAGGAAGTCAACAAAAAATCCAAAATGAAATAATTTTGTTTTACAGCTGTATAGGAGAAAGTAAGAAATTTGAAAATGTTCAATGCTAAACACTATACTACTGCTGATTCACTAGCACCTTCACATACAGCGAAAGCAGCAGTGAACTGGTCTGGTGTAGATATTTCCTTTTCAAGTTAGCTGGTGAGAAAACTGCATGAGTCCTGAAGTTACTGGGGTTACACAAGCAAACAGGTCAAGACAGAATGCTGTGCCCAGGACAAACATGCAACAGCACACATTTCCCTGCCAGTGATGGACACACCAGAACAAGCCTGCTCACTTTCTATGCTTCCAGCCATCTTCCAGAACACCCTCATGTTCCAGCATCTTTTACTCACCATCTGGATCACAGAGTTTCTTCAAAGCCCTGCACATGGGAGCTTTGATACGCAGGTTTCTGCCCTTGTAACGAACAGTTGTAGCCCTGGATATATGAAAAGAGAAGTACTTAGAGGAACCAGTTACAACAGTATGTGAATACCGACCTATCCATCTTAGGCCCTGTCCTCTTCACCATCCTCATATATAACACAGGACTGGAAAGGATACTAAGCAAGTCTGCAGATGATACAAAATTGGGAGAAGCCGTAGACTCCCATGAAGGCAGGGAGGCCCTAACAGAGAGAGCTTAACAAATCAGAGGACTGGGCAATCACCAACCATGTGAAGTTCAATAAGGGAAAGTGCCAGATTGTGCACCTGGGATAGGGCGACCTTGGATGTATGGACAGACTGGGGAATGAGATGCTGGGGAGCAGTGCTGCAGAAAGGACCTGGGGGTCCTGGTCGAGGGCCAGTTTGAGCTGAGTCACCAGCGGCCTGGAGCCAAGAGGGAAACCCTTGTTCTGGGGGTACCAGGTCCAGCATTGCCAGCCGGGCTGGGAGGAGATTGTCCCACCCTGCTTTGCACTGGAGTGGCCTCACCTTGAGTATTGTGTGCAGTTTTAATCACTACCATATAATAAAGATATTAAACTATTAGAGAATGTCCAAACGAGGACAATGAAAATGGTGAAGGGGGAGCCATATGAGGACTGGCTGAGGGCACTTGGTTTGTTCACCCTGGAGAAAAGGAGACCGAAGGGAGACCACCTCGCAATTGCAACTTCCTCATGAGGAAAAAAGAAGGGGCAGACACCAATATTTTCTCTGTGCTGGTCACTGGTGACAGGACCCAAGGAAATGGCCTGAAGTTGTGTCAGGGCAGGTGTAGGCTGGATAATAGAAAAAGCTTCTTCCCCCAGTGCTTGGGCACTGAACAGGCTCCCCAGGGCAGTGGTCACAGCACCAACCCTGACAGAGATCAAGAAGCATCAAGACAATGCTCTCAGTCACAGTGTGACTCTTGGGGATGGTGCTGTGCAAGGCTGGAAGCTGACCTTGATGACCCCTGTCCCTTCCAACTCAGCTTATTCTGTGATCAGGGCAGGGACACAGAGCAAAACACCATCATGGCTATAGGAATGAATACAGAAATGTAAGGGTCTGTAATGCAAGTTCATGGAGCATTCAGTTCTTCCTATCACCTTATTTTTCATTGTGGAAGCGCTACTCTTGTGACTCTCCTCTTCCAGACTTTCATTAAACACTTGGTTGTCCACCCAGGGAGGGACTTCTGTTTTATAAGTGGACCAGGATCATGTTACTTTGGTTCAAGAGTACCCTCACAGACAGTTGCTTCATAAAAGACAAGTGGTTTTGATTTAGTCTTCCCTTTATACTTATGACTCTTAATTATAGGAAGAAAGAGTCTGAAGTCCTTGCAGTCTTTCATTAGGAAACGTGATCACCATATCTGGTGCAGACATGAGGTCTAAGAGCTTGTACAAAAACCTAAACAAAGTAACTTTTTACAGTATGATTTCACTAGTTTAGTTTCAGTATCACTTTAGCAGTTTCAAAGATCCTTAAAAGTCAGAGGTCATTTTTGTTTCACACCATGAAACCACTTGATTTCTTCACTCCATCAGTCCTGTTTCCTTTGTAGGGACTTAAAGGGCACTTTGAGCCTAATCAAATTACCAATGGCAGTATTACTACCTAATACTCGAAGCAGATCAGCTGGCATAGAAGCAGCAGGACTGAGTGCAAATCCTTGTAGTAAAACAAAATAAATTATAAAGAATATTCCTATGCTGTAAGTAAAACACCATCATGCAGGAAGAGCAGTTGTCTACAGTGCTAGGAGGAAAATCTGCAAAAGGGCAGCAGAAGTGGAGGCAGACCTGAGAAGATGGAGCTGATGGGGTGAGCAACTCAAAAGTTTCACTTACTGAACTGTGACTTTCTATAGATTTGGAATATCCCTGGGCTGGAAGGGCAGATTTCTTTTCAGCATAATTCTTGGAAAAAAGAATTGTTTGAAGACAGTTGGTCCCACCAAGTCCAACAGTGTAAAGTCTCTGTCAGGGTCTTCCAGTGAAAAGACTTAGAGAAGGACACAGAAACCCTTGCAGGTATCTAATCAATAAGTTAAGGAAAGTTAAAACCTCGTCCTGGGCACCTCAGCCTTAGCATGAGACTCCATATCCTCTTCTATTTATCCTTATATTAAAGTGTAGATATGATTTTATCAGAAAATCAGCATTTTGTACAATAATCCTCTTCCCTATTTGTAATCTGTTTTAATACAGCAAATTCTTTTCACTACTTGTGCAAGCTGAGACTCTCCTCCTTGATTTTAGCTAATGCAATTCTTGATTATCAAATGTGCCCTTGAAGCATGTGATAATGTGAGTAAGGAGTCAAAAATGGCATTATTATTATCATCATCATCATAATTATTATTTTGACAGTTAGTACAAGTAAGAAGAGGTTTGGGGAGAGAAACTTTTTTTATATTAACTGATATAACTATATAAATCAATCAAGTTCTGTGGAAATTGTTCCATCACATGAGTGGCAAGTTATTGAAACAAGGGCCTGGCTGCTCAGAAGGCCCAGAAGGTTTGATCTGCCTAAAACAGCTGAGCCATTTGATCTAAGAAAAAGAAAAAAGAAGTGCTGTTGTTCATTTTTGTATTTCCTATTTCTGTTCAAGAGCCCAGCAAGTTGGTCATAAAGCATTTATTGTTGAGTCAGGCTTCCTGGTAGTTGTTCGTGCTCCATTTGTCTGCCACCTGTGCAGGTGGACCTTGGGCTGCAGGTATTCACCATCTGTTACCATGGAGCACCTTATAAATGAATCAGCATTACAAACTCCTGAATGCATCTCTATCTGTGCTTCAAAGGGCAGAGAGATGAGCAAAAAACAACCACCCCAACCAAAACCTACGATAAAAGCCAGAAAAGAAGTATAAAAAATATAAGTAAATTATGGAAAAGATATTATTTGAAAAAAAAAAACAAAAACAACAAACCAAAAATCAAACAAAACCACAAAACACTAGGAGGAAAACCACATTGGAGGAAACCAAACAACTGCAAACCTGCTGATACCTATATGGAGAAGCAAGAACCACTGTCTTCCCCGAGCATGAGGGGGAATTGCACAGTTCAGAAGTCATCAAGCAAAGTATACCATTCAGTAAATGAAGAGACATTTAATTTCATGTTCTGTCACAAATGTGACAAAACATTAAAGACTTCCCATGCAAGTTTTTACCCTGCCACTACAGCACTCTTCCACAACAACAGTGATCATTGTTATTTCTATGGTTCCTTCGCACACACTTTAGAATCTCAGCTCCCCACATTCAAATGTTCTGCTTCCCCTAATTCCCTTTTCCATTAAGCACACTTAGCTTCAAGCAATCTAGGACAGAATCTAAAGAATAACTTGTTATCAAATTGATATAAAAGCAGATATATTTAGACATGATAATTTTTTAATTGAAATCTGTAGCAGGGAGACTGGAAGAAGACTATTTCTACAAATTTAGGGTGAGTACAGTAGAACAGTCAGTCTGCAACAGAACTACTTTTAGCTTCAAAATCCCTTTTTTCTTCTGTTATCTAGATCCTGGATGTCTCCAAATGCAGAAAAGGGTAAGTCTTAAAAAAAGTCACTCTACTGACTATGCATTCAGAATTACCTGTCTGACTTGACACCAACAGTATAACCTGCCTACTTAAAATGGTTTGGTTTATATACTATTTTTTTTCAGTATACTAAAATGGTTTGGTTTATATATTTTTTTTTCATTATGAACTGTTATTTTATGATCAAGATTTTTAGAGAGTTACAGATTTCCCCTCAGCATGCCAAAGAGCTTTCCCAAGGAACTGGAAAACAGTGAAGAATCACTCCTATCCCACATAAAGTACATTCAGAATATGAACCAGACAGAACAACTAATGCCTTTCAATGGCTTCTGTCTTTCTTACCTTGTGTTATAAAGAGCCTCTCAAGTCGGGGGGTAAAACCAAATACACTACAAGACACTGAAGAGTGCTCTGCTTAACTGGTGCACCATTACAATACTTCTTTATTTAAGTGTTTTTTATGGTTTGGTTGGTTTTGGTTTTTTTTTTAACTTACCCAAAATTTCAACATATTTACAAAGACATCGAGGAAATATTTTTATTCATTCCTATGTAGTTTTTTATTAAATGTAAAGGGTGTTGCAAAACCTAAGTTAAGTAATAATGCTTCCCTCCTAAAAATGAAACAAAACAACAAACCTTCAGTTTAAGTTTATTTAAATTAGTTACTGAGCAGTTCTGCTATACCACTATACATCCTTTTTTTCTTGTTATACATCCAATGACATAATAAATGTGTAGTAAAATTAAAATGCTGTAACAAAAATCTTAGCACAAAGGACTGGACAGAGAGTGGTCCTGTCTTTCAGCAGCTAAAGCAGGCCAGTGTTGCCCTGAGTATGCTGAACTACTCAGAACAGTTACAGAAGCTGACAGAATAATTCTTAGCTTCCCCTTGCATTTATAAAGACGTAAACTGTGATCTATTTTCTGCAAGATTCCCCATTTATTCAACGAGTCCTGTACCACTGGCTGTTGACTAGCCTCATTTGCCTGTTTCTGACATTCTGAAGCCACGTAAGAGATGTACAACAGGCAAACAGGGATGCATCACACAGAGACTTTGCTGGTACTTACCAGGGTCAGCTGACAACTGGAGCTGTCAGGCACGCCTTAGTATGCATGACCTGGGCTGTAAGCTCAACTAGGAAGCTTTTACATATGGTTTTCTTATGAGTCCCTGACAGGGTCATTTGTTTTTCCACACTCCAAGAGATTAGTACAGAAACAAGAGATGCAAAACAAGCATTGACTTAGAGCATGCAACTCCAGGGTCAGGAGCTGTGCTGCAAATAAATTGCCAGGTAGCTCCTCAGAACCTTTCTTGACTTTTCTTACCAATTAAATGAAGAGAATGTTTACCAACTTAAGGAGCAGACCATCAGAATAATGCATGTTCACATTCCCCATTTTTAATCACTTTGGGCTCACTTTTACTGCTTTCCTCAGTGACAAGCCTTACAAAGTGCACTGCATTCAGAAGAAGAGTGTCACACTTGAAAGAAACATGCTAGCAACTGGAGAAAGAGCTGATTACACAGAGGGAAGAGGCTCATAGAATTGTACCATCACTGAGCAAGATGAGAAGTTGAACCAACTGAGGTACATGCAATGTGTTTGCTTCTGGGAGCTATGAGGCTGCCCTGCACGTGCAGGTGGTGCAGACATCCAGGTGGTAATGAAGACACAGTTTGTTCTTCTTCCGCTGATGAGGTTCACCACCAAATGGGGTAAGGGATGCAGGAGAAAAAGGGAAAGAAAAATGGGCCTCCCAGATGTAGACAAAAAGCCTACGCAAAAGCAACTGGTTAATGTTACGTACACTCTAATTTAGTGCAGAAGATTAGCATAAATACTTCCAAATGCAAAGACTCCTCTTCCCAAAATGGCTTGTTACAAGACTGGCTTTCATGAAGTAAACACCTAGACTTCACAGAAATCACTAGCCCTCATTAACAATTAATTAGAAGAACTAAAGCCTGAATCATGCAAAGCGACAGACTGATACTACAGCTTGCTAAACATCATCAGGCTCATTTGCTATGCTTCAGTTTGTTTGGATAACCCAGTATAAGAAAGGCACTCTAGTATAGCACAGAGTGACTAAGCAAACTGCTGATACTATGAACCTTAGAGATATTTGGGGAACTACAGATGAAGGCTCATCCCAGGTTCACTTTAACTGGTAAGTCAAATTTAAAGAGGTAATTGGCTTTAAGAATATGCCATTGAACATACTGTTAATATTTTCCTAATTGTACAAAACCCAAACCACATGCGAATTTCTCTTCTAATTTAAAACCTTGCAGTTAACAGAAGAATGAACAAGGGATTCAAGCATCACACTGAAGACCATCAACACAAGCACACTGTACAAACAGCATCTCCCAAGAGAGGAAAGACTGTTCAACTCCTAAGAAATTAATCTGGGAATTCTATTTGAGAACACAAGAAAGGGAGAACACCAAATATCCGTATTTTCAAGGTAAAGCCAAAAGACTGCAGCTGCTGAGGGGGCAAACTTCTGCTCCTGTCTACAGTCAACTTTACTTCATCAATGACTTGCCTACTACAGTGAACACCGTAAAAGCAAGAATGTAAAAGGTAAAAGCAGATCTGTAACAGACAGAAAATAATGATTTTTCAAATCACTTTTAAAGATGGGGTCAAGGAGACCTCAATGCCTCCTAAGTAACCACATGCCTTGTCCTTTGAAAGAGATTTCACTTTAAAAGACATAAATTCTAAAAGATTGACTACTTTGGAAAAATTGATGCACAAATCAGGTACGCCCTCATTTATAATAATACACAACTTCTAATCCCTTCTGCATTCTAGGAGGGCTTCAAATCATAGACTGCAACCTCAAATCCCACAACATTCTTTAGAAGCGAAAGAGAACACTTGTTCTTAATGTCAAGGAGATGCAAAAGTCACTGGAGGGCTGAGGCCTCCAATGTACTGAAGGGTCATTTCAGGTCTGAAAGTCAGGACTTGTGAGCCCTGCTGAGGTAGAATGGTTTGGACATGAACCCTCACTGCAAGAAGGACATTAAGGGGCTGGAACATGTGCAGAGATGGTAATGGAGCTGGGGAAGGGTCTGGAGCACAAGTCTGATGAGGAGCAGCTGAGCAAGCTGCAGGGGCTCAGCCTGGAGCAAAGGAGGCTCAGGGGAGCCCTTGTGGCTCTGCACAGCTCCTGACAGGAGGGTGCAGTCAGGCGGGGGTCAGGCTCTGCTCCCAGGGAACAAGGAACAGGACAAGAAGAAACAGCCTCAAGCTGTGCCTGGGGAGGTTTAGATGGGATACTGGGAAATTTTCTGCACTGAAAATGTGGTCAGGCAGTGGAACAGGCTGCCCAGAGCAGTGGTGGAGTGACCATCCCTGAAGAGATTTAAAAGACCTATGGATGTGGCACTTTGGGACAGGAGTTAGTGGTGGAAGGGCTGAGGTAATGGTTGGACTTGATGATCTTGGATTCCAACCCCAATAATTCTATGATTTCCCTGAGTGAATCTACATGGTTAAGTGCTGTAGCTTCTGTAAAGAATTCCCATTTAATTATTTTATTAAACTTAACTCATAATTTCTTATTATTAACAATTAATGGCTTCATGGAAAAGGGGAGAAATAATAATATTCCTAATACAAAACAAACTAAGAATG
The DNA here is from genome assembly GCF_028551555.1 of Melozone crissalis. Lineage (NCBI taxonomy): Eukaryota > Metazoa > Chordata > Aves > Passeriformes > Passerellidae > Melozone > Melozone crissalis. Next base: position 344,052 of record NW_026535790.1, read on the forward strand.
GAAAACATCAAACTTCTGTTCTTGAAAATTAAAAAATGCCCCAAACTTTGGATGACCAATACAACATCCAACTGAACAACACAGTTTTATGAGTGTCAGGAGTAAGTTCTTACTTACCCGGCTTGAATGAGCTCATTGAGTTTAGCTGCGTTCTTGTCATCCATACCTTTCCAGTAAATGAGACAACACAGTGAATTAGGATTTACACTGTTAAACCCATGGCCTTCTCTGTGTCCTGTTGGGTTTCCAAAGCTATTACATTTTATTCTCACATAGGATTAACGTGCATAAATTTGCTGTAATATAGCTCTTCTGGAAAGTTTGTATTTTCATAACATGCAAGCTTTACATGGTCCTTGCCACAAAAATTACTTTTTACACATGGATTAAATAATCCTAGTTTAGGTACTACAGCCATCTTTGAACATTGGGCTTTAATCTGACACTGGGTTATTAAAAAGCAAAGCTTCTTCCTGCTCAGTCTCTGTTCCTAAGGCAGCAAGGCAGAATGAAATAGCACCCTAGTACTTTACAAGAGTAAATAAAAATAATAAAATGCACATGCAACCCTCACTTTTTCATATGCATCATAGAACACGTTTTTAGACAGAAATTTTGGTAACTCCATTTATATGACAGTTAGGCCTAGATCTATTCACTGAACAATTAACCTCCCTCTGGCAATGCCAGAAGTATTTCTGGAGTGTTTTCATGTCTCAATAGCTCTCAGTAAGTCTTCTCCATTTATGAGGCTGTGCATACCACAAGAGGAAAAAAAGAGGGGGGAGAAGGAAGAAACTGCTTTTCTATAGAGTAGACCTGTCATAAAGGGGTGTACAGTCCTGCACTTTGAGTACATTTGGTCTTGGAGACAAAAATTTTCTAAGTGATAGTGAGTAAAGTATGTAGCCAAGTCCCAAAGTTCTATAAAGACAGAAGCAGAGAGGCTGCAGGCATTGCCATGGTACTGTGTGAAATCTTACTCCCAGTCATAGCAAGAAGGGTCTGCTTGTAAAAGAAATGTGGGTACAGGAAAGAAACACTAACACTGATCTCTGCTGACAGTGCAATGTGCCTTGCTTCTGCACCTGCTTTGTCATCAAACAGCTCAAAATTGCTTCTCCAAGTTGAGCACTGCTTCTCCAATTAACACACTAGAGATCTTTAAATAAACAGAATAAAGTCAGTATGAACATTCACAACAGTGTCGTTCATTACCTGTTATGACAGCAATCCCAGGTAAGGGAATAACATAGCTAAAAACCTTTCCCAAAATCCCATAATCCTTTTAGGAATTGTACTTGTTCACTCATGAACACTTTCATGTCCATTTCACCTTAAAAGTAGTACGACTTCACAAAGAAGTGAAGGTATTTTGATGGTTCTCCATGTCCCACAAATTAAACAAAGCAGGTAGAAGATGCACTATGATGTAACACTGCGCAAAAAGCCTGGGGACAAATGAAAAAATACATGGATAAAAAGGTGCATGCACACGAACTGGCACGTGTTTCTCTGCCCATTCTTCAAGGCAATCATGTCACAGCTCTCTCTGGTCTGGAAGGCATGAAAACCATAGGAACCATGTCCTGGGGCTCATCCCCTCAGTATGGACAGTAGGGTAAGGTAGGGATCCTCTATTCTACTCAGGTGAAATTCCACCTGCAGCTCTGGGGGTCCCAGCATATGAAGTACTTAAAGAAAGCTTAGGGAAAAAAAAACCAAGGAAAGACTTCTCAGCAGGGCCTGGAGAGACAGGACAAACGTTGATGGTCTTAAACCACAGGAGGGAAGACTTTTTATTATGAATGTGGAGAGGCCCTGGCACAGGTTGCCCAAATAAGCTGTGGGTGTCCCATCCCTGGAAATGTTTAAGGCCAGGTTGGATAGGGGTTGGAGCAACCTGGTCTAGTAGAAAGTACCCCTGCCCATGGCAGGGGGTTGGGATAAGATGGTCTTTAAAGTCCCTTCCAATCCAAACCACTCTGTAGTTCTGAGAGCCTAAGCTCAGGTATGTTGCTAATGCAGTTAACTGCCAGCAAACAGCAGAACTGTCATGGCACATACTCCTCCATCTTCACTCACTGACATGGACAAAACTGGACTCTGGGACTGACAAGGTCAGAATCCATCTTGCTTAGGCAGTAAAGTTATTTCCAATTCTGATTTGTGCCTTTTCATCTTCAGGGTACAGTGAGCAAACATTTAGAGAAAAACTTGGAAAAATACACCATCCCAGATTTTGACTGCATGGGCACAAATAATTCTGGATGTAAGTAGTATCATTTACACCCTTAATTGCTTAGTTTTCAATAATAACAGAATAGATCATCTAAGCTTTGAGTATGTTTTCTGTCACCTGTGGGCAATACACTCACAGCATTTTGCAGATAGATAAAACTAAAGAAATCTATCAAAGTGGACTAATGCAACGGACTAAGGAAGGTCTGTAAAAATAAAAATGCATTTAATGAAGAAATAACACCACAGATTACAGCAACAGTCAAGAACTTAATAGTGGAACTGAACTAGACACTGCCAACCTCAAGGGTAGTAACTTCTGATTCTGTAATGTAAAAATAACCTGAAGTCATTCATACTCACATCCTCCGATCTTCTTCCTCAGTTCCCCATAGCAGATTAAGCCATACAGCTCCAGGGAAGATTTTTTCAGCCCTTGAGAAAACACTAGAAAGCAGAAGAGGTGTCAGTGAGATGCAGGCTGCAGATACGCACAGCTACATTGTAAATGCTCATTTCAACACTATAAAGGAGAGGATTTGTATTTTCAATTATGAGACAAACCACAAAGGCAAAATTAAGTTCTGGTTCAAGAAACACTATAATGGGACTGGTTCACCAACTTTCTTTTTATGGCATTTTTTAGATTACAGGAAAACAAACTCCATGGAATTTAAACAAATATGCAACTGCTCAATATGCAAAATAAAGCCAATTCATAATAAAGCTAGGTCCAGTATCAATTGTTTACAAATTCTAAGGGAAATGTCCAGATGCCCCCAAGCAAATGTATACAGAACAATTTCACATGAAAATTGAGGGGTAGGTTTGTATTTTCCAGATGACAGATTTTTTGGGCGCACAAACACATCCTAAGAGATTTGATGCAAATTCTAGATTCTAAATTTTTACACAAAAAAATTGATGGCATTTTATTCAACTTTGCAAGGGTTTTTTTTGTCCTTTTTCTTCAACACACAAGATGCAGACATTAATGCTAATAGACCTAAAGATCTATGATAGCAAGGACAGTCTTGTGATTTACAAACCAAGGGAAAATATTTATTCTTGTCTATTCATCAAAACTTTAGTTCTCTTTGATCCCAAAATGCAAGCACATGTTTTTCTACTAATGTTAAACCTAATCAAACGACTGCACTGACTGTTAAAATTCCTTCAGACAATGAGATTCTGGACCCCAAAGACACAGATACATAACTGATTTTTATTTTAAAAATTCTTCCATACTGTGTTCACTGCAACACTGGCTTTTAAACAAAATACTAATGGCTTCATCTTAAACTGCTGCCTTGTTTTGAAAAAAGAACTCCCAAATACACCTTGTGCCAGGTTGTTGAGATACTCAAGTCCTCCTTTAGGTAACCTAAGCCCAGGAACACAAAAGTTCATAAAGAACTACATATTCACAGTATAGTATGTACCATCGTACATAGTATGATACTAAGTACATAAGCTTGTACACTAGCTTGCATTCCTTCAGCTTCTTTCTTGCCATATCCATTTCTCCTTAATGGCTTACTTTTAATAACTCATTTTTTTTAATTTTTAGTGAGGTTTAGCAAGACCAGGTGCTGGGTCCTGCACTTTGGCCAAAACTCCCTGCAGCACTACGGGCTGGGGACAGAGTGGCTGGATAATGGCCAAGCAGAAAGGGACCTGAGGGTGCTGACTGACAGCTGACTGAACATGAGCCAGCAGTGTGCCCAAGAAGGCCAATGGCTCCTGGCCTGGATCAGGAATGCTGTGGCCAGCAGGACAAGGGCAGTGATTCTTCCCTTGTACTCGGCACTGGTTGGGCCACACCTTGAGTGTTGTGTCCAGTTCTGGGCCCCTCCAATTTAGGAAGGATGTTGAGATGCTCAAATGCGTTCAGAGAAGGGCAACGAAGCTGGCGAAGGGTCTGGAACACAAGTCCTGTAAAGAGTGGCTGAGGGAGTTGGGTTGTTTAGCCTGGAGAAAAGGAGGCTCAGGAGAGACCTCATCATTTTCCACAACTCCCTGAAAGGAGGGTGTAGCCAGGTGGGGGTCAATCTCTTCTCTAACACACTGAGTCACAGAATGAGAGGACACAGCCTTAACCCGCATCAGAGGAGCTCTAGGACAGAAATTAAGAAGTTCTTCACAGAAAGGATGACTGAGCATTGGAATGGGCTGCCCAGGGAGGTGGTGGAGTCACTATCTCGGGAAGTGTTTAAGAAAAGACTGGATGTGGCATTCGGTGCCATGGTCTACTTGACAAGGTGGTCATAGGTTGGACTTGACGATCTCAAAGGTCTTTTCCATCCTAGTTGATTCTGTGATAAAGAGATTGTATTTCACACCAGCTTTGCATTCCTTTAACTTCTTTCCACATCCATTTCTCCCTGAAGAGTTATTTTTAACTTGAGAGGCTCTGGCCACAGACTACAGATGAATTTACTATCCAAAATTTTGCTGATATTCAGGAGTTATTCAAAGACCAAAAAATTCAACCACCACAAATTTATGCATCTTAGAACAGACCATCAGAATGACCAGAAAACTCTGGAGACTATTACTTAATTACAAGCTAAAGGGAGAAATTACATTTTTGACACCCTAAAGTCAGAACAACTCAATCTTACTAAAATCTGGTCACTCTGAAATACATTTCTTTAGCCTGTTATTCAGATTAGGCCACCCACAGACCAAGCTGAATCCTCTCTGCCCATTCCTAAGTAGTATGGATTTGATAAAAATCCATTTTAAATTAAAATGCTACTGTTATAAAACACCACCAGCAGTTTATCTGACTTCCTAATTTCGTTTTCATTAAACCACTTGCAGAAGGAGGGAAAAGAATGGGAAGGGGAATATGGCACTGGGAACCATAAGTTATTGAACCCATGGTACAATTTCAAACTTCTTTAAAGTGGGAGCAAATATGCCACCATTTACAATTGTATTGGACTGTGATTTGTTTCTACCTTCCCCCAAGAATTGCAAAGTGGTGCTGGGTCAGTGTGCTTGATGGAGCCATGCCTGATTAATGTCTAAGCAGTTCTTGAAGGTGTGTTCCTGACAATACAAAAACATTTCCTTGAACCTGGTTTTCCCCCAAGTGTTAACAGAAGGATCTGCATTTACTATGGTGTGGTGAATTCACAGAACAGTAGTGATATAAACACCAGGCTTTGGAAAGCATTTTTCACAAAACATGTACCTTGATAGGGCCATACTAACAAAAACAAGAAGTGAGACACTCTGAACTCCCTGTTCCTCCTCAGTATTTATTTCCTCACCTCTAAAAGGCAGGACTGCAACCCTTGCACCAAGCCCATTTTGGTGCATACTAACCATTGTCAAAGTCAATGTACTTGGAGATCTTGTGCCAGGTGCGGTAGTAGAAGTGCCGGACCTGCTCCTTGTTCTTCACCATGCTTGCTGGTTTGCCTTTCTTCTTGTATTTCAGGGCAATGTTGTTCTGGATAGCTTCAAAATCCTTCCCATGCTGAAGAAAGAATAAATCAAATAGGAATACTCAAATCCAAACTTGGATCTTGCTGTAAGTCAGGTCAAACAATGTGAGGGGCTTTGGGGTTCTTTGTGGGAAATTGGACTTCAATGGTCATAAATAAAATTTTTGGGGACCAGATCTCAACTGTGAAAGAATGACACTGGCTTCCTTTGTTTTATATAAAATGCAATATGGATACCAAATTAATTACTTTCCAATTTCTTTAGCTGTTTCAAAATAAAAACAGTAAGTTGCTACCAAACTGAAAAAATCACCCAACTTTACTGACAAATGTGTTAAGTAGTAGGACTAAAAACACTGATTTTCTCCCTGAGCATTCTATACTTTCCTCTGCATTCCCCCCACCACTTCTGACTAGAGTAAATGAAAAACATACTATATTTACCATCTGCAGTTTTATTTACAGTACATTTCATGTTACTGTTACTAGGAGTAAAAAGTTTGAGTTTCAAAAGACTTGATTTTATATACATTAACTCCTGCTACCACAAAATTTTTGTATTCAGAAAAGGTTGGAACTGATTTCAACACAAAATATGAAAATCTTTTCTGAAAGGCAGTGCCACAAAATGAATGGTAGGAGGGACTGAACAAACTGAGTCTTGGATCCACCTTAAAACAATTTTTAAAAAAATTTGCTTCACTATTCAAAAAAAATCAGTGAAATGGCTTAAAAATTACTTGCTTCCCAGGAATACTACTGCTATTCAGAGGAGTTAAAAAAAAAGAAAACACTGTTTAAATGTTCCGTTTGTCCACAAAACATACGCATGTGATACCATACCTATGATGAAAAAAAAAAAATTCAAAAAGATGCACATGTGCAAAGAAAACTCCCCATCACTGCTTTTTTTACATTTGGCACGCAGTTTCAAAACAGATAAGCTGTTGAAATCATCACAGGAACAGGACGAGCAGGGATCCACCATATAAAACATAAGAGACAGAAGATAAGATGATATAACTTCTTGTCTCTTGGCCCAAGGACTGAACTGGCTCTAGCCTCTTCAGGGCCAAAGATTAAACACAATTCTCTTCAGAACAGAGCAACTTTTCTTGTTTGGTATTATAACAGAGCAAGTGTGTTGCTTTTGAAAGTTCAGACAGGAACATAATTTAATTATTTTTTCATTTGAAACAGAACCATAATTAAATAACAACTGAACTTACTATAAACATTTATTAATAAAACTCAGAAATCTTTCCTGTGTATTTAAAGAAAAAAAAGAAGAAACTTGACACTTTTGACATGTAGCTCTGACAGACAGTTGTTTTACAGCCCCATGTATGGCCCTACAAATGCTCATCTGTAAGTGGCCTTCTGCTCCTGCCAATCTCACCCTAATCAACCCTCTTTAGGAATATCCAGACTCTAACCAAAGCCATCTATGTCTGTTATTTTCTTCTACATGTACCTCATACAGTCCCTCAAAGAAAGTATTCTTGTCCTCCGTGCTCCATGACTCCCACTGCCGTCGGACTTTTTTCCCTTCTTCCTTCTCTCCTGTCGAGGAACCCAGGTTCCTTGCTGCTGACTTGGAATTCCCAGCAGGATTGCTGGGAGGAATTCCTGATGTGCCACAAGGTGCAGCCCCTCCATTATCTGCTGCTGTAAAAAACCATGACCAGAGTGAATATTAAACCAACAAGAGGATTCATGGATAGAGGTAAGGGAGTAACTCAGAATTTTCTCCTTTTTCACTTGACATACAATGGGCAAATAACAAGGTTCATTTTACAGGAATAAAATCTCAAAGCACAAAAAACGAGGGGAAGATTTCAATGGCTTATTTTTTTTATTTCCAGAAGTATCACAAATAAGCAGGAATGTACCACAGCAGCCTCTACCAGGTAACCCTTGCTGATGCTTATATGCTGCTGAGCTCTCATTGCCCTGCAGGCAGGGGAACCTCCTGAGCAGTGCTGAACAGGGAGCTGACCAATGGAGCAAAGTGATGTCCATGAGGAAAATAGGCAGAACGGTGACATCCTTGTCTTTGGTTTGATCCTGCTGCCTCCGGAATAACTGCGGAAAGGGAAGGATTGAGAGATGTGGACTTTAGCTCACCACACAATGACAGATCAGCATTTCCACAATCTGATCCACAGTGTATGATCCTCAGGGCACCACCTCTGACATGGCCCATCTAGTAAAACTTCGGCTATCCAGAGGACAGCAAGTCTCAAGCCATTCTCCTTTCCCAAATCCTGCTGTGGCTTTCAGAAAAAGGCACAGAGGTGCAATCTTGATTGTCCCTTTGTCAGTTATCAGCATCCAAAAAACATGGAAAAAGAGGTATGAAGAAATGAGAATAATGCTGGATAAAACTAAGAGAATTTGCTGTTTACTCAAGTAGGGACCTGGAAAGAAAACAGGATGGAAAATCTATAAACAATACACCATGCCTAGTTTGACACTATGTATCAGAGTGCTAATCCAGAAACTAAGGTAAACTCCCCAAAATGCACTCTTTTTTTTTTTTTTTTTGTAAGAACATAAACATTCCCAGTAACTTATATTTCCAAAATAAATTATCTTCAATTTTATTTTAAAAAATTATTTAGGATTTGACTGCCCTTATCGATGCAGACATGTACTTAATAAAGCAGAAGTCTTTTAACAACAAACATTCATTGCTTATTTATAAAGAATGCTCCTTACACTTTCCTTACACTATTCTCCAGTTATTGGCCTTTACATTTTGTGTTTTACCTCATGATATATATAATTGCTTGCCTTAGCTAATTGGTCATGCACCCAGTTTGTACAGTACAGTGGTCCCAATCGGTTTCCCTAACTTTTATATATATCAACATAATTCTCTCTTTCATATTTAGGCTTAAAACGTTCAGTTATCTTTTCTCAACTTCATGAAGCAGGTTTTTTTACCTGACAAAGCCACTATTTATATACATACATACATACATACATACATATATATCTCATTCAAGAATCCAGAGATCCCACTTTCACAATTCTAACAGTATTTTTTTTAAAGTATCAGAAGAATCAGCTGTCACAGGCCCACCATGCTTTAGAGATTTAAAGACTTGGATGTAAATCTTAACAAGTCAGTTGCAATTTGAAAGTAATTCCTTTGGGCAACAAAATAATATTTTTTCCAAATCCTACAGAAGGTGGTTTGCACAAGTAATGGAGAATATTTTGATTTCAAACTTGGAAGAGAACAGGATGTGTGAAAGCACATTTTTTTCATGCATACAATAAATATTTACTTGATATAAAATATGATACTGTGACTATTTCGGAGTTTATGTTTCTTTTATTTCTAGGGATGACTATTTGCCTCTTTTGAAAAAATTACTGTCTACCACAGGGAAGCATACAAGGCAAAACATGAAAAACCATTAGACATACAGAACAAAATGCATTTATAAACAGCTTCTCAAATAAACAGCTTCTTTACTTCCTAAAGTCTTCAGCCACTAATAAAATAATTGAAACTTAAGCCATTTAATTCTGGCACTCATGAGGTAAATCCTTTAAAAAAAGAAAACCACAAGAAAAAAACTGATCACTTTTACAGATGGCTGAGAAGAAACCCAACACAGACAGAACTGACACTTCCTCATTCTGCAAATGTGAGATTGGAATATCAAAATTTGCACAGTAATGAAACACAAATCTTTGGTCAAGAAGGGGAAAAGTCAAACAAGTCAGTCCCCAAACTCAATCTCCAATCTCCTGTTGCTACCAGCTCCCAACACAGATGATGTCCTTTATCAGAAGACAGGTACAGGATTTCAGTCCAGAGTTACTATTCTTATCACAGATCCGTAACTACTGAGAAATCCTTCAGAGGAAGAACAAATGCAGGATTTGGGGGTTTCATTTGTGTGCTGGGCAGCTGGTTTTTGTCTGGAGTTTCTGGGGGAGTTTTTCTTTTTGTTTAATACTTACTCAAGTAAATAAAATCCTAAGTAAGTTGCTTGAAGAACAAATCTTATCAAGGATTTTCTAAAGATTGTTCAGTACACTTGGTACACAAAGTTTTCCTTATTAAAAAGCATAAGAAGCTAAAGTGTCAGTGAAGATTTTATGCTCTCATTAGAATTTAAAGTTCAGTTTATGTTCATTTATATTTTAGTGGTAGGTAAAAGACGGACTGAAGAGTTCTAATGGACATGCTGAGGACTCCATGAATTCAACTTCTACAAAGGACACGTAGCTTGTAATTGATCATTTGTTCTTTTATGCACACTTACTATTCCACAAGACAAACTGTAATCCTGGGAATTTTATCAGAATCTTTTTTGTTTTAAACTCTTTTATAAATGACCATCCAGACAATTGTTCAGAGTATTGTATACGAAGAGGTAAAAACCTGAATATCCTGTCACCTCTACAGAGCTCTTACGCGTCATTCAATTGTTTCAGGAACAAAGGCATTTGTTCTATCATTCCTTGGCATAAACTTTCTTACTGCTGTGCATGCTAATATTGTTCATGAGGTTATCCCAATCCACCTTAGAGTATACTGAACCTTGGTATGGCAATGGAATGTATTATATTCTAAAAAAATAACTATAGACCAGTTCAGGATAAAAGGCAAAAACAAGACCAGTCATACATCAATAAATTACCCTCCATAAATTCATTACTTCAATCTTACTGTATGCAATTCTTGTAACATACAGAACAGCTAATGAGCTTTCATCCCCTCACTAATGACTGACAATTCTATTGTTAATTCCCAATAATGGATGATTTAAAACTTCATCAACGCATTAAAACAAGGAGATCCCCTGAGGCCAGCTATACCATCACTGCTTCAGAATGCTGGGGAGAAGGAGGGGACTCACTCTTAACAACCTGCTGAGGTGTTTGTTCAATGTGAAATCATTTATAGAAAAGACAAGACAAAGACAAGCTGGACATTCTCCCACTGCCTACTCATCTTTCATCTCCCAGCCAGTGCCCCAGACATCCACATCATTACAGCTGTAACAACTCCTTCCCTTTGCTCCAGGTATACCAGAGCACCAGCACTTGTGTACAAGGTACAAGGCCATCATTTGGATATGACTGCCAGCATTTTCCCTCAGCCTTCAACACAGTTTGCAAAGACTCCAGGTTTTTGTACTCAGTATTTGAACTGCAATGCCCAACAAAATCATGGGTCAGAACACCAGTGTTCCAGAGAAACTTATTCCTTCCTTTTGTCCAGTGTTGTCTACCCATCTATATGTCCCATTATTAGAACATCATTTATCTGTGACTGGCATACTGTCATATTAAACTACATTCCCATGGAAAAAGATGTCTCTGTAGTTCAAAGCAAAACATAACCACTTCCAAAAATTTATATAAAGATGTTTAAAAACTGCAGTTTCAGAATCTGATATGAAAATGCCAAACAATGGAATACATGTTTATAATAGCAAACACTGATAGTATTAGGATCTCATACTGACTACTGCCACAACTTCTTCCTTCTAGGTAGCATCTCAGAATTTGCCTTTCAGTCTTCCACTGACAGCTCTTACAGGCCAGCTGATTCGTATCTTCTGTGACAGACTGCATACACACAGAAGCTGGAATCCCCAGAGTAAATTCTCACTACATACACCCTTGTATCCCAACATACAGGCTGGATTATAGGCTTAGCTCACACCATCTTAACTTCTCCAGGAGTCACCAGTCACTGTAGGTGGAGCATTCATTTGGGTATATCTCTATAAACAAGATGGGGCATTCACACTCTTGCTTGCTGCAGTTCAAATACCAAATGCAAGGACTAACTCACTCCCCAAAGGGTGGGATGCAAGTGTCAACCTGTAACAGACAAGTTCCCCACAAATCAAGCTTCATCTTGCTAACCTTGTAACTAGAAAGGAAGTTTCCACCCTGCCTCCACAGGACACAGCATGGACACCTGAGAAGGGCAAGTCTAGAACAGCTTATGTCTTATGGCAGGGTTATGCCATAAAGTGTTCTTGCTGTGAATTAACATCCAGAGTTTGAAACACAGACTCAATATTCTGAGTTGGAAGAGACCCACAAGGATTATGGAGTCCAACTCTTACATGAATGGCCTACACAGGAACTAAACCTGTAACCATGGCATTCTCAATACCATGCTCTAACCAACTCACCTAATCTCAGGCTCAACTCCTAACTGTCCTACACAGACAATGGCAACCTGTCTTCTCCTGACTGCTAATAGTTAGAAAATTAGAGATAGCTGAATGTGTCAAAAGTATACAGAGTGTCAATTGTCAACCTGAGCCTTCTAACAAACCTATACTGAAGGTTTGCTTCTCTCTCCAGACAGGATCTGTTTAGTATACAATGTATCAAAGGCAGCACAATCTGAGCTAACCCAGAAGAGCAATAAAAAAAACCCCATGGTTTATTATACATTTGGTCACTCCTCCATCTCCCGTAAATCACTATTCTCTTGCTCTTCCTGAAGAAAACAACCATAACGCTCAATATACAGTTCCACTTAACACTGTGGCCGTGCAGCCTTGCAGGCAGGCATCTGTCAGAGCTCAGTACCTACTGCACAGAGAGAGAAAATCCTCCTCTCGTGGCATGGGATGAGATACTGAGGAGTCCTGGTCCTGAGCCACTTCAAAAGGGAGGGAGGGAGAACTGTGTAAATGGGATGGCAAAGAATGAATCATGTCAGGGCAGGATAGAAGGAAGAGGTACTAAGTGCAAGTGAGAGGCTCAGAATTAAGGAGAATTTCAAAACACCGGACTGTGCCAGTAGGTTTTAAACTTGGTTCATGTCTCAGTGAAATAATGCTGGAGGAGTAACATCTCAAATGATGGTTACAATATATTCTGCAACACATGAACTCAGGAAGTTACAATAGAACACACTGTAAGCACATACATCAGGTTTTTTGGTATCTACATCCTCTCTACAGAAGACAGTAGTTGATTTAACCCAAATGCTAACAAACATAAAACTTTGGCATGCTGAAACAAACCAGATTGCTTTTTAGCAAGTTCTATACCATGCCAAAAGATGGAACACTTTAATTCAACTAAGCTTTCAGCAAATAAGTCCGTTTTCAGAAAAGAACTGATTATTACCTCAAAACTAACAAAAATACTTGTTTGAGACATTCTACACATTTTAGGAATAAATCCAGAACAGCATGAAAGATATCTTCAAGCTTCAGCTCATCACCATTAGGCTAGTCCTCCTGACTTCATTCTGCATTCAGAAAATGAATAAAAACATGAAAATGGCAATACTCTACATCTGTATCTACAGCACATTGTGGCCATGTATTCTGATATGCCTTTTACCAACGTGGTCACGACACACACACACATACATATTCCATCCACCCTGGCTTCATGGACCAAAGCCTCAAAACACACCTCAACACCTGTGCTCAGCAACCATGTGGCATACTGGTGTTTGAGAAGCAAACTCTCAAAAATGCCTCTTTTTCAGCAACCTTAACTTGGTCTGCATCTCCTGCCTCAACAGACCTCTCTGATTGGAACTCCCCCAATAAACTGTCTCAACACCACTAGTCCTTCAAGTTTCTGCTATGGTTTCATGCAAGTTACTTGAAGATTTCCTTTCAAACCTTCATGCTTTAAAAGTCATCCATCAGTTGAGGTGTAGACTACAACCTTGAAAATACAATTAAAAGATGATGAACAGAGTATGATAATTATAAAAAAAAAGGCAGAGATTCAGATATTTGTGCAGAAAATTTGATAAACCTTCCCACAATTCCAAATGGATTGACTCCTGAAGTGAAATAGTTTCCAAACCATATTGTATTGTACTACTTCCTATGTAATTTCTGTCCTAAACTCAAAAGTGCACCTCAGTACACAAAAGGCAAGAGGCAGGATTCAAAGGTGCAATTAAAGAGTACATCAGGGCAATCTGACTATTAGCAGCATGTTTACACACTCCACGAGGCAGAACTTGGGAATTATTATGAGCAAACTTCCCAGAACCACAGTAAGATAAAGTTGAAAAGTCAGCAGCTGCTGAGTGGGCACACTCTTTTCACAGTTTACAGCCAAGTTTATCAATAATTTGTCTGCTACAATTAAGGGCCCTAAAAGCATGAATGTCAAAAGTAAAAAGGAATTTACAACACACAGAAAAAAAAAATACTACTTTCAAAACTTTTCTGGAGACAAACCATCCCCTGCTGAGCAAGCACAATTTGAAAGAACGTAAGTGCATTGATCACACTCCTTAAAAATTGGCAAGTGAGAGTCTTCCTTTCAGAATACAGAGGTTCTAGAAGTAGAATCACTTCAATAAAATGTTAAAGGTTACACAGCATTATTGAATGCCTATGACAAAAACAAGTTTCTGGTTTCACTGGACCAAGCATAGGCGTGGTCTGGTCACCCCAGTTGGCCACTGTCAGAGTTACTTGTGCAGCCATCACCTTGACTTTGACATAAAGAATGCAAAAGCTTTCAGGTTCAGAGCTGATGCACTCCAGCTTTTCATCATTTTTATTCTTACAGACGGAGGAAAAAGTTAGTGGGACAGCTAAATGAAAGGATTTAAGTCCAATCTTTATTAGTCATCTCCACCTTTCCATTCATTCCCTATCAGAAGCTGGTTCTGTGAGACACTTCGCTCGGAACACAGAGCACTATGAATTCTGATCACAAGGCATTCCACTAGGGAGAATTTAGACAAGCCTGGAAAACCTCTCATTAGGCATCTGTGAACAAAAAGAGCTCAAATTAGAAAGGATCCCACTCCATGGCTCTGTTCTCCAAAATCTAACAATTATAATCTCCACCATATCAGAAAATCCAATCAATTGGACACATTCACACCAAATATGGCAAGGCAGAGCTGTGGCTGGTCTTAAAATTGAAAAAGTGAAAGCACAGTCATAATTCTAGCACAGTCACTCCTGATGAATTTAAGAAGTTCTCCCAAACCTGACAACATAGTACAGTGATTGCAAGCACTATCCATGACTACTGAATTAATATTTTCTGCTCTGTATGTAATTTTCTTATGTTTGTTTTGGAATCTGAATTGCAAAAGTGAATGAAATTTCTTTTACTATTGTCTGGATATTCTTAGTTAAAAATCATTCTGCTGCTCTGGAATTGGAAATAAATGTTCATGTACAAACATGAATATAAACTTACACAAACACACGTACTTGTTCACACATGTATGGACTTCCAAATCAATGGAATAATTTCAAATGGACATATTCAACTTGTGAATCACAGACAAGACATATTTCAAAGAAACACCTCCTCACATCCAATTCTATTTACAATCCTGGAATTAATTATACATAGACATAGCTAAACACTCCTGGGTATTCCATTTGTTTGTTTATTTGGTTTCATGCAACTGAAAGAAAAATCACGTAGGCCTTTCTGTTCTGTCCTCTACCACCACACAGAGCTTTCATTTAACATTCAAGAGATTAAAGAGGACTTACTAAGGTATTTAGAAATACTTTAGTCAATTATACCAAGTGTCAAGCAACTGAGTTCAAGAACCTTTTTCTGATATAACAATAACTAAACTATCCCAATTTGCACTGCTTTTTTAGTGCAACACAAAATGATCATAACTGTAATGCTTACTTAATACCCAGCATGTGCACACTCCTGAGATGGACAAGAGGGAGGTAACCTCCAAGACAAATTTATGCAACATGGAATTATACTTCAATTTAGCAGACAACAGTAAATTTCATGATTTTAAATGTTGATGCAGTCTTTGAGTGCTGTTTTTCTCAAAAATTAACAGAAAATAACACTCGAGTTCTTTAGCACATGATATCCAAAATTAGGCTCAAGTACAGCTCAACTGCAGTGCTGAGATGTCACCAATCACTGCTGAGCACACACAATAGCACCAAAATATTTAAATATCCCTGCTGCCTTCCAGCTATTCAAGTTAGAAACAGCACCAAAAAAAAAAAGTCAAATTCTTGTCTCCAATGCTAAGTGGAAAAGCAGGTGTATGCATGTCTGTACCTACAGACCTTCAAATGTATACAAACCAATCTTAATAAAAACTCAAATCATATAGATGCTCAAACTGTTGTGAAACAGGACTCCCAATACCTTAGAAACAAATATGCCAATATGTGTATTTCATTGCTGTTTCCAAAATAATTATTTGGATAATAGAAATAACTGGGGGAAACCACCAATGTCTTGGGGGTGGGATTTTTTTCCCTATGTTAACTGGCACCCAGTGAATATTTTGTTACTATCCAAGAACAGAATTCAGAGTGCAGCCACTTGATTACACAGCTAGCTAGAGTCTGCCCTAATAAAAATAGAGGAATTTCCCAAAACTAAAGAGAGATGAAATAAAGACATTAAAGATTTGCTTCAATAATGTAGAATTTTTCCCTCCTCCACATAAATATCCAGACCCTCCATTTCTGGAAGTGCAGAGGACAGTGGGCAGCAGAGAAGCTGAAGCCTTGGGACACAAAGAAGATTTCAGCCATGAGAAACAAGCCCTGAAACACCTTCCCAAAACCAAACAAAAGATGGCATCTACAGAAAGAGAATGACATCCCACAGCCCCACAGGTGCCTCCCCTCTTTGCCATCCCCCTTCCCTGCATGCTTTTAGGGTGTCAAAACACAGTACCTTTGCCTTTCCCGGCAGTGCTGCTGCCTACCGAGGAGGATGCCTGGGAATCCTTCTTCAGTCTCTTGCTCTGAGGTCTGACACTGGACCTGAGAAAATGATGCTGGTCCTGGCTCTGGGAGGGCTGGAGAGAGGCAGGGGCCGGTGACAAGCTGGGGTTCGGTGGGGAGCTGCTGGTAGTGTTGCTGTTAATGATCTTCTCTTCTTTCTTTGTGCTGCTGCTGCCTGGAGCTGCCTCTCCTCCTCCTCCTGCCCCTTCTTCTTCCAGGGACTCCTCATCTCCTCCTGCTCTCTTGCCCAGCTTTTTCACCCCTTCCTCCCCGCTGCTCTCTCCCAGTTTCACTGTCATCCTGCAGGGGAGGAGAGGGAGAAAAGAGGGGGGGAACACAGTCAGCCCAGGGAGTCCCCCGGGGAGGCAGAGAAACCCCTGGGCTGAGAGGGGAGAAGTTTAGCTGCAGAAATTCCTCTCAACATGGCCGCCGTTGTTTGTTACTAAATCCCCCTTCGTTTGCTGTCCCGACCCAACAACCTGTGCCGAGGTGGGAGGGGGAAAGCCCCGCCACAACCCCTCCCAAACCGGCCCAAACGGCAGCCAGGGGCCCCCGGCAGCCCCCCGTCTCTGTCCCGGAGGGCTCCGGGCCGCCTTTGGCCGAGAAATCGCCCGGCCAAACTCGGGCGTGTGGCAGCGCTCGCCAGCGCCGGAGGAGCGGTAGCCGCTGGGCCGGCGGAGCAGAGCAGAGCAGAGCGGGGAGTGCTGCTCCCCCATCCCACCCCACCCCATCCCATCGCACCCCTCCGCGGCTCCCGGGCCCAGGGCTCTCCTCTCTCCTCACCGCGGAGCCGCAGCCCGGCCCGCCGCGGGGGGGGGATCCATGCTCCTGGATGCGGCGGCGGCTTCTCCTCCTCTGTGTGTGTGTCTGGGGCTGGGACTGGCCGAGGCTCCCGAGGTTCCCGCTCCCCTCCGCCCCCACCCCGCACCTCCCCGCGCTCCTTTCCGCCGGGCAGCCCCGACCCCGGCGCCCCCGCCGACGGCAGCACCGTGGGCCGGGTCTGTTCTGTCACCGGGAACGGCCAGGGACTGGCTCCCCAGGCCAGCACCCCTGCCTGCCGCCTCTGCTGGGAGAGAATTAATACCACCCCATTTTTTCTCCTTTTTTTATTTTTTATTTTTTCCAATTTGGAGGTCAATAAACTTCAGATGCACCTACAGCGGTGGCGCACCCTTGCCTCGTTGCTCCTGACCATGCAGAGACCCTGACCAAGCAGGGCAGCCCTGAAGCCTTGTGCCAAGGGAGCATCCCTGGGCCTTCAAAGGCATCTGTCAACTTTCAGACCTGACATTGGGACCAGTTGCTGGGATGACTACTTCTTGTTCTGACTTCACAAATCCTCTCAATTCTGAAGGCTTTTTTCAAATACTTGGAACAAAATGTCAGAGATGGACACAAGCTTAAGGCATTAAATCACATTATCTGTTAAAACCCAACAACTGCTTTAGTTTTTCCTAAAGAGTGTAAAAATATTACTGACAGCGTATCTAAAAGAAGTCAACTTCCAAGAAAGAACCAGTTCGAACCAAGGAGCACTTGGGATGCAGCTACCTTGACACTATGGCAGGAGCCACCATCCAATTTCCCTCTAAAAGATAACAAACAAGAAAAAATATCCAACAAGAGGTGGAAATTCTGAATATGACAAACACTGGAATCACTACAGATTAGGCTGACACCAGGATAACAGGGTTCAAATTAACGAAAATGCATCAACATGATATGGCATACAAATTCATCAAGTTACTGCTTAAGAGTGGTATACCTACTATTAAAATTATATTTTTCCGTCTAATTTTCAGCTAAAACACTGAATCCATCCAGAACTGTGTTGGGCAATGTTTCGCTCCTTGAAAACGCCCAATAAACTGTTCTGAACTGTGGATCTAAGCTCACACTGAAATTTGGTTATTTAGTCACCCGACAGGTCCTTAGTTACAGACTGGTTCTTCACTCACCAAAACTTAGCGTTTCTAGTTATTTTGAGGACAAAAATATTTAATTCTGACAGCTTGTGCTCAAAAACTTTGCATAAGCAAGGCTTAAATAATTTCAAGCTTGGTTGTATTACTGCAAATTAAACGATGCACCCACCCACTGGCCCCCAACAATTAGGAGAGGGGAAACGAAGACACACTCCTTGGGGACAGCTCCTTACAGGACCCGAGTAGCACACCCCAGGATCTGCCCCACTTCTCAGCTGCTGGCTCCTTCCAGCATTCTGCCTAAGCCGGGCAGTTTCCCCGTTATAGCTGCTTTCTCCTTTCGTTTTCACCTTCTTCCTCCTTTCCCCTTTTCTCCTAAACTAAAAATTTCTTCAGCCTAGCTGCTTTAGTCGCCTACACCCTCGTGGCCGTCCCTCCGCTGCCTCCCGTAAGAGCCGCAGAACCGCGTTCCCCAAGCGCGGCCAGCCCGGAGGGGCCAAGCGGGGCCGGGCCGGTCTCCCCAGGGCCGGGTGCGTCCCGCCCCGCAGGTTCCATCCCCCGCCCCTGCCTCACCTGCCGCATCAATGCCGTCACGCAGCCTCCGCGCTCCGGCTCCTCCGCCGGCGGCTGCCTCGGCTACTCCGGCACCCACAGCTCCAGGCACCTCCGAGCTGCGCCCACACCCGCCAGCTCCGGAGGCGGCCGGCGCGGAGCCCAGCGGCCCTCCCAGTTTTGCTGGCGGCGGCAGCCCCGTTCGTGGCAGTGGGGCCGACCTCTTCCTCGGGCTACTCCGAAACCCAGCCGCGGTCCCAGCGCCGCCAGGCTCGGCCGGGCTCGGGACCGCGCCGGGCTCGGGCCGGGCTGGGGCTGCGGCGGTTCCGGTTCCTCCTCACCCTGCCCGGGCCGGGGGCGGGGCCGCGGCGCGCGGGCCCAGCTGAGAGCGCCGGCGCTCCCCGCCCCCCAAGCAACGCGCCCCATTGGCCGGGGGCGAGCGGGAGCGAGGCGGGGGCGGGGCCACGGCCCCAGCGCGAGCCAAACAAAGCGCGGCGCGGGGCGCGTGACGAAAGCTGCGCGCGGAGGAAGAGGCGGTGGCGCGTGTCGGCTAGGCGTGGCTCGAACCCCGAGATCTGGCCGCTGATTGGCTGAAAGAAAAGCCAATGGAGAGCCATCTAGCCGAGCCCTTTGGAGCGGGCCCAGGTCCATTGCTCAGGGAGCGGGTGGTTCGTGTGTGGCGCAGTGCTTGCGGCCGCCGCGCGGGGGCGCTGCAGCTCGCCCGGGGCTCTCCGCAGGCCGCGGGGCCGGGGCTCGCTGCCCGCGGACATCGGAGCCGCCCCCGTTCCGCTGACTCGCGCTCCCTTCGCCGGGACCCCCAGGAAAGCCGAGGGGCCGCTCTCCCTGGGGCAACTGGGACGTTCATGGGCTGCTGGGCGTTCTTCTTTTTGCAGTGGGTGCTCCTTGATGTGGACTGATACTTCTATGTGGTGAATTCACGTAAACAGCTAAGCAGGATCATTTTAAAAAATCTTATAACCGATACTGCATGCGATACTTTTCCCTGAATAACGTGTTTGTGGAAAGAATATTAGATCGTCCTCTTTTTTGAATCTTTATAATTTTCATAGCAGGAAAGGGTGCCTTAGTCCTCTTCCAAGGAAAATCTTTGTAAGCTTAGAAATAAAGTCGTAAGTAGTTAAACCTCATGGTGGTGTCCAAATTCTGGAAAATTGGGCTCCCTTGGAGTATGTTGCAAGTAATTATCTATGATGGTAGAAAGGTAACATGTCTTGAGCACTGTGTTATCACCTGTAAATATGCTGTAAAGTGTATTTGTGAGTAACCAAGTGGACTGCTCTAAATGGAATTTGTTAAAAAAGGTTTGTCTCCAGTGCCGAGCTTTGTGTTTAAATCTACATCTTAATTGTTTGGGTTTCTTTTCAAGAAAATATTTTCCAATTTTGTTATAATCTTGCACAAGATCATATAATTTCTTTTTCCTCCTTGGCCATAACCAAATTCAGCAATATTGTTAGGAAATGGATTCTGCATCTCCACTACCATGTATTTCCATAGTGCTTTGCAGAGAGATGTGCAGTTATGTTCAGCTCTCCAGATGAAAGTTTCCATTCTCTGTATGTAGATAACTTTCCCTGCTTGAATGGCCTCATTGCCTCCAGTGGACTGTTAAGGGGTGAAATTGCTCATGTGTCTAAATGTTTGTGAGAGAAAAGCTGACTGGAAAGGAGTTGGACAAGAGCTGAGAGGCAGGGGGTAGGGTGAGACGCCAAAAGACACTTGAGCTTCCATTTGTTCAGTTTTGATCATGGCCCTTCCTCGCAATTCTGGTTTTACAGACCTGCACAGCTACAAAATGCAAATATTCTTCCAGTGTTTGTTGTCATGGTTTTCTAGGCCAGGCAAGAACATTAACTTGGATTTGTCCCACATCTTGTGTATTTTAAAGTATGAATAACAAATTGCATTTTTACTAGAAAATAGAGCAAGCAATGCAGAACTGTTCAGCAGAAGGACAAAGTTAATACTTTACATTTGTTAATTTTTAAAATTTTGAATCTAATGTGCATGATCATTGCAAATTATAACATGGAAGTATTTTTTCCAAAGATCCTAGGTGTAAAAGTCACCAACATAGTGAATGTTCTGTATTTTCCTTTTAGATTACTTAGAAGCTAGCAGATTTCATTTATAATTTATTTATTCTTAAAAGGCTCTGAAATTGTTTATTCTGGCAGACAATAATGGATGATCTTTGCGTTGCTAAAGCAGTTCTTTCCCGTGCATGTAAGAGGATTTAAATGGAAGGACAGACTGCTATTGTTAATCCCGTATTGCTTACAGAATAAGGAAGCACCTAGTCATGCAACTTTGTTTTCCTCTTGGGGTGTGAGGTCAAGCCCTTAGGGGAAGGGAGGAAACGGGCTGTGAGCAACTGCACTACTGCAGCCAGTCCTGGGACTTAAGGGATTTGGAGCTGTGTCTTTTATGATACCAGGGACTTGGAACTAAATGATTTTTAAAGCCTCTTTCAACCCAAACCATTCTGTGGTTATGTGACTTTATGAGTAGAAGGGAAGATGTTAAGATCCTAGGAGTCCACATTCACTTGTCTATTTATCATAGAAACAGGGCTTCTCTGTTGAATATTGAAGGGCAGGAAAACTTCATTCCCAGCTAAGCCTGCGCAAGTAGGAATATGTAATTTAGTTACTGGGAAAAATATTGTGCAACATTGAAACCAGCCAATTCTGAGAGCTGCAAAGTGTTCACTTGAACAGAGAGTCAAATGGGTTGTTTAGACTATTTTTATTCCAGCCCAGAAAGGCATGATAGACTAGATGATTTTTTGAAGTTTCAGCTGGCTGTATGTTTTTGACTTGAGTGTATCATGTAGTTGCAGTAGTTTCCACGACAACTTGGTTATCTAAGACAGCAAGGCATCTGCACGTGGTCTGCTCAAATCCTCAACTTCTAATCTGGTGAACTCAAGGCTACAGTGAGAACAATTGGCTGGGCAGAGGCAAGGGATGAATTTCTGACTCGGGGATTGGCATCTGAGTGAGCCAACTGGGCTATTGCATGTTCAAGGAATCCACCACGAAGAGATGCCATAAATGATTGTTAGAGCTGATGCCTTGTAGAGAGAGAAGATAAAAAACTCCAGGAAACAGGACTTTGTCAGTTCTGCTGCTCTGGTCTATGGGAGTTGCTGACATGTAACAAGGTCTAAAGCCAGTGTTTTGCCTCTCTACCTGAATGCTGCCCATAATTCTACAGGTATACAGTGTGTTTCAATGCACTGTGTGTCTCTCACTGTGTACTTTTTTTCTACTTGCTACCAAATCAGAGGGGGTTTTTTTGTTTATTTTGTGGGGTGATTTTGGGTTTTTTTGTGCTGTTGTTGTTTTTGTGTTTGTTTTTTTTTCTTTCACAATAGTCCCTGCGTATTTGGGAAAGGAAACTTACAAACACCACATAAATGACACATTACGCATGGCCAGTCAACCTCGAAATATACAGGAGCTGCTTGTAGCTGTACCAGGTGTGGCTGCTTTTCATCAGCTTGCACAGAAGTGTTGTGACTTCAGAGGAATTACAAATGACTATGGGTAGGACAGTGCTGTGAGGATTTGCTCTTGAATTTTTTCAACCCTTTTGAAGGAGTTAGGCAAGCCTGGCTCTTAGGGCTGGCTGCAGGCCCGATGGGGGCGGGAGCCGGGCATGGAGCTGGGCTGTACCTGGCATGGTGGTGCTGAGGGGGTGTGGGGTGGTAGGAGGGCTTTACGGGTTGTCTTCATTTAGATGCTACCTGAAAGACATAGTCGTTAAGTTAAAAGCTTTTCCCCCCAAAACTCTGAAAGAGCCGCTGAGCTCCGGGCGGTACACTTAAATATGGTTACGATATGCGTTTCTATATCACGGAGGTTCAGCTGGGTCACACTCCGTCCCCAACTGATAGCGTTGGGGATCCGGAGGGTTTGGGGAAGGATCTCGATTCTCAGGACGGCGGCACAGTCCATCACCTGCGGTAGAAAATACTCCTCACAGGCCAAGCCACCAAACCCTGAAGACGCCTCTGAGACTGTCGGGGACAGCGCAGCGGGACGGCCGCCGAACCCGCTGTGCTCGTCACTTTCCGCCACTCTTCGTGTGCCGCCGGATGGCTTCGGCCGTTCCCGTCACTCCTCGGCTCCACTCGGCTGTTTCCGCTCCCGACTCTCCCCGTTGTCGGGGTAACGCAAAGCATCGCGGAGCGAGTGCGGCCTGCGGCGGGGGCGGTGAGCGCGGCGGCGGGGGAGAGCGGGGAGAGCGGGCTCTACACGCAGCAGCCCGCGGCGTGTCGGCCGGCTCTTCATGGTTGTATCTGGCCCGGTCCGCGACAGAGGGGTTGATCGCGGTCAGCTGGAGGTAAGGGGCGCTTGAGCTGCTGGCGGCGGGGGCGGCCGAATCCACCCGCGGGCGAGAATGTGGTGGCGCGGCCCGCGTGTTTGCCTTCTCGGAGCCGTGGAGTTTGTGGAGCCCCTTGTTGTGTGCCGGCGAGTGGCGATCATGGCCCGGACGGGGGACACGCGCAGGGTTCGGTCACTCCAGGAGCTGCCCACGGCAGCAGCAGCCGGGGCTCTGCCTTGCACAGGCTCCCCACCCCTTCTCCCTCTGTGCGGGTGCGGGGTTCAACCGGGTCTTTGCTTCATCTGTTTTACTGGTTAGAGAAGATTGTACATGGTCATTAACCATCTTTTTGTAGCACAGAGCAGTTTTGTATTATCTTTTTTTTTTTTTTTTTTCTGGCGCTGGCTCTTTTAAACAATTTCAAATTTTAAAACCAGCATTTCTCATAGGTAGAGGTTAAAGGAAAGACCTTTGCTTACTTGGACAGAGACTCCTTTCACCAGTTGTGTGGTGACTGGGGGGCCGATGAGTCCACAGCTCCACAGGTACAGCAAACCAAGTTGCTGTCAACCTCGATGAAATGTGCGGATAACACTATGACAGAACATAAAAGCAGCTTTTTAAGCATTGTCCCCAAAGACAGAATAGCATATCTTTTTTTCCTGATTGTTGATGTTATTTTGTGAAATATGTGCCTGTGTTCTGGCTCACTGCTGTCATTTGCAGTCGTTAATGTTGTCTGTAGTGTGATGTTGTCAGTAGGGTGCAGTTGCAGTGCAAGCCGCAGGTTGAGCTTTGGGTGGCCAGAGCAAGAGGCTGTGAACTGCTGACTGCATAACACAGGGCATGGGGACCTGTGGCCCAGTCAGGGACGCTCAGAGGCACTCAGCAGCAGCTGACAACCCCCAGACCTTCCCTGCCCTTAAACTGAAAGGGTGTAAAAGCCCCGGGGATCCTTTGTTTGACATTCCTCCTTGGAATTACCAGCTTGAGCTGTAATTTTGCTATTGCACCAAAATGAAATTATTTTAATGATCCAGGCATCTGAGACTGCTATGAGAAACCTGTGGTGGAGCTGGTAAGGAAAGCTGGTTTGACTGTGGAGGTGTAGCTGCACAGGGGCCTTGGTCCCCGGTCAGGCAGTGTGAGAGTGATTGTCAGGGTGGCTTCTGGATGGCTGGACAAGGAAGTTGTCTTAAAAAGAACTTTATGGGATCTTGTAAGAAAGATGGATACAGACTTCTTACCAGGCCGTGTACTGACAGGATGAAGGACTAATGGTTTAAACTGGCAGAAGTTGTTTTATTGTGAGAAGAAAAGTTTTATTGTGAGGGTGCTGAGGCCCTGGCACAGGTTGCCCAGAGAAGCTGTGGCTGCCCTCAGATCCCTGAAGTGTCCAAGGCCAGGTTGGACAGGGTTTGGAGCAACCTGGGATAGTGTGAGGAGTCTCTGCCCATGGCAGGGGTTGGAACTGGATGAGCTTAAGGTCCCTTCCAAACCATGCTGAGATTCCATGAGGTCTAACCATTTTTAAGAATTGCCTGTGGGCTGTTTCAAAAGTGTCTGTCAGATGTATCTAATTTGATCTTTGAGATCAAGTGTGGGGGCTTGTTTATGTTCTATTCTAAAATACAAAATGGTTAACTTGTTCAGAAATTTTATTTTTTTTGAAACTTTGAAAAAATAGAACATGCTGGGTAGTTTGTAGAGGTGATGTTACTTGGTTTTCTTTTTATTTTTTGAAGACTTTGTTGAAGAGGCAGCTGTCAAAGCTACAGTTTAAATACATGAGCTAGCAGTAATCATGTGAGTAATGAATTCCCAAGATCACAGCAAGAAAATGGATATTGGTTCATTTACACCACTGAGGTTTTTTATGTAAGCCATTTATTTATTTGTGTGTAGCAGTCTGCTGCACAACTCTGTGTAGTTACTGTGATGGTGAAGAGTATTTTATATTTGGGGTTGTCCATAATTTACCCAACAGTATCACTGAGTCTTGTTTTAGTAAGTGCCAGTCTGCCATTTTAAATTTACACAGTTTTGGTTGAAAATTTTTTCTTGCTGTCTATTAATTCCAAAAGTTAAATTAATGAATTGAACAAGAGATGCAATTTGGAAGCTTGATAAACTTATTTCTGTCATTGAAGGGGACTGAAATATCTGAATAATAATAAGTAATATTAATAACTATAGATGCAAGGAACTGCTAAAAGTAGAAAATGATGTCTATAGAGAAGATATTACAGCTGTATGGCTTGATAAAACTGTTATTTTATATGAAATGTAGCTTTGTTTTCATTTAAGCATCTTGCATTTTTGTTTTAATCTGAAGTGAAATTCTTTATTATTTCAAATTTTGAGCCCATCCAAAGCTTATAGTCAAATATGGACTAAATCCTTCCTCTCTTAGAGGAAAATGAAACAGATAAAATAAGGAGTAAAGTAGTAGTATGGGCACAGAATTCTGGAACAGTACTGGAGATGTAAGAAAACATTTAAAATTCATGAAATCAAGATGCAAAACACTTCAAATTTTATTTGAATGGTTTGTTAGTTGTTTTTTTTTTTTTGAGTGGTGATAAAACTGGACCACACAATGCCACTGGGAATGCTGAGGATTTTGAAGGATTGTACAGATAAAAGTGAGTGGATCTTGTTGGAAGATGAAATGGTTTGTCCTTAGAGTGACTGCTCTTGTCTGCTCTCATATCCAGTAGTTGATGTTGTTCCTTGTACGTGTCAGAAGCAAGATACAGAACTCCCAATTTACTGAACAGAGTTGCCCACCTTTCTAAATTAAGTGCCTGGCAAATTAGTTATTTGAGGCACTGACA
Source organism: Melozone crissalis (assembly GCF_028551555.1). NCBI lineage: Eukaryota > Metazoa > Chordata > Aves > Passeriformes > Passerellidae > Melozone > Melozone crissalis. The sequence goes on from NW_026535790.1 coordinate 370,139, forward strand.
GAAGATTTAAAGAAAAGAGACCTTAAGAGTCTGTTGATGCCCATTTTACATGCTGGTGGCTCACTGCTGTGCATGTGTGTTCCTGTGGATTCTGAACTCATGGTTTACCTGTGCAGAAGAAAATATCTCTTGCCCTTAAATGTCACAGAAGTCTTTTAAACATTTCATGCTTGGGGGCTTTTTTGTGTGTATGTTCATTTGTGTTTTCTTGAGGATCTTGTTTTGTTTTTCACCGGTTCCTGGCAGGATTCTGTACCTGGGGAGGAGTAATCCCATGGACGAGTCCAGGTTGGGGAGTGCCCTGCTAGGCAGCATCCCTGTGGAGAAGGACCTGGGGGTCACCAGCTGTCCTTGACCAGCTGTGTGCCCTGGGGCCACGATGGTGGATGCTGGGGTGGGTGAGGAAAGACATTGTTAGTGGGCTGGGGAGGGGATCCTGCCCTTCTGTTCAGCCCTGGTGGAGCACGTGTGGAGCACTGTGTCCAGTTCTGGGAGCTGGGCTGTTGAGCCTTGAGAAGAGACAGCTGAGAGGGGACCTCATCCCTGTCTAACCTCATCCCTGTCTGTCAGTGTCTGCAGGAAAAGCTCAGGAGAATGGACCAGGCTGTGCTCCATGGGGCTCAGCAATGGCTCTAGAGGCAATGGGCGGAAACTGGAACATGGGAAGTTTCATCTAAATATCTTTACTGTGTGGCTCATTAGGCACTGAATAGGCTGCCCCAGAGAGGGTGTGAAGTCTCCCTCATTGGAGATATCCAGAATTGTCTGGACACAATCCTATGCCATGTGCTCTGGGAAGACATTGCTTGTGCAGGGAGGCTGGGCCAGTTGACCCAGTGAACTCTATGATTCACTGATTATTTGAGGAATTTGAGGTGTTTTGCTCCAGCTGTTTTTGTTTTGAAACTGAGCTGACTGGATCCCATGACACAAATCCAAAGACCATTTCTGTGTATAAATTATTACAAATTATTACTGATGCCCTTGATTTCTGACCCACAACACTGAAAAGGGTTTTGTTCTCATGTTCTTTACTGTGCAACAGCAGCACTTACTTTTTTCATTCAAATGTTTGCAACAGTTCCAATATAAATAGCAGATAGTGTGATTTCAACAGTACAAGCTCCACAGTGGTGACAACTGTTGAAACTTACTTTGAAAGCTGAGACATGAGACTTAACATAAAAGAGTTCAGTTTGTACATTAATTAACATCTTTGGATATGAAGCTGCTGGAAGTAGCTTTCTGGTAAATACTGAGTTATTTCAGAATCCTTTGAAGTAGGCCAGCACAAGCCACTGGTGAGAGACTTGGTACTGGCTTATGCACACTGGGCCTCTACAGAGTGTGAGGCTCAGGGTTTCTCCTTTTATTTTTAAATGCCACTCTGACATTGTCATGTCATGTAGTATATGCAACAAGATAATGCTGTAGTTTTGTTTTCCTTCTTGTTTTAACCCGTATATATGTCATTATATATAGTGCATAAATTCAATATAAATAGCATATATGTAGTGTATATGTATTATCTGCATAAACAAACCTGATAGAGATGTTTTTATTCCTTGTACAGGTGTGCAGTCTGAGACAGCTCCTGTTTTTATGGCTGTGTACGTGGATCATCGAACAGATGCTCCTGATTCTGTTGCCTCCACTTCCCATATAGCATGGCACCCACTTCATCCACTCCTGGCAGTTGCTTCCATCAGCACAGCAGGTGGGGGCTGTGTGGATATCTACCTGGAACAGGTGAAAAATCAACAACTTTGCTTTTGCTCTCGATGCAGAGTCACAGAATTGCAGGATGGTTTAGATTGGAAGGGACCTTTAGGATCACCTTGTCCCAACCACTTGCCGTGCGCAGGGACATATTCCATAGACCAAGTTGCTCCAAGCTGCATCCAACCTGGCCTTGAATACTTCCAGAGACGTGAGATGTGTGAGAAGTCACACAGCTTCTCTCAGCAATCTTTATCATTGTTCTAATTTAAAACTTCACATTTTTAATATCTGTTTTTGCAGGCTTACGTATCCTCCTGAAGTATCTCTGGGTTTTAATTACTGTCTGTGTCCTGTGCTATATGACAGATTCATCAGCCACTCATTATATGTATTTTTAAAAAGATCTTCATAAATTAAATTGATCTTTCCTTTGAAATTTGATGTTTGCAGTCTATAAGTCTTGTTTGTGATGATTACTGATTTGCTTTTTGCTTCTCATAGTGTGAGATTTTCAGACTTGTATGTAAATGAACACATGCTGCTGCTGCTTTTTAACTCTTAAGTGAATTGAGCATACTAAGAAATGGAAACTGAACAAATCACTCTACCACCTCAAGATTGAACTGATTTTCTGCCTGTAGACAGATATTTCTTTTGCATACTCTAACTTTTACATGGGAGCCTTGTGTAAGACTTTGGTTTGCATAATTTTAGAGAAGTAGCACTAAAAGTATCTAAGTCTGCAGCAGACTTACTGAAACATGTCTCTTAATACGATAGCCTATAAAATGTGTACTTTTCAAAGTGTATTCTGAAAAATTGTTATCCAAGTTTAAAAAATGGAAAAAGAAATACTTAGAGAGGTTAAATGATTTGCATGAAATATTCTTGTGAACCATGCCTAAAGGAGGATCTGCCTTTAAGAGCTGTAGAAGCATTAGATTATTCTATGCCCTTAGTGATGAGCTTTGTTCTTTTTCAATAGCTGGAACTTTTTTTTTACTTGGAAATATGCTTGAAGCCTTCTTATATCCTTTATATGGGAGAGAAAGCTTATATTGACTGGGCTATGGATTGGAAGGTTTGGTTGCTGAGTTTCCACTGGACTGAGCTCACACTGATTTTTGTTTGCAGGGAGAACACGTGCCTGATTGCCATGCTGAGAGAAGCTTTCAGGTCACATTACTTGCCTGGCACCCTTCCAGACCCATTCTGGCATCAGGATGGGAGACAGGAGGAGTTCTGATACTGAACAAACAAGACAAGGAGCAGCACACTGTACCCCCAAATCACAGCACCAAAATCACAGTCCTGAGCTGGAGTACAAGTGGTACCTGCCTTGTGTCTGGGGATGGGGTGAGTAGCTGAAATGCCATATGGGTTTGATGTGGGACACAGTCTTGGAAGCTCTGTAATAGGAAAAGATCATGGAAAGGAGATCAATGGGGAAGGGAGACTTGTTTGGGAGGGAAATTTCTTTTCCTTAAGTACAAATTAAAACTGATAGGGAATGAAATAAAGTCGTAGTGTTTTAATTTTTTCTACAATATTATTCTACAATTAAATAATTGCCATTCTTTAATTTTTCTTTAAATAAAATTGTGTTGGATCTCAGTGAGTGCTGAGCATTGATGAAGGTTTAAGGCTATTTCATGGATGGAGCAATTGAGGTATAGACCATTTGAATTCTTTTGCTCCTGTCCATGCACAAGTTTTAGGGCAGACTCAAGAATAGCTGTTGAGAAACAAATTCCAGCTACAACATATTCCTCTATACTGAGTGCAGAGCAGTGCTCACAGGAAGCCCATGTTAATCTCTCTTTTTCTGGTTTTATGAATGTCTTAATATTGTGTCAAATTGATTGTATTGGGAAATGTGACACACTATTTCTTGATGAACTGGTTGCCCTTTTACATAGTGAAGTGAGAAAGTAGCTATTGAATATTCAAAATTAAGTATTCATAGAAGATTCTGATTTTGCCAGTTCCTGAGTCAGCCAATGAAGAAAAAAAATGCATTTTTTTCCTGTATTTTCCCTGATTCAAACTTGAGCTTGCCCAAGAATTTCAGTTCTTCTCTTACGTATATGTTAGAATTCCCAATATTCTTATTGGGAGGAAAAGTTATTTTTATTCATTTTTTGGAAAGTTCTGCTGCTGCATTTGACAGAAATGCAAAAATTCAAAATTGAGTAAAAAGAGACTTTATCATCCTCTTTTTTAGAAAAGAGAAAGTTCTTCCCAGGCAAAAGATGGACACATCTCAGTGTAGCTGAGGCCTTAATCATAATAAGCCAGTACATTGATATAGACAGAACTTACATTTATGAACAAAATACTTTTCAAATTGATTTCAAACCAGTGTCACTATGCCATGCTCTGAGGTGTAGCACAGATATACTTCATTTCTTACATATTATCCAATAGTTTATACGTTTATTTTTAATATTTTTCCCATGAGGGTTTATTTTCAGGAAACTTCCATTAGGTGAGTCCTGCCAGGATCATGTTCTGCTTATATTAGAGGAAATTCTTTAGAAATAAGATAAATATTTGGATCCTGATTAAGTTTCTGTTTCACCTAGAGGCTGGTTGGACACTGGAAAGGCTCCCCAGGGAAAGCTCAGAGCTGCAAGGCTTCCAGAGCTCCAGGAGCCTTTGGACAAGCACTCGGGCCCAGGGTGGGATTGTGGGGTTGTCTGTGCAGGCCAGGAGTTGGGCTTGATGATCTGTGTGAGTCACTTCCAACTGAGCGTATTCTATGATTCTACCTTCACTAGGATTTCTGTCATTGTACATCCTGAAATGCAAGAAAATTATTTGAAAATAACTTCATAAAGTTGGAATAGGATACTCTGAAAATCAGAAGCTTTTATTTTGTCTTAAGTAAAAAGAACATGAGTGATTTCCACATTTTGATCACACAGAGGATCTAGGTGCTTTCTATAATGAAAGCCTATTTGTAAGGCAAATTGCTTTCATACCAAGTAACTAAAGCTTTATGTTTTTAAAAATTATTGGGAAGTTACAGGATGGAATCAGAGAATATCTCCATTTGGAAAGGACATTTAGATAGATGATAAGGTCAATGTCCTGTGTCCTTTAAAAATGTCATTTGAAAACAGATGAGTTCTGCATCCTTTCCAGTGTGACTTAGGAGAGGTTGTGAGCCTTTTTTGTTTCCAGTCTCCTGTGCTTCTAACTAAGAATTGAGATTGTGCAAGTCGGTTATCTGGATACAGGCTGGAATATCTAGAAGGAGGTGGAACGAAGGTCAGCAGCTTTAGAAAGCTGCAGGCTTTTCCTCCAGCTTATAAATGGTGCAGGTGATTTTAGTTGGGATCCTTGGAAATTGGTAGCATACAAAGCTGATGGAAGAGTGAGAGGAGGAGCCAACAAGGTTGGTTCATAGGATCCTGTGATGTTCAGAGGTAACTAGCAAACATTTTATGAACTGCAAGTATCCTCTTGGGACAGGAGTACAGCAGTGTCACGGTTGCACAGATGAGTGGCATTCTTTAACCTGCAGACACATAGCACTTAATAAATAGTTTTGGATGCTATAACTATTGCCATCTTACTGTTGAAAAGAAGTTAGAATCTTAGGAAAAACAGAAGGAAATGTTACTTTGGAAGGCCTCAGCTGCATCTTGTGTGGCTTCTAGTTAGAATTGTGAAGAATAAGTGACCATTGCTACCACTTCCAGGAAAAGGATGATACTTCATTGAAAACAATAAATAAAAATAGAGCGAATTCTAATACCACTTTATGGTTTTCTATCTCAATGAAATAAAATGAGATTGAATTTTATATTGAAAATTGTTGCTGGGTTTTTTATGTAGTGCTTACATGGAACGTTCCTAAATGCAATCTGGTTTCATAAGCATTAGCATAACAACAACAATAAATAATCTTCTTAGCATTCAAACTGTGAGGATATACTGTAAGTCAGTTTGTTGGAATTTGTCTCCACACTTTTTAGTCACCAGGGGTTTGTTGCTCCTCAGCTGCCACTGCAGGGTGTCAGTTATGTCAGCACCTGTGCCAGGCTCAAGGGCTGGCCTGTGGTGACCATTGTTGAGTTAATTAGCTAATCAGACTTCCTTTCTTTAGCATATATGATTTTTCTAGTTACTAGATTATTTTTCTAAAAGTAAGTTCTTGATTTTTCTAAAAGTAAGCTCTTGAATGTCTGCTCCGAAAGAGGAGGAAAGCTCCAGAAATTAAAAAATTCTGCCCTTAGTCTTTCTGCACCCTGTGACTTTACATGTCTAATCATATACCCATGCTCATCTACATCAGTTTTATATACACTTACTGAGGGATGCATATGCTCTGCTATCCTTTATTTCAATTGCTAAAAAATAAGCTATCAGACTACTTTCAAGAAAGAATGTGGAAAGGACATTATCAAGACAAATATTTACATCTGCTGCTTGCAGAAGAAAACTAAGACTGTTCCATGTAATTGCTCTGGCAGTGTGATTTAACTAAAAAAGGATAGGGCCAATAAGCTTTTTTTAGATAATTTGATTTTAAGGGAACAAATAATATAATGTTAAAGATAGCTTTGATTCCCTGTGGCTTAGTTTTAAGTGGGTGTAATTGTATGTGTCAACTAAACAAAAGGAAGGGTGTTGCTCCATCAATAAAACATTTATTTTTATGTGCAGTGATTAGCTTGAGTCTGAATTCTCATCTTTGTGCAAAGGGTAATGAATTAACTTGTCTTTTTCTAGCACGGTGTCTTGTGTCTGTGGAAAATGGACCATCGGGGCAGAGTGCAGGGTCCTGCCCTGGTTAAGCAGGAGTATGGGAAATGCTTGTGGCACTGTGTCTTTTGGCCACCCCCTCCTAGTGAGTGAGTATTGGCCCCATCAGAGCTCTGATAGACCAAGTCTTTGTCTTGTTCCACAGAAAGAAAGTCCTACCCACAAATAGACTATTTAAAAATATATTAAAATGTTCTTTTCCTAACTGCCCTATACTTCCTAGCTCTTCTCCTGCTCTGATAGCTGGCTCTGTGTCCTGTGTGCAGTAACTGCTCTTCTTTCTCTTCTCCACATCGTCTGTTGGTTGCTGTTGACTCTTCTGTCTTAGTTCTTCTAATTAGCAATATTGCTGATTGTGGAAAGCCATAAACACACTGGAAACACAATTATCATTATATTCTTGTCAAAAATAATTAAAAGTCAGTTCTTAAACATTATTATTTCTTTCCTGTCCAAGCAAGAAATAGGAAGCAGCTGTAGTGAAAAATAATAGTTCTCCTTGTCTGGGCTTTTCTGTTTCACATCTCTGAAAAAATAATGATGTGTCTTGAAAAAAAGGTGTAATGCAAATGAAAACTAATATTGAAATTTTGTTTTGTATTTTTTTGAGTCCGCCCTTTTTTCAATCAGTGTATGAAATATTTGTTCTCTTTATACAATATGCTTTATTAACTTCTCATCCATTCTTTGAGACTGAACCTACAGTTATGAAAAGAATTAGGTATGAAGTATCTCTCTTTTCAGGGACTTTGTACAGCTGGCAAAAGCAGCTGTGAGTGGTGATGAGAAAGCCTTGGATATGTTTAACTGGAAGAAAGCTGGAATAGGACCACCTCTGAAAACAGCAGTCCAGGAAGGACTCTCCTTCTTTATCACTTTGGCAGATGGTAAGAGCAAAACCACTTTTCCATTTGGCTGGCAAGTTGTTTCCTTAGAGCTTCAAAATAGCCCAGTGCATGATAGTCTTGGGGTATATTCATATATCCCTCATATTCATATATTCAGTAGGGTAGAGTATTCTATAGGAGTTGTAGAATGTTTGGTAAGAAATGAATAAAACTACTCATATCTTATCTTCAGGATGGTTTTGTTCACAAGGATACCAGAGGTACTGGGTTAGTCAGGTTCCGAAGAAGTGAGTATGGGGAAAACAAGCTCTAACACACAAGTGTAGATAAAATTAGCTTTTGTACAAAGCTTCAAAATAATGCATGTGTTCTTTTTTCTATAAATAGGCAAATTGTGCTAAAACATACGTCTTAAATTCTCAATTTTCTTTTCACTTTTTTCTCATGCTTTGAAATGATGCTTCAGTCTTACAGACCAACAAAAAGTCTGAGAATCTGTTTTGTTTAGTCTGCTGCCTAACAGTGTTTCTTCTCTGTATTTTCCTCTTCCTTGCCTTTTACTCTTCCCTGTCTTTTCCTATCCTTTTTAGTCTTCTGGATACTAGTTTGCTCTAAGCTAACTTTCTTCCCACCCCAAATTTTTTTGTGATACCATCTCTCAGTAATTTGCTCTCTCTGAACTGGAGCCAAAATGTGTGTGAGAAGTTGCATAATGGGTGTTTCTGGTAGGTGATTCGAGTCATCCTGTTGATTCAAATGTTAACTGTTCTGAAAAAGTTTCAGTTATGCTGATTCTGCAGCTCCGTTACAATTTGATTCAGTGTTGTACCAAAATTGACACCCCTTGTTTACACCAGTACGGCTTGCAGGAGGGGCATGGGCCAGCTGCGTGGTTGGTTTGCAGTGTACCTTCTTTTAATGTGTGAATACAAGCCTCTTTACTAGAAGGGTACCATTTAATGGAAAATGGACACAAGGTGCTTCATAAAGATACAAGGAGAGAAGCTTTAGGAAGCTGTGCCCATTCCGTCCTCACCTTCAAAGCCGCTGTTGTGATGGTGCAGAGCCCCATCTAGGGACAGGCTGTGTGTCCTGCAGGGGCTGTCCTGGGTTAGGAGGAAACGTCCTGAAAGGGGCATCTCCTCTGAAAAAAAGGCCGGTTTGCGGTACAGCCTCTTCCCATCAGACGAAAGGAATTTCTTGGAGAAAAGGGAAAAAACCTGTTTATTTAACACAGAGAGTGCACGCCGGCACGGGAACAAGAATGAGTAATATTAGATATGAAAACCTTCTCGCTGTGGAGAAAGCTGGTGGATTTGAGAGTCCTGCTTGGCTTCTCCCGAGGTCCGGAGCCGGGTGTCCCTGCAGCCTCCCCCCTCTGGCCTGCGGCGTGGGACTCCTGGTGATGGCCTGGTGTTTTGAGCTGGAGCAAAGCCAAACAGTTCCAGAAGAAGAAGCCACAGTCCCGGGAAAAACTTCTTGACTCAGCTAACAAATAAAGCTAGCTACAAGCAAAAGAATTTAACTGTAAGCTAGGTCTGAGAGAGGGGGAGAAGCCAGGGGAATTCTTTCATCAGTTTGTATTCAAACACAGACTGTCCCCCGGTCTTTCTCAGGAGAGAAGAACCTGTGTCTGGGCATAAAGTAGATGATAAAGTCACCCCAAGACAGCCTCTTTGTCATACTTCTCAAATTTCAATCAAATTATACTGTCTGACTGTTCCTTGTGAGCAGCTTCATTGCTTGGGTTGGTTTGAGTGTATGTATTTTGGACTCAGTTTTTAATCTAGTAATGATCTGCTCTAACTCCCAAATGTCCTGAGAAGAACTTGGAGGTGCTGGTGAGTGAGAGCTGGACATGCCCCAGTTGTGTGTGCTGGCTCCCAGAAATACTCTGTGTGCTAGGCTGATCCCACAGTATGGGCAGCAGGGGAGGGGGGGATTTTGCACCTCAGCCCCACTCAGGTGAGACCCCGCTGCAGAGTTGCCTCCAGCTCTGGGGTTATCAACACAGGGGTGACATGGAGCTGTTGGAATGAGTCTGGAGGAGGCCATGTAGGTACATCATGGACTGGAGCCCCTCTGCTCTAGAGTTAGGCTGTGAGAACCTGGAGAAGAGAAGGCTTCAGGGAGAGCTCAGAGCCCCTTGCAGTGCTTAAGGGGGCTCCAGGAGAGCTGGAGAGGGACTTTGGAGGGCTTGCAGGGACAGGACAAGGGAACGGCTTCCCACTCCCAGAGGACATGGTTAGATGGGATATTGGGAAGGAATTGTTCCCTGTGAGAGTGCTGAGGCCCTGGCACAGGGTGCCCAGAGAAGCTGTGGCTGCCCCTGGATCCCTGGAAGCATTCAAGGCCAGGCTGGATGAGGCTTGGAGCAACCTGGACTAGTGGGAGGTGTCCCTGCCCCTGGCAAGAGGATTAAAAAGAGATTCATTTTTAAAGTCCCTTCAAAACCAAAATGTCCTGTGATTTAAGAAGATGAGGATATCTATGCAGGGTTTTATTGCAGGGAGAAAATAAAGCAGTGGGACAGGACTTGGATCAGCCATAGAGTGGCCACAGGCCCAGCACAGAGAGCACCTCCTGTGCTGGATGCTGCTGGGGCACCTGGATTCTGGGCCTCTCATGACAAGAGAGACCTTAAGGGGCTAGAGTGTGTCCAGAGAAGGGAACAGAGCTGGAATAGGGTCTGGAGCACAAGTCTGATGAGGAGCAGCTGAGGGAGCTGGGGGGGCTCAGCTTGGAGAAAAGGAAGCTCAGGGAGGACCTTCTGGCTCTGCACAACTCCCTGATGCTCAGGCAGGTGGGGATTTGGGCTCTGCTCCTAGGGAGCAAGGAGCAGGACAAGGGGGAACAGCTTCAAGTTGTGCCAGGGGAGGGCAGACTGGTGGAAGGAATTTCTTCGCAGGAAGGGTTGTTAGGCATGGGAATGGGCTGCCCTGGGCAGTGGTGGAGTGATCATCCCAGGAAGTGTTCAAAAATGACTAGATGTGGCACTTCACTGTATGGTTATTGGGTGTGGTGCTACTTGGTCAAAGGTTGGACTTGATGATTTTGGAGGTCTTTTCCACCCTTAATGATTCTGTGATTCTATGATTATAGAGTAGTACAACTTAATGACATTATAATGGCTTTTAAAATGTTGATGGGTGCATTAGTTACCGATGTCAGTGTTTTTAGAAAAACACTGTCCCATTTGCCAGTCAAATTATGGATTAAAGCTGAATTTGGTGTGTGGTGCAGTGTTTCCTAAGCAATGAAGAACTTCAGGTCTGCAGTTTTCCATCATCTCAACTATGCTGTAAATTGAACCAATTCTTAGCTGCCGTTCTTCTTTCACAGATTTTTTTTCTAAGACTGAAGGTTTCAGATGCTATCATTCATACAGAAAGTTTATTTGCAGTTTAAAATTATTTAAAGTATTCCCTTTTGGATCTTCTAAATGGGGAAAAATATGCTTTGGTTTATTGCTCTGGTCAGCTATTGTACTGTCTATCCTGAGAGGAACTAGAAAATGAAAGAATTTTTGTTATTTTTACATTTTCAGCACTTGAGGAATGTTTTATTAAGGTAGAGAGCATCAGCTTTGGCTTTTGTAGCTAAAAGATGTCAACTAAAATCTGCACCTGATTTATTTGTCCTTCAGGTTCTGTGCACTATGTGAATGAGAAAGGCAAGACAAGGCAGGTATTGTCTACGGACAGTCTGGTCCGAAAGCTCCTGTTGCTGGAGGAAAGAGATGTTTTACTTGTAATAACAGAGACTCTGCAGTTGTCTTTACATGCAGTTTCTCCTGAGGGAGAAGCAGAAGAGCTCATGAAGGTAAGAGTCATACTACAGGATAAAGTTGCAATATTTATTCTTTATAAGTTTGTTTCGTTTTTTGATTATCACTACTTTGCTTTCAAATGAATCAACTCTCATATTTGTTTCTCAGATAATGTATTGATGAGGAAGCAAAAATAGCTTATCTAAAAGTGGAATAGAATGATGTGGTACTGAACTTGGAAAGATGGTTTTCATCTTTTCTTCCTGTTTTTTCATAGTTCTTTTCATTTTGACCCTATCTTAATTCTTTTACACTTACTTTCAGTTTCTTAGTGAATTACAGAAAAATTGGAAATTCCAGTTGTCCTGGTTGCAGAGGTGGGTGGTGCTTAGCACCATGTAGGTGCAGCTAAGTTATTCTATACCACCTATATCATCACTGTTTTCGTGGAGAAAACACACACACCCCATTAAGTGGGCACCATTCTGCCTTGCTCTCTCTCATGGGGAGGTTGTCAGCATCAGCCCTGCAGACTCTGTCTTCTGCCCCTGCCATCCACCCTCTTCTGTTTTCCCTGAGACACTATGGAATATGGTGCTGAAAGGAAAGCAGCAGAACACAGAACTGATGTATGTTGTATGGCAGCACTAATGGGGAGACTGGGGGCAGGGAAGGCCCCCAGTCCAGCCCAAGGGAGCCCAGCCGAGCCCAGTCCAGCCAAGCCCATTCCAGCTAAGCCAGGCCAAAAGGAGTGCAGCAGAACTTCAGGGAAGTGGCAGCAACCTGTAGGATCAACGCCCAGTATGGCAGAGCAGTCCAGCAATGGTGCAGGCACTTGTGTGGAACTGAGCCTAGAAGGGCATCCATCTTGGATGACCCAGTTTTGGGGAGGGTCTGTTTGCTGTTGCTTTTGTTGTCTTGGTCTGGGAGGGGCGGGAAGCCTCTTGCCATACTGCCTTTGTTTGCGACAGCATGTGGGAGCCTGGGGAAGTCATGTGGACACAACCTATGGGGACCACCATTTTGGTTTTGGTCTCAGCAGCCACATAAAATTAATTTTTTGTGGCTGAAGCACTTTCAGTTTTTGGATATTTTTTTAAATTCATATTGCTGTTTCTTATTCCATTGCTTTTTGCTTTCAGTAAATTATCTCAATCCATACTCTCTGCGCGTCTCCCTCCCTTACCGGAAGGGGCAGGAGAAGGGCCATGGCTTATTTGGCATTTAATTTTTTGCTGGTGTTAAGCCACCACATTTAATTGGTGCCCAAGGTAAGGCTCAAGAGGATTGAGATAACTTGGATCTAAGCGTTTGTGTTCTAGGTAGAGAGCTCCCTGGTTCTAGTGTTGCTTTGTCTGATTCCTAACCCTGCATATGCTCCCGTATATGCCCCATGTATCCACCACAGTGATCTGTTTCACTGTGTCCTGGGAAGCATGCCCTCATTGCTATGTCTGATAGGTTTCCTCTGTCCAGTGTACACCATGTTAAGATTTAGGACAGAGATTTCTACGGAAGTTGTCCATAAACATGTCCTGGGATGGATAGTCATTAGTGGTGTGGCATGTAGGAGAAAATGGGCCAGCTTTTGAAAGAGTACTCTACTCCTGGTTTGGAAGTTCACCCCTGAACAACTACAGGGCCCTGATAAAGTGTTTGAAAGAGAATTGCTGTGGCAGTTCCAGAGAGGTGCAAAGTTATGGAATGTGCTGGACCGTGGCTACTATTTATTGGACACTGCTTGTTTTTATACAGCACCCTCAGAGGGAGGAGGAGGAAAGCAAAGCAGTAGGCACTATGGCCATTCAAACTGCAGCTTACCCACAAGAGCAACCTGTGCTAAGAGCCTGTATTCAGAAGAAGAAATCCAAGACCAAATCAGTTCATGTAGTGAGTGATGAAAAGGAAGCAGGGCCTTCACAACAGGAGGAAGAGACAGGGCCAGAGATAATCACCCAAACCCTATCCCTGAGTGAGCTGCAAGACATGCAAAAAGATTTCTCACTCCAGTCAGGTGAGCCCCTGGTGGCCTGGGTGCTCTGATACTGGGCTGTCGTGGCCTGTGATGTGAAATTAGATGGTAGTGACACTTTGCAACTGGGATCTGTGTCCTGGGAAGTATTGACCACAGGATTGGGAAAGGACCAGAAACTCTCAGCCTCTGGATGCATCTCCTGTCAAATGTGAGGGGAAGGTTTCCTTGGAAAGATGACCTTTTAGTGCACTGAGACAAGTGGAACACTATGGAGCAAGGTATCTGATACCTGAGAGAATTAGCTGTGCTGGAGATAATATTTTTAAGTAATGAGCAATTCCTTACTAATCCAGACAATATCCAGTGTTTGCAAAACATACAGCAGAAATTCTTACTGAGTGTGCTGATGTCATATGCCAACTCATTGGGAGTGATGTCATAGAAAGAAGGAGAACAAAACATGGACTATTTGGTTACCAAACCTCAGATATATGAAGAAGCTATCTCCACCCCATTATGGGCCCATGTCTCCTCAGTGGAAAGACTGACAGAGGATCTCCAGAAATTAAAAGAGGAAATTAAAGAGAAAATGTCTCACACCCTGCCCTATGCTATTACAAAATGCTGCTTGTTGGAAGACCTCAAACCTTCACTTTTCTATGATTATTTTCTTTTTATCTATGACAGAAAAACACTGGACACGTGTATTACAGCAGTGTCCACTTCTTATTGATCATTACTTATGTTTGACTAGAAGTAAGATTTGGAATTTCACATTTTAAAGCAATCTTTATTAAATTCTAAGAGAAGTTCTAGTGCAAGAGTAAAATACTGCTCCTTATCTACTTAATTAACCCACTCCAGGATTTCTCCTGTTAAATTTATACATTGCAGTCTCGATGCATTTTATGGTGATCATTGTCAGAATCATCTGAATTCACTGTCTGAATATGTCTGAATTAACAGATAGGTCTAGTTATTTTCATATTTTTACTGTTTAGCCAAACTGTGCAGTTCAGATGCTCAGTGTCCTTCAGTGTGCTCCTCTGACCTTCTGTAAATGTATTTATTTGCTAATGGTTAACAGGTGAAGTTGAGTGGGAAGACTGGTCATTCTGCAGACATGATTCTGGTAGACCATAGCCTGGTTGTTACAGCACTCGGTGAGACAGTCATCAGGTAAGAATGAAAGTTGTTCTGGCTGCCCCTAAGAAGGGCCAGCTAAAAGGTACAGTCTGCAATGAGCTGAGAATTTTGCTGAAATGTTGGTTGGGGATTTTTTACCAATAATGAAAAAATCCCAGCATTTCCTAATTTTGTTTGTAAAAGTAAGTAGAGAAATTAAATAATTTTTTTTTTCTCAAGGACAGAAACTAATTTGATATGGATTGATTTCTCTCTAGTTATTTCGTTTTGTCAGGCAGTGCTACCTATTCTGTTCCTTCCTTTAGTGCTGTTACTGGTTTATTCTGAAAATAAATCCAGGTTGGGGTTTTGCATGAAAATGCAGCCCCTTTGCCATTCTTGCCTTTGTTACTTTCTGATCCTTAGGATACTCATGGCATCAGCAACCAGAAAGAAATTGCTTACTTTTCAGGACATTTATTTTACTGTAATATAAGACAAGTATTTAAATTACTTATTTCCCTAATCCTTCAAAGTATGTTGCTTTGCCATGCTGTTATGTTACTGTGTTCTGTAGTTTTACCTTTTTTGCAATGTTATCTACCTTGTCTTTACTATGACCTGCTCTACCTGTTCCTCTAACCTTTGGGAGGATGGGAGTGTTCCATTAATATCAGTATTTCCCTTTATTGAGCCTCTGTCTGCTACTATCAGACAGAATCTTTTGTTCATTTTGTGAGAATGCAATAAAGACCAAGTATCAAGAAGGAATAACTTCATGGCAGTATTTAGTTGTAGAAAATAAATCTGGAATCCAAAGGACTACTGACTAACCCAGGAATATTCTTAAAACAGAGGAGAAGCATAATTAGGGAGGAAGAAAATTGCAACTGGCCCTCACTTCTTTCATTTTTTTTAAAGCTGCACTTGCTTCTGACTTCTTTCTTCCTAGGAGAATATCCCAAAACATGCTGCAGATTAAAAACTCAGAGGAAGAGGAGGAGATTGTTAAGGAATTCACACTCCCCAGGCAGCTTCTGACAATTTAATTTTAAAAATTAAATGATCTAGGTATTGTGGAAATAGTAAGTTAATGCCATGTACAGCATCCTATTGACTGGGTTTGGCAAGACACTTGGAATGAAAAGCATTTTTAACACTCTTGTTTTGTGTGCCTTAGGTTCTGGGATTTGGATCAAGATGAGAACTATGTGCTCTCCCTAGATATGCAGTTTGGCTTTGAGGGGGGAGAATGTATTAACTGTGTCTCTTACTGCAGTGCTAAAGGTGAGAAATAACGTGGCAGCTGTGATCTCTGGTGCCAAACCTTGTCAAACCTCAGCCTTCCATGCCCTGTAATAATTTCAGTATGTTTGTCTTGTGACTGAGGATCTCAGTGGTAGTATGTGACATTGAAGATTTTAGTTTGGATCGGAAATATGCCTTGAAAGGTGCAGGGAAATAATTCAATACTCTTGGACTCACTGAGGAGCTGTCTTGTGGCATATGAGCTGGATTCCCTTTGACACCAGTACCCCTGGAGTGCCCCTAATGAGCTCCAGCATGTTTTGGGCATTCAGTCTACAAGGCTGCACTACCGCTAATGCAGAATAGAGCTTAGTGACGTGTATCGTGTATGTGCCTGGTCCTTACAACAGATCCTTTCTACAGACCTGCTCCTGGGCACCACCTTGTTTGCTAGCATAGGCACAGTTGATATCTGCTGCAGTGCTTTTCAGTGGTTGGTTGCCCAAAGTGACTACAAAACTAGCTATTTAAAAATAAACACAAGCCATTGGAGGAATGGCTGAGACTGAGGGGTGCATGCATGGAGCAGCTTCCTCATGAGAGGTGGATCCGACCTCTGGTTTTTGTGAGCAGTGACAGGACCCAAGGGAATAGCCATAGCTGTGTCCAGCCAGGGGAGGGTTAGACTGCATATCAAAAGTTTCTCCCCCCAGAGGGTGGTCAAGCACTGAGCACGAAGTGGGGACAACCCCAAGGCTGCCAGAGGTAAAGAAGTTTCTGGACAACACTCTCAGGCCCATATTGGGATTGCTGGGACTGTCCTGTGCAGGGCCAGGAGCTGGATTGGATGACCCTTGGGGACTCTTACAGCTCTGGATATTCAATAGTTCTATATTTTAAGAAAAGGTTAAAATGAAGTAATTGTCTGATGCATTTAAAAAATCACTTCATCTGGTGGCTTAGAAGATGCACCTTACCATGTGGAACTTCTCCCATTGTTTCTTCAGAAAAGTTCTCCAGTGCAGGACTAGGATGTTGGTTTGCAGTGAGGAGACAAATGCTGCTGCTGGAAAGTGACTTCTCAGTACCCGAGAACCAGAGCTTGCTGCCTGTTACATTGTGTAATGTGGGTTTGTTTTTCTGAAGCCCGAGATGAAATGCCTGAAGTGTTTGTGAATGGCAGGTATCTTGGCAGCTGGAACCAGCAAGGGGAGAGTAGCAATGTGGAAGAAAGCAGCAGGATCTCATCAGAGCACATGGGCTTCGGAAGGCAAGGAGAAGTGGAAGTTCCAGGCATCTACAGAACTTGAAGGAAATGTCACTCAGATAAAGGTAAAAAAGGAAAGAGCCTCCTTGAATGTTAGTGGACTTCACAAACCTTAGATGAAAAGATCATCTTTGTGAAACCAGTGAACATGATCTCTGTCATATGGGTATGTGTTCCAGCAGAGGCTGGTCCTCTTTCAGAAGTAGGAGGAAAACCCCTGAGAATCAAGTAACTTTTAAAATTGGATGGGCAGAAATACTCCCTGTTTGTAGCTAGTCTCTCCATCATATGGCTTGCTGGCAAAACCTTTGGATTCAGCTCCCTGAAATTATTTTCTGGGAAAAAAAGGATTATCAGGAATGTCAATTTTACTTAAATTTATTAAAAAGACAAGAAAATCTGACTAAATGAATGATTTTATTAGTTAATGGTTTTTTTCTATTGTCACTTTTTCAGTGTGAAGTTTCGTCTCACTGGTAGTTGTGAAAATAAAAATATATATTTACAACCAAATATTCTTTGGTGAGATGTGCCATCTAGAAAGGAATACTATATATTTTAACATATTGTCTGTTAAATGTCGGGATGCAGCATTTTTATTTATTTGGAATATTTTGTCACAATGAGGTTAAACATTGTCATTCTATGCCTAATAGCATTTTGATATGCTTAGAAGAGAAATGCTGAGTGTAACAATCATAAATTTAAATTTAAAAAGTTTTATATTAATGAACAGCTTTTTTTTTTGCCACCAGCATTCTGCTAAAAAGGCAAAGCTTGTGCTTTAGGTTCTCCAACATCTTTGGTTGTTGGGTTTTATACCATATTATTAGGTTTTTTCAACTTTTGAGTGTTTCTGTTATACTTTACATCATTCTGTTGCTGTGCTTCATATGTGAGAACAATTCCCATTATTTTTATAAGGAAAGAAAATCAAATATATCTGGTGACTTTCACGAGAAAGTAATTTTATATTTGCTATTATTCTGTTTTCTCATAAGAGTGGAAAGTATTTTAAAAGCAATGGTATTTGCTTGCTCTGTGTTGGTATAGAGTGAGGGTCTGTAACACCATTCTACTTACAAAGTTAAAACAGAAGTGCTGTGAAAATGGAGAATCCAAGTGTTTTATTAACAAGCTTCAGTAACAAAAGATCCAGGATACAGGAAATAAAGTGTGCCGTAAGTATCTCGTACATCTCCTAATAGACACAGGTGATTGTGTCAGCTTTCCCATTCAAGCCTTTTCCAGGTAACAGGATATGGAGCACTGTCCAGAAATAGCACATCCCCTGCAGCCCCTGTAACTACTCCGAAGGGGAAATTGGTCATTGGGCTTTTTTATTGTTTTTTGTTTGTTCTGTTTTTTTGGTTGTTGTGGGGCTCAAGGGCATTGAGAGGAAAGGGTGAAAAGAGAATAATAATTCTTGAGTAACCCATTTGTGTATTGGATGTAGAAACCTTGTTGGGCAGTACTGTGTGATCTAGCCTACCCTGGTTTGGTTGGCATGTGATCATGGCTATGTTTTTCCTGTTTGCAGGTCATTTATTCAAACATGGGTCCTATAACTTAGGCCATTGTGGCTGTTACCCTGTTTGTAGAATGCCTCAATAAGGTGAGGAATTCAGTGCTTGTAAACTTCTGAAATGTGGGCACAAGGCTATATAACTGTCACACATGAGGTCTGGATCTTTGGGATTTCCTTAATAATGCTACCTACTGAGAGGAAGCAACACAGGAGGGAGTTTTCTCCCAACCCTTCACTCACTTCTTTGGGCCTACCACAACAGCTTCTGAAGAGTTAAATTTCCCTTAGAAGTTAAAGATATTTTCTTTTAATGTTTTTTTTCAGTGAGGTCCATTCACCATTCAGAAACAGAGTGAGGTTACCTTGTGTAGCTGCCTCAAAACCTGCCGCAGAGATTGGGGACACTGCCCAGCAAAACCACTGCAGTCAGAGGGAAAGGTGGATAGCACAGTAGTGAAACAAAGATGTTACAAATGTCCGGGTTCCAGCTAAACCACAGGGGCAGCCACGGCCCTTTGCAGTGAGGAAGGATAAACCAATTAGGTGTGCCCAGCTCATGATGATGCAGAACCAGGGCCCTCAAAGCCAGCAGAGGAGCCTGAGATCATCACTGAGTCCCTGTTGCTTGACAGTCTGCAGTCTGTGAAAAGACATTGCGTGATTAGGGGGCGAGGCTTTTTTGGCTTGGTTGATTCAAGTTTGGGACTTTACACGTACAGGCATGCAACTTGATGGTACCAAAACAAGACTTGGGACCCTTGGCCAAGGGTGTGGCCATTGAGCAGGCGTTCGTGAGGGAGTCAGGACCCCTTTCTTTCTGGGAGTGGCTTCTAGCAAATGTAAGAGAGATTTGTTTACAGGGCCAGACTGCAGGAGCACCATTATAAAAAGCCATGCAAGACCATGGAGGAAGGATCCAATGCCTGAGAAAAGTGGCAGTGTTGGAGATACTTCTTGGGAGGAATGGACATCATGATAATGACCCTAACGAGGTCAGGTGCAAATGTGGTGGAGTCTGGCACATCAGGGGCCGTCTGAATACTCCAGTTTAATGGCAAATATGCATCTCAGGGGCAACCAAGAGACAATGGGCTCTGTAGCAAGCAAACTTAGGAACTATGAGAGTAGGGTCCAAGGCCTGATGCAGACCCACATCTCTGCTGTAGAGACATTGGTTGAGAGTCTCAAGGATGATAATAAGAAATTCAGGGTGAGATGCTTACCTGTAGCACCAGTGCAAATCAGAGTCCTTGAAGTCATAATCAGATGCCCTCCAGAGATAGACAGCAGGTATGCTTTACAAACTGACTTAAGATATTTCCTACTCAACCATGAAGAGGACATGAGATGGTGGGACAGGAAACCTACCCATGTCCTGGTACCCTGAATACAAGAACTGAAGGAGAAAGGAAAAGGGAAGTCAGTGAGAGTGAGTGCAGTGCCAGTTTCCCATGGGCAAGTATCTGACCTGCTGGAAGGTACCTCCCATATGTATTCACAAGGACTGGTATTAGAGGGGTCCTGCCTCTAGCCAGGTAGGGGCACCAGGGGACCACCATGTGTACTGGACTATGTGGATATGATGGCCTGGCATGTGAAACCCACAAGAGTACAAGGCTTTAGTTGACACTGGTGCTCAATGTATGTTAATGCCACCAGGATGTGTGGGATCAGAAACAGTCTCCATTTCTGATGTTACAGGGGGTTCTCAAGAGCTGAGGTTGTTGGAAGCTGAAGTGAGCTTGACTGGGAAGGACTGGCAGAAGCACCCCATTGTAACTGGCCCAGATACCCCACGTATTCTGGGCATTGACTACATTAAAAACGGATACTTTAAAGACCCAAGAGGACATTGATGGGCTTTTGGAATTGCTGCTGTGGAGACAGAAAGAACTAAACAGCTAAACACCTTGCCTGGACTCAGCCAATTCTTTTGGTTAGGACTTTTGAAGGTAGCAAAGCAAGTACCAATTGCCACCTCCACAGTGCATCACCGGCAGTATCAATAAATCAAGGTGCCATGATACCCATTCACAAGATGGTCCATGAGCTGGAGAGCCAAGGAGTGTTCAGCAAGGCCCACTTGCCCTTTGGCTCCATTGGGCCTGTGTGGAAGTCTGATGGGGAATGGAGATTGATAGTGGACTGTTGTGGCTTGAATGAAGTTACACCATCACTGAGTGTTGCTGTGCTGGTAATGCTGGAGCTCCAGTATGAGCTGGAGTCCAAGGCAGCAAAGTGGTACGCCACTATAGACATTGCTAACGCATTTTTCTTCATTCCTCTGGCAGCAGAGGGCAGGCCTCAGTTTGTCTTCACATGAAGGGGTGTGCAGTACACCTGGAACTGACTGCCCAGAGGTGGAAGCGCAGCCCCATCATCTGCCATGGACTGATCCAGGCTGCACTGGAGAAGGACGAGACTCCTGAACATCTGCAATACATTGATGACATCATTGTGTGGGAACAAGGCAGCAGAATTCTTTGAGAAAGGAGAAAAGATCATCCAGATTCTCTTGAAAGCTGATTTTGTCATCCAAAAGACTAAGGTCAAAGGACCTGCTCGAGAGATCCAGTTCCTAGGGATGAAGTGACAAGACGGATGGCGCGATGCTCACCGAGGTCATCAACAAGATCACATCAATGTCTCCACTGACCAGTCAGAAGGAAACGCAAGCTTTCCTAGGTGGCATAAGTTTCTGCAGAGTTTGCATCCTGGAGTACAGTTTGTGAGCCCTCTTTACCCGGTCACCCGCAAGAACAGTTTCCACTGGGGCGCTGAACAGCAGCGAGCTTTTGCCCAGATCAAGCAGGAAATCACTCATGCAGTGGCCCTTGGCCCAGTCGGTACGGGACCAGAGGTGAAGAACGTGCTTCACTCTGCAGCTGGATACAGTGGCTTGTCCTGGAGCCTTTGGCAGAAGGTGCCTGGGGAGACTCTGGGCCAGCCACTGGGATTCTGAAGCCAAAGTTACAGGGGGTCCACAGCCAACTGCACCCCAAGAGAGGAGATCCTGTTAGCCTGTGAGGGAGTTCAGACTGCCTCAGAGGTGATTGGCACAGAGGCACAACTTCTCCTGGTACCCTGACTGCCAGCGCTGACTGGTGGATGTTAAAATGAAAGGTTCCCTCTACCCATCACGCCACTCATACTATGTAAAGTCGATTGCCTTGCTTACACGGCATGCCTGTATTGGAAACCCAGATCACCCTGGGATCTTGGAAATAATTATGAAGTGGCCTCAAGGTGAGGATTTTGTTCTGACAGATGAAGAGCAGAAATAGGTGATGTAAGCCAAGGAAACTCCACCATACAATCAACTGACAACTAAGAAACAAGCTACACTCTTTTCAGTAATGATTCCTGTCACATTGTAGGAATGAACTGAAAATGGAGCCCCATGTGATAAGTTACAGAAGGTACCAAAGGAGAAGGTAGGTCAAGCCAGTTTGTGCAACTCAAAGGCGTGCAGTTGGCCCGGGACATTGCTGAATGAGAGAAGTGGCCAAAGAATTACTTTTATACTGACTTTTGGGGATTGACATATGCTCCATGGGGGTGGCTGGACAGATGGAAAAAGATCAACTGGCAGTGTAGAGGAAAACCAGTCGGGCCTTGCTGAAGAATGGCAAGACACTGCCATTTGAGTGGAGAAGCTACCTGTGAAAGTGTGTCATGTGGATGCCTATGTCCCCAAGTGTCAGGCTAATGAGGAGGTGGAAAATGAACAGGTGGATCAGGCTGCAGAAATTGAGGTGTCACAGATAGATTTGGACTTGCAACTCAAGGGAGAGCTGTTCCTAGCTGGATGGACCACGATGCCTCAGGCTGTCAGGGCAGAGGTGCCACCTATAAGGGGCATGAGACTGAGAGGTGGATCTAACTGTGGACAGCATCTCCCAGGTAATCCATGGTAGTGGAATGTGCACTGCCATCAAACAGGCCAAGCAGGTGAAGTCCCTATGGTATGGTAGGTGGTGATCCAGTATAAGTATGGGGAGGCAGAACAATTACATCGCACTGCCTCAAACCTGCCAGGGAAAGAGCTACATGCTCACAAAGGCAGAAGGCACCACTGGATGGTTGGAAACCTACCCTCTGCCTCACACTACTGCCTGAAACACCATTCTGGGCCTTGAAAAGCAGGTCCTTTGGAGACATGGTACCTCTGAGAGGATTGAGTCAGACAATGGGACTCATTTCAAGAACATTTTATTAAACACCTGGGCTAGAGAACATGGTATTTAGTGGGCATACGACATTCCTTACCATTCAGCGCCTGCTGGGGAAATTGAGCAGTGCAATGGACTGCTAAAAACAACATTGAAGACAACATGAGGTGGGACCTTCAAGCAGTGGGATCTGCACTGAGCAAAGGCTACAGGGTTAGTTAACGCAGACGTTCCACTAAGCGAGCTGGCCCTGCCCCATCTGAACCCCTGTGTACCGCAGATGGCGATAAGATTCTAGTGGTACATATGAGAGGTATGTTAGGAAAGACTTATTTGGATGAATTCTGCCTCAAGCAAAGACAAAGACATTTGTCAGTTTGCCTTTGCTCAGGGACGTGGTTGCACTTAGTAGGTGGTGCAGAAACATAACATATACCTCAAAGGGACCTTGTTTTGGGGTGAACTGTCTGATGTTGTACCTGTATCCATATCTGCATGTATATATGTATATAATTAGGATAATGCATGAATGTCTATAGTTAAAAAGTGTAAGTTCAATGTAACATGTTGGTATGGGAAAAAAATTTGGGGTGGATAATGTTGGGGGTTAGGTTTTCTCAAAGGAATTGCTTCCCATTTGTTGTCTTCCTGAGGCCGCCATTCGCCCTGGGGAGGCTCAGGGCTCACCTTGGAGCATCCCCTGGAGCCCTGGGGCAGCCGCTGCAGACCCTCTGCCTCGCCCCATGGTGCCCCCCGCTGGTTGGGGTCATAACTGCAACCAAGGGGAAAATGCTTGACTGGTGGGAAAACTTGCAGGGGTTTTTTTGTTGTTTTTTGTTTGTTCTGTTTTATAGATATATATTTTCTAGTAAAGAACTGTTATTCCTTTTCCCATATTTTTTTCCTGGAAGCCCTATATTTGTGAAGTTATAATAATTTGGAGGGAGGGTGCCATCTTTCTATTCCAGGAACGTTCCTGCCTTCCTTGGCAGACACATGTCTTTTAAACCAGTACACTGGATAACAAGCATAATAGTTTGAATCTGTCATATTTCCCAGTCATTTCCTATAGTTTGTATTTAGATAGTAGGATTTAGAATAAATATTTTCATATATATGCAGTCCTTTCCCATGTTACTTCTCTTGTGACACTGCTGTGACAATTCAAGACTAGAGATAAAATTGTGTGGTTTTTCTTTTCCCATTATATACAGTGGGGGTCCCGAAAAAACCTGCTGGCAGTGAACAACATCAGCTCTGTGGTGATCCTCAGTGAGCAGGCCATGTTGGCACACTTCCATCAGCAGGTGGCCGTGGTACAGGTGTCTCCCAACCTCTTCAATGTGACGATCTTCAGCACAGGAGCCACTCACAGCCTTCGTGTTGACATGAATGCTAGTGGAGTCTTTGCTACTCAGGTTAATCGGTTTGGTTTTTTTTGTTGTTGTTGTTTTTTATTTGCCTAATCAGTTGCCTGGTTAGGTTTATCAAGACCAAACTTCCTAGGTCTTTAAGATAAGTATTTTTTTTTTAATATTCAACATAGTGTGTTATGAAGGTGTTGTTGTAACAGTAGCAATGGTGCTGCAGTGGAACTGGTTTTTTCTAAGATAGAACAGGGACTCAGAAATGCTCTAGGGTGCTCACCAGAACCCAGAGAACCTCTGGGCTGCTAAAAGCCTTCCAACCCAATGTCCAGAGGAACTAGTAACTGGTGGCTATTGTAGGGGAGTTCTTGCCATGTTACTGCATGAATTCCTGCATGCTTCCAAAAGGAACTGAAAGTATATATTTATTTGGTGTTTTGTTTGTTTGTTTTAGGATGCTGTAGTATTCTGGAATGGGAAGCAAGTGGCTGTCTTTGAGTGCTCAGGAGATACCTTCAGAAGTGCAGGTAGGACTTAAAACGTTGGTCAGAGTCTGAATGCTTCTTTTCTTCCAAAGTTATATGTTCATTCATGGTAGCTGATGCACTGTAAGCATAGAATCAAAGAATGGTTTGGGTTGGAAGGGACTTTAAAGCACATCTTGTTCCAACCCCCCTGTCATGGGCTGGGACACCTTCTAGACTGGAAAAACCCTCAGGGCTAGAGAAAACTTTTATATGATGTAGCTAAATTACATTATAGAGGGCCTTGCACAAAACACCATGTGAGGCTAGAGCAACTTCTTTTTGTATTTTATAAGTAAACCATTGATTTGGTCAAGAAGACCAATTTTTTCCTGCTTTTGTAGCTGTTGCTCCTGTTGCTTTTACAGATAAGACATGGCAATAACTATTGAACGCTTTTCCACTTTGCTTGAGAGAAAGTGTAATCAAAGGATCTGGGAAAGAGGCTTCTTGTCCCAGCTCTCAAGAGAAGTTATCCCGTAAATTGCCCTGTACAGTGCCAAGTAGCGTAAATTAGGTTTTTAAATGATTAATTCTCCCTAAATATTTCTGCCTCGAGAAATAAGTGGTGTAGAATTCCACCAGTTCCATCCTAAATCTTGAGATTTGTCTTTTAAGAATCATGAAGTGTTTTCTGCCTGTCTATATTTGCTGATATATTTTATAACTTTTCCATGCTGAATCATTGCTTTATTACCACCAAGGTCCTAACAGTCTACACCACTTCTGAAGTTATGTCAGAGCCACTGTTCTGGCAGAGATTCTGTTATCCCTGTTCAGTAGCAGTTCACGGAAGGGAAAAGTGAATTCTCTTACTAGAACTTCACACTGCACTTTTTTTTTTCTTTCTTTCACTCCCTGTATCAACTCCTTGCCCTTCCTTTCTCACTTGTTTCCATGGACAGAGTGTACCAACACCTGTTTATAATGGGAACCCCAGCTTTTAAATGTAGTGGCAGTATGGAAGAAGGCTAAAACACCAAGGAGCTGGGATTCAATAGTGACTGACAGATTGAAAAAGAGATTTGGTGCAAGATAGTAGAAATTGTGTGCTATAAATTACTTGTTTTTTCTTTTTACAGAACATATTTATTGTAATGATTGCTTTGTTGTGATTGTTCCAGGCTCTTTCCTTTGTGACTCTCCAGTTCTGTGTGTTCATGGAGAAAATCTGTACACAGTGGAGCCATATCGGATCCAGGTCCGCACCTGGCAGGTAAGGACTGAGAAAACCACGAAGGGATAAAAAGACCTTGTTGTTTTCAAAGATTGGTGTTAGAGCTTAAAAGTAATATGCATGATCTTCCTAAATCTATTAACTCTTCCTTGCCGTAATACAATACTCAAAATATATTTTGAGTATTTCAGACGAAAGGTCTTTGACATTTTGTGTTCTTTAAAAAGTCTGCCACTCTGAACACTATTGCAGTGTAACTAATAAGTATTTATAGACTTTGAGACGATCTAAATTGCATGCAGGTTGAGATACATACATACTTTCAGGAAGATGATAGTACTGAATATTCTCACAAGATAATGAAAAATATCACTTGTACATTTTGTGTGAACCTTTGCAGCCTCTGCTAGTCTATGAGAACCAAAAAGAGCAATCTATTTATCAGAGTTCTGTGATACATAATTTTATTTAGGAAGCAAATATTATATTTTAGAATGGATGTGATTCATCACATAAATATAATGTATTTGTTTTTACAGCTATATATTTAAGGACCTTCAGGGACTTGGTATTTCTGTATGTCTTTCACTTGGTAAAGGTTGTGTTACTAAAGAGGAAATTATTGCAGAAGGATGCCTTTAAATTTAGACTTTTTTTGAGGTTATGTACATATCTGAAACCCAGATTGAATTTGTGTATGTATGTTTCTCCAATTTGCTTGGAGTGATTAATCTAACAGAGAAGTTCAGCAATTTGTGACTCAACTTGGTGACAAAATAAGTCCCTTCTAGTGAGGCCGTGGCCACACAAACCTGTGTTACACATTTCTTGCCAGGGCACAGTTAAACAGCTGCTCGTGTTCTCTGAAGCAGAGGGGAATCCGTGTCTCCTGGATGTCTGTGGGAATTTCCTGGCTGTGGGAACTGATCTGGCTCATTTGAAAATCTTTGATCTCTCACGCAGGTATTAATAAGGCTTTAAAAATAATCTGTTTATAGTTAAGTGTGTATTTTGTGGGGAATCTTTAGCTGTTTTTGATTTGATGAAAAGCAGCAGTCCCTTTGAATCTTGAGACAATACATGCAGCTGTGTGAACTGATGGCATATTTCCAAAGCAAGGGAGGAACCATGGAATTATTAGGCAAGTCATGGATTGATGAGGATGATGATTATTATTTTATAAAGAGGATACCATGAGGGATATTTGAGTGCATTTTAAAGTGTGTGGAGAATTTATGGATGATTGAGCTAAGGATGTCCCATTTCTTTTGGTATCTTGAACAAGACTTGAATCTCAAAAGAGCTGAAATAAAGCCAGGTCTTGTATTTCCTCATAAATCAGGAAACTTGTTGCAATGAGTCTATGGAGAAAGTGAACCTAGAACTGTGGAGACACTGTTCTTTCTCCTGTTTAGGTTAAGGAGTTTACCTGACTTTGTTCAAAGGTTGCTGTACTCTCATACTGACGAACATGAAAAAGATACTGCCATGACGTTCATTTTGAAAATGTAGCTGCTGATGACAAACATAATTTTGAAAAGCTTAAAAACCTGAAGAGTGAAACAAATTCTGTTCTTCTTTGTGTGCTGTCACCAAAGGAATGCTAAAATCTAGTTAGTTGCCATCTGGAAACTACTTGGGTTGAGATCACACACATTCCACCTGGGACAGTTTGAAGGTTATTAGATTTGAGCAGGTTGTAACTAGCATAAATATTGTATTATGATGTTTGATAGTGAGAAAAAATAGATTTACTTATGCATGCTATGATAAATTTTTGCACTTGGCACTGAAAATACCCTTTCTCAAATTATGACACTCTAATTTCAAGGCACTGTAATTGGCTGAGAACAAATATTATTTTTATAGAATACAACATGTTTTTTTTCATGAGATTGTATTATAGCTCTAAATTGCTGTCACTTCAAATTACTGTCACTTTTTGCTGCATTCTTTCGTTTCATGAGATTTGTCCTCTTTGTTGCCGACTGATTTCTGGATTTGTATCTATAACAGCAATAAAATCCTTTTGAGATAATAAAATATATAAATGTGCCCTGCTAATGACATTTCTTTACTTCTGCTGCACTCTGTGCTTTCCATACACAGAACTTTTATGTGAATGGACTCTATTCCAAATTCATGGTACTGTTCAGCTTATTTCTGTAGGAAAATTAGGCCTCTGAATTGAGAATTATCTTCAGATGTTCTTGCTGTATAGCCGTGTTTTGGGAATCCTGTAGAAACACTGACATTTATTCTTGCTGATTCATTGAGGAAAGAGTGTCTGTTAACTTAGTACTGAAAGAAAGGCAGTGGCAGCAATCCTCTGGAGAGGAAATGGGAGTCTGGGGCAGTTGTGTCATATAGTCAAAATAGTTTGTTTTTAAAAGTCTTACCCATAATTTGCTAAATTGCCAGTTGCTTGCCACCATGTAATTGAAGTTTATTCCTTCCCACAGAGAGGCAAAAGTGCACTGCAACAGCAAGAGTTTATCCAAGCTGCTTCCTGGCCATGGAGACATTTTGTCTGTGAAGTGCAATGCTAATGGCAGCAAAGTCAGCATCCTTGTCAGCAGGGTGAGGCACAGCTCTTCACTCAGCATCTGGGACTTTTCCATTGGTTCATAGGCTGGTGTGGGTCAAGATTACTGGGGACGCAAGAATCACTTCTCAGAAATAAACCTGCCTGGTCCAGGCAGTGAATTGAGTCATATAATGAAGTGTCATGTCCCAGCATTATTTAAGATCTGTTAAGGCTTTGTTCTGTGTTGGAATTCAGAAAAGGAATATTTTAGTTACAAAAGTTGCTTTGTAGCATTTTAAAAGAAATCCAAGGCTGGCTTGTTGGAATAGAAAAAGAACCAGAAATTTTCTAGTATTTCTTAGTAAGAATGACCTCATGTGATTACTAAGAAAGAAAGCTGAGGGCATGAAGCATATGGGATAAACTTACGTAATTCTTCTTTTTGACTGCATGCTCCAGCACCCTTTGTTTTCCTTTCTTGTAGGTGGATGGGAACATTGATTCCAAGATCTGTTTCTATGATGTTGAAATGGACCAAGTTACGCTCTTTGATTTCAAGGCTGAACGGGGAGATGGTAGAGCGAACCTTTCTGCTGGACAAAGCATTGGCAAGTAAGGAGCTTTTGCTTCAAGGAGCATTAATGGTGGATTTAAGATGGAAATCTGCCATGTTGAGACAAGCACACCCTGATTCTGACATTCCTCCGTCTTGGGAAGGAGTTTGCAGGAATTTAATTATTTATTTCTAAAGAACTAATTAACACTGAATTGTATGTCCATCAAGCTGCATCCCTATCTATTCCAATAAACTGAGCTAGGGAGTGTCATGGTTTGACATTGGCCAAACGCGAGGCACCCGCAGCAGCCATTCGCTTACCCTTGTCTTTAAAGTTGGGCAGAGAGGAGGGAAGAAAAAAAAGGAATTAACAGAGGGTTCATGAGTTGAGATAAGGACTGGGAGAGGAACACTCTAAGGGCAAAATGGGTTTAAATTTAAAGGTATAAAGTATATTTATTATTAACAGAGTCAGAGGAGGATCATGAGAAGTAAAATAAGCCCTTACAACAGCTCTTTTCCCATGGTGCTGGTGCTATTGAACACCTCTCTTCACGTAGGGCACCAGGAGGGGGAAGCTGCCCCTGCCTTTCTGCCTGTGGTGCTGCTGGCCAGGGGTGGCCAGGCAGGCAAGGCTCGCCTTAGGCTGTGCCTGCATGGTGGCCACCCTGGCGCCTCCCCACTCCAGGGGGAAAACTGCATGTGCTCTGTTCTGATTCTGTCCTTAAACACGTTATCACAGAGGCATTACCAACCTCTCTAATTGGGCCAGCAGCATGTCCATCTTCAGAGCCATCAGAGATTGGCTTTGTCAGATATGGTGGAAGCTTCTAGCAGCTTCTCACAGAAGCTACCCCTGAGGTGCATGCCCTCCCCTGCAGCCAATCACCAGGCTATGCCATATCAACACACCCTGAAAGCAAGCTCAAAATAAGCAGTAGGTAGTTCTTCAGCCAACATGCAGCTGAGCCAAGGAACTCCTTGCAAAGTCAGTAGAGAAGATGAAGGAAGTGCTTATGGAGGTACTGGACAAATTCATAGAAGAGAAATTCAGGGAGAGCTGTTAGCACTTTGGAAGCCATATCAGGCTAGAGATCTCTGAGGAGAGAATGATTTGGTGTTGGGGGTTTTATACAGAGGTGTTACATGATTGGACTCAGGATCCAGATCTTTAAATTTAAAAAAAGTCTTGGAAAGCTACCCTTCCTTGAAGACTTTACATAATAGGGAACTGAGAAGAGGACACTCTGAAGATCCTTGTAGGAATAAAGGTATTTTTAAAATATAATAAAAATTGAGTTTGTGTGGGTAAAAACTCATGACATGTCTATTTAGAGCTGATGCCTTTCTGTCCGTGCAAACTGTGCTTGTAGGAAGTGCATTAGAAATCCTAGGAGCACAATGCAGTGAAGTGGGAACGCTTGTGAAAGTATGGTGTAATATTAGAGTACAAATTCCCATTTGATTTTACAATAATTGTTCTGACTGTATTTTTCTTAAGAAAACCCAACATTGGATTACTTTTTTAGCTACTATCAGCTATGGGTATTACAAGCAAAGAAAAGGAATTACTCTCCTTACCACTGAAAGCCAGAAGAAACTACCCAGCTCATCAAAAACTAAGGCCAATGCAAATCTGGGGCCTTACGTCCTGGTTAGTTATGGAGTAGTGTTGTCAAGAGTTAAGTGAGGAAGTTGTTTCCAAGTGCAGTATCTTGTGTAGCCCAACAGAAGCCAACCCAAGCCAGGAATGCTGTTTTACTGTTTGAGGGTTAAATACTGTCTGTGTGAATAATCCATTTATCTGTGCATCCTTTTGAAGCATCTTCAAATTAGAGTGAGTCAACTCAGCAGAAAGTGATAATAATCTACACCTGTTCTGCTTCTCTTCCCACCTCCTGAGGCAAAATCTAAATACTCCCAGGTTTTTTTACACAAATTCTTTTTTTGATTTGCAATTTACTGATTTTGAATTCCACGGCAGGGAGAGGACTTACGCCATTTCTGCACCTCTTTGAATGTCTCTTTCAATTTGCCCTCTAGCCCTACTCCAATCCTCCTCACAACTCCCACCTTTCAATGGTGACAGCAAGTGAGAAAATACTTAAATGGCGTCTTTGGTTTTTCTTTTAAACAATTTGACATTTTTTCAGAAGAATGAATACTAAGCCATTGCTAAAATAGTGTCATTCTGTATGTCTGGAGTCTTGACATAGCTGGCACTGAAGTAGTATTGAAATGCCCAAAGGAGGCAGTAAGATGTTGTTATTTTAACTGCTGACAGAGACTGGCTTTCCCAAGTGTTCTGGTTCAGGGCAAATTTGGGAGAGAACCCCCAAAGGGTCTGCTGTAGAAAAGCAGATTCAACTGGCCCTTCTCCCCCACTGGTTTGGGAGAAAATACCTCCTTGGAGAAAAGTGGAAAAACCTGTTTATTAAACAATAAAACCTAAGCAATATTACACCATAAAACCCCTTATTGCTCCAAAAGAGATGACAAACTGAGAAAGTCCCCTCCCCGGGTTGCAGTTCAGCTCGCTCAGGCTCTGATCAGTCCCTCAGTGCTGGAAATGTCACGGGCCAGGCCCGGCCCGGTGGGCCACAGGTGCAGCTGCCGGTGCTCTGCTGGGGTTCAGTCCAGAGCAGGTTTCAAGAGGTCCAAAGAAAAGGGAAAAAAGAAAAAAAACCACAGTCCAGGGAACTTCTTTGCCTCAGCTAGCTAAAACTAACTAAAAGCAAAGGAGAGCTCTGTCCCGCTGTCTGTTCATCCACAGACAACACAGTCCAGGAGCAGGAATGTGGAGGAGTGAGTGCAGTGTCTGGAAACAAACTGCAGCTTCTTCTCTCCCCCCTTCACTCTCTGCAACAAGTCTTAAAGGTGCAAAACTTATTATTCAGCATAAACAGAACAAGACTACTGGGGATAAAAGCATCATATAGTCAACCCAGGACACCAAGGCTGCAGGGGAAGTCCTTGTGCTGTTCCACAGTGCCTTAGAATTCTTGACATGCAGTAGTCAGGTGGTGGTTGATCTCTTCTCCCAGGTAACAGTCGATAGGATGAGAGGAAATGGCCTCAAGTTGTGCCAGTAAAGATTTAGATTGGGTATTAGGGAAAATTTCTTCAGGTGGAATTGTCAGGCACTGGAACAGGCTGGCCATGGCAATGGTGGGAACGCTTCCTTCCTGGGAAGTGTTCAGAAAGTGTACGAATGTGGCACTCTGGGACATGGTTTAGGGTCAGTGTGGTGGTGGTGCTGGGTGCGTGGTTGGGCTTGGTGATTTTAGAGGGCTCTTCCAATCTTAATGATTCCATGGTTTGGAGACAGAGCTGAGGTAACCCCTGTGTCAGCAGCAGGCACTGAGGTAGATGTTCAAGGGTTTCTGTAGGAGCTGCAATCCCAGGGCAGGCAGATTTTGAGTACCTGTTTTTATAGGTGGTACCAACTTTTTTTCTACCGAAATGCTTTATGTCCTGTCACCACTCTCAGTGTAACAAACCAAACTAGAAGTGTCCTTGCCACGTGTAAAATGTTAGGAGTCAGGAAAATGTATCTGGTTAATGTTCTAATACAGACTATAAATAACTGAGAATGATCCCTTGGCTTTATTTACACTCATGCAATGACTGGGCTGGAATTACTTTGTCTCCCTTTCTACATTTTTTTTTTTGTCTCTTGGTAGGTTTGTAGTGGAGTATCCAGAGTTGCACAGTCACATCCCTGCTTGCCATTTCTGGGACCAGAGTGAACCGAGACTTTTTGTATGTGAAGTAATTCCTGAAACAGGCCTCCAACCTCCAGACCAAAAGAAAATCCAGGCTGAGGGCACAGTATGGTCTTTTTTATTTGTTTTATCTTGTTTTACATGGAGTTCTCCCTGTCCAAGTTGTAAATCATTTGTGCTTCATTAAAGATGTAGGAGTGGGTAGTACATATTACTACATGCAGAAATGAGTAGTGACCCCTGTGTTTGCTGTCTGTGCTTTGGGCAGTCCCTCTATGGCAGCTCTCTGGCTTGGGCCAAGCTTGCATACAGTGAGGAAGAAAAAAAGGGGATTTCTTTAGCTGTGATAGAATTTTGGGAATGACCATAATGCAAGCTTCTGTCTGGACTGCAGTTTTTCAGGTGACATTACTGGGTGGATGGATAATCTAGAAGTTTGTAACTTAAAAAATTGCTAATCTTGAGTACACTTAAGCAGCAAGAATTAACTTGATAGATTAACAGGGACACTACTGTTAAGGGGAACAGAGAAATATGCTCTTCTACCCAGTCCCTCCCATCTTCTGCTTTTCTAGAGAGATATTGTGCATTTTTATGGACTTCCCAAATTATCTGTTATGGTCTTTTTTACATTAGAAAAAAAATTTATTTTTATTCATCAATAATTATGTAATGAAAGATTTCTTTCATCATACAAACAGTTCTTCCTTTCTTCTCCTGCTCTTCTACTTGTAGTGCTCCTTACCACTTTGTTTGTACAGGACTGCCTATCCTGCATAAATATTGCATTGATTTGACACATCCATTTTAACTTCAAGTTTTTTTATTTGTGCCTTATTTTAACTAATCTTATATAATTAGATATAGAAAGCTCTTTTTGTCTTTTGTTGGTTAAAATCAACCATGAAGAATCATGAAAAGATCACAGTAAAAAGGAGAAAAGGGATGGGGATGTTTCAAAAGGCCTGGCTAGGGTCTTCTAGCAAAGATAAGAACAATTGAACCTAATATTTCTCAAGTAAAAAACTTTAAAATGCTTGGCTTCTAAGTAAAGTTGAAAAAAAAGATATAAAAGGAATGCAACTTTTTGCCCCTTATTCAACAAAACATTTTACTGTGTGCTTATGCCTTAGTAAATGACAAGTCTGATTAACTTGTGCTGGAAATAAATGTTATTTTAATTTGACTCAGGTCAATACTTAAACTGTTAGAGGAACTATTTTTGCATGGATGACATATTTCCTGGGAACTCAAAGCAGACAGTGAGCTGATAAACTTACAATGGGAATAGTATAGTGGTTTTTTAAAAAATAGTTTTTAAGGCCCCTTCCAACCAAACCCATTCTGTGATTCTCTTATTCTGTGATTCTGTTTCTTTGCCCTGAGCCAGATCTCTCGGAGAAATGCCTGAAGCAGCCATCTGAGCCAGGGGCTTTTCTCTTTCTGGTGGGTGAAGCTGGTTGCAGAGGTGGAGCAGTCTGGAATGCAGAGCGAGGTGCTGCTGCTTGCTGCAGGGAGGAAGAGTGTGGCTCTGCCCTCCCAGCAGCTGTATCTGAATGTAGAGGTCAGGCTGTTGTCAAGAGAAGCTTCTGCCAAGTGAATATGGCAAATAAAAACAAAAAGAAGGATATTGCAGCATAAAAATAAAATAGTGCTTCGCTTCCCTTTCCAGATGGATCTTTGGATTATATCATTCTTCAGCACTGAAGAGCATGGCCTTTTGCTGCAGGACAGCTTTGCATTGCCTTCATCCTACCAGCTTCTTCTTGGCATAGAGGTGCCACATTATTACTTTGCAAAAAAGGTGAGGTAATCTCTAAGAATTCTTTCCCTCCCAAAAATTCAGACTTTCCACTGTACAGGGATCAAATTTAACCAAATTGAGTCTGGGGTAGGTAGAGCTATTCCAATGGCAGGGGATGCATCACATGTAGAAGTGGCATAAAGATAATTCTGATGCAGATGAACTTGACAGAATTGTGGAATTTGTAGTGAGATGGCTTTTTATGGGTATTGTAAACTGAATGTGATGTACAAGTGTACAAGAAACAGGAATTACCAGGTAATGCAATTGAAAAAGGGATGTGGAAAAAACTCTGCTTTATCTGGTCACTGTGTTTATTGCAAGTACAAGAGGGGTGTGTGTGTGTGAGATTTATTTAGGCCATATGACAGGACATTTCATACTGGCTTTGGCAGAAGCATCCTATGTCCTTGCAGGAATACCTAAGGGAGCAAAATAGTCATCTTGCACCATCAACAAGTGCCTGTGTGCTACAAATGCCAAGAGTGCAGGCTCTAAATTCTAAAACTTGATTTCAATCCAAAATTGTTTGCATCTCAGGTAAATAATACCCTACATAATTCCATGCATACTAGGCGAGCTGCAGCCTTTCACCTGCAAATTGGTTTCTGGTGAAGTTCTGACCTGAGTTTCCTGGTGCTTCTGAGGATGAGGATTGCTCTGTTCCTGTCTTGTAGGGGGAGTGCAACAGAGCCCATTTACTATACTAATGTATTTAGTTTTGTAAAATCTACAGGAAATTAATATTAAGGAGATTTTCTAATCTCTACTTGTAGTTTGGGAGCACTGTTAGACAGGGAGAATGTATCTACTTATTATGTTCAGATTCAGAACAGCACTTTGCAATTAATTTTCTTCAAAGCACTGTCTGTTGTCAGTCTTCCTGTGCAGACTGAGCTTTTAGTGTTATACTGTGTTTTACTTTCCTTTTTCCTTTAAATTGGAGGATCAAATGTGATATGCTGCATTTTCCAGTCTTTCCTTTTAACATTTCTCCATCATTTCTCATGCTATTTTACTTTGATATTGTTTCTTTTTTTTTTGATTTTGTATGGATTGTTGCTGCCATTAGTTGTGTTTTCGAAGGGGATGTATCTATAAACCTGTAAGTATCTGCACTGCTTTGGTGCTCTTCCTTCATCCTCTGCTCCTCTCTTGCTTCCATTTTCTTGGTAGGCGGTTGTCTCTTTCTGATGTTGTCACTTTTTACATTACTTGTATTCATTTGGGAAACCTAATTTTGTAAAAGAGCAGAGTCTGCTGTAAATACAGTAAATCAAGTTGATACAACAAGCCTTGTTGACCAGGTTTCATTCCAGGGTTTCTCCTTATTCACCATAATGTCTTTACTGTCCTGGTTCCAGAAATTCCTCAAGTTCTAGTCAAACAGATTTGCACTTTTGATTTCTGTCTTCTACTTTACCCAGGACTTCCATTGCATTATAATATAATACAACTTTTATTAGCTTCTGTATGCCTTAAAATTTAGTTATCTTCTGTAACTATCCGATTAGGGTAGAGTGTACATGGACTTTGGCATCCTTCATGACTCAGATGATCTTCCTCTGTGCCTGGCTTGGGAAAGTTTCCTTGTTACACTCCAGACAGATCATTTGACATTGAGGATTGAGACTTTATTGGTTTTCTGCATAATGATTGATATTGATATTCTATGATATTCCATATTTTGTGGCATTTTCTAGAAAGCTCAGAAACTTCGCAACTATTGATGCTGTTGATTATGGTCCTGCAGATATAAAAAACTTAGACTGCAGTGGGAATAATGCAATTAATTCCATGTACAAAGGAGTAAGTTTCAACCTGCTTGATACGTATGTGACAACCTTCTCCTTTTAGCTGGGAGAAGCTGAGAAGGGAGCATCAGAGTGTGGCTCAGGAACAGTCTCTCAGATGGCTGCAAGAAGACCCATGAGAGATTTCACTGGACTGGGAGACTGTGATAAGACCACCCAGGATGCCATGCTGAACTTCAGCTACTATCTCACTGCTGGAGACATGGACGAGGCCTTCAAATCCATCAAGCTGATAAAAAGGTATCAGAACTATTTGCATGTATTTCTTCATGGGTGCAGTTTATTTTTGTTAAAAGTTTGTATGAAGTGTAAATCCTCCTAGATTGTCCTTACCTTTTCCCTCTCTGATTTAATTCTCCCTTTCATTTTTAACCAGATGAAACATCTTTATCTCACAGATATTCTAAGCATTCTCTGCTCACTCTTTGTCTATAATACATTGTGGATTATTTTTTGCTGAAAGAGAAAGAATTACTGATAACCTGCAACCTTATGCTGTGTCTGAATAGCAAAAATGTCATCACTAGAAGAAAATGAACCTTCACAATTTTATTTATACATCTAAAATAATCACATCAATACTGAGTGTTACAGATTTACCAACCCCATAGCTGATATTTAAATTCACATGTACATTATTATAATATGGATATTGCAATATTAGAGGAAATAATATAATGTCTCTTAAATACTCCAATATTTTATTTTAAAAACCACTGCATTTAATCATAACATATTATTTCTGGAATTCCTTTTTTTCCCAGAAAATTAATGCAGGCAGATGAATACTAATCTTGGTTGGTTTTTACAAACCTACTGCTAGAAGAAACTCTTTTTCAGCTTTATGGTATTTCCCCTGACAGTCTAGAGCAGTGCAGTTGTTCTAGAGCATCAGTCTCTGTGGAGTGTTGCTCATTTGGAACATGGTGCAAAGCAGCAGTCGGGGTTGAGTTTCTTATCACATCCAAACTGAGTGCAGAACAGAACTCAAGAGCCAGCTTGATGATCACATTTTAACAAAGTGTAGAAATAGTGATAAAGAAGCAAAGCAGTGTACTCAGCTGGGAGCAAGACAGTAGTCCTAAGGAATTTCTAACACTCACAGCTCATGGTCCCTCAAACCTATCACTAATTTTGCTTAGAGCAGCATTCTGAGAGTACTTACACACCTGTCATTGCCTCAGGTTCCTGTATCCCACATATTCCTGCATAATAATTTTTGACGTGCTGTCTTTCTTTCTGAAAATTATATGCATATGACTTTTGTGAGGCCATGTGCTTCTCTGGGTAAGGCTTATAAACACTATACCTAATTCTAGAGGCATTAATTTTTCACTTCATTATCATATTAAGTTATCAGGCAGGTTGTTTTTAAATCTCAAAGTCCTGAAGTCCTGTATATTTGTCTTATTCTCCAGTCTGGGTGCTTGAGTGGCAGCTCTATTCTCCAATATTCCCTGTGTTATGTGGCTCTGAGCATTGCTGGCCAGAGCTGGTGTCCTGTCATAGCATTCTAATGCTACAGCAAATGTTATAACTAGCTGGAGAGAAAATAAACCAATTTGGGCTGGAATATTTCTTTCTTGTAATTATTCCCAACAATGTGTTTTAATCACATATCTGATTCTTAGGGAGTTCTGTTAGCCTCCTGTGGATATTTTCCCTCAATGTAATATTGAAACATTTTTTCAGCAGCATTTGTGGCCTGTTCTAGCTGTGTACCCTTCTCATTTTTAATGTCTGTCTACGCATAGGACACTAGCAAACCTGTGTCTCAGGATACAAAAGAAATGTCTGAAAAAAATGCAACTTAATTCTTCTGCAATCCCTTTCCTTACATGAGAATAGTTAGAGATGCTTTTGCTTTTTACTCTCTGGTCTGTTCTGGGACTGGGAGCAGGTGTTGCAGCTAATGAGAATCCGTTCCTTGTAGAGAGGTGAATGGAAGGACTAGAAGTCATGAAATTTAGACAGCTTTTAAACCCATCACTTTATCTAGAGTGAGTTTTCTGCTTTTGCAGATTGCCTGTTAACTCCCAAGCTATTGTCATTGGTCTCCTATAGCTTTTTGTGTTATTTTTAAGGAGCAGAAGAACTTGATGCAGACAGAGAAAATGTGTTTGGTTCCCTCTTTCCTGTATTCTCATTGCACACAATTGGTATCTTTTCCAGCTGACCCTGCTGCCATGCAGCCAACCCAACAATTCTGTGCTGTACAGCAGAAGGAGAGTGCAATATAATATTTTATATATTTATATATATATATATAAAATTATGTGTTTTATACATATGTATATAGATGGAGCCCATCTGAATAATGATTGAGGGCCTCTGCCCACACAAGTGAACACTGTGATGTCTTTCAACCCTTAAATTATAGCATATATTTATAGAAAATAACTCCAATGCAGATCTCCTTGGAGATCTTTCACCTTTCAAGTGTGCTCTTTCAGCACGGTGACTCGACATAGTCATTTTCCAAGCCCTGGCGAAAGCGAGCGGTCAGGGTGCGGCTGATGACGATGACGC
The DNA here is from genome assembly GCF_028551555.1 of Melozone crissalis. NCBI lineage: Eukaryota > Metazoa > Chordata > Aves > Passeriformes > Passerellidae > Melozone > Melozone crissalis. The sequence continues at coordinate 408,589 of NW_026535790.1, forward strand.
GGGGCGCCATGCAGTCCTCGCGCCGGTGCAGGATGTTCCAGATGAGAATGGCAGCTGCCAGCGTGGCCAAGAGGCAGGCTCCGATGTTCAGGTAGCAGGACCACGAGAGGTTGGTGTACGGCCCGATGCGGTAGAACGTCACCAGTCCGATCACCAGAACAAAACCTGCAGACAGAATGGCAGAGTTACTTTGAATGAGTTACTCTCTTGAATTTCTGTAGTGGCAAAGTGCCACAGAATCTCAGCATTTACCGACTCACTCATAGGTCCCTACAGCCTTTCCATCCCTATTATGATGTGCTGGATGTGTTTTTGAAGGCATATTTGGGCCTCATGATACATTCAAAGACAGTGCCTTAAACAGAGGTTCAATATTAAGTTTTAATCTGTTCACTCTGATTAAAATTTCCTACACCCACTGACCTGTATTTCACCTTGGATTTTTTCTCCCAATCATTTGAATCACTTACACAGATGTCCTTTTTCTTCCTCCCATTGCCAAAAGAGAAAACAACTGTATTAATGATGATAATAATAATAATTTCCAAATATTTTTTTTCGCAGTTTATACTCTTATTCTGAAATTTAAAATGTTTATTAAAGCAGGCAACTATGTAAACTGCAAAGATGATGAACAGCTAAATATCTTACAGAAATAATAAAAAGCATTGTATAGAAACTTAAAAAAAGGGAAGGTGAAATAAATGGAACCTTGTGGTCCTACTTTTTCCTGCTGGAAAAAGGTATTATGAGGCAGTAGTAATGTCATGCCTCCAGAAGCTCTTGAAGGCAAAGTTTCTATTGTCCTCATAACTTTAGACACAGTACTAAGTTCCCTAAAAGGTAGGTAATATTAGAGTAATAACAGTGCACTTGTCCAGCATTTCCATTCAGATGTCACAAAGCGATTTGCAAAAAAAAAAACTAAAGGAAAAAAATCTCAATCTCTTTGGTGGTTACATTACTGATGAATAATAGTAATGTTATTTCAGAATTGAGGTTGGGTAACTGTTCTAGTTATGCAGGAGACACATGTTAGATCAAGGGGCAATATGCATTCCTTTACACTTCCTTTTTTATGTTACACCTGCCCATTCCTTGAAGAATGCATTGATAACCACATGATTACTTTTCTGCCCTCTGTTTATTGTATTATCAGAGAACCATACAATCCCAAGATGATTTGGGTTGGAAGGAACCTTAAAACTCATTGCATTCCACCCTCTGCCATGGACAGGGACACCTCCCGCTATCCCAAGTTTCCCCAAGGCCTGTCCAATCTGCCCTTGGACTCAGCCAGGGATGGGGCAGCCACATCTCTGGGCACCCTGTGCCAAAGCCTGCCTACCCTCACAGGGAAGACTTTCTTCTAATTTTTCATCTAAACCTGCTCTCTGACAGTTTGTCCCTCCATCCCTTGTCCCCAGTCCCTCACCAGCTCTCCTGGAGCCCCTTTAGGCACTGGCAGAGGCTCTGTGGTCTCCCTGAAGCCTTCTCCTCTTCTTGAGGCTGAACATTCACAGCTCTCCCAGCCTGACTCTGGAGCAGAGGGGCTCCAGCCTAGTCTCTCTTCCTGTACCTACTGTCAAACAAAACTACTTTTCAGCTTTTTAAAAGAAATTCATGGATGTAATCAGATTGAAACAAACAAAAAGAGGCAAATATGCCTCACTAACCAAAAAAAATTTCTCTTTGTTATCCTACACACTTCCTTAACTGCCACCATAACAAAGGAATGTCACTGCCAAAATGACCCCTTCATGAAGGAAGACTGGAATAAATAAATATCTATGAACTGCCAGAACATATCTGGACACCATCTTCCAAAGTTCATGGGCAAGGAGAAGTCAAGAGCAAGTCCCAGTTGCTGCTTGCTTTTTTCTCAGTTAGCCCCAGTGCCTGTGCCTGCAGACACTGTCCCCGTGGATACATGGCAATTGTGTGACCCCTGGCCCTGGTCCTTGATTTTCCCTGAAAGAGCACATCCTGAGTGTGCATTGTATCAAGCTTTTTTCTTCAAAGAGTGCTAGTAATGCAGTGAAGATGGAAAAGACACAAGTTGCATATTGCATACAGATAAAAAACACAGAAGAGGGAAATGACATACAAGTAGGAGGAAAAAAATCAATCATTACCTAAAGGTGTGACACTTGTACTATTCTGAGAGTCAGTAAAATGAAGGCTGAATCTGCCTCCTCCTAATACAAACACTGAATGAATATTCAGCTCCTTCAGGAGCTGTCTGGCATCCTTGGTTCTCTTGTGTCTACCTAGAAGGTGCTTTGTAACAGGTGGTGGCATGTCCAGAGAGGGTTTGGAGTGAAGCACTTCTCTCTCTGAGGACAAATAAGGAGAAATAGGTTCTTATGGGAGGAGTAGCTCTTTACTGCTCTTTCCCCACTCTGATGTTAAAAAAGCCTAATGTACTGTGGCTGGGTTTTAGGTTGTTGATACAGTTGTAAGGACACAGTCACTCCTTGGTTTTTTCAGTAAATCTGGTAGTTATTTTGTGGTTCAGCTTAGTTATAAATAAACAAGTTTTATTTGGAGAGAGTATGGCCATGTGAAGTACATTGAGTTGCAGAAATGACTGATCCATACAATAATGGTTTGCCATTGCAAATAAAATATTTTCCCTTCATTTCCAGTGTCAGTCTCCAAATTCAGTTTGTCCTGAGGCACATGGTAGAGAAGAGAGTGGGAGATTAGGTTCTGTTTTGTGAGTGAACGTTTTTTAAACTTTCCTCTGAGACGGCTTGGTTCCCTATCTGTGGAACCAGGATGATACAACTTCCTGTGTTTATTTTGTATTTCAGACTATTGGGAGCAGAGCATGCTAGCTGTGATATGCTTATAAAGAATTTGGATGTCTACATCTTCCTTTAGGTCTTATAAGGATGATAGACACTGATACTGCTTTCCAATCCACTGTTCAATGGATGATAAATAGCCATTTTCTTATGAAGGTGGGAAATCAAGAGGAAAGGCAATGCTTGCACCTCCTGCAGCTGAGTTGACCAGCTTCGTCTCCTCGTGGTTTAAAATTGGCAGGAAGGAGGGTATTGATATAAATCAAGAAACCCATCTTACTTAGTTTGGCACATGAGAAGGCTTTGTGTAATCAGTTTTCCTTTTCAGTTTTCCTTTCAGAACTTATTTTAAATTCATGCACACTTTCACAGGGAATCCATAAAGTGTTAATTTTTTTTTTTTTTAAGTGTGAAGAAAATCATAAAACCTTAAGCAGGTAGAATTTTGAGCAGGAGCTGTTTGGACCAGTGACCACTCACAGGTGCCTCTAAGGGACAGTTATAAATATTAAGTGCCTACTTCCCACTATCTTGCAGTATTTTTTTGAGGCTCTCTTGGCAGAGAGACATGGGTTCAGGAATACCAATTACACAGAGTAAACCTAATGCTATGTTGTGTCTTGCAGCTTAATTCCCACTGTAGGAATATTTTCAATATTTAAAAGTTTTTCCAAATACCCAGCTTTTAATGAAATTATTTCACTTTGTCTTTCTTGCTTTTGTATTACTTATGGCAAATTACTGTCCTAAATGGCTTAACATCTCCGTGTTCTATCTGATGGGGCAGTTATCTACCAGGGAAAAGCACTAAGGCTTCCTTCCAGGTCCCCAGATAGAACTATTTTTGCTAGGAGGACTATTTTCCTTCGCAAGCCCTTTGCCTGATCCCTGCTCAGAGGAGCAGCCAGTCATGCAAGAGGCTTTATCTCCTTTCCCAGTTCTGTGCCAATGGCTGAGTGATGTGGAGGGACTGGGTTTGAGAGCTCCTTGAACTGACAGATCACAGGAGCCAGCTGCCAGAGCTCTTGAGTGAAAATGTGCATTCTGCTTCAGATCCTTTGCTGTAGTTGAGAGAGGAACTGACATAAGAACAGACAAACACATCACAGAGGCAACAGAGGTGGAAGCACATTACTGTAGAGTTTCTACAATTAATTTTACAGTTCTGCAAGAGTCACAGAATAGAAATGTAACTGAGAAAGTTATTTTCCAGCATTCTTATTTCATATTAGCATGGCTTGATGTGTAAATTATAAATGTAGGAACTCCAGAGCAAAGGCTGAAGAAATTGTAATAATCAAAAAAACTGAGTTTGCATAGGATGGTGCATTTCAAATTTTGATGAATGCTGCTTTTGTGAAGATGATGATGTGTGAAAACCCCAAGGTTTGCTTGAATGGATTTTGTCTGTAACAGCTTAATCAAACTTGGACTTTTTGAAGCAAAGTGTTCCAATATGCTACATATGTTTTCCTTGCCCTTAGAAGAGTCTTGTTGTCTTCTTGTACACTAGCCAAGAACTGGGGTGGAACATTTACTCTGTCCTCTAAATGACTGGGCAAAAATATGCAGTTCACATATTATACTATAACTATATTTGTGCTATATAATAGTTAGAAGTATGACTATAAAAATTAACCTTTTTGTAAGAATAGCCTCCAAAGCTTACTGTGGTGATTTTCCCATTCAGATAGATATTTATAACAATGTCTGAATTCAGTTTCAGTATTCCAATAAAACACCTAGAGGAAAACAGCTGGCTTCTCAGACTATTTCCCATAAACAGCTCTACTCAAAATAACCAGAAAATTGCTCTCTTTGCCATCAGCATTCCTGAGCTAACAGTGTGAAATACAGCTTGACAAGGGCTGTAGAAGGGATATATTTCTCTAAATTTATTTATGAAAATATTGAACATTTTAATCTGATTTTGTTTCTTTTCTGTTTTGTAGTGATGACAGGACTTTGAGATGCATGGCTCAATTTCCCTGAATTAATTTAAATCCATAAATCAATTTCAGATAATTTTATTGTATATTGTCACAAGACTGCGCAGAGGCTACAACTTCACTAAAAATCCTGATGAGATTGAAGTGCTTTTTTTCCCATTGAACTGCTGTTTATCTCCAGTTGTTTCCCATCTGCAGCAAAACAAGCTGGGAGGGGGGTGGCTTTTCCGCTGGGGAAGGAAACAGATAACGAAGCCACTCAGAAGACTTTTGGTTGGAACAGTATTGACTGGTAGTGGGGGTGGGTTGGGAGAGTGTTACTTTTTGGACTTACATTTCAGAACTGTATGCTGGATTTCCTGTTTGACTTAGGCAGAACTCTAATAGTCACTTTTTTATTTCTGTGATAGTTTGTTGGGGTTTTTTTTCTGACACCCCTGGATTCTTACTCTTCCTTTTTATTAGTATACTGATAGTGCATTTGAAGAAATACACATTGTTTTTTCTAGTTTACCAGAAAGTCTATATTGGGACTTATAATCCTCCTCTTTACAGCTTGTCCTGGAGGATGACTTTTGCTGTCAAGAAAAGGGAGAAGGAGGAAAATAGAGCGGCCAGAGTGTTGAGAATACACTGCCCACGTTTGTGCAGAACTGCAAACAGAGAAGGGAAATATTTCACTCCTTTTCTGTGCACCCCACCAAGTTTCACAGTGACTCTTTTAGCTGTGATGAGTCATGTGCCTGAATAGGCTGTTTGTAGGAGCTCAGCTGCATTTATCAGCATGAGACATATTCACAAAGTGATTCCTATAGGACTTATGCAAATTACTTATAAATACCTTTTCTTGTATCAGCTTGGCAAAAAGAAGTTTTTATAGCTGAAGGCGAATATGGGGCATCTGGAATAGTCATGTGCTCTTCATTGTAGCACCAGGCCGGATGATGCTTTGGTTTCTAATGCCACAGGGAATTAGAGTGTGACTATTAGAGTCAAGTGACCTTTGAGGTTTCAGTTGTACATTAAGTACAATAATTTGTTTGAGATTGGGGTTTTTTTGGTTTTTTTTTTTTTGTTTTGTTTAGTTCTAATTTAAAATTTCCTTCCAAAGATTTTGGTAGCATGTAACATCTTAGAATTAAACATGTGAGTAGCACAGCTTCTCAGGGGCAATAAGACCCTTTTGTTGCTCACTTTTCTGAATTACAAGGGCTTTCCACTTGTGTTCTTTGAGTTTGTCAGTCCTTGTTTTTAATCTGATGGGAGACGTAGTCATTGTAAGGCAGTGAATCCTACCTCATGTTGGAAATCTTTAACCAGTTTAGGTCTATTAACAGTGAATTGCTTTTGTTTGTTACTTTTTGGAGGTTTCCTTAGAAAGTATGCCAGTCTTTGAATGGAATGGTGAAAAGTATTCCCAGTGAACTAGGCAAAATTCCTCCTGGGCAGCTGTTTAAATAAGGAGGAATATGCAGACTCTCACACTTGATATCAACTGTTAGCATTGCTTGGCCTCTTGGGTTCTGAGGCAGCTGGAGCAAATTAAAGCTCTGCTTTAATGTAGTAGGCCTCATATCAGGCACAGCTATGGGCTCCTGTCTGGAACCAGAACTATGGAATGTTTTGGGTTGAAAGGAATCTTTTAAAACCATCTCTTTCCAATCCTCTTGCCAGAAGGCAGGAACACCTTCCACTATCCCAAGTAGCTCCAAGCCCCACCCAGCCTGGCCTTGGACACTTCCAGGGATCCAGGGGCAGACACAGCTTCTCTGGGCAATCTGTGCCAGGGCCTGCCCACCCTCATAGGGAAGACTTTCTTCCTAGCATTTAATCTAAATCTTCCCCTTTCCAGCTTAAATCCATTCCCCTTGTCATTGCTGTCTGTCCATGTAAAAAGTCACTTTCTGTCTTTTCTTAAGCACCCTTTACTGTGGCTTTACTGAAAAACCATAATATGTTTTCCCCAGAACCTTCTCGTCTCCAGGTGAGCACCCCCAGCTCTCCCAGCCTGGCTCCAGAGCAGAGGGGCTCCAACCCTTGGAGCATCTGTATCGCCTCCTCTGGGCCCCCTCTAAGAGGTCCTTGTCTGTCTCATGCTGAGGATCCCAGAGCTGCAGGTGGGGTCAGCCTGAGCAAAAATAGCTGTGCAGAGAGTAGTTGTTATTGACAGATGATATTTTTGGACATTTCAGCAGCGTCTTCTGCTTTTATTGTTCAAGTGCTCTGTTCTTCTCTGCATACATCAGAGGGTAAGAGCTGTGTAATTGGATCCAGCAAGGCAACTGGGTTTGAAATAGTTTTAGGAGACACCTCCATATATACATAATGTGCATGTTCATAAGCAATAAAGTGAATATTTGTGTTGAGATACTTCCCATCTCACACACTTTCCTCTGCAGTACACGTTCCTTATGCTTGCATATCCAAATTATATGTGTTAATATCCAAATTATATCTGTTAATAATTTTTTTACCGTATTTCTGATCAGAATATGTGCCCTTGACATTGAGATGCTACAAGAACCTGCCTGCTGCTCTTATCAGAGTTTAGCCTTAAAGAATACAGGCAGATCTTCCTGCTGCAGCTATACCAGATGACGAGTTCACCACACTTCTTGTGAGCTACCATCCTTCCCAGTTTGCTGGTTCAGCTGCTCCTGGGAACTATTTCCAACAAAATAAATAATATAGACATCCAGATTTTAGATCTTTGCAAATGTGCTTCCTTTTGCAAATGTGCAAAAAAAAATCACTTTATTGTGATATTCGTGGTCTGCATAAGGAATGGGGAAGTTTGGCACTGAGGGCAAAATAAAATTGACAAATAATGAAAACATTTAGCACAAATCAAGCAGTCAGATTCTCTATGTTTGCTATGATTTTCAGATTTTTAGGTTACTTAGAGCATCTCATTTACTTGCCTCCTTTTCAGGAAGTTTTAGGTTTACAGTTCCATAGAGTTCATCTTAGAACAGATCTGGCTTGAGGGTATCATGAAGCAAAAAGGTGGAAGGAAGTAATACAGAAGTCAGGATCACACTGCTGTCAACAATATCTTCAGCCATATTTTCCAATGGCTGCTGTGCTGTTCTTTTCTACATAGACATTTTCTGGATATCAGCTAATCTAAAGTAGTTGGAGAAGATGATTAAAAATTGTCTCATTTAGTTTTAAGTGCACAGAAATTAGAGTATACCTGAGCTCAGCTTTTCCATGATGCATTAGGGGTCTGGAGTGAAACACTTTCATCAGAAAAACATGTTGGGCAAAGCTGGAATGCAATGCTTGAAATTTAGGAAAGATGAGACTAATTTATTTGGCTGTAAATGACAGGCTCAGTGGGAACATGAAACTTTTTAATCTTCAGGATGTTATGTATTAAAGTTATTTAATACTGAAAACAGACTGGCAAAATATTAATCATGATTCAGGCTTATTGCAGTCTTGGACATTCAGAAACCAGGATGAGATCTAATGTAAATGATATTCTATCCCAGATTTTTCCTATTAAGTTTCTAATATTTCTCTCTAAAGTCTGTGATAATCATCACTGGACAAGATCAGGACTTGGCTGGAGCCCCTTAAGGCCTGATCCTGTCTGGGAGGTTAATGTTTGTAGTAATTCAATATCCTCTGAAGTGCATTTTCTTCCCTGTGCTGTTAGTATGGATTTCCCTTTCCAACAGCCCTTCTGTTGGCTGTTATCCATCCTATATTCAGCACATGGAGTTTGTAACAGGTCCTTGGAAAAAAACAGAAACCCCAAAACCCTCTAGAGGAAAATTTCTGAGCGTTGACACAAAATTCCATGTAAAACACTGGTTCCATTTTCACTAGGAGCCTTTTCCAAAGCAAACAGATCACTTCCCTGTTAACAGGGAGGTGTGAGGCTCTGGAGCTTTGGAGCTGTGTGAATCCCATTGCTGTCCCAGACAGCATTGCTGTTTCCTCTCTTCTTTGCTTCCCGGGGCTTGATTTTGTGTCAGAGGTCCATCCTTTTGGAATGGCTGTCAAATGCTTGTGCAGGTGGCAGAAGTGAGGAAGTGGTGGATTCTGGAGCCACTGCAAGCTCTAGTGGATCTAAGATCATTGATTTGAGCTTGTGATAAACTTTGGAGATAATACCTAGCACTCTTAGTTTTCTAAGCCAACAAGGACTTTTGTTCAGGCCATGGGAAACTGTAATGAAATCCACACAGTTTCAGCTTAGTAAAAACAAGAAAATTGTGGGTTGAACCTTTCCCCATAACACAAGATTGCAGTCTACCAGTGACCACTGTGGTTCTCTTCAGCACTTGTTGGCATATTCCAGGATGAAAGGTAGAGATCAAGGAGAAATTGGAATTAGAGGGAATATGATTCAAGATAATTTCTGAAATTACTGAAACGATGAGGAACTGCAAAACAATTCTTCAGATTATTTGGGTTTTGAAAAGGAAAAAACAGAAGGTTGGTGCTCGTGTTCTTTCACTTGGAAGTGATGATATAAACAGAAGTTTCACAGCCAGTGCTACAGAAATGTTTAATAAGATCTAAGTTTGTTCATTCTTAAACATTACCTGCCCTTCTCACACAAATGATCTGTCTGACCTAAAGTACCTTGGCTTTAATTCCTCAAATGAAGCAGGAGGGAGCCTTGCAGGGGTTTGTCTTGGATTGTTTGCATGGGACAAATGCTTTTCAATACAAGTGTCATATTTACTGTTCTGAGGTTTTTGCTCCATATTGCTCCTTTTCTTTGAGAATGACTGAGAGGTTACGGTCTCAGAGTGGAGACTCAGAGCCTGACAATCACCTGTGGCTCATATGACGGGTGGTGGCCACTGTCTTCCCCTTCAATGTGGAACTCTCAGTCTCCAGATGCAGCAGCAGCCCTTCATCAGAGCAGTGGATTTGCTGGGCTTTCTCACTGCACATGGGTTTTGTCTGATTTCAAAGACACATAATCTATAATGTCTAAAATGCTATCCCCTGAGCCCAGTCCAGGGAGTTTAGTGAGTGCAAACTCCTGTTTAGTGTGTGCAAATTCCCAAGGAATCAGCAGTTGATGTAACACTTTTCTGGAAAACTAAGGAGGTCTCCAATAAGTCTTATTTTATATTGGGTTAATGCAGATATGACTTCTTCCCACTTTTTTCAAAAGTATGTATTCTAGAAGACTTCAGGTGATTGTTCTGGATATCAGGAAGGAACTTGTTTAAACAGAAAGTTACAATGAGATAATGAGATGTAAAATGAATATCATGACTTCAAGGCAGAAAACCATCTGATGATGGTAAAGGAGAGTGTGGCATAACTGCAAAGGAGGCTGGGGAATGGGGCAGGGATAATCACTGTGTTATTTCTGCAGATTCACACAGCACAGTGTCTGTCCTCATATCATCACAGGCTGCAGCTCCATCCCTTCATGTCTTTTGAACACAGGCAGGCAGATTGAGATAGGTTCCTTGATCCAAAAGCTTCTTCAGCCATTCTCATTAGTGTTTTGTTAATCATTCTGACTGTGGCTTTTCTCCCATGTCCCCTCCCAGCACTAGGGATTTCAAGGTTCAGCTTGCATAACAGGTAATAGCAGGCATTTCCTCCTCCTGTGTCGGGATATCCTGGCGCCCTTCAGTCTCTCTCTGACTGTGTTTAAAACAGACTCCAGCACAGGAAAAAAAAAAAAAAAAGGCAAAAAAAAAGAGCTCAGTCTAAAATTAGCAGCCATGGTAGAAGAAAGACCCATGGCTGTCCCCTGTGCTGTTTGTCAATGAAACAACACATCCAAACAGGGCCAGAATGCATTTCCGCTCTGGAAAAACAGATCAAGTTTGGAGAGGATGGGAGAGTACAGCAGGCATCACGCTGAAAGTCAGGGAGAACTATCCAGAAGGTATCCACAGTTACACAGACACAAAGGGGCTGCAGGGAGGGCGTTTATGGCAAGGTTTATATCTGTCTTTTGGAAGCACTGTGTTGTGCTTGAGGCACTTGCTGCACCTGGAAGATGGATCAGGTGCTTTGAAGGTTACAGAACCTCTGCAGTCTCCTCCTCCCATCTGGATTTCAGGTTCCTCATCCTTAGTATACCTAAAAAAACCCTAACTATTTTATTGCCATGAGACTGTGCTTAAATCACCTAGGCCAGATTCTGATCTTGTCTTTTTGAAAACCTGAGGTCTCCATAGTTTTATGCCATCCTTAATATTTTGAGTTGTTAAAGTCAAAATTAAAACTTTAAATAAAGTGGTGTTGCTTTATTATAACCCTACATTCTTTACATTAAGAATATATATAGTGTGTGTGTGTATATATATATATGTATATATGTTGTATTTTTAATCTGATCTTGTAATCAGCTTGATTGTTCCTCCATTAATGATAAGTTTCCTGCATGGACATCGTCTAGGATTGGATTCTTACTGTATTGAATGCTGAAGTTACTTACTTTATGTAATAATGAAAGGTGTTATTGCAGAATGTTTACACTTTGTTGCCACTGCTATCAAAATGGAATTGTGATAAACCCATTTCCTCTTTTACTCATGCAGTTCTGTATACAGTCCATGAGAACTGCTGTGGGAATTTTATTTATAGCAGTCAGTGGTATGAATTGACTTCAGCTTTCTTTGCTGGATTGCAGATGTATCTGTTTGTCAAAATCCAGCTGGTAGTCATTGAGTAAAATTCAGTTAGCTAAAATAAAACAATCGTGTTTCAACAAGGCTTCAAAAATTTGCCCAGCCCTTCCATTCTGCCTTCTTGAGTTCCTTGAGTATATTTTGCCCTGCTAAATTGTGGGATTACTGTGTATCCCCTTTGTCTCTTATGTTTGCCTTCCTGGTTTCATAGGAAATAATAAAGGCTTAGGGTTTTTTTGGTTGTCAGAAGCTCATTATGATACATCCCAGTTAAAAGCTTCTGTTCAGGTACTGCAGAATCTCATGGGGAGAGCTTGTTGGAGACAATGAACTTGCTTTTAGATATAAGCCTTTTTGTTATTCTTTGTCACTTGAAAGATTTATAAAGTAAGAAACACTTTTCCACCTGGGTTTAAGACAGACTGAGCTCTTTTCCATCAGTAGTGAGAAGTGGACTTACTGGCAAGTTGGAACACAGCAGCTATGGCCTCCTCCCACCACTGGGTATCCTGGGAGATGATGGGGAGCTCCATCAGCCCCAGCACGAAGAGGAGCTGGCCGGCAGTCAGAGCCACCGTGGCAATGAGGTTGCAGGCACGCATCATGTCAAACTGCACTAGGAAAACAGAGGCAGCAGAAAGTTACAATAATATAAAATCATGAAAAAGAAAATCCTGACTGAGCAGAAGTATAAAGTTTGTCAGTCCACAGAAAACAATTCTTAGACAGCAGTCCCTTCTCCCAGCAGTCCCTTGTTGTAACTGCCTTTCTTGTGGTCTGATTAAGAAAGGATTTTCTTCAGGATATGTATTGATTCCTTCCTTTAGTTGCACAGCATCCCATAAGTATTGCTTCAGTGCATGGAACCAGCAGCTAATTTCCCAAAATGGTCCACTGGTGGTGCTGGAATTCTCTTCACTGAAGATTCTACCTAATTCATAGCCAGAGCTGTTTGGCGCAGGATTGATGTTTGTTTTTTGTGTGACACAGAGTGAAACAGAACCATAAATAGTTTTTCAAGATCCTAAAATAATAATCATTGCTAAAACACACCAATAACACCCTGAATTTCTTTTTCCCCTAGTCCCTCTGTATTGTCTTAAAAAACATCCTGTGGATTTTAATGCTTGGGTCTTACTGGTTTACAGAAGCATTGTAGAGAGGATTATTAATTTTTACTTTTTAAATAATTTATTAGTCTTTGGGATACACTACAAAGATCCATATATTTCCATCTGTGTAATGAGGGAGATGGTTGAAATGAAGATATCAAGGCTTGGCAGTTCTGAATGAGGTGTTAAGGCATAATCTGCATGTACAGGTAAAAAGTTAGTTTTTAAAATAGGGTGTGTGACTGTGTGTGTTTAAATATATATATATATATATATATATAAATGTCATATATATCTAACAGTGAAGGTCTACTATTGACCACCTGGCCAGGACAATGATAGTGATGAATTATAGTACAAGGAATTAAGGGATATCTCTAGATCAGCTCCCCTGGGCCTTAAGAGTGATTTTAAGTTTCCAGACATCAACTGGGAATATCATACAACAGACACAAAGAGATTCACAAAGTTTCTGAAGCATGTTGAAGGTAACCTCGAGTGCAGGGACTGAAGGACCAACTCAAAAAGGAGCCCTCTGAGATGTGCAATTTGTAAAGAGAGACTTGTGGGCAAAGTGGTGACCTCTTAATAGTGCAGGACCAGCACTTCTAAAGCATAGGGAATCATGCAAGCAGGAAAGGACGAGGGTCTGGCTGAGCAGGGATCTTCTTGAGCTGAAAAGGAAGGTGTGTAGGCCAGAGTCTGCACTGAACACCATGACAGGGAAGATGACAAACTCAAAATAAAAACGACGTTGAATGATGGCAGTATGCCCAGGGCCTGGTGACCAGGATGATGAAAGGCCTCGAGGGTAAGACACGCAAGGAGTGGCTGAGATAATTTGGCCAGTTCAGCCAGGAGAAGAGAAGGCTAAAGGGTGACCCTGTTGTATTCTGCACCTTCCTCATAGTGGGGAGGTGCTGGTGTCTGTTGTCTGGTGCCAGGACCTGAGGGAGTGGCTGGAGCTGTGTCAGGGCAGAGTTATGTTGGTTATTAGAAAAAGGTTCTTCCCCCAGAGGGTGGTTGGGCAGTGGAATAAGCTCCCCAGGGTAGTGGTCATGGCTCCAAGGCTGCCAGAGTTGTGGTTTGTGTAGGATGCTCTTAGTGATCTAGAGTTTTAGTTTAAGGTAGTCCTGCAAGCAACGGGGATCTGAACACAATGATCCTTGTAGGTCCCTTCCAACCTGAGATAATCTGTGATTCTCTATTAAAGAACAAATGCAGCAATGATTACAGACACGGACATCCACAGTCTTGGCTAGAAACCTGATTAAAATGTGTCTCCCAGCTGGCTGCTGAATGGCTTATATCAACTGCAAAGTTGGGTACTTTTAGTCAGACTTTTTTCCTGCTTTTCCTGTTAACCTGATGGATGCCCTGTTTTTATCCTTTTCCTTCTTCTCTAGCATAAGGTGGGAGTTACAAATATCATTGTTCCACACTGCTTGCTAATGTGTCATTGCTATTGTGAAATAGAAGTTGCACTATGTGTAAGTTGGCACATACTAGAGAAAGACTCTGGAGCAGATTTTTTAGAAGTGCTTTAAGTTTGGTGGATGCACTGACCATCAGAAATTCGTTCCTGATCTTCCAGGGAGACTGCTAGGAAATGCAGAAAACAAACCTTGATATAAACAAGAGTAAATTTAATTGTGTTAATCTTGACGTCTGACCTACTTTTGTGTTTACCCTTTATTTTCCCCTCACAGGCTGTCTTCAGCTTCCCGTGTTCTAAGTAGCAACTCATGATTTAATTAAAATGTAATAAAATACAGTATTGTATCTGAGGAGTTAGTTAAGAACCACAGTCCATTAAACTTTTTCCATTGAATAAAATGTTAAGACAGTAACATGCTAAGTATTTTTGGCTTCTCCTAGTGAGTTAATTTCTGATCAATTACTCAGAAAATTTGTTCAATGATTTTGTGTTTAACTTCTCAAGTTGCCCTTTTAGCATTGGCAGCATTTCCATCTCTTGCCATTTTGAATGCTAGCAGATCACAAAATGCATTGGATGGATAACAGAATCACAGTCAGATGAGCTTTTTAAACACCAGTAAACTTTGAACATTCAGAGTGGTCTGTTTTTCCACTCAGATGGACTTCTATAATGCTTTGAGCACCAGTGCTTGCTGAAGAGATAGTAATGACTTTCAAAGGAGAAGTGCCCAAAGTAAGAGCAAGTTTGCAACCATTATTAGTACTTTCATTTGGTGACAGAACTATCTGTAGCATCAAATTAAAAAATTGTTGCCATAATGGATTCTCTTGCCTTGCTTGTATATAGTATGCAGGAGCTCAAAAAAAAAAAAAAAAATCCTCTGTGTATAAATAACCTTTAAAAGTTTGAAGTTTATGCCAGAAATACATACTGGCCCCTGACAGAAATTAACACCAAATTTTTGCTTTTGCTCCTGTTTGTGACTTTTTTAACACTTAACTTAAAAAGTATTACAGACTTAAAGCTTTGCCACAGGTGATGTTATATCATGCACACTAAAAATAGTACGTTTCTGACTGTGAGTCAGTTGAACTTCAGATCAACTCAGTTGTATCTTTACAAAATAGTTATTTGATCGTTGTCCTCTCCTGCAGCTGGAAGTGCATTGAATGGGTAACATGATCTTTGCTGCTGTTTGTAAGAACTCCACACTTAGGAATGTTTCTTGGCCCAATACACTACCACTATTCAGAGACCTGTGGAAATGCAGTGGGTATTTTGTGTAGCTGCTCCTGTTAACCAGAAAGAAGGTTGCACATGGTCCACGGAACTGCAGCAGGCTGATGATTTGTAGAATAAGAAGGACATAGCTGGTATGATTTCATTAAATGTGAAGAAAATTATGTTTATAGAATAAAGTATTACAACCTGAGTACCTTCCCATCTCTCATATGAGAGATGTTGGTATATTCTAACAGGTTTAATGTATGATCTGTCATCTTTTGGTTTTGTTCTAGAATTGCAATTATTCCTCTTAGGGGAAAAAAGCAAACTTAGGGTTCATTTTCAGGCTAAACAATTCTATGATTCTGAGATCATCAAGTCAAGCTGTGCCCTCAGCACTGCCAAGGTCCCCCCAATCATATCCCCAGGTGCCACATCCACACATTTGTTAAATCCCTCCAGGGATGGGGACTCCACCCCTACCTTGGGCAGACCATCAATGATATAGAACTCTTATAATAATGCATAAAGTCCATTCTTCTTGCAGTACAGCTTGTTAATTGTATTCAGCCTGAAAATGTGAGGTGACTGTGCTTCCTTACTCACCATTGTGACTTTGCATGCTGTCAGCTCAGCACATTGTAATTGTATTTTGTATGTACACAACCCTAAGCTGAGCCTCTGCTCCAGCATCTCTGGCCTCTTTGTAGTGATGACAGCCAATGGACAGTGTAGATCAAGAAAGGGAATTGAGTGTGCAATGTTTAAGTATTTCTTCAGAGCTCAGCCCAATGCTGTTGAAGAGGGAAACCTTGTTGAGGAAGGCCAGGCCACAAAGCTGTTTTCCTGCTTGAATGATTGCTCAATCCAGGAATAAATATTTATAATATCTTATAAAACTGGCTGCAATATAGTTTTTGTAAAAGCTGTGAAATTTAGTATTTACCTTTGTGCTCTTTTACTCTGTTTTAAATTATATGTATAGCAAAAATGCCTCAATAGCCAGCTTTAGTCTATTTTGATGAGTTTTCTATAGATTTAATAATTCGTACAAATTTAGGATCAGCTGTTCAACTATTTCAGCTTCATTTATAGTAGCCATGATTCCAGTGTAACTTTTTGTGGCCACTCCAGACTTCATTAACTTTTGCATTTTGTTTGTTAATGACAGTGTGTAAAACCAGATGGTCATAGTGGGTTTAGTGTCTGCACAGTTACTGGTGGCTTTTGTGTTAACCCCTCACTTCTAGAATCTATTGCCTAAGACTGTCATGACATAGGTATTTTGGATATTCTTTTTTTTTGTTTGTTTGTTTTTTGTCAAACTCATTATTGTTAATGTCAGTCATCTCTTGAAATTTAACTGTGATGGAGTTCTCTGTGGCCAGAAACCCCACAAACTGTGGAGTTTCCTGTAGCTAGAGGTCAATAATTCCAGCAGAATAGACCTAGACACTGCAGGAAGTGTTCATTCCTTTGTGTGTGCATCTGACAGGTGAAAAGAGGGAGGACAAGCCCTCCATCCATACCTTTTCACCTCCCTTAAGATGCAGCTTGGCTGTTGAGAGCTGGAAAGGATTGGAGCTGAATGGCTCCAAAAACTCTGCTCTAAGTATCTATTGTTCATCAGCATACAGTGCTAGTCTCTGCCTTTTTCCTTCTTGAAGCCCACTGTGGGCCCCATTTTCTCAGAGAAGCAGTTAATTCCTGGTCAGGGCATCCAGCTGGGACCCTTGTCCAGCCAAGGGAATTGGCTTAATGAATTCTGCCTTGTTTAAAACAGGGATCAATCAAGAGTCAAACCCCAAACTCTAAGGATGGATGAGACCAAGTCAGATTCCTTGTTTTGCTCACTTCCTAAACCATCTCTATCCATCTGGATTAGAGATGTTAATTTGATTTTCTTATTTACAAGCAGCAATTTTGTTGTTTTGATCCATGACAGCCCCAGAACTGGTGGTGTTATGTTCCAGGATAGACCCAGGACTGTTTGCAGAAGTAGGTTAGTCATACTGGAGAGTAATTTGCAATGGTTTGGGATGATGAGGAAGAGTGATCTCACTGGCAGATCACATTATGTTAACTGCTTAAAATGCAAGCATTTCTTTCCCTTTTCTGTCTGCATTGAGAGAAAAAAGCAGTTAAGTGCGAATTCAAGCATTTTAATGGTTAAGACAAATGGCTCCAGATATTTTCATAGTAATCTAAACCCCCCCCCCCTCCATGGAAAAGACCCTTTTGACAAAAATTTTAGTGCAAACTTTAATCCAGCTTCTGTGAGGAAATTATTAAGTATCCAGCCCTGGGAAGAAGCTAAAGACCACACATTTATTCAGTGCATGGGGACAGTGAGGATTCCCAAGCATCTCTGTATGGCTTCACAATCTCCTGATGGCCTCTGAGATGTAGGGGCTGACTGGGAGTGTGCTGTTATCCCTGTCCACTGTGGGACACTAAATCTGATGCATCTCAAAAATGGTACTTAAATTCTTAAATTGCTCTTAAACTCTTAACAATGCAGGATGGGTTATGCTCAGCTGAGGGGTGGTGCCACCTTAGCTTGCTGTGAAGCTGATTGCATCTATGATCACATCCATTCTTTAAATCTCCTGAGGGATATTGCTTCTTAGTTTTGTAATGAATGGAATTTAATAAAAATATTCTATTGATGCTGTTTCCGATGGTTCTTGGATTTGTTTATTAACTACTTGGTGAATTATTGAGGACACATTCTCACATGTACTTGTTTGTCCTTTGAAGTGCTTCATGTTCATACATTACTTTATCCTGGAAAAGAGAATAAATGGTTGTGTTTCTGGAAAGAGATTTCTAATTGATTATAGATGAAACTGGTAATGCTCCTTACACTTCAGTTGCTTCACTTACTTTTCTTAGAACCCTTTTTTCCATTTCTTGTGACTGTATTAGACTTCATCTTCTTTTATCTTCTGATAAAAATCTAACTAGATAAGGAATTAGGTTTTATCTAATATAATCAGAGATTCTAACTGAGCATGCCATTTTCATCTTAGAACTTGATGTTTTGCTGAGCTGTTATCCTGAGATAAAGAATGCATCATATTTTTCAGCCTTTTGGAGTAATTTTTAAAATCCACATTATAGGGACTTCAGAAATGCAAACCAAGTACCAAGATTAGGAAAAGCCAGAATAGTGTGCTTGAACTTAAATGGATGAAAGGCAACAGTCAGAAAGAGCAAAGCTTCTGTCTTGCTGACTCTTACTTATGGTCTTGCTGTTCAGTAACCTGAGTTCTAACCTGGAGAGCTGGATTCAGTATTAATAAATAATTTTAGAAGAAATCTTTAAAATTAAAAAAACCCCCAACACCTCAGTCAAACTTTTGGCAATGAATCATGTGTTTCTTTTGTTTTGGATGTCAGCAAAGGTGAGATGTGCTGAACAGTCTCTGCAGCTGCCATGGAAATCAGGTGAAGCTGTGCCTTGGACACCAAGAGAACTAAGAAAGTGCTCTTGGTGTCCAAGGTACAACTGCACTTCATTTTACAACACAGGCATAGGAGCTCAGCATTTACTGTTAAAACAATTCTGAGATAATAGGGACAATAAATAGAACCACTGTAATTATCAGCATCATGCTGTGCCTCCCAAACCTGTGCTGTATTAATGAAGCCTTTGACATTTAATTTCTTCTGTCAGATTAAACATGTGGTATTTATATTGCCAAGCTCTTTGAGTATGAATTAGGAAATTTATGGAAAAACTTAAAAAGTACTTCTGAAACAAACTAAGCCAAATGTTGGCAGTATCTCAGTGCACCTTTGCATGACTGTGTCACTGAGACCATGGGAAGGTTTAAAGAGATGCTTATGTGATGCAAGTGTATATTGATGGTCAGAATAGTCACTTTTTTTTTTTTAAGTGAAACAGTTCTGGATTTCTTTTTTGCCTCGGGATTCCACATGATTCTGTTGCTTGCAGGT
This sequence comes from Melozone crissalis, assembly GCF_028551555.1. Taxonomy (NCBI): domain Eukaryota; kingdom Metazoa; phylum Chordata; class Aves; order Passeriformes; family Passerellidae; genus Melozone; species Melozone crissalis. The sequence goes on from NW_026535790.1 coordinate 427,711, forward strand.
CTTACTGACTTTGTCCTGAAAAATGAAGTCTCGCCTGCTCTTCTTAAAAAAATCTTTGCAAGTAGCCATAGAGCTTTCAGCAGCAGGAGCCTCAGTACATTCTGGTGCTGGATGAATATCTTAAAAATTATAAATGTGTGGATATTTCAAAAATTCTTTTGTTTTTTTACCTCCTGGAAAACTTTCTGAAGCATGCAATTTATGCTTTTTTTTTTTTTGCTTAAAAAATAGTAATTTAAGGAAGAGTTAAGGAAAAGGAATGAAGCAGGGAAAGCCCAATCTGGTTTTGCACAATTACAATAATGTTCTGATGTGACAAACTGGTGGAATCTTCCAAGCCTTTAGGTATTTTAGAACTTAACCATTCAGCTCATCTAAGTGTGAAACTTCAGATTTGAATATTTATTTTGAAAGGCAGACAGATCTTGTTGGGGAGAGTGTGGCTGGGGGATGTTTTTTATAACAGCTTCACTTGTTACTTTTGAAGACATGGCTCCATTAACGGTTTTCAATATTAGCAAGTGCTTTTGGTTAAGTGATGGGCCCTTGCAAGCCCAGCACTGAGAGCCTTCAATACAGCAATCAGTTTTAATAGGCACAGCTATTTCTGATGAGATATGAGTTGTCAAGATATCATGATTTGCTTCTTTATAAATCTCAGCAGGCTATTCTGATAAATGCATTCATCTGAAATTTTCAAAAGCTCCAGAGCCATTTTCACCCATAATGCTTTAATTGATTTCAAAGTCTTGATGGCAAGAGTAACCAAGCTCCAATTGCTCTCACAATATTTCTGTGCAACACTTGTGGATGTACTGCATTGAAACATGTATTAGGTTCATTTTCCTGTCCTGAATCCCAAGGAGTTTTGCACTTTTCCAAAATGAGTACACAAAATTGCACCCTGACATTGAAATGAGTATTCACTCTAAATTGAGAAGCCGTGTCTCTCAAAATTCATCTCTACTGGCCTCCATCATTAAATTAGTAGTGTCACTTATTTAAATGTTGCTCATATTTCAGATATTAGGATGGGAAATCACAAACCCTGAGCTGCCAGCTGCCCGTGCTGCCTCATCTCTGTGTCTATCATGCTATGTACATAATGTGTATAATTAGGTTTGGGGCTTTTTTTAATCTGATGGTAGTTCCTGTGTTCTCCAGATGCACTTGGCCTCCTTTCTGGGTTTCTATGTATGGAAATATATATATATGTAGACAAGTAACATGTTTACAGCACACTCTGCTGCTTGACTCAGCCTCGCTTCCAGCCAGCCAAATTTCAGAGAAATTGGAAATTTTGGAGACATTGGAACTTCATGTAAATGCAGTGAACATGGGCATTAAGTTGAATGGCTGCCTCTGTATCAAACCTCAGCTCCTCATTCCCACTCTGAGCAGCATCCTGCCTCAGCCAGCAAACGTCCCCGTGTCCAGGTGTGTGCAGACAATCACCTGCCCAGGCTGGACAGGTGTTTACCTGATGTACTGTGGCAGTGATGTAGCTGCTTCTGATGTTGTGCCTCTCCCTGGCATCAATTGTACTCCTTGGTAGAACTGCAATTCCCACAAGCAGTCCAGCTCTGAGCATCAGAAGTTGAAACACACATCCTGCTGTTGCAATTTTCCTTATGTCTCTTGCAGCCCTGAAGGACCCAGTGAGGTTTTCTATCTTTTAAACCCCTCCCTATTCCTGAATTTCTACATTGTTCCTAATGTTCTTTAGACAAGGAGGGACAAAGTGGGACCTCGGCTGATGAATAAATCATCTCCCTGTGCCCATCCAGAGATAGCCTCAGAGCACAGCAGAACTTAAGGGTATATTTGACCTCCACAGTGTGATTAAAAATATCTAAGATGATTTCAAGTAATCTAGTGTGTTCATGCAGTATTCCTGGCATGGTACTTGGTGGACCTAGGTGGCTTTGAGAAGGGCTGGTTCTGAGAGGCATCAGTGCTGGTGTAGCTGCGTGTTCTCAGCACTCAGGGTAGCTCACGTGTCACTCTGTGGGGCCGCATCTCTGGGTGTGCTGCCCTTGCTTGCACGTGACATGGGCACAAAGCTCAGTGTTGATTACTCCTGACCTGCTGTCTTACTCTAGCTCTTATTGAGGCCATGAGGCTACTACCTCTGGGCTTTTCTGAAGCATAAAAAGATGCAGGCAAGAGCAAAATCTTCCAAAATTTTTCAACAGCTCTGAAACCGCAGCTCCATAATCTTTGTCAAATGTCTTTGACCACACTCAGGTGACAGGAGAGTTAGGCTGCCTGGCCAGATTTCCTCAAAGTGTTTGCAGAGGGGCTATACAACCTGAGTTCTCAGTGAAGCATTGAAGTTTGTATCATTCAGTGGTTTGTCCAGGCTATAAAAGCTTATATGTATGTCCTCACAGCTGGGCTGATTCTCACATAGGTGAAGGTTTCAGATCTGAGAGTTTATTACCACTAAAAAAGGAGCAATCTCAGCCCTCCTTACACTTTTATCACTTAGTGTTAGCAGCAGCACTTGTTGGACTCTGATACCACTGCTTAATCCAATGGAAAAATATCCACCAAAAACCCTATCCCACCCCATGTCCAAAACTTCCACCCTAACCTGGGGATTCTTTTTGCTGTTAGTAATCTGAACCATCACAGAAGCTGTTCAGCATCACAGGGCGTTGAAAGAGAGGTGCAGGGCTGCACAGCAAGAGGGAGAAAGAGAAAGATAGATAAAGAAAAGTGAAAGGAAGGGCCTGGGATCTCCACTTCCAGGAGCAGTGGGGTTTGAAGGACAGACTTGGAGTGCTTTCCCATGGAATCATTTGCCCATGCTTCTGATGCTGTGCCTTGCAGAGGTAGTTCACATTGCAACGGTTCATTTCCCTGTATTTTTAATATAATTTACTCCTGCCCCTGGCTTTCTTTTTGGGTTTTTTTGACATTTCTAGGAAGAAATCCTTCCCTATGAGGTTGGTGAAGCCCTGGCACAGGCTACCCAGAGAAGCTGTGGCTGCCTCTCGATCCCTGGAAGTGTTCAAGGCCAGGTTGGATGGAGCTTGGAGCAACCTGGGCTAGTGGAAGGTGTCCCTGCCCAGGGCAGGGGTTGGTATGCAATGGACTTGAAGGTTCTTTGTAACCCAGTCCATTCCATGATTCTGTGATTTCAATGGGAGAAAACAGCAGGCAGAGAAAGTCAGTGAAAAGCAGGTTCTAAGAATGTATTTCTCTTTGCCAGGGAGGAAGCCAGCTCATAGTAGTGTCTCTAGTTGGCTGTTAGATACATACTGCATGTACAGGAGTCTTAAGCATATGGACAAGCAAATTCCCAAAGAGTTTACAGTTTTTCTGTTGAACTGTGAGATAAACAGCTTGCTTCTCAAATATGTATGTCTGTATGAGTATATAAATACATTGTTTCACAGAAGCCAGATTGTGGCCTCTTTTGCACTGCTATTACCAGAACAGCTTTTCTGTATCGTCCTACAAATGGCATCCAAAATACTTTGTGGTAACTCAGTATTGAGGAAGGCATTTTCTTCCTTCATATAGTTCTTTTTAGATCAATGTATGTATATGCATACACACACACCCCTGCATGTCTGTGATTTATCTACAACTGACAGATGAGGATTGACATAGGTATTGCTAAAATAATGTGTGATTTCTGATTAGAGAAATTCTTTAGGATGACAAATCCATGGATGCAAGATCAGGCTCATACCAACCATGTGTACATCCATGGAAACAAAATTGTAAAAATAAATGCCACAGTCGTGTTTCCTACTGGGTTTGTCATGACAGCTGCAGAGGAGGGATTTTCCTTTAAATGCTTTATCAAGATTCAGAATTGGCCTTTGCTTACTCTTTGCTTCCAGATTAAATAGGGAACGGATGCTTTACTCCTATACAGATCAAGTCCCTGGGCTTGAAAAGCCTCCTTTAAATTAGAATTTTAACAGTGATTGTCAGATCATTCTTCTGAGCATTTGACCATGCTATAATTATTACTTGGAAATTTTCAAATTTTCTGTCACATTATCCTACAGATACACATCAGAAAGTGCTGCCCAGATGGTTCTGCCATGCAGCTAATATCTCTCCTTGTTAGGTACCACACACTGCCTGGCCTGCACACAGCAAGAAATACAAGCTCGTGTGTTGAAAATGCTGCAGGAGCCAAATTCACTCTGCAGGAGCTCATTCCAGTGCTGAGTACATAACATGTACTTTTACTATTTGTGAATGTTACACATTTTCTTCAGGTTAGAATATGGCTTATCAGTATTAATTGGGGAAGTGATTCCAGAGATGAAGCTGCAAAAACACATCAAGGAACTTCTCCCACAGTCTAATCCTTTTTATAGCCATTTATTTTTATAAAAAGTTCTTTCAGTTAGAAGTAGTGAAAGGGTAAGGACTTTAAAACATTTGAGAAATTCTCTGGTTTTGATTTATGCAGCTCAGTATTAGCAAATGTTCAAAAATGTTTCTGTATAATTTTATTGGAAAATATAATTTATAACGGGTCCACATTAAAGCATTTTTAAAAGAAATTCCTCTAATATTGCTTTGGTTTCTCTCCAGAGAGATCTAAGAAACTCCAAGGACCAATTTCTCTTTCTTCACATTTCAAACCAAGAAAAAAATCTGGTTTGAAATAATGTATGTTACAGATGCTGTAACATACCATCCCTCGGAGGTGCCAGAGCTGGTTTTGAGCATCCGTGAAATCTTGGGAGAATCCTGTAGTCTGTTGGGGCATGGCCTTTCTAGCCATTTGTTCTGTTAAATTCCATGCCTTGAAGGGTGCAGTGGAAGCACTGATTCCCCTTGGAATGGCTGCTCACAGCCCAGCTGCTGGGAATGGAGGGGGTTTAGGGGAGAAACCTCTTGGCACCTTTAGGGTAGTTGTGGTCCCAGCCACGGTGTCTGCAGGTGTTTTTGGACAGTCTTTAAGGTCCCTTTCTACCCAAGCCTTTCTGTGATCCTGTTCCAGCACAGTTCTGCTCTGGGAGAATAGGGTTGCACCATTAATGCTATGAATGTGATAGGTAAGGTTTATTATTTATTAATCAGTTCTGTAATTTTCATGTCATCCAGTAATTTTCCCTAGCTCGGTGTAAGCTATTTGCATTCTTCAGATCCCACAATCTGTGAAAGTGCAAAATGAAAAATACACCATGGGTAATGATTTTTATAGTCACCAAGTTGTATATTAATTGTATTTTTTCACCAAGAAACATAGTTATACATTTTAAGACCTTTCTCAATTTTACATGTTTTTACCACAACTTTTTCTGATGTTTCTGCCCCTGACATTTCCAACAAAAGCAAATAGAACATGTCGTTCATTGCAATACCTTTTTGGGTTTGGGTTTGTGGGGTTTTTTTTTTAGTTTTAGGGTATTCAGAGCAACTGTGGTTGTTGTTGTATTGAGGAGGAAGGGATATCTTATGACAGGAGCCCAGGAGGGAGAAGGGAGCCCAAGATGTCTCTGAACTTTGGGCTTACACTTGCTGGATAATTTTTTCAAAGCAGATAAATTCCTGAGCTATATAAACCAGGCAGCACCATGCAGATGACTGGTTTTGAGGGAGAATGAGGAGTTTAGTTCACTGGTGGACATCATACTCCTTATTTTCTGAAATTAATTTATTTGGGAATGAATGGGAAGAGATGTTTAGACTACGACAGATAGCATGATTTCAGGGTTAGGCCACTGAACTCCTGGGGACCCAGATGCACCCTATCAATTGTGTCTGCAGAGAAGATAAGAGGCTGCACTTACGTTTGACAGTGCTGCGTGACTCCTGGAAGCCAGCTGACTCTGAACCCCAGCCCAGGGCTTCACACTCCTGCTCCTCTCCTTGCCCGTGCCTGGCACTGGTGCTTGCAGCCCCTCTGCTCCGCTCTGCCAGCCAGCACATCCTCCAGAGCCCCACACTGCGCTTGCGCCCGTCCTCCAGCGTTTGGTACACCCAGTTGGGGGTGAAGGCAGCCGCGTTGTTCAGGATGAGTGAGACCAGAGCAACCAACACAGCTGTGGCTACCAGTTTCTGGACAGTCATATCTGACTGTCAGCTTGCTGCCAGACTCTAATTGCAGACAACACGAGGTCCCAGTCAGCTGCAGCACATTGAGATTGGGCTGGGAACAGGCGGCTGCGCTGGGTGTTACGGGGCGCTAGAGGACATCACCGTTCATTCTTGAAGTCAATTCCTGAGGGATTTCTAACCGAGGAAATGAGAATTTTGTGAGGTAGATAGGAGAATTCCATAAAATAAGAACACAGAGAAGCTTTGTTGTCCTTCCCAGCGTTGACTTATCCGCCTTCTTGCACTTTGATAAGTAATGCCAGTCTTGTGGTGAACTGGATGACAGGGAGGTCCATTCCGTGTTGGATGGAGTGAATCCAGACAGAATCCAGTCTCAGAGCAGGAGAGCCTGAGCTGAGGTGGGGCAGAGGTGGGATAGGATGCTCCCTGTAGCCTGCCGAGCGCCGGGTCCTCCACGCCAACCCGTGCTGCTCCAAAAGCCTAGGTTTGGGTGCAAACTTCAGAATATCCTGCAAACGGTGACAGATACCATCCTCTCCAAGCCAAGCCAGAGGGGAATGCGGTCACCCCAAAGGTGATCTACAAGTCTGGAGTATCTCGAGGAGGTTGCTCTGCCCTGTCCCTCTCCGAAGAGCCGAGCTGTGAGTGCCGGGACGAGAACAGCCACTGCGGTGAGGAAAAGGCCCCCCCCCCCACCTCCCCACCAAGAGGAAATGGCTGTTTTTGTGGCTCGTTTTGGTGAGCCTCAGGGCGTAGTCGACTGCAAAAAAAAAAAAAAAAAAAGAGAGCCACTGCCACGGCAGTCAAACATTAACAGGATGCGTTTCCTGAAAGGAAAAAACTATGAAGACTTCTAAAGTTGTCCCTCCTCCCCTTGGAGGGCCCCCTCCCCACGCCTCCTCCCTCCCCTCGCAGCTGCCCCAGCAGGGCTGCCGGGAGCTCCAGCGCCTCGGGGAGCCTGGGGAGCACAGCAGAGCTCCTCGGGAAAAGGAGAGAAGGAAATCCCAGCTTCAGCCCTCGGGGCATCAGCTCTGCGGAAGCGGATCGAGGAGAGGGATTTTGAAATACCTTTTACTAGAAGCAAAACATGATTGGGGTTCGCTGCTGGACAGCGCGACGGAAGCTCTGCGGGGGTGCGCTGATGTCCGCGTCCTCTCTGCACCATAGGAGGGACCGTGGCAGATAAATAAGTATAAAATCTCGAGACTCTCAACCCGGTAACAGCCCAATCTGGGGGTGTCTGCAAAGGCAGAGGGCAAGTGTTGGGGTGTGAGTGAGGTTGAGAGTCAGCGCATGGCGAGCCCAAGGCCCGGCGTGCTGGGCGCCGTGAGGGCTCCGCAGAGCCTCGAGGGAGGCTGCCCGCCCCGCTCGGTGCCCAGGCCGTGGAGGCCCTGCTGCCGTGTGGGATCGCCCTGCTCACAGCCCGCTACGGACTGCACTGCCACAGGGCGGGTGGCTTCTCTGATAAACCCGTTAACGAGAGTTCTGAGGGTATTCCAAACTGTTCTTGAACTTGGATGTTTCCAGAGCGGTCTTGCCCAGACTGGCACTCCCGATGGCTGTTCCCATCGGCTGCCTCGGCAGCACCGGGAGGAGGACGGGGATTCTGGTGGGCACTGCCCTGCAGCCGGGTGGTACTGCCTGGGGTTATGCCGCTCCTGAGCTGAGCCTGGCACAGTGTTCAGGCTTCACAAAACACCGCACGAGTGTAGCATTGCCTTGTACACACTGCACTGAAGGCACCGCCTCCACTCAGCTCTGAGACCTGGCACGGACCTGCCTTGCCGGGCACCGCCACACCTGAGGGGCTGGCACAGGATTTCACATCAGTAATCAGTACATTAGATTACAAACTGATTTAATTTTATAGTGGCTCCATCTTACCAATACAAGAGGCTTTGCCCCTAACCAACTGATCTGCCCTGACCCAATACACAGAAAGAAACTGGTCTGAAATTTTTTGCAAGGCAACATTTTCTTTTCAAGACTTGTTGGTGAGAGAAGGGGGGGAAATTCCAATAAAGCTGATATGCTCCTATAAATAGTTTTCAGGTACTGAAGTTGAATGTACTAGCCTGGCTATGAACTCAGTCCTCCTCTGTGTGCTGTGATAGTTTTTAATCTTTTAAACAAATTAAATACTTTGAGCATCTTCATCCCTTGAGAGCACTGTAGCACCTTTGGTTTCTCTTTTTCCCTGTGATTGATCATGTTTCTGGACATTTCTGGTTTTAGAACTTCCAGTATAAGCACACCAGTGTTCGCCATTCTTCAAATAAATTTCCTACCAGCAATGACTGTTTTTGCATATTTTAAAACCCTTGGATTACTTGTTGTTATTATTATTCTGTGTTTATTTTGAGCCAGGCATTCAGCAGCAAGGCAGATGATGTTTACATGTAGATAATGCCAGGAGAGATTTACCTTCAGGGAAATGTCACACACCTGCTTCTGCCTCCCCCCATTTGATTTTTGTGATTTGATGACATCTGAGTATGTATTTTCAGGGGGGTCCAAGCTTCCTTCTCATGTAACAATAAAAACAATAGCAATTATATTTTACAAAGGCTGAACAAATCGGTCTAGTCATAGAATCATAAAGGTTGGAAAAGATCAAGTCCAACCACAAACCCATGTCCCCAAATGCTACATCCACACAGCTTTTAAATCATTCCAGGGATGGTGACTCCACCACTGCCCTGGGCAGCTGTGCCAGTGCCCAACCACTCTTTCCATGAAGAAATTTTCCCTAAAATCCAATTTAAATAGTATGGGAATCCTGATCCTTAATAAAAAACTGCCTTAGTGAATGCTTCATTGCTGGCAAACAGGCAGCAGGATGTGCATTTCGCAGCACTCACAGCATTCTGTGGGGCACAGGGGTTTGTGTCATACAACCCACATGGAGCAATCTCTTGGTGTTGGTTTGATGAGGGTAAGCTTGGAACAAAGCTGTGTATTCAGTGGGATATTATAGATCCATTCTGTGAAGCTGCTTTATCAAAATGATATGTTTCATCCAGGGAAGAGTTTTCAGGAGTAGCCTCATCAGCTTTCAGTGTTTGGATCATACATGAAAAATGCCTGACTTTTCTTAGAGTAGCTCATATAATATCATTAACACTATCAAGAGTCTCATTGAACTGTTACAACTTTTCATGTATTACTTGAATTCCTTGTCTTTTAGCCCCACGAAAAGTTATTACCAGGATCCCATAAAAGCATTTTATTTTAAAAGCATCAAACCTAATTTAGCTACATCAGCTAAAACCTCATTTTCTCAAGACCTTAGAGTTTTCCAGTCTAGTGGAAGACATCCCTGCCCATGGCAGGGGTTTGGAAAAAGATGGTTTTTAATGTCCCTTCCTACCCAAATTATTCTGTGGTTCTGTGATTATTTAGAATATAACATTATAGGATGCAATAATAATTTGTTATATATAATGTGTATGTTATAGGGTCCAGTTCAACAAAGTGAGACCCAAATTGAAAAGAGATTTTTTTTTTTATCCTGATCAATGTTCATATTCCAAATATAGCCCATTAAATAGAGGGAGAAAAGGTTTTTCAGTGAGATGCTTCAGACATAAAAATTTCCAGCCCTTCTAAATAATATTCCATTTTTTCTTTAAACTTCAGTGCTTTAGGCAATGAAAAATATATGGGAACAGAAGGGTTTGTGAGGACTGTGGATGTTCCACAGAAAAACAGATGTGAAAGGTCAGATACAAAGCAAGGAAACTTTCATCAAATATGTGGTAAGGTTTGTGTCCACTCTTAAGAGGCATCAGCATTTGCTTCCCCAGTGCCTGGTGCTGTGGATGTGGCCTGGAGCCTGGAGCACAGGGGGCAGCAGGGTGTCCCTCCCTGGTGGGAGCCTGGGGCTCCCAGGCTGCTCAGGATGCCTTCCCATGGCTCTGCTCCTACTGCTGCTGGGCCTGGGCTTCATTACATTTCCAGCTTCAGCTGATGAAGTACAGATGTGAGAGGCTTTCCAGGGGGGTGAAAAGAGGAGGAGGGGAAGAACAGGAAATTCCTGGAGTCACAGTTGGGGGCAGGGAAAAATATTACTTGGCATTTTTATATGGACAGCAGGCCTGGAAAGTAGAGTTGCTGCCTTTTAGGGATGCATGGAGAGATTCAGCTTTCTTCCTACACTGGCAGCTGTTGGGAGAGAAACTGTGGTTTTCCCTGGGATTTGAGTGAACCTGTTCTGCACCTCCTGTTTTTTGTTCCTTCACCAGACCCACATCCATCTGCCCACATTTCTGAGGGGCAGCATAACTTGCCCTGGTGCTGGAGGTGTGTGCCTGCCAGGGAGGTTGTGCATCTCGTGGCTGAGGTTGATATTCATGAAATGGAGAGAGAAATGGAAGTGGATTGTGGGTGCTGCCAGGATTCCCTCCCCTTTCCTCTCCATGTACCTCATCTGAGCACTGTCCCTCTTGTGAAGGATGTGTCTACTGGAAAGAACCAGTGTCTGCTGCAGGTCCATGGGGACCATGGCTGTTGTTCTTGCCTGTGCAGCTGCTAAGCAAACCGAGTGGGGTGTGGGAACTGCTCTGGGCAGAGCAAGGCTGGATTCCTTGGGTTAAACGCTCCTTCAGGTGTTTCGGCAGGGTGGAAGCAGGAGAAGGAATGGTCAGAGGGAGTCAGTGGTCTCACCTGCCATGGGTTCTTGTGCTGCTGAGCTGCTCTGATCATGTCTCTCAGAATCTTAGAATCATGGAATGGTTTGAGTTGAAAAAGACCTTAAGGATCATCTAGCACCAACCCTCTGCCATGGGCAGGGACACCTTTCTTTGCTGTCCCTCTCATCTCTTGCTGTGGTCTCTGTGCTGGGTGAGTCCATGCAAGATGTGCTCTGCTGTGAACAGTCCCAAATTCAGTGTCTTTGGTGCAGTTTGAGCCTGGTGTGCTTACCCCCTGCCCAGCCAGGGTGGGAGAAGGCAGTGTCTGCTGGAATAAATCCAACTGCAGAGCACATTGACTGCAGATGTTTCTCCCTCTGTGTTTGTTGCTGCCCGCAACATATCCATGGCTCAAGACTCTCAGGTTCATTTTGCAAATGGTTTGGAGTGTAGGAGAAAGAGGTGGGATGGCAGAACTCGAGCTCCTCAGGGCAGAGGTACCTGGGTGCCTGCGTGGCCCACAGGCAGGTGTGGGGGGCAAGAGCTCCCAAAGAGGAGTCCTATGGGCAGGAGCTCCTGCTGAATTTTGACATTGGCAGGAGATGTTGCCATCCAGGAAAGCATAAAACAGCTGAGAGATGATGAGCAACATCTCCTAAATCCTGCTATGACTCTCTGCACGCTGTTATCTTCTAACTTTGTACTTTAAAATACACTGTGTAGTCTGTTTCCTCTCAAAAGTTTCCACTCCCTGTACTCTAAATAAGAATCTCATCCGCTCGCCTGTTTGAGCCCATGAACTCTCATCTTCCTGCATGGAGGGAGTTGAGAGCTGTCAGAGCTCTGAAAAAGAAAGACTTTGATTTCCTTTCAGAAACTCACTGTTAGTCAGCTTGACAAAGCCCAGCACAGATGTGTGTTCCTTCACCCCAAGCCAACTGGCTGTTGGTAGCTTCTTCTGGCCCACTGCAGAGCTTGGGGAATGCACTTCTCCTCAAGTCTTGTGAAGAACAGCTGTGCCCAGGCACAGCCTCAAGCAGCTTTTCGTAAGGACAGAATTCAGATGGCTGTGTCGGTCAAAGCCAGGTGACCATAACTAACATCATGTTGATGTGTCAATGTTGTTTAAAGGTGTTTTTCCAACTTTTCCCAATTCCAGATAGAGATAGTGTCTGGAATAAAGGAGAAAACTGTTCCAACTTTTCAGAAATTAGGAATGTTACATCTGATGACACAAGGCAGCATTTTTGTATTGAGTGGTATTGGGTTCTGTCAGGCCCTTCCAGGTCTGAAATGACCATGCTTTATTTTAATATTCCTTTTGGCTCCTTGGCTGGGGAGCTTGGACATGTGGGAGAAGAGCATGAGGAGGCTATGCTTGAATAGCGCTCAGTTGTAAGAAAGGCGGCACTCACACATGCATTTTTGCTTTTCTAAACCAGAAACACTTTTGATCTTTCTGAAATTTGTCCCTGATTTAACATTTTCATTCCTTTTTTATTTTTTCAGTACCATTTGTCTCAGTGAAGTCTGTACTAATATTGATTAATACCCAAAACCTTCATATGAGTTGCACTGCAAGTAAAAGATGCTCTAATTATTAACTAAATTACGCAAAGAATTTTTCCTGTGCCTTTTCTTAGTGTATGAGCACATCATGGTTCACCTGTTCCACTGCTTCTCAGTTAGTCACTTTCTCCTGTGTATGCAGGGCTTTCTCACAGCCACTGGAAGCAGAAAAACATTTTAATCATAGGAAAACTGGAAGGGAATTTGTTGGCAGGTCATAAAGTGTCATTCTATTCTATTATTTTCTTCTTTTTTCCTTGCTTTTAGAATTTAGATCTTTACTTTGTGCTGTGTTGGTGCCTGAGAACTGCACAGACTGTACCACTGCTGAGGGTGACATTGAAAAAAACCCTTATTTTGAATGCTCGTGGGTTTTATTAGTCAAACATACTGCATGAAATTTTGAAGAGTCTCAAAAGTGAATAGAATCTGTGAAAATATTTGCTTGTCCCACTCTGTGATGGTCAATTCTGTTGTGCTCCTTTGGCTAAGCAGTTCTGCCAACCATTCCAGCTGGGAGCATGGTCCTCAGCCCATCCTGCTTTACCTGGGCAGGGGACTTTGCAGTGTTGACTCCAAGCTCATAGCCCTGAGTTCTTGTTCTGAGCATTACAAAGCTTTTCTTTTTGTCTGTTTTATGCAAGTTTTAAATTAGAACATGGTTGTTAGGTAATTTTTTCTACACATCATTCCCTATAACTGGGTACAACAATTGTACTCCCAGTAGTTGTTCAGTATTTAAACTACTCCAGACTGCAACAGGAGATTTCCAGTGTAGGTTAAGACTTTTTTTGTAATTTAAATTTTGATTTCTGAACATCAGTGTGGGAGTTGTGACTGTCTATAGGTTGCAGCTACAGCAGATGGGCACATGATGTATGTTTATATACATGCAAACATGCACTGGTTTGGGTTGGAAGGGACCTTAAAGACCATCTAGTTCTACCCACCCCTGCTTTGGGCAGGGATGCCCACTATTCCCAGGTTGCTCAAGTCCTGTCCAACCTGGCCTTGAACACTTCCAGGGATGGGGCAGCCACAGCTGCTCTGGGCAACCTGTGCCAGGGCCTCCCCACCCTCATAGGAAAGAATTTCTTCCAATCTGAATCACCCCTTTTGCCATTTAAAGCCATTTCCCCTTGTCCTGTCCCTCCAGGCCCTCATCCCACCTCCCTCTCCAGCTCTCCTGGAGCTCCTTCAGGCACTGGAAGATGCTCTTAAGTTCTCCTCAGAGCCTTCTCTTCTCCAGGCTGAACATCCCCAACTCTCTCAGCCTGTCTCCAGAGTAGATGTGTAATTGCTGTTGTTTAGACATTGGTGTAAATCAAAGTCCACAATATTTCCTTAAGGTTGGGGTCATTTAGCTCAAGAAGTGACCTTTGTGTGTGAGCCTGCTTCTGTTCCTCTTTGATCTTGACACAGCTGCTGGAGTCTCTGTTACAGTCACCCCATTCCCAAGGTACTGATGGTTTCCCCTTTCACGCTCTCCCTCCTCACACCTCACTTGCCTTCCAGGTGACACAATAACTGCTCTCCTTTTCTCTCCTGTTTCCTGCAGTGAGGCTGTCTGGGAGAACATGGCTCGCATGTGTGTGAAGACTCAGAGGCTCGATGTTGCCAAAGTTTGCCTGGGGCACATGGGCCATGCCAGAGGAGCCAAGGCACTGCGGGAGGCTGAGCAAGAGCCAGAGCAGAAGGCCAGGGTGGCTGTGCTGGCCATCCAGCTGGGCATGCTGGTAAATCCCACAGCCAAGCTGTGAATGGTTTCTATCAGACTCTGAAAAATCACTCAGTGAAAGAAACTGCTGACTAAAGGAAACATATTTTAAAGATTGTTTTATGTGTGAAATATTTAACAAAAATCTGCTTTCTTGGGGCATAAGCCTCTTGCAAGCTAGGTTTCACAGGATTTAAAAAAGGCTGTATTTTATTATAGTTAAAATGTTTCAACAAACATGTTTTAAGCTCTGATATGGAGCTCTGATATTTAAGTTCTGATATGGAACGCAAGTTCCAATTTGAACTTACTTGTTTCTAGAGTGAAAGGCTAGAGCTGTGTGGTGTCACAGAGTGAGGGCTGACCTGAGGTTGTTGAAGGAGTTTAGGGAAAATAGACTTTTCCTGTAGGGCTGGAGAGCTCTGGTCAGTCACATTCATTGCCTGTACTGTCCCAGGGATGCCTAGTCACCCAGATTTCTATCCTGATTTCTCACCGTGTGAGCAGGAACTTGGCTGGATCCAGCTCAGACAGAGGCCAAGATCTGTTGGTTCCACCATCTGGAGCCCAACCTGGCAGCAGATACACCCCAAAATGGACCTTGTGTCTCATGTCTGTCTTCATTCCCCTTGACTGCCAATAAAACTGAGATCTAAGCTGAATTTGAGACCAGCATTGTCATATGGATTGAAAATTGACTGGTGTTGGTTAGAGAGGAATTAGTATTCGACTAATGTAATACCTTTAGCAATGATCCATAAGAAAGCCAGAAATTTTTCATTTGGGAACCGTAAGAGATCCAGACATATGATCTGTTAGAGGGAAAAACTGGAAAAGAATTTATGAAATAACCCACAGTCTATAGGAAATACTGAATTAGATAAAAAATAGCAAGGTGCTATGACAGCAAAAATCAGTTTGGGGCCATGTTTGAGGAGATGCCAAATCTTGGGGCCTGGATTTGGTAACTCCTCTCTGTGTATTCAGGGCAGCTACAGCTGGAATGATGACCTCCAGCCTTTAAGTATCTCATTACAGAAAAAATAGTTGATGAACTGGAAAAGCTTCAGACAAAACCAATGCAAATTTCTCAGCTCTTAGAAAGATTTCACAGAAAAGGAAGTCTTGAAAATGGTCAAATAATTAGAATTTGGCTTGAAAAGGTATTCAGTAATCTATAGTTACTTAATGAGTATGAAAGAGAGAAAGAGACAGTAACTATTCTGAGTTAAAGGTAAGGAAAAAAGGAAAATTTAAACTAAATGTTTGTAAAGGCTTCCTGACAGAGAAAACTATGAGGCTGAAAAGTGTCAGCACTGCTTCTCTTGGATATTTAGATCTGTTTGGAAAGGTGGAAGGGAACTGCAGCAAAACAAACGCAGTTCTACTGCTTTTTTCCATCTTGTACAGAGTCTTAGGGCAGGCATCTTCCTTTTCCACTTTCTGTGCTTTTTTAAATTTGAAACAATAAGAGACAAAAATTTTTCTGTCTTGGACAGATAATCTTAATTTACTAAATATAGTGTTCAGCTGGACAGCAGTTGGGTGGAGCAGGAAAGTGCTCCTTCCACAGGAGTTAGAACCTCTCAGAGAATAAAAATAATAGTTCCAAATTTGCCCGCCCTTGCGTCAGCACCGGCAAAACCCTCCTGTTCTAATTCTGCAATAAATTACCAACATTTATTCCCAGGAATGGAGCTCAGTTGTCCACAAACAGCATTGCTACCTCTGAGATCTGCTAGGAGGCCACAGGGGTTCCCTGGCTTGCAACACCTTAATTCTCAAACCCTGAGTGCCAGGATCCTCTCCTGAGCCCCACCCCTGGGTGGGCAGCATGATCAGTGGCTGTACCCCCACCTAAGCATGTCTCCATTTTTGGTGATTCACACTCCTGATGACAGCATTTGATCATTGATGACTTGCTTGTGTCACTCCCCTCCCTCTCAGGCAATCCTGTACAATAAATGTCAGGATCTGAATGCTTTCCTGATTTTTACATAACCATCCTGTTTCCCAATAACATGCTATCCTAGGCCATGTATATTTAGTTGGTTAAACCCTCTGACTGATGGATTGTTGCTTTAATTGCATTGCAATGCCCTGCACTAATAAACTGCTCCGAGAAGCGCCCGGTGTGACTGACACGCAGCGTGGTCGGGGCTGACGGCATTTTGGGTGTTCCTCTCCCCCAGGAGGACGCAGAGCGGCTGTACAAGGATTGCAGACGCTATGACCTCTTGAACAAGTTCTACCAGGCCTCCAACCAGTGGCAGAAAGCCATCGAGACGGCCGAGGCTCACGACCGGGTTCACCTGCGCACCACCCACTACAACTACGCCAAGCACCTGGAGGCGACCGGGCAGCAGAGCCTGGCACTCACCCAGTAAGCAGCAGCTGGGTGTAAGCTGGGGGGGCTGGAAGCCTCTTTCTCCTGTGAAGATGGGTGAAGGAGGATGTTTGATCATGACCAGTAAAAATTAATTAAAGTCTTTTCCTGTTTATGGTGCTTTCTATCTCATAGAGTGAAAGCATTCCCAGTGAAACCTCCCAGCACCCTCCCATGCAAATAATGTGTAGTGTCTTAAAAAGTCAAGTGTCTGTCTGGGCCAGCAGTGAAAACCCACTCATATCCAGTCCTATGTTTGTCTCTGGAAGACCACTGCCATCTTTTCCTTCTTTTTCCATGAAAAAACCAATTATTTGCTTTTCCCGAGAGTCCCAGACACAAATGCTGGAGCAGAATTGAGTTTGATTTGGTTGCTTCTGGTGGCTGATCCTCTCCTGTGACTGCCAAGTCCCACGACAAGTTAGGGGAAGAGTATTTTTGATGTCTTGTATTTCTTGTTTGAGATCTTGTTTTTATATGAGTTTTCCAACATGAAAAGTTCTCATCATCATCATCATCATCATCATCATCATCATCATCATCCAATAAGGTCAATTCTGTTCAGAATCACAGCAGAACTCTGCTGTGCTCAGGCAGACCCACTGCTGGCCACGGTGTGCAGTGGGGTTAGGAGACGTGGGTGCTGGGGAAGGGCAGTGACCTCTCAGCAGTGGCAGAGGCTGATGCTGCAGTGGGTACAATGTGGAGCCTGGGCCATTTGTGACCTGTCCAGACAGGTGTGCTTGATGCTTGGGGAACTTTCTGGAATACTTCTTTGGGCCATCACTGGCACTTTTAAAGTATTTTGTGTGTTGTGAAGATCACACCTCCCTGATTCCAAGTGCCTGGCAGTACCACTGAACTTTTAATTTTTGATGGTGCTGGTGGACTGCAACTGGTCGTACAGTGAACTTATACAGCTGAAGCAGTTGTTGCCAGTGTTGTCTGTTGTTTGGCTGGCAAACAAGATTAGATTAATAGAGAGCTAATAAAGAGGCTGTCATTTCACATCTAATATGCTCTTCTCTACAGCTATGAAAAGTCAGACACACACAGGTTTGAGGTACCTCGAATGCTCTCTGAAGACTTACAAGCACTGGAGAACTACATCAACAAGATGAAAGACAAGTCAGTGCTATGCTTGTTCCTTCTACACGGGCTGTCAGGTCTGACATGCAATTTGTGATGAGTGCAAGGATGACAGAGTGTGAATCTTCTCAGTCTCATTCAACCCCTGCCTTATCCACTATGACCCTCCAACAGCTTTTCAGGTTTATGCTGCACTTGCATAGTAACTGCCACATTGTTATCCAGGCTGACTTCTGGTATAGTGCAGATCTTGGGAGTGTCACACTTGGGTTGGGGTAAACCATGAACACACTAAGAAGTGTGTTAAGTCTTTAGTTCAAGCTCTCTAGCAATGACAAACAGAATCTGTCAGTTCTCATTGCTGCAGTTAATATTGTTGCTTTTCCAGGAGCCTGTGGAAGTGGTGGGCACAGTACTTGGAGAGCCAGTCAGACATGGAGTCCGCATTAAAATACTATGCGCTGGCTCAGGATTATTTTTCCCTAGTCCGTGTTCACTGCTTTCAAGGCAACATTGAGAAGGTAAGGCAGCCTGCTTCCACCTGCTTCCAGAGCTCTCAGTCCTGGGAGGAGCACGGACATGAAGTAAAGCTGTACAATTCCCTCTGCAGGCTGCTGAAATAGCAAATGAAACGGGGAATGGGGCAGCCTCCTATCACCTGGCACGCCAGTACGAGAGTCAGGAGGACATCAAGCAGGCCGTGCACTTCTACAGCCGGGCCCAGGCGTTCAACAACGCCATCCGCTTGTGCAAGGTACGCCGAGAGGCGCCGTGTGCCCGCACCAGCACAGCCTTCTGCCCTCTGGGAGTACAGGGTGTTTGTGCCTGTTGTGTCCCATGAGACACTGCCTGCTCTTGAACAGCCCATGATGAAGCTGCTCCTGGTTTCTGCTGACCTCTTCTACTAAAGGTGGATCAATAAAGCCTTGGTGGTTTGGAAATGTATTTTCTTAAACAACTCATCAGAAAATCCCTGAAAGAAATAATCATAATCAAAGCTGAAGATCACTTGGGTTGCAGAGGTTTTACACAGAAGGGGGTGAGAGTTTGGTACTATGGGACAGCATAAAGATACAGGCTTGTCAGAAGTTGGAATTACGAAATTTTTGTGTGCACACTCAGAGCCAAACCTTTGCTTCTGAACAGGCAAATAATTTAAATGATCAGCTGATGAACCTGGCTCTCCTGAGCTCACCAGAAGATATGATAGAGGCAGCCTGCTATTATGAGGAAAAGGGGGATCAAATGGACAGAGCTGTTATGCTATACCACAAGGTAAATGTTTTTTAGTAAAAATTCCCAAACTTAACTCTGAAGCAGTTCCTACAGCAGAGGAATTGTAAATCCGCTGTGGTGCTTACTATGTCCTGCTTATTTGTAATTTTTTCATGGTGAGTAATGCTTTATTAAGCCAGGGTGTCCTGTGAACTGGCTCTGTAGTGCTCATTCTAGTCTTTGAAGCCTCATTCCTAATTCTGCAGGCAGGACACTTCTCCAAAGCCCTGGAGCTGGCCTTCGCCACGCAGCAGTTCGGGGCCCTGCAGCTCATTGCTGAGGACCTGGATGAGAAATCCGACCCAGCCCTGCTCGCCCGCTGCTCCGGCTTCTTCATTGAACATGCTCAGTATGAGAAGGCAATGGAGCTGCTGCTCACAGCCAAGAAGGTGAGCTGAGCCCTCTGGTCCCCTCTGCACAGGTAGAGGAGCACAACAGGTGTGTACCTGCACACAGCCATTCACCTGTGCAGATAAACAGATACAAGAGACACTTGAAAAGTTTCAAGATTCCTCCTAAGCCAGTGATTTAGAGGCACTGGCAGCTCAGCCTTGCCAAAATTCTGGGCACCAGACCATTCTGTGCTCCCTCCTCTTTAACAAGCTCCTATGGCTGGCTTTCTTCTACACTTTGCAAGGGTACCATAGCCCTTTTCTGGACTACAAGCTTTTGTATAGCCTACTCAGAATTCGTTACTATATGGGAAGTACCAAAATATTTAACAAAATCTTTCAATTTATTTGTATTTGCTGGAAATGTTACTGTTGATCGTGCCTAACAAACCTGACTTGTATGTCTCTGAAAACCTCATGTTCAGAGTCAAAATGGCTGAATCTTTCATGGCACACTTGTGTGAGAGCACTGTTGTCATGGAAGAACAAACATGTTCTTCTTAGCAAACAAATGGGACAGTGTGTGCCTGAACAGGGACTGATGTTGACATGTAACTACAGCCCAGTTCCAGACAGAGCATCCTCAGATACTTGTGTTTCTAGCGGATTTCTGTAGGTTACTCCACAAGCAAATGTGAGGTATCATGGTAGTGTTTACAACATCTCATAATTCTCTTGCTCCCATCAGTACCACGAAGCTCTGCAGCTCTGCCTGGAGCAGAACCTAACCATCACCGAGGAGCTGGCTGAGAAGATGACAGTCTCCAAGGAATCCCAGGATCTCTCTGAGGAGTCCCGGAGAGAGCTGCTGGAGCAAATTGCTGACTGCTGCATGAGACAAGGCAACTACCACATTGCCACCAAGAAATACACACAAGCAGGAAACAAGTTAAAGGTCAGCCTGGAGAGCCTCAAAACGAGGGTGTTTTGAAAAGTAAACCTTGAAGCAGACTTCCTACAGTAGCTACCCAGATGAAACTTCTGAGCCATCTTGATGATGTTTTTGCATTCACAGTATTTTCCCTTTCTCCCTCTGTGCCACTCTTTCCCTTGCCAGGCTATGAGGGCATTACTGAAATCTGGAGATACTGAGAAAATTATCTTCTTTGCGGGAGTTTCCAGACAGAGAGAAATTTATATCATGGCAGCCAACTACCTGCAGTCACTGGATTGGCGCAAGGACGCAAAGATTATTGCGAATATCATCAGCTTCTACACCAAAGGAGGGGCCCTTGATCTCCTGGCAGGTTTCTATGATGCATGTGCTCAGGTACTGCCCTTTCTGTGACTGCTGAAGGTGTTTGGTTTATTGGCTCTGGAGCAAGACCATCTCCTCTCTCCTCTTGCAGGTAGAAATCGATGAGTATCAGAACTATGAAAAAGCCCACAGAGCACTGGCAGAAGCATACAAGTGCCTTTCCAAAGCAAAGGTCAGAAGCCCTGTGGAACAAGAAAGCAAACTTGGTCAACTGCAGAGCAGGATGAGTCTGATGAAGCGGTTCATCCATGCTCAGAGGTGAGCTGCAGCATGGATAGTACAGAAACTAAGTGACAGAAATATCATACCAGAATAGAAGTTGTAACAGCACCTGAAGTTTAATAAGTAATTTGCAGCTTGCTGCAAAAAAAAAAAAAAGCTGCTGATACATTTTTCTAGGAGGGAAATCAAAATGTGACTTTTAAAAGTGCATTTAAAATGTTGCATTAAAGATGGAAAGGTAACCTGAAAGAGAAGGATATAGACCAAGGAAGGTGTAGCCAGAAAGGTGACTATCATAAAATCATAGAATCACTGACTGCTTTGGGTAGGAAGGGACTTTAAAGACCATCTTGTTCCAAAAGCCTGTCATAGGCAGGAACACCTTCCACTACCCCATGTTCTTCTAAGCCACATCCAACCTGACCGTGAACATTTCCAGGGATGGGGCAGCCACAGCTGCTCTGGGCACCCTGTGCCAGGGCCTGCCCACCCTCCCAGGGAACAATTCCTTCCCAATATCCCATCTAACCCTGTCCTCTGGGAGTGGGAAGCCATTCCCCCTTGTCCTGTCCCTCAGGGCCCTTGTCCCAAGTCCCTCTCCAGCTATCCTGGAGCCCCTTTAAGCCCTGGAAGAGGCTCCGAGGTCTCCCTGGAGCCTTCTTTCCAGATCAACAGCCCCAGCTCTCCCCGCCTGGGTCCAGAGGGGCTCCAGCCCTTGGAACACCTTCATGGTCTCCTCTGGACTTGCTTCAGCAACTCCATATCCTGCCTGTGCTGGAACCCCAGTGCTGGGGGGAACTCTGCAGGCGGGGGTCTCATCTGAGCAGGGCAGGCATCCCTTGCTGCCCACACTGGCCAATCAGCCCCAGGACAAGGGGCATTTCTGGGTTTTGTTTTGGCTTCTGTCATGAAAACTTATGCAGTAAAAACCCTTCCCTGTCCTTGTCTGGATAAGCTGAATGCTCTCCTTGGGCTGTGACACTTCCTTTTCCCCTTTCCTAGAGTTTACCCTGAAGACCCTGAAGAAGCAGTCAGGCAGTGTGAGCTGCTCCTGGCTGAACAGGACTTTGACAATGCCGTCCGGCATGGCGATGTCCTGGGATTTTTGGTTCAGCATTATGCACAAGTGGAGGAATTCCATACAGTAAGTAAAGTCTTAATTCTTCTAACCTACAGAAGCCATATTGTCCACTGGTACAGCTTGGAGGAGCGTGGCTCTCACACAGGAAGATGCTCCATGGTAGGAGCCTAAATGTGCAGCAGGATGAGGCACAGCTCATGAACTTTACCTCTATTTTTCATTCTATGTGAGAAAAGGAAAGCTCACAGGACACAGAGGGTAAATGGTGGTAGAATCTTAACTATTCCCAGTAATTCAGTGAGAACAAAGGGTAAGTCTTGGTGCATGCCTGAGCAATGCCATCACACTGTGTTTGCTACCTGGCCAGAGAAAAAAACTGTAAAATGGCAGTTATTTGAGGGAACAGTGAATTGCTCCTTCATGGCAGATGTGCCAGACACCCCCTGAACAGGTCCAGTGCTCTGATGAAACATGAGGGTGTCAAGTGCGAGTTCTCCAGGTGTCCTGATGAACTTCACTTTTAATGTGCAAAGTACAAGAAATGGTTTGCTGGGGCCCCTGTAGCAGTGCTCTCTGTGACAGTGATCTCTGCATTCCTTTAGGCTTATCGCTACCTGGAAGAGATGCAGAAAAGAATTCCAGCCTCAAACCTGAGCTACTATGTGTCCCCACAGACCATGGAGGCTGTGCACCGAGGAGCTGGTGTTCCCATGAGCCAAGCCCAGGCCACAGCACACTCTGGCCATGGCAGCATGGACAACAGGGAGGAGGAAGAAGTGGCTGATGAAGTGGAAGAGCCCTGACAATGATCATTTACCAAATGCAAAGCTGACTTTATTATCAACTCATTTATTCCATCCTCATTAGGGGGGGCCAAATCAATCACATGCCGTTGCCACAGTTTTTTGGTTATTACCAAGAAATTTCTTTTTCCTGCTTGACTGTATAAGCAACAGTATTGGAGTTAATACGTTCTCTCAAGCACAGCATACAGCAATTCACATGTGTATTCTATTAGAAAGCTGGTTTTAGTATTTTAATAAATTTGAGGCAGAAAAACCCAGTAAGAACTGCATATTGTAACTTCACTTTTTCTCAGTACAGAAGAGCTGAATAACTGAGATGGAAACTGTGAGTTGCCTTTCAAGTACAGCTGTGATCTGCTAAGGTGCAGAGCTGTGATTCCTTAGAAGTAAGACCTTCTGAAACAATCCCCACTCCATTTGGGTAGGAGCTTGGTTAAAATCAAACTACCCTCTCCTGCAGGCTGAAGGCAGAGTTTCCCCAACAAAAGCTTCTCTGTTCAAATACATCATCAGAGGGTCATGTGGGCTAGAGCAACTCCTTACAGACATCTGGGGTAAACCTCAGAGTCACAGAATGCCTGGGTTGGAAGGGATCTTGGATGCCCCCTAGTTCAATCTCTGCTAAGCTTTCTTTCTTGCTTGCTTTGAAGCTCCTTCTCCTGCAGTTACATCAAGCCACTCTGTACTAGTCAGATTTTTGGAGGTCAGTTTCTTCCCTGGCACAAGCATGACTGAGAGAAGTGAAGCTCAACGTTAGAACCAAGGTTCTGCTCACCTCTCTGCCTGTCCCCATGCCCTGCCAAGGAGTAGATACGGTCACTCACATTTCTTACCAACTAGGCCTTACACTTAGAATGATTTTTCTTTTTCATGTTTTGTGACTTGCTTCAAAACTTGGGGTGAACATGAAGTTTCTAAATTGCTTTCAGGGAAGAAGGTTTGGGGAGATTTTAAAGTCAAAATCTGAACATAATTTATTCTTTAGTAGAAACTTCTATACTAAGATTATACAAAAAGAATTCTCTGTCTTATTCCTTCCTAGCCACAACCCAGCTCTAGCTCAGGCTGTTGAAGTCTGGCATACTTTCAGCACTTCAGTGTAGTTATCCAGTGCTTGCATCCCATCAGCAGTGCCGTATCTTCCACTCCTTCCAGCAGCAGACCAAGAGCCCCCCAAACTCCAGCTGCTCAGGGACGTAAGGGGCAGGTCATAGTGGCAAGTGGCCCTCCCCAGCCCTCCTGTGTTTTTGACAAGAAGGCTCTGTGAGATCTTCCCTGTATTTTTAGCTGAGTGCTCAGAGCTGCCAAGGTTATAAATAGCTGGGGTGGGGGCTGGGGGTGGGAGGATGGCAGCACTCGCCACCTTCCTGCATCTGTACACGCTGTACCGGATACCCAGAGCTCACTCAATTGGCCTCCACTACAAAGTCCAGATGTCAAGTCAGGCTCGCTGGCTTACAGCTCAGCACCCTCCCCCCTTCTTCCTCTCCTCCAGCCAGGTGACTGCTGAAGAGGCCCCAGCAGTGCCCAAATACATGCAGCTGGCAAGAGCACAAGGAAAAGGTCATTTCTGTTACCCTTCAGCTAGGAAGGAACAGCTTCAAGTTTCTTTTTCAGGTTCTCCATTAGCAGCAAGTTTTGCAGGGCCAGCCTTCTGCAGTCCCCATCGGGGTCTTTCTCCATCACATCTGCAAAAGAAGCAGCCACTGTTAATTGGAGAATGGGGAAAAGTGCCCTTAACAGTTCTCACTATTTTACTGACAATCACAGAACTAAAAAACAGCATTTGCACCTATGGCTGGGCTTGGACATCGGGACTTGCAGGAACTGCATTAGAAGGCAGAGATGTACAAACTTGATCATGTAAAGCAGCATGAGTTCAGCCAAGCCCTGGCTGCCACATGGGGCAGTGCTCCAGTTTTGAGGGAGAAACAAGCAGTCAGTTGGTCTGAAACCTTGTAGAAACTGTCTGACCTTGGATCCCATGGGATAATCTCCATGCTAGAATTTGTACTTGTCACTTTGAGCTATACAAAAGCTTTGTATAGCTGAGCTACAAGTGTGAATGAAGTCTGCAGCTAGAAATCCACTTCTCCAAAGTCTAAAGTCTCCACTCTGCCATTCTTGCAATCTAAAATGGTCAGTGCTCCGTCCTGAATTTGGGGTCAGGATGCCAACAGGGAGAGAAGGCCCCAAGGTTCAGCATATTCTCCACTCTGAAAGACCAATCTTCTGATCAATGGGTTGCACACTTCCCACAGCACGTAAGGGCAGCGTGAGGCTGTTCCCAGCAGCTGTTATTCCAGGGGCCCTTCATGGGCCTGCAAAGTAACAACCAGGATGCATGCAGGATGTCTGAGCAAGGGAGCCTGGAAGAGCAGGGAGCCTGTGTGAGGATATCCTGTACGCACGAGCCGTGTGCTGGGAGCCCGGCGCTGTCAGCCCAAACACATGACTCATGTCACTGGAGCACAGCTATTTATAATCCAGGGAGAGCTGCACTCTGGTGCTTCCATACTCCCTCTGCAGAAAAGGAAGGTTACAAGGCAGATTGGAACAAGCTCAAAAGCTTAGAGTGCTGTTGGTGCTGTTTCTGTTCCGTGAGCATGGACCTGGCACAGCTGGCACTGCATGGGAGGCACAATGGGAGTGTTCTGTTGGTCCTGACATAAACCTCACTTACCCACGACATAGATACAGAGCACTTGCAAGGGGTGGGGAATTCCCTCAAAGGCAGCTGCTGAGGAATCAAAGGGATCCTCAGGGAATGTCCTTTCCTAGAAGCATTTAGGTATTCCCTTCCTCCCCCAGGAAGGATCAGGCTGCTCAACAGCAAGTCCAGCATGGCAGCTAAGGGTAATGATGGACAAGTCCAAAGTGGATCAAGTCTCTCTCCATAGCTGATATGTCCCAAAGCATCCAGTGCAGACAGTGCCAGGGCTGCAGGCAACAGGCCGAAGGGCCAACAGTCACAGGACACACTACAGCAGTTTGCAGAGGCCTGGATGTAACAACCAACTGAAAGAAGTCTGTGGATTTCTACTAAGCACTTCATGTGTAACATTTCCTATCTCACTGTTCATCACTGTGCTTTGGCCATGAGAGAAACACATTGGAGAAACAAAGATACTTTAAGCTAAAACCAAAGGGGATAAAAGGCATAGCAGCTGAGGCTCCCATGCAGGACACTTGTCATTTCCAGCTACAGCACAGCTAATACATGATTCCTCTTGCAAATCTTGTCTGGAAGAGTCATGAAGCAACAGCCAAGTCCATGAGCTCAGACCTGTGATTCAGTCACAGAAGCAGGTCTCTAGTGCCAGACTTGACCTGTTGGAGCAGCAGGGAGGGCCCAGTACCTCCCTGTGAACTGTTTCCCCAACAGCCTTACAATAAATAGCAAAGGCACAGCCCAAGAAGCTGGTGTGTTTCAGAAAGCAGCTCTAGAAGCCCTTTAAATTGCACTTAAATTGCACCTGACCATATGTGAAGCTGAATTCTTTAAGGCTTCTGAACAACTCCTAGAGGAGTTTTCCTTTCTCTGGTATACCCACAACAGTTATCTTACCCTGCTCTCATTCCCACCAGTTATAACCATGCAGCTTTCATGCTAAAGCATTAGATGAAAAGACAGGGCTATTACACTACCCATAAGCATGAGAAGATGCAGAAGATCTTGGTCATCCTCCTCTCCAAAATAACTCACAGAAAATGGATTATGCAAACCCTCATGCTGGAAATCCATTCCTGAAAGGCTTCACTTGGTAACAGCAGTGTTAAATGCAGAGATCAGCAGATTCCTGAGAGCACACAGTGTCATGGGAAAAGTGAAGTCTTCAGCCCCACATGGCAGCTCTCTTCCGTTCAAAGGGCACAGAGCACCCCAACCTGCCAGGATCAGAGGCCAGCTGGGTCAGTTTGCTTCCTGCTTGCTCCCTCTGGGAAGCAACTCACCGAAAGTGAGAATGGTGAAGGAAACCAGACCAGGGAATAACAAGAATCACCCTCACAACACAGTGAAGGCTTCAACATCAGTTGTTCTTTTCACTCCAGCTCTCTGCAGTACCTAAGCACTGATCTGTGCAGCTCCAGCCTGCCAGAACCCACAGACACAGTCTGTGTTGATGTAAGGTGTGCTGGGTACAGCATTTAAAGTAACGTGCTGTCTTCTGTAGCTTTTTCTTTCCATCGACAATAGGAAACTAGATACCAGGCCATGCTTCTCTTCCTTCTGTTTTTAGCTCTAACACCCCATCGTGAGCACACGGTGTAAACAGGCTGTAGAAGCTTTGTGTGTTCCTGCTGGCCACAGTCACTGCCTGGGGGTAACAGGCAACGTGACAACACTTCCTGCAGCTTCATGAGGTGGGTGGTTGTCTGCCCAGATGGAGAAAGGAGGCACAGACTATCTTTGGGGATTTTTCTGGGTGGCCTGTGAAGACAGTCACAGTTTGTAATGCCATACTCAGTTCTTGGCTTATGCCTCAGGTACCCCAGCGCTGCATCTCTACAGCACACATGTGCTCTACTTGCTGATCATGCAGATCTCTGATGCACAATGCCAGGACATCACTGCTGCCATCACAATTAGAGATGCTGCACAAAGACCACGCCACCAACCAGAAAAGCACTGCTGTACCCCACCAGGTCCTACCTCCCAGCCAGGACTGAGTCTCCAACAGCTCTTCTGTCATGTCTGCCAGAATCCGTTCCGTAGGGACACTGAGGAGCAGGGAGGAGATACAGGACAAAAGGCCCTGGCGCACATACCTGTGGACAAGGACTGAACTGGTAATGCAGCTTTATGCTCTGCATTGACTTCCTCCCCTCAGGGGCTCTCCAATTTCAAATGGCATGACAACTTTTGCCATATTCCTGCTGCTTAGGGGTGTAATCTTGCAGTGTGTCTCACATACAGAGCTGTGCACAGAGGCCTAGCACAATTCAGAGCCCTGGACACATTTGAGAGCAAAACAGATATTGGATGTTTACAGACTTTTGGCTACATGTCTTAATTCCTCTCCAAGACTGAATGCTGGAATTGAATATAGAGTTTTCTGAGCTCCCTGAGTAAACACAGGTGAAATTATCACATGGACAGGTAGTCAGGAAATTTGTCAACCTTTCTATAGGTAATGGCTGTACTGCCACACCAGAACACGCCAGCGAAGTTCATATGTTGGGCTGACATTAAACACAGTCATAAGAACACACAGCTGGAGGAGAGAACAAAGTAAATGCATTAAGTCACTGACACTCAGAGCCAGATGCTCGTCTTAGACAAAGACAAACCATGACTGGAGGCTGGCTCACAGCTGATCTTTAAAAATGAGAGTATACAACTACAGTAACTCACGAGTCCGTGTGGAAACGCAGTGCCCAAACAAATTCCAGCAGTGCCTTTCCCATTGCTGTCGCTGCCTGCAAAAGAGAATTGTGACAGCAGCACTGAATACCATCCACATTGCCCTGCAGAGCTGGGCCTCAAGACATACTGCTCATGGAATCCTGAGCTGGAAGGAACCCACAAGGGTCAGGAATCCAACTCCTGCCCTGCACAGGACACCCCAACAACCTCATCAGGAGCTTGGGAGTGTTGTCCAAATGCTTGAACAAAGGTTTTCTTAAGATCAGATACAACTGAATTTATTTTACAGATGTGGAAACTTTGGCGGTAAAGTGAAATAATGTGCCCAACCCCCCCAAGAAGTTGACAAGAAGCAAAAGACAGTGCAGGGGTGGCTTGAATCCCATGTCTATTTTCTGACTATTTCTTCCCAGCCCATTTCACAACTTCTCAGCCCACTCAACTCCAACTTGCTGCCAGTCTAAGTGCAGCAGGCCCTGAAGCACATGGCTAATCTGGAAGACACCTCAAGTTCCCAGGCTGGAAGTCACCCCTTCCCTCTGCCTTTCCTTACCACGGTGTTGACAGCCAAGTACATCAGAACTGCTAAAGTGTGAACCAGCCTTCCAAGGACTAAGTGATCTTCTCCCAGGAGATCAAATGTTGTTAAAGGCCTGCAAGTATAAGACACAGAGTTGTGTAGCAGTGAGAAGGATCATCAGTGCCTCTTTGGAACAGTCAGGAGGGTTATGAAGGGGGAGTTGTCCCCAAAAGCCTGAATCCCTACAACAACAGCCATTATATAGGCACCACTAGGTTAACAGAGATCAGAGCTGTTTGCTCTCATCTTTCCTCCCCGACCAGTATCTTGCAGAGCAATATCCCCTACTCATACAGCAGGTATCACACATTCTACCAACAGGCCTTACCTGTAAAGACCTATAGGCAAAAGCTGTCCCCACTGCCACACCATTACAACTGGTATTACAATAATCTTGGTTATCATGGAACTGATTACTCTGCCTTCCTTAGGTTCACAAAGACTTAAGGGACTGACAATAAACTGTGTCCTATACTGTGGCCTCAAAGACTAGTGCAGGTGATAGGCCAAACCAGAGACAGAGCTAATTTGGTTCAAGATTGCAGCCTGAGCTCTGTGGTTTGTGTGAACCAGCCCACAATAGAGGCTCAGATACTGGTCTGGTGCTGCCAGAATTACTGGTCTGAGTACCTGCTGATGGATCTTCACTTCTGCAGGGTCCTACAAACTCCTGCCCCACAAGATTTCAAAGGATAAGTCCAAGAGACCACAACCCACTCCTCCCCAAGCTTTGTGAAGGACCCAAGTGTCAGCGTGGTGTCACTGGGCTCCTGCACAGCTCCTGGGCTGTAGCCTGCTGCTTTGAGGCAAGCAGGACAAGCAGAAAAGTTCACTCTGGCCGTTGCTATGTCCACATCCCACATCCTAAGGTGTTCACACTCACCTGTCAAAGTGCTGAATCAATGGGAAAAAGAAATATCCAGCAACGGAATTGAACTCGTTTGGGCAGGAAGCCAGCTCCACACGAGACTGACCCTGTCCAAGAGAAAAATGAAGTCTAGGCACAAGATACAGCATCCAGTTCTTCCACTTCACTGGACACTGTCAAGACTACAGATTCCTTGCAGACAGCCCATCATCAACTACTGCTTGTACACCTATGGCTACCAGTTTCCCAACTGGATTGCTCACTTCCCATTTCGGATTTTCTCCACACCTAAACATTTCAATACAATATGCCTCAGTACTGCTCAGTTAGATGTAAGAACATGCAAAGGATGAAGGAGTTTTGAAAGGCAACTCTCCAGGCTGAACCACAGGGGAGTTCTGAAAACTAGGAAACTGGCATCAATTTATCTCCCTGGAAAATAGGAAGGCTGAGACAGCGTAGCCCAGAGGCAGCTAGTCTGATGGAGGCCCTGGGATTGTGAGGTGAAGTCACAGCTCCCTGCAGTGGCCACACAAGCTCAGAACAAGCACAGAACAACAATGATCTCTCAAAGCCAGGTAAGGAATTTCAGGTTTGTCTTCCTCTCCCTGCTGGAGAGGGGAAATCCAAACTTTCCTTTGGATTGGGTCCACTTTCACAGGTATTTTGCTCTTTCCAGACAGAGCTTGCAGTAACTCCGAGTGTCCCTATTTCTGGTGGATTTTACATTAGTTTGCCTCTGGCCTCACCGTATCAAATCTCCGAGTCTTGCTTTTGATCCTCTCATCAACAATTCTTCTCCAGCCCTTAGAGCTGTCACTTTCTGGCAGGAGCTGGATACAAGGCTTTTGGACACCAGAATGTTTGGTCTTCCCATGGAATTTGGGACAGGACAGTTCCTGAGCTGCCAAAACCAATACCTAAATAAAACAGAGAGAGGTTCTGTTAAAAATGGGTAATTCCTAGGGAACAACAAAAGCGTTCCCTGCATCCAAACTGACAGGAGCAACAAGGCAGAAAGGCACAACAGTTTTAGAGTGAAGAACAGCAGGAAACTGACCTCCAACAGCCACCTGGCTCTGAGGTACTGACCAAGCACTTGGTCACTTAGCCCTGAAACAGAGCGGTGGCTCCTCCTTCAGACTCAAGTGTGGAAGGAGTCACAGACAGATCACTGTCCTTCAGAAGGGGAAGATAAAACAGACTGATGATGTGAAAGTAAACCGTGGCTTCTCCCAAGCAAATGCCCAACACATGCTCTGCATTCTGTGGAGAGAGATCCCTGTGCGATGGAGTGTAGCAGGGTTAGGAATGAGAGGGGAATGCCACACACAGATAGCAATGTAAGAGATTCCCATGCCTCTGCCTTCTCCCATGAGGAATAAAAGGTAATCCCAATACACCTCAGCACCAGTGCAACAGACAGAAGGAAAGTGGGAAGTAAGAGCACTCACATCGAGGATGTCCATGCGCTGACGGAGACTGTAGTTCAGAGAGTAGAACTGGGAGGTCAAGTACTTTGCAACCTGTACAGAAAAATCAGGGTACAATGAACACAGACCCATGGTAGAAACAGCCTTCCCATTAACTCTAAAAGCATTTAATTTCACAAGTTCTGCTTCCTGTTAGGTAACAGCAAGCCTCCAAGAGATGGGAAGAAACACACAGTGCAAATGGGAAGTTCAGACACTTTCACTTCTAGATTCTCCCAGAAAATCTAAATGACAGGTGAGACTGCATCACTCTTCTCACCCTCCTATGCAGAGGTACCCAAACAAGCACCACAGCAGCTAGGAGACATCACTGTGGCCATTCAGTACGTAAAGAACATTACAGGAAAGATGGACAGAGGCTTTTTACTGGGGCCTGGCTAGCATAAAAGATAAAGACATTAAACTGGCAGAGAATCGATCTAGATTGGATATTAGGAAGGAATTCTTCCCTGTGAAGGTGCTGAGGCCCTGGCACAGGCTGCCCAGAGAAGCTGTGGCTGCCTCTCTCTGGATCCCTGGAAGCGTCCAAGGCCAGGCTGGACAGAGCTTGGAGCTACCTGGGGTAAAGGAAGGTGTCCCTGCCATGGCAGGGGGTTGGAATGAGATGGACTTTAAAGATCCTTTCCCACCTAAACCAGTCTGTGATTCCCTGATTACAGTCACCAGTCAGGTGTTTCTCTGTAGAAGCCCTCTGTGTCCCAGCTTCCCTTTATGTGAAACCCTTCAGTACAACAAGTTCTTATCTGATCTGCCTTTTCAGGTACAATCAAACCAACAGCCTCCACACAGTTCCTCTGTTTGACAGGGTGTTCTTTTTCCCACTGGTTCAGACATTCCTTGCAGATTCTTCAGGAGCATAAATGTTGTTAGACCTGAACTACCTGCTCTACCACCCAGGCAGTTTCCTCTATCAAATGAGAAAGAGACTTCAGCTGCTTCAATTTTTGCCTGTGCTTCAATTGGAAAAAGGAAAATAGTAGGAGGAACTCACAGGTATTGGGTCTGTGGTTAAAACAGCTACTTGAGCTCTTTGACGGAGCTCCACAAAGCCTTCAATGCAGGTCTTCTCCTCCAGATGCAATAATATTTTTGCCAGCTCCACGCTAACCTGCTCAAAGTATGAAAAAAATAATCAAAAGCCTGATGGTGTTTGGGTTTTTTCCTCATAGGAATTATGGACCACTTCTAATGGTCAAACAAAGACAAGGAGGTATTTTGTTTAGGCAGCATGTCCATTCCTTAAGAGGGAGAGAAAACACATTAAGCCAAATGCCATCAGACTTATTTCCCAAAACCTTGAACAGATTCTCCACCTGCCAATTCTCTTCACATTTCACCGGGACTGTTTTGGAGAAGTAGTAGCATCATGACATTGAATGAAGTCACTGTAACAAATGGGTATAAGGGTAGAGCAGCACAGCCCTTCTCTTTCTCAGCTGGTGTCTCTGACACTTGCAAGTGCTCACTAGCAGCTAGTGACAAGCACTCTTCACACAGTGACCTTGCCCCACATTCCTCTCCCTGAGCTTTTTATCTTGACCAGTACAATCCAATTACTCCCTCCACAAGACATTATGCTTGTACAAGCAAATAGGGAAAGTGCATTTGATTTTGCCTCCTTTTTCGCTGGGGAATAACAAATTGAATTTCAATTCAAAATACAAAATGGCTGCTCTGTAATCTCATTTTTTAGTGTTTTTCCTGCCCAGCATAAAGCATGGAGCCTCCTCACACTAGCAAACACTACTTGTATTATGTTTCATTTTGAGCACTGGAGACAGCAGGGTGCTGCCAGTACTTTCGCTGCTTCTCTGTTCCCCTGTGCCTCACCTTCAAGGCAACTATTTCCTTCTACATTCAAGCTGAAAGCTTGTGAATGTGTGCCTTTAACCCAGTCACACATTAGCCAGGCCTTCTGCTCCACTGGCATGTTTGGTCTCCTCATGACAGCAAGGGGCAATACAGCCCTCTTGTAACCTAGTTCATATTACTTCACCTCTCTTGTTGCTGCTGGATTCCTCCGAACCAAGCTCTCAAGTGCCTTGACTGTAGCTTCCCATTTGTCCACATCTTCAGATCCTGATCCAGTCAGAACTGAAATCAAAGGACAAACAAAAGTTATTAACAGAATGGCTGTGTTTGGGTACATACCCAAACTTCCTTCTGCCAATCATTTGTCTTGGTACAGACACTCAGCATGAGAAGCACTAGGAACTAAACTGAAATTACTCAAAAATTCTATAGCTTCTTCAAATTAGATCAGAAAAAATAAACCTATGCATGAGTTCACTGTCCCAAGTTCAGTAAGAAACAGATAAAGACTCAGCCCAAAATCTCCTACCTTCAATACAGTCTCGGATATACATAGGAGCCTTAAGTTTTAGCTCTTTATCCTCAGACATATCATAAGGGATGAGGTCATCATCACTGTAAAAGAATTAAAGGTAGGGGTTAGTTTATGGGTACAGATGTTCTTGCTTTACCCAGATAGCCAAACAAAGAGAAAGAACCAGTGCATACATTGTGGTAACCACATCACTCCTGTATCACTCAGCAGCACTGCTGAAGCCTGGCCTGAGAGAGACCCTTGGGAGTTCTAGGGCAAGGGCAGTTCTGTGATCAGATCTGGAACTGGATATCCTGGTCAAGGACAGGATACAGATGACCAAGAGACTAAAACTGACTCTTGAGATTTCATTATAGATTTATGTGTATATATATATATATATATATATTAAAAAAAAAAAAATATATATATATAATACATACATACATATTAACATATATATACAAATATCTATATACATATATAGAGATATTTCTTCATATAGTGACAGAATAAAGCAGGCCCACTATTAAAATGGGTAAATCCATCCACAATTTCCAAGAAATATACATTTAAGTCAAATGGAACAAATACAGCAGTTGCACAAAACACAGGCCTTGCCTAATTTATTGACTATGCAATTTTCTACGCAAAGACCTGCTCTGCTGCAAACCACTCAGCTGAACAAGGTCAGAAATCACAACAACTGCCAAGAAATGCAGGTACTGATAGATCCTTTTCCCCCACATCTGCCATTTATTTCCCATTTCCTCCCTGTTTCTTGCCCTGTACCTGTCAAGTTCAGTATCCGACTCCTCATCTGCCTTAACTGGGGCTGCTGTGTAAGAGTTCTCCTTCCTCTCTGGCACCAAGGGCAGTGCAGCGCCTGCTTTCTCACTCCTGCTGTGAGGAACAAGAAATTTTAAAATGGATACAGTAGAAGTTCTTACAAGGAAGAAACTACCCACCCTACCAACCCTTGCTGCCTAAACAGAACAGCAGATAATTATTCCTGCTGCAGTTTCACAGCTAGCTTGGCTGACACAAAGAACAAAGTACTGGGAAGGAGAATGGAGTAAGGGGAGAAAATAAGCAGAATCTTCTAACAGAAGAGCAATGGATTAAAAAAAACTTAACTGGCTAGTTTGCTGTGTTCCCCTGCACAATACCCGAGACTGCTAAGGAAAGACTCCAAAAACCAGATCACATTGACTTGCACCAGATTTGAAACTGTGAATGAAACTGAACTGAGAGTAGGTTTAGATTGCATATTAGGAAGAAAGTCTTCCTTATGATGGTGGGCAGGCCCTGGCACAAGCTGCCTAGAGAAGCTGTGGCTGCTCCTGGATCCCTGGAAGTATTCAAGGCCGGGCTGGACAGGGCTGGGAGCAACCTGCTCTTAATAGAAGGTGTGTGTCCCTGCCCAAGGAAGGGTGTGAAATGGAAAGGACTTTAAGGTCTCTTCCAATCCAAACCATTCCACGACTTTTCAAAATTGGAAGAAAACATTTTTAATAATTTCAAGATCTTGCATAGGATGAATATAATAATTGAGAATATTTTTCTGTCTCAACCTATTTCTGTGGACTTTGGCATTGTCCTTTCATCTCTCTAATTCTCAAAACCAGTCTGTAACAGCTGACTATGCTGATCATGCCCCTAAAATGGGAGCAATAAATCTTTTGTACTTCCCTGGAGGGCTGGACAGCTTCATCTGCTAATAACATAAAGTGCTTCACTCCAAAGCTGACCAAAAAGTGCTCCAAAGAGCCTCAGCAGATGCTCTGGGAGTGAAGAGCAGTCTTTAGAGTGACAGACGCAGCAGATTTTAGTCATGGGTGAATGGGCTGGGGGCATACAACACAAACACCAGCTTTCCAAGAAGCAAACAGAAATGTCCATTTGATTGTACCAAAGGGCACATAAGACCCCTACACCCCAGTTTCACCACATGCAGCTATCAACAGGCAATTTTAATACACACTACCAATTAAATTTTGAATGTAACTAAATCACATTGTAAGAAGGTGGTGCATTATGATGTTTAAGAATACATAAAACATCTTGAATACTGTACATGGTTCTTGTGTGTAATGGGAAAAAGGCATGGAGAAGGGCAAAAAGACAGCATGAATAGTAGCAACAACTTACTCATTATCTGGAAGGCTGGGGACAACACAGAATGATGGAGTCTGCACCAGAAGGGACCTCAATTCTCTTGTTTCATCGTCCTCTTCATACTAGACATTCAAAATAACTGTTGCTGCACTCTATTACTTACTGCAAATATGTCCAGCATTCAACATTTCACCCTTGTAGTAGACATGGACTAAATCATGAGCAGATGAACCCTCACCAATCCTGTTTCAATCCCTGTGCTGACAGCAGCAGGCAGCTGTAATCTTTGTCCTTATATTTACGGTACCTGATGACACCTTGTCTGAATGTTATTTCCATATTTCAAACATTTAATAAATGGCAATGTGACAGGAGGAATGTGGCAGGCTTTTAAAGAATTAATGTGATTTATTCAGATAAGTCACATAAATTCTACTGGAAAGAGCAGAGCAAATATCTCCATGTCAGACTTGAAAATCCCAGCCCAGAATGGATATTTCCACCATGTCAGGGACTGAATGCTCACCACTGCTTTAGGTTTGAAGCTCCCCTCAATTCCCACAAATCAGATTCTGATTCCCTCATGCAATAAGATAAACTTTAATTACCAAGTTTATCCTAACCTCTATCAGTAGATTGCACTCCTGAGGTAACTCTCAGCCACCTGATCATTACATACAATTGGTTTTTGCAAACAGACTCTCTCTTTTTGAAGGTATGACTGCCTCTCCTTATTTCCAGATTAAAAAGTGGTATAATGCCCTGAATCATCTGGTTTAAAGCTTTTACTTCCTCTAAGCCTAGCACAGCAGCCATAAGTTTCAGTAAAACCTTCACCTCAAACTTCAGGACAGGCCCCTCTGTGTTTATGCTCAAGCTGATGCTCTCTGCCACCACCATGCCCAGACGCCGCAGCTGGGGCAGACTGCTCTCCAAGTGGCATTTCACACCCTCCATCATGCTTGTCAGAAGCTCTGAAACAAACAACCAGCAAACAGTTGCATGTTTGAAATTCTGAAACAGAGGCAGAAACAGCCATCTTTAGTACTTCCCTGAGGGAAGCTTTACCCACTCACCACACAATAATGGATAGAAAGGGTCCCTGAACTGTGGCTTCCTTCTCTGCAGGGTCAGTGGTGCCCTGCAGCACCAGCACAAAGTCAACAAAACATCACAATACATTCTAAATTTGCAATATTTTGGTTTTCACTGAAACAAAAAAGGATGGTAAGTCAAGCCAATCTCTAGTTTGGCTTTAGAGTGTTTCAGAGTCACTTAAATAAATGTCATGTTTTGAGGACATTACAAGTTCTGACCACTACAAGAATCACATAGAGACAGATATTTGCCTAACTTTGGCTAAGCTCAAACAGGCAGGTAACATAAGTATTTCTCAGCCCTCAGGGAACACTGGTTGCCAGCTTCACCAGGCAGGCTTACTGCTGTTTGACTGACCTCCTTCATCTCAGACAGCTTATCATTCCAACAGCTGTCAGACAAAAAACTGACTATAAAACTACAGAACTGGTAATACATATCAAGTCGCTTATTCACTTAAACAATTAATTCTAGAATGAAACAGATGAGCAAGTCTTGAAGTGAATCTTCACATCCCCCATAAGTCTCTCACACACGTAAGTAATTCTAGACACTTTACAGCTTTTTTTTAAAATTTCAACAGAAACAGCTAAGTTAGGCCAGGACCTCAGTGTGCTATGCACTGTGTGAGCACATAACCAGGTCCATGCCAGTGACCAACCTGCTCACTGCACACTGAGACATGCCCATGGACTGTCAGACACCAAACTAACAGATTTTTACCCCCAGTTACTTTCCCTGCCTGTCTGGAGCTGCACCCGTGCTCTAAGGTTAAGCCTGTAAGTTACAAATCACACCATTCCTCTCACTAGTCCCAGAGTCAGTCCTTGTTTTCTTGCGACAAAAATTCTGGGTTTTTAAACCACAACTCAGCTAAGAACCATAAGGCAAAGATAGACCTTCTTCAATTCCATAATCTAAAGTTATGCACTTGGAATTCTATCATATCAATGCTAAAGAGAACTCCAGCAGGTTACCCCATTTGCCAAGGTAAATATGGGACAATTCTGCTTATCCACAGATCAAAACAAGATATTTTTCTACACACTCTGCTAGTAAGACACTCTGCTAAAACAATCTAAGCCCCACTTGTCATATAGCCTCACCT
The DNA here is from genome assembly GCF_028551555.1 of Melozone crissalis. Taxonomy (NCBI): domain Eukaryota; kingdom Metazoa; phylum Chordata; class Aves; order Passeriformes; family Passerellidae; genus Melozone; species Melozone crissalis. The sequence continues at coordinate 465,135 of NW_026535790.1, forward strand.
TGTCTGCAGCTTGCAATTTCAGGCTCCTTCAGGTGGGAGAGGCAGATGAGGATGGCCTTGCTAATGTACAGCTGCTGCTCAGCTGGCGAGTGTTTCACAGCACTGCTGCTGCTCCAGGTCTCCAACAGGTCCTGCAGCACCTACGCCAGAGAAATCAGGTTGGCCTAAAATGGATCTTTTCTATACAGAGGTAATTTTTGAAGCACATTTTCACTCTCCCTACAAAGAGGGAAAAAAATACAAATTTTGTATTGCAGAGCCCAAAATGTACTGTGTTTGACCGCCCAAGAACTGCACTTTCAATTAAGATATGGTTAAATATAATGGGTTTTTTAATTTTAAAGTGATATTTATTTCTCCTTAATAAATATTATATGCAAAGCATATAATGCAAAGTATTATTATCAAAAACCAGTATGATATTATAAGGTTTTATCTGAGTTTAGTCCAATTTTAGATAACTGTCAGTCCTTCCATATCATCTTAGAACATGTAAACAGTGAAAAAAAAATTTGATAAAATGGTAGGGATTTCCAAATATTCAGATTTCATAAAAGTTTCATCACACTGCTGACTTGAAGAGGCAGAATATCTGCCATCCCCACTGAGGAAAATATGCGTGAGAGAGAGTCTGAAACATCAACCATTTGGTAAACAGACAACTGTCCCCAGTTTGATCCCTTATTGCCACGTGCCCAGCCACATAAACAGGGCTACTGAGGAAGCTGAGAAGGACAGAGGACATGGGACATCTGTCAGAACCCAACCCTCACTAGTTTTGCTACATGGAAGACGATTTACCAATTAAATACGAAAAATTAATGCCAGCAGTGCAGAAAGCTTTGATTCATTTATCACAGCTCACTTGTGATATAGCTGGGCTTCCCTCACTCTCATGAACAGCAACCAGAAACCAGAACCCAAACTGTGCACCCCCAGACACACAGAGAGCAGAATGTTTCCCATCAGACACCTCAGCAGCCACTCAGGGAACCTTACCCTGAGCAACAAGGGGCGCCGGCCGCTGTCCAGGGCCAGGTAGCCAAGGAGGTTCTGCAGCACTGCTGTCTGCAAGGAAACCACAACTCCTGCTTCAACTGGTTACAAAGCTGTCATCCAGCAATGACAAGTGTCTGTTTTTATTTACTACATTAAACTTCATTCTAAGGCACTGGTTGACAACATTCAGAGACAGAAAAGTAAACAAATTTTAAAAAACAAGCAAGCACACATATGCAGTTGCTGATGAAATACATGGAAAATCATAACAGAAATACAGTACAGTGTTTTACCAACAAAATCAGCACAGTCCCAAAGCAAACACGGAACTCATGAAGTTTAAAGAACAACTCTCACAACAGCATCACAAGCCACAGTATAGTTCCTAATATCCCATGACAAACTTAGGTGCACAGGAAAAAACCCAACGGTCCTTATCTCATGTCTTTAATATAATTCTTATTCCCAAGGATTGATCCTGGCTGTTTCAATCTCCTCTTTCAGACTGTAGAATAATTTAATGCCTTCAGCTCCCCAAAATTCTGAAACTTTGTGCAAATAATCACTTGGCTCCAGAGGAGTACAGCCACTTCGCTAATCACCATTAGCCTTGAGAGAGCACATGAATCCCACGATTTCAAAGCCACTGTTCACCACTCCCACTCTGTTACAGCTGCACAAATGTGGGGAGACTGAGGACTCATTTTGGAATGCGGAGTTAAACCTTCCTCAGGCTCAGCTAAGAAGTACATTGGTACCAGGGAAAACCTGGCACTACTACACTGCTGTTCCCCACAGAGTCCTCACCGTGTGGCCATATTGCAAGAGCAGCATCTTCTGTGCCACCACAAACTCAGCCTTCTTGTTCTTCACAACCAGGTTACCCAGCAATCTGGACAAGACATCTGCCCTAACAACACAAAAATAAAACATCAGGAATCCATGTTATTGCTGTCATGCTGCTCCTAATCACAGGAAAATCTGAGAGCAGCTATTTGCAACTAAGTCTCTAGAATACTTCTAAACTCAGACAGTGATCCAGTCAGGGCAAAGAATGCTTTCACTTGTTTTTCTTGTTTTTCCACTGCATGTCAAGATGACCATACTCAAGAAATGGTGTAGGTCCTCCCTAACAGGCAACAATCAACTACTTTATCCCTTGAGTCTTTTAGGAAACGGCAGTGTAAAAAACCACCTACACAAACAGAGCACCTATCAGAGACCAATTCTGCAAGTATTTGTGACAATTCCTGCCTTTGCTGTGGATCAGGGAGAAAGCAGAGTTCTTACCCAGGTGCTCTCTGCACAAAACCAAGGACCACTGCTTCCATCCAGCGGTCTGGCACACATTCCACCAACTGCCAGCATATCCTCTGCCAGATGCAGTCTGACTTGGTGAGGTCTGTCAGGCGGGGCACCAAAACTCCCAGAATTTCCTCTGAAGCACAAGAGAAAACAGCAAAAACGCAGATGAGCAGGCTGGTAGAATGGCATTTGAGACTAACCTGAGAATTTCAAGATCTTCACAACATGAAAAAAATACAATGTACAGTTTGAAGTTCTAAATTTTTCCTGCAGTACAAATACGACGAGAATCATGGAATCATTTAGGTTGGAAAAATCTAAGACCATTGAGTCTAACTATAACCCAGCACTGCCAAGGCCAACACTAAACCGTGTCCCCAAATGCCAGATCCACAAGGCTTTTAAATCCCTCTATGGATTTAGTGACTCCACCACTACACTGGGCAGTCTGTTCCACACCTGACCACGCTTTCTGCAAGGAAGTTTTCCTTAATATCTGATCTAAATCTCCCTGGCACAGTCTTAGGCCATCTCTTCTCGTCCTGTCCCTTGTTCCCATGGAGCAGAGCCTGACCCCCACCTGCAGCACCCTCCTGTCAGGGAGTTGTGGAGTGAGAAGGTCCCCCCTAAAACTTCTTTCCTCCATCCTGAGCCCCCCCAGCTGCTCCTCCTCTGACTATGCTTCAGATCCTTCCCCAGCTCTGCTGCTCCTCTTTGCTCATGCTCAAAACAGAAATGGAGAACTGACTGGTAAGAACCACCCTAAGCAGCCTAAGGGACTGGCCAGAATTCCTCATCACAGTAAAGAGCCAGAAAATCTTCCTTCTTCTTCTTCCCCAGCCCTGTTAATTACTGCATTCAGTAGCTTTGAAGTTCTAAGCTCCCACAAGACATATCCACCAGACAAGCTGAGCAGCCTCACAGAGCAGTCTGTGCAGCTCACTCAGAACAGCTCCAAATCAAATTGTTGGTCTCCCATTCCTTCCACTGATCATAACAGTCATCCTCCCATGCTAATACACTAAAACACTTTCCCCCTCTCCAAAAGAGCACAGTAAAACACTCACTTTGCCATCCATGAACACACACCTTCCCCAAGACATGAGAAACAAAAGAGATGGAGCAGTCCAAGCCACCTGGGATAAAACAGACATAAGCTTAAGTACGCATGCCACTAGCATCCTCCAACCAACCTTCAGCAGGAGGTGCAGAGACCTCCAAAAGTGCTACATTCAGAAAACACACTGACATTTTCTCTTCAAGCATCATCTCTTCCTCCCTCCACTACCTGCCTTCAGGCATAAACCAGCATTCAGTATTAAGTTACAGTGACAGGCAGAAGGCTAAAGCAACTCAGTTCCACTTTAATGTGATAGCATGGGTGGCAATGCCACTGGTTGATTCAGTATCACTCACATCTCCCAAACAATTCCTTTTGAACACACAAAGTGACCACAACAAAGTTTAGCAACAGAATATGCTGTTTAAATCTTGGAAAATTACGGCTTTTGGTGGATTCCAAAAGGCCTCAGTTATCATCTGTATTTGAAGCAGCAGACATGGGGTCCATGCCCAAAACACTTCTTCAGAAAACGACTTTACAGTACAGTCATCCTTGCAACCTTACCCCGCAGAGAGTCAGAGATCTTCTCTAGCACCTGGAGAACTGCATCACCCAGGAGAGGGAAGTAGTTCTGTGGGAAGAACACTGGTGGGTTTTTCCCCAGGAGTTTATTGCTCACATGCTCGGGCAAACAGACGATCCTGTTGAGCAGGGCGCCCTGCAGTTCCAGGCAGCCTGCCTGTGCCTGCGGCTGACAGACCTCCCACAGCAATGCTGACAGCCGGCCTTGCTGCAGGAACTGCTCCAGGACCACAGCCACCTCCCTCGGGTCAAGGCCAGAGCTGGAAGAAAATAACTGTGAGTTCCTGCCTCTTTTAAATGGTAAAAATAAGATTTGCATGCTACTGCTTTTCTATTGTGGTATCACTACTGAAGTGCCTCTGTTCTGCTACACTGGATTAAAAAAAAAAAAAAAGAAAAAAGAAAAAAAAAGGAAAAAAAGCGATTTTAATATCTTTGTATCTGCAGCTTCCTCGACTCCAAACATTCAAGACCTTCAACAAACACGACTGATAAAGCTCTGTGTCGTGTCTGAAGGCACTCAGGGCGGGGTAAGGGCTGTCCGCGCTCACACACATCTCCGTCCCCCTGCGCACTCGAGCCCACCTGAAAGGCACCCCCAGACATCCCCGCCCGCCTGCCCCGGGGAGCGGACTGACCCCGCAGAGCCAAGCGCCTCCAGCAAGACGCAGAGGACAAGGCCGGGCGGGCCCTCCAGGAAACAGCACTGCCACAGGCCCTGGGGCCGCGCCGCGCCAGGCGCCCGGGCCAGCCTGCGCAGGAGGGCGCCGAACAGCGCCCGCTCCCGCTCCCCGAGCGCGGCTGGGCCGCCCGCTGCCACCAGAGCGGCGCGTACCGCGCCCAGCGCCGCCACCAACCCCTCCCCAGCCCGGTCCAGAGCCGCCACGGCCTCCCGCAGGACGGACTCCAGCCCCAGATCGAGAGCGGCTCCCGGCCCGGGAGGCCCCGGCGCCGCCGCCATGGCGCTGAGGGGAGCGCTCGGCGGCCCCGCTTCCGCCCGCCCTGCGCCGCAGCCAATGAGCGGCGCCAGCCCGCAGAAGGGGCACGAGCCCCGCCCCCCGGGCAGCCCCGCCCCCCCCGGCACCGTGAGGCAGCGAGGCGCACAGCCCTTCTCAACCCTACTGCTTTATTCAGAACTGCTTGTCCTACACAAGTACAAACACAACATGGGCCAAAAGGATACAAAGTTATACAAAACAAAACAAAACAAAAAATCTGTATAGTATCGACTGTACAACAGGTGGTAAATTCTTTGCCTTTCCCTGTGTGAACCCCAGTTAATCCAGGCAGCATCATGGCTTCGAGCCTCCCTCTCTGCTTTGCAGTTTCCAGGGGGTTGGTGCTCAGTCACTTACTGGGGATTTGTAAAAGCACGCTGTTTCACTGTGGGCTGAGTAGGAAGCTTTTACCAATACCCTCAACAAAAAGGCGAAGGAAATCACTTAAGGGGGCAGGTACAGAACATTTCTTAGGCTTTCCACTTCTCTATAGTGTCATGTTCGCTGGGCTGGACCATTGTTTCTGTGGTGATTGCCTGGTGTGTAAGTATTACAGAAAAGCTTACTCTGCAGAAACTAACCATCCAGGGGAACTGGAATAAAGCAATTTTGTATTGAATTATGTCTCAGGCAGGTCTGGGCTCCAGCTGCCCTGATAAACTCTTGTGCTGGCATCTGGAGATCAAGGTATGTGGCTCACTGCCTTACTCACCGGGGTTCTGAACTAGCTCAAGATTTACATGCTGGTCTGTACAGCGTGCTAAACGTTTACAATCACCAAGCAGCAGCTGCTAACAGGAGAAAGACAGGCTAAAACATTTTTCCCTCCCTCTACCTGGAAAAGATGGTTTTTCAGCCTTTAAAATCAAAGCCATTTTTAAATAATTTCAATTCAATGCCAGGAATCCAGAAGCCTCACAGCAAAGGCTACTGGCCAGGAACTGGTGCTGTCTCTTCTTACACTGCCTTCACTGCCAGGATTATCTCTCACTCCTCCTCACCCAGACTCATTATAAAAAAAAGGGACAATATTCCATCTGATGGGATTTAAGTTAAAAAGTAAAAAGCTGTCCAGTCCTTTTGCTTTATCTTGAGGAGTTGGAGCTGGAGCGGCTGCGGTGGCGCCTCCGCCCGGGAGAGCGGGATCGGGATCGCCGGCGAACGGGGGAGCGGCGCCGAGGGGAGCGGGACCTGCCAGGGAATGAGGAGAAAGCTTCTGTTAGGAGACAGGCAACACGTTCAAGCAATTGGTCAGCTCAGCTACCAACTTTTTAAAAACACTTCCCTGCCTCCTGCCAAAATCCCTCACACACCATGGGAAAAGAGCTTGAGCAAAACACAGCTCCATAGAGGACACAGCAGGACTATTCTGGTTATCCTCCCTCTGCTTAAGGAACCAGAAAAAATTATTAATACTTGAACAACAGACAAGAAACTTATCTTCTTCCTCAAGGAAAATGAACTCGGATCCTACATCAGATCCTCCTTCACCTGAAGTCATCTTTGACTCCTGAAAGAGTGATATTCAGGGCAAGGATTTACCCAAATCTTTTCACATTACAAGCTCCTTAGAGGAAACTTACTCCAGAAGTAGTTTAGCTTCAAGCTTCTCAGTACTACAACCAACAGCCATATCAGTATAGTTACTGCTATGACAGAAGTTCCAGACACAGAATACTAGCAGAGCTAACAGGACAGCAGAAGATGGAGTAGGAGAGATTACAAAGGAGGCAAACCTGCATCTGTGAGATCTCAGCAAAAGCTGTGTTTAAAGGAGCACCAAGAAGCCAAGCCTCCTGGATCTTATGCCACAGTAACTACTGCTCATTTTTAAACCTTTGCTGAAAAGTTTTTCAGCAATCAAGTTACTACTGACAAGTAAAATATTTTGAACACATGTAAACACCAAAGACTCAGAACTCACCTGAGCACAATCAGGCAGCTCCAAGTTGCACAACTGTCAGATCACACCTTAGGGCCAGTGTACTCCACTCACCTGACACAGGACTGCTTTTTGGTCATGTGCCCATTCAGAAATAAGGGAGGGAGGGAGGTACAAGGGCTTCCAAGAAACAAGAAGGTGGCACAGCCTGCCACAAGTGTTCTGTCAGGCAAAGGCTATTCCCATTTAATCTTCAAGCCTTTATGCAAAAGGCACTCCACAGAACAGGCTGGGAAGGGTGAGAGTGTTCCCAGAGCAGGCACCCTGAGCTAATGAGTTAGGAACTGCAACCCAGGTTCAAGCAATGCCCAAAATGTGTTACTGTCACTCGCAGGGGAAAGGGAAGCCCAACAGGATTGTCCCCATGCCAAGTCTTCCAGCGATAAGGAGTTGCTACTGAGAAAGAACAGCCTTGTCCCAGCTCTTACCTCCTCCTCATGCGAGGGGGGGACCTGCGCCACATGGGCGGCGGCGGCAGCATCCTCCTGGGGGGGCTGAAGCGTCTGGGAGGGGGCCGAGGCCGTGGTGCCAGCACAGCTGTGGCTGTGATCTCCTGACCGTCAATCTGGCCTTTTTAGGGCAGCACAGAAATAGGGAGAAGTAAGTATTTTTCAACCTAACATATACACATCATATTACTGCAACTCACTGCTTTGTCAGAAGCAACTGAAGTGGGATCAGCCCACAGAGCTCCACACCCTGCTCTGGGGCTGTTATGACGTAGTCCTCACACCTACTAGACTCCTTTTATCTAATCCCACCAAAGTGCAGTTCAGATGTAAACCTGGAAAGGTTTTCATATGAGCTTAAAATTATTTTTTCACTGTTTTGAAAAAAAGATTAGTTTTAATAGTTCTGTGGTTTCTTGGATCTGTCCTGAACCTCACAAAAGCCACTTGGGCTGAAAACTGACAGTACTTTATATCTGCTCACCAAAGACATCCCCATCACCTCTAACTCATTTTCTGATCAAATCCATCTACTCTGAAGCTTTTTTAAAGCCCACGGGCTCCTTGCAGGTCAGTACCTACCTCCATCCATGTGTTTCAGGGCTTTCTCAGCATCATCTGGGTTTTCAAACTCCACATACGCATAACCTTTGGAGAGGTGTGGGTTTAGCCTGTCAACTGGCATGTCAATCATTTTAATCTTTCCATAAGTGGAAAAAATTTCCATTATGTGATCCTGTAGAGAGAGAAAGAGACCGAGCCTTATGAACACAGAGCACACTCACCAGCCAGGCCTGGCTGGCACAGAGCAGTAAATCCACAGCACATCATTTTTTTCAGCAGCCTAAACTTTTTACCCCTGAATACCTTTGAACTACATTCTAGCAAAGACAACTCAAGCCAGCCCAGCTCTCTGCAGATCCTTTATCAAGAACTGCCCAATATCCTTTATACCTCCAAGGTAATTTCAGCTGTTGTCCCAAATTCTATAGTTTTCTTCCTAGTAAAGCAGAATATAAGGTCTGGAATACTGACAAAACAGGCAGACTTCTTAGGCACTACAGTTTCTCAGAAGGCTTCATGGCATTTGACTCAGTAAAATCATATGAAAATTTTCCTCACTGATCAAGCTGGACACAAAGAAACAATATCCAACAGCAACACCTTGGCAACTCACTAGTAACCAAGGTTCAGAGAGCTTTGAAAGAGCAACTCACACATTCTCATAAAAGAACACAGATGCTTGACTGCAAGGGAACATGCCATTATTACCTTTGTCACATTTCTAGTGAGCCTTCCAACATGCACTTTTGTGGGTCTGGGTGATGGGCTCCGTCTCTTCCTTTCCTTTTCATCTCTCTTGGGTGGTTTGGACCTGATTTGGACAACAGAAAACATTTACAGTTTTCAGGGAACATGCAGGACAAAACCTAAGCCAGTCATTATCACATGATTAAAAATACCATTTCTATTGAAGGGCATCTTTGTCCTGAAGAAGTTACAGTGTTGGGGTGGTGGTGAGGGTGTTCCACTCAGAAACACCTCAGGACTTGCATTTGTCTGCTTTTGCTTTAGAACCTTTTGAAATTCGAAAACTTTTCTTTTTTGCAAATTTTTAACTTCACTGCAACTAGGGTAACAAACACGAAATTTAGCAAGCATTTCTATGAAGTTGTGGTCATAGCTAGAGCATTTCCCTGCTGTAAACACAAAAACATTCTTTGCCTCCACAACTGAAGAGGCAAATTAAGGCCACGAAGATCACAGCATAGCACAACCAGGCAATGAACAGATTCAACTATTTGCATTTCTGTATCTTCCACTGACTACAGAGGTCCAAAAATGTAAACAAATCTATTTAAAATTAGCTGCATATCACAATGCCTTTGCAGTTAAAAAAAATCTGAAATGAAACTTTAATCTATTCAAAAAAACAGTATGTAGAAAATTTATCTTTATGCTTCTTCCTAATCTTAAAGTCCATCAATTGAATGATACTAAAAACCCACACAGCCTTATGCAGATTTTTATCAGCCTTCATTGCCTTACACAAAGGAGAACTGTACAGACATTAAGATAGCTTGATTCCCATGTTACCCTTACAGGGGCTTCCTCTGCCCTCCTTCCTATTTAATTTTTCATAAATAAGAATATAAATATACATATGTACACATATATGCTGGTTTTAGCCCTGACTTTTCTGTTAGTCATGGCTGTAGTTTAGAGGAATTGAACAGCTTTACTCTGATCTAGACCCATACTACTAAGGAAACACTGATTAAAACCACCTCTAAAAAATGTAGTATTTAAAATTTTTAAACTACTAAAAAATTAGGTTTTTAACCTCTGTTCCTACAGGGTGTATGTCTGAATTCTAAGGAAACACAGCACATCCATTCTAACAAAATTCACATCTCTAAGTTATGGAGAAAGCAAATGGGCTTCAGAGAACAATCTGTTCTGATCACAATCTTGCATTCTACATGGAATTAATGTGACACCTGGCAATTCCTAGAAGACAAATAAAACTCACTTGGAGCGGGACCGTCTCCTGTTGTCATGTCTGCGTCGAGAAGGACTGGGAGAGCCAGAAGAGCTGCTCGAACTGGAACTGCGCGAGGTGCTGGAGCTCCCAGAGCGGCTGGAGGCAGAAGAGGAACTTGAGCCACTGCTAGAACCAGTGCTGGAACTGGACCCTGAGCTGGAAGTTGAGCTGGAACGGGATCTTTTTCAAGGGGAAGAAGAATAAAAATTAGTGGAATACCTAGAAAAACAATGGCTGAGAAACTTCTGACAATTACAGAGAGTAACTGTGACTGAAACTCCACAGCTCACCAGAGCACCAAAGAAATTCATACTTAAAATATAAACCCTCTCGAGTTAGACAAAAATCACACAGTGACTAACACAACACAAGCTTTCAACAGGCCCAAGACTACCACAAGTAAAGGTACTGCTTTTTGAAAATGCTGTCATTTGATGCTCCCATAAAAGCACCCACCTGGTACTGCTGCTCCCACTGGAGGCACTGCGTCTCTTGCGTGTTTTGTCGCGACCGCGATCCTTCTCACTCGATTCCTTGGCAGCTGCTTTATCCTTGGACCGGTCCTTCGACTTCTCTTCTGACCTGTCCTTGCGCTTGGTTGGTGAGGGAGCCCTTCAACAACAAATTGCAGAAAGCAAGCTTTTTAATTGCTTAATTAAAAAAAAAAAACCACAGACAACAAAAGCCTCATACCCAAATATAGACCAGAGCAGCAACAAAAACCACTGAACTTTGAATGTAACTCAGGATTACTGAAACTGTGGAGTTAAAGCATTAAGCAATTCCAGACACTTTGGAAAAAGTTCTAGCAAGCTCTTCTTTTTAAATCCTGGTAACTCCTTTTCCCCTTCAGAGATATCCATAGTGGCAGAATGGGCCTCATGTCTCACAACTCACTTTTAACTCTTGGATTCAGAGAACCAGTTCTCTCTTTGCTCTCGATCCAAAAGGAGACAGATTTAACACCTCTCTATTTAGCACTGAAATGCTGGGCATTAGTTGACTTCCAGATGTTTACTATATGAGGGCTGCATCCATCACAAAATCTGCAACATCTACAAACATGTAACATTTTGATTATTCCGTGGGGATTGTTTAAAATCGGCATTACAGACCTGTCTCTAATATCTTAATAACCTCTAAAGGAATATGACACCCCCAAGTACCAGGGAATTAAACGTTCAGGGAATGAACAGAAGTGTGTTGGAGCTGCCAGCCTTATCTGTAGCAGCACCCAACATACACTGTGATGCAAGATGCTGGAAACATCTCCATCCCCACATGCATCACAGCAAACTGAGTGAACAAGAAAAAAAATTCAATAGCTCACAGTACTCAACAATCTTTTTGCTTCTGTGCTTCTGGTAAGCAATTACTTTATTCTCTGAATTGCAATTAAATGTATGGTTGGGAAGAGATTACTTTTGAACAGCCAAACTTGCTTTCCTGATTTTCAGGTTCACAGTTTTCCCTAATACACCAACTGCAGGAAGCAACACGAATATTCACAAACCCAGCTCCCTGCAGAAACCAAGAACCACCCATGGCCTTTCTGCATGGAGGACAGGAAACCCACACCACAGGTGTGCTACTGGTGGAAGTTGCTGGGAAAGGAAAAGTCTCCTCTAGCACCAGTGGCAGGAAGAAAGCAGACTGTCCCACGGGCTTCGCAAAGGGAGCCAAGACAAGCAAACCGTGCATGTCACTCAGCTTTAGGGCATTTCTATCCAGCTCTGTGCCTCTCCAGTGCAAGGTCTGAGGGGGATGCAGTTCATAAAGCTACTGCATGAGCCCAGCTGGGTGGTACAGAACAGGTTCCTGGTTTCACAAGACCAGAAAACCTAAGATTTTCCTTTAATAAAATCACAGAATCACTGACTGGTTTGGGATGGTGTGAACCTTAAAACTCATCACTTTCCAATACCCCAGCTATGGCCTTCACTACACCAACCTGGCGTTGAACACTTCAAGAGATGGGGGCTTCTCTGGGCACCTTGGGCCAGGACCTCACTACCCTCACAGGGAAGAATTTTTTTCTAATCTCTAATGTAAACCTGCCCTCTGTCAGTGGGAAGCTGTTCCCCCTTCTCCTGGCACTCCAGGCCCTTGTAAAATGTCTCCCTCCATCTTTCTTACAGGTTCACTTCAGGTAGTGAAGGCTGCAATTAGGTCACTCCAGAGCCCATTTTCTTCCAAATATCCCATAGCCAGGTCTGGCTTATCTCTGCCTACACATCAGCTCCTCCTGCACCTGTGCACTATCAAACTCATGATGTTATCAGCACACAAAACTGTTAGTATTCAAGAGTCAGATCTGGTTTTACCCCTTCTGGAAGAAAAGAGAAGAGGAAACACAGATAAAGACCAGCATGTTTGCTGTTACCCAGCCTGCTGCTGAGGCAGGAAATAGAATCACATAATCAATTACATTGGAACAGACCTGTGAGACCATCAAGTCAATCTTCTGACCCAACACCACCATGTCAACTAGACCAGAGCACTAAGACTGGATGCAGCACTTTCTACAAACACCTCCAGGGATGGTGACTCCACGACCTCCCTGGGCATCCCCTTCCAGGGGCCCAATGGCCCTTTCTGTGAAGACATTCTTCCTTACCTGATCTAAACCATCTCAAGTCTGTGTCCTCTTGTCCTGTTGCCCATTGCCTGGGAGCAGAGCCTGACCCTCACCTGGATACAATCTCCTTTCAGGTTTCACTGCTTACTGCTCCTTGGGACAGGCACCTCCCAGGCAGATCAGCCACACGGCTTTGGAACATTCACCGAATGACGCACCGAATAAGCAGTCTCCAAACTAACTAGTGGTTTTAATCCTTTCTCAGGAATGCCACTGGCCAAACTCACTTTAGTTGGAAACCTCACCCTACCTTGCGGGCATTTGCACGTGCACAAGTTCAGGCATTCACTGGAAAATGTGGAAAGAATAAATCACAGTCCTCACACAAGGCTAAACAACATTGCATTTCTAAGCGACATGCTTCTTCCTTACAATCAAAAATCTCTCACTCGCTAAAAAATAGCTGGTTTAGGGGCATCCACCAAAACCAGAAAGTCTACAGAGCAATCGACACAAACTAAACGTCCATCTCAAACACGCTTCTGCTTTAGAGACAGAATCTGCACACTCAGAGCAGCAGTTCTGTGGCAAAGGAAGCAAACTCGCTCGCCCTCAGGCTTCCGGTAGAGCTACAGGCGAGTCCTTAACTGACAGTCTGCTCCAGGTCCTCAGCTGCAAACCGGCACAATTCCTGGTGTGTGGAGGGTTCGGCGCCCGGCACTTGTCTGCCCTCTACGGCCGCTGGGCCCAGCTCCGCGGCCGGCGGAGCGCGGGCAGCCTCATCCGCCCGCCGTGGGTCCGGTACAGCAGCCGCGGGGCAGGGGCCGCGAGATCAGCACGGCAACCCGTCCCTCGGGCCCGCACAACGCTCCTCCCGCAGGCCGGGCCGCGGCGGCGCCGACACCCGGGCCCAGCTCCCCGGCCGGCCCCGCCCCGGCCCTCCCTCCCCTGCCCTCCCCGCCTCCGGCCGCGGGAGGCCGCGGTTCCGAGGCCCCATCCCTGACCCTCGCGCCACCATCGCCCCTCGGCGGCCCCAGCGCGCTCCCCCCGGCGCCGCGCGCGGCGGAGGGGCCGGTTGGGCCGCGGCCGGGCCGGATGGACGCGGATGGCGCAGCCCCCGCCCCGCACTCACATCTTGGCCGCCGCCGCCGCTCCGCGCCCGTCGCGCGAGAGTGACGCGAGCGGGCGGGAAGGGGCAGCGCCGGCGCGCGGCGATGGCGTCACAGCGGGGGGCGGGACGGGCGGAAGGGCCTGAAGAGAAGCGGGGCGGGCTTGGGCAGGGGCGCTGCTGCTCCAGCGCTGCAATAAAGGTTCCTGCAAACCCTGCCCTGCATAGCAATGGCAGTAGCGGCTGGGGCTTCAGCTCTGGGCTTTAAGAGCTTGACAACCCAGCGGGCTGCAGCCCCCACGCGTGAATTCTGGTCCACTCTGTCTCAGGTGCAGGTTCACAGCACACCGACTCTGATCTGAGGTGGTGGCGGCTGTAGGGGCGGTGCTACGGTGAGGGGATTTGCCCTCTCAACTGCAAGAAAATGGGGAAGAGGCGAATGAAAGACTTAAGATGGAGCACCATACAGTGGCATTTCATGTCGTGGGACGGATATCCTCTCTCTCTCCCTGCCAAATGTGTTTGTGAACTTGAAATTTGCCACTGCAGACACTGAACCTCTGATCTTCTCACCTCACTGGCTGCCTGACTTTTGACTTCAGGTGAACAAAGCCAGAAGTGTATTTTGACCCCATCCCTAATGCAGGGATTTGAAGGTGACAGATCTTTCTCAGAAGCAGGTGTGCTGATCAGCTTATGTGTATGGCCACAGGCACGTCTGGCAATTTCCTGATGAAGGAAGCTTCACCTCTTGAATGCAGTGGAAGGATATGTCCTGTCTACCTCCATCACAGCACATGAGCAAGACCAGGGCAGGTGTCTGTAAATTCGTGTTTGGCAAGAAGAAAAACAGGCTTATTTTCTGTTCTGCTGCAAAACCAAGGGGTATTACATATGACCTGGCATGGAACAGGTTCAGAAAACAAATAAAATAAACAAAACCCCAAAGAAAGCAAAAAGGAAGTTGTTCTGTCTGCAGCATCTTGTTAAAGGGCAGATTTCTCTCGCAGGAGATTTTGTATTCTACTAAAAGTCTGCATGGGTTCAATGAGAAACTGCATTATGTGAAATGAGGACTATTAGTAGACTGTCATGATGAGCTTAGAATCATGGAATCATTTAGGTTGGAAAAGCCCTCTAAGATCATTGAGTGTGATTCCAATGCCATTCCCACTGTGCTGCCAAGGCCAACACTAAACCACATCCCCAGATGCCACGTCTACATATTTTTTGAACACTTTCAGAGATGGTGATTCTACCACTGTCCTGGGCAGCCTCTTCTAGTGCCTGACCACCCATTCTGCGAGGAGTATATCCCTAATATCTGTGAAAAACGAGGTTCACTGTCCTGGTAAAAATTAAAAAGTTTAATAAGACAGTAGGAGACAGAAATAAAGCAAAGCATTAAAAATGGCTGGGTGCTTGGCATTCAGCCAAGAGCACACTTATCTTCCAAGATACCCCTTAAATACCTTTTCCATCCTTTTACATCAGCTTGTTGCATATTCATAGACTCAGGCATATTCATATTTCTCCATAAACTAGTTTACCTATTCCAGGAACTATTTTGCATGGCCCCTGCTTGGGTTTGCCTTTTTAGAGCAGGTGTGTTTCTTGGCTGTGGTTTTGATTCCTTTTCTTTACCATTTCTACTTTGGGCCTTGGTCCATACTTTCTTCAGATGGCAGATGCTGATAGCTGGCATATCAATAGCCGGGGCCTCATGACATGTTCACTGGATGTTATCTCAACCAAACAGACAGTTCACTCCTAACTATATCAGCTACCGCTACTACTATGTCTAAGTTTTTATTAATAGCAGAAATAAAAGCAAAGTTATTTTAACGTTGCACATGTAGCATTCATCTTAATATTTGCAAAAAGCCAACAATATAATATGTATTTATAACATATCCAAACGAAACCACCGTGGGTGCAACATGAGGCCATTTCCTGTTATCCTGTCCCGCGTTCGCTGGGAGCAGAGCCTAACACCCACCTGTCTGCACTCACAGTGTTCAACATTTTCTTCTGTCTCAGTTATGGCAAAGCCATAAAGGCTAGCTGATCCCAAAATCCTCCAAACCCTTATTCTCATAACAGCTGTCATCTCTCCGGGGGTGGGCAGGTAAGGTCACTGACCCAGCGTAGAAACAATAATACTGTAATAGAAGGTTTGCTGCCAGCTGTTAGCTGAAGCAGGTTCCCGCAGAGCTGGAGCCGCAGGGCCAGCCCAGGGCAGCGTGTGGGGGCTCGGATCCGCTTCCAGGGCTGCCATCAGCTGGCAGGACTGAGCCTTTGAGCCAAGCCTGAAGGAGGAGAGACATTTAACATCTCATTTGGGGCACTAGCAGAGATGAGAACAGCTCAAAGCACGTGTGTGCTTCAGCATCAGAGCGAATGGCCCCGCTGTACGCTCTGCCGGCAGCCCGGCTGGCGCAGCACCAGCGCCCGCAGGGATCGAGCTGGCGCTTCCAGGCCGGGAGGGCACCTGCAGGGACGGCAGCGCTGCCTCCTGTGAGGCTTCTCCTCCATCCTGTGGCACGGGTGTGACCAGCCACGCCTGGGCTGTGCTCCGGGACGGGACACACGGCTCTGTGCCCTGAGGTGAGGCGGCTCCCGGCGGCCCTGGAGCGCGGCTGCCCCGAAAGGGTTACGAGCGGGCTCCGCCCTTCCTGAATATCGGTGTCCTCCTGGGTGACCTTCCCGGCAGCCCTTGCTGGCTCTGCCCCAACCAAACAAAGACCGCAGGAGGTTTTCAAACAGCCGCTTCCCTGAAAGTTGGCTGCGGTAGAGCTGGGCTGCGCTGGCACCTGGCTGGTGCCGGCCACCGGAGAACGCGGCAGCGAGTTGGTGCCGTCGCCTGAGAGGACCCCGGCAGCCGTCGGGAGTCCCTGTACGTGGGTGTTCTGCCCATTTGCTTCCGTGCATTGAGCTGGTTTGGGCGCTGGGAGTGGCGTGGGGAAGGATGAGAGAAGTCCCGGCAGTGGTGCGAGCACAGGGAGGGTGCAGCAGGACAGGGCTCCGGGGCCCGCGGCCGTGCGGAAGCTGGGGCGGTGCTGAGGTTCCATGTCGGAGCTGGGAGTGGCATGCCCGATCTGAAGTGCTGTCCTCCAGCCACTTCTTGAACTCAGAAGCCTGGCCAGCAATTTTCCAGCGAAGTGCAGATTCCTTTAGATACTGCCCATGTGTTGGTGGACGAGCAGGAGATGAAATAACAGAGCTGTGTGAGTGCTGCTTTTGGCTCTTACTTCGGTGCTTTTCTGTCCCTTCTGTCCTGCACTCCCAGGCTTCTGCTGAGGACAGGCCATTTACAGCCACCTCCGCAGGGGAACTGCTCCGCTCCGGTGCCAGTGGGGTTGGGGCTCGTTGTCTCTAAACGCTGCCTGAGGCTGAGGGCGCTTGTCCCGTGTGCTCTGCCGACTTGCAACTGGCGCTTCATTTGTCCTTCCTGTTAATTGGCTTTGGGTTGTGGTGGCGACTACAGAGAGCTTTCCTTGAGGCCCCAGAGATCCAGGTGATCAGTGGGTCATTCTGCCCACAGCAACACTGGCATTCCTCTATCATGGTGAGGTGTGATCACCCTGTACCAGGCATTGCTTAGCATTTGTGGGGATTGCACTGCAGCACTGGCCCAGCCCACAGCCTTTGGATGCTTTCCCTGTGCTGGGAGATCCACAGCCTCTGGATGCTGGTGTTTCCCTGTGCTGGGAGATCCACAGCCTCTGGATGCTGGTGTTTCCCTGTGCTGGGAGATCCACAGCCTCTGGATGCTGGTGTTTTCCTGTGCTGGGAGATCCACAGCCTCTGGATGCTGGTGTTTTCCTGTGCTGGGAGATCTTTGCTCCGCCTCCTGTTCAGTCTGCCACTCTCGCACTTGTATGAGAGTAGGGATGTGTGGCTCCAAAGGATACAGTCTGTGTGGCTTCCTTAGAGGAATTTTGCAGGGTGGGGCATTTGTCTTCTGAGGACTTGGAAACTTTTTATCCAAATGTGTAGAAACAGCCTTAGCTGTCATTGTAGGGAGTTTCCAATGGCTGCATTGTTGAGTAGCTACATAGATTTGGAACGAAAATAGGAGATTATGGGGTTTCTCTCTAATCAGCAGAAGGGTGTGAATTTAGCAATTTAGTTGAAATACTTACAGGTCTATTAAGCTGTCCGCCATAGTTTTTGAACAACTGGCCCTCTCGAGGTCTAAGGCTATTCTTACAGTACATACTGGTAGCCAGGCCATGAACAGGTTTAGGACTTCATAACTGTCTGCCCCTGGATGTGTCAGTGCATACATTTGTATATTTCAGGGCTTTTAGCTTAAAAACTGTGCCTTGATGCTCATTTCCCTGCAACACTCTTCTGTCCCAATGCTGTAGGAATATACCTGCTCAATGCTAAATTTAGGCAAACGTCCTGGTTTCACCACAAGGAATAAATACTATGTTACACTTTGCTGTGATTTATTTGTTTCCTATTCAGGCATGTGAAAGACTAGAAATTCAAGGTGTGCTGGTGGCGTAGCCAGTGCAGCTCTCTCTGCTGGAAGGGCTGTGTCTGTGCAGAGCAGTGACTCAGAATTCATAATGCTTTACAGAGAGGCACAGGTAAAGGTAGGACAGGGAGATACTTGGTATTTATTGTTCTTGTCTGAATACCAAAGTTCACCTTGATTAATTTGTTTAGTGTGAGGGCAAAGATAGATTTTGGAGCCAGAATATGAAATCTAGCCTGCTCCTCTCCCACAGGCCTCCAAGTGCCCTGTGAAAGAATCTTGTTCCTTCAAGCTGTGGTTCCACAGTTCTTAATATCATGTTTGGATGCTCCAAATAATTTCTTGATACATACCCAACCTTTACCAGACACAGCATCACAGCCATGCTGAGTTTGTCAGACCAGGTAAAAATGTTGAGGGTGACCTCTGGGTTTTGGGCTGTGGCAGAGTTGATCCAGTGCAAAGCCTTTTGTTCAAGGCTATCAAAGTGTGATTTTATACAGTGTCTCTGCTCTGTGGTGTATGGCCTAAGACCCTTTCACAAATACGGGAGGATTTTCCAGTATTCCCGATGCTGTTCCTTTTCTCCCTTCAAAGGTGAGGTAACAGTACTAACAACACTAACACAGTGTTACCCTGTGTTCCTAAACATCCCAACACACTCCTCTTTATCTTTCCACTGTATCTCTATACCCTGTTTCCCAATGAGCTCCAGGCTGTAGTAGCATTGTCTGAGGCAAGGCGAACTATGTGTACCATTGACCATTGTACTCACAATTTTCTTTTTGCAACCCCCAAAACTGTTGAAGAAACTTTGTGGCGATCCAACTTTCTTCAGTGTCCACATTCTGCAAATCTTGAGGTATAACCATAAATTTTTATGTTTTCCATATGAGGATCTGATTTTTAAAGTGTGGCCAGGCAGGGGTAGCTCCTCAATGCTCTGAAAGCACAGCCTAAACAAATGAAGCAGTTGCCAGAGCAGGTGATAGAGCAAACCAAGCTATGGGCTCTAAACAGCTCACTTCAGACCCTGGGCCAGACCCAACCCTTTCACTCTGCCATTCTGATGTCTGAAGTACAACTTGATTAAAATCTTCTTCTGAGGTTATCCCTTCAGAGGGGAGCCAGCAAGGCTCAAGTAGCAGCAGCACCATCTAAATTCATCTGACCCATCACCTTTTGACAAAACCAGTAACAGAGCTGCTCCTCACCAATTTTACAAAGAAAGGGTAAGGTACACAGGTAAGGTGGGATGCTGCCTCACTACACTCAGTACTGTTAGATAATGTTACTGCTTCCATAAGGCTTGGCAAATCCCACGGAACAGTGGCACTGAGTAAAGTTGCAGCCTAGGAGAAATGACCATTTTTCCCTGGCACAGATCTTTCTGCTTTGGCAACATTTCAACATTGGACACCTAATACTGTTCATCTTTTTTGGGCTAACTTCCACTGAACCACCTTGGCCAGCTCATTGCCATTCTTGGGGCTGTCCTGTGCAGGGCCAGGAGTTGGACAAAGAACTATCCATGTCCCTTCTGAGCTGTGCCAGGCAATCCCTGGAACAGGACCTGGAGGGCAGGAAGCCCAGTGGAGAATTGTACTCCCCATGGACACATGGCTGTGTTCAGAGCACAGTTCTCTGCAGGGTGAGGATTTGGGCATCCCTAGCAGACTCACTCCTTCCACAATTCCTTTGCTCTACTTGATACTTTTCTTGCTGTCTGAATCTATATGTGAATCCCATGTAAACCAGCACTGTCTTCCCTGCGCTTCTGGGAGATGTTTATAATAATTCTTTTCCCCTCCAAGCTGATGCAGAGTGAAAAAGGTCTCGTCTTGCCAGGTTTTGCAGCAGCAATTCACAACACTACAGGAAAGCAACAAAACTAAACAAGATGGATGAGTGTTTCTCCCCAGCTGCTTGCAGCTGCTCCAGCTTCCCAGGCTGTGCTGGGGGTCTGAGGAGGAGGTCTGGAAATCAGACACAAAAGAAAGTAAGACAAGCGAGACAATTGACAACATAAGAGAACCTTGTCGAGCTGTTTCTAATCACACGGCCCAGATCTGGCAGATTGGCCTGTGACTCCTTACAAGGTCCATGAGGATCAATCCCCTTTTGGCAACACCGAACCCATTGTAAATGAGGTACACTGTTTCCCATGGCTTGGTGAACTGGCCTTGCACTGTACAAGGAGCATTGAAAGGAAAGAGACATAGCCACATCCAACTTTGTTCTTCATGATCTGACATGGACCTTCTTAGGGCAGGAGTATTTTGCACTCTGTGCAGCACAGCAAGCCCTTAAGCTCAACGTGCTTTGGGATGTTAACAACATGAAGTGTCTGTTTTCAATTGCTGAGACCAGAGAGCTGTATGTGCTTGATACAGCTCTTCTGCATCTTCATGCTCCCTGTGGGTCACAGCTTTTGCTTCTCTCCTTCCTCTCCTTCAATCACATCTGTTCTCAGCATCAGCAGTTTGTCTCTCTGGTGAAACCTGTTGCTCCACCTCTGTACCTGCTGCCTCATGACTTTGCTGCTCCTGAAATAGTGGATGGGAGCTTGTTGCTCTGATTAAGACCATCTGTACCTGAATGCCTCCATGTCTCCAAGGCTATTCCATCTCATGGGCCAGGCTGGCCACGGGCATGCTGTGGTGCAGCTAAAACAGCCATTGATAAACCAGCCCCAGGGTAGCACAGCGACCTGGGCCATGTCTGCTGAAGGAGTAACTCTTAACTTGCATCACCTCGGCATGAATTCTAGAAGCAGCTTTGCTTGTACCTGTGTATAAGGATAAAAACTGTCTGTGTCCAAGAGCAGCTGTGAGACAAAAGGGAGAAGTTAATCTTCCCAGACATGAGCCAGCTCCATGGTCACACAATTAATGTTTTACTCTTGGGGAATTTGGCATTCAAAGCCAGGTAATCAGGGCTTCAGAAGAACTGTGGGAGAGACAGGTGGTAGTGGCTGGGGTGGATGTGTGTGCAGGCAGTGAGGGAGCTCTACCCCAAGGACTTGCAGGATGGGGAAGGTCCTCTCTCTCGGGTTCACCTCCTGAAGTGGAGGCTTGCACAAGGGACAAGTTGTGCAGAGGAAGAGCCTGCTTGGCTTAAGGCTAGTGGTTACGTCACTTGAATTGTAGGAAGACTGAATTCATGCTCTTCCTCTGTTTTAGACCTTAAATCCACTCTGCTCTGACAGGAAGCCTGGAGCATGCTGTCTTCTTTCTCCTCCTCTCTTGAGGCTGTTTCATTTTGTATGTAGTATTATCTGGGCCAGAGCATAGGGGACCTAAGGAAACAATTGTGATGGGAAGGCTGCTTCAGTCTCTAGGCTGTGTTTCTGTGGATATAGCTGCACGCAGAGTTATGGAATAGAGCATTATCAGCAGTAATACCAAGGTAAAGGGCCTTTCTCAGCCAAAACTAACTAACTAAGTACATAAAGACTTCAGGCATTGCAAGCATTCAGCAGCTGCTAAAGAAAGGGTGGCTAATCTGAAATTTGGACAGACACCTAAATTGGCAGGCTGGAGTAAAATTCCTGTTGCAGGTGTGGTGGTGTAACAAGGCAAATGTGTATGTCCAGCTGGCTGTGTAAGGTCTCAGAAGCCAACCCACTAAAGGGAAAAACTTGTAGACTGTGGTGCTGCATGACAGGCCCCTCTGATTGGAACTAAGCAAACTGAGTGATCCAGTCACCACATCTTCCCCTGGGATCCTCATCCCCCTGCAAAACACAAGGGGTGTGGGGGGAAGACACTTTGATTCCACGAGAAGCCATTGCAGCTTGCAGGGGAATGATCTGTGGCTGCAGAATCTGGGTTTGCCAAAGGACTTGCAGCTGTGGCTGGAGCACAGTGTGACAGCCAGGGGGGCAGAGCAAGCAGGATTTCAGAACGGGACTTTTATTGCCCACACTCAACTCACAGCACCTGGTCTTTGTATGGAAATGCTAGCCAAGCCAATTTTGTGGTGCTGCTCTATTTTAGAAATAACAAAGATTGAGTCAGTCCAGATGAGACTGTGTCAGGATTTTCTGGAGGAGATGAACCCTCTTTGTATTCCTGACATCCACAGAAAGGGAAAGCTTTAGAGCCAGAGGGTGAGCTCACACAATTGCTGTGAATTTTCTTACACAGATGTGCTCCCTTTTCCTATCCTGCAAAACCACCACTGGAATTAACTTTTCCCAAGTGGTGTAAGAAACTATTAGAGGAAACATGTCACTCTCAGCCTGGCCCTGGAAAGCGAAGGGAAGCTCATCAGTCACAGGTCTAGGAAAATCCTTGAATCTTTCCCTCTCATTGAATTGATTTTTGTTTTTCCTTGTGCAAACATTATTGGAGAGTAACAAGCACCTTGAAGGTCGGGTGAGTGTAAAGATCTCATCTCTCTTGTGAATGTGTAAGTTGATAAGGTGTGTGCATAGCACAGGTTGCAGCTCCCTGGGGAAAATACCCTCTGGAGAGGGAGAAAGAGGAGAAGGTGATGGACTCAGTGTGGAAATGGGGAGCACATTTAGTACAGAAAAACTGTGAGTTTGCAGCAAGACCTGGATAAATAAAGTTATAAGTAGAGATGAAGCCAGGCCCGGCTGTTGCAAGGGCTGACTGTGGATCTTATGAGTTGGCCTTCCAGTAGTTGAAAGGAGCTTGCAAGAAACATGAGGAGATACTTTTTACAAGGGCATCTAGAGATAGGACAAGGGGGAATGGCTTCAAACTGTCAGAGAGTAGGTTTAGATGAAATATTAGGAAGAAACTTCCCTGTGAGGGTGGTGAGGCCCTGGCACAGGTTGCCCAGAGCAGCTGTGGCTGCCCCTGGAAGTGTTCAAGGCCGGGTTGGACATGGCTTGAGTGAACCTGGGATAGTGAAAGGTGTCCCTGCCCATGGCAGGGGAGTGGAACAAGATGAGCTTTAAGGTCTCTTTCTACCCAAAGCATTCTGGATTTCTGTGTTTTATGGAATAGACTCATGTTGCTTTCAGTAGTAGCCCTTTTCCCCTACCTGACAGGGGTGGAGTCACTGCTGTGCACTTTGTCTGCCCTCGAGGTGTAAGTGAGCAGGGTTGGAGCTGGTTTTTGACCTGCACTTAGACCTGCACTTGCCTCTTGCATCTCCTGCTCACCTGCTGGATTCTGACCTCCAGCCTGCTTTGCAGTGTCTTCTCTGAAATGGCTTTTCAGGTCTTGGTCTACCTCTGATCAGTAAATAGATTTTTTTTTTTAAAAGACCTGCTGCAGAGGCAAGTGCTGTTCTTGAAGGATAAGGAGCTTGGGTGAAGCCTTGAGCATTGATGGTATCTCCATGCAGCTGCTCTCCATAGCCAAGCCCTACTGCCCTGGAGCCATCCTGGCCAAACTCCTCATCCTGCTGATCCTCCAACAAATGGGGGGTTCTGAGGGAACACTGTGAATTGGGGATACTGAGTTTATGTGGGATTAGCAGGACAGGGATGGTCTGTGCCTCCCGTGAACTTTCCCCGAGCCCAGGAAAGCAGGGCAGGGCAGTGGGATCTCAGTTGAGGGCTGGGAAGGGCTGAAGGGGATGAGCATGTGATGAAGGAGGGACTTGGGACATGGGGATGCTACACAAAGAGGAACACCTTCAGTGGAGAGGAAGCTGGAGGAGATGCAGTGTGGAGTTGGTGCTCCTCCAAGGCGGTCTCCTCATCTTCCCTGTGGAGGCTGGGTGAAGGCTGCAGCCGTGGCTGTTGGCTTTCCTGGCATTTATGTAAATGGTGTTTCTGTCACAGCTGCTCAGATCAGCTCACTCCAGTGTCCTCTGGCCATGTCTGGAGGCACTGTGGGAGGAGGGCAGAGTATATATTGCCAGGGCTCAAACACCTCATACCTGTAGCTTTAAGGTGGTGGTCTCCTTGGAGCATCTTCCTTTGATGTGGGGAAGGTTGAGAATTTCTGACCTTTTGCTCTTGCTCTGCAATTGTACTGTCCACATCCAAGGATGTCTGTTTTCCAATATCCACTGCCCCAGCTCTTATCTCCAAGGTCCCTAATGCACGCAAGCAGGGCATGGAGTGGCCTCTTGACAGAAACAGAGCTGGATCAAAGTAGAGCCTACATCTCTGGAGCTAATGGGTCTTTCTTTTGCCATGGAACAAGTAAGATGCAGAGGGGCAAAACTCCTCTATCAAATTGACTCCAATTCTCCCTGAGGCTGATGTCCAGTAGTCTCTGTGCCTTCTTGGCCAACGTTAACACATTACTGTCTTTTATAAGATCCACATGTACCTTGAGAAATGTGGTTTGGAAAAGGTTCCTATATCACATCTGCTTGGCAGCAGCCAAATTAAGGTAGTCTCTAATCGGAAGTGTTTTGCTGCCTTCTGGGATATCCTGGAAGATATTTATTTTAGTGAAGTGAAACCTAAAAGTCTGTCCTTTAGGGTGCAGCTGCAGCACTGAGGGTCTAAGAAATGCCTGCAGATTAAGGAATTTGGCAGAAAGTGGAAAATACTCTCCACCATAGTTGTGCAGACACATACATGTGCATGGATAGACATATATAGGTATATCCCTGTGTGGGAGAGGCATGTACCTGGTGTGAGAGGGGAAGCAGAGGAAGTGCAGCCATTATATTTATAGTTGTGCCTTCTTTATGAGTGTATCAGTAGTTGCATTTGCTTCTCCCAAAGGTACAGGACGGTGTCATCTCCAGACCCAAGGGCAGGCTCTGCAGCACCAGAAACACATGGAGTTTCTACAGTTCTGCTTGCTGTGACCTTCTGGGCCGCCAGGGAAATACAATGGAGTCCTGCCAGCTTTGTGCGATGAACCGTCACTTGCCAGGACTCTCTCCAGGCTTCCTGAGACACTGAGTTGCTGCTTGAGGTCCTGACTGCTTCTGATTCCTCACTGTGCTGCTGGCAGGCTGGGATTGATGTCCACTTTGGGACACTGGGCAGAGCCAAGCCCATCACCATCCTCTGTGCCTTTGGCAGACTGGGGGACCAAGCTGGATCCCTCTCTCTAAAGGGGTTCCAAGTGAGCAAGGGACAGGCTTGGGTCTGTCCACATTCACTGTGGTGGGAAGAGCCACCTCCTTCACCCTTTCCACTTGGGAACCGTGTCACTGCTGGGGATGGCACTGCATGGACGCAGAGCAAGGGTCAGCAGCCTGGCAGCAAGGCACTAGCTGAGCCTGAGCACCACCACAGGGCACGGAGCTGCCCGGGGGGTGCCAGCATCCCCAGCACGGACGCGCTCCGGGGATGTAGGTGCCGGGCGCGGGAGGAGCTCCGGCACGATGGGCCGGCTGGACGACCATGCCAAGAGGAGAATCGTGGAGCTGCGCAGGGCTGGGCTGAGCTTCCGCAAGATCAAGAAGGTGCTGGAGCTGGATGACATCCGAGTGACGCCGCAGGCCGTGTACCTCTTCCTCAAGAGGAAGAGTGTGGAGCCGGGGTCAGCGGCAGCCGGCTGGGATGGGGAGCAGCCCTGGCAGGGCCATGAGGCTGAGCTCCCCAGGCTGCTGGGCACCCAGCACCCTGCACTGCCCACGGGGGATCCTGTGGGCAGCCAGGACACCAAGGAAGGCATCCAGATTGTCAGCGTGGCCTCACTCTGCAAGGACGGTGGGCAACTTGGGGACACTTTGGCTATGGAGCTGGCCCCTGGAAATGGTAAGGCCTGGCCCCACTGGGGTTTACCATGGCCACTGCCTGGCAGTGCTGGGCTCATGAAAGGGCCCTATTCCCCACTGGAGACCCCCCCAAGGGTCTTTTTTTGAGGTATTTCTCTCTCTGTTGTTGCAGGTGATGACAGCTCCACAGGCACAGCCCTGGCTCCAGGGACTGCTCTGAGGGACCTTGCCCCCCTGCCCCAGACACTGCCCAGCCAAGGGCAGCTGGTCACACCCCCCACCCAGAACTCAGCTCTGATGGTGAAAAAGAAGACAGTGGACAGGGCTATCCTCCTGCAGAAAAAGGTAGGATGGCAGGATGAGAGAGTCCATGTGCTCCAGCCAGGAGCTGCTGCCATCCGGCCAAACCTGTACAGAACCCTGCTGTGTCTACATAATGTGTTGGGGCAGGCTTCTGAGGGTGAAGGGCTTCCAGAGTGCCCCCAGCCTCTGCTAGCTGCACTCCCCAGCAATGCTAACCCTGGCACTTGGCAAATATATCTGGGAAGCCCCTCTGGGTGGGGGTGAGGCCACGCACGCACCTGCCTCCAGCCAGCACCCACTGCTGGCCATGGAGATGCCAGTCACGCCATGCTTGGCCTCCAACTGGCAGCTCCAAAACCTGTTTTTAAGGCTTGGTGCCAGTACCATCTCAGGAAGTTCTACCAGCCACCCAAGGCTATAAATCAAAATCCAGGGTATGTTGTTTCTGTCTGTGCAGAGAGTAAACACAAGCCTGGCATCAGCATGGGCAGCCCCACTGCTGTACAGTGGCACTCACCAGGATGGATCAGCATCTGCTAACAACATGGTGCACCAGGGGCTCCGATGGAGCAGCAGCTTAGGGGCTGGGTGGGGCTGAAGAGCAGAACATGGTGAGATCTAGAGGTCTGCAGCAAGGTGATGTCTTTCTCTGAGAGCCCTTCTCTGAGCCTTGTGGCTAAGTGCAGAATGAATCCCATGTTAAATGCCCTTGAACAGGCAGCTGATAACATTTCACATTCCCTTCTCTCCTGCCTCCCACTATTCCAGGTCAAAGATGCCAGCACTCAGACGGCCTTGCCAGACTCTGTGGGTCTGGGCAATCCCAGCCTTGCTTGCAGCGGAGCAGTGCCCCCCCCTGCTCCCAGCTGCCCTGCCATCACCGAGAGGCTGGATGCTGTGCAGGTGGAGGTGCAGAAGCTGAGCCAGGCCCTGCATGCGGTGCTGGAGCGGCAGTGCCACCTGGAGCGCCAGCAGGAGCAGCAGCAGCGGCTGCAGCAGGAGGTGCTGGTGACACTGCAGCAGCTCAGCTCCACCGTGAGCCACAGCACTGTGCCTGCCACCCAGCCCTGTGGGCCCTTCAGCAGCATGGCCGAGCCCTCGGCCATCATGCCAAACTTCAGCCAGTTCAAGATGGAGCTGATCTGAGCTCCCACAAGGCCTGTGTGTGCCGGCAGGCCTGTGCTAATGGAGCCAGGAGGAAGAACCATCTCTCAGAGGCTGCCCAAGGATTAAGGTCCATGCAGCACCCAGCAGATAAGGTCCCTGATGCCTCATCTTCCCAGCCCTGCTGACTGGAAGGGGCTGCCTGGCACAAGAGGCTGGACAGTGGAAGGCTGAGGCCTTGCTCCTCCTGTGCTGCTGATCCTGGCTGGCACTGGAGCTGGCTGGGGCCCATGGACCTCAGGAGAACGCAGTTGCCTGCAAGGAGAAGATGCAGCTAACATGGACACAGCAGGGAGGTGGGACTCCAGGGATACAGGGCGCTTCCTTCTCTTACGGGTCAATGCCACGATGATCAATCTTGCCCTTCCCTCCACAGGAGCTTGTTCAGTAAAAATCTGTCTACAGCACGGTGTAGAACCAGTGTGGGATCAGTATCTGTGTATTCCCTACCCCTCACCCAGCCAGTGAGCAGGCTGGAACTGTCTGGGTCCTATCACCATGCATGGAACTGCACAGGGTGCAGAAACCTGTGAGGTGAGATCAGTGCTCCACACACAATGTTGCTGGAGCCTGGTATCATCTGCTGCACCATTAGGGATAGATCAGACTTGTAGGAAACAATCTTTTACTGAGCAGATTCCACTCTCCACACCCCACAGATCTAGAGTCTGGTACTGCTGCTGCCCACTGTCTGGTGAGGTATTGGCAGGACTGTACCAGTAAGAGTTGCACCTGGGCAGGAGCTGATTAACTGGGTGTTTAGCTCTCCTCTAACTGGTTTTCCTCCTGGTTCTCCCTAGTGCAGGCTGCTGATGGTGCAGTGCTGCTCTAGCAGAGCAGGTCATGATGCTGAGAACCCCCTTCCCTGCACCAGAAGGGCACGGAGGAGCCTGATGGGCCCTCGCTGAGCAGTGGAGTCCAGGAGGACCAGAGACTGGCCTTGGCTGCCAGCAGGAAAGGTCTGATGGGGGTGGCCTTGGCTCAGCAGCCAGTAGTGAATCCCGAGAGGAGGCAGAGCACGTGTCCTTCCTCCACATCAGCCAAGCAGCTTCTGTCTGCGCGGGCACCACGCTCGGCACAGCCTGTGCCTATGAGAAGTTCCCAGCCTGTTTCTGAGGGCTCTTTGAGTCAAAGGTCAAAATTAAGAAGGGTAAAAACCAACAGAAGTGTTTGTACATAGACACACACACGGAGCTGTACGCACGGGCACAGATGTAGATGCATGTGGCAGGTCTGTGCAGCAGCCCCAGAGCCTGGGGGAGCTGGACACCTGCTCTGCTGCCCCAGACACATTGCTGGCCCCAGGGCTGTCAGATCCAGCTGTGCCCAGGGGAACTGGAAGTCTGCTGCCATCTGCCTGCAGTCACTCATTTGGATGTTGGTGTAATTTTCGGGATGTCTGAAAAGCAACAGATGAAAAAAAACCACATAGTCAGTTGCTCTGCTCTTTTGCACAAGGCAGCTAATCTGCACCTCAGGTTTGAAAAGAAGAGGCTGGATGATCAGCACTCAGCAGGCACAGTTCCCTAATGTCTCTGTTAACATTTCAGAGAAAAAGAGGAGCAGAACAACTGCTATTCCCTGGCACGTGTACTTAAAACCACGCTGGTTTCTGAAAGAGCTTCCCTAAATCTGACTTGGGCTATTTCTTAAATTATTAAAAAAAAAATATATATATATACTGGGTTTTCTATTCTCCAAATGTATTCTAAGAACCTTCCTCATTTCTAACTCTTGCACATCTGCCCTTTATCCAGTGCTAAAAAAACCCCAGTAAAAATTAATAACAACAAATCACTTGGGCTGGTTAAATAACCTATCCACCATAACATTTATTTCAGACAGACATACAGCCTGAGTGTTCAGCTGCTGTTTGCCTCCCGACCATATTGGGGAACACTAAGTTAGTATTTAATGTGGTGTCATGTTGTAACACAGAAGGTGTTTCCCACCAAGGTCATCCTAAGGTGTCTGTCATTTCCATCGTGCTCCAAGGAAGAGCTCTTCCCTGTGGCCACAGCATCATCTGTTGTGTGCCACGTGCCTTCAGCTTTCTGCTCTCCCACCACAGCATGTTGTCAGTACCACTGATGGCCCTTACACTGCACCTGCTGCCATTCCCAGCATCATCCAGGATTTACTGGTGTTATCCCAGCCTCCTGCAGAACCTGCAGTCTGCTCTGACAGAAACAGAGGCTTTGTGAAAAGGAAGGGACTTCAGGGATGAGGAGCAGCATGTTGAACAGCCTGAAGGCAGTGTAGGTGTTTAGCTGAGTAAAGAAGCAGGTCTCTGTGAAGCAGTTACAGAGAGGAGGCCCTGGGGAAGGAGAGGGTGGGGCATACACAGCAGATACAACGGTGGTTTCTCACCTCTTGATGAAATAAAAAGCCAGGCCGACAAAAAATAACAGGAGCAGGAGAGATCCCATAACAAACAGGGAAATTTCCCAGCCCTGGAAGGAAGCTGAGGGAACAAAGCAGAGGGCAGGCATTACAGCCTTGACCTTTCCCAGCATGGGGGAGCCCCAGGAGGTCGCACAATCAGAGTCAGAGAATGTGTTGGATTGGGCCAGGTTGGGTTGAATTGAAAGGAACCTTTAAAGGCTACCTAGTCCAATCCCCTGCCATGGACAGCAACATCTTCCACTATCCCAGGTTGCTCCAAGCCCTACCCAACCTGGTCTGGAACACTTTCAGGGATGAGGCACCTACAGTTTCTCTGGGCAACAATAGGTTGGGCTGTCTCAGCTTCCCACTCTTTTTCCCCTGCTAGAGCCCTTGTGACATCCCACCTCTGGACAGTTCCAGCCTGGGTGCCAGTAGCTGCTCCCAGCAATTGAGCCTCTGTGTGAGCAACAGGTCCAAAAGCAGGGCCTCCCCACAGAAGGCCAGTGGCTTGCCCACATGTGCCCTCTCCTGTAGAGATGTCACCTGACCCTGGTCCCAGCCCTGCTCACTGTGCTGGAAGCAGAGCCCCTCCTACTTACCACCACTGTGTGACAGGAATGGCATATTTTTGGGGGTGACACACTCAGGACTGGTTTTCAGAACTCTCCCATCCATGGAGAAGGGATGGGGGCTGGCCAGGAATCCCTGGAGACAGGTTTTGATGGATTGCTCCTGCTCTGGCTGCAGACCCCACACCTGGCCCCAGACCTTCATCAGTGAACACACATATTTCATGTTAAGCTCTGCCAAGAAACAACAGTGCATTTTGGGTGGTCAGAAACCCTCTGGTGTCAGGGATCACACTGCTCCCATGACTTTGTGCCCTCCTGCTCCCATGCTCTTCACCTTTCTCCCCCCCACTGCTCTGAAATCATGCTGCCATGCTGCATCACAGGTAACTTGAGCACATGCTCAACCTTTCTTTTGGTGACAAAAAGGATTTGAGGTTGTCATCCCACCCAAGAGAATACTTTTTACTACACTTTGTATCTCTACCCACTGCTCAGAATTGACTGAAATTGTTCAACTGGTCAAAAGGCATTTGGGTTAGGGTGTCCTGGTTTGAAAAGGAAGTGAGTTTTTTGGGATGCTGTGGTCAAACCAATAGGTGCTCAGATTTGAATATTGGCACCTGGTGTGGCCACTGAGGACATGGATACGCCTCTGAGAACACAGGGAGTTAAAGCAGAGAACGCCCAGGAGAAGCTCTCTTGGTTCAGGTGGTGAAAGGTTCAGAGCTGCCCTGCCCGGCTGCGGGCTGGGTGTGGGAGGGGAAGCCATGGGGCCGTGTGAGGTGAGCCGGGCCCTGGACAGAGAGGGGAGGTGAAGGGCCCTGAGGATGGAAGGGTGGAGGAGCACTGAGAGGCATCGGGCAGCCCCCCCAGAGAGAGAGAGAGCCTGTGCCTGTGCTTGTACCACCTTAACATTTGATATCTTGTGCGGGCAGCATGGCCGAGAAGGAGAAGAGGGTGCGGCTAAGAGGTGCCCAGCAGCCTTAAGAGAGTTCTGAGCAGGCAGAGCCTGAGATTTTAACCCTTTTCTTAAATAATAGAAACTTTACAAATGCTGATCCCCCTAGAGCTGAATGAGAAGAGAGATAGAGATGAAATAAGAAGAAATGAGCCAGTGTGATGAAAGTTTGTGCAAGTGAAAGATGCCCGAAGAAGTTAAGAAAAATCCTAAGTAAGAAGAGATGATAGAGTAGCATTTAGCTGGACTTTTCTTGTATAGCCATGGACAGAACAATTTTTCAGTGATGTTATTCTCATAAAATCACTGCACTCTCTTGGCTCTAAGCCATTGCCTCCATTTAAAGGGAGGGAATGGTTTGGAGCCAAGAGAGGGCAGTGATGTGATGTGAAGGAGTGCATGAACAGAGATGACGGGTGAGGAGGGTGGTGGTGCCCTCGATCTTCAGGGAAGAAGAAAATCTCTGTTCTTGAGACCCCTCGGCCCCAAGAGATGAATTTGAAGAACAGAAATGTCCTGAAAGTGAGAGACTGTGCTTTTTTTAGAAATGGGCAAAGCATCCTTAAAAGAAAAACCCTAAAAGCAGCTCTGGTCCATGTGCAGTGGTGAGAGCACTGGGCATGTGTCGTGGTTTCACTGACAGGAAGTAGGTTATTTTTTGGGATATGCTGTGGTCAAACCAATGGGTGCTCAGATTTTAATATTGGCACCTGATGTAGCCACTGAAGTTTGGACACGCCTCTGAGAACACACAGCGGTTAAAAGCAAAGCTGCTCCCCAGGGAAGCTCTCTTGGGACTTCGGAGGCAAAGATGTCGGATCTCCCTCCACCGTCCAGCTGCTGCTGCTGGGCGGGGAAGGGGCAGCCTGTGGTAGGCCTGGGCCTGGACAGAGATGGGGGGTGAAGAGGCTCTTGAGGATGGAAGGGTGGAGGAGCACCAAGAGACATCGGGCAGCCACCCCCACCCCGAGGAGAGAGAGAGGGAGAGCCGGCGTCTGAATTTGATAGCGGCCGGCCCCGGAGGAGAAGGGGGGAGTGCGGTGAGAAGGTGCCCGGCAGGGCAGCGTGGGAGTTCCGGAGCTCTGGGACAGGCAGAGACTGAAATTTTTAACCCTTTTCTTGCATGATAGAAACCTTGCAAATGCTGATCCTCCTGGAGCTGAATGAGAAGAGAGATAAGAGATAAGAGGGGATAGGCCATGAGGGAAGTGCAGAAGACTCTTGAGTGGGGGGAGAGATGACGGAGTGGCCTTTTGGCTGGACTTTTCTTGTGTGGCCATAGACGGAACCATTTTTTTTTCCTGTGACACAGAGATTGCATTTAGGGGGAGGCAGTGCCTCAGAACCAGGAGGGTTCATTGTGGGTACCCCTCGGCCCCAGGGGGTGAAAAATTTGGGGGGGACAGATGTCCCAAAGCAGAGACTGTGCCTTTTTTGGAGTGAGACAAAGCACCCTTGAAAGACAACCCTAGAAGCAGCTCTGGTCCATGCACAGTGGTGAGAGCACTGGGCATGGAAGGAAGGTGGCACGATGTCTATGGATTTTCCTGGTGGTGCTGAGTGACATGGAAACACACGAGGTTTTAATGTGTTTCCAGGGGAAGCCTATGGTGCAAGAAGGACTCCTCTCCTCTCCTCTTGATGAACTGAAGATTGAGTATTCTAAAGGGTGGTGCCGGACTGAGAGTTGGTGATTTGGGAGAATGTATTGCATTGGGAAATTTGGTGGGGGGGGGGGGAGGAGGAAAATGCTTTTGTAAGGTTTTCATTTTCCTTGTGTTTTTTTTAAATTTTCTTGTAGTTTAGTTAATAAAGTTTTCTTTATTTCTAAGTAGGAGCCTGCTTTACTTATTCCTGGTCACATCTCACAGCAGACACCAGGGAGAGGGTATTCTCATGGGGGCACTGGCATTGTGCCAGGGTCAAACCATGACAATGACCTTTAAGGTCCTTCCCAACCCAAACCATTCAGGGATTCACTAGAACATTTTCCACATTGGCATCTCTCAAGGGAGGAATTTTGCTCCAGTGCTCTCACAGCTTTAAGTTCTCTCAGCATGAGACAGATGAGCTGTACAAAGACAGGACTAGAAGCTGGGACATTTTTTAAGCTTCTGTCCCAAATCTGAAGTGGTCAAATTAAATCAGCTTCTCACAGGGTGCTCAGCATGGAGTTGCTTTAAAAATCAGCCTTTTAGGATGATTAAAATACAGTCACACAGTGTCATTAAGTGGAATGAAGGAAAACCTTCCCCAAACTGCTTGAGACATCTTAACAACACCTCATTAGAAAATTATGTCAAAGCCTATCTCCAGTCACCTCCTTGACCAGTATCAGTCTTGCAGAATAGTTAAACATAATCCTTACAAATTTCCTGCTTAGTCTGACAACAGTTATGTTTTCACATTGCTTTCCATGCCCCCCTTCCCTTGATCATTAACTGTTCACAGCCCAGCTCATTCAGAGGGGAAATTAGAGCACCTTTCCCGGGGAAAAAGCAGAGCTGAAGTAGACAATCACAAGTGGTGTGAGAATATTCAGTGCAGTTTGAATTTTAAGGAGTTCAACTGTTTATGAAAAGTTTCAGTTGTCAAAATACTTTTATGGGAACCAGATTTGTCCAGGAAAACTGTACTCCCAGAAATCATGAGTCAGTGAATTACACAAGACATTCACAGAGTCAGCATCCCCAGAATCTTCTTTTGAGGTGCCCAAAATAACAAAATATTTCTTCCTTCTCTGGTGGCCTGGAAGAAATTGAGAGCACTGAGAGGAAGTTCAGAGGGCAGCTACAAGGGCAGCTACACACAGTGGCACACGTGTGACCTGTGCTTGCAGCTGGTGCCATGGAAGTAAAGCCCTTGTGGTTTTCCTAGGAGTGTGTGCATTTGCTGTGTGTGACCAACATGTTGCACACAGGGAAGGGAGAGATTTCCAGGAGATGTGACACAACCAGGAGTGATGGTAGGGTGGCTGCAGGGCTGAGAGCAGAACTGCATCTACCTAAGAGGCAAAGAAAATATGGGCTGGGGACCTCCATCAGGTCCCTAACCTGGGGCTCTGGTCTACCACTGCCACACCACCTCCTCTTGTTTGCCCTGAAACTGCCTCCTGCCTCTTTTCGCTGCCCCTTAGGACTTGTGCCAGGTGGAAGAGTAAGAAATCCAGCCCTGTTCATTTTCATTGGGCTGCTCACATCTCTAAAACCTCTGCCAGGGCCCTCCTCAGCTTTTCCTTTTCTAGGTGTTCGAAGTTATTTCTTCTGTGGAAGCATTTCCACAGCACTACCCATCCTGGCTGACTTGTCTGAATGCCTCCAATCCTAACACATCCTTTTTGAGATTGGTATATTGAACCACGCAAGGCACAGTTAAACATCCAAGCAAACCATGAATTTATAGAGACATAAAAGCTGTCCTCCATTCTTTCCTCTTCTCCTAATAATTTCTGATATTCACTTTGCTTTATATAATTACTTTTTCAATAATTTCTAACATTTGTTTTGCTTTTTTATTTGCCACTGAGTTCTGGGGCACATTTTCACTGCTCTCTCAGAATGCCAAGCAACAATGAACACAACAGCATCCCCTGGCCAAGCCTGGCTGATCTCTCCTCCAGCCCTGAGGTCAACATCCACTCATCAGTCCTTACCTGGGGCTTTGCTTTGTGCTGGGCTGATCAGGAGGAGTCAATCTAGGGAGATCTGGCTGTAGACATCCCCGGTGAAACAATGTCTTTGGTCCATCAGTCAGCACCAAGACAACGTCCCTCAGCACGGTGGAGTGGGGCCCTAGAGTTCTCTGAACTCACATGTGCCAGAAGAAGCAGAGGGAAGGACCTCCCTGATCAGGACAGCAGAGGAGTGCAGCTCAGCAGCCAGGATGCAGTGGCTGTCCCTGCCTGGTGTTGGAAGATCCTCTGAGAATCTTTCCCACAGCACCTCTCCATTGACTCATCCACAGCCCTCTCAGTGGGATCCTCCAGGAAAGCCAGGGGTCAGCACCCTGGCAGGAGTGTCTGCTCTGTCTGTCTGTCTGTCTTCTTAGTCTTATGGAGCAGGGCATCTACCAGTCCATAGCTCATGATGCTCACGCCCTCTCTGTAGTTCCTTTTCCATAGCAGAGAGCAATGGTACCAGGGCTGTTCTGGATGGGGTTGTGAGGGATAACCAGGGCAGGGTTCAGGGAAGAGGAGCCAATGAGAGAGAGCCCCTGGCTGTCGGTGACTTTGCCCTGGAGGTTCAGCACGCTCGGCTCCCGTTGCATTGCACAGGAGCAGGCAGTGCCCATCCAGGTGGGCTGTTTGCCCACTGGTGTGATAGAGCTCCACAAATTCAGCAGTGCCCACTCCTGGGATGTTTGCATTGACTCCATTGATCAGGAGGGTGTGCTCAGTTTCCTGGCCCCTGGTGGGTTTTATGAGATTTTGAGCAGCACCTTTGGAAAAGCAGAGCTACAGAAGTACCATGAATCCAATGTGCCTGGTAACTCCCATGGTGAAGGATGGGATTTTTGTTACGGTTCAAGTCCAGAGAGAGCCTGTTCCTCTCACAGCCACTGACAGAGCACAGCAGGAAGGTACCACAGGCTGTGCAGGACAAGTGCATGAATACCTGGGTGTTCCCTGGCAGAGGCACTGGCAAGAGGCAGGCACTCTTCTTCATGGAGTTTAGGTTTGCCAAAGAAAACATCAATCCCGCACAGACCTGAAGGGTGTGGCTTAAACAAGAGAATTCCCAGCTCAGGTCCTTTAAACAGTGGGGGGAGAGTATGGGAAGAAAGAAGAATTGTGTTAGGAAACATAGAAACACACCAGTAACATTTAACAGCCTTAAAGCCCCATAATTTCCCCTCCATGTTTCCTCAGAGGTTTATCAAGATGCAATGGGGCAAACCCAGAAGTCTGCAGTGCTCAATGCCCTGAGCCTTGTGTGAACAATGGAAATTTTAGACATTAGTGTTAAAAGTTACTTCCCTGAGTCAAATTTATTCCATGGAAATTAACACGAAATGGCACAAAGATGATAGTAACCATCTTCTTCATCAAGATGAAGGTGGAGAAGGAGAATACAGAAGGTGGATTCCTGTCATAGGGCAGAGCAGGTCCACCGACTTCCCCACCAAACAACCCAGCTGCAGCTACTGCAGATGCCAAGGCTGTAGAATATGCAGTGGGGATGAACCTGGAATTTAAGTTGGTTGGGAAAACATTGAGATTTGTCTTCTCATTTCCAGAGCTCTTCCTCCAAACATCTGTATCATCACTGGCTGAGTTTTGGTGACCTCCCTGCAGCCCTTGGCCAGTAGAGATCAAACCTGGGGAGGGATCCAGCCCATGCAACAGCACCAGCACAGTGAGAACCTTCCTGCAATGCAGGGCCACTTCCACATGAGTGGGACAGATCAGGAATGCACCCAATCCTCCTGCTGCTTAAAATCAGGGCTGCAGACCACAGTAGCCCGAAGGTGTGGACACCTGTGATCGTTTCTAGGAGAGTGCCAGCTGCAGAGGGACACGGCATCGCATCCTTCAGCCGTGGCTGCAAACGCCCAGGCTGTGAGCGAGCCTGCGGCCCCTTGTCATGGCCAGCTGAGCTGATGCCAGGGCTGCTGTTTCCTCACCAACGTGAGGACTCAGCAGAGAATGAAGCTGACAGAAATTCCACAGAAGAGCAGGCCCTGATGGAGAGATGCTCCTGAGCAACTGTGCCTTGGAATGCTCTGCCTCACAGCCCTTTGAGTGGCTGCTCTCAGACCACAGTGCATGGGGAAGCCCCTCCACCACACACCTTCTGCTCCCCTACGGACCCAGCCCAGGGTTGTTCTCCCTTCCAGGTGCAGTTCTTGACCAAAATCACCATCAACATCCCCCTCTGGCAGGCTCTTGCTCCTGCCCAGTCTTCAAAGGAAAAGGAACTGGATCAGATTCTCTCCCCAAATCCACACCCACAAAGCGCCAAATTTCCACCACCCTTTGCTGTTCCAGTTAAAAGTAGGAAGAAAACAGGAGGAACACACAGGTTGTGCTCCTATCCAGAGGTGGGCATGGGACAGAAGGAAACCCATGAGGAATGGGAGAAACAGCAAGATAAAAAATGCATGAATGCCCCACAGCTGGGCAGGCTGGAAGGGCAGGGGCGCGACTGCCGAGAGGAGGGGGCAGCGGCCGCAGGGGATGAGAAGGAACGGGGACTGGGATGGGATGGGATGGACGGGAGAACCTCCGGGGGTCGCTCAGCCCCTGCCCCGCTCCCCGCCGGCCGCTGCCGCCCCGGGGCCGCTCCGGGAGCGCGGGGAGGAACGGGACAAGGAGGCGGTGAACGGGGAGGGTTCACGGGCTCCGTTCCCACAGTGAGTTCTCTCGTCTCCGTGTCCCAGGAGGTCTCGCTCTGGCTTTTCCCAGCTCTGTTCCTGAGGTGGGAATAGATGGACGGACGAGGGGATGCGCTCCCTCAAAGCCGACTGCGTCCCAGCTGCGTGCCTGGGCAGCAGGGCAGGACCAGCCTCTGCTCCACTCTGGTGAATTCCCACCTGCAGAGCTGCTTCTAGCTCTGGAGTCCCAACGTCAGAAGGACGTGGAGCTGTTGGAGTGAGTATAGAGGAGGCCATGGAGTTGCTCTGAGTGCTGGAGCCCCTCTGCTCTGGAGCCAGGCTGGGACAGCTGGGGTGCTCACCTGGAAAAGGCTCTGAGGAGATCTTAGAGCCCCTTCCAGTGCCTAAAGGAGCTCCAAGAGGGCTGGAGAGAGACTGTGGACAAGAGCTTGGAGGGATGGGACAAGAGGGAATGGCTTTAAACTGAAAATGGGGAGGTTCAGATGGCATATTAGGAAGAAATTGTTCCCTGTCAGGGTGGTGAGGCCCTGGCACAGGTTGCCCAGAGCAGTTGTGGCTGCCCCTGTATCCTTGAAAGTGTCCAAGACAAGGCTGGACAGGATTTGGACCAACCTGGGATAGTGGAAATGTCCCTGCCTATGGCAGGCTTTTGGAACAAGATGGTCTTTAAGCTCCCTTCCCACCCAAACCAGTCAGTGATTCTATGATTTTATGGATGGATGGACAGAGGGATGTCCATTGGTTTCACATCCATTCCCTCACTCCACTGGACTCTCTAGTCAGAACTTGTGATGGTGGTCACAAGGGTTGCAGGATGAAGAGAGAGGCGAGAATGTTGACCTCATGTTCAGAAGGCTTGATTTATTATTTTATGATATATACATTACATTATTACTATACTAAAAAGAAATAGAAGGAAAAGTTCTCAGAAGGTTAGCTAAGCTAAGAATAGAAAAGAATGAATAACAAAGATCTGTGTCCCAGCAGAAAGCAAGAGCAGCTCCGGCGTGAG
The DNA here is from genome assembly GCF_028551555.1 of Melozone crissalis. NCBI lineage: Eukaryota > Metazoa > Chordata > Aves > Passeriformes > Passerellidae > Melozone > Melozone crissalis. Next base: position 503,534 of record NW_026535790.1, read on the forward strand.
TGGTCAGTAAATCCAAACATCCACCCGAGACCAATCACGGACGCACCTGCTGCATTCCACAGCAGCAGATACCCATTGTTTACATTTGTTGCTGAAACTTCTCAGCTTCAGCAGGAAAAATCCTAACGAAAAGATTTTAATGAAAAGATGTCTGTGACATGAACTAGCACAGCTCCCCGGATGGCATTTTGTCCGTCCTTGGATCAGCCTCAGAGGCTGAGCCAGGAACTGAAGGGCTGCACAGTTGTGCCCAGCCTGGCCAGTGACAGTGGCACAGCTTTCCCACAGGACTGTCCCTGCAGCCTCCAGGAGCCCCTGTGCTGCTCCTGCTGTGCAGGATCCAGTGCCCAGCCTGCCCGGGTGAGAGGGAAGAGCAAACAGCATTGCACAGCTCCCAGCAGGGCTGGCCAGCTCTGCCCAGGGGCTGCTCGAAGCCCCTCTGAGCTGCACAGGATCCTGTTCCCTGGCAGATGGGGAAGGGCAGGCCTGGCCTTCCTGTCCCCATTGACTCTCAGGTGCTGCAGGCCCAGATGTGTTCATGGGGCTGCCCAGCCCTTCCTGGACCCCCATGTGGGAGATGCGTGTGACTATTGCCTCACTCTGCCAGACACAGGCACTGGGAGGAGGAGGAGATCCTGTGGATCCCCTTGGGGCTGGACTTGGTGCTGAACACTCATTTGATGCAGCAGCTGCTCCTGCTGCTATCCCAGATCCAGCTCCTACTCATGATTCAGCAGCCTGATGCCTTCCTCTTCTATTTGCTTCAGAGTAAGTGAGAAACTCTTCCAGAGGGGCCGTGTTTGTGCCTGGTCTTGCCAGCCGGGCTGAGTGGACCTCTGCCCCTACAGACTCAGTGTCGTCACAGGATCCACAGTTCTTCCCCTGCAGTGCTCCTTGGAGTCTCAAACACTGCAAGTGGTGTCTGTCCCCAGAGAGGGAGGGGCAGGATGAGCTTTCCCAGTGACCTGGATACAGTCTCCGGCAGTTTGGAGTCTGCTGAGTGGTGCTGGGGCAGTTCCCAACCCCAGCTTGAGCAAAACAAACTCCCTGAGCACATGGAGCTGAGTGCTGGCCCTGAGTGCTCTGTGGGTCCTCTCCATGACAGGGTAGTGAAGTCAACAATCCCTCTGAGAGCATTAATTCAGTTGAATGTCATTCTTGCCCTGAGAATGACAGTGGAACAGGTGGGAGGCAGGATTGTAGAAAGAGCAAAGAAGCTTTACTCAAGAGAACCACATGGTTTTTATAGAGTGATACGATAGATTCTGTTTGACTGGCTAGTTAACAAAAACACCTGCCTCATACACCGTCCTTGAGACGAACAGAAAGACAAAGTAGAAAAACACCACCTACAGATTGTTTATACTAACAAGTTATCACATCCTTACAACTCCCTGAAAATTCTCATAAGCCACTGTGAGAATTGCTTGCTGTTTCTCTCTCTCTGTCCCATGGCATCCACAGTTGAACTATCACACTTTTGAGACATTGTACTTATGCAGGCTTTGAAATGACAAAGGGTGGAGGAAGGGAAACCCCCTTACCCAGAAAAGGGCCCTCACTCATCCCTTGCTGGATGCACTTGATGCAGTCAGGACTCAGTGACTCTGTGGTGGGTCCCAGACCTGCTCAGGTCCCTGTGGGCTCCACTTGCTTCACCCACTGTTGCTTGTGCTAATAGAGCACTCGCTGGCACCACATCCTGGTGGGGAGCTCCTGGATCCCAAGAAAGCTGTTTCCTCTCATCTCTGACTTCTCCACCCACACTGTGGCCCAGCAGCCTGTGCAGAGGAACAATCAGGTGTGCTTTGGGGAGAGACCAAACATCCTGCCAGGAGGGGAAGGGAGCCTCTGTGGAGCCACCAGCGAGCGGGGCTGCTGCTCACACGATGAGCAGGGACTGCAGGGGCAGAGCTGGGCCCAGAGAGAAGAGCAGAGGTGATGGGCAGCACCTCCTGCCCATGGCCACTCTGCTCCAGCACGTGGGCTGATGCTGAGACAGAGTGAAAAATCCCCCAGAGTAAAAATCCATTTTGAATTAGGTGAAATGTCTAGAAAGGGTGAAAAGTCTGTAAGGCCAAAGCTGAAGGGAAAACTGCAGGACAGAGATAATGAGGAGACAGGGGGAGACAGATACAGAAAACCAGAAACTACTGCAAGGGCAGGCCGGCCTGACCTTGGAATTCTTTCTGAAAAAGAGGAACTAGCAGCAAATGTCACACAAAACCCATAAAAATGAATATGGATGAACCTATTGTGAAACTGTATGCATATTGATTTAAGACAGAGATAAAAAGAGACCTGAAGTTCTCAGAGGTACTCATGTCTTTTTGAGGAGAGCAATCTCCGCATGTGTCCAGTGTCCAGCGCTGTACTAAACATACTGGCTTTACAACTTTCACAAAGTTGTGGGGCACTTTTCTCCACAAAACAATGCCAAAATTGCCCTTGTGCCCAGTCTGGCTGGGAGGTGGATCTGCAGTGCAGGGCAGCTCTGGGCCATGCAGGCCCCAGGAGGAAAGCTGCAGGTCTCACTGCTTTGTGGGGTCCGTGTCTGCTGGGTGGGCTGGGCACAGCTATGGCTGTGCTCCCCAACCTCCAGGGCAAGCAGGACTCAGAGAGTTGAGCATGTACAGCCCTGCCAAACCTTTAACCTCTTCACTAGGACAACACGTCTCACTGCTGGAAGGTGTATCCTACCTGTGTTCTGAACAAGCTCTGCCAGTCAGGCTGTTAAAAACAGGAAATCCAGGAAAATACTGTACAAGGGAAGATTTTTCCCATGACAGAAATGCCCCCTCAGCAGAGGAAGCTGCTTTGTTCAGGTGATGGGGTGGAAGATCTTATTGTGGGGAGATCAGAGGTGGCTGATTCTGAGTGCACAGGGAAAAGCAGGATCACCTGTCGGTGCTGCTGAAGCTGGGGGACACTGGAGGGACCTATGCAGGACCAGCCACAGCAGAACCATCTTCAGCAAAGCTCCTGGGGCTGTTTGGCCAAGTGTGTGTCCAGCATGGTGCGCTGTGCCCTGCCCACACTCTTACCCCTGACATGCAGGGTGTCACTGCTGGGCTCAGGAGATGGCAGGGATGGGCTCAGGCCCCACAGTGCCTGCCGGGGCTGGGTGCTTGCCCGGGGCTGCTCCCTGCGGCTCACAGCACCAAGGGCTCTGGCCGTGTCACATTGGATGGTCAGCTGTGACCGTGGGTGCCTCCTCCTGCTGCTGGGGTGCCACGGCAGAGCTGCTGGTGGCACATGGCACAGGACAGGGTGTGGGAGCTCCGCTCAGGGAGGGGTGTGGGCACAGAGCTTAGTGTTTATTAGCTTTGATCCAAACATTTTGTACAAGCAATGAGCCCACTCTGCTGCACATGCAGATGCCGAGGACACACATTCCCCGAGCTCCCCCCTGCAGGTACAGAACGATTTCATGCTGTGGCTGCTCTGCATTGCAGACCCCTCAGTCAGCGCGCCCGAGGCGTGCTGCCCTGGCTGCCCACAGCACAGCACTGGGGCTGCTGGCCTGTCCCCTGCGGGCTCTGACCGCTGGGCAGGGGGTGCACAGTGAGGGGCTGAGGTGTGAGGCCCCACTGGGGTTTTACAGCAGCCGCCTGGAGATGCTCCCAGCCCGGATCGGCTGTCAGGGCCCGGGCAGCCCGCAGGGACAGCGGTGCAGGAGCCGCAGCCTTCCCTTGTTCCGGTCCTCCTTTGTGAGGGACCGCCCCGAGCAACAGCACCCACCAAGGGCTGGCTCTGCCTCTGGCGCTGCGATGAGAGAAGGCAATGAATGAAAACTGGTGACTGATCATGTCCCATGGAACACAGGTAATGCTCCCAAGCTGATCAGCCCGGTTCTGGGGTGCACTGTCCCTCCAGCAGGACCTGCTGCCTCCGGTGAAGTGTGGCCCATACCTTTCCTTCCTATTGAACCCACCCCTCCTGCTCCAAGAGCTCTTGAGGGTGAGCTATTACTGTCCACCTGAAGGCTATTTTCAGTATCTTTATGCTGGTCACTTGCATCTATTCTAGATGAAATTGAGGAAATCCTTATTATTTATCCACTTCAACCTTCTTCCTTCCCCAGCCATGAACTGAGAGCCCTGCTGGGAGCCATTTTCTTCCCTCAGCAGACAACACATATTGGTGCTGTGCTTCCCACAGGCTCTCCCTGACACCTGTACCATGGAAAGGGCAGTGGATGCTCCTTTGTGCACCTTTCTGCCAGCCCAGGGACTCTTAACTGGCAGAGTGTCTCAGCCCAGCTGGGGGGAGTTCTCTGCTCCCACTCATCTGTGCTAAGGGCAGGACTCCCACAGAGCTCACACCTCAGCCCAGACCACCAAGGACAGTCAGGGGCCAAAGCAGAGACTAAAGCCTCCACATTCGTCTTGGAGGAGCATCCCTATACCAGCTTTCAGGAAGGCTCTGCTGCCACCTCTGCCCGGTCATGGCACAGAGGCAGAAAGGATAATGACATCAAATAGATGAATCTCTTGTGATGTGAAAGACATTGAGTGGCTGGAGTGTGTCCAGAGAAGAGAAAGGGGAAGGCTCTGGAGCACAAGTCTGATAGGAATAGGAATACAGGAATAGTTGAGGGAGCTGGAGGGGCTCAGCCTGAAGAAAAGGTGGCACAGTTGGGACTTTCTCAGCTCTCCATAACTACCTGACAGGAGGGGGCAGCCAGGTGGGGGTCAGGCTCTGCTCCCAGGGAACAGGGACAGGACAAGAGGAAACAGCCTCAAGTTGCATCAGGGGAGGTTTAGGTTGCATATTGGGAAAATTTCTGCACAGAAGGAATTGTAAAGCACTGGCACAGCTGCCCAGGGCAGTGGTGGAGTCCCCATCCCTGGACAGATTAAAAAAACAAGCAGATGTGGCACTGGGGGCTCAGCAGGGCAATGGGGTGGATCAGCAGCCCAGAACACTTCCACCATCTGCATTGGCTCTTCTCCCCCATTCAGCATCTGCCACAGCCTCCCAGTGACACAGCCAACTACTCTGACCTCCAGTTGCTGCTGGGTAGGAGGGGTCTTTGGAGAACTACTGAACAGGTGTAAAAGCTCTGACAAAGGATGTGCAGCACTGCTCAGCACCAGCACAGTCTGGCTTTCCTCTCTGTTCACAGACATAAATGGAGCCAAAGGTGACAGACTTGGGATGGACCCTGAGAGTGGGAACAATGCCCACCCCTGATTCCACCAGGGTTCACACAAACCTTGTGTCCTCCTAGCCAGAAAGGCCAAGCCAGGCAGCCTGAATCAGTCCCAGGCTGTGGGATGGCTTTGGATGGCCTGGGACAGGCAACCACTGTGCCAAATGGGCCAAAGAGGCCGGCCAGGCCAGAGCTTTGTGTTTCCTGAGATGCTGCCTCCTCTTTTTTGGCATCACCTCTTCTCTTAGTGCCATGGGGTGTGCAAAGGCCATGGGCTGTGTGGAAAGCAATGGCTGCTGAGAGGAGCAGGGAAGGGCTTGCTGTGGAGCCATCTATCTCCAGTCAGTGAGTGCCTGGGTGGATGGAGACTGCAGTTGTCCTAAAAAAAAATGAGATATTTATCCCCAAGAAACAGCAAATGTACCTGGCCTGGCCTTGCCATAAGCCAAAATTTTTGCCTTGGCTGCAACAGAACTGCAACATCAAGTGATCCCCTCATCCATGTGGATGGGAACCTTTAAAGATATCTCAATCCCATTCCCATGTACCCCACCAAAGCCCTTGGTTCACTCCAGGCCTTCTCCAGGAGGGGTGCAGGGCACTACTGCTGCAAGCTGCTGTGGAAGGTGGAGCTGTCAGGAAACAGAAAGGAAAAGGGAATGGGACCAAAGGAAAAGGGAATGAGACCTGTCTGAAGACTGCAAGAATTGGATGTAGGCAGTGACTCTGGGAGCAGAAGGAGCAGGAGCAGGCCCTGACAGGGTTTCCTGGTAGGAAAGAAAGTATCTACTCAGCACCAATGTCACCTGAAGGGAGAGGACAACAATGGTGACACAGAGCACTTCTGGAATGCTGGTTCTGAGTGGCTCCAGAAAGCCCTGGACCAAACAAACCCTCTGCCAGCTCTGCAGTTCTCACAGAGACTGTGCTTGACAGCACCAAGAGAGTCCAAAGCTGGTAAACAGATCATACCCAGGGAACCACACAAACCTAGGGCTGAGGTGGGAGCCCTGTGGGGTGGGCAATGCCGGCAGGTGGGTTCAGCCTACCCTCTGGCAGCTCCAAGCAGGAACAAGCTGGGCAGGAAGAGGCACACGCTGTGACTCCAACCCATCAGGAGATATGGTGCAAGGCAAAGCACAGCCAGAGGTTCAGAGAATTCACAGAATCACAGAATTACTGGGTTGGAAGAGACCTCAAAGATCATCGAGTCCAACCCAACCCCAACACCTCAACCAAACCCTGGCACCCAGTGCCACGTCCAGGCTTTTTTTAAACACATCCAGGCATGGTGACTCCACCACCTCCCTGGGCAGAACATTCCAGAACTTTGTAACTCTTTCAAAAAAAAACCTTTTTCCTAATATCCAACCTGTATTTCCCTCGGTGCAGCTTGAGGCTGTGTGCTCTGGTTCTGTCAGTGCTGCCTGGAGAAAGAGCCCAGCTGAGCACAGGCACCTTTCAGGAAGCTGTAGAGAGTGATAAGGTCACCCCTGAGTCTCCTTTTCTCCAGGCTGAGCACCCCCAGCTCCCTCAGTGGTTCCTCAGAGGCTTCAGTGTTCCCAGCCCCTCTCCAGCCTCGTTGCCCCCTCTGGACGTGCCCAAGCGTCTCAATGTCCTTCCCAAACTGAGGGCCCAGAGCTGGACCCAGCACTCGAGCTGTGGCCTCCCCAGTGCTGAGTACAGGGGGAGGATGAGCTCCCTGCTCCTGCTGGCCACAGCATTCCTGCCACAGGCTGTTGGTACAGGATGTTGAGACTCAGAGCCTGGCTTTGCCAGCAGCAGCACTCTGGGGAAGCAGGTGCCATTGCTCCATCTTCTTCCTGATGTGGGGGACAGGGGCTGACATGATTCACCAGGGTCCCATGTCCAAAAGTCTGGAGCACCCTGCTCCCCATTTTCCTCTGAATTTCAGCTGCCAAGAAAAGGATTCCAATTATACATCAGCAGATGTTTTGGATGCCTGAGGGAGGTTATTTCAGCTGCCAACATATCCTGATGCTTGGAGACTGGGTCAAGTCTAAATTGCCATGACAGAGCATTGGTGTGACCTGCCTGGCAGAGCCAAAGCAAGGTTAAACCATGTCACTACTACAGGGTGTGAAGCCATCTCCCCCAAGCTGTGGATTACAGGACCATTATGAGATGGTATGAGCATTCGCCACTGAAACAAAAAAGAAATAAAATCCCAAGGAAAAGCTTTTTAATGGCTGAAGAACATAACAAGCATTCTTTCTTTTTCTATAAACTCTAAATCCCCCTTACCCTTCTCCTTTTTTCTCTTTCTTGCTTGGCAGTAGGAGCCCACACTGGGTTTCCATAAGTGCCATTTCTTCCTTTCCTGTCACTTAGACCACAGTAAACTTTGGAGCTGGGTAAACTCTCTTGTGACAGGCTGTTCAGCTCTGGTCCCCCAGCCTGGCTCGCTCTGGGTCCCTAGGCCTGCTGTGAAGTGGCTCAGCAACAGAAGAAATCCCTTTCCCCCTGCCCTCAGGTGCAGCCCCAGCACAGTCTGAAGGCAGCTCAGATAGCAGAGAACAAGCTGCAGTGCCTGCAGGCCATGGGACACTGGACAGACTCCAGGCTCCACCGAGGGCTCTGCAGCCACCCAGGGACCACACACTGGGAACAGGCTCTCCATTTCCATGAAGATTCCCAGAAGATACTGTCCCATCCCTCAGGCACACACACACCCAGTGACAGAGGCTGCTCCTCCAATCACTCATGAGACATCCCCTGCACACAGGGAGAAAATGACACCACCCCTTCCTCAGCTCCTTTCCTTCCACACGGTCACAGCTCCGGCCCCACACTAACATGGAAGTACCCCAGAACCCCTTGTGTTCCTCCACATCTCTGTCTCCACAGCTTCCCCATCCCCAGCTGAATCCTGCCCCACAGCACATCTCCCACGGGGAGCCACCAGCACCAGCAGGAGCAGCTGTTTCCTCACCCAACCCATTATGGACAGAAGTCCATAGCAGAGCTCAGAAGTGCAGGGAAAGACAGGAAACAGAGGCCACGAGAGCAGCAGCCCAGACAGGATGGCCATGGATCCAAACGCTCGCGGAGTCTCCTGGAAGCAGAGTGGCACTGAGTGGCACTGCTGTCCTCTCTCACGCTGCTCTGTGCCCACTGTCTGCTGAACTGCTGCCTCTGACACAGAGCACAGAGAGCTGTAGCCCTGTAAACTCTGCAGGTGTCAGCAAGCCCATTGCCAACTGCTGTAAACACTGATCATCTTAAATGTGTACACTTAGCATCATCAGGAGGTACATAAATAAGCTGTGGTGTATAAATAAGTTGTGGTTTCCAAGCTTAAATCTGCAGGATGAGGAAGTTAATAAAGGAGCTTTACCTGGGTGTGATATAATAGAGAAAAATAAAATTAGGAATGTTTCCTTCCCTTCAGCACACACAATACTACAGGCTGCAAAGCTGGTCAAATCAATTTTGGCAACAGATTTGTGGTAAAACAAAGCTCAGATTTAATTATTTGAACTTTTTGTCAAAAATGCCTGTTATGCTTGTGGACAGAAGCAATAAAAGTTTCCAAAAGCTTCCATCAGGAGTAATTGCCAGCAATATTTTGTGGAGGGCAATTTTGGACCTCAGTTTCTGGGCCCTCTGCTTTCACATGGAGGAAGGGCAGTTTGTTATGGGACAATGTTAAATTAGATTTTGAAACCAATGGCCTATTTGCAAATGAGGCTGAGCAGGAGAAGTTAAGGGACGGGATTCAGCACCCATAGAGTGGGCTGGGCTGGAGGAGAGTGACAAAATGAAAGGGAAGGCAAGACTGAGAGTGTCTGCTGCCTCAGGAGTCTCTGGTGACTGTAGGTCAGGATGCCCACCCCTCTGTTTTGCACGTGGCCCCACGTGCAGGCAGAGCCCACCCTCGGGCACACGGCAGGTGCTGTGTGCCAGGCGTGCCAGCCACGGAGCCACGTGTGTCCAGGGGTATCTGCCATGGCACTGACCATCCTACTGACCCCACCTCGGGGCTCTGCAGGCACAGTGCTCAGCAGAACCATCCCTTGGCATTGAGCCTCATTAAACCAATGCCCAAAGACAGCTCTTTGGTTTGCTGTAGGTTTGCTTCCTACAAAAACAAATGGGCCACAGGGAGATGTCCACTTGCCTGATGGACAATGCAAGCACTTAGAGCTGGATTCTGGGTGCTAAGAAGGACCCTGAATACTTGGTATGCAAGTATTCATCCATGAGATGGCAAAGCCAGGAGCAGTGCCCATCACTCTTGGCTGAAGTAGCAGAAGCAAATGCCTGCATGGGAGAAGGAGATCTTGGCAGCCACAATCTTGTTTGTCTCAACTCTCCAATCTTTTCCACAATATTCTCAGTGTTTCCAGAAGGAATGTTTTGTACTGCTCAAAAACAAAACAAGAAAGGAATAACCCATCAAGTGCCCCTTGACCTGCCCTGTGGATCTGAGAGAGGAAGAAGAAAAGAAAGACACTGAGGTGCCCGAAACGTGTTTAGAGAAGGGAACAGAGCTGGGGGAGGCTCTGGAGCACAAGTCTGATGAGGAACAGCTGAGGGAGTTGGGGGGACTCAGCCTGGAGAAAAGAAGGCTCAGGGGGAACCTTCTGGCTCTGCACAACTCCCTGATGGGAGACTGCAGCCAGAGGGAGTTTGGGCTCTGCTCCCAGGGAACAAGGGGAAACAGCCTCAAATTGTGCCAAAGACATTTAGGTTGGATATTGGGAAAACTTCTCCTCAGAAAGGTTGTAAAGCACTGGCACAGGCTGCCCAGGGCAGTGCTGGAGTCACTGTCTCTGGGGAGTTTGGAAGATCAGTGGATGTGGTACCTGGGGACATAGGTTAGAGCAAGCAGTGCTCAGTTAATGGCTGACTTGATGATCTTAAAAGTCTTTTCCAACCTTAATGATTTCATGTTCTGTGAATGTATGGTTCTGTGAAGCAGTGGGGCTTTCCTGGTCATAGCCCTGATTAACACCAACACCACGGGGACTGAGCTGTCACCCTCCTGCTCTCAGCACCATCAGGGCTGTTTCCACACACCCCACCCAGCAGTGTGGTGTCCAACCCATCCAGCCCAAGGCCTTCAATTGTGCTGCTGTGAAACCACATGAAGAGCTCAGTTATTCTCCTCAGGGTGTTTATTTCCTTAAAACAGATAACTTCCCTTAAAAGATAACTGTACAAATTGTCACTGTTTGCTCCAGAGTTTGGAAAAAAAACCATGAAAAGCACAGTTCATTCTTCTGATAAACACCACTAATGTGACTGACATGCACACAGTGAACAGTGCTGTCCCCAAACCCATACACAAAGTTATTGCGAATGATGTTTCAAATAAACAAATACCAGCGATTTCTGTAAAACAAAGGAGTAAACTCTAACAACACACAACTCAAACCCATCTAAACACACCCTGTCCTCCTGCAGCTGCCTCAGAGCTGCCTGCAGACATGTCAAAACCTTCAGGAGCTGGATCTCACCCTCCTGCACTGAAAGAACAGATCCAGGAACTGCTCACTTGCACCTGTAATGCCTGATGAGGATTTCCTAATTGCAGTTGAATGATAAATGCAAATACCTCAAAATGCAGATGTCATTTTCTAATCAATTCAATTCGGCAGTCACAGAATATCTGGAAAAAAGGTGAATTTGGAAAGGAAATGGATAAAATGATCCGACAAATTTCCTCAGGGGTTGAGTTTATCAATGGCAAGACTGACTACATTGATCCCACAGCTGCTGGAGTATTTGATGCTTTGTTACTTGGGATAACAAAGGAAATCACAACACAGAGTCCATGAAGTGGCAGCAAATTTTAAACATTAAGAAAAAAAATAATTTAGAGAGAGAAAAATTAAGAACCTTTCAAAAATCACAATAAAGAACCCTTTTTGCTATCATAAGGGGGAAATAAAAAAACTCTGACTTGATTTAATTCAGATGAAAATTCACCTTAGTCCAATGCTATGTCAAATCCCTGCTGGCACTACCTTTTGTGCCCTCTGCTGTTGGTAGCTTCTTGCTGAGCCCTTTCTTCCATCAGTTTGGGTGCTTGCTGTTCTTTCCCTGCCCACCACAGGATCCAGCTCAGAAAATCTCATGTCTTTGGTAGGAAAAAATCTGAATGCAGTGCAGAAATCTCATTTTATTTCATCACAAGCTCCCTCCTGGAGCCATGCCCAAAGCTCCCTACTTTCCACGTTGTTTCACATGTCCTGTATTCATCCTGCCTGTATCTAACCTGGGAAATGAGGATGAGTGAGGGAGGAGAGCTGAGCTGGAGCAAGATCCAAGCAATGGGAGTCAGTTTGCAGGTCCAAGGGCTGAAGTTTGCTTTGCTCCTTCTCAGTGACTGCAGGTAGCACTGACAGCATTCTGCAGTCTGTCCACAGAGCTACACACCAGGAACTGGGCACAAGTGACTTTGGAGCTCTCATGCTGAGGTTGTATGGGAGCATCCACGTTAAGGTGATTTTTGACTGGTTTGTTTGTTTGGATTCTACGGAATGGGCTGAATTCAGACTGCAGGTTAGAGGAGGGGATCCTCCCCCTCTACACTGCCCTTGTGAGATGCCACCTGCAGAGCTGCCTTCAGCTCTGGGGTCCTCAGCACAAGAAATATGTGCCCCAGTTCAAACAGGTCCAGAGGAGGCCGTGGAGATGCTTTGGAGGCTGGAGCCCCTCTGCTCTGGAGCCAGGCTGGGAGAGCTGGGGCTGAGAAGGCTCCAGGGAGACCTTAGAGTCCCTTTCAGTGCCTAAAGGGGGAATATAAGAGAGGCAGGGCAACTTTTTACATAGGCAAACAGTGACAGGACAAAAGGAATGTTTTTTAACTAAGCTGGGAAAGATTTATATTGGGTATGAGGAGGAAATTGCTCCCTGTGGGGGTGGTGAGGCCCCTGCACAGGTTGCCCAGAGAGGCTGTGGTTGCCTCATGTCTGGAAGTGTTCAGATTGGATGGGGCTTGGAGCAACCACGTCCCATGTGGCAGGACCCTACTGCATCATGGAATGAGATGAGCTTTAAGGTCCTTTCCAACCCAAACTCTTCTGTGTTCTGTGATTCTGCACTCTGGCACTGGTACTGCAAAAAGCTGACAGCATTTTGGGTCACAGACAGGGCTTTCCTGTGAGCAGGTACATTTAGGGACCACTCCTTGTATGCGTGAGAAATTACCCTTTCTGAACTCAGAGGAGCTCCCGGGGGTCACCAGGTTTCCTTGTACGTGAGCTGGTGCAGGATCTGTGCTGCTCACTGGAATGGCCAGTCTGAGCAGCTGAGCAGACCTGACCCTTGAGCTGCAGATCCTGTTCAGCATGCAGAGCTCCCTGCAGGCAACAATTGCAGGGGGCCTGCTGAGTGGCTCTTTGCTGAGCACTGCCTCCCCTCCAGAGGGGTGTTTGAACTTCACCACCCATCCAAGGGCTTTAAATGAAGCAAACCGACCACCTGAACCACCCCAGGGAAACGCTGCCTCATCTGGGCTTCACTCTCACCCTCCAGCACCCAAACCCTGATGTTCCTCCAGCAGGTTAGGTCCAACAGGTGAGAGGGAACAAATAAACAAATGGAAAAATACAGAACAGATGGGAAAATCATATCCAGTTAGCTCCCAGGCTGCACTTTCCTTCTGGCAAAGGTGTGCTGTGACATTACCTTGACCCCTCTGCTTAAAGGACTGCCAAGGGCTCCTGCTTTCAGCTGGGGTATCTGGGCTGGTCATACTGGCACAGTGGTGCATTCCTGCAGGGGCCTGACTGTAACTCAGCCCTGCCTGTGTCACACTGCCCATCCCCTGCAGCAGCCTGCCCTTGGAAGGAGGATGCAGGTCAGGGCAGAGCCAGGTGCCCCATGAATGGCCCCTTGGAGGGGGCAGCAGCAGCCTGAGGGCATTGCTGGGACAGAGACAGGTTTTAAACAACAGACAGGTTTTCCAAGACTTTTCCAAACAAGAGCTGTGGGTTTCCTGGGAACACCATTCAGTGGAGATGGCCACAACTCGAGGCCAGAAGCTGAACAGGAGCAGACAGGAATGGAGCCAGGGAGACGCTCCGAGGGCTGGAGTCCCTCTGCTCTGGAGACAGGCTGGGAGAGCTGGGGGTGCTCACCTGGAGAAAAGAAGGCTCCTGGGAGATTTTAGAGCCTCTTCTAATGCCTTAAAGGAGCTCCAAGAGAGCTGGAGAGGGACTTTGGACAAGGGCAGGACAAGGGGTGCTGTCTTTAAGCTGAAAAAGGGTGACTAGAGATTGGGTACCAGGAAGAAATTCTTGGTTGTGAGGGTGTCAGGCCCTGGCACAGGATGCCCAGAGCAGCTGTGGCTGCCCCTGGATCCCTGGAAGAGTCCAAGGCCAGGCTGGACAGGGCTTGGAGCAACCAAGGGTAAGTGCTCATTTGCTCCATCTTTCCTCAGACTTACTCCAAGGGATCAACACACTGTACCTGAGTGCTCCACCAGCAGCCAAGCCAAGAGAAAACTGCTCCTGGGTGGCACCAGGGGGGGGATTGTCCTGCTCTGCTCTGCACTGGGGTGGCCTCACCTCAAGTCCGACATGAAGCCATTGGAGAGCACCCAAAGGAGGCCATGAGGATGGGGAAGGGTCTGGAGGGGCCACATGAGGAGCAGCTGAGGGTACTTGGTGTGTTGAGTGTGGAGGAGAACTGAGGGGAGACCTCCTTGAGCTCTTCAACATCCTCCTGAGAGGCAGCACAGGGGCAGCTCAGGGTTTGCATATCTAACTTCTAGGTGCCCATGTTTGCACACAGGAATTTCCTCCCATGTATGTCTTGCATTAGACAAATTAAAGGTTTAGGCTCATCTCCTTAAAGCACTTGCAGGCTGTTCACTGTTGAAGACTGTCACTCCTGAGCTGCACATCAGCACTCACAACTCTTGCAGTGGCAATGCCATGGCTTGTTGGAGTGGTGCAGGCTAGGGGCCAGCTAATTGAAGGGAGTTGGTGTGTGGTTAATTAATTGAGGCATTTTACTTCTGCTCCTACTTCAGTGCTCTAAACCACACCTCTCTCCCAGTGCGCCTACATTTAATGTCTGCAGCTAGGTAGTGTGAATATGCCTGAGGCCACTTCTGGTCACCATAAGACCAGAAGTGGCCCCAGGCAGGGACACAGATGGCAGGGATACAGTTCCAGATATTTGGAGGAGAGTACAGAGAATACAGTGATCAAAAATCCCTCCCAGTTAAACAGATTCCTGTTTGCCAAGGGCTGGGATGCTGTCACTGTGGAGCAGAGCTTGGAGGACAAACTGCTGACATGAGAACCAGCAGGGCACACTGGTGGGATGACCAGCCATAAGGACGAAACCAGGCTGATTTTGTATATAGTAAGAGGTCACTTGCTTGTTTATGGTCATTTTCTCCTGCTGCTCCTTTTGGGGGTGTCTCTAAAGCACACTACAAAGTCCTATTTAACAACCAGAGTCAAAGACAGGAGCACTGAAATGATCCCCAGATTTGACATGGCAAATATGACACAGATGCTATGACCTTCCTAACCCCAGCTGGGAAAGAATAAACAGGTTGTGCCATGACTGGTGGCACCATAAGCAGGTGGCAAAACTTCAGGTGATAGCTCAGCACTAGCTCAGTTGCAGGGGATGTGCATCAACACTGCCTGATTCAAAGAGCCAGGAAAGGAAACAAGAGCTGGCAAGATTCTTCCAATGAACCCTTGTTTATCATTTCCCCTAAAATAACATCAATTTTTTCCACTCTTTTTCCCAAGAACCAACCATCTTCTTGAGTAGATATGTTCTCTCTCTCTTCCTTCACTCTGACTCACCCAGGTCTCTGAGCACATGCCACATGATTTAAAACGTCTCATCACGAAGGCCCACAGTGATACCAAATGGGCAATGCATGCAGCAATACAGTCAGCTCATGAATAACGTGGAGGTTGAAACTTACTTACACAATGTCAATGAGCAAATAAAATCCAGGGGCAGAGCTCTTGGAGCCTTTTGAGAGCAAAGGTCCACAGAGGGCTGTAAATATCCATCCTTTGCCATTTCAATATTTCTACTAATTTGTGACTTTATACCCTTCCTTTTATCTCCCTTAACCTGAATCCTACATTCAGTCTGAAATGGGAAATCAATTCAACAAGCCTAAAAATGGAAATGTGTATAGGATGACAATATTGACTCACTTATTCTCTGAATATTCTTTTATCAAGCCCTGAAAGCAAGTCCACAAAAGCCTCCCACACGCTGCCTAACAAAGCAGGAACAATCAAGTGCTCCTCTCCAGTTATCAGTCCTTCTCTCTGAATGCATGAGGTGCATCCAGGCACACATCACCGAGTGCTGGCTCACATTTCAGACTGCTGGGACAAGCTGGGTCCTTACAGAGCTTCTGAATCACACAAAGACTGGGACACAATTAACTGTTCAGCCAACTGGAAGCTAAATCTTGCAAGTAAAAGAAATCCTAATCTTCTAGGCTACAAATATAGCTGCTACTTAAGTGTCACCAGCTGCTGAGGTAGGAGAGATTCAAGAAGGAAATTCTGGCACTTGTAAATAAATGCTTGTTACTGATGATGGGCTCCAAGCCTATTGAACCTCTGATCATTTTGCTGGAAGGTTCTAGGTTTTCTCACCAGCAGGAAAAAGAGGGTAGAAATGTCTCCTCACGTTAAAAGAGACAATTAGAAGCTCATTCTGCTTGGAATATATCTGATTAAAAGTCAGGGGTGGGGCACAAACATGAAACTTCATTTTCCAGATACACATCCTGTTGTCTGCCTAAATTACTTCTCTGAGTTTAGAGTGTGCTAGAGAGCTAAAGAGAGTGGGAAACATCGAGATGCAATACAGAGATGGAGGATCTGAAGAGAAGCAGAGACTTCAGAAAAAACAATGTTTTGTTTCTCCTGCACAAATGCTCAATTTTTTGTGTTAGAGAACATCCAGTATCCAAATAGAGGTGCTAAAAATCTGACTGGATGTAGCCCTGGGCAAAAATGCTCTAGCTGACTGTGCACTGATCAGGGGAGCTTGGCTAGCTGATCTCATCCTTCCCACCTCATTCCCCTCTGTAGTTTTACAAGAGACAACATGGGACAAAGGGACAAAGCTGTGTCTGGGGAGGTTTAGGTTGGATCTCAGGAAAGGTTCTTCCCCCAGAGGGTGCCGGCACTGCCCAGGCTCCCCAGGGAATGGGCACAGCCCCGGGGCTGCCAGAGCTCCAGGAGAGCTTGGACAGCGCTGCCAGGGATGCCCAGGGTGGGATTGCTGGGGGGTCTGGGCAGGGCCAGGGGCTGCCCTGGATCCCTGTGGGTCTCTTCCAGCTCAGGATGTTCTACTGTACACAGATGAGAGGCACCCTGAAACACTCATGTGGCAGATGGATGATCTCTCCTGAGAGAAATGACACCTTTCAGGCAGGAAAGCTGCACAGGTGTAATGACAGACACCCTCTCTCTACAAACCTCTCTGCTTTGCAACACAACAGCTGCAGCACAGACCTCCCAGAGCAGTGGGATGCAGGGCTTGAGAGGATTACAGACACATCCCAACCGTATTAGCTCAGGCAATGTCATTTAAGGTGTCTGTCACTGCACCATGGCACCCACAGAGATTTAATCTCAGGACTGTTTTAGTCATCCAGGAGGTTTTCAGGGCCGATGATGGGCTGAGGAAGCAGACTGAATCAGGTGATGAACTGAAGGTGCAGAGGCTCTTGCAGCATAAAGAAAACACACAAAATCCACCAGGAATGCACTGCAGAAAGTTTGCTACTCTTGTCAGACCTGGAAAAGTGAGAAGGCCCAGTACTATGCAATAGAAGTGAACCTTGTGCAGATGAATAATCTTTTTTTCCCTCACAACTCTGTCCATTCTGCTGTGCTTACATGAATCTGTGCTGATACTGAAACATCACCATGAGGATTTCCATGGATACAACTCAAAGAAGCTGTGGCTGCCTCAAGTGTTCAAGGCCAGGTTGGATGGGGCTCAGAGCTACTTGGTTTAGTGGAAGGTGCTCCTGCCCATGGCAGGGGTTTGGAACAAGATGGGCTTTAAGGTCCCTTTCAACCCACACTATTCTGTCATTCTGTATTTGGGTTAAGGACAGCACTGGAGATTGCTGACCATGAAGCACTTCCAGCAGTCATGTTTGATCCATGTCAAACTCTGCATACACAATTACAGGCCCATCAGAGTTGGGCAAGCCACCATTAACTTACCCAGTGGGTATTTCGCAGTCCCTGATGACAGACACTCCAGGCATGCTTCTTCTGAACTCCAGTTCTTGCTGTGACAGCACACAGACCCTTTGGAAATGACTCCTGACTGCACAGACCTCCCGCTCCTGTGGGGCTCAAAGCTGGCCCTGTGGCTTTTCTAGATCCATGGCAATGTAAAGGTTCCACTCTTGCCTTGTCCCAGCAGGCACATGTGCTCTGCCACCCATAGCATGTCCTGCACTGTGGCTGGCAATCTATTTTTCCAGCATGTGGGAGGCCCATGCCTCCTTGCCATCTACCACCATTGCTTTCTTGTTGCTTCTGAAGCAACAAGAAAAAAAAAAACCTGAAAAATAACTCTGAGTAAATTTAATGAAGCAGGAAACTCTCTGAGTAAATTTATTTCCCAAATAATCTGCTTACTGCTCTATCACTCTTGCTGTGTGTGACAGACACCCATGTTATCCCTCCTGCACTTCTGAATCCGTTCATTTTTTCCTGTTTTGGCTCTAATGAGAGGACTGCCCAGTTTCCACAAGGACAGGCAGGAAGTGGGAAATGGGGGCGGGGGGAATCTAGAAAGGATTTTTAGATCATAAGGTATAGCAACAAATAGGAGTTCTTAAGAAAATATTAATTCTACCCGACTGGGCAAAAGCTTAGATGAGTCTAATGAATGACAAATAAAATCCCTGTCTGTCCCTGTCTGCAGGGAGGGCTCTGAGCAGGGACCAGCAATGGGACAAGAGGCAAAGGCAGACACTGATGCACAGGAAGTTTCACCGGAACATGAGGAAGAACTTTCTGTGCACTGAGCAAGCACTGAAGAGGCTGCCCAGAGAGGGGATGGACTCTCCCTCACTGCAGATATTGCAGAACCATCTGGGTACAATCCTGTGCCATGTGCTCTGGGATGACCCTGCCTGAGCAGGGAGGTGGGACCAGCTGAGCCACTGGGGGCCCTTCAAACGTGACCTGTACTGTGATTTGTGTGTGAAAACTTCCTTTTTCTAAGCAAGTGAATGTCCCCTGAAGCTAGCTAGCACTAGATTAAACTGTGTGAAAAGTGATCACAGCACCTTTTCTCCCAGTCTGTATTCTGACATCTTTAACCACAGCAGAAAAATAAGCCAACACTGTTACTTTGCAACATGATCTATTTATGCAATGAAAAATCATTGCTATTTTTTTATCTGTAGCAGATCTAATAAAATAGAATCTTCTTCAGTAAATTAAACTGGCTGCTAAATAAATTTGAATTACCAAGTAAACTTGAATTACTCTTCCTGCCTATGTACTTCAAAAAACAGCCACATATTTTGTGTATCTGTCCCTCTACCTCCAACCAGCTGTACTAATTCCCTCAGATAGCTCAGGCAGCTCTGGAGGATTTAGGAAGTTACAACATCCTAGCTCACTGCAAAGGCTGTTCACATCTGTCTCTTGATTGCTTGGCAGGGCACCATTATTGACTGCAAGGTCTCCTCTGCACTGAAGGCTTCATGGTGGTGCTCCCACCTGGACCCAGGAGGTGTTCCATGACACACTGGCACTGGCACTAAGGGATCCATGTCTCAGGAATGAGGAATAGAAACAGCTGCTGGATAGGGAGAAAGTGGGAGAAACAGCTGCTGGCATAAAGTGCCACAGCCTCAGGGAGCTGCCATGAAAACTGTCAACTCAAGGGCAGAATCTGATGCATTGCAATGAAGCTAATAATAAAAATACAGAGGCCTGCATTGTTTCAGCCCCTAAAAAATGGCCTTGGTCAAGGCAAAGAGAATTTTGCAGGTTGCCTTTCATGTTTACAGAGTACACTGCATGATCATTGTGCACAGAAGAAAAATTCCTGAAATATTTCCTATGGCTCAGTACCTCTAGATAAAAGTCTGCAGAGCTCCTGTACTGTACTGGGCCAGACCCTTAGCTGGGAAAATTGGCAAAACACTGCTGTGTGAGGGGAAAGTGGGAGATTTGTAACAGCTGAAGAGCTGCACAATAATTTCCTGAAGTAAGAAATTATGCCTGTTTCTATGGGAAGCAGTAATTTACATAATAGCTACACACATGCATAGATGCCAATGCCAACAGTGACATCTTTCACGTGTAACATGTACACCACATGAGTCACAGAGCTCTCTCTGGAAGACTGTGTAATGTTGAAATCAGCAGGACAAAAATAGGAATGCATTACCTCCAAAATGAGATGCCTTCCTCCCACCTCTTCCCTCTCTGTGTTTCATCAGGATTCACTGTACCAGCCAGGATTAACCCCCTTAGCCAGGAGCTCTACCTTGGCTTGAGTCTGACAGTCATTTTAAGTCTCCTGCCTGAACTTTTGTGTAGCCTGACAGATGCTGAGTGTCCCACCTCCTTTCCTGAGTGTTCCTTAGTTTCTGACATAACATCAGCACTTCTGCAATGGAGGGACTTCTGATCATGGTGGCCATCCCTTTTTCTGGCTTCTGTGTCGAAGAAGACTTGGTTTAGCTTCTCCAGATACTTATCCAGCCCTTCTTGAATATACTCCAGGTGTTTGCCAACATTACTGGGGGAAGAAGAAGTGGATGGCAGGGACAGTTTGCTTTTCCTCTCTTTCCTGGCTTCTTCCACACCTGGGTTTTGTTTCATTAGAAGAAGCATGATGATAATGGGAGATACACAACCCAGACTTCTTCCATTATAGAGGTGACATATCAGGAGCTGCTCATGCCTGCTGATGTACTCACAGGGAAGAAGCCAAATGGACCAAACACTGCCAGTGGTCAGAACTCCCCAGCTGCCAGCATGCACAGGAGGACTGGTGTCAGCAATCAAACCACTGGGGATGCCACAGCTGGATTTTCTAAAGCAACATGTCTTACAAACCTTCCACAGTTCTAAAGATTAAAGCAGCAGAAACAGTGAGGAGCATAAAAATTTTAGGCAGCTTTCTAAAGATTTTAGAAAAATACAAGATCATCTGGCACAGTTCTCTATGGTCTTAAAACAGCATCTCTCCTCTTTTTTTTGTTATGGAGCTGTAAGTTAATTGATCTTTAATTCTCCTTCTGTTAGAATTTTCCAGTTTCCTGAAGTGGTAAGTTCTTCCTCTTTCTAATTCAAAGAAAAGCTAGGATTTCCCTCCCCAAATGAAGATAGTGTGTTATCCTTT
This sequence comes from Melozone crissalis, assembly GCF_028551555.1. Lineage (NCBI taxonomy): Eukaryota > Metazoa > Chordata > Aves > Passeriformes > Passerellidae > Melozone > Melozone crissalis. Next base: position 524,055 of record NW_026535790.1, read on the forward strand.
AGGAGCGATTGGATGCTATGTCCACAGCCTCAGCATCTAGAAAATTGAAGTGAGACAAGGTAGCATCAGTCACCTGAAACACAGGATCAGATCAGCAGGACCAATGTTGGCTTCTTTCTGGTCTTGGGATCCCTCCTGGGATTCTGTAAATAATTCCAGCAGAACTCTGTAGAGATCCCTTGGAGATTCTTTGTGGGCTGTTCCTTGGTGACTCTGCCCCCTGGTTACTCAGAGATGGGCAGCCCAAGGACCAATAAATGCATTTCTACTGACCAAGCTCAGGAGAAGGGGTTGGACAAATGTCTGATTAGTGCCCAGTGCCCAGGGTAGCAGCTAAAGTGCCAGCAGGGACAGGGCCAGCCTGTGGGGGCGGGCAGGCCATGCCCTGAAGGCCGGGTCTGCCTGGAATGGAATTGTATTTCCTAAGCTTTCCTTGGGGGATCTGTTTACACAGGAGGGTGCAGAGCCTAAAAGGAGCAGAGATCACACCCAGATTTCTGCTGCCTCTGTGTTCATTTTTGGTCTCACCCTGCCACAGAAATAACCCTAAAATTCTTCACTTTGTTCCCAAAAGTGAACCAATTCCCCAGTTTTGATGCAGTGAATGGTCTGAGACAAGTTACAGTGTCTCTGTAACCCTCTATTCTCTTTAGAAGCTGATCCCCAGCTTTTAGCTCTCCAAGACTGATGCTGTGAAGTAAGTTTTGCTCTAGAAGCCCTGTGGAACTTCCCATCCCCTTTTGCCTTGTCTTTAATTCATTCCTGAGCCCACAGCTGTCCTGGATACTTCTGTGAGCAGTTTGTTGCCTACAAGCCTGGGCCTGGCACTGCTGCTCTACATTTAGGTGGCCAGTCAGCAGAGAGATAGAGCATTCCCAGTCCAGTCACCCTGGTGGCACCAAACTCAAAAGTCATGCACAAAGCTGAGGAGAGGATGCAGAAACAGGCAGGTCAGAACTGAGATCAACTTTTTATCAAAACTGAGATACATTCCTTAAAGCAAGAACAGTGGGCCAGAGATGTCCAGGTAGATCAGAATATCTCCCTTCTCCCTCACTGCTATACATCATTAATGCCTTGGGGCATAGACCAAACCTCCAGCCACAGGAACTACAGTTACCAGTAGAGCAAAGCCCTGATCCAAACCTGACACTGCTCTAATAAGGGACATCGCTGAAACCACAAAGAGCACTGAAATCCTAAAGACAGAAACGCTAAAAAGGGGAAAACACAGCATTTAAAAAACATCATTAAGACTGCACTGTGGCCTCTCTAAAAGGGGAAAGGATGGATGGAGCAGCCATGGAATTTCCTAACTTCTAATATAATTGCTCGTTTCCTTTCAAACAAATACAATACAGCAAAGCTTAAAAGTGAAGTACAGACCACTGTAGTTTCAGACACCTTTTCAAGATACAATCACTAATGAAGTGACTTGAGCACATCTGTCAAAAACTCAGGAGGCATCACCCTGACTATAAAATCAGGGAGCAGACAGAAAAAGGTAAAATGCTTTGCCAAGATCCATGGCTGACTTGTGGAACCGAGCCGACACGACACTCAGGAACACCATGTATCACACTGATACATCACACAGACAGAAGTCCTCCAGTAAGGAAGGAACAGAAAAGGGAAAAGGAGCTGGTTTCACAGGTCAGCATTATTCAGACCTCTGGAAAACCAAAGGTGGTGTTCTCATATTAGAATGGAGTTTTCTCTGACCCCTTTGAAGATAACTGCTGGATCGGGTTACACCAAATGTCCACCTCACTGGTATCTTTAGTACAATTGTGAATGCCTAATGAACATGAGTAATTATGTAAGAATGCTTTCCAGAATACTTCTGCAGCAAGGGTTTTATAATATTTCAGCAGCTCTAGCTTTACCTGAGACATAACAAGGAGAAAAGTAACTATTTCCCAGACATCTCCTGCATAATCAGCCAGGGAAGCAAACAGCTGTAGCTCCAAGGTCATGTAGATGATGCTCTTGAATCTCAGTAAACAGCATGAAAACATGAAAAGCAAGACAAGGACATAGCTTTTTATATTAAATGTAAAATCCTGGAAATAAAAAAAAAAAATTGTCTAAGATGGTTCTATAATTCAAAGTAACAGCTGTGCTCCTTGGCAAATAAAGTGTGCCAATCTCGATTTCCAGTTTTCATCTATTGACTTACAAGAGACAAATTAATTTGTCCATGTTTCTCTTCATCATGTATATTACCTGTTTCTCCCCACCATATGTTACCCAGGTTCAGTTTCTTCTTATGCCCAGACAGAAATTCTTTAAAATATTCTTTTTAAATATTTACAATTTAAAGAAATAAAAAATTATTGTAGATGCAACTGCCTGCCATCAGAGCTTAGTAATAAAATTTAGTTTTTAGAGCCACAATCAGGTTTTTAGTCTTTCATAGCCAATGTTTTTCACCATCTCTCAGCATTCCCTGGAATCTGGCTGCACTCCCCATTTCCCACTTTTCACACAGGCTGACTGGACTATAAAAGGCAGGAAAGCACTGCTGCCTAGGGACACCTGATACCATGTAGCCTTTCACAGCATTTCTCTCCCTTCAGCATTTTATATGCCTGGTGGGAAGATCTTCTGCATGAACTTAAGCAAAGGGTTCAGTGACCCAAGCCTTACTGAGTGGAAACACACATTCAAAAAGCCAAAATTTAATACAAATCAAATGGAAGAGAGTCTTCAGGCTGTGACAGTTTATTTTATCACCACCCAAGGCTGGCATGCAGCTAATCTTCCTTCTGAGGCACTAGTGGTTGTAACTGAGCTACTAATAAAGTAAACTTTATTTAAGAGTTGATTGTACATCCTTCCTAGCTGTCCAGAACCTGGCTTCAGCAACAAAAAATTTCCCAGTTTTAATGGAAACAACTGCCCTTACATCTCTGGGCTGGATTAAATCATGATGTGCAGTTTTATTCTAGGTCTGTACCTGTCAATGAAAGAGATGAATGAGCAAAAATGGGTCTCACTTTCCCCCAAAGACCCCGAGCTCGTGCTCCTCCATGTCAGGGATGACACACTGCTGCTATTTGCTGGATGCCAGAAGCTGCATTCACACAGACTTGGGGAGTGGAAGCACTCAGCTATTCACTGCTCTGGATCTTGATTCCAAACCATTCCCTGCTGTATGCATTGCCACCTTGGCTGCTAGAAAGGCTCTGCTCTATTTAAAAGCAACGGGAGAAAGGGAAAAATCTCATGGTATAGAAGACAGATTCTACAGTTGATGTCAATTCTACAGAAAAGAAAGCAGATCCTTCCACACTGCTGAGCCCTTCAAAGGTGCCTTTCTCCAGTGTGAGCACAGAGGAGCACTTATGTAGGCTGAGTTTTGGGGTCATATGCATAGTAGGCAGATCTGATTTAAACTTCCAGATAAGGCACCCTGGAAGAAGATCCGGAGATTCACACATGACATTTCCTACTGCACAGCACCTTTCCACCATTCTTCAGTTTACAGGAGATCTGGCACAGTTTTAGTCAAAGTGACTTTTCTAGAAGAAATTAAAGTGAAATTCTTGGGGAGCTGTGAAATTGAATAAGCCTGTGTTAAGTGTCCTGTGTGACTCTGAAGAGGATTCTGCTGAACCTTGGCTCTTCCTGCAAGCTCCCAAGCACTTCCGGATGAACTGGCCATTCTTGTGGCTGCTTCCCTTCAACTCCACGATCCTGGCAGATTTTGCAGCTTAAAGAGGGGAGAAAAAATAAGAGACATTCAGTCATCTCATATAGTGAGGCCTCAGTCTGCAAAGCATAGGGCAGGATTGAAGCCCTTTCTTCTCCTTCTCAGCATGCAAAGTTCTCCTACCTGTTTCCATAAGCTTCAGCTCTCTGCACAGCTCCTCCTGCATCTTCTTCCTGTAGTCTCCAAACATGGCTCTCATGAGCTGACGCTTCTTCACCAGGGGAGCCTTGTCACTGCGCAGGGTCCTGATGGCCCTGAGAGCCTCCTCAGCTGCACCAAAGGAGAAACAACACACACGTTAGGGCTCCCTGCAGGCTCTGCCCCTGCCTTCCTGCCAATGCTGCCCCCAGGAGAGAACTCTTCTTTACTTCAACACTTACCCTGCTTTGGAGTGGGTTTCTGTGTCTTCAAGCCGAGTTCCAGCTGGTTCACACACCAGTCCACCTCTTTCCACAGCTGCTCATCTGACTGCTATCAACATGAGGCACATGAGCAAGAGGAGGTAAATCACCCAAAAATTACAGCAGCAGTTGCTACACAGGATGAAAGGGAACTCCATAAAGTCAGGACTAGTTGAAATATTATGTTCTGGCAATCACTTAATAGACTTCGTGACATTTTCCCTCTAGTGTTTTTCATCAGATAAACTAAAAGCACTGTGCAAATGTTTAGTTGCAACTCACTGTCTCTATCAGATGGATTTAATGTGTGGCTACTGCTCAGAAGGTGCTGTTTTCTGGAAAGCTATTCAGCTTTCAAAGAAACTTACAGCTGGGATAAATAAACATTAACAACAAAAAGCCCCTATCCTCAAACCTGCACAAAGTTTAAAAAAGCAAACAATGGGCAAAATCAGAAGCTGAGTCTTTCTTCTCAGCTCCTCTGTGCTTGCTCAGCCAGAAATGCATGAGGGACAAGGAAAATGAAGCCCATGGAGATGAAGGAAGCCAAGCGCCATTGAGCAAAGCTAACTCAGCAGTGGGACAGGGAAACAGGGCTGCACCCTGGGACTGAAGCAATTCTTAACTGTTATGTACATGTAAATACAAATGCCCTAACACTGTCTCCTTTTACCTACAACAGCCTCCTTCCAAAGGACTGGAAGGGCTTTACCTGACCTTCAACTCTTCCTATGTCTCTGGTGCTCAGCAGTGTTTATCGGTAGGACTGCAGGTGAAGCAGACTTTTGGATGAAATGTTCCAGAGGCAAATGAACACTCAGTGCAATTTCCTTGTAAAATAATAAGAAGAGGAAGGTTTTGTGCAATCTTGTGTTATAGTATGGATGAGCTGGCACTGTTTGTTAGTAAAACTTACACCAGTGCTGAAAAGTGAAATAAAATTAAGACCTTGACCGCAGCAGAATAGAAGACCTCAGGGTGTGCCTTAATGTTGTGTTTACACATAACCTGCAATTTCAGTTGATTTCTGGCCCATGCCCTACAGAGGAACCTTCTCAGAAGCACCCTTGAGCTCTACCACAGCTCCTTGGCTACACCAGGTGGCAGCTCTGTGCCTTGGCTTTGCTCCTTGTGCTACGAAAGCAATTCATCCTGCAATACACACACGAGCTACAGGGCCTGGCTCAGCACCCACAAGGCACCAGCTTGGCACAAACTAAAGACAGCTACCTCCATTTCCTGGTTTTATTTTCTTAAGAAAACATGGCATCCAGCTCCCCAGGATTAGCTGTCACAAGCCTAACCATGAAATCTTTCAGCACAAATCTGAAGGACCATTAACTTCCTTTGCTCTGGTCAGGTTCCTCAGCTGTGTAGCAGAGAAAGCAAACAGCTGCTGGAACATGTAAGCAGCAAATGTGGTCCTTCAGCTTCCATCTCAGGGCAGTATGCTAATTGTTCATCTGTGCAAAGAGATAAAGTGGCTCTCTAGCTCGAGGGTTTATAAATAATGGGATTCCATCAGCATTTAATTACCTGAGAGGTCTTCTCATCCTGATGGGAAGTATCTGTAATTTTACAGCTGCTAGGTTCCACCTTTGCCTTCCTGCTGGCCTCAGTTTCTTCTGTTTTGTTTTTACTGACAGGTGCTTTTTGCTTCTTCTTTTTTTTCTTCTTGGCAGCTCCACCTCCTGTTGATTTCTCTGTCATTGCCTCATCTGCAGGGGCTGTCTCTGTTTGGGGCATCTTTGATGTGACATGGCTTCTATCCTCTTTGGGTGCATTCCCTGTCACTTGAGTCACCTCAGGCTCCTGCAAGGCTGCAGCCTGTGGCAGACCTGCTGATTCAGCAGGCAGTGAAGAATCTGCTGTGTCCTCTGTATGTTGGCTCCCTGGAAGTAACTGAAGATGAGGACAGTCTTCATCTGGGATGGCAAAGTTGAAAGCAAACCTGGGTTCTTGTCCAGAGGCAGCAAACCTCAAGGGGCCATTCCAGTTCTCCTGCTTGGTGGCTCTGACATTGTTTTGTACCTGCTCAGCACCACTGTCACCCGGGTCAGCTTCTGGGTCGGTCTTGGAAAGTGGAAAATCAAATTGGAAGCTGCTGCCAGGTGATGTGAACAACTCAGGTTTTGCCTCAGGGGTTGGCTCAGACTGTTTCACACCATCTGCAGTCTGCCCCTTGCTTGGCTGTACTTCCACATCATCAGGGGTCATGCCTACAAAAGATAAAGAATATTGTTTCAATACTGGTGTTCCCAGTGAACCAATTTCCTACCATGGAGGTGCCACTGCAGCTTCCACTCTAAGGCACTGCCAGAGAGGTGACTCAATTAATGCTGCACCCTAAGAAATCTACAGAAAAGAACCAAATCTCACCATCCCCCGAGAGACAGCTGAAGCTCACCTTTCTCAATGCTCTTCTGACCCTCATCCATCTTGAGATGACAATCCCCAAACTCATTGCTCATCACTTGTTGCTTCTCTGTGAGAGGAGTTGCAGGGGAGTGCAGGACCTTGAAAATGTGCTGGGTCTCCTCTGCTGCACTCAGAAAACACCAAGAGAGACAAGAAGCAGTTTACAGTGGGCCTTAAAATCCACACAGTGGGATGCTGATGAGTGACTCTTCTCTTAATGTGCTCTGTGTTCACATCACCTCTAACTAATCCATAACTAGCATTCAATTGAAAGGGAACTCCAAGTGCTTCCAGAAGCTCAAATACTGTGAGATGTTCCTACAGAGAGGGAAAAAAATCTTAACTTATTACTGACAGTCGGACTCTTACACTGCAGTAAGTGCACTGCTAATGGCACAGAAGCTACAGAGGGCTTAGCAATCTTTCCTTCAAGAGAAGACAAATTCCAGAACCTAACTCAGTGTCTCTTCTCTGGAAAACTGGAAAAAATCTAAACAGAAGGCATACCCTGAAAAGCAGGACTCTTGCTCTTGCTTACAGACCAGCCTGAACACAAGAATCCAAAGCTTTTGTGTTAGAACAAATTCTCTAAAAAGAGTTGTTCTGTGACAGTGGTACCCAAGACCTCAACTTGGAAGCACTAAATATAGTCTTGCAGTGTTTGTCCCACTTATTTTAAGCCACTGAACAACTTGAGAGTGGTACTGCAGAATGGGAACATCCCACCTCTCCCAGCTGCAGCACCTGACCATCCTCTCAGGAAAGAACCTTCCCCTAATCCAGCCTAAAAATCACCCCCTAACACAGCTCCAGCCCTTGCCTGGGCCCTGTCCCTGGTCACAGAGCAGAGATCGGAGCTGCCCCTCAGGAGGAGCTGCAGCCCCAGTGAGCTCTGTGCTCCATCTCCTCTCCGCCAGCTGAACAGGCCAAGTGCCCTCAGCTGCTCCTCCTCTGGCTTCCCCTGGAGACCCTTCCCCACCTCACATCCCTCTCCTTGGACACTCCAACAGTCACAGACCCTTCTGATACTGTGGTGCCCAAAGTGCCCCCAGCCCTGGAGGTGAGGCTGCCCCAGGGCAGGGCAGGATGGGACAATCCCCTCCCTGTCTCAGGCAATGCCGTGGTGGGACAGAAGTGAGATGTACCTTCACAGCACCTGGTGTCAGGGTCCTGACTACAGCAACTCCTGTTTCAAGGGGTTTGGCTAGCTGCAATCCAGGCCAGTTACACAACAAGAGCTACAGAAAGCTCCAGGGAGCTGCTTCCCTCCTTCACCTGGGAGTTACTCTAAGCTGAGTACCTCATGCATACAGTGCTACAGCCAAACAACTCATTGATTCTGACCCTGAATTCCTGGCTAGATGCTGGATCAGCCTCCTCACCAGACTTCTCCAGCAACTGGGACTCCAGGCAGAGCCTGGGTACCATCAGCAGCACTGCTCAGCTCTCTTGGCTCACACACTGTGCAAAAGGGCTCTTTTCTGACCAGGGCACTGCTTCTGCTGTCTCCTTCCTGTGCTCAGCTCCTGCTTCCCCTCCAGGAGCTGCCTTCCCTGCTGCTGGGCACTGGGGACCAGTACAGGACACATTTCTAACAAAATGGTCAGATCACAGAATAGCTTGGGCAGAAACTTCACAGTTCATCCACTCCTGCCATGTCCAGGACACCTTCCACTATCCCAGGTTGCTCCAAGCCCTGCCCAGCCTGGCCTTGGGCACTGCCAGGGATCCAGGGGCAGCCACAGCTGCTCTGGGCACCCTGTGCCAGGGCCTGCCCACCCTGCCAGGGAACAATTCCTTCCTAGTATCTGATCTAAGCATTATCTCTGGCAGTGGAAGCCATTCCCCCTTGTCCTGTCCCTCTTTCCCTTGTCCCAAGTTCCTCTCCAGCTCTCCTGGAACCCCTTGAGGCACTGGAAGGGGCTCTGAAGTCTCCCCAGAGCTTTCTCTTCTCCAGGATAAACAATCACAACCCTCTCCCACAAGTCTTAATTCTTCCTGATGCTCAAGCACAAGGTGTAGGCACCTGTCAGTCACTGCTCCATCCTCAGGTGGACCAGCAAACCCTCACCTGAGCATCTTACACAGGGTTCACAGTGCTCTGCCAAGGTCAGGTACTGACCAGCAGCAGGACATGTGTCTGCAGCTCTACAAGATCAAACTATGACCTTATAGAATTTTATCTTCCGTGTAATTTTTCCCTGGAACAAGCTTCACAAAAATAAACCTACTGGTGTTTGAGGGCCAGCCATGCTGGCACAGTATTTCCTTAAGATGAAAAACAAAGGCAGAGCTGTAGCAGAACCAAACAAGTCATTATATGGGAAAAATAGAACATGACAAAGAATACAGAAAACAGGGAGAACAAACACTAAATGAAAGAAAGATAAAACTGCTTCCAGAAACACAGTCCTTAAAGCCCAATGTTGTCCTGTGTTTAGAACAAATCCCAAATAACAGAAGAACAGGGAATATAAAAGAGAGAAGAAACAGAAAAACATCCATATCTGCTAAATCACACCCAAGGCCAGAATAGGGGGGATGTGCACTGATAAAGAGGAACATACCTAGTTTGGGGTGCAGAGTGAGATGGAGATCTGCCTCCAGTTGTGAAATGCACCACTCCAGCTCCTCCTGAAACACACCTTGGGGAGCCTTGGACATCGTGTGGGGAAGGCAGAACGATTAGAAGCACAAAACTCTCACCTCCAAAACTGAGTTTTCTGAGGCCTCCCTTCTCACAGGAGGTCAGACCTGGCTTTACATTGGAAGTGCGCTGTGTAACAGTTCATTATACCATAAATCAACACAGCACAGGGACACATGTCCTGTGTGGAGAGCACCAAATGAGCCCTCTGCATTACAAAAATTACAGCTCTTACTAGCAAGAAACCCTACTACTCTCGGCAAGCCAGGACTTCCCACACATTTCTTTCTCATCTTTTTGTCCACCTGTCCCTTTTTAAAAGCCCCAAATGGAAGATTTCTCATTTTTTCCTGAAGCTCAGGCAATGGCATAATGTCTCCACAGCAGGAAATTTCCCTTTAGCACAGCTCTGGTAACACACAGAATTTGTCTTTAGCCTAAACACGAGCCCTTGAGGCCCCATGTGCTATCCTTCTACGCTGGCTGCCTCTTGAAAAGCAGGTGGAAGTTAAGGTTTGCAGCCCGCCTGGGACAAAGCACACTAAAACACGGGGAACGAAAAGAATGCTCAGGATAAGGAGACGAGCAGGGATTGCGAAAGGCACCAGAGCTGGAAAGGAGAACCTGCGGGAGCTCGGGCCCGGTGCGGTGAGAGGGGCTGGGCGCGGGCCGGGCCTTACCTGCTCCATGCCGCGCTCCCCGCGCCGCCGCCGGAGGAAGCGGCCCCAGCGCACCGCCCACCTCCGGTCACGGGCCTCGTGTGCGCCCCGGGAGCGGCCCCGCCCGGGCCGGCACCACCAGCTGGAGCTCGGGGCCCGCTCTGGGCCTCTCGGAGCCCCCCGGACGCTCCGCGGATCCTCCCCCGGCCGCGGGCTCAAGGCGGGCGGGTCGGGCCGTGCTCAGCGCTCCGGCCGCTCCCCGCGCTGCCGCCGCCGTTCCGTCCGAGCGCGCCGGGCCTCACGCCCCAGCGCCCACCTTGTTTGTGCCCCCTGCGCCTCCCTCCTGCTCCCCTGAGCCCCACACTGTGCCGGACACACGTGTGCCCACGGAGCGGGCCGCGGGGATCCGGCGGCGCCGCCTTCCCTGCGCCAAATCCCCGCAGGAGCGCCCACACCAGCCCCGGCCCCTCACAGGCCGGCCTGACGGAGGCCGTGCCAGCAAGCACCAGGGCAGGCAAAAAAGGTTAATACACACCTACTGGTACTGTCTATTCCCATTTCTGTTTTAGATTTCCTTTTGATTATTTAATTTTGTAAATAAAAAGTTAGACACCTTGTTTCATAGGCATTTTTCCCTATTGGATTGTTTCCAACAACAGCCAGCTGATCCCCGTGAGGTCAGTACTGTCACTGCACAGGGTGTGTTGTCTCTCAAATGTTCAAACCATGGAGGTTATAATTTTTCTTGACATTGGCAGTTGATGTTAGAAATTCTCCAAGGCTGACAAAGGGCTCTAAAGTGCTGGGGAATCACTTCGAAATGTTGCTGCTAAAGATTATAAAATGGTACTGGAAAAATAGGTACATTTCTGTCAATCCCAACGTGACTTCTGTCTGCCTTACAATCTCCACCCTCACTGAGACTTGGCTGTTGTCTGAGCCATCTCCTCATTACAAAAAACACCTCAGTGGTTTGAGCCTTAACCAAGGTTGTCTTGAGACTTTATCTCGAGGCTTATTCTGTAGGGTTGAAATTAGCCTCGGCCTTCATATACAAGTGTCCCAGCATCAGGAAAAAATCTGACAGTCAAGTACTGGAGAAGATAATGAGCACAAAATAATGAGTTATCATATCCATCTTGAAAGGCCAGAATCGCACTGCAGTTTTCCTCTCCCTCAGTGCCTGAGCTGGACTGAAGGCTTGTGAACCTGTCACCACCAGTCTGGCTGCATCTCCTAAAGCAAAGTTTCCCATCCATAGCCTGAGGAATGAACAAACCCATCAGGCGATGCAAAGGCTCTTCTTGGTATGGCTGGCACAGAGCCTGCAGAACCCATCCAGACAGAGCAAGGAGTGAAAGGAGCAGTTTTATGTGGTAGGACGCTGTTCATATCTCCAGCTCTGTAGACTCAATGCCCATGCAGGGTAAAGGCACAAAGGACCAGCAATGCCTTGGTATTCCTGGGTTTGATCTCTGCCCTGAGGATTCAGCCCCACAAGGACATTGAGCTGAATGACTGAGCGAGCTGTGGCAGCCTTGCTCTGAGGACTCACGACAGAAGGGCTGTCAGGAGATCCAAACATGATCCTCAGCTTCTGCTTACGCAACAGAAACCTTATCAAGGGAAGAGCTGCGAGCTGAGCTGGTGGAAGCTGATGTCTAACAAGTCATGGCTGCCTGGGAGCAAAGCAAACAGCAGGCAGAAGAATTGGAATGGCTTGAGCCTGCCTCAGGTGCAGAGCAGGTTTGTGTGTGCTGTATAAACTGTGCAAAGGCTGGGACAACTCCTCACTGCTGTCAGATGGTGACAGGAGCACCTGTCTGGGGGCAGGACAGCTGTACAGTCCTGTAGGTCACTCCAGGACTGGCATTCCTTGCCAGCACAGAGCTGCCTTCTTTCCCATCCCACCAACTGAGCACCAACAAATTTGCAGCAGGCATGGCTGTAACTGGAAGCTGGAAAATGCAGCTCTTTGGTATGAGGCTCCTTTGAGAGAGTTGCAGGAAAGAATTGGGAAAAAAAAAAACCAAAAGAGAGAAGTGGGGTGGTTGCCAGAGTGCCAGTGAGCCTTGGAGGGCACTGGGACAGCCCAGGGTCACATGCCCGACACATCCTGTCGCCAGACCTCCTCGCCAGCAATGTACGTGGCTTGCACATACAGGCTGTCATTCAGCATTAGGAAATCTGTGTGGGACAAGAGAGAAAGAAAGCAGCTGTCAGAATGGAGCTGCTGCAGTTGGCTGGGGAGAGCTGAGATCACTGGGGAAGGGTTTCTCCCCACCCCAGGATGGCACTGCAGTGCAATCCTGGCAATGGCAGCTCTGCTTTCTGCTCAGCTGAGATGTGGGGGGCACTCCAAAGGGTTTCCCAAACACCACCAGCATCCAAGGGAAAACCACTGGAGCAAAAGGGAAAAACCACTGGAGCAAAAGCCCAGAGCATATCCCAGGTGGAGCAAGTCTCCCTGCAGCTCCCACCAAAACAGGGCATGAGCATATGCTTACAAAGCAGCCCCTGCTTTGCTCCAGCACTGTGAGCCCTGACACCATTGTCTCCATACCAGTACGTGCTGTGCCCACACCAGTACCTGCATCGGAGTCATAATTCAGTGTCCCCTTTTTATGTTCAATCCCCAGGAGCTGAGCGGGATGCAGAGACGCCGCCTCCAACGCGGTCTCTACCGAGCACCCTTGGACAGAGAATTTGGGAGATGTTAGGGCAGCCAGAGCCCCACTGCCAGAGCAGCCCCAGTCCCCCTGGACAAGGCAACACCCAACCAGGCAGTTGATGGACCCAAGCTGGAACACCCTCAGCACAGCCAGCTGGAGCTGGGAAGGGACATATCCCTACAGGAGAGAGCAGGCATAGGAAAACTGAACACCTAGGGTATGGAGAAGAGAAAACCATGCACTTTTGTGAGGAAGAAGCAGGAGAGTTCACCTCTCATTAGTTCTATTAGTTCCCCCTCAAAAAGGGGGAACTGAGGGCACTGATCCCAGCCCTTACCATGTCTCAGGTGAGAGGGAACATTCCTGGTGAAATGGACACATCTGGCAAAAGCAAGACCTCCTCCTGTGTCAACATAGGGAGCAGCAACTTGTGGACAAGGCTCTCTTACCTGTGGCTTCTTGGAAGTGTCGCACACAAGTGTCCATGGTCGCCACGCTGCCACTCAGGGTCTTTGTGCCTGGGAAGGAACAGGATGGCACTGAGCAGCGCCCATAGCTCACAGCAAGCAGCAGGGCACTAGGGAAGCATAATGGGACGAGAAGTGCAGAAGTCCTGTGTTGCAGGAGGAGCAAGCTGAAGACCCTGCAGCCACTTCCTGCTGGAGCACAGGAACAGGTATGTGGGTGTTATCCCCAGCTCCACTATCAGACCAGCTGCACTGGGTGAAACCAGCTCACAACACAGGCATCTGCTGCCAGAGAAAGGGAATGGAGAAAGGAATGCTCCTTCACTGAAATACCGTCCCAGTCTTCATCTGCTTGGGAATGTGAAACTTAGGGAATTTAGCTAGCAGGAAGTAGTAGTGTTATAATGAAGAAAAGGGACAATAAATATCTCTAAGATTTCTCTGTCCTTACTAATGCCCTGAACCTCTAAGACCCTTGACACTGGGCAATGAAGCTTTCTTTCAAAGATGTTGCAGACAGCTATAACTGGCCAGATCCTCCATGAGGGTGGCACACTTCTCCTCTTTACCAGGAGTTTCATTATCCCCAAGGCCAAGTCACTGCAGATCCACCAGGCATCAAAACCCAAGCGGGTGGCACAAACGCTGCCACACACCGACAGGGACAGCAAGGTGTGCTCAGCTCCTCAGGAATGGTGCCAGTGGCAGCAGTCCCCAGCTCTTCAGCAGAGGGACAGCACTTACCTGCGATGTACGTGTTCAGCCCATCGATTTCCACTACCTGCTGACCCAGCGTGTGCCGACCCGGTGCCAGCCCCATGCCAGCGATTGCATCTGTCACCAGCACCAGCCCTGGGGAACAGAAGGAAAGGGGCCTTGTCAACACTGCTGCTGGTTCTGCTGCACCTCCAAGTACTGTGCTCTGTTGACCCTCCCAGAGAGGAACCAGGTGTCTCCAGCCACATCGCACCAAAGCGAGAGGACTGAGGGATGAGCACATGTGGCTGTGACCTTCCAGACAGCAATGGCAACACAAAGGTCTTCTGGGAGTTGGTACAGTGCTTGGAGTGGCTGGTAACAGTGTGGGGACTGCCATGGCTCACCTTTGGGGTGGGCTCGGTGGGCAATGCGCAGGGCAGCGGGGTTGGTGTGGATGCCATCAGAAATCATGCCATAGAAGACCCTCCGCCCAGCAGGAATCTTGTCACTTGTCAGCAGCCCCACAATGCCAGGGTCACGGTGGTGGAACTGCTCGAGGGGAGAAAGGGGACAAGCTGTGGAGGACCAGGACAACACTGGCTGAGACTTCACTTCAGGGGATGCAGTGCCATCTCTATCACAGTGCCTGGCAGCTTTACCAGGCAAACCTGGGCATGGCCGTGAATCACAGAATCACAGCTTGGTTTGAGTTGGAAGGGACCATAAAATTTATCTTGTTCCAAACCCTGCCATGGGCAGTGTCACTTTCCACTATTCCAGGGTGCTCCAAGCCCCATCCAACCTCACCTTAAATGCTTCCAGGGACAGGACAACCACAGCTCCTCTGGGTGCCAGGGTCTCAGTACCCCCACAGCCAAGAATTTCTTCCCAATATTCAGTCTAACCCTGCCCTCTGACAGTGGGAAAACATTCTTCCTTGTCCTGCCACTTCAGGCCTTTGTCCAAAATCCCTCTCCAGCTCTCCTGGAGCCCCTTTAGGCCCTGGCAGGGGCTTTGAGGTCTCTCTGGAGCCTTCTCTTCTCCAGGTGAGCACCCCCAGCTCTCCCAGCCTGGCTCCAGAGCAGAGGGACTCCAGCTCTTGGAGCACCTCTGTGGCCTCCTCTATACTCACTCCAGCAGCTCCACATCCTTCTGATGCTGGCTCCAGGGCTGGAGGCAGCTCTGCAGGTGGGGTCTCACCTGAGTGGGGTAGAATCCCCCCTTCCCTGCTGCTCACACACAGGAGGGGGTTCTGGGTGCACCCAGCAAGGGCATGTCCCGCTCTCACCCACCAACACTTCCTAGTCCTTCTCTGTGATGAACTTCAAGAGTCGCTACATCCTTGACTCTCTTTCAGATCCAGCAAAAGGAATGTGAAGCCAGAGGTTCAGTGCCAAAACTTCACTACAAAGCATGGTACAAAACCAGCTGGGGAGAACACAGACCCATGGGGAGCAGGAGAGAAAGCCCAAAAGCAGCCCTGGAGCAGGGCAAGTGCCTCTGGGGACTCACCGGCAGCATGGCATTGAAGAGGTGAGTGATGAAGGTTGCTCCGTGCTGCACAGCCTCCTCAGCCTGGGAGAGATTAGCCACTGAGTGACCTGGGAACACAGACCAACCCCTGATTCCTCTGCCCACCTTTCCACTGATTTCCCTATAGGAGCAAAGACACTCCATCACTGGACTATGCTTTTATGCCCACCCTGGCCTGAGGTCTCAGATGGTCTGGACATCTGTCTGTGACCTGGGGGGATTCTGGGAGTGGGTGTTTCACCTGAACTCCTTCAGTATTCACACCACAGCTGTCACAATGCTGCCTTGCTCACAGCATGCTGTCTTCAGGCTGAGTTTGTGGTCCAATGATACACCTTTCTGCTGGCCTCAGATACTTAAATGTTTTGTAGAGAATTATCAGAGGACACCCTCACAACAGTGGGAACTTTGCCAGGAAAACATATGGGAATCAAACTATCCAGAAAGAAACTTCTGTTTCCCCAACAGGACAGCAGCTCTGTGGGCTAACCTTGCCTTTCTGGAGTTCTTTATGTGGCTTTGGGATAAGAGATAGTCTGCTGTATGAATGCCCTTTTCACTTGAGGTTTAATTTAACCCTGAATAACTTCCTCCCTTTAAAAAAAAAAAATCTTCAATGCTCTGAGACAAAGAAGAGTTTGTAAAGCAAAGGAAAAGAAAAATGCAGCCAGTTTAAGTCAGAGGCCAGCCAGATGTTGGAGGGAGAGGTTCCTACACTACTGCTGGTTGAAAAACAGAGTTATCAAACCAACAGTAACCTTTGGAAAATGATTTCGCCTGTCTAAGGCCTAAAGCAGTGGAACTTCAGAGTTTGAACCTTCCACATCATCAAACCTCCACCTAAGACTGCTATTCTTCCCTGTGTTAGAACAGCACCTTGTGCTTACTGCAGGGGCTCCTAAGTCGATAGAAACTTGGGCCCTTGCCGCGACAGACTGACAGCATCAAGCGAGGTCCCCATTTGTGACAGGTCTGTCACATCCAGAATCCCACCCTGTGCAGTTGCATTGAGACAGTGTCAGAGACGCCACAGCCCCAAGGGAGGGGCGGCCAGAGCTCCCCCCACGCCCTGGGTGCCCCGGCCCTTACCCAGGGAGACGCAGATGCCCCGCTTGGTGAGCTCCCGGATCACCTCACTGCTCCTCCTCATTTCAGGGGCCAGGGTCACTATCTGCACGCAGTCCAGGGAGCCGTAGGTGGCAAGCAGGTCCTGGAAAGCGCCTGCCTCAAAGGTGCGGAGGCAGTGCTCCGGGTGGGCACCCTTCTTCTCCTTGCTGATGAACGGCCCTTCCAGGTGGGCTCCTGTCAAACAGGAACAAAGAACCGTGACCCTTCCTCCCCCTGCCAAGGACCAAGAAACCTGCTGTGTCTACTCTGCTCCAGTCACACCCTTGCCATTTTTCTGCAGCAAAACACATGTCAGGCGACTGTGAGCTCAGCACAGTGAGGATGCAGTGCTGGCCACTGGCCAAGCCAAGCCACCCCACTGCTCCAAGGGCTGGAGCAGTGTGTACAACAACAGAAAACACAATAAAAGCCAGGCATGGACTAAGGGACAAGGTGGGTCTGTGCCCACCTGTGCATCCCTCCCACTGAGGGTTCCAGCCCCTATTTGTGCTCTGTAACTTCTTTCACCTCAACCATGAACAAGATAATTGCCCATCTAGAGTAGCTCCACAGAGGGACAAATCCACTTACCCAGGACTCCTGCTCCATGGGCTCCACCATTTCTTACACTGATCTGAGGGAGAACCTAGAGAAAGGGGTTTGTCAGACATGGCAACACAGATACAGCCCCCCAGCCTCCAAATGTCAGGTCTGCAGGGAGATTTGTAGCTGGACCACTTGGGACCATCACAGCCCATAAAGGAAAGGCTGTCTCCAAGTCTTAATGTGCAGAGCTTGCTTGGGAGACGTGGCTGTCTCAGCATTCTAAAGGCTGAGGGCAAGAAACCCAGGGTAGAGTCCAGCTCCTCACGCCCATGGCTTCTCTGCCCTGGCAGCTATCCCAGTCTTGGCCTACCCACCTCCTGATACCAGCTTCAGTTCCTGATCACCCTGCAGATGGGAGAGGAGAAGGCTCCTTACCTGGTGGTACACAGATGGAGGAGAGGTCACCAGGGTGGGACAGAAAGAGGTCACTCCATGGGAGAGGATTTTCTGACTGACCAGGTCAATACCTGATTTGAAGTCATCTGTAGCCAGAGAGAAGTCCACCCCAAAGCCTCCTGCACCACAAACAAAACAGGGGTGAAACTGCTGCTTCCCCAGGAGTGTGCTCCACCCAGAAACACTGAAGAAAGACTTTGTGTGAGTGGAGGGAGATGTTCCATTTGTAGGGTGCTGACACAGAGGGCTCCACCAGCACTTCTGTCCTACATTCCAAGGTTCCACAAGTACAAATCTCTCCATCACTGCCCTGATTAAGTGCTCTTTCCCATAGCATCCAGTGTTTTGCAAGCATAAC
The DNA here is from genome assembly GCF_028551555.1 of Melozone crissalis. Taxonomy (NCBI): domain Eukaryota; kingdom Metazoa; phylum Chordata; class Aves; order Passeriformes; family Passerellidae; genus Melozone; species Melozone crissalis. The sequence goes on from NW_026535790.1 coordinate 541,733, forward strand.
CTTTTTATTTTGATGCAGGGCAAAAATGTGACAATTCCCAGCCGAAAAGGGAACTGCCTACCAACTTTAGCTACCATAGAACAAGCCCCTCTTTCCTTCTGAACAGAGCTGTTGCTGTTAATTGTTATTGTTCCTTGCTCTATTGTTATTGAAGTCTTGCCCTCTCCTCCCACATCCTGGAAAGTGTAGGGCAGGGATCCTGCATGTGCAAGTGCAGGGTAAAATATAGATAAAAATGAGTTCAGAGGAAACCCTCACCTGGCCAAAGGGGATCACTTACACAATAGCAGCTACCATAGGCAAAATTGCTCTTTGTCATTGGTTGGGTGACTAACACCTCCCCTGAGCAACTGAAACGTGGCCATGGGCAGTGGGGCTGGGGGTCAGGGATGGACAAACCCGGGACGCCCCCAGTCTGTGAGTGCATGTAGCTTCACTGTACCATTGATCTGGACATCGATGAAACCTGGGGCGATGATGCTGTCCTTGCAGTCCAGCTGGACATCAGCAGAGCCCTTTTCGTCAAAGAAGAGCTTCTCTGGGTTGAGGATCTTCCCCTCTCGCACCCACAGGTCCTCCCTAGAGGGACAGTCACACACACCAAGCTCTGGTGCCATCTGCAGCACACGGAGCAGGTGGCTGTGCCCCAGCGATCCCGAGCAGAGTGCATCCCACCGGCAGCTCCAGCCACGGGCTCTGCGATGTCTGCCAGAGCACAGCGGCTCTTTCAGCTGGGACACAACGAGCAGCCCTCTCTGCCTGGCTCTGGCTCTACAAAACTCACAGGAGTGGGATTTTCATGGGCTGCCCCTCGGATGAGGTGGTGATGATGGCCAAAACACCAAGGGGCTGGCAGAAGAGGCAAAACAACAGGGACCGTACACCGCAGCCACCCCATCTCCCTCCAAACCCGGCAGAGGGGACACGGGACGGCAGAGCGCGGCAAGGGGAGCGCCAGTAGCCGGTGCACAAGGGGAGCTGGGACCGTCCCTCGGCACTGCAGGGCTCAGGTCAGCTCGGCAGCCTGTCCGGCAGCCCCACAGCCCTGGCACCCACAGACAACACGACACCCCCAGACAGCCCTGGTACCGCCGGCCATCTCGGTACCCCCGAGAGCCCCGGTACCCCCAGCCACTCTGGCGCCGCCGGTGCCCTCACCTCTGGAGCCGGTGCTCCCTCAGGATGCGGCAGTTGGTGAACTGCACGATGGGCGCGTCCGAGACGGATTTGTTGGACGGCATCGCGGGGCAGCGGGAGCCGGCGGCAAGCGCGAACCCCCTAGCGGCCGGCGCAGGGGGAAGGGACCGGGAGTGGCGAAGCAAAGCCAGGCCCCGGCTCCGGTGCGAGCGGCTGCCGCGGGACTGGACAGCCGGTGAGGGGCGGAGGCACCGGAGCACCGCCCCCGGGGCAGGCGGAGGGTGAGCTCCCGCCCCTGCCCGGCGCTCTGAGCCGACGCTGTGAGGAACAATCCCCACGGGGCCGGGCGGGCGGGCGCCGCCGCGGCACGCGAGGAGCGCCGGCCCGGGGCGCTGTCCCAGCCCGGGGCACCGGGGCCGGGGGCGTGGTCTGGGCGCGGCCTCGCCCCGCGGCACCGCCCACCCCCGGTCACCTGAGCGCGCTGGCACGTGCCGGGATTCCCCACCCACCCTGCGGCACGTGACCGGCCTCAGAGAGCCGCCATCACGGCAAGGGCGCCGCCATCTTGAGAAGGGCGGCGGCGGAAACCCTTCTCGTGAGACCCCATCGTGAACCCGTCATGAGATCCCATTGTGAGACCCCTCCCGGAACCCCCGTCATGGGATCCCATCGTGAGACCCCATCCTGAGCCCCCGTCATGGGATCCCATCGTGAAGCCATGCTGACACCCCATCCATCGTGAGACTCCATCCGGAGATCCCCATCCTAGACTCCATTTTGAGACCTCTGAGAACCCATCCTGAGACCTCCATCCCAAAATGCCCACAGTGACACCCTGGGGCCCCCAGCCTCTGTGTACCCGAGGGAAGCTGACAAGGCATGGTTCCACTCAGGTGATGTAGGCTCTAGCACTGCTGCTGAATCTCTCCTAGGAAAGAAAAGTGATGGGGGATGTAATTGTGTATGAATGTAATATCCCTGTCTGGCCTGGACTTGGATTTTTATTAGGTTTTGAGCCATGCTTATCATTCCATGATGTCAGTGCTTACCCATGCTACAAGCCGCTCCTATTGTCAGCAGGATGCTGGGGAAGGGGCCTGAAAGCAAGAGATGGGAATGATGCTGGTTGAGGCTGGGAAAACAATGTGCAGCACTGTTTTGGGAATTTGAGACTGGTTTTAGGCCACAGAGATGCTCCAAAAGCTGAACCCCTCTGCTCTAGAGCCAGGCTGAGAGAGCTGGGGGGTTCACCTGAAGAAGAGAAGGCTCCATGGAGCCCCTTCCAGGGCCTAAAGGGGCTCCAGGAGACCTGGGGAGGAACTGTAGACAGGGGCCTGGAGGGGCAGGACAAGGGGAATGGCTTCCCACTACCACAGGACAGGGTTAGATGGGATATTGGGAAGGAATTGTTTCCTGGGAGGGTGCTGAGGCCCTGGCACAGGGTGCCCAGAGCAGCTGTGGCTGCCCCTGGATCCCTGGAAGTGTCCAGGGCCAGGATTGACAGGGCTTGGAGCAACCTGGGATAGTGGAAAGTGTCCCTGCCCATGGCAAGGGGTGGAACTGGACGAGCTGTAAGGTTTTCCTCATGAAATTATGCACATCTGGGACACCCAGCACTGTATTGCTGGGAACGATTTTTAGCTTCATACAGGTGGAGGAGACCCCAAAATCAGAAGTTGAGAAGATGAATTCTAAAAACAGCGCTCAGCCCTGCTTATCTGTCTGTGAAGAAGAAAGGGCCCATCCAAGCTGTTAAATCGAATTTGGATGTCAGAAGGCGTGTATAGCACCCAAACTGCCTGTGGCCAAACAGGTCCCTTCCCCAGGAACACACAAGTTGACAGGGCTGTGACAGTGACTCGAGCTGGCAGTGGAAGAGACACTGAGGTAAAGGCAAACACCGACTGCAGAGATAGGAACACCCACCATAAATATCCTGCCTTTGAGCCCACCTGGAGCAGTGACAGAGCTTCACCTCAGAACCCTTCAGCCACACAGATCCTCAGGCTGCCAGTCCCAAGCCTGGATTAGTGCTGAGAGCTCCTGTCTGTGCTGCTGGGAGAAGAGAACAGCCTGTGCCAAGCAACGGGCATCTGCTCCTGGAGGCTGCAGGTATATCACCCAGCCCAGCTTATGGCATGTTCTGCTACAGTCTGAATCCTTTGGATGTTCTCCCTTTATTTCTCAGCATTAAATTAGCCCTGTCTTGCATTGCCAATACTGCACACTCCCCTAAGAATAATTCCATGTTCTTTCTCTCCACTGCCCCAGTAACAGGCAGAAGGAATCACAGGCTGTAGTTTTGCTTGCATTTTCTTTAGCAAACGTGGTTTTTTTTCTTCAGGTTGAGTTATTTTTAATCTGGCTCAATTCCCAAATCAGGTTCACCGCCTGGCAGCAAGAGCAGTTGTACCTGTGCACTTGGGAGGAGCTGGGAGCACATGGAGCAGCTGCAGGAGCAGGGCAGGGGCCAGCACTGCTGCTGCATGAGGGCTTCTTGAAATATGGCCTTGTCTTCTGATTTTCACAGGCATTCACAAAGATGTGTAAGAAATTGTCCCAAGGCACACAGGAGCCATGGAGGCTGCTTAGAGCAAACTGCCAGTGCTGGGAATATACATGATTTCCCAAGATTTGTCCTCAGCCTACCTCATCAGACAGCCATTAGAAGAGAGTGGCTGAATTCACTCTCTGCCACTCAAGTCACCCTCTTCCCCTCTGCCAAAAGCAAAGGAAGAAAGCACAGGTGTAACAGCACAGACAGGACAGTTCAAAGTGCCAGAAAAGGCTCTGGAACTTACACAGTCCCTGCTATCCCCTTGATGAATCCTGAAGAGCCAAACCTGATCCTGTGTTGAGGGCAGCCTGTCCCTCAGCAAAAGGAAAACGGGAAAGACACGCCACCAGTTCTCCAGGAGCTGCACCTGCCCAGCTTGTCAGGGGTCTGTAGGTACCTTATGGGTACAGTGTGGGTGCCAAAAGCCTCGGCCCCTAAATACTGTAAGGTCAGGGCAGGATTTTTCCCTGTGTACTTTTGTGTTGTGACACAAGAACCAGCTTGGCTGAAAACCACTGATACAAGTTGCAAAGCTGTGTCTCTCAGGAGCTCACTGAAGAAAAAAATAACAGCATCTATTAGCTTTAACAGGAACAAAAATGGAGAAGCATTTTGGGACAAAATCCTTTGACCGTGAAACAGAAAATTCCCATTTCAGGGCAAGTGGCATTGCAAAGATGTGCTCTGGGTTTAATTTAATCATGTCAAGAGAAAAAGATAGTTAATAGCTGTAAAACTAAGGCCAGAGGTTGCAAGTCCTGTGCATCAGAGACAAGTAACTCTCGCCTGAGCACAGTGATGGTTTGGACAGTACAGCCAGCTGGAAACATCAGAATGCCCTACAATCAGTATCCCGTGGCCAGCCTGGGAAAGAAACAAGGTTTGCTGAGAGCTGCAGTCATTAGCTCTGCTGTTACTCTGTAATTAAAAACAGCAACTTCATTTCTGGGATCAGCTTCTCATAACAAGGTCTTTATTTCTCCAAAGCTTTTCTTTTCCAGGTTACTATGCTTCTCTGAAGCCACATCTCCCCAGGAACGCCAATCTCTGAGCAATCAGAGATAAAATGCTGGTACTGAAAAATGCTTCTCCAACAGCAGCGAAAACAAAAATTGCTGCCTTTGGAAAAAAACAAACAAAAAACAGTGTGAAAGGGTTAACAAAGAACAAGGTCAGCAGGCTCTGTGGAGGCATTGTCTGTGCTGGCAGCTCTGGCATCTGGTCCTGAACCTCCCAGAGCCTGCACTGACTGCGGCTGGCCCTGTCCCTGTGGTGCTGCTGCTGCAGAGGCCCCGCTCCTCTCCTCTCCTCTCCGCAGGGCTGACTCACTGCAGCGCTCCCAGCCACGCACGGAACACAAAGGCACCATGGCTGTGCCGGCACTGCCACCCCCTTCCCCTCCTCCAAACCTCCACCGAGCCAATCCCTGCCAGCTGGGACTGCCCTCTGATCTGCCGTGCTCCTGGCAGTAAAAGACTTTCAAAAACCCCAAAGGTCCCTCATCTTCTTAATGCCGCGAGTCACTTGAGAAACGTGCTGATGCAATAGAACCAGCAAAGGGCTTGAAATGGGAGTTTCCAGCCGGGAGTCATCACAGAGGATTCAGAGCATCACATGTCATGGCTGAGGCACTACAGACTAATGTTAATCTGACTCTGGGTGTATTTACAGGTACTTGGCACAAAGTGATCCTCCCCCAATCCATGCTCACCCCAGCTCTATTCTTCTTGCATGGGTACATTAATGACTAAGGTTTCACGTTCTAAGGCATGAAGCAAAATGCCATTGAAAGGATTTTCCCTGCACTGGTTCTGGTCCTATTAACTGCCTCTACATGATGCCACCAACTTACAAGGGACCTTAAGGTACCTTGGAACTGGGGGGCTTTCAATTGCTTATTGCTTTTGAGATGAGAGCACTTACCTGCTCTCTTAAATGCAAGACTGGCAGTAGGGTCCCCTTACAGAAGCTAGAACCAAATGTTAAGCATATTTGCAACCCCAGACAGGGCCCTCTCCTATCCTTTCACACAATTTGACTTGCCAAATTCAATTCCTCTCAGTAGAACTGCAGGCTGGATGTAGCATCCTCTCCAGAGCCCGGGATTGGGATTCAGCCCTCAGCTGCAAGTTGTCACACTGCACCAGGAAAGCTCCCTCTGCAGTCAGTGTGAGACAATCAACCTACAGATTCCATAAACATTTATGACCCCTGGGGAAAGCCTAATTTCAGAGATTTAGTCTACTTTTGCTGATGAAAGGAATGACTGAAACCATTCAGGTCGGGAATGTCTCCTTCTACCATCCACTGCTTCAGCAGGCATGCAGGATTTTCCTTCAGTCAGCTTACACCTTTGTACAGCCCCACCACCATCTCACACTGCCACAAAGCAAAGCACTGCCCAAGCAAAACCAGCCCACTGAGAGGTGACTGCATAGAGATCAGTGTTCTAGCAAACAGCAAAAAATAAGCCCAGTCTTTGTAAATAATTACTGCTGACCCTGATGGGACAAGCAGCTCATAGCTAAAGTCTCCTGAATGCCCAGAGTGTGCACACAGTGGCCCCAGGCCTGGGCTGGGCAGCACCCTTGCCAGGTTAGAAGCTCCAAACAGCTTCAGTGAATTCCTTCTGTTCTGGCCACAGCTCTTCACGGTACTTGCACCCCTCACTGGACAGGCACCTTGGTGAAACACATACATGTATTTTCATTCCCACCCAGGTGAAACATCCCTCCAAATACATCAGCTTGGTTTGATGCCAAAGGCACTGCTAGCACCAGGTGTCTGAGAAGTAACATTTTGGCTTTGCCACTGAAAGGGTCCAACATGTATTTCCCATATAAGCTTGGCAGTACTCAAATCCTCTGGCCAGAGGAGGCTGCTCCAGCATTCAGCAGCTGCAGCACCAGAATCTCCCAGCTCAAATGGTCCTGTGATTTATAAGATAAAAATACAAGTTCTTGACTGAAGCCATTTTGTTGATGAGACTATTGTTGAGGTACTTCAGAGGCAATTACTATTCACAGTACAGCTTCCAAGCAGCTCAGCTTCTGCAGGGCCAGCACAAGGACAGGCTGCTTGTTTCCTGACAAGGCAGCTCCTCTACAGGCTGCAGCCTGCACGTCTCTCCCTGGCCCTTGGCACAGGCTGCAGCTCCCTGACCCCTGGTCACAGAGCACCACACTGAGCCAGGTGAGATCAGGGTGAGCACAGCCCTGCATCCCTGCTCACCAGGAATACGGCCCATGGCAGCAGCTGGGAACCACAGTGCCACAGCCCAGGAGAGCTGGCAGCATCACTGGCATGCTGCCCAGTCACTTCGGGAACCTGCATGCCTCAAGAGACCTCACCCTTCCCAAAGGAGCAGCAACAGCTGGAAATCAGAGCCAGGGACTCGTTACAGCAATGTAGTGAGGAAGTTTTATTTGGAAACATGGTAGAAGTTTGTAACCCAACACTGGGTGCACGACTGATGCCGGAGCATACGCAGTTACTATTGAAACACGGGAGTGTTTCGGACAATTGCTGTAATAAAACACAAAATTCTCATACTCCAATACCAGGACACTACAGCAATCTTTAGAATCAAAATTACATCCAAGGAATTCTCTGCACTTACAATTTACCCCACAGTGTAATCTACCTATATATAAGATTAATATATATAGCATGGGAAATTGAAAATCCTTGCTCCATAGATGTATGAACATGTCAAGTCTTTTATAAATAAACATCCAGTGAAGAGAAAAAATTACATTTCTAGTTCATATTTATACATAAAATACTAACAGCAATGGGTGGAAAATTGCACACGGGCCACCCCAAGCCATGCAGCAGGCCTGGAGCAACCCATCCAAGTTAATATTGAAGTACACACAGGACAGACGAGTCACTAACATATATTGCGCATTTACAAGAGATCAACTACCAAATTGGGACAACTGTACACATTGGAGAAACCATTTTCATTCTGGAGCTTTTTTTTTTGTTAAACGTAGATTTGTTACATCTCTTTACATCATACCGCAACATTTACTTCGTGGAGAGGATAAGGGCAACAATGAGGCCATACAGACCCAAGACTTCAGCAAAGATCAAAATGAGGATCATCCCCACAAATAACCTGGGCTGCTGTGCTGTGCCCCGGACACCTGCATCGCCCACGATGCCAATGGCAAAGCCAGCAGCCAGACCGCTGAGACCCACGCTCAAGCCAGCGCCCAGCTGAAGGAAGCTCCTGTGGGACAGAGATGGAACAGTTTCAGTGGCAAGGAACAAGACACCCAGTCCTAAGCCCCTAATTCTTTCAACAAGCCCAATGTGTCTCAAAGCAATGCTTACTGACACTCCTAACTCTGATGCTTAAAAGATAGGCAGCAGTGAAGGATCTTCACCTGATGTTCATGTGAACATCGTGGCTCATACACAGAACTGAGTTACTGGGTTCATCTGGCCACCAGCAGGCTCAGTATGCTGTGAGAACAGCACTTGCAGCAATGCCTGTCCCACAGTACTTTGCAGCCTGTTAGTAGCTGCTCATCTCCAACCTTCAGCCACAGCACATTCAGGTGTCTTGCACTGCAGAAGCTGGGCAGGAATGGTCTGTTTTTCCAAGAAGGAGAGCATCCTGTGGAGCAGTCCCTACCAGTGTCTGCTCACCTGGTAATTGCAAAGGACCATTTGTATCTGCTGTTTTAGACCATGTCTTGTTAGGCCAAGCACTCTGCTCACAGGTACAGCCTGTACAGCAACACAGATACGTGTCACTTCAGCAGCATTGTTTAATTCCAAGAGGGCTCAATCACACCAGTTCCAGCTGTTTTCAGAAGCCAAGAGCAGACTAAATTTCAGACTGTAGCTGCTAGAGGCCCGAGGTATAGCTCAAGGATTGACTTACCACAGCAAAAGCAATATTAATTATTTACTTGCATCTCCCAGGCAACAGCAGATCTGTTTAGAGAGTTTTGGAAACACCTGTGCATGCAGGTCTGGAGTCTGGCATCATGACACAAGCTCTGCCTCCTCTCCCAGTGCTGCCTGTACATGGTTGCTTCCAAGCCACAGCCCCACCATATGAGCAGTGGGACACCCAATTGATCTGTGACAGCCAGTACAGCCAACTCCACTGGGGCTGAGGCATCTGACAGGACAGCTGGAACCCAGCCCATGCTCTAAAGCCTAGCCAAGCACATTGAGCACTGCCAGCCCTTCCAGGGGCCTTGAGCCAAAACCACCCCCACACAGAGCATCAAACAGTGACAGGACAGTCTGAAACAGAACTGCCAGATGCAGCAACTTACTTGAATAGCGTGATTTCAGGTGAGAGGGCATTGGCAATGAGCACTGCCACTACAAGGCCGTAGATCGCTATAATACCCGCCATGACCACAGGGATGATGGACTTCATGATCAGCTCAGGCCTCATGACAGACATGGCTGCAATACCTGTGCCACTCTTTGCTGTTCCATATGCAGCTCCCAAGGCTGGAAGAGAAAAAAAATGCATTACACATATCCCCAGATACCATTTCTTTCACTAGGCTGCAGTTAGAACAGCTAAGTCAGCACAAGGAAGGATTGTGCAAAACTAACACAGTCACATGACAGCCAGGAATACTCCCCTAAGGGATGAGGAAGTGACCTACCCAGAGTCCTACTCCAAAAAGGATTAAGAGGTGCTGTTCAAACACAACTGATAGCAGAATATCTTCCCAGGCCAGCTTCACAGTGGGGCACACCCCCAGCAGCCATCCATGCCCCTCCTTGGGGCCAAAATCCAAAGTCCCAAAGGGAACTCCAGTGTTTGTGTCCTCCCAGAGCCCACACTGCAAGGCTCAACAAAGCACATCTGTTTACCCCAGCAGAACACAGCTGAGAGCTGGGCCACCTGAACCGAGCTCAGCTGCACAGATCTCCTCTGTGGGGCCCATTCTCCCACAAAACCCATTTGCCTATGCTTTGGCCCTGGAGTTAAATGTGCCATTGCAGCATCAGACACACTGAGAGAGAAATCAACTCAAATATTACTGCTCCACATCATTCATTGGAGAAAGGCTCTGGCACATGGAGAGTGTGACCTCACCTATGAAGGATTCTGGTCTGAACACTTGCCAATCCAGCCACTGGACTTGTAGTTTATAGAGGACCACAACCACCTTACACCTAAGGTTTCCTCATCATCTCTGTCAACACTTGAGCATGCAGAGACCTACACAGGATGATGGGTTTATCACCTGCACCAGAGACCTGGAAGAGGCCAAAGCACTATCCCTAAGTAACTTCTGCCTTGAAAACTTGGTATAAGGCTCACAGAAACTTCCTCAAATACATCGTTCTTTGATTCTGCAGTACTTGAAAAGACATCATTCCTTTCAGCCTTACTGGGGAGTACTCTGGAACTCCACAGCTTCCTACTGTATTCACCATCATCCAGAGATGATATGCATGTCAACTGCCAGCCAGGAATAAGTCCCTGAAGCAGCAGAGACAGGCATATGGAAGGGCAGGCAGTCTCCTTTTCTGACACCATCAAGATTGCCCTCAGAGGTCAATCCTATTAGGCAAGAAAATGTTCTTGCATCTGTTCTAAAACACTGCTGGAGTCCACTTAAACTGTGGGCATGTAACGTCTTTGTACTGTTCTGAGACCTAAAGTTACATCTGCTCCACCCACAGAAAACCAAGGTTTCTCCAAGGGAGAGCTGCTTGTTCCACAAAGATGTGTCACTGCCTTACACCAGTATTAGAGCTTGAGATTGTGCACCTTGTCCTGAAGAGTTGCTGGGAGGTATTTGGGTACATGCTTCCCTGCTTCTCACTCAGCACCCCCATAAAGCCCATATTTAGTGTAGTCATCATCCTGGCTTGGCACTAGAACCCCACACCATTCATACAAGCAGCACCACTGCACTAACACAAGGTTCATTCTCAGAAGGAAGTTCAGTTTTAGTTACAAAACCCTGAAGGGAAAGTCTCATTAACTACCAATTTGTTCTGTGCTAGCAAAGCTCTTGAACCTTGACTGGCACCAAGTGATGTAAAGGGCTATTTTGGGCTACTCAGAACTAGAACCCAACTTAGGAAGCTTGAGCCAGGAGCAACTTCAGGCTGCAAATATCACATGAACCTGGATATTAGCACATGGACCTAATCAGCCATTTCAGTGATGGCTCTGTTTAGGGTGTAGCTCTTAGGAACTCTAGAAAGAAATCACTGACTTGAACCAGAAAACCTTTTTGTTGGACAAAGCACCTTCTAAGAGCTGGAACTAAGCCTGAATCCTGGTTCCACTGTCTACTCTGTGTACAGAATTTAGCAGAAACCACTTCTCCTGTCTGCAATCTTTTACAAACCTCTCAAAAAATGCAGAGGCTTATGAGGGAAGTTCACTATTTAAAGTTTTATCACTTCCTCCAAAAGCATGAAGCTACTTGGGGGTGTTGCAATTAATGCAGTGATGGATTAGAGAAGGTGATTTTGTAACCCCACTTACAAGAAAGTCAGCTTGCTCAAGCTTTTGTGGAGGGGCAGTGCAGCACGAGTTTGTCAGCTCCCAGTTAAAATCCCAGAAGAGGCCAGATCTTATGCCTTGAATTTGTTTTAAATACAGTTTGAAAGAAAGCCTATCTTTACCAGTCTTCACATGACAGTCTTAGATGTCACTGAAACTCTACTGAACTCCCACTGGTGGCCACACAGAGCTTCAGAGCTTGGCACATCTGCTCCCAAGGAAGCCTTCACCACCACCCCACCCAAGAGACATCTCCAGCACCTTACAAGGCGGCTTTACTAGTCTGGCAAGTAGTCCTTGCATCTTTGACATTATCACAGTATTACAGGGAAGGTGGCAAAGACAATACCTGCTTCCCACCATGCCTCCAAGTGGCACAGCCACTCAGTTTTGGGCTACAGACACCCTGGCCAATGTTCCTCCACACCTTCACCTCTACCTTGCAGCAGCTCTAAAACAACTGAAGCACATATAACTCATATGCTACATTTAAATATCTCTGATCAATTGGAAGGATGTGTTTTCCAAAATCTTGCTAAACAGAGTTTGAGGAGAGCTCTGTGGCAGACACTGGAAATGGGGCAAGAGCTGTACCTCTGCTACACACCAGGACTCTGGGTTTCTGTGTCAGCTCATCCAGCTCCTTCACCTCTAACATACAGGCCAAGCAAGCTCCAAACACTACCTTTAAAGAGGCAGACCTGTCAAAACATTTACCTGGCAGGTCAAAAAGCGCTTCACCTATCTAGTTCACCAGAGACAGAATCCATGCTGGTCTCTAACCAGGAATTGTGCCATTTAGAAGTTCAATGATGTTACAATACAGAGAAATCGCAATGCACATCACTCAAGACCACCTACTCCCACTAATCCTTGTTTCAGAGGTTAACCCCCTTGTGAAATACCTGATTTACTCCTTGAACTCACAGCCCAGAGTTGATTTATGTACTGCTCCTGGGGGCAAAATGCCCTCCCCTCTGGGCTGAGGGTATGCTGCCTGGCACCTCCCCCTATCTGTCCCTTTGACAGTGCTAGCAGAGAGGGTGGGGCTGCGCAGCTCCAGGATCAAGTATGAACCAGACAGGCTCTTGCCAGATAGGCTGCAGTGCCAAAGACTGAAGCCTGGTTGTACTCTTGCCACTGCCACAGCTCCACAGGGCTCCGCCCGCATCCTGCTCGTCAGATCAAGGGCAGTCCCAGCATCACAACCAACTGCTCCAGCTCCAGCAGGTGACTGTGCTCACTCAGGGCACACATCAAGAAGAGAAACCTTGCAATTAAATCAGATGCAAGTCACTCCCTTGATACAGAAGGAGGCTGTGAGGAGCCTTCCAAGTTCAGAGATCTAGTAGCACAGATCCAGTTTCACCAGTTGATATACTCACCCAGGCTCAGAACCAGCCACATGCACTCCAGCAGCATTTGGCCCATTCAAGGCCAGGGATTCCTCCCACATCCCACCATGGTGAACCAGATTTCCACACTGCATGTGAGAGATTTGCAGAGCACTAACATGCAGAACTTGCCTGCATGAGAAGTGAGCTAGTAAAAAAAGCCACTTTCCAATTAGGATACCACTGGTTACTATCACAGCAAGCATGAAGGACCATTTGGGATGAGCACTTACATCTGGAGCCTTTTAAAACTAATCATTATCAAATGGGCTGCCCTCTGCAGTAGGCAGGCTTCCCTGGGAGCAGACAGGCACCAATTCACCAACATCTATTCATCCCTGAGCAGGCTCTTCTTAAAAGGCTGGAGAAATGTTCAAGGTGACATCCAGGTGAAGCACAGTCCTTGCTCTGCCATAGCAGAAACCTGGACACTTCCAAAGAAACAGGCTGCTTCCCACAGGCTGGCCCTGCCCCCTCCCACCCCACCACACTCAACAGCTCCACCTCAAGTTACAGTAATGGATACTTCTGGAAAAAACCTGCTGCTCTGCCCAGGTGCAGCTGCACAGAACAGACCAGCTTCCTTAGGGGAATTGCACTGGAGCCTATGCAAATTCTCATCACACTGGCTGAAGCCTGTTCCCCGATGAAAACCCCAGGAGTAAACAGTGAAGCTGCTCTACAGGAAGCTGTAAGCTCAGAACCCTTTAGTGAGTCACCTGTTTCAGGATTAGGGATAACTTTTTGTTCTTCCATAATGTAATGAAAGGCTGCTAACACTGTCAGCTTACTGCATTATCAAAATTCTCCAAGACTGGCAGGCCTTTTAGTCTTGGGTCAATACATCTGAGAACTTAAAAAACCACCAGCTCCTTGAGACATTGCTGTAATAGCAGCAGTTCAAGGAAAAGAAAGGATCTGCCAGCCAACTGTCCAAGAGCTGCTTCAACTGGCACTCTGGATTGTCACACAGAGCTCTTTGATTTTTTAAGTATGGTAAAGCACTTGGCCTTGGAGCACAGGCTTGTCCTGCAAGCTGCAAAGCCCACCCAGACACTCAATACATATCTTTATCATCAAAGAGGCTCCCTCACAACACCTTCAAGAGGACCCACTTCACAAACCAGGTGACCAGTGTACTCCAGGTACCGACTGGCAGAGCAGTGTGTTGCACCCCTTAGCAAGACCCCTTTCTAACCAGCAGGTCTCAGGGGAGCTCAGAACACTCAGCAGCACCCACAGCTCTGCTGCCCCATTGCTGTGGCACGGGACAGCCCCTGCCTACACCCAGCAGACACTCCTGTGGCCACAGCAGCCTGACCCAGAGCCTCTGAAGGAAGTGAGTGCAGCCAGTTACGCTTCACTGGAGAAGCACACACTGCTGTAAACCACTGCTTCAAGGAGCACCCAACAGACTGCTCAGGCTGGGATGCTGTTCACTTTGCAACATCTGTGCACAACCAGTCAGGCTCTGGAGATGGAAGAGGCCAGTTCTAGGAAGGAAAAAAGCTGACCAAGAGGTCCTGAGGCAGCTGCTCCCACCACAGGGGAAACACCTGCAGGCTGTGTAGTGACTCCAGGGTGAGAGGGATCCATCAGGAAGCCACAGTACAAACTGCAGCACAGCTGCTTAAGCCATGTTCTGCAGAGCCAATGGTTTATAATGATGATCCATCTCATTCTCAGTGTTCCCAAGACTGGCATTTACTGAGAGGAAATGCTGCCCTTGTTGAGACGCCTTCCCTCATTCTTAAGCAGTAGAAACATCGCCTACCTCACTTCTGTTACAGCTCTGAGGTCTCAGCCATCCACTGCTTTACCTGCTGTAAAGGACAAAAGCTTAAGCTAATCTCTACTGCAGACAGTCTGGTAGTTCACACACCTGCCCACATCACATTTGGAGCAGAAAATTACCTTGAGCTGCACTCCATCTTATTTTTACCTGCAAGCAGCTCTCCTGTTCCACCTCCCCACCTCTCAGACAGTATTTTGAGAAGCACAGGTGCCAATTGCCTTTGAGGATGCAAGCTGTTTACAGTCATGATGTCTTCCAGAATCAGACTGTGCAGGGCTGTCAGCTGCACCAAACTACATGTTCTGAGCCAGCTATTTCACCATGGAGGTCCCTTAAAAGCCAACCAACTGCTATGAGATCTAAAGCCTTAATTTAAAACAAAAGTACTATTTCCCTGCAGCAAAAAAAGGACTAATTCAACACTGGTGGCTAAAGTTCTCTTCAAGAAGAATCTTCCAGCTGCTTGGCAGTGCAGCAGGTATTGAAGGCACTGAATGCCCAGCTGGAGTTCAGGCCTAAGGACAACTCTGCTCAGCATGGAGCTGTCACACTTGTGACAGCTTTGCACAGAGCACCAGCACACACACAACCAGACAGCTCTGCCCAACACCACACTTGTCCATTCTGGTGTGCTCATATCACATGAAAAAGCTACAATAACTTAATCACTCAACAGTACCTGACCCACCCCATGGGAAATAAGGAACTGCAGCAGTGAGAACAAGTTGTAATCTGCAAATAACCAGACAGGCTCAAAGATGGCCAAGGTCACAGCAGCCTGCTCTTGTCTCTGGCTGACCAGAACAAGTTCTGCTATCTATTTACCATCAGCAAGTAGTGCTCACACAGCACATAGGACTGCTCCAAGTCACTTGTTTTCACATCAAACCACCCTGGACAGTATAGAACCTGAACATGTTTACTAGAAACATATCTTGGAACTACAAGCTCCACAAGAATGTGATCTTTAGATATAGCATGAGTCAGATATGATTCACTGCACTAATTAACACGGATCCAGGACAATTTTAGAGTTTTAACTGCTTGTCCAGATTTAGCTCCTTACTTCAAAATCAGGGTTTTTTTAACAACTACCATCAGAACATGCTGTGATGCAACATGCCTGTTACAAAAGCTACATAACTGCAAGTTTCAGTTTATCCTCTGTTGACACCTCTGCCTTATTGCCTTAAAAATACAAACTGCTTCACTGAACAGCCACACCTAAGAAATAATTTCCCATCACCACTATCTATAACCTGTTGTCCAGCACCTGAACCCATCCCTGGCCCTGGCAAGAGCACCTGCATGGCTCAGACCTGCTGGTATTACAACATCAGAGGTCAGGATAGACCTCTGAACTCATTGAATCCAGGCAGACTAGACAGATTCTGCATCAAGGACCTCTCACAAAACAGCTGCAACACCACAGACACCAAGCCTTCATCAACAGAGCTCATGCACTGACTTTGCATTCTCCTACCCAAACCTTCCCCCTGCAATCCCACAGCACCATGCTGTCATGCTGCAGCTTCTAGGAAAGGCTTCTCTGCTGGTTCAGACACGCCAGCACCACTCCAAACTCGTGTTAAAGAGCTGACTCAAGTCTGCATCCCTCACTGATGTTTCAGCTGAAGCACACTCACACGTCACTAACATGGTGTCTAAAGCCACACAGCCATGTTCTTTTGCTTCCAAAAGCCATTCTGCAAGAGGAAATCAGCAACTCCTTCCTTGGAAGGAAAGCTCATTATTTAGGACCATTTTGCAAAATGCAGTGAACCATTGACTATTTTTTCCCAACAAGTAACTAGGTCTTAGTTTCTTCCTCCATTATCTTCAGTAGCCAAGAGGCAGGTAGGTCAGCAGTCCCAACTCTGGTTCCTGTGGCATTTCAACCACTGACTTTCAGGAAAATTTTTACCTGTCAAGAGTGAGTACAGTGTCTGAAATGCAAGGTGGCAGGCCACTGGCTGCCCTCAGCATCAACATCTGCATCCCACCACCATGTACGAATTAAACACACCTAACCAAGCTTTTGTTTTATCAAAAATGTAAGTCACAAACATGGCTGGTGTGGAACCAGTCCATGGTGCCCACACCAGCATGGCTAGACAGCTTCATCTCAAGCACCAATTTTAATTCACTGTCCACTTGGCTCTCTGCATGATTTCACCTCCCACATGCATCAATTAAGAGCAGCTTCCCAAAATCCATCCTGCAGACCCAGCCACCATCCTAGAGGCCATATTAACACAATGGGATCCCAAGCACCTCAACAGCACTTAGGCAGCTTGAGCTACGACCAATTCAGGACTAGAAGGGAGCCAAAGACCACTATGTTCACGTCTGTGGAGACATGGGCTAAGGCTTCAGAAAGGAAAGCTAGATTGGTTCCTAATTGTTTTATGCCTAATTATTGTGATACCTGCATTTGGAAAAAAAACAGCTGAAGCCTTCCCATGTTAGATTCAAAAGGGAACAGCAGGTCTGCCCCCACCAAAGAGCAGCAAACGCTGTGCAGGAACAGCAGTCACCTTCTGTAGTTTAACGAGGCTCTGAGAGACAACGTGTTAAAGGATGGCATTTCTGGTGCAAACCAGCATTTACAGCCCCTACATCTGAGCTCCTTCAGTGGGGAGAGCAGTGCCGCAGGATGACCCAATTTACACCGCACTGAGCTCGCTGCCTGGAGACGCAGAGGGAGGGCCATGGAGCGGGGCTTCCCCGTGCCCGGCATCCCCGTTCCACGGGGCAGCTCGGAGCCCGTCCATCGCCTGCAGGGGCATTAACGTCTCCAAGGCGGCCTGCCCGCCAAACGACCGCACATTTATGTTTAATCCCGTTAAAAACCGGTCTTGCGTTATCCGGGGAATGGTTTAGACACCACGTCCGAGTCACAGTGGGAGAAGCGCCGCCGCCGCGGAGGCCGGGGGAGGCAGAGCCGGCGGAGGCAGATCCGGGGACTCCGCGGGCAGCCGGTGCCGGGGTACGACCCCCCCCAGCCCCGGGGGGACCCCGGCCCGCAGCTGCCCGGGGGAAAGGGGGGGGCGGCCCGGGCGGCACCGCCGCAGTCACGTGGCCTCGGGGGCTCCGCCGGCGGTGACGTCACCGGCACGGACCCTCCGCTGCCCCCGAGAGCCCGGATGGAGCGGGGGAGGGGGTGGGGGGGCGCCCCCAGGCCCCAAGAATCCCAGCCCCTGCCGGCGAGGGCGCCCCGCCGGGGCAGGGGAGCGACGGGGAAAAAGAAGCCGCTTCCCCCACACCGCGCTCCCCCTCCTCCCCACCCTCCCCCCGGCCCCTCCCGTTGCCGGTCGGTGCTCACCGCTGAAGACCATGGCGGCCGAAGCGCCCATCACGGCGAAGAAGGAGGCGTACTCGGGGCTGGCGCCGGAGGACATGGCTGCGCGAGCCGGGCCGGGCCGAGGCGCCGCTAGAGTCGGAGAGCGAGAGGGCGGGGGAAAGGCGGAAAGCTCCGCCGCGGCGCCGGTCCTCGGCGGGCAATGCTCGGCCACAAAATGGCGGGGGAGCGGGCGGGGCAGAGGGAGCCGGGGCGGGGGCGCAGGGAGGGCGGCGGCGGGTCCCGGGGCGCGGAAGCTCCGTCCCGGCAGGAGTGGCGGCGGCGCGCGCGCTGCGCCCTAAATACGGCCTCCGCAGGACAAAATGGCGGCGGCCCGCCCGTCACGTGATCGCACCCACCGCCCCCGCCCGCCCCGCCCTCGGCGCACACCACGCGCGCGGCAGGGGGGACGCCCGCTCGCGCGCTCCTCACTGCTCCTCCCCGCGCCCCGATCCCGGTTCCGCGGCGCGGCCGCCGGTGAGGTCAGCGGCATCCGGGCTCCCCCGCCCGTCCTCAGGTCGCAGCGGCGGCGCTGGCTGCCCCGCTCTGATGCCCTCCTCTCGTTCCCCCCTCTGCGCCGCCTGGTTGAGCCCGTCCTGCCCGACGGCCGCGGTCCGCTGAGCGTGATTCAGCTCTCATTAGCATAAGGGGCGTGCCCCGTCACGGCCCCGCCCACGCGGCGGCGGCCTTGCCTCGGGCCGGTGATGTTCGAATCGTGTCCGTGTGTCCTGTCCCCCTGTCCTGTCCTCCTGTCTGGTCTGTGTGTCGTGTCCCTGCAGCACCGCCCGGGCCGTGTCCCGTCATCTGACCCCAGGGCGCGGCTCCTGCCGCGGATCCCCATGTCCGTGTTCCGGTGCCGCATCCCCCACTGTGCGTCCCGTCGCCATGTGCCGTGACCCTGGTGCCATGTCCCGTGTCCCATGTGCCGTGACGCCGGTGCCATGTCCCGTGTCCCATGTGCCACCTGCCCTGTGCCTTGCCTGCGTGCTGTGCCCCCTTTCCTGTCCGGCCCTGTAGCCTGAGCTGTGCTCACCTCTTGTGAGCCTTCCACGAGGCATCAGCTGTGCCCGTGGGGCAGTGCTGGCCTGGGCTCCCCTCTAGGGCCTTCCAGCCCCTGCACTCCACATCTTCCAAGGGTCCAGTACCAGCAGCATCTGTTGGAGTTCTACTGCCGTCCCATCCATCGATCCTGCTCCCTTGGATGTGACAACCAGCCCCTGGCCCATCCTTTTCCCCAGGCTGGAGGTGAGCGGGTGGGCTGGGTCTGAACCACGGTATCGTCCCTCCATAGGCTCTGCCACCTACTCTCTCCTGCAGGCGCTCCCCTGAGCCAAACCCATCCCAAACCATCGCAGAGGGAGGCTCCTACAACCCATCCTGGAAGGGTGACTCATGCCATTCTGTTGCCCAGGGTTTGGGGGGTCATTAACAGTTCCTGCTGCCACAAATCTGGCTGAGCTTTCCGTGTCCCAAAACACCAGGTCTCTCAATTACTCAAGGGCCACCTGCCTTTTCCCCTGTGTTGCCACTTTTCTGGCCCCCTCAGCCTTGGTAGAGCCCACAGGGAGGCTGAGGACAGGATTTACTTTGGCAAATTCCTTGCTGCTGCTTGAGCACAAAGGGTCCTGGCACTTCAGTGGGCAGAGGTGGCTGGCATGTGCTGGGGACTGGCAGCAGGGCATGCTGGTTCTGAGGGGGAGACTGTCACCAAGTCTTCATGGGGACATCCAGCACATACATGGCCCATGGCAGAGGTTGGCTGGAGGCACAAAGAGAGCAGTGGGCTGGGAGTCAGCCACGGAGGTGGAGCCTGTCCTGAGCCCTGGCAGAGGTGGCTGCAGGGGCTGTGCATCCCATCTGGGAGCACACTGCCACTGTCACCACCACCACTGCCATCAGCACTGCCACCATCATAACCACCACCAGCACCACAATCATCATCACTGCCACCACCAGCACCACTCCCCCCATTGCTGCTTTTCTACAGTGGGACATGAACTTTTTCAGTGTGGTCATCGTTGTCATCGCTCTGTGGTGGTGGCTGTCACTGCTAGCAGTGTTTCCAGCAGCTCAAATTTAACCTTTCACTGTCACAGGACAATCCCTGCCTCTCGGCTCCAGAGCAATTGGTCACTGAGTGCATTTCTCACACCTTGGGCCACTGGCAGCATGAGCAGTGTGCTCACCAGATTTGGGCTGGTGAGGGGAGGTGGGGCTGGGCCTGTGGTGCCTCACGCCACCCTGGTGCTCAGGTCTGTGCCCTCCTGGGCTGGGTCTGGCCGTGCTGCCACCAGCCCTCACCTGGAGTGGGCATCTCTGCCAGCACTGTGCCTGGCCTGGCTGCAGTGAGGGGGCCTTGCAAGGGGCAGAGCCCAAAGAGAGTGCCGTGGGCATCCTGGCTGGCAGGGATGAGCCCAGATCGCCGCCCCACGGAATTTATCTGTGGGTGATGGCTGCTGTCGTGTTGTTGGGCAAGAGCCTCAAAGCCCCAGGGACACCAAGAGACTGGAGCAACACCAGCAACAATATTTGGAGCAACACCAGCAACAATATAGGGCCCAGGGTGGTTTTACGGGCCCCTAAGGGCTGCTCTTCCCCCTGTGCCTGTCCCGGGGGGCAGCCCTGGCGGCCGTGGAGCGGCTCCGTGCCCGCGGCGCTGCCGCCGCCTCCTGCCGTGCCCCTCCGGCCGGCGCTGCCGCCGATCAGCCGGGCCCATCCCCGCCGATCACCGGCCACATCCCCGCCGATCAGCCGGCCCCATCCCCGCCCCAGCTGCCAGCGAGCTCCGTCCCGGCCCACAAAGAGCCTCCTGTGGCCGGGCGCTCCCGAGTGGCGGCGGCGGTGCCGCTCTGGGGTGCCGCGTCTCCGCTGAGGCCGAGCAGCAGCGGCGCCCCAGGGCCGAGCTCCCTCCCTCCCCCCTTAGGAGCTGCCGGGAGTCTCCCTGCCCCCGCGTCATGCTGAGCCAAGCCCTCCTCTCCTTCCTTCTCCGCCTCCCATGCTCTTCATTCGGGACTCCTTCAATGTCTCCGGGTCTCAGTTCTCCAGCACTAAAGGTCCAATAAATTGTTTGGGTTTCACCTGAAATTGCTGATTCACAGCGAGGATATTTTTTAAGCTCTTGGCAACAAAATTTCCTTTCAAAACATGGCATTTTACATTTTCCCTGCGGCATGTATTTATTCAGCCTCCTCCTACCCGGGTGGAGCCGTGGAGGTCATGGTGGAGTCAGTGTGGTTCCCCCTGCACATGGGTTTGCACAGAGGGGAGCTCTGGGTGCTGGAAATGAGAGCATCCCCCTCCTTTCACCCATCCGGGGGTGCCCAGCCCTCCTCACTCTCTCCACACCCCCTGGGCTGCCCAGGCCGATGGATGTGTGTGCCAGGCACATCTCATCCTGAGATGCCCGTGAAGCCACGCTGGTGGCCCGGGTGATGGTGGAGTGAGGCGACACAGGGATGCACAAAGCCCACGTGGGCCAGAGGAAGGGAAGGACTCACTGGATACCGGTGACAACAGCACGTGTGACCTCTCTGGGCTCCCTGTCATGCCTGGTGTGTTGAGCAGGTCCCCAAGAGTAACTGGAGTCCTTCCCAGAGCAGGGCTGTTGGAAAGCACCGTGGCATTCCCAGCGCCAGCAGCATGGCAGCTGCAGGTCCGGCAGCGATGGTGCCCTTGGCTGGGGGCTCTCAGTCAAACCTGGCCCTGTTCTGGCCCGGTGGTTGCTGCACACAGCCAGCCCTCCCCGGGATGTCACTGCCCCCTGCCACCCCTCAGCAAGGACACCAAGGCTCTCAGGCCAGTTCTGCTTCTGCCTTGTGGAGCTGCGGGGGTATTTCTTCCTCAGGGAAGGGGCAATGGGAGGAGGAACAAAATTCAATGCAAACTGGGAGGTGAACACAACATCAAAGGCAGAGGGCCAGAGCGTGGATGCAGAAGAACCCAAATGAATTCCTGTTCCCACAGCAACCAGCTCTCACCCCCTCGCCAGGCGCTCGCCAGGCTGGCACCAACACGCCCACGCTCACCAGAGGGACGTGAGGGTGGCACCTCCAGAGCTGCCTTTTCTTTCTCATTCACCCCATGGCATGGCATGGCACCACACCACACCCAGCCTGAGAGGGATTTTGGGTTGCCCGTTCCCATGCCAAGGAAGGAGCAGAGGATGAAGTGGGCTTTCCAGCAGGTGCAGGGGAGAGGTGCCACCACCTTTTGGGGGATATTTTCTGAGTGGCCTCGTGGCAGATGACTTTCCTGCTGCCCTGGGCCTTGTCTGTGCATGGACCAAACACCCTGGAGAGCAATTTCAGAGAGCTCCAGCTTCTGTCAGCTGCTTCCAGTGAGCAGGAGCTGGACACTGTCTGCTCCATGCTACATATGGGACTCCAGGGCTGCTGACCTGCCCTGATCCAGCTGGTTTTTGGCAAGTTGGAGAGTTGTTTAGCAGGGGATCTATTTCTAAAAGCCATGGCAATGCTGGTGGTTTTGCCCATGTCATGAAGCAAGGTGGAAGGCATCTGTGCAGCCAGCTGGGAGCCCCCTGCCCCTGCAGGACAGCTCTGGGTACAGAGATGCCAGCGTGGAATTGCATTGTTGCAGGACAGACAGGGAATGCTCTGCCCCCCGGGTACCATGAGAGAATTTGTGTTAAGGTGTTAAAAATGCATCTCAGTTCAGGACAAGCCCAGGTGGGCTTTCGGTCTGGAGGTCTGATGGACACAGTGGAGCTGAGCTGGTGCAGGGATTGGAGACGAGAAATGCAGGTCTGGCAGTGGGTGCATTGCTCAGGGCCTCGGCAGCAAGCGCTGGGCAGCCACAGAGCAAAGCCTGTGGAGCATTTCCTCATTCAGTGCCTTCTGCAGTGTCCCACCGAAACCACAAGGCAGGAGTCACGGCCCTGGGGCCCGGCTGCTCCTCCCTCCCCAGCTCAGGACTTTGGGCCATTTGCAAAAGGAGTTTCTCTTGCTCTGTTTGGGTCTTAGTTAACTGATGCCCACCCTGAGTTGTTAATTCTTTCCTGGGATTTCCCTGGTGCTGGACTTCCAGATGAGGCAATCAGGGGCCTCCCATCCCATCCCATCCCATCCCATCCCATCCCATCCCATCCCATCATCCCCATCTGCCCTGATCTCTTTCCCTTCTCATCTTTTTGTCCAGGACTTCCCTACCCTATGCACACCCTCTGATCTTCCTCTTTTCCACACCACGCTTCTGTGTGAGTGCAGCTGGGAAAATATCTGTGTTCCTACAGTTTCTTCAGCTCCTGGGAATGGTGTGGAGAGAAGCTGGGGTTTTTCTGCCATCCTTTTCCTGAAATGCCCTATCCAGGACTGCACACTGCGTGGGGCTGGTCCTCATCCTTCTTTCCACAGGGGATCCATGCTGGCTCCCAGCACTCAGCTGGCAGTGGGGATCAGCCCAGGCTTCCCACAAGGAGGTTCTGCCCATGATTTGAAAATAGCATTTATTTGCTCTGGGTTACCATAGTTACTGGTGGAAGACATGTGGCTCCTGCTGTTGGGTTGGGACATTCTCTCCATTATGGCATCACTGTCTAGTTCCACCTTCACACATGGAAAAGGCAGGAATTTCTTGGGCATTGGGTGGGCTCTGCATGGGATATCCCCTTCCCCTTTGGCACCCTTCAGCAAGCCACTGGCTGTACCTGTGGTGCTGTTGGGGATTTTCGGTCCCCAGTCCCAGGGTTTCCCAGCACACAGCCTGTCCCTACACTGCATCTGAGAGCTCTTGGAAGCAGACACTGAGACCCAGCACACCAACCTCCCACCCTTGGCTTTTGGGCAGCTGGTTTGCAAATGGGGGCCTGGAACAGCTGACATATCCTGGAGAGGCAGCTTTGGAGGCATGGGTGAGATGGGCAGGCAGCGTGGGAGGGATGCTGGGTGGCTGGGAGCCACACGTGGGCTGTGCTCCAGGAATCCCTGCAGAGACACCAGAGAGGCACAAGCCCCGTGCTCGGGTCAGCCTGCACTGCAGCCCGCCAGCCACGGCTTTTTCTTGCCAGAGGCTTGGGAGTGCAGGCACTATTTGTTATCTTCCCACAGCCATGGCAGACATCACCCCACAGAGACAGCCTGGAGCTAGCCTGGAACGCCACTGGGACTCTCCTGTCTGTGGATCTTCTCCTGCTGCCCTGGTGTCACTGAAACTGTGGGAAAAACAAAAACCCTCCAACAATATAGTAGGAGTTCTTGTAGAATATCTGTACTGTATAAGTGGCCTTGCCCCGATCCTAGTTGTTCTAAATGGGCTGCAGCTGTGATGTCCCTAATTGGGTGGCAGCTGTGGCTAGTGAAGATAACTGGGATAAAAGGGGGTGGGTTGGCAGTCAGGGAGAGCTTTGGAGGAGCCCTGATGAAGAAGCAGGAACAGCACTGCTGTGAAGAGCTGTGTGTGAGAAAACCACCCAGAAGGTGTGGGACTCTAGAAATATGATAACAACACAACATTTTTATGTTAGACAGTCAAGGCATTATTTCGTTATCTGGCCAGGATGTACCACAGAAATAATCTCATCTACGTATTGCCTGGGTATGCAGAGAGAATAATTCCATGACACATTCTTTTACAAGGTTTTCCCCAAAATTTATATAGTCAAAACCCATAGAGATGCACTGTTTTGAAGTTCTTTGGTCCAGAGTTGAGTAACCCCCAGTATTCAGTTTCCCACTGGATCCCAATCTCCTCACCTCTGATGTTAATTAGATCTTCATTCTTTGATTTTTCATAACTCCTTTCCAGAGGAGATGTCTGGGGTAGGTGTTGGTAGATGGCTGCTGATGTTCCCCTGATGGCCTTTTGTCGTTCTGGGTATCTATGGGCTACTCCAAGTCCATCAGGCCTCATCTAGAGAAACAATGACCTGGAAAGAAAGCTTCAGTTCCCTTCCCCAGGGCAAAGGTGAACAAACCTGGCTAAAGTTATATAAAATATTTTTTAAACTGGTATGTTTTCCAACACTGGGAGCTGCCCTGGGAACATGGGGAGAGGAGCACATTGGGGACGGGATGTGGCAGGCCAAATCCAGGCCCAGGGTGCCACAATCTTTTTGAGGATGGAGCTGCTGGCAGATGCTGAGAATAGGCAGCCACAGGGCACCAAGGAAGGGAAGCACGATTTTGGGTCATTGCACTCAGTTTTGGGGAGAAAATCCAGGTTGGTGAGGGCAGAATCTTTCTGCTGGCGGGGTGGGAGCTGCTTCAGAACCATGTGCTGTGCTGCTCCTGAGCTGGGATAGTGCCACGGCTCTGCCCTCGCAACCTGCTGCTTCTCTGTGCTGCCAGCTCTCCCTTGGCCTGTGGCCCTGGCAGGTAGGGAGGCAGATAAGCCTTGGCTGGCAGAACAGCACCTTCCTGCAGAGCTGCTGGGCACGAGGAGCTGAGGAACCGCTGCTGTGCGATGCACCAGGGCTGGAGTCTCTTCTCCCCTCCCTGCCTGGCTCAGCACATATCAGAGTCCTCACTACCAATTGGCAAATTAAATCCAACCCCTCTGTGTGGTATTCACGTATTCTTTGAACAGAGAGAGACACAATTCTCTCTCCCAGGGTTTTTCTTGGGAAAGGCAGTGAGAAAGCTCAAAGAGAGAAGAGAAAACAATTCTTATCTCTACTTGCTGCTCCTGTTTGGCACATGTGGAATGTGTTATGGAGATTGTTTACCGAAAGGGATTTGTTAATTGGACTCTGGTGATGGTTGTTTTGACTGATTGACCAATTAGGTCAAAACTGTGTTGTCACTGTCTGTAAGGGGTCACAGGTTTTTCTTTAGTACCTCAGTAGTATGATATAGTATCAGTATAGTGTAGTATAATACAGGATAGCTATAACAGAGCAGTTGTTCAGCCTTCTGAATCATGGAGTCTTTGCACGTTATTTCCTGGCTGGGGGTTGTCCTGCATCGACACCTCCGCCACTTCCCAAGTGTTCCTACACAGCTGCTGTGCTTGTGCTCCTCCTGCCTTGGCTCCTGCACTCTGACAGAGCATCACCTCTGGCTTGCTGTGCCTGCCGGCCTCTCCTCCAGGTTCCCATGCCTATGGACCCCTCAAGAGCTAGAGATGAAACTGAGATGGTGTTGGTGCCAGTGGCAGCTGTCTGGGAGCCCCTGGAGCTCCTGTCCTCTGCAGTTCATGGATGCAGTGTTAGCCCCCCGCACTCTCCTCCTGCACACATTCTCCATTGGGCTTGATTCATACACTTGGAGAAGGATATTTTTGACTGGGCAAAGAAATTTGCCAAAACAGGGTCAGATTGTCCGCAGCAATTGTTCTGTTCATGGGTTGGGGTGACCAGTTTTTCTGCAGAGGTATTTCTGGGTGTGGGTGCTGGCAGTGCCCCAGTCTCACTCTGCTGCTCAGGGGGACCACGGGAGCTGTGCTCCGACCCCTGGCAGCCCCCATTAGTTCACAGTGGGGCAGGGCACCCCACGGCCTCACCTCCCTGCCCCACTATTGGACAAAGGATGTGGCAGCCAGTGCCTTTCCTGGCCGTGTCCCTGCTGCCCAGGACACTCAACCTAAAATATTGCGAGTGAGCCGACTTAACCAGCACTCAGTTACTACTTTGTTTGAGGAAAGACAAACTGAAAGGCAGAAGGAAAGTGTTATTCCCCTCTCAGAGTGTTGTTCCTTTGCTCAGTTTGCTGGGGAAAATCGCTCCTGGAGCTGCTGTTGAGCAAAAAGGCACGAGACCTTTTTATTTTAAGCATAATTTTTGTGTTTCCGGGGTTTAGTGTCTCCCTTGCGGGCAGTTCCTCTCCTCCAACCCCCTCTGTGGAACGAGAGGACAGTTGGCTGATCATGGGGACCAGGTGACATCTGCTTGTACGAGCCCCGCCCGGGCAGGCAGCCTGGTGCCCACCGGCAGCTGCAGGGACCAGAGCCTGTTTCCCAAAAGCATGAGCACCTCCTCTGGAACGAGCAAGCTGGGAAGGATCCAGACTACCAGAAAGCAGAAAAAGCTGCGTCAGTGAGAGGGAGTTTCTGTTCCTCTTGGGTTGGAAGAAATGCTCACCCACACCCAAAATCCATATCCTGAGACCGGGCACGCTGGTCTGAGCTCTCAGGGTCTGCCCTGTCTCTGGCTTCATGTGCTGCCTTCTCCCCCAGGCCTCTGGAGACCAAAGTGCTGGTGCCTGCAGCCAGGGACATACCCAGCCCCAGGAGACAGAGACGGCATTTTAGAACTGCCTTGGCAGGATGAAGAAGAAAAAACCACAGATTTCAACACCAGCCCAGCCCCAGGGGCTGGGATTTGTCTCACTGCAAAGGGGGCTGAGCCCTGAATGTCTCTGGCTGCAGGCAGCAAAAGTGGGGGCTGGATGCACTGTGGGACCTCAGTCTGCGGCTGCTTCACCTCTCTCCTGTGTGCCAGAGCCTGACTGGGATTTCTTCTGCCCAAGCTCATCATTGACCATGGGTGTGGCATCCAACACCTCCTTTGAAGGAAGCTCCATCATGCCTAGTCAAAGATGGCCTTATTCAGACCTGTTGTAGCAAAGAGAACACACCACAGGGAAATTCAGAGACCCCCAAAGGCTCCAGTTCAAGTTTCCAGTAGAGTGGGGGGCAGCTGGTTACCTGCAGGTTCCTGCTGGCCACTTACACTTGTGTCAAAGGTGCACCCCAGGCCTCAGCCCATGACCACCACTGCTGGCAGGAGGTGTGCTGCCCTTGGGGCTGAAATACCCGAGAGAGATGATATTTGATAGGAGAAATTACTGTGTGCCATGGACCTGTTCATGTCAATGACACCAAAGCAGAAGATCTGGATAATGACCCCAGGGTTTCCAAAGCCCAGTCCTCTGTTTTCTAGTGCCTTTTAGGCTGCCCATCTGTCTTGTTCTCGGCTCTTTTAATGGCCTGGAAAGGCTCGGGATGGCCTTGGGGCAGCCCGCGCTCCAAAGGACGAAAGGAGTCTTCAGGTTTTTCGGTCTTCAGTGTTGTTTATGAATTCTTATCTACAATATTTTCTCCCGGTCCGACAGAGGTCCGCACAGCATGTCAGCCATGAGCACACTGAGAGCCCTCGGGGCGGTCACTTATCTTTATACCAAAACCTACATGTAAGATATTTACCTATTCTCCCCAATACCTTTCACCCTTATTGACAAGTGCACATTCAGTAAGAACCAATCTCAAAGTGCCACCACCACCACAGAAGATGGATGACAAGAAGAAGGACAGGACACACCCTAATTCCTCCATCTTTTTCCCTAGAACCCCCCTGTACTGAGATTCTAAAACCTGTGTTTCACACTATAATTAACGTATCCCTTCACCATTTATCCCCGTGTGATCCTCCCATCCTCATACAGATGTCGTCTCCCATGCAGGATCAAAGTCCAGCCACCAGACACTTCTGGCAACATTCCAGGACCCCTGAGCCCCCCAAGGGTTGTCTCAGTGACTCTGCACATCAGGACTGTTGTGCTGAGTTCCCACACCCATCCATCATGAAATTGTTTAGGTTGGAAAAGGCAGCCAAGATCCTTGAATTCAAGCATTACTCTAGCTTGGCCAAGGCTACCATTAAACCTTGTCCCCAGATACTCCAAGCCTACTTGTTTCCTGAACACTTTCAGGAATAGCAATTCCATCACTACCTGAGCAACTCTGCCAGTGCCAAACCACCCTTTCCATGGAGTAATTTTCCCTAATACCCAATCTGAACATCCTTATAGGTGGCCATTGAATCTTAGTATGTATTGTATAGATAGCCTTTGAGCCATAGAAAATCTATGTATTGTATAAGTGGCCTTGTCCTGATCCTAGTTGTCCTTAATTGGGTGGCAGCTGTGGCCAGTGAAGATAACTGGGATAAAAGGGGGTGGGCTGGCAGTCAGGGAGAGCCTTGGAGGAGCTCTGATGAAGAAGCAGGAACAACGCTGCTGTGAAGAGCTGTGTGTGAGAAAACCACCCAGAAGGTGTGGGACTCTAGAAATGTGATAACAACAATGTGATAACAACACATCCCTTGGCGCAACTTAAGGTTGTTCCCTCTCCTCCTGTCCCTGTTCCCTGGGAGCAGAGCCCGACCCCCCCAGCTGTCCCCTCCTGTCAGGAGCTGTGCAGAGTCACAAGGTCCCCCCTGAGCCTCCTTTGCTCCAGGCTGAGCCCCTTCCCAGCTCCCTCAGCCCCTCCTGGTGCTCCAGCCCCTCCCCAGCTCTGTTCCCTGCCCTGGACAGCCTCCAGCCCCTCCATGTCTGTCTTGTCATGAGGACCCAGAACTGATCCCAGCACTGACCCCAGCACTGGAGGTGCCCCAGCAGTGCCCAGCACAGGGATGGTCACTGCCCTGGGGCTGTGGCCACACCATGGCTGGTACAGGCCAGGTGCCACTGGCTACTCTTGACCACAGGCAGCTGTCATGGGCTCTGCAGGCATTGCCTACTGCAGAGACAGCTTCAGTCTGGGCTCCTTGCTGGGGCAGAGCTGCACTAATCACTGAGTTTTGCAGAAGACACAGCCAAGATGGCAAAGTTCAGTGGCTGCAGATGAAAAGGGCAAGAGCATTTGCAGATGACAAAAGATCATACAGGGATGTTGGTTCAGAAAAGGGGAAGAGGGAGAGGAGACTGAGTGGAAAGATGTGGGGGAGATATGAAAACAATTGGTTCCTCTTTCTACCATATCGCCTAAGTACAGCATAGAAATTAAAGGGCAGCATATGTTGAACAGATTAAAAGAAGCTGATTTTATATATTTTATTTCTTAGTTCAGAAAGTTTGTGCATTCTTCAGGAAGCCAGAGGTAAGGACAGACATGGCACGAAGCCCAGGGAACAATAAAAGTGACAAATAAAACAATAAAAGCACTGTGTTTCCCAGCACTGCTTCAAGGGTTTAAAAAAACAAGAGGTTTTACAGTGAGCACAAAAGCAGCTCTGTGACTCCTTTTGGGAAAGGAGGAAATACCAGCACCTTTAGGCCCTGACGGAAACTGGAGACAGTGGGATGAGTGCAGCCACACAATGTCCTCACAGCCTGGTCCTGCACTGGACTCTCCCCTTCCAAACACTCTCCTCTCCCTGGAGTGAGAAAGCAGCTGGGCGCTCTTGGTGTGTGTGGGAAAGGGAGGACACCTCCCTGCAATACGCAGGAACCGTGTTTAGATTGCAGCCCCATATCTAAGATCAGGACAGGGAGCCTCCACCAAGCCAAGCATCTCAACCAAATCTCAGTTTGGTCCATCTTCCCTCCAGGATACACAAGGCTCTGTCCTCACCCATCCCTCACACTCAGCTGGCTCCAGGCTGGCTGAGCCCAGAGGCGAGGCATGGCCTGCACAGTCTCAGGCCTTTTCAAGGAACAGCCGTTTCTTCCACACACAGATTTTTTCCCATCAGCTGACACAAGTCAGGATCACAAGGGGAAGCTGAGCTCAGGAACAGCTGGTTATTTCAGAACGCCTGTACATGTGTATTAGTAATATCTGCTGAGGCACTGGCTCACTGGAACAGCCACGGCTTGTTCCCTGGGCACTGCTCATCCCTGTGGTCCAGCCCTCCCTCCCCACTTCCATGCTTGCAGGGAAACTTCCCAGTGCTGCAGCAGCCCTTGGATGGAGATCTCTGCATCTCACTGGGAGCTGCAGGCTCCGAGCTCCTGGCTGGGTGGGAGGCAGCAGCTCCATGTGCTGGATCTCACCAGGCAGCCCTGGGGATGGCACAGCCGGCAGGAAGGGCAGTGCGGAACGTTTGGGATTGGGATATGGGGATTGTTGGCCCCCAGGGGCTTTCACGACAGATCCATCCGTGGTGGCTTTGGTGACGGTGAGGGACCAGCAGTAGGGAGGATGGGCTCAGGACAAGCCCCTTTGGAGAACACCAGGGTTGTTTGGGGCCAGGGCAGGGGGCTCCACAGGGGACAGTGGCTGGCTCCAGGCATCAAGGGGGACCTGTTGGATAATCCCCATTTCTGCAGCCTTGGGAAAAGGGAGACCCTGATCCCATGCATAAGGAGGGACAGAACTGGTCCCACAGCCTTGACCAGGGGAACCGGCATTGCTGTGGCAGTGCCTGGGGCCACAAGAGCTCACTGTTGGACATGACTGCTCCTGCCCAGAGCAGTGTGTTTCTGCAGAAAACGGCCCAGAAATTCAAAACTTCCCCATTTTCCCTCTACCATGTGCTTGCAGGGCAGCTCTCCTGCCTGGAGGGGTATGTTCATCATGTGCCTTTCATCATCTCTGGCAAGTGGCTTTTCACACGGATTCACATCCCCGGATTTCACATCAATGCCCTTCTGAAAACCTCCCAGGCTGGAGGCACACAGAGCCTGGGAAGGACAAGGACCTTGAGCAGCCATCTCCCAGGCTCTTGTAACCTCTAGTTC
Source organism: Melozone crissalis (assembly GCF_028551555.1). Lineage (NCBI taxonomy): Eukaryota > Metazoa > Chordata > Aves > Passeriformes > Passerellidae > Melozone > Melozone crissalis. The sequence continues at coordinate 572,818 of NW_026535790.1, forward strand.
TCCTCTTCAGTAGGGTTTAAATATTAACCCCCTAAAAACATCCCCTGCCTGAGAAAACCAGTGTGAAGGCAGGCCTGGAGCTGACTGGAGCGTACCCTTGTTGTGTGTACAAGGAAACACAGATCCAGCGCCGGTGAGCAGGCTCCGGCTGCCTGAGGGACGGACCACGGCAAAGGTCACGAGCAAATCAGGCCAAAAGCTTCTGCCTGGCGTGCATTTGTGCTGGTTTACAGGATAAGAGCCTGCCCTTCCTCTTTTGGGCAGCTCTGGACCCTCTTCTTTGTAAACATCTCTCAGGACAGCCCAGGAGCTGGGACTGGATCTGACCCAGAGGGAGGTTGCTGTGACCCAGGGAATAGGCTGGAGCAAACATCTGCTCCCATAGTAGCACATTTCCCTCCTAAATATGAGCTAGAAATGCTCCCCAAGAGACTGGTCTGAGCTGGAGGCGTCTCCAACATTGTGAGAGGGTTGAGCACAAGGCAGGCAGCTGGTCTGGAGAGGTGCTCCCACACCTCCTTTGAAAGCCCCAAGTTGCCCCTGCCTCCACCCCAAGGCTCTGTTAAACACATTAATAAGATTTCCTCAGTGAATCAGTTATTCCTCCTGTGGTTTCCACTTCTGCAATTTCAAAAATCTGTTCATGAGTCTGTTATTGCTCATTAGGGAAGAAAGCCATCCTGAGGAGACCCACATGCTGAGGAATTCTGGGAGCTATGGCTCAGCAGTCCTTGAGCTGAACTGCTGAGTTCAGCTTCTCAGCTGGAGTCAACCCTGGGGCACAACCCATGGTGGGCTGTGAGGAAAGCCATGACTCTGGGAAATACTTTGTCCCACAAGAGCACAGCATCCTGCAGGAGCTGTGGCTGGTGCTCTGGAGTGCAAAAAAAGCTTAATGAACTTGAGAGAGAGGTTGTGCTGTTCATTGGGCAGATCCTTACAGAAGCATCCATAATTATTTCTGTGAGCTGTGGAACTGCTGAAATCCATTCTCCTCTGGCTTTGTCTGAAGGGTGGGTGACTGGGGGGCATTCTGCTCCCCAGCAGGGCTCCAGCCCCACCACAGCCAAGCAGTGCTGGAATTCACTGCCTGGTTCTGTGGAACAGGCAGCCAAACCTGGGGAAATTCAGATCTCTGAGACATTGCTGCCTCTTTCCCCAACAACTTGGTCTGAGTGGGGCCATGGGGGAGTCCTGCAGCATTTTGGCTGTGGAGGCAGTGAGGAAGCTGCCTCCACTGCTGTGCTGTGCCCAAGGGTTATCCTGCTGTCCAGCTGAGGGTACAGAGACACAGCTGGTCCTGGGGGTGCCAAGGGCTGAGGCAGATGTACCCCTTGTGCCAGCTGGCTGCTAGAACCCAGACTGCAGGGCAGCACAGTCCAGCAGGAGCCGCACAGCCACTGGCTTTGTGCTGCTGGAGCTGGCAGGGCTAACCTCAGGCAGGTGTGATTTGCCATGCAGGGAGTCCATGGACAAGATACTGGCCTGGATGTATATAGTAGGAGTCTTAGTAAAATCTATGTATTGTATAAGTGGCCTTGCCCCGATCCTAGTTGTTCTAAATGGGCTGCAGCTGTGATGTCCCTAATTGGGTGGCAGCTGTGGCTAGTGAAGATAACTGGGATAAAAGGGGGTGGGCTGGCTGGTCAGGGAGAGCCTTGGAGGAGCCCTGATGAAGAAGCAGGAACAGCACTGCTGTGAAGAGCTGTGTGTGAGAAAACCACCCAGAAGGTGTGGGACTCTAGAAATATGATAACAACAATAGAAGATAGGACAGCTGAGAGCTGTGGCAGCCTGAGAGTTTGGACTCTAGAAATATAGCAACAATATGAATACAACAGATGTACACCTAGACCCAGCTCACCAGTGATAGCTTGTGGAGTTTCAGCCCTAAGCCTCCCTTGAACAAAACTGGACAAGTTGTTGCTCTGCAGGATTCACAGTGAGCAGCCAACCTTGTTTGAGTTGTGGTCTTTCTTAGGCTTGAATTAAGAGGATCATCAAGCTGAGTGCCAAGAATGGTGTACTCAGACCCCTGCAGCAGGTAAGAATGCAAAAGGAAAAAAAATGTTCTAGGAGAGAAATTGGTCAAGAGCTTCTGAGAGTGAGGAAGCAAAAATGGGTCTTCACATAAACCCAGCGAAGTTTAAGGAGGAGGATTTCAGCACGAGGAGGATGTTTAAGGAAGAAGAACAGACTGTGCCCCAGCCACTGCCGGTGGGAGAGTTCTGGCTGCAGCCAGTGCTGCTCTGGAATGCTCACAGATCAAAAATGTGTAAATTTATGGGACACAGGATCCAGCCTCACACAGACTGGGAGGATGGGGTACTGATCACTGCCTTGCTGGGCTTGCACTTTTCCCCATGGGATTCCAGACCTGGCTCCTTCATCTCATGGCTGAGGGATCGGGAGGACGAGCCCAGTCAGAAACCCTTCAGTCAATGACATGTGGAGGGCACAGCTGTAACTCTGGAGGACATTTAACCATGGAAAGGGAGGTGACTCACCATGGGGCCATGGACTGAAGCTGTGTCAGCACTGGGAGGTGCATCCCCCGGTTCAGGACAGTGCCAGCAGTCCTGGGGCCTTATCTACCCTTGCCCAGCAGCAGGCTTGCAAAGCAGGAACAAACAGGCTCCACTTTTCCCCAGCTGAATTCTGTACCCAGCTCCACCCACGAGCTGTTTGTGTGGTCATCAGTCGGCAGCAGCCTGTCCCACCAGAGTACAGACAAGGAGTGGAGCCACGACCCTCCCAGAGGCTCAGGCACAGCCCAAAGCAGTGCTTGGGAAGGGCAATAGCAGGGCAGAGCTGAAAACACCCAGTTTTCAGAGGGGCTTGAAAAGGCAGAAAACCCTCTAATTTGCTGCCAGAGGCAACGTTGTGCCACAGCTGGTTATAAAACATCTTTCAAGGAAGCAGGTATCTCTGAGACATTTACATAAAAGCCTGTACAGAAAATCTAGAAAAAAAAAAAGCACAACTGACAAACATCAGGCTCTTCTCACACTATGGCAGCACAGCAAGACACAGCACAGCCTTCCTTTCCCACTTCAGGCTCCTGTAGCTGCTACCACCCCTGAGACACCATCCCGGACCTTGCCACCTCTGTGCTTTCTGGGCAGGACACCAGGCTTCTGCTGCCTGATGCAATCAAGCACATTCCCCTCTCAGGTCTCAGTCACTGGGTTTACGGCAGCTGCAAGGTCCCAAAACAGCTGCCTGAGCTACTCAGCTCCTTACTATCCCTGACTTACACCTTCCTGCTGCTAAGCACCTTCATGATTAAGTTTACAGATTTCAGGGGAGTTGTAAAATTCTGTTTTATGGTATTTAAGGCTCAGGTCACCTTTGGAAACCATGCAAAGAAAGCTCTTTAATATTGCGAGGATAGATCTACTGGTGATGGAGGCACAGGACCAGGCTGAGAGGAACCTCTAGTGGCCACGGGCTTCCTGTGCAGCAAACCTCCTGGCATGGTAGAGCTGTCTGGAGAATTAATCCACTGGGAATTGCTTCTGCCAGCTCAGCAATCCCTTTTCCACACTGCACTGCCTTAAACCACAGCTCTGCTCTTGGAAATGTACAGCAGCACGAGGTGGACAGATTTGGGTATGAGGTAGATATAAGGGGGTGGGACTATTTTTGAGGGGAAATACCCAAATCCCTTTGGCCTGACAGCAGTTTGTTTAAACCCCCAAATTTCGTGGAATTCCACTTTTTTCATTTACATCCTTGGCCACCCCATGGTCTGATTGCAACTTACAGGTGCTGGTGGCCAGAGGACACCCCTAACCTCCATTTTAAACCTAGGCTGGGCTGGAGCAAACCATGCTCTCTGGCCCTGCAAAGGGAAGAAGGCTCACGTCAGAATTGGCTGTCTAGAGACTTCAGAGTCAGTCTGACACCTGATCTCAGGGGAAGTCTTGTAAGATCTGAAATGATCAGGAACCATGATGTCACCACCAGACCACAGTGAAAGCCTTGTCAGAGAACACACATTCCAGGGTTTGTCTTGGTTTCAGGGTGCCTTTTGCTATGAGCCCTACAGGAAGGAAAAGACAACAATAAAGGACAAAGCCAGCAGCCTCCACAGTCAAATACCTTTAATACCCAAGATTCTGCACAGTGACAAAAATACCATTGACATAGGGCATGATTCCAATATAGGGTAGAAAACCAACTCGGCAGCACATCGCCACTCATCTGAAGAAAACATCACCCCAAATAGTACACACATTCATTCTGACTCTGAATAGTCTGAAATCCATGACAGAGAGCTGCAGAACAGCCAGGTGCCCACGCCTCAGCTGTACCCAACAGCCTGACTCAGTGCCACTGGCAGGAACCGAGCTCTCGCAGTGCCACAGCTGTGGGTCAGCTCCTGACTGTGGCATCAGTGTCCCCATGGGCACAGGAGATTATGCTCCACAGAAAATGAGGATGGATTTCCAAGGGCAAAGGTGCACAATTTCAATACACACACATGAAGAGCAGTTCATAGATCTGCACGTGTCACCCCTCTGTGGCTCACCACAGATCTCTATTGGCATGGTTTAACTCTTCAAAGAACAGTACTGGCCCCCACTCCATTTTGACTTCAGATATGTCATCAGAGAGGAAAGGAGAATTTTTCCCTTCCCTTGGCTGATTTGTCTCTATTAACAGGAGGCTGATTAACATGCTGCATCAGAAAAAGGAGTGTGGCAAAGTGCAGGAGCTGCAGGAAAGACATCTCAGGTGCAGTGAAGTCTGTCCAGCCTGCCTGCAGCTGGATACAGTTGCCATGGTCTGCAAACAGTTTGGTTGCCATTTACAGTGAAGTCAGGTTTCTGATGTCAGGAGTTTCTAATATTTTCTGCCTTCAAGGAATATGACAAAGCAAAAAGCAGCTTTCCAGGAAAGCACAGATGCTCTCACAGAACTGTGGCAACCCCAGCTTGCAGGTCCCAGCCCAAGCCCATCCCATAACTCTGGCACTCTTGCTGCTGCCAGATCACAAACAGGATCACAAACAGGGATTACAGCCTACATCAACAGGTGTGCAGAGCTGCAACTAACAACTGATTGAAGCACTTGATGGTTGGAGTACTTGAGATAACTCCACTTTCTGATAAGGTGTCCATTGTAGCCATTGTCTTCAAAAGCAGCCTATGGCCTCCATCTCAAGAGTTTTGCATGAAACAAAGGGTCTGAACTTAGATATACAGTTAGTCAGCAACAACTTAACTAAACAGACAGGAGAAATGCCTCTCTGCTACTGGAAAGACAACCAAGTCAAAATGCTGCTCTTCTAAGGTGTCTCACAAGCACACGAGGAATGATGGATGAGGACTTGCACGTGACAAGGAATATCCATTTTTACTGAACACAAGGATTGTGTGAAGTTGCTGCAGCACTGTAGAACTGCTCTCCCTGGGTTATTGCTGCTTCTTGCTCATCCAGGCTACTCCAGTTCAAACCACACAGACCAGTCCCACATGGTGGCTGTGGCAGGGCAGTACTTCACCAAGCCAAACCAGTCCCAGGCCTGCTCCTTGGATCCTCACACTGATATCCTATGATGAGTTTCTGAGGAACCAGGAGTTATTTCAGATTCTAAACACCCAAATCTTGGTGCTCTGTGCACCAAGAACAGAGCAGGGAAAGAACATGTTTCTGAGGAATGTTTCTTAGGTATGGCTTAAGATAAGGTTTTGACATAGTTGCACCCAGCAGGGATGGGAGCGAGGAAATCCCATCACACTGCCAGATGCAGCCAAGTTTTTGCAGATAAAATTATTTGGAGTAGAACATTATACTCCCACAAATCCTACCAACACACAGCTCCAGGGAATTTCTGACAACAAGCTGGAAATTATTACTATTGTGTTTTTGAGTTGCTTTTTGTTCCCAAGGGCACCTCCTCAGACAAGCACAAAACAGGAGATGCAAACCAAACTGAAATCCCACCTACACTAAGTAGAATCTATGCTTTCTGAGTGATTTCTTTTGTCTGAGGAAGCTTGTGGGATACCTGCAAGGGCAAAGGGACATGGGTGGCTTGGAAAAATAGAAGGCAGCATCAGCCAGTGTTTGCAAAAAGCCAGATACGACTGAGTTCTTCCACATCAAAACATATCAGTATAACTGAATTACCTCTTGCAGTTCAATCAAGCCTATGGTAAACCTGGGGAAAGACAACTGGGCAGAACTCACTGTGTGGGAAGGAGAAAGGGAGGCCCAATGCTGACCCTCAGACAGGGTGAGAGAATCCAATTGCAAATACAAATGGTGCAAAAGACATCTTAAACTGTTCTGCACATAGGCTAATTTTTCAAAGAGTTACTTTGACAAAACTTCAAAATGGCACCTTAAAAAGCAAATCTTATTTTTGCCAAGTTTATTCACATACTCTGCAAGAGGCAACTCTTTCCCAAGCCATGAGGTGCTGTCATGGCTGGCAAGCTGGACAAGCCAGCATGACCAAAAGCTCACCTCAGACCTCTGAATATGAATGTGACCTTGTCCAACCTAGCTTTTAACATTATTAAATTTTTTTCTTTTAATGAACTTCAAGCTTAAGTAGCAATAACATTAAGTAAAAATCTCACTCTACAGCAATTTTTTAGATTGAACTGTTTAGAAAATCAGCAATTTCTCTTTCCCTTCATTTTCCCTGTTGTGATAAATCTTACTAGTGAGTTACTCACTGAAGCTCTGAGCATCCTGTTGTATACTGTGGACTACTCACTGATGTTTATGTATTTGTGCTTCATGTGGGAGAATTTCCACAACAGATAGTGCAATTTTTGGATAAAGACTCCGGGGAACTGTCTCCAGACACAGGGCATGCCTGCAGAGAATGCAGGAATGCTCAAGAATGAGCAAAGCCTCTTTTCATCGCCCAAACCCTACCAGAACATACAGGAAGAAAACTGTTAGCTTCTCAGGAGGGATCTCATCACTGGGAAGACATCTGGAGAAACAGTGTTGCCTCTAGTTCTCCTGAGGAATCCATTCACTCCCAGATTTGCCTCCTGCCTTCCTTTCTTTACTTGGGGGGACAGGATTAAGTTCCCACTATCACCAGGTCTAATTCCCCAAACACACAGAGATATCAGCACAGTCATTTTCAGATTTAAAGCTCCATTTCAGTTCCCAGGAAAGATGAGGAAATGAACACTTCTGAGCACTGCAGATACTCTCTGGCTTTCAGCTGCCTGACACAGGGAGTCACTCAGAAGTCATCATACTGATATGGAATAGGAATGTAAACAAAATCAAGACTTGGACATATCACTGTCCAGCCTGGATGCCTTTCTCAGAGGCAGACTGCTCTAACATATGCAACTGGAACATGTCAAAGGTTTTGGTACAAGAAGATCAGCAATCACGGTTCTGGTGTGAATGAAAAGCTTCATAACTTAATGGTACTGATTTGTCTATACAACATCTGCTCATAGGAGGGCAGCACTTTTATGAACTACTCTTCTATGTCAGATCTGAGGTCACCAGTGCTCCCTGTGAGGAGACATTTGATATTCCTGGCTCAGGCCAGCTACTGGTGCCAGTGGCTCAGAGCTCTGCAGCACAGCTCAGCCAGGGCTGTGCCTCTGAGGAACTGTGGACTCAAACCTATCCCATGATTAGGGCCTGTATCCATCTAGCATGGCTCTGAATTCATCACATTTTCATTTTTACCAACAGTCCCTGAATACAGATCTCTAGAGGTAAAGGGACAAACACTTAACCAGATACATTACTTCACCTTGATCTGTCTTAAATAAAGTAAGAGTAAACAATTAGGCCTGCATCCAAGTGCACCACTTAGGAATGACTCACAGCACTGAGCCCAGCAGAAAGGATGTTCTAACTTAGCTCCTGTATCGGAATGTACCTTGGACAACTGAAAAACTAGCTGATCAATGATAGTCACATCAACCATTCATGGTGTCCCTGAAGCCCCACACTTCCAGGATGGAGATCTGGAAGCTTTCAGAACACAGTGGCTGGTTATTGAAAGTGTTGCAGTGGCTGGTTCTCCCGTGGTTCAGATCTGCATCAAGGTACAGAGCCTGGCCATCACCACCTCCTGGGAAGAGACAGAGACAGGGTAAGGATATCTCCACATTTCTTGGCATGGCAAACAGCTGTACAAATAATTTAGTGCTTTTCCCATTGGGAATAACTGGAAGCCCTCAGTAATGTCTGCTTGCTGTCTTCAGATGTAACAGTATAGGATCAGATGTAGAGGCTTTTAATGATAATATCAGAACTGAATGATTTCTTTCAATGGTGATAAAGAAAAGTAATGCAACTCAACAAGAAGAAAAACTACCCGCATTTGAGATTTGTATTTCAGTGCTGGAGGATATCAGAAGCTACAACTTCAAATTTTTCTCCATTAAAGGAAAACCAAATAATTCTGTTAGTAGTCAAAAATCAAAGCTGGGAGAAGAACAAGATCAGTAAGTAACAGCACTGGCTTGGTCTTCAAAATAATTATAAACCATGTACGTGTTAAAAGCATTTTGGTTATCTGTGGGTCTATGTCAAGGTTCACAGAGCTTTCAGTCAGAAAACGCAGAGAAGTGAAATAAAGTTAGACAGAAATATGTTAGGAGAACAAAAAGGAAGATTCCCTATTGCTTATTGGGCAACCATCAAAGAACAGTTACTAAAGCCATCTGAAGAATCAAAAGGATGGGAATTCTGGTCCACAGCTGGAGCTGTGTACAACACTCACTTCCATGTATCTCCTACCCAAGCCTGTATATCATAGTGTAGCATACAGTAAATAGAAGTGACTCCCTTACCTAAAGCTGGTAGAAAGAGCTGGTGGGACACATCACACTCAACACCTCCCTGAAAGGAGGGTGGAACCTGATGGGGGTCGGGCTCTGCTCCCCAAGGACCACGTGACAGGACAAGAGGAAAATGCCTCAACCACCAGGGAATATTTAGGTAGGATATTGGGAAAATTTCTGCACTGAAAGGGTGGTCAGGCACTTAAACAGGCTACCCAGGGCAGTGGTGGAGTCACCATCCCTGGAAATGTTCAAAAGCCATGTAGAAGCGGCACTTGGGGATATGGGTTAGTGGTGGCCTTGGCAGTGCTGAGGAAATGGCTGGACTCGATGGTCTTAGAGGGCTTTTCCAACCTAAACAATTCCATGATTGTATGATTAGAGCACATGCTGCCAAGTGGGAAACCAGCCAACACTTGACATTACAGAGGAAATTATAGGCCAGTTGCTCTCCTAACAAGTGTCAAGTAAAGACTTTTGGGAAAATGACAACTATGATTTTAGATCTGTTCCTTGTAAATCCCATTTAAGTGACAACCTTACTAAGAAGATTTTTGCCAAAGTCAGCAGCACCACAGATCCAATAAAGTTCCCGGAGAATTAACATGTTTTATAGCTGACTCTGTGTTTCAAAAACCTTGATGAAAAAGTAAGGTCCTTTTTGAGAATTACTTCTCATTGTGAATTAGGCAGTATGAAGTAATGGTATACTTAAAGCCACGAGTTACTCTCTTCTCTAAAATGCTTGTATGCAGTTTTTCCCACAGAAAATCTGGGTTGAGAAATGATGTCAGGTTTTGGGCAATTTTATCTCTACCTGTGGTGATACCGAAATAGATAAAGGGGTCAGGCACCATGTTTCCATGGTACATGTTTACCATCTATCTAAGGTGGACAGGAAGAGATGGGGTAGGATCTGTGCTTGAATTCTCACACGGACTCACCTACAATGATGCACTCACTGCTGCCAGCCATGAACATGGAGGCTGTTTTGGAAGGCAAGTTGAAGTGCCTGGCTGCTAAGAAGGGAGAAAGGCGATCTGAAGGATCTGAGGGAATGCTGCTGGAGGAAAGGGTGGCAGAAGCTGGCTGGGCATGGTTTTCTGTCTCTGATCCAGAGGCTAGTTCTGGGTGTTTTATGATCACCCACTCGTAGCGTTCCACTTCTGGCTGCAGCTGCAGAGGCAGAAAAGGGCAGAGCTGACATTAGTGCACGCACACTACACAGAGTTCTGCTCAGAAAAGAACATTCCAGCACCTCAGCCTCCACCTGCACAGTCAGCAGTAAAGCTTGGCTCAATCCTTCTTTTAGGCCAGATGTTATCCTTGATTCCTTTGCTTTTTAGGTGGTTGAAGAAATGATGCAATAACTCCTGCGTTACCTTACTACATCTCTCTTCTCTAGATCATCTTTCTCTACAACTGCATGAAAGGAGGGTGGAGTCCATTGGGGTAAAGCTCGGCTCCCAGTTAACAAGAGACAGACAAGAGGAAATGGCTGCAAGTTGTGCCTGGGAAGGTTTAAATATTATGAAAATTTCTGCACTGAAATGGTTGTCAGGCACAGGCACAGGCTGCCCAGGGAAGGGGTAGAGTGACTATCTGTGTCAGTTTTGCACACCCTGGTTCTTGATAGTGGGGAGGCCACAGAGGTGGCTTCTGTGAGAAGCTGCTGGAAGTTTCCACCATGCCCAGCAGAGCCAATCCCTGATGTCTCTGAAGATGGACATGCTGCTGGCCAAGGCTGGGCCAGTTAGAAATGGAGGTAACACCTCTGTGATAACCAAGGAGGGGGAAGGAGGCGCTCCAGGTGCTGGAGCTGAGATTCCTCTGCAGGCCGTGGTGAAGCAGATTGTTCCCTGCAGCCTGTGGGGATCCACGGGGGATGCAGAGATCCACCCACAGCCCGTGGGGTCCATGGGGATGCAGATCCACCCACAGCCTGTGGGGGTCCATGGGGATGCAGATCCACCCACAGCCTGTGGGGGTCTGTGGGGATGCAGAGATCCACCCACAGCCTGTGGGGGTCCATGGGGATGCAGAGATCCACCCACAGCCCGTGGGGTCCATGGGGATGCAGATCCACCCACAGCCCGTGTGGGAGGTGCCCAGGCCAGAGCAGGGGGGTACTGGTGGAGGCTGTGAGCCCCTTGCAGACCTGGTGGAGAGAGGGGGCCCTTGCTTCCAGGCTGGAGCAGCCTGTCCTTGGAGGAGTGCACCCCGTGGAAGAGTGACCCACGCTGCAGCAGCTTGGGGAGCACTGTGTGTCTGTGGGAGGGGCTCATGTTGCAGAGGGCTGCAGGGAGCTGCTGCTTGGAACCACAGGGATTGGAACCACACTGCAGAAGTTCATGGAGAACTGACTCATGTGGGAGGGACCCCACAGCATTGCAGGGGAAGGACCCCTCTCCCTGAGCAGTGGAAGAAAACCTGGGCTGATGAACTGACCAAACCCTCCAGGCCCTGTCTCGTTGCACTGTTGGCGGGAAGGAGGGAGGGGTTGGGGGAAAAGGTGTTTTTAAGGGCTTAATTTACTTCTAATTTTCCTGCTCTGGTCTTGTTAATTATAAATTCACTCTATATCTCTAAGTTGAGCCTGTTTTGCCTTTGGAGTGTTTTTTCCCAGTCCTTAACTCATGGACCCTTTGTTAAATTTTCTCTCCTCTGCCCAGCTGTAGCAGGAGAGGGTGAGTGAGCAGATTTCATGGGTGCCTGGCATTTAGTCAGTGTCAAACCACAACACCATCCTTAGAAGTGTTCAAAAAATGTGTGGATGTGGCACTTGGGGACATAGTTTACTCATGAACATGATAGTATTTCTGGGTTGGCAATTGGACTTCATGATCCTAAAGGTCTTTTTCAACTTTGATGATTCTATGATCTTTTTAGAAAATGTTTTGTGCAAGGGGAGAAAAAGAGTCACCACAAAACTTAAAAGTAAAATTTTTGCTCCACATAATCCAGCCTCTTGAAGTGGAAGGGAGGTGATAGCTAAGCAGTACAGTTGTTCTGTCTTGGTACTGGGCAGCAACAACACAATTTTACTCACCCTAAACACAAAGCACTCCCCTGTTCCAAAGAAACTCAGCTTGTTCCCTCCTCGCCGGCGCTCACTCCAGTCAGTGGACAGGTAAGCCCCACAGACCTGGCACAGACAGCACAGTCAGGCTTCCCATTGAAGAAGAAAGTGTGCTAAACCCACTGATACTGACATTTCAGAGAGCAAAACTGCAGGCTTTACTTCAGTTTGAGTTTCAGAGTTTCTACACCAGTGGATTAAAGCAGCACAAGCACTTATATCTAAAGACAGATTTAAGCTGCTTTAAAGCTGTTGGTTACCTCTAAATCCCAAGAGTGTCACAGATTATTTCATACCTCTGATGCCTGAGAAATTTTCTAAACACAATTTTCTAACACAACCTCAGGCACCAAAATATAGATCACTCCAGGCCTGTACAGCCTGACTCCTACTCACTCACTCTGGCAATCACAGCAGCAGAGCTGTCCCAAGTTACAGTATGAGCAGCTCTGCCTGAACACTTTTTAGTCAAACAGTGGCCTTGGTGGCTTTCTTACATTTCAAAGTACAGGTTAAAGCCAGCTCAGCTAAGCAAATGCTGAACTAGCTCAGATATTTAGGGCATCCACTCAAACCACATGGGGGCCTCTAGTCTCCAATAAAGAGAAGCACCCTTTGAGGGCTGAGCTGGTCTCTGCAGTCTTGTGTTTGCACTAGAAGCTTTTGCTACCAGCAACACACATCACTGCCATGTGCACACAGAGGAAACAATGAAGCTCCAAAAGTGGGATGAAGGCATCTGTGCTTATCCCCCCCTAGAAATCAGAAAAACAATTATGATTATGCAGAATTGTTCTACGGTACATTTGCTGTTTGGCCTCCACAAGCATTACAAGCAGAGCTCCTAGGACAAAATTACTGAAGATCAGATTTCTTTTATATAGATAAATCTGTATTTAGATTTAAATGTAAATTCAGATTTAGAATTAAATGTAAATGATCCAGAAGTCCATTTGATGTGATATGCCTGATGGGTATGAGAGGCAGAAAATCAGACGGCAAATTTCCCTCATTCTAAAAGTTTACCATAGACATACGAATAAAGGATGAACAACCCTTTGCAAAACCCCTCCAAATCCATAAGCATGAAAAAAAATCCAAATTTTTCTCCTAGTTTTTGTTTGTTTGTTTGTTTGTTTTGGCTAATATATGGTTTTTTGAGGGGTAAGAAACAAACCATCCTATAAAAAACAGAATCCCTTACAAAGCCAGACTTTTGACAGGTTCCAAAACAGGAAGCAAAAGAATTGTTCCCTCCTCTACCCTTCAGACACCAGGGGCATTCCATAAGCCACTGGCATCTCAACCCAGGCCTGAATGGATATAAACCACATGCAGAACTATGAAATGGCCTGGAGGGTGAGCATTGTGTAGATGTAAGTAAGAGTAGAAATGGGCCTGTTCATGGACAGCCATCCTGCAGAGATATAGTAACTGCAGATGAGGAGAAGGCAGAGGGGCTTAACACCTTCTTTGCCTCAGTCTTTAGTGGGGAGGTGGCTTGTCCCCAGGACAGCTGTGCTCCTGGGCTGGTAGATGGGGTCAGGGAGCAGAATGGGCCCCCTGTTATCCAGGAGGAGGCAGTCAGAGAACTGCTGAGCTGCTTGGATGTTCATAAATCCCTGGGAGCAGATGGGATCCACCCTAGGGTGATGAGGGAGCTGGCAGATGAGTTTGCCAAGCTGCTCTCCATCATTTACCAACAGTCCTGGGTCACTGGTGAGGTTCCAGATGACTGGAAGCTGCCCAGTGTGATGCCCATTCACAACAAGGGTGGGAAGGAGGATTCTGGTAACTAGTACCTCAGTACCCAGTAAGGTAATGGAACAGTTTATACTAAGTGTCACCACACAGCACTTACAGGATGGCCAGGCTAGCAGAGCCAGCCAGCAGGGGTTTAGGAGGAGTAGGGTGTGTCTGACCAACCTCACCTCCTTTTATGGCCAGGTGATCTGCCTGGTGGATGAGGGAAAGGCTGTGGATGTCGTACACCTGGACTCCAGCAAGGCCTTTGGCACTGTGTCCCACAGCGCACTCCTGGAGAAGCTGCAGCCCAGGGCTGGGACAGGAGCACTCTGTGCTGGGCTCAGAACTGGCCGCATGGCAGGGCCAGAGTGGTGGTGAGCAGTGCTGCATCCTGCTGGCAGCCAGGCACCAGGGGTGTCCCTCAGGGCCCTGTGCTGGGGCCAGCCCTGTTCAGTATCTTTATTGATGACATGGATGAGGGGATTGAGATTTTAATTGGTAAATCTGCAGACAACACTAAGCTGGGAGCGCGCATCCATCTGTCGGAAGGTAGGAGGGCTCTGCAGGGAGACCTGAACAGAGCCCACAGGGATGGGCAGAGTCCAGTAGGATGAAGTTTAATCAGCCCAAGTGCCCAGTCCTGCATTTTGGCCACAACAATCCCCTGCAATGTTTTAGTCTGGGCACGGTGTGACTGACAGTGCCCAGTGGAAAGGGACCTGGGGGTCCTGGTTGGCAGCCGGCTGAACGTGAGCCAGCACTGAGCCCTGGGCCAAGAAGGCCAACGGCTCCTGGCCTGGATCAGGAATGGATCATCCTGTACCAACAGCCTGTGGCAGGAATGCTGTGGCCAGCAGGAGCAGGGGGCTCATCCCCCCCTGTACTCAGCACTGGGGAGGCCACAGCTCGAGTGCTGGGTCCAGCTCTGGGCCCTCAGTTTGGGAAGGACATTGAGACGCTTGGGCACGTCCAGAGGGGGCAACGAGGCTGGAGAGGGGCTGGGAACACTGAAGCCTCTGAGGAACCACTGAGGGAGCTGGGGGTGCTCAGCCTGGAGAAAAGGAGACTCAGGGGTGACCTTATCACTCTCTACAGCTTCCTGAAAGGTGCCTGTGCTCAGCTGGGCTCTTTCTCCAGGCAGCACTGACAGAACCAGAGCACACAGTCTCAAGCTGCACCGAGGGAAATACAGGTTGGATATTAGGAAAAAGTTTTTTATGGAAAGAGTGAGAAAGTTCTGGAATGTTCTGCCCAGGGAGGTGGTGGAGTCACCATGCCTGGATATGTTTAAAAAAAGCCTGGACGTGGCACTGGGTGCCAGGGTTTGGTTGAGGTGTTGGGGTTGGGTTGGACTTGATGATCTTTGAGATCTCTCCCAACCCAGTAATTCTGTGTGATTCTATATAGACAGGAATAAAGACCAGAGTAATAAGCAGGAACAAAGGCTGCAGTAACAGCTTAATGTTAGATAAAGAATATTTAAAAGTCATGTACAGTGGCACAGACAACAACACCATTACAGGAAGTTCATGTGTGCCCTCCTTAGAAGGTTCTGGGAAGACTTCTTGGTTAGTTATTAATTTTTTAAACAAGCATGTTGCTGTTTTCACATTATGCTGTCCAATATTGTCACACACAGGAGCAGAAAAAAGGGACATGTGCACTCCTCCTCAGGTTCTCAGAGCTTTTTTGGCTTATTTTTTTCCCAATCAAGAATGAGATGAACTAAGGCTTTTGTTTTCACATCATGTAGTCCAACAGTATTCATACCATTTAAATTCTGCTACTTTCTTTCCTCATATCCTTGAGAAAATGAAAATGTCTTCTATGAATCATAACTTTAGCACAAATCCCACTCTGTCCCTCTGGTTCTGCATTTCAGTCTGTCCAAGAGCAAAATGAGTTACTTTAGTCCATCACCCCACACTATTTGCAAGAGAAAAAGCAGTTAACCAAGACCTGGTTTGCAAGGTCTGCCCAAGAACACAGTCCTATAACCAACAAATAGAATAATTTAAAGCATGGATTCTTAAAAAAACCAAGCCAAAGCTTGCTTATTCATTTTATTATAAACAGCTGTGTGTTGCAGCACAGCATTACAGACTGCCCAAACACCAATTTAATCACTTGTCTTTCGCCTCTCTCACCTCTTTCGCTGTTGTCTTGATGAGGAGCAGAGTTGGTTCGTGTCCCTCGCTGTGGGAATAGAACCTGAAGTGCAGAGCACAACAAAGTGAGCACTCCACTGCCACCAACTGCAGCTCCTTTCCTCCTCAACGTCAGGCACTGCCTCCTTCTCCAACTGGTGCCATGGCAAAAAACCACCTGAAGACTGAGAACATTCCTGCAAATACTTTATACAGTCCATGTAAATAATATAGCTGAGTGTAAGTGAATACTATCAAGCAGTTGCTCTCTACTCAGTCCCCTGTACAGTTTATGCTCTGAAAAATAACTAGAAGCTTACCTAGATGAACTGCAGCCTTTTACAGCATTTTGAATTGAAACAACCTAAAAGATTGTAAAAGCCTAGGACTGACGACCATGTTTGAAGGGCTTTAGGTCCTGAAGGAAATTAATTGAGATGCATTCTCTTTGCTTGCTTTTGCTCTTCCTCACAGGCATATAAGGCTGGGAAAGCAGGTCACTCCCTGCCTCAGTACCTGCGGATGTCAAAGTCATTATTAGGGGCTATAGGGTTATAGTGTTCCGTACCAGGTGCAAGGACAACTCACATCTAGTTTATCTCACTTAAAAAAAAACCCCAATCATTCATAGGTAATTTCCAGTTTCCAGTTCTCTTCTTCCTTGGGTCAGTATGAATGTGGTTATCTATCAAAAGTGCCTGCAGAATCTGTGAACAGATCCAAGTTTGACTTTTCCAATTGATCTTGAACAGTTTAAAATATTATGGCATAGGAAATATCCCAGTCAAATGCTGTAGGCAACAGGAATTTGTCACATTTATATTCCATCCTTAATGATATTCCTCAGATCAAATCCTGACTAAGCATGGGCTTTTTGTCAATCCAGCAAATACTTCCTCAGTTGCTCCTTTCTGCCCTACAGTAGAGAAGAGAGAGGAAGGTTTTCCTTACCTGCTCAGACTACAGCCATGTTCTAAGGTGGTGAAAAGCAGGAGGGGCTGGCAGAGTGCAAACCGCTCTGGGATCCAGGACCAGATATCCCGCATCTCCTTCACACTGACAATTTCTGATTTGAAGTTCTCAGCATGAACTGCCAAGTGCACATTCTGCCTGAGAAATACAACACAAAACACCAAGAAGCAATAATTTAACAAGTTTCAGATTACTGAACTGAAACATGAGAAGACAGCTGAATGCTAACAGACTCCAGGATATAAATTATTGGTCAAAGCTCCAGTCCACAGAGTTAGGTGGTCGTGACCTGGTGAAGGTAATAAACTACTGCAATTTAACATAATCCTCAGAGGCAGAGATCTGGCTTGACTGTATTTTCTATTCCTCTGTATGGCAGCTGTGGCCTGCACCTTTACACACAGAGGACAAAACACTGAGCCACTAAAAATTACCATGGCCTTATATTTGTTGTTTTTAATTCTCTCTGGCACTTGTGTTTAAGCACAGAGAACAGAATACCCAAATAAACAGACAGGATCTGAGAGGAAGGGGTAGCATTTTTTCTGCCTCTGAAGTCCTGCCCATATCGTGTGACTAGAGAATTCCTAAACCCCTCAGAAACTTTAGAGGAATCAGTATTACCAGGGTAAGCAATTTTAATCCAAGGCAAATATTTGAAGCTTTTGAGAAGTTCCACCTCTTGGAAACATATAATTACCAATGACTTCCACTTCATTATGAAACAAACATGTTCCTGGGATCATGGTTACAGATGGAGCCACTGGGAAGGAAATCCCTGTACCCCCCAGAAGGGTCTGATACAGTTAGGATTGATTCATGGCTTTTAAATAGGTAAAAGGTAACAATAATCACCATCTTAACCAGTCTTCATTTCTCAAATTAAACAAGCATGCAAACCTAGAGCATGGGGATTAAATGTTATTTGCTTCCAAGGTCTATGTTAAATGCTTAAAATGCAATGGAGACAGCCAAGGACACAGAATTTACACAACTCACTGAATTACTGGGCAGCCAGGTGTTAAATAAAGCTTTATTCGTTTGCTCTGCATGCAAGGGTTTGGGTGCAAGTATTTGCGTATTTCTGATGGGTTTTTTTGACAATTACACATTTCTTTTCTCTCAGTTTGATGATCATGAAGGGGCCCTCAGTATTGTACATTTGCATGGATCTGGATACCTTAGCTCACTCCCTAAAACATACAAAAGATATAAACTTTTTATTTTTCATGCTCATAGTACCAAAAACTCAGCAGCATTTGCAATGCAGAGCAGTGCCTGCTAGGAGACACTGGGAGCTGCTTTCTGGAATCCACTGTAGGCACCTTGGTGTCAGCATTTTCAATGAAGTGACTATTCATTACTGCTTATTTTAACCAAATGAATGAAATCAATCTTTGCATTGCTACCCTGCATTATTTAATGCAAGGAACTTCTGTGGGCAGCTATTAGGCAAGCTGTAATTATTTATGGGTTTTAATACTTACAGTATCACTGACTAGGGACATTATTTATACTTTTAAACACAGCAATCTGAGGCAAAGGAGAGATCCACTGAAACAAAGTAGGGACTAAGCCTTGAACCTCATGTTCAGAATCTTACTTCAGGTCCCATCGTCTGTGTCCTGGCAGGTCTGCAGCTAAAACTGACATCACTATGGAACAGAGCTGAGAGACTAAGACTTGGTTTCAGCTCAGCAGAAATTAAGATTTTTACTCCCTCCACATTTAAGGAATTAAAAAATATTCAGGGCAGTCAACTGTTTATTAGAATGAATTTCCAGGAGGAAAGCAATGGTGATAAATAGGCTAAGACTTAATAATACAGATTTAAATTTACATCTCAAGCAAGCCTCAGAATTATTTGTGTACCTGGTCTGTACATCTTTCACATTTCTGTGAACTGTTTGGGCAACTAAACTCCAGTTCTTTTTTCTACAAGGCTCTCACTCAGACTATCTTTGCTTTTGTACTTTTTCCTTCTCCTGGCTACTATAACCTGCTGATTTAAAGACTTTACTACCCAAACCCTTCTCGAAGCAGCATTCTGAACACATCTCTTTCAGTACTCTGTACCTTCCCACAACTCTTTAATGCAGCCAGAGTATCAGCTGTTCAAAGAGATCTTTCTGATTTACTAGAAAGAATTTACCACTGTATTAACCATTTAAAACTGTACCAGGCATACAGTTCCTGCCTTTTGACTATCACGGTAAATAATTTTCTATTTAATGGCACCATCTAGTTAAACCAAAGAACATGGTCAAAGAATGTGAAACAAAATGATGTGTTATCTCCCAGTAACAAATCCCAGCTGCAGATGGTTGAGACTGAAACCTGACCCTGTGTTGAGAAGTGGCCACATACAGCTTGCACCTATCAAACCAAACTCCGTGCTGCTGAGCAAAAATATAACTTTTCTGGGGGGAGTTCCAGATTGCAACTAGTTACAAGTATCCAATCTCTATTAATTGCAACTAGTTACAAGAATCTAACCTGTATTAATTCTCTTCATTTTTAACAGTATTTATCTAATGACACTGAAAATCATCTCCTTCACTTTGGTAGTTGCTTTTCAAAGCAGTAAATGAGTGAAAATGAACAGAACACAAGTGGGCTATGAAAAAACCCAAGTGTTTTGGCTTTTATTCACTGAGGAAAATTCAGTTTAGCCTTCACCACTCCACTCTTTTCTGGGTCATCTGTGAAAACATTGTAGTTTGAGAGACCAGTAAATTTGGACAGCATTAAAGTCTACCACTAGGACTGAACAAATTCAGAAGGTCTTACCCTGCATCAGTGTTTTCCTCAGTTACTGGGATTGCTATGACAACCTTCTCTTGATTGCTGATGTTAGAAAGACTTGTTCAACTGCTATTATTCCAAGGAATTAGATTTGAAAACCAGCACAATTACTGTTTAATAAAGCAGCATTTGCTAATTTAATAGGAATGTTGCTTTTGCAGCTATTATCATTAATACTATGTGCTTCAGAGACCTCAAAACTCCCAAAGGTAAAGCCAAGGTTGAGGACCTGCAGTGGCACCTGTCAAAGTGGATGTGCCCTATATTATTGAAAAAATAAAAAATCCCCAACTCCAAAGATTACTCACTGAATGGCACCTTCCTTCTCTACTCTGGCTTGGGTCAAATCTTACAGGAGATGCATTAACCTTGAAATCCATTATAATTTCAGTGAGGGCATAATTGTGTGGTAAAAGGAGATTTCTTTTTCAGTCATAAACAGCTATGTAAGTAATTTGTGATATATAAACCTGAAACTTAATCCTATGTCCAGATCAACGTCAACAGACATCCTGCTCTCCCTAAGTCCCCTCAAATCCAAACTGCTTCCTAGCATAAATCAAGGCTTTCTGCTGCTTTCAGAACAACCTAACTGCAAAAATAATACACAGATGCTGAAGATTTGCTTGACTGGGATTAACAGATTTTTGATTTATCAGAAGTAAAATCCTCAACACAGAAGTTATGGTATGAAACATGCTTTGCTAAGTCTCTTAAGGTGTTCTTTCAAACATGAAAACATGAGGAAGTTAACTCCAGCTTTGATTTTATAAATTAGTACAGATGTTAGTGTGCATCACTCACTAAAGTTAACTCAGGGCACCTGCAGCAAGGCCAGAGGATTCCCAAAGGCATGAATTTAAACCCAAACATCTCTGGTATTTAATACTCACAGGGCAGCCTTTCTCTTTCCAAGTTCTCTGCTTATCAGATATCACAATCCATTCACTGGGTTTCATTCTTTAAGATTTACTTTTCAGGCCAAGACTTGATAAATGACTTCATTAACCATTAATGCTCTACGGCTGAGTAACTCTGACCTCCTTGACACAGAAAAGGAGTCTTGTCTTGGCTCTAAAAAACCCCTACCTACTTAAAAGCAAATATAAACTACTGTGAATAGAGACAGGTCAGTTTTAGGAGTGTGCCTAGTTGGGGTCAGTCCAAAAATTTTCCAATTAACTGCAGAAAGCTTCCAAAGAAGATAAAAAGTTGACTCTATTTCACACCTAATGCAACAGCATATACCAGGTTTGGAGTTGGGATGATACCTAACAGCTCTTCTGAGCCGTTGAGATGTTTAAAAAAAATGACATTTTTTTCTTCCAGAGTAGAAAGGACCATTATTATAAAGGCCTTTTATAGCCATAACCATAATCCCAGCATGAACTTTCTCCATGTACAGTACTCTTTCCCACTCTGGAAAACACAGGTGTATTTATTGCTGTCTGAAGTGCTGTGCCCTTGGGCCCACTACCCCTTCTCTCACAGCTTTGCAGGTGCTATGAACTAACTTTGCAGGAGGGTATTCTGGAGATGTGGCACAGCAATCTGGTGCTCTGATTGCTGGCCTGCTTCTCCTGCCCAATGTTAGCAATATTGACCACCTTGGGAAAAACAACAAGCCAAAGACAGCAGGAATGAGCAAAGTGCAGAAACTCCAGTGTTTTAACCTACCTTTTGGGAGTTGCAAGACTGCATACAGGAGTGGTGCAGTGGAGATGGAATGGACAGAAGGAGAACATACAAAGAGAAAGACAAAAAAGATAGAAAAGATCAGTGACTTCCTACATCCATGACAAAGAGAGTGAAAGGAGCCTGGAGAGAAACAAAGCAAGGTTTGATTTGAGTCATCAAGCACTGAAAAATAATCAGACGGGTTAAAACATTTCTATTCTATTTTCTCCCTGTTTTGTTATGTGATGGGAAAATAAATCATCTTCTCCTTGCACAGGCCAAACACAAGTGGAGAAAAGAACTGACTGGCACCCCATGGAGCACTGGAGAACAGCTCACTTCTCCTGCACCTCCATCTGACCACACTGGGATCCAAACTGAGCCAAACCAAACTCCCAGCAGCCCTGTGCCTGGGGACATTGAGAAATTTCAGTGGCTTTACAAAGGTAGCCAAAAGAGGGTGAAAATGTTTCAGTGACAACTCTGCCTGGCATAGCAGTAACTACTGGCTTTATCTGGGCATATTACTGTATTTTGCCTTGAAAGCATCAATGTTGTGAGAATTTCCCTGCAACATTTAACACAGCAGGAGCTTTTGCAGCATCTGTGGTTGCTTGATGCATGTTTTCTTTTTCTCTGGTTTATTTAAATTATTTATTTATTTTTTTAATTTAAAGCTCTAATTCCAATTTAAACAATATACTCAAGGATATTGCAACTCTCCTTAACTTCCCAAAAGGAAGACACAATGGAGGAGTCAATATTTTGTTACAAGTTTCAAATACAAAGGTCTGAACTGCCTCTAGTGTGACAATCCAGTGGCTAAAGACTTTGAAATATTTGAGACTGACAGGAAAATACTGAAGCTGATTCTAAACCAAGCTGTGAGTCTAAAAAATTAACCCTTGGAAGAGACCAGGGGGAGCTTTACAGGTATGCAGACACATGAAGGAGGTTCAGCTAACATTTATGTCATCTTTTAGGCTGAAATGTACTGAGTATGTATTGCCATGCCATGGAATGGTAACTTTGCAACCACTGTAGCTAACTCAGCAACGCAGCTGGCTGGAAGATCCTACTACATCAGTGGAGATTTAGAGAAAGTGAGACTGTGTGTCTAGGACACCAAATTCCAGATACCACACTCACTGATCCAGGGGACTTTGAGAAGCCACCTCTCTTCAGAGGGCAGTTCATACAACTGTCCAACAGTTCTGAACTTGAGAGTTCAGAAATGGTTGGGAGAAGTTTTCTGCTGTCAGAAGCCTCTGGAAAAACAGAACATGTACTACTTACCTGCACATACATTTGCACTTGCCAAGATGCTATTTTTGTTCAGATTAATATATTGGTGCCTTTTCTATATCCATCAAGAGACCTTTCAGCTAAGCTTTTTATGAGTATGACTTTTACTGTCACATCAGTGCAGAATTTCATTTACTGGTTTCAGAGTTAGTTCTTCCTCCCCTTATTTCTGAGAAGGGCTTGTGATTTTGTAACAGTTTCTTGGATCTGTATAGTCACTCTTCCATGGTACTTTCAAAGTTATTTTTTCTAATAGTACATGAACCTGCCACAAAACAGGTCAACTCCTACCTGTGAGTACTACACTCTTGATTTCCAGGAGGCTTGCAGTTAAATTTATTTAAAAAGTAACCTGAAAATAAGACATATTTCTTCCTTGCTCTGTTAAAACAGCTCTGCAGTCAGGCACAATGTTCTCAGCTGTGACAGTGTCTTACACTAAAGAAACTGCTGAATTCACAGTACTGGGCAGCATCAAATTGACATTTCATACAAATAATATCATATTTAAGAATCAATTTCCACATTTCTTTGGGTATGTTTCTTCCAAGTAATTTATCAGTGCTGGTTTTATCATTGGAGCTGCTGAGAGCTTCCTCTGTGCCTGGTAAAACCAATCAGTGAGCGGTGTTGAATATTGGCTCTTAAACCACTAGAAAGCTGAACATGCCTCTGTGAACACCGATGTTACAAATGAAAAACGCCGGGAATTCTCTCTTTTTCTCTTTTGGCCTGGAGCAGGTCACAAGGGCAGCCCGGCCCCTCCCTGTCTCGGCTGGGCCGGGTGGGCTCTCCGTGGGGCCGGCCCCCCATCGGCTGCCGGCAGGGCCAGGGGAGGCCGCGGGGCCCAGGCCAGGGCTGGAGCATCTGCTGTGACTGAGCCCTGCCCCACCGCCAGCCCCGGCTGAGCTGGGCCCTGCCGGGCCCCGGCAACGGCCCCGGCCCGGCCCGGCCAAGGTTCTGCTGCCGTCGGGAGGAGAAGTCATGGCCCTCCGGCCGTGCTGCTGCTGTGCTCTGGCCTGGCTGCTGAGATCCTGGCCCTGGCCCAGCGCAGCGCGGCCCGGCCCGGCCCAGCCCAGCCCATCCCATCCCATCCCAGCCCGGCCCATCCCAGCCCGGCCCGGCCCATCCCAACCCGGCCCGGCCCAGCCCGGCCCGACCCGACCCGGCCCGGCCCGGCCCGGCCCGGCCCAGCACGGCCCAGCCCAGCCCGGCCCATCCCGGCCCGGCCCATCCCGGCCCGGCCCAGTCACAGTTCTGCCAGCCTCAGGTGAGCACCTGCAGGCCCCGGGTGAGACACTGACTCTTTCAGTGCACAGATGAGACTTGCAAACCTTCAGTCCTCCCTCAGATGAGAGGAAAGGACAGAGTGAGAACATGTAGAAGAACAACACAAAGACACCAAGGTCAGTGAAGAAAGAGTCAAGTCCCAGATGGGAGGGATGAGGAGATGCCTTGATCTTAGGGCTGAAATCCTCTTGTAAAGCTATGGAGAAGGATGTAATTGATACATCAGACTCCTTTTCCCTGGGACTCATTGAAAAATATGGGGAGATGAACCGTTCAAATTGTAGATATGAGCAAAGGCCTCCAAGCTACAGTAACCTGTGGCATTCACATTTTCTGGAAAAATTCCCTCGCCCAGGATTTTTCTCCTGAGAAACTGAGAAGCCTCAGAGAAAAAGGAAAACAATAATTATCTGATTTGCTTCTCCTGTGTTTTGCTCCTTTGGAATGTGTTTGGAGATTGTTGACCCACAGGTGATTGATTCATTGGTTTCTGCTGTGAGTTGTTTTCACTCTTTGGCCAATCAGGGCCAAGCTGTGTTGGGACTCTGGAAAGAGTCATGAGTTTTCATTATTATCTTTTTAGCCTTCTCTAAGTATCTTTTCTGTATGCTTTAGTATAATTTAGTATAGCATTCTTTAATATAATACAATAGTAAGCAGATGTTAAAGTAGCTATGATCCTATGAGAAGCTTGAACAGAGAGACAGGGAAAGAAGAAGAAGACCTCTGTTCCTAGAGATGAAGATGATCTCAGAGATAGATAAAGAAAACCTTTGCTCTTGAACAGCTCATCCTAAAAATAGTACACCATAAACACAGCTGTGGGAAAAGCTGTGAAAAATGGGAAGGACTTCACCATCGCAGATTTTCTGGGTGGCTGCTGTTCATGGAAATTAAAAGCCACGAGAGAACTGTTTTCTTGTGGAGAAGTCTCCATAAATTGACAAGAGGGACTCCTCTACCTAAGTGAACTGAAGAAAGACTATTCTAGAAGTGATAAACTGAATTGTTTCTGTATGTTGTGAGTGGGAAATAAAAGGTTGTAGGGGGGAAGATAAGTGTTCTAATGGTTTTATTCTGATTCTTATTATTCTTTCTTTTAGTTACTGTTAATAAAGCTTTCTTTACACCCTTTTGAAGCTCTGAGTCTTCTCTGCCTTCCTCCTAATCCTACCTCACAGCAGGAAATAAGTATATTATAGTGGGTGCACTAGCATTTAGCCAGCACTAGACACATTACATTAATTGGTGTGTTGGTCAGGAAATCTCAAACTGGCAAACCAAAACCACTACACCAACTTTGCTAAAATGCCTTTTAGTTTGGAAACTGCTTATGAAACACACTTTTGAGATATGATACTTGTAATTAATGTATACCCATATAAATTCATAATTGAGCAAACTACAAGAAACTTCTGTTCCTCTTGTATCATAGTACTTAATTTTAAGTTCCCATTACAATCCCAGCAACAGTTGATTTTGGAGCTGCTGAGTTTTTCTGCAGAGAAAGTGCATCAGCAGACACCAGCATGCACCAGTGGAACTTCCCCACCAGTCAGCCAGGACTGCTCCCCACACTGGGAAAATTCAGGAGATTGCTCAGGTTACCTGTGCTGAGCCCTACCTTTTCTGTTTGACCGTGATGCCCTTCTGCTGCAAAGCCTTCTCATTGGCCATCTGCAGGAGCTGGATCTCCTTCCGAGAGAACAGGCGGATAGCAAAGGCTTTTTCCAGCAGCCTCTCCGGGGACACCGACTTGGCGATATCCCTCACAAAGGCTCGGATGTCCTGCTGGATGCTGTCAGACTCCATGGGCTGCCCAGCTCTGACTTTGTGAAAGAATTTCAGAAGAGCCAGCGCAACACGATAGAGAACTTTGTACCCCTCCACCAGGAAGACGTCAAAGATGCGCGCAACGTACACCATGGGGAGCTCTCCGAAGAGCCACCGCTGCCAGTCTGAGTACACCTCCAGCACGTCCTCGGACACTGCCACCATCAGCTTGTGGGCTGCCTGGCAGTACTTGTTCACCAGGTCCCCGAAGGTCATGCAGGAGGACTCAAAGGCCAGGAAGGTCTGGTCGATGAGCCGCTTGGATGGGTCATTGCAGGCCAGGATGCGACAGACCTGCTCGAAGCACTCGGCCTCGTCCTTGCTGTAGTGCAGGAGCAGCGCGGTCACCGAGGGCAGCGCCGGGCAGAACGAGATGTCCGGGAACTGATTGGCGACGCACAGGATGATCTTCCTGACGGCCCCGACGCCCTCCGCGTTCAGGCAGTACGTGGGGATCAGGCTGTCGTCCACGAACTCTGGCAGGGGGAGGGAGCTGCTGTTGCGTTTTCCAACGATCTTCCCCACGATGTCCCGGTACACGTTTGCATCTGGGGTCACTGTACGGCATGGGATGTTGCTGATGAGTTTGTGGTACACTTTGGCTCTCAGAGAGTGGTTTTTGGCCCAATAGCCCTGCCGGGCGAGCTGCTTGAGCTCATGTAAGTCTGTGCAGGTGAGCTCTTTTGTGTCCTGGCTCTGGGCACTCACATCCATTTTGTCCCAGTCCACAAAGCGGCTGTACTCATCCATGGCTCCAGGAGAAGCAAATCACATAAATCATGAAAACTGAGACTTTAGTAAGTCATCGATGGACTCTTGGATTTTTCTGCAAAAGGGAAGTAAAAAACCAGACATCTGAGTAACAGATAATGTCTTATTTTCTTTATGAACCCAGACCTGTGCATACTTGTTCCTGCAATGGCAAAACTGTTTTCTAAAGTAAAGAAAGTTAAAGATGCCTTTTTATTTTTAAGCCAAACTTTTCTTCCATTCTGTCAGTAACTCCTACTGCAGTAATTGATCAAAGGCCAGCCAAGACGCTGATCCTGAGGACATCTCTCCAAGAAATTAATTTCCCTAACTGAAAGTCCAAGCTGAGGCATGGACCTTTACATTAACATCCTACTTAAGTGAACAGAAGACTCCCATTGCAAAAAAAATATTGAAAAGTATGTTCAATTTGCAATCTCTCTTTCCAATTCTCTGGGGAAGTATAAAGTGAAACTTATACTAGAAGGATGCAGTCTCATAGGTAGTGTATGCTGTTCTCAGACAGTGTGGCCACTGAGGAGATACACGGTGCTCCTACTAACCACAGCCACGTCCTCTAAGTAATTTCTTTGTAATAGCACTTGTGTGACCACATAGTCACCGAGATTAGCTTGTTAATCTGGTACAATTTTCTTCTTCCATTGGATAAGATTTCTTCATGGAAAGAGTGGTCAGACATTGGAACAGGCTGCCCAGGGAGGTGGTGGAATCACTGTCCCTCAACAATGTTCAAGAAGCATCCCTGGAAGCATTCAAGAAATGATGGGATGTAACACGTAGTGCTCTGATCTAGTTGACAAGGTGGTGATTGGTCAAAGGTTGTACTCAATCTTGGAGGTCTTTTCCAACTTTAATGACAGTGTGCAGCTGTACAGTCAGCCAGATCATTGCTAGTGCCAGAAGAGAGACTTGTGCAGGACAAGAACTCTGCTTCCAGACTGCAGCACAGGGTCAAGTCATTTTCAAACACCTTCATTAAAGCACTTAGATTTCCTAAGTGCTGCTCTGGATGCTGGCCATGCCCTGTGACAGGGACACACAACAGCTCTCCCATTGGAGATGCCACAGAAACCTTTGTGACAGCACCAGGAGCTGAAACATCAGGTTCTGGCCTCTAGTGCCTTGTGCCAGGTTTACCTGATCTACCTGCTGGCTCCAGGTTCAAACACACCTGTGTCTCAGCAGAGAGCATGGCTGTCACCACTAAAGCCTATATCCAAACCAGCTTTAATCAGCCAGTGCAAAGCCAGAAGGGGATGCACAATAACCTCCACTATTGCAGCAGCTCTGCTGAGTGCTGGAACCTCTGCCCATGTGCCCTCAGTGTCCAACTGAAGCTGCAAACACGGCTGTGGAAGCCGCACACTCTGCAAAGGCAGACAATCCCTATAAAATCCAACAGGCCCATAAAACTGTTCTGTCCAATTAAGATGTTACATAGCAAGGTTAAAGCAATGAAAATATTTACTGAAAGGCCTCCAAAGAACTCTTAGCCATTCCAGTATTGATAGACTGAAAAACACATAGAACTTGACCTTTATTGGCATGGTCTTCCATTCTGGAGGCCTTTGAGCCTATAAGGGAACTTCTAATGCCCTGGAAGAATCTGCCACAGGCTTTGAGAATGCCTCACTGCTTAGGGTGAGACAAAAAGGTTTTTTCCCATGGTGCTCTGCAGCACTATCCTAATTTACCTCAGTTTTCTATAGGTCATTGCCCTCTGCCCTGCCCTTGAAATGCCCCTGACCCCATACTTAACCCAGGACACTGCATTGCTTCGTTGTCTTCTGTCCCTGGACTCCTCCAGCATGACCCTACAATAAGCCTTGCTGGAACTCTATACAGACACCTTTTCCATCTTTTTTTGCTGACCTATCTGTGGTGTGAGTGTGGACTGAGGAACTGTCTGTGCCTGCCTGAGCAGCTTTCTCAGAAGATGCTTTCAGGAAGGTAGCAGCAAACACCATCAATTTTCCATGCTGCTACATTCCGTAAATCAGGTGCTTTAAAATTATTTGAAGCTCTTAAGGAAGATACACCATCAAGATGAGATCTCATCCTCATAGCTGCACCTTTGGAAAAGAAATCAAACATTTTGCCTGAAGCAGCCATAGCAGCCAATCCAGACAGTTCTAGATTCTGAGTGAATGCTAACCAGGGTATTTTGGAATCACATGCTGAAAGTCCCAAATTTAACTCCTCTTTTAAAAGTTTGGCAGCAGCATGCAGGAGCCTTTCAGAGAACGCTTTTGGATGGCTCTTCTCTACCATATTTAATTCAGGGCTTTTTTATAAAAAGAAGACTGGTTTTAGATCATCATTCTTACAGTGTAAGAGCGATACAGAAATGCTCACCATTTCTTTTTGTTGCATTCTTCCACATCTAAAGCCAATTCTCAGGCTGTAATTAAAGGAGGCAACACATAGTCCTGACTCCTGTTCTGAAAGTGAGATATCTTACAGGGTTCAGCTGTGGGGTCTCCGTGAGAGCTCAGCATGTGTTTCCTGCAGATCCGGTAACAGCAGGACACCCGTCCATCGCAGAGCCAATGTCAGCTCCAGGGAAGTAAACATTTTTCAGTAATTCTCCACCTGGGAATCACAGAAACATTCCTTTTTAATTCAAATCCTAAAATAACGTCCTTTTGTAGAAGAGAAATTTAATCCTACTTTGCAGTGGCAAAAGCATGGGAAGATGAACCATTCTGTTCCTGGACATTTCAGCATAGAAACTATCCCTGCCTTGTGCTCGCTGGTGTCTCCAGCATGCTACCTTCTGCCATCATCCCTTGGGAGCTCCTTAGATTTGTATTAGGGAGGGTTAAGTAAAATGTTCATCATGCAAGACAACTTCTAAGACGCCCAGATTCATTTTGGCTTTTTCTTTTTTCCCCTGTAAACCTTCTTCTCCTGTCTTATTTCTTAAGATACACAGGCATACTTAGAGGCTGCATCAAACAGACATTTTTCACTCTAGCAATTATTGCCCATTCCAGGAACTAATGACTTTCATTAATGTGTGCTCTTGAAGCTCATTGAAATCAGTGGCAGTCAGACTGCCAGAAGTTTTAATTTGAGCTCACACTTTGATACATTTTTTGGCTGGGATAAATCTGTGGGGTCTGCAAGTAGGTCTGGCTGCTTATACTTTTCACAGGTCTAGATGTTGCAATAAAAAGTGACAGCAAAGCAATTGGGCATTGTCAGGGCTGCCAGAGCATGACCAGCTCTTAACTGTGCTTGCAAAACCAACAGAACTTGTGTGCTCCAGTGTAATGGTGCATAGCTCCTGATACCTTGCCAGCAGCTACTGTAAGCCAGCAGGCCTCAGACAGGGAGGATTTACTTGCCACAGAA
The DNA here is from genome assembly GCF_028551555.1 of Melozone crissalis. Classification (NCBI taxonomy): domain Eukaryota; kingdom Metazoa; phylum Chordata; class Aves; order Passeriformes; family Passerellidae; genus Melozone; species Melozone crissalis. The sequence continues at coordinate 602,589 of NW_026535790.1, forward strand.
GAGCCCAAGAAATCTCAGGAAAATTCCAGCCAGCCTTCAAGTCCTCCTCAACCCTTTCTGAATTGTCCTCCCCCTCTCCTGTGAGGCAAGTTCTCTCTCTTCTGGTAAAGGGCAATGTTTAACTTTGGGCTGCTGGGAAGAGGAGACAGAAGATGTCACCCTCAGCAGTCAAGAGCCAGTGAGTCAGGGCTGTCTCCTGCCCACCCCTCCCACCACAAGGAAATGAGCAGGCAGTACAGACTTGTATTTGGAGGGAGGCTGGAGTTTCAGTTAGGGGTAAAACTAGAGGATGGCTGTGTGAGAGTGCAGTTGTGCCACAAAGTCCCATACTCACCTGAATTACCTTGCTTACCTCTCATATAAAGGAAGGTAAGACAGGCAGAAGAGAAAAAACCATTTCAGAATAAAATGTAGATATACAGATATGGCTATAGGCAGGCAGAGACTCATTTACTGCCTCTTATTGCAGCAAACCACTTTCCCTCCTGCTTTAGAGAAGTCAACATCATGTTATGGTAAATGTCCCCTAACTGGAGACAGGGACAACAGGATGGGTGAGTGCCTGAACAGCACAGAACTGAAATGCACTCCAGTATGAGTCGGCATAGAATGATAAGGGCATTGGATAAAGTAGCAAAAAGAAAAAAAAAAAAAAAAAAGGCATTATTTGTAACAACCATAGAAACACAGAACATTCTGGGTTGGAAGGGACTTTAAAGCTCATCTCATTCCACCCCTTGCCATGGGCAGGGACACCTTCCACTATGCCAGGCTGCTTGCTTCAAGCCCTGTCCAACCCTTCCATGGATCCAGGGGCAGCTACAGCTTCTCTGAGCAGCCACAAAACTTTCAAGTTCTGTACTAAGAGTAAGCAGTCATTATCCTTTCTAATCAGACTGACTTTAAAAAAAAGCAGGAATTAACATAGAAGAACAGAACCAGGAGAAAGAGCTTTCTTCTTAGTACCTACCCTGCAACTGTAGATTGTTAAATGTATTAGTTTTTAACTGAGCTCTTCAGATAAGTGCAATATAAAAAAAAAAAAAAAGGCAATACCCAAGTGAGAAGTAGAACCAGAAAAATGCATACTGAGGATCTGCCAACAATGGCTGCAGCACAGGCAAAAGCTTTTTCAAGATTAAGTTTAAACTCTGAAGCAGGCAAGCAACCATTACAATTTAAACTCAAGCAAAGACCACAGCAACCTGCATGATTTTAAGTCAGTGACTGAATTTTCAGGAAATATTTAGCTTGCTATTCTAGCCACATTTTCCATTTCATTCCCTTAGCTCTCCCCATTGTCTTTTGGCTGCTTTCAGAAGACTGCTGAAAACTGTCTGAATGTGTATAAAACACACAGCAGTGAAGCCAAGTGTGACAGGGAAATTCCCATACTGTCTACAAAGAAAATTCTAAGGAAGTGTTTAAAAAATATCAGAAAAAAAAGATTTGAATTATTACTTACTTTCAGTATGGGGAATATAAGCTTACAATTTTACTAAAGATAACATGGCTGAGGGGAAGTTCAACAATTTTATTATTTAGAATAATTATCTTATTATTAAAGGGGTTTGTTTGTTTTTTCTTTACAAATGCAGGAACTAGCAAACTGAAATATCTGAACTAAAACGAACTCAGAGGGCAATTATTTCTTTCAAAGTGAGAGCACATAAAATACTCTACAATAATGACATATTCACAGTCTAAACTTCTTAGAAATAATTCCAACTTTGGCTGAAGCCTCCAATTACATTATTTGATATTGCTTTTAATAAACATAAGAGAGTGTCCTAAAAACCCAAGCAATGATTAATCAGGAGATCCTGGTTCCCCATTCCATTTAGGTATTCTTGCAACTTTGTATTCTGAAAGTCTGCTTACAGCTTAAAAGATTATTAAAACGCTTATTTTAACCCAGTGTAGTTGCTCTATAACAGGAACTACCAAATTTGAAAATTACATTTTTCATCTCATGCATGAGCACTTACACCACCTTGGATTTAGCTCTTTGCTAAGTACAGATACAGTTAGGTACTGACAACCAACATTTTGGCAGACATTTTTTTAAGGTTCTAATAGAAAGCCATTTTTCCTTTTTGCTGCCCTTCAAATCAAGAGTAACATAATCCTCCAGACCTGCTGCGTATCCTTTGGTGTTTATATTTCTGACCAGTGTTGTAGGCATGGAAAAGACTCAAATTTATTCTTTTTCATAATCTTGTGCAACTAATCCAAGCAGAAGGCACATGAAGAGATAATGAGAACTGCTTCCTCAAGACTGCTTGCTACTAGTCCTTTTTCCAGTAAGAGGAAATTAACCCCAAAGTCTGAGATGAATTCCATTCTTGAGGGGTACTCAATCACCTCTGAGATGTTTGCTTCATAAAGAGAAGTCTGACAGAAGCACAAAGCAACTCAGCAAGGTAGTAATAACTGCAGAACAAAAGCCAAGTGGCAGGCAGCTTTTCTCTCCTGCCCCAGTAATTCAGTGCATCCTGCAGCTTTCCCAATGCTGGACTTACAGCAGCACCCTTGACATCCCTGCTACATGGATTTGGGAACAAGACTGGACATCACTGTTCCCCCTGCACCCAAACACCTCCTGATCACAAGTACTGTACAGCACCAACAGTAACTTTGCCTCCCCTCCCTGGTGCAGATGTGTCACAGACATCTTTTCATAAAAATCCTTTCTTTAGGATTTTTCCCTCTTCTGGAAAGCTGAGGCCCCAGAAAGAGAATGTAAACAATGGTTGTCTGCTGCTGTGGAATGTAACAGGTGCACCTGTGATTGGCCCATGTGCCATGTTTACAATTAAGGGCCAATCAAAGACCAAGCTCTCTCTGGGACAGAATCAAAGAGAGCTCTCTTGTTTATTCATTCCTATTCTATTCTTAGCATAGCAAGCTTCTGAACTTTTCTCTCTATTCCTTTTAGTATAGTCTTAATGTATTATATATCATGAAATAATAAATCCAGCCTTCTGATCATGGAGTCAAGATTCTCGTCTGTCTCTTCACCCCTGAGGAACCCTTGCAAGCCCGGTAACACAGATGCGTTTCAAAGCTTGAATTAAACACTCCATTTAGCATCAGAAAGCCACCATCTCATGTCATGCAGTGTTTGGGAGCAGTGGCTGCATTGTGCAGTGATGATCCCTTCCAGCAGAGTACACAGAGCTCGATGGATTGCTTTAACGCGGTTAAATGCAGTTCGATCTCTCTGTGCCCTGGGCACTCTGCACTCACAGGCTGGGTGCCACGATACAATTCCTGACAATGTTCTATTACAAGTTTAGCAATAGTGTGATAGCAAATTATTAGATGCTTCCTGCTGGGTTTTTGATATGCTTTAAGGACAAAGTCCTCTCAATTTCCCAAGTAACTGATAAAGACCTGATATCACAGCACTCTACAGGGCAAATACTTTTAGGCATTTAGATGATTTCTCTTGGGATATCATCACTGTGTATGAAGCACAGTAACAGAGTTTGTCCTAGAATCCCATGTGTTCTTTCTTAGGAACATACTATCACCCTCTTAAACAATCTAAATTATCTGTAATTAATTTGTTGTGCACTTCATTAAAGTTCAGACGCACATTCAGACCCAGCAGCTCCTTGCTGCTGGGCAGGTAAGTGATAATAGCATATATTTAGGAGAATGTGTATGCCATAGAATGATGGAACAGTTTGGGTCAGAAGAGACCTGAAAGATCATCTCATTCCACCCCCTGCCATAGACAAGGCCACCTTTCACTATCCCAAGTTGCTCCAAGCCCCGTCCAACCTGGCCTTGGACACTTCCAGTGATGGGGCAGCCACAGCCTCTCCTGGGACTCTGTGCCAGGGCCTCGCCATCCTCTGAGGAAAGAATTTCTTCCTAACATCTAATTTATATACATCTCATAGCTGCAAGCACTTATAAAGCATCCCCTCCTTCCCATCTCTGGGTTGGGATGACACAAGCACTTCTGATGTCCAGTCCCTGTGGGTGCTGTGAGCAGTAAGATACCAAAAAGGCACACACAGAACCAAACAAGATAAAAGTCTGGGGAAAACCACAACATATTGTTGTTGAAAAAATGCAAGAGGAAAGAAATAGTTAATGGCTCCACAAAGGTTCAAAAAGGCTAAAGAGCAGAGCATTGTAAGAGGATACTGGAGGCAAACGTTATCAAAGCCATAGATCAGTAGCTTTCTCTCCTGCCTACACCATAAAAACACTCAAGGAACAAACAGCAAAATTAAAGAGAGGGTAATTCCTACCTTTTTTCCCCTCCAGATGAAAACTGCTCTTAACTGCAAAACTATCTTACATGATGCATTAAAAATGATCCATTATAAAAAAGATATCTGCCAAAGTAGTGCAAAAAGATCAATACAATTTTCTGACTACATAGTCTGAGTTTTCCTTTTGGTCCTCCCAAACTGTAAGGCTGAAAAAAATCCTTCATGTTGCGCTAATTATTTGTCTTCCCTCGGTTGCAAAATCGGAAATAACTCCAAACATGTATCCCCTCAAAGCAACCTCTGACTCTGAACATACAATCTTTGGTCTTATTATTTTAACTTTCCCATAACACTTGTATCTTTCTCTGTTTGGAAGTACAGTCAACTACACAGAACCAAAGACAGTGTTGACTGTCAGTGATAAACCTGATATGGCATCAAATCCATAAACAATAATACAAATCCTTTTTCCCTCTCTGTTGCAGTGGATGCTGTCAGTTTGACATCTACCACCTTGAGACTCTTTTCCACTACATTTACTGGCAGAAAAACATATTTAAATATCTGTTGATGATATGTTCTCCTCTCAGACACAGTGACTGCATTGGTTTCTGTCAAACACTGATTTATTCCTTTCCTCTTATCTAAACCAGAGGGTGCAGGAACATGTACTTTACAGGGACATGCAGCCATGTGTTATTTCTTTTACATTTAGAGTTTCTTCAGGTCCAGAACAGCAGTTCACAGCATGAATGGAAACACAGGTATATTTTTACAAGCAGAAGACACAATCTGAGATACCAGGAAAGGGCTTCCCTAGGAGAGATGTTTGCCAAGAAGCCTTTCCCAGTGCATGGCAATATATTGTATATACACACAATATAAAAAATACACATGTCATTTTTAAAAACTAATGCTCAGAATAATTTTCCCCACAATAATTATACTTATCAAAAATACACCCACACAGATGACTGCTGGACATTCTCTCTTGAGAAAGGTTCAAAATATGAATGGTGCCACTTAAAGTCTGTTAAGGAAACCAGCCAACATCCCAATTCCCCATATCATCTTTAAAACAGAACAAAAAGACAGTTTAGTCAAAAAAAATCAAGTATCTGTGTGGATACTTAGCCAGTTTAATTCTTCTGGAAAATTAACTGATAATACATGTTGATACTGTTTAAGACCTCCTCAGTGCAACAACACATGAACATATAAAGCCTTGAGGGGCAGTGCTGGAGAGCTCAAGGGGTACCTAAATTGGGAAAGGTGTGGATGCAGCTGTAACCCTGGTGTGACAGAGCACACAAATCCTTAACCATGCTGAGCATATGGAAACCACTACACACACTTCTTGTTTGTGTGGTAAGCAAATGGAGATGTACACTTCATTCCTGCCAACAGTTATCCCCACAACGTTTTTATTCCAGGGGAGATCTGTGCTCCCATAACTTCAGGCAGCAGCTAAAAACAGGGAAGGGAAACCTTATTAGCTCAGAGTATTTCATGATTGTATACATTAAGTATAAGGGCACAGCAGTTTTCTCTTGGAAAGCAAAAGCCAATTTACAGTAAGATGAGCCTATAAAAAAGAGTTAAAGCTGTCATTTTAGTCAAAATTTCATTTTCTTGCAGCCCTGCAAAACCCTACAGATTTTTTCCTTTCTTCTGACCTTGCTCAGAAGAAAAGCTTCAATAATTTGGTATGCCCTGTAATGGACTACCCTTTCCTGAAACCAAGTGTAGATTACCCTACGCAGGGGAGATATTCAGACACCTACTACACTTTGCAAGCAAAGGAGACCCTAAGCTCATCCAAAAGCTCCACTTTGGGGAACTGGAACAACACATTGCTTTATCTTGGTACTTATTTCTGTCATCTTTCTAAACTTATGCTCGATTAAAATAATAGCAACAAACACTTCTGTGTGGCAGCAAAGGTACAGAAACAGCACCTTGTAATGAAAAACTGATGAGTATGAAATCCCACACTAGTCCTGCGTTACTTTGATTGTGATTTCAAAATCACAACAGACAGGTTGCCAAGTTTATAATCTTACTATTAGTGTATACTATACTGCTAATCTTCTAGTCTTTCTGTGGAGAGAACTTTGGGTGACTGGCCCTGTCATAGAGTTCAGAATCCAGGGCACAGGTTTTACAGGAAGGTTTGCTGTTGAGGGTGCTCTGTACCCATGTGCTCGCTCTGAGGAAACTTGAAGGCATTTAACACACCTGACACACTGTTGGGGAAGATGAAACAGGAAAGCCTTATAAATGTGATTGTCTGGCAAAAGATTTTGAGACTATAGAAACTATAAGTGAGATTGAAATGAAAGCAAGCTTTGAGATCCCTCAGTTACTGAACAACTGGAAAACAATGGTGTGGCTGCCGAAGGTAATCCCCTTTTGATGGAACAACACCCTCTGCTTGCAGACAGGCCCAAGGGTCAGAGTAGAAGAAGGGGCTCAAAAAGCAGTTTATAGGGTTTAAAAAGTAACACAGTATGGTGATGTAATGATTCTTATAGGCTGTATGTAAATGCTATAGGATTTTTATCTTGTACTAGATTGGTTAGTGAGAATTAGAATATTCAACACAGAAGAAGATTTGTATTGTAATGGGAACCTCACTCTCTTACCCTCTCACCCTCTCCCCCCCTCTCTTCTCTCAGCCTGCTCTGAGCTGTGGCTGCAGCTCCCAGCAGGGCCCTGCCCCCAGGCCCTTTGCAATAAACCCCAAGTTCCTGACCTGGCTGCAGAGATCTCTGTCTCCATCCCACAAGGCACCTGCTCCTCTCTCCAGTGGCACTGCCCCGGCCAAGGGGCTCCAAGTCTCTCACCTGGAGGATACAGGCATACTGAAATGTAAACCAGGAACAGAGTCCTGTCTCCACATCCAGGTTAGAAAACAAACATTTTCTTTATAAAATGAAGATATTACAGAACAAAACTATTAAACAAAAAGAATCCCAAAAGTCCTCTGCCACTCAGACTGAAGTGCTTTTATTAACCCTTATCTTAGAACTTGTGACTGTACGGATCTTCTTATAACTTACTCCCTTCTGTTTGGTCTGTTTGTGAGGTGAAAAATAACCTGTAAAAACTAGACTGTTTTTTCAACAGTGCACTGGGCAGCACTGATATGCATCAGGTGCACCACTGACCTCCACAGCTTAAAAAAAAAATTATCTGCATGCATAGCTTCAACCTTCATTCCTGAAACTGTGCTGTAGAAAACAAGGTGACAAACACCCTCACCAAAGAGAACAGCTAAATAACCACATTATTAAAGTGCTTGCAGCATCAACAACTCATTTCAGTCTCTAAAATCACAAGCAGGATTACTACTTGGGGCAGCTGTGTCAGAAATACTTTTAGCCCCCCCTATTCTCTACAGGATGTACAAAGTCCACATTAAATAGGCAATCTCTGGAAAGTGTCTCTCCTCCAGGGACTAATAGGTACTTGCTGCACAGGTACATGATTTTGGAATTCCAGCTCTGCAGTGTTTGGATCACCAGTTTTGAAACAAACCCAACAAACCCAACTACACTCTGATGATATGCAGTGCACTATGGGGTTAGAACAGCTGATTTGCTGAGAGTTGGTATCTGGCCCTTGTCCTATTAGGTAGAAAAATTCAAACTAATCTGAATGTTATTTTTCTTTTCAAAATGTTGACAGCCAGCACAGCAGATTTGGCAATAGCAGTACGAGTTTTCTGAAACACAGGCACTACACTTGTACTTGTGGAAGATTTATTTCTCCTTTGTTTTCCCCATAAAAAATAACAAAACAATGAAGTGTTGAATTTTGGCAGCTACACCTGAGTTACACTTATTTGACAACATAATCAGGAGAGGAAGAAAGGATTTTACACTGACAGAGAGTAAGTTTAGATTAGATTTTCAGAAGAAATTCTTTCCTGTGAGGGTGGTAAGGCCCTGGCAGACACAGAGAAGCTGGAATCCCTGCTCCTGGATCCCTGGAAGTGTCCAAGGCCAGGCTGGACGGGGCTTGGAGCAACCTGGGACAGTGGAAGGCATCCCTGGACATGGCAGGGGGTGTAACAAGATGGGCCTTAAGGGCTGTTCCAAGGCAAAGCACTCTGTGGTTCTGTGGTGATGTAGCTGCCTGCACCTCAAGCATCATTCAGCACACTCCTTAACACAGACATTGGCAGTCACCCAGATTTCTCCTGAGTCTCCTTCACAAGACACTGGGAATCAACAGCTCATGGTCTTTTGCAACATTTCTGAAAGTTCAGGCAATTGTTCTCTAACTGCAGAAGTTTAAGCAGGAGGAGAAACAATGAGTTCTGTTAAAGCCTAAGAGTATGAACACCGCAGATACAAGCACTTCCATTAACACCAGGGATTTTAAAACATTTGAGAACAGAACAGGACCTCACCAGCACATATCCCCACCAATACATGTGGACTCCAAGCCAGTCAATCATTAATTATAGTGCAATAAGATCTACTTTTGTATCAGGTGACTGGTCAAGTACCAAAGCAGGAAATAGCTCAAGAACACCATTTCTGCAACAAAACCTACTGCACCTCCATTCAATTGTGTCAGACTTTTGCAAATAAACCTGAAAATAAAGGCATCCCCAAACAAATTTGAGAAAAATTGTAGTTCTTTAGTCTTGATTCAAGGCTGTACAGACAGAATAAAAGGAGCTACTTTTCCTTCAGACCAGTAACACAGTTTATCAATTCTGAGTGGTAACACAGACTCATCTGTGCCTGAGCATGCAGCCACACAGCCCAGCAGCAGCAGTTCCAGCTGCCTCTCCAACCTGACAGGGAAGGCAGGGGGAGTTCTGCAGAGCCAGAAGAACAGCAAGGACCCAAGCTATGGCATGTTACCAATAACTGCTGTCACTGCCTGTATGTCTCTTCAGCACTAAAGCAAAGGCACAACCTAAACAAATGCCAGACAGTGCATACAACACAAGCCAACAATAATGCCTAAACAATGCAATATCAGACTGCAATAACCGTGGTGTTGGAGGTGGTGAGACACCCATGCAGGATGTACTGCTTTGCTTGCCTTAAATACACGGACAGTTATTTTAGTACAGGGATAGCTTCTTTTCCCATTTTTCTTTACAGTCCAAATAACAGGGGGATCAGAGGATGGAGGCCCTTAAAGATTTCCGATTAGCAGAACAAATAAGCAAATACAACCAAAGGGAGAAAACAAAGATCACAAAAATAAGGAGTGAGCTGGGAAGAGCAGAGGTACTTAAATATGTGATGGATCCACAAACAGCCTGCTAGAAACATTTACTTGGCAGCACTTAATCATTAACAACAAAAACCCCCAAAAGCCCCAAACAAACAAACAAACCCCACAGAAACAAAGAACAAAACAAAAACCACAAAACCCCCACCACCACTACCAAAAAATCTCAAACAAAACAAAACAACAACCCTCTCAAAACAAACAAACAACAAATAAACCAACCCAAAAAAAAACCAGGGAGAAAGCTGTTTTTCTTTGAGTTAAAATTTCTGGCCATGGGAACACCTGCAAACTTTCAAATATTAATGACACAAAAGACTTTCAGTACAAGGATTCCCAACAGCTAATTATTGTTCAATACTATCCACAGCTGTTTTGAAAAATACAAAGGATATAAGTATCAGGTATTGCTTGGAAGGAACAAAAAGTTACTATAAAATGTTGCTGGAATCCTTGAACTACAGTTATCATTGTTGTTCTTGAGTAACCACCTCGGAGAAGTCTTTTGCAACAGTCTAACAGCTAGTGATAACAGAGAGAAGGAAATTCCAACACCAGGGAATTCCCTGTTCTGGTAATACAGTGCCCTAGATATGATCCATGTTATTTCTATGCTCTGGGTACTCCTGTATGCTCTGAAAATCCTACTGGGATTTCCTCTAAGCCAGAAAAGCTTTCAGATGCTCCAGCTTCTTGTAGGAATTGGATATAAAAACACAAGGATTGAGATAATACAGTTAAAGGAGAAGGTCTCACTGTCCTCTCCTCACAAGCACCTGAGACGTGTCCTCCCTCCTGCTGCCCTGGGACCAGAATCAGCATCAGCTGCATCCACCCGGCCATTGCTCGCTTGCTCACAGGCCCAGAGAGGCTGGGGAGCATTTTGGCAGGTCCCAGCCAGCGCTCTAAATTTGGTGTTTGGTGGCTAACAGTGTGCCAGCCCAAATATTCCAGCAGCAATTTTCACTGAAGGATCGGCCGGAAAGACTAAGGTGAAAACAAACTCTCAACAAAATTCTACTTTCATTATAGAAATTTCAAAAACATTGAAGGCGGAGGCTGCAGAAGACAAGAGCTAGGCTTAGCGAGCTCTCCCTGCCGAGACTGCCCCGCTGCGGGGTGGGCTGGCAGCCTAGGCGTAAACTCTGCGCGCCGGGGGAGCCCCACCAGCGGGCAGAGGATCCTCAGGCACTGCCCGGCACCTGGGGCTCGCACAAGCCATTCGAACATCTTCCAGCCCCTCCACGCACCGAGCCAGCCCCAGGCGCAGCCCAGAGCCCCCAGCGCCCGGTCACCGACAGCCCCGGAGGTTCCGCCCTGGGTTCCGGAGCCCACGCCCAGACACAGCGGCCGGGCCGCGCCCGAGCCTCCCCCGCAGCTGCTGCTTGGTCTAGAGCACAGCCAGCGACCCGCGGCCCGGACACGGGGGCCTGACGAAGGCCAGTCTCGGAACCGGCCCCCTCCGGCTCCCTCCCGGCCCCTCGCTGGAGGATGCTGCCGCTATGCTACCGCCCGACACCGAGCTCCATGCCCCCTCGGTCGACTCCCGGAGCCGCGCTCGCCCTCACCGCTCTCCGCCGCTCCGGGCCGCGTCCGGCGGGACCGGGGGCGCGAGCGGCCCCGCGCCTGCGCAGAGGGCGCGGCAGCGGTGGGACGGGCGCGCGCACGCGGTCCAGCCGGGCCGGGGCAGGCGGGAGCGCGCGGAGCGTCTGCGGCCCTGGGGCCAAGCGGCGCTGTGGGGAGGGGCGGTGAGGGGTAGTGAGGAGTAGTGGGGACAGTGACGGGCTGTGAGGGGTGGTGGGGAGTAGTGAGGAGTAGTGGGGACAGTGACGGGCTGTGAGGGGTGGTGGGGGCTGTGAGGGACTGTGAGGGACTGTGACGGACTGTGACGGACTGTGAGGGGTGGTGGGGGCTGTGAGGGGCTGTGAGGGGTGGTGGGGGCTGTGAAGGGCTGTGAGGGGCTATGACGGACTGTGAGGGGCGGTGGGGGCCGTGGAAGGCTGATGGGAGCTGTGACGGACTGTGAGGGGCTGTGAGGGGTTGTGGGGGCCGTGAGGGGCTGACAGAGGGGTGGTGAGGGTGGCTGTGAGGGGCGATGGGAGCTTTGGAGGAACAGGAGGCTGTGAGGGGTCACAGGGAAGGACTGTGAGGGGAGTGCAGGCCAAAATTTAGGGAGTGTTAGGGGTGACGGGGACTGTGAGGAGTGATGGGGGGCAATGTGGGGCAGACACGGTGGTTGTGGCAGTGTTGTGATATGAGTGTAGAAATTTGGTGGAAAAGAAACCCCTTGTTAGCCAGCTGGTTATTAGTGATCAGAGAGGGTGAGGGTAGCTGGGCTTAAGCTCTTATTATAACTTGTTTGGTGCTATAAGTGGTTGCGTTCAATAGGAACTTCCATGAGCACAGGTTCTCAAACAGGGCATGTTCAACACTGAGTCTGGTAATGTTCAATAAGAACTTTCACCATCACAGATTCATGAATGGTGTGGTTTATTGAAGCAGCAGAAATGCAAGGGGGAATGGAAAGGGAGAATAACTGTAAGGTATTCTAATAAAGTATGCTTTAATTAGATTTTCAGAAGAAATTCTTTACTTAGAGGATGGTGAAGCCATGGCACAGCGTGCCCAGAGCAGCTGTGACTGCCCCTGGATCCCTGGCAGTGCCCAAGGCCAGGCTGGACAGGGCTTGGAGCAAGCTGGGACAGTGGAAGGTGTCCCTGCCCATGGCAGGGGATGGGACTGGATGAGCTCTAAAATCCCTTCCAACCCAAACCATTGTAAGATTCTATGAAATAATAGATTTGGAATTGCCCTAGATGGATGCACTAGCTGTGATAGAGTTCTAACAGTAGCAGTAGTATAGTGTTAGCTCAGGTAATAATAATCATAATCATTTTATGTAGAAGCTTACAATGAATGCTTGGGAGGAGGGAGAGGAGACTAGTAGCCCATCATCTGTTTCTGAGGTCCTTTTGGGTCTTCCTCCTAACTAGGTGAAATTTTTACCCTCCTTATATACACCCCAATCTTATCCCCCTCCTCCTTCTTCTCATATAGCCTGATCTAAGCAGAGAGCAATGTAATACTGTAATATATGTGAGATTAAGGTACTTAATGAAGGTAATTAGCATATGCAGGGTTTGTTGGTTTTTTTTTTTTTTTGTGGTTTTTGGTTTTTGTTTTTTTTTTTTGTTATGGTGTCCTTCGAAGTTCTGGTCATACAACTTTGTTCTCATTTGCTTCATTCTTCAGAGCGAGAGCAGGATCATTGCATCTCCACAGGACCTGCTCCTTCAGGGCCTTTCGCATTCACTGTAGGTATTGAGCCTCAGCCCTTGCTTGGCTCCTTGGTCATTATACTACAGAGAGCAGGGCTGTGTGAGGAGAACTTGGGCTGTGCTTCTGCCCTGGGGCCTGGGAAAGCTCAGCACAGATGTTAGAAACAATTGCTGCCTTAGGAAAGCTTTAAAATCTGACTATTGTGTTCAGTAACAATATGTTTTTGCAAAGCCTACAATGGCCAGGACAGAAATTGGTTCGTTTTAAGGATGAAGGATTTCCATAGTGTTTATTTGACTTGGCTTGGCAGCAATGCTCTGTTTACGACTGGATAAATAACTGCCACATTAAAGATTATTAACTAGCTATGCTTCAGTGGCCAATAAAGCACTAATCTTTTATATGGTGTTGTATATGTACACAGCTTGGTATGGCTGGATCTTGCCAAAGAGATAACAAATTCCTTACCTGGAAGTTTTACAATCTAAAGGAAACCACAAAGGACCACAAAGAAAGTACTAAACATGATAATGAAACATAAAATACACAGAGGACTTGGAGCCATTTGCAGCTGCATTTTAAGGGTCTTAAGAGAGTGTTTTATATTTACCTTAAAGCTCCTGAGCAGAGAGGCAAGATAAAATCCTAGGTTTGGGTTGGAAGGGACCTCAAAGCCCAGCCAGTCCCACCCTGTGCCGTGGGCAGGGACAGCTTCCATTAAACCAGATTGCTCCAAGCCCTGTCCAACCTGCTCTTGAACACTCCCAGGGATGGAGCAGCCACAGCCTCTCTGGGCAACCTGTGCCAGGGCCTCATCACCCTCACTGAGTAAACCTTCTCCTAATAGCTGGTCTGAATCTCCCTTCTTTCAGTTTAAAACCATCCCCCCTTTTCCTGTCACTCCAGGCCCCTCTGAAAAGCCTGTCCTCACCTTTCTTGCAGACCCCTGTTAAGTCCTGAAGACAGACACAGCAGCCACTATGCTGTGCCAATTGGTCAGTGGGGTCTTGGGCTGTGCTGTGCCCCTGCCTCTGCTGGTGGCCAGGCAGGGCAGTCCTGAGCCCCAAACTGGGGGAAGCAGTAAGCAGTCCTTGCAATGGGCTTCATTTAAGGCTTCCTTGTGCCTGGCTAATCTGCGGACAGCAATGGACTCGTGTCATGGAGCATGACAGCCACTTCCAGAAGCTGTGATGAGAAATCGTTTGTTTATCCAAATATAAATTGGAATAAAATACCTTATTTTATATTCACTTGTGTTTAATTCTGCGGGGCCCTAAAGGACATTCCACACATGTAAAGCATTATGTTCCTTGTGCTAAATGAAGCTGAGCTAGCAAGGAAAGCAGGTTTAAAAGAGGATGAAAGTAGATGGAGAGGTGTGAGGGCAGAGATAAGTGTGGGCAGTATTTTGTAGGAGGATGGAAAACTTTCATCTGTCTTCAGTATTTATAGATCTTTTCACTGTAATGTGTGAGATGTATTTTGCATACTTGGGCTCATGGTGCCCCTCTGAGGTAAAGCAGCACTGCTGTTCTCACCTCCCTCCCAGGAAACTGCAGCAGAGACAATGTGTCACATGGGGAAAAGGAAGCTGGGGATTGACAGGCTTTGGAAAAGCAGGAGCAGGCACAGGGAGAGGGACCAGACTCACAGAGTTTCTCTCCTGAAACATGAACCATTATTGGAGCTGAACATGCTGTTTAGCCAGACAGCTGTTCTCAGTGTTCTGAAAGTAGGAAGGCTCTCTCCGAACTTCTGTCCTCATGCTCAGTGGTGCCTTGTTGAGAGATAATTTAGGAGTATAATGGTGACTAAAGCCTCTGCATTGCCTGGTGTTTTTACCTAATTCTGGTACTCTGGGTGCAGTAGGGGGATAGAGTTCAAGGAGGCAGAGATAAGATAAAGGCACAGAGATAAGATCAATGTGGGGAAATCTTTCAGGAGAGGGTCCTGTGTGAATGCATGATAAAAGGAGACAGCAGTCTGTGGATTTATGGTGAAAATGGCAGATGATACAGTAGAATGGATGTGAAACTTTGGAGCCTGCGTGGCTGTATGAGTAATCTCCACCAACCTGTGTTCAGGCTGTTGGACTGTCTGTGGCTGTGAGAGGGTGAAGGCCTTGCTTGAGTAGCTGGCTGATGTCTGGTGGAAAACATGTTTGAATGCATCCACTCCTCTTCCTGGAGGAAGATGTTCATTGCTGGCAGCTTTACAGAAGCCAGGGAAAGCCAAGGCTCTCTAAGTCCTAAACCCTGCAGTCGTTCAAATAAAGAGAAAGACCTGGCTAGCCCCTGGGCATGGAGGGCAGTGAGTCTATGGAGGCTTTTGATGGATGAAAGAAGGATCTTTGTTTATATCTAACTACTTCCCAGAGGTTTGAAACACTTTCACATAGCGTGAAATAAAGTAGTTCTGCAAGTGCAGTGTTGGGTGAAGCCTGTGACCTTTGTGCTTGTGCCTTGATGGTGGCTTCTCTCTCTGTTCTCTGAAGAACAAGTGAGCTCACACTGAACCATTCCTTTATGTGGGAATGCTATTCCCCCTGAACATACATTTTCCAGAACCTACAGCAACAGAAATTTCTCTGCTACGTACAGTTGTATATCTCACATTTTCTTATTAAACCAGGTTGGAGCTACAGACTAGGCACGGGATGCAATGGACGCCTTTTGACAGAGGCAGTGGAGGGACTGGAAAGCTGGATTGGGAAATATGAAAGCAAGAAAAGAAAAGCAAGTGAGGAATGGCTAAGCAGATGAAATTATCCATCTCATGAGACCTATCCTCGTGTGTGTCCAACAGCCTTGGAGAGGAGATTTGCACTGGTAAGGTGGGCAGAGGAGCAGCTGGAGAATCATCAGAGAATGCCAGGAGGAACAGAAGGGTCTTAGGCCCAAACCTAAGCTGGGCTAGTAAGACAGTGGCTTTGCTGGTCCCGCAGCAATGGGATTTGCCCTGGGTTGCTTGCATGGGAAGCTGATAAGCCTCGGCAAAGTCTGACCTCCTGTGGGTAAAACTGGGAATTACTATGGGATAATTAAGCAAATCTTTTTCCTATCACCTGCCAGCATCTTAATGAGAGATTTGCTCAGTGGTGTGGATCACTTCTCTTCCACTTCCAGCAGTCAGATGTGGTTCTTCCCCTCTAGATGAGCTGCTGATGTTACTCCTGGCAATGAAGGCGAGGCCGATGGTCCCAAAACTGGGAGAGTGCTGGTGGATTTTTTAATGACACAAAAGGAATGTGGTCACGAAGGCAGCCAAGCATTTCCCTGTCACTGCAACAAGAACTCCGTGGACACTGTGTTTTCCATTTGGTTGGATGGGTTGCAGCCAGCTTTCCCTGTTTCTTTGTCCCTTCCCCACATATGGCAGCTCCTGCCTTTTAGGGGTGACATTAGTCACATTGTACCATGAAAGGTCATCTTCTGGCACTGGGCGATCCTCTTGGTGTGGAGAGGGGATTTGTGAGAAAGGAATTAGCAGTTTCCCTTTAGGATTACTTTAATCCCCCTCCTCCATGAGGAGGCTGCAGGGATGTGTAGTACATTCCCAGCATATTACACCAGGTATTCCAGAATGGGATGTTGCTTGTTAGGATCCAGCTTTGGCTGCAGGTGCTGCTGTGGTGTTCCACACCTGCAAGGATCCAGTCCACAGAGATTCTTCTGGCTATTGGGCACCTTCAGAGCACTCTTACCCACTCCTGACTCTGGAGGACGAGAGTTCATTGCAGAAGGATATTGCACATGACAGTTTTCCTCCCCCTGTATGATGCCTGCCTGATGACCTGTGGGATCTTAGGGAATGACTCATAATCCAAGGGCTTTTCCTGGGAAAGTGGCTCTGAAGGAGTTTGATTTATTCCAAGTGCAGGTGTATCTTATAAGCACCACGGACTGTTGGTCAGTCACATGCTACAGACATGGATAGATAACTAAACATTACTTAATTTATGCCCTGCACTGTCTGTGATGTTGGCTTGATCCTTTCTTTCCCCTGCACTCTGCCCCACCAGCTCAAACACAGCACTGCCTTTTTGCAGGAGGCTCATTGCCTTTCATCAGGCAAAGCAGGAACTTTTTTTTGGAACTGGCACCCTCATGGTATTGTGCTTCTGTCTGGGCTGCTGGCTCTGGGTCTTCAGGGTCTCTGGTGCATTTACCTCATAGTGTGATTGAGCAGCAGCAGTGAGGGACCTGCAGAGCTCACAGCCAAGGTGGCTGGACAAGTAAGTTCAAAACCAGGCTGTGATCCCATGGATCTGCTTTTTAGTGACCTGAGAATAGGCTGAAACTCCCTGGGTGAAGGATTAGAGTATAGTGCCCAGATAGCCTCTGCCTGGAGAGGGATCCTGTCTGTCCCAGCCAAACAGCCAGGGCAGGCTTAGCTCTCAAGGGGGCTTTACACCAAAATCCATGGCACTGGGTGCTCTCAGACCTGCCTGTGTTCTCCTCTAAGGCAAAGCAGAACCTTCAATTAGTGTTTCCAGAAGGTGTGAAATAGAGCTGGAGGAAAAGCAGGCTTGGTGGTGCTCTGGCCCAGGCCTGGTCCTTGCAGCCTTCGTACCTGTGCTGGAGCATGAATTGCTACTCTGTGCTGGTGCCCCTCACCCCTCTGCAACTCTGTTTTCATTAGTGTGTGCTCTTTGGTTAAGGACCCTTCTCACTTCCAGCTGAACAAACACTTTCCATCGCGTGTAAAATCCAGCTTGGTGCTAATAGGCGTCTCCCCCACCTTCCTCCCTCCCCTTTACCACCTTTTCTGCAGTTGGCAGGACAAAAAAGTGTCGCTATTACCTGACTTATTATCAGCACGGGACTGTAATTTATGACATATGCTTGGTAGAGTGCCATGCTGAAAACATTTATGGCCCTCTTTGAGTCTTGCGGGGTGGTGGGGAGGGCAATGGCTGTGGAGGGGAAGCCAGTTGTTCCACCCATGCAAAATACAGCACAGTCCAAAAGCTTCCTCTGCCTTCTGACAGCAGCACTGTGGGCAGTAGGCTCAGCACCCTGCTCTGATGTCAGTGGGTTGAGACACCAGTGCCCAGAACAGATGCAAGATTTTTCTCTCCTTAGGAAACACACAGTTTCTCCCTTGGGAAATTTATTGAATTCCCTATCTTTATTGCTTTTAGTCCTGTACAAACTTACCCCTCAGGCAGGATCTCAGAACCTGCCTTCCTTGTGTTCTTCATACAAGTGTCACCTGTTCTTTTCTCCCCTGGCTACAAGTCCGTGTTCTCTCTTGGGAGGGTCTGCAGCAGCTGCCCTATCTGCAGCAGGTCAAGCACAGGAGCTGTGAAAGGCAGGCATTACAGCAGCACAGCTGCCCTCCAGCAACCAGATTCACGCTCTGTCTGAAGGAAACAACCTGATCATTTGGTTCTCCATGTCTGGATTTGAGCTGAAAGTGTGGTGTGGAGAGAAGGGGGCAAAGGAATTGTCATTGCTGTAGGTGGGCAAGATTTGAATAGCAATATAAAGGGCAAGGGAAAGTCGTGGCAGCAGTGACTTTTTTCAGTGACTGAAGAGAGACTTAAGAGAAATGAGACTTTATATCCCACTCTTGAGATGAGTGATATCAAAATTTGGCATGGGAAAGAGTTTTTTACACTGGGCTATTTGCTGATAACTGAAAAGTTAATGTTGACTGTTGGGCTCCTCTCAGGAAAACACCATTGCTCATATTTCAGAGGTATTTGGAGCTTGGCTGTCTGGTCTGTCCACTTGTTGTGTTTCAAAGGATGGGAGTAGAGATCATCCAAAACATTTCCCAGTTTCAGGAGCACACTTTCCCTGAAGCTGCTCAGTTAGAAGGAACATTTGCTTGGCCTGCAGTGAGGCGGGCTCTCTGTACACTGTGGGGAAGGATCACATGGCAGTTTGTCCTCTTTCTTTGGTTCAGGCTTTGCCAGCTTCTGGGTGAGAAGTAGGTCTCTGCAGCCCTCTGCTTCAAAAGTGCCATGTGTGCATTCAGGTAAAGGAGACGTTCTGGCTGGGCTCAAGTCCTGGATGCTCTCTGCTGCTTGCTGTTTGAAGGTTTGCAAGATAAAGCCTTGAGAGCTGGGTGACATAAGATGTGTGAAGCCCACAATGCCAAGCTAATGCTGCTTCCAGAGTCATCATCTCTAGCTGCTGTTATTTCTGGATGTCTTGTCCAAAGGGTCTCAAGGCTGAAGGTTTGGTCTGGGAGAATGCCTTGAGCTGGAGTTGCTTCATTCCTACTGTGGTTGGACAGAATGTGTGTTTTGGATGGCATTTATTTCCCCAAACAGCAGCTATGTAGAAGTTTGCCATCTGGTGTAATTTTGTCCTCTGAGTTCCATCTGTCCTGTGCAGTGGGGAGAGACTGAAGCCTCCCGTGAGTGAATCAGCTCATTTTGTCTTAAGCACTATTAGGTGGAGCAGGTTGCTCTGGAGCTGGTTCTGCTTTTTCTCACTGGAGCTTAGATATTTAGGTGCCAAACTGGGTGCTAAAATCAGAGATGAAAACCCTCACTTTCACTTTTTGTGTGAGGGAGGGCTGGTGAGAAGCTCACATTGTCTATGGGGTCTGAGCCACCTTTAAGTCTTGTTCTGTTGACTGAGTCCCATAACAGACACCCCATAACCAGGTCAAATCTCTGCCTAGAGCCGAGAAAGAGCCCCCCTTTCTCAGATGGTGAGAAGCAGATGGATGATGCTGGATCCTGCTGAAAATGGGGAAGAACCACACTTGAAAGGTTTCTCAGTGTCCTGCAGAGTGAAAGCAGTTTAGCTGACAATAAACCTCTGCTGGGTGCAAGATTATTCAATGGGGAAAGGTGGGGGGAAATGGCAAAAAATGGCAACCTGTCTTAAGAGAGTTCACTGTATATGCACCTGATAAAAATCATAACTTGGGATTGGCTTTCTTCTCTGCTTTCTTGGCTTTTGGCATGCGTAGCCAAGCTCTGGCAGGCAGGGCAAATTTCCTTCTCCCTAGGGTAATTAAAAAAGACCATTTCCCCATTTAAAGAGTGGGAGGGAGGTGAGGATGGAAAGGGGAGCTGAGCCAGGCAGTGGGCAGGCCCTGCCCACACTGCTGCATGAGTTAGCAGAGCCATGGCTCTCCCACCCCCACCACTTTTCATGGCGTTAGGCACGTGGGATTGAGGGGGGCTGGATGGGTATGAAAGCAAACACACATCTGGAAGTTCCTCCAGTTAATTGGGCAATTATTCATACCATTCTTGCTGGAAGCAGCCTGCTACTGCTGAGCCAAAACCAACAACAACAGACTGTGGGCATACTTCATCCCTGCTTGGAGCGGGAGGCTCGTGTGGCAAGGTGGGGCTGCAGAGGGCAGGTTAAGCAGTGAGCCCACTGCTCCTGGGCTGCTCTGCTTGGCTATAGAGGTGTGTGGGGAAGCCCTGGAGACCCTGATGTGGTGAGATGCTTTCTAAGCACTTGCTTCACAGTGCATGTGGGCCCCAGGTGGGGAGGGGGAAGCTGCTGCTCTGGAGCAGCATAAGAACCCAAGTCAACCTGTGTTGGGTTTTATTAGGAGCTTGGCAGACTGTGGTGTTGGTGAAGGTAGTCCAGGCCTAGCTATGCTCTGTAGCACTTTACTCCTCATAAATAATGGATTCACTGCCATTTCTGCCCAGCTCCCACCTGAGTGAGGCTCTGGCAGCTCATGTTCACCTTTTCCATCCCTCCTCCTTTACCTTTCTCACATCCTTGGTTCCTTCTTAGTCTGACAGCAGTGTCTCTGGATGTCCCCATTCCCTGCCTATTTTCTGGCACAGATGCTGTGTAGGTGAAGTTCTGAGGGAATGCAGAGCTAGATGGCCTTGTTCATTCCCCAGGATTTGCCTGTGGGATGGAAGCTGGGAGTGACCACCTCAGTCTGAGTGGCTTTCCCTATGACAGAGTTGACAGACCTCAGCAGATCCTCAGGGAAATGATGTTCAGGAGTACCCTGACGCCATCTGCCTTGAAGAGTTGTCTCTCCTCCTTCTCATCTCTATATCTGGTGGGATCACTTCTGAGGCTGAATTCTCTGGGATTGCATATCAGTGTGACAGACCAGATCTTGAAAGCGTTTCCCTGGAACTGTTGCTGACTGCTCTTTGAGGGCTTTGCCATTCCCTCCCTGCTGCCAAAGCCCACAGGAAGCCTTCCCCTTCCAGCAGAATCTCTTGATTGATAAAAACAATCCCCTTCTCTCAAACCGTGCCTGCTGCACAAGCTGGGGGTGCTGCATTTGGCCCATCTGCTTCCCACTTTGCCTGAGAGCACATCTCTGGCACTGGGAGTCTTTGTGGCAGCCTCAGAAGTGCACGCTGTGCTGGGCTCCACCAGCATAATTGGAGCCAGCTCCAGCCAAGCCCAGCTGGGATGTGAAAGGAGAAGAATTCCCGTGGTTCCTTCTTCCTTGTCTTTTTCCCTCTGCCACGAGATGGGTCTTCTCTAAAGAAGAAATTTATTGCCATTAACTCAAGATCTTCCTTAGGATAACATAAATCAGACAGACAGTTTGGCTCCAGGACGAACGTGCAAACGTAAGCAAGGCTGGAGTGGGTCACGCCATGGAGCCGTTGAGTACAGCGTTTTCTCCACAGCATCACTGGAGTAAGTGCTGTAGGAAAAGGCTGGAAACAATGCATGCATGGCATGTGCTATCTTGCCTCTTCTCTGATGGTCCATGGATGTGGTGAAATGTTTATCTAGTGGGTGATCAGCAAATATTTTGTATATTTGTTTGTCCATTTTTGAAGTGTCTTAGATGGTGCTAACTCAGAAAGGCTTGGGGATGTAAAGTTCTCTGCATGAGCTTTAGTAGTGGTCTACAAAAGTACTGTGAGGACATCTGAGCATCAAAAAACACTGTAGAGAGGGGAGCATGATTCCCAGTTTTACAGGAGGGAGTGAAGAATTTAAATGACTTATCCAAAATATCAGTGGGAATCCTTAACAGAGTGTGGTGTTGAAACCAGATTCTCAGACTCCTGTGACTGTTCAGCTTTCCTCTTTGATAATCACCCACACAGAGATCTAAGTTAGGATTGGAACTTACCCTCGAGCTAATGCAGAAATAAACCTAACTGAAGGGAAAGCCTTCCTTACTGTCCAGCTGGATGACTGTACTGTAGAAGGAAGACATTGCCAGGTGAGAGAGGCCAACCAACAAAACCTGCTTTGTCAAGGATTAGGAAATGGAAACATTGCTGAGGGTCCAGCTGAGGAAATACGATTCTGAAGGTGCTCAGAAAATCAAGATTTGTGGTGGAAAACCGTTTCAGGGAACAGGAGAGAGTTAGGGACAGGATCTGCTGTTCAGCCAGAAGGGAGAGGGTAGAGCCGCCAGCCATGTGAAAGGGATAGGAAAGGTAGGAGGGTATGTGGAGCTGGGCACTGAAATGGAGCAGCTGAGATACAAGCACCAAGGGACAGTTCTCGCTCTCACTGAAGGGAATGGACTGACTCCCATTGACGTCAATGAGGGCTGAACTGGGACCCTTGCGAGAAATATATTGAACACAGACAAATCCAGCAAAGTCAAAACAGATGATGCAGGCTGCTTAATACAGTCACAGGGAGCTGATTGCGAAATCTCCTAACAAGGCAGTTCTGTCAAGCAGCCATCCAAGCCCAGTAGGCTCCGGCCTAGGAGAGGAACATGGGAGGCAGTGGTCCTGGAGAAGGCATACCTAAGATGGAAAGCTGAAATGGCGTGGTTGCGTCCTCACCGTGCTTCAGCATATCCCCACTTGCCACCTTGTTTGTGTGACCTTCTCAGCTATCTTACTGTATTCCAGGTGCTTTTTCCTGAGCTTCCCCTGTCCCACCAATGAAGCTGTTCTGAAGCTGGAGATGTGGACAGACTGGACAAGTTGTCAGAGAATACACTGCTGTACCTCAGCTGGCAGTGGGTGGCAGCTGAGTGTGCACACGCCTAATCCATGGCACATGCAAGTCAGTTCAACTTAGCCAACGTGACAGAACCGCACTAAGCTGGCTGAAGTGACCTTATTTGCACGGACTAAGCAAATGCACATGGACTGTAACGCTGACACGCAGTAACCGCTTACCGCGTGATAGCCGGTTCCTGTGCTTGCGCTCAGCCTCTGACTCATCACCCCAAACTCTTCCCTTGCTGTGCTTCCCAGTCCCTTGTTCCAGGTTCCCAGTGCCTGGTTTCCTCTGCGTCAGGGACGTCTGTGATCCTACCGCAGCCCCGTGTCTGTCCAGGGAGTAGTTTTGGCAACTCTCCTGCTCTGCTCCATGGAGTCTCAATGATCTGCTCCAGATTCAGGCTCTCCCAGTCCTCTTCTGAGGGTACTAAGCCAGCCAGCTCCCTATGGGACCCCAGGTCATGGCTCCCCTCACTCCACAAACCCTTTTCAGCCCAGCAGGCCTCCTTGGGCACCAAGACCTGCATCTCCTCCATCTTTACTTTTGTTCCCCACTTGGAGAAAGCAGAGAGTCCAGATATGGCTCTACCCTTAGAGAGCAAGAAGATGTGTAGCACTCTAGTGAGGTCAGTGGAGAGATCTTGGCTGTATCTTCTCTATGGCACAGTGAGAATTTGGAAAAGTTGATGGAGTTGAAAGGAGAGGGCAAGATGAAGTTACTAGTGTGGAATATGAAGCTGAAAATATAAGGAGCTGAGTTTCTGGATGCTCCTGAGGATGTCTCATCCTTGACCAAGCACCAGTTCAGGCTGAAGAGCAGAGACTTCAGTGAAGCCACACTTACTCTACACCATGTTGAAACAGAATTCAGTCTATAAAGATCCATTTCCCCTACACCTGGAGTTGTACTACAGTAGTAGCTGTGTTATGAAAAAAGGGACAGATCTAAATTAACTGATTTGTAAGTAGAAAATTCAAAGGAATGGGAGCAGAAGTGGAGACAGGAGAGCGCAGGAATGGAGACAGGCAGGGGGCATTGTTGCTCTTAAAATAGTCCTATACTGTATGCACAGTTTAGATGTTTTGGGAAGAGTGGAATTTCACTTTTGATTCTGCATGGATAGACTGGACTGAAACTTTACCTTCCTTTTCACCCTGGACCCACTGAAATAGCGGGATCTTGTACAAGGACCAGCTTCCTTGATGTGCAAGTTTGGTGGGGAATCCGAGAATGTACACAGGGACAGGTTATCTGCAGTGGGCATTGAGGCATTGACTCAACTTTCAGGAATGAAGTGAGCAAAGCCAAAGTGCTGGGGCCAGCAGACAAGAAAGACACCAAGAGGGGCCTCTTTCCACTGTGCCAGATGCAAAGTAAAGGCTACGGAAAAGTGTGGACTTGCTGTATGCTGGGGCAGAGGATCTAGAAACAAAGGGCATGAAAAAGGCAAATATTCAACACCTTTTTGATACTGGTACCCATAATGTTTAATGCCCTTTTTAATGGCTTAGAGTGCACTCTCAGCGAGATTAGGGACAACCAGTTGATATCCCCGAGGGTACAGCTGGTGGTCAAAGGGCACTTCACAAGCTGTCCTCTATCCTGTGCTGTGATAGGCATTTCAGCGCTGATGGCCTGGCATTTTCTGCTCCCTGCACTGCTTGTTTGTTTCTTGCTTCCGTTTCAGGTAGCTCTCTTTTTTTGAAGATGGTGGGAAAACATTCCTTCTCTAAGTAAGCAGCTGAAGGGACTGTGTTAGACTAGTCACACCTCAGTGAGTTAATTTGCACTGTGAGCCATAGTTTTATGTTTGTGGGTTCTGTGGGCCATAGTTTTGTGTTTGTGGGTTTCCCACAGTTACAGTAGGACCAGGATGTATTCACAGCATTGTTACATGTAAGCTGCTGCATCAGCCTAATGCACTTCTGCCAAGGGCTTGCCTCTGTGCAGTGAGGTGGGAAAGGACCTGGATATGAGAGGAGGTGTGGGCTTGAAGGAGCCCTGCTCCATGTTAGTTCTGCAGCCACAGCCTGGCACAGAGCTTCTTCCCTCTCCATGCAAACTGGCACATGGGAACTGTGTCCTCAGAGAGGAGCAACCTGAGTGGTTCACCCTGTGTGGTGAGGTGAAGGTGTTTCTGGAAGCACACAGGAAAGCAGCAGCATAACTATCTCCTTAGCTGGGCCCAGCTGTACACCAGTATAGGCAATACTGTGTCTTCTGGAGTGTATCTGGAACAGCCTCCTCCATCAATGTTCCTACTTTTCCTTATTCATGAGCATATCATAAAGTGAGGTGTTATTATTAATAAGACTCATTTTTCTCTCTCCCGCATCTTTTTTTAGCAAACACTGCTCCTCTCCACGTTCCACAACTCTTTACCTCCCCTGGATATCTGCATGGGTATGTTTATTGATATGACAGCATGCAGCAGTCAGCGCTGCCAAAGTCAATGTGTCTTGTGTCTGTGGAGGATAGGCTGAGGCTGTCAGCTTTGTGTCTCCAGAGAGAAACCAAGACTGTTTGTTGATTTTGCTTTTAGCTGGTGTTAGATAAACAGTGAAATTGTATTATTTTTGTGCTTCTTCCTATGACCAGCTTAAGCACTGTAGTGGGCACATCAGTCACTGACATCAATTGTTTCCCCTGGATTTTGTTCTGAGTGTTTGGTGAAGCTTGGAGAAAAAACACCATTATCTTTGAAACTCATCTGGAAGGGTGGGAAAATCATGACCCTTATGCTGTTCTGGGGCCTAGCCGTGGTTGATGCTGCCTGACATTTTGGGGTGCTGGTCTCACAAGGTGGGGGGCTGCTTCTGCCCATCAGATACAGGTGTTCTCAGTCATTCTATTTATCAATGTTAAAATTCCTGTTTTATGGTGTTGACATCCTCTGTGCAAAACCAGAGGCAGAAAGCCTGAGCAGCCTATTCAAGAAAACCTTACCTCCCAGGACTTTCTTTTCTCTGGTGGATCCTCTAGTGTTCTGGAAAGTGTGAGTCCTGCCTAAAGATTCTGCATGAGTAGGTGTTTGGGGAAACTCTGTGTACTCTTTTCTGGTGTCTGATAGAAGCTGAGCTCTCACAGCAGCTTTCTGCTCCTCCTGTGCAACTGGTAAAGAGAGGAATCCCATGGCACAGGTCGAGTCAGAGCATTGGCTTCTTGATGGCTCAGTCTGATTGGGTGAAATTTGCTGATGGATTCTGAGCTGTTGGGGATGGATGGACAAACACAAACAGCATGATTGCTTAACTTTTATTTCCATTGGAAACCAGGCTGAAGGAGTCAGCTCCACTATTCCCTAGGGAGTTGCTCGTGACCAAAAACATTGCAGAGGTCATACTTCCTGGTACCTGCGTGGGATCTTTTGTTGGGGTAAACTCATTCTGTGCCTTTGGAACCAGATGACAGATCCTGATATGCAGCAGCTGGCCTGGAATGGCAGATCCTGCTGCACCAGGATTTCAAGGAACAGGCAACCAGAGGAGAAAACTGGGCGAAGAAATGCCTGGTCTTGGGCTTCTGCCAACAGAGAGCAAGACCCACTGACACAGTAGGGACACAGAAGTAAGACCAGTCATCTTCTCAGGTGCTGGGGCCTTTTAAAGTGAGTATGCTGGCCCTGGTAGAGTGGGCTTCTCCAGAAAGATCCTTCCCACTGGACTTCAGCAAGCAGGAGGATGAAGATGTTGGGAGAGGTGACTTGGGCAGTTTTTGGTCTGATTTTACTTAGAACTTGGGACTTTTGTTTGTGGTACAAATGTAAAAGTTGGAGCCCAGTCTCCCTCTACAGCACAGCAGAATCAGAGAATCTTAGAAACCCCTGAGTTGGAAGGGTCCTACAAGGATCATCAAGTCCAACTCCTGGCCCTGCACAGGACAACCTCAACAATCTCACCATGTGCCTGAGAGCCTTGTCCAAATATTTCTTGAACTCTGAGAAGCCTGGGAATGTGACCACTGCCTGGGGAATCTGTTCCAGGGCCCAGTCATCCAGGGGGTGAAGAACCTTTTCTTAGTGTTTGATCTAAACCTCCTCTGACAAAGCTTCATGCTTTGGTTCTACACCGTGTGTCAACAAATTATGCCTGATCAGCAGGATTAGAGCATGCCACAGTTTCTTTCCAGGCTTTATGTCCAGCTTTCCTTCCCACAAAACTCAGCAAGGGAGAGGGCAGGTTAAAGAGTTTGCAGCTGGTGTAAATGATGGTTTAGCACAGACAACATATTCTGAACCACAAAAATGGGGAGTGGAATTGCTGCTCTGATGTGATTCAAGGCTCTTTAAGAAGAACAAGGCTCTTTAAGAGATAAGGAGACCCAGGCAACCTATCCTTGGAAAGGTAAACAGAACAATACAAAGTTACTGTTATTGCTGAGTTAGGAAGAACAATTGCTGAGAGCAACAAAGGTGTTTCTAGACAAAGAACTGCAAACATTTTAAAAGGGAGCCAGAATAAAGAGACCATGAACAACTGGGCAGGCTGTGACCTCCTCTGAACCTGAAGGAGGAGCCTGGCAGAGCTCCCAGGCACATCATCTCCACATGTCTGATGCTCTGCAAACATCTGCCCGGCACCTTGAGGTCTTGCTAAAGGCAGTGGTGTAGCACTGTAAGTCTAGGACAGTGCCTGACAGCTCAGCTCCTGCTGCCTGGGCTGACTGACTTTGGCATTGAGGGGGATGGATGACTGTTATCCTGCTGTGGAGCTGTGATGTGATTTGATTCCCACAAAATACTGGTGCTGAAATATGTTTCTGGGTCCTGAAGTTTGGGTACAGCTGCTGTTTCTTTGGACTGTCTCACTTCTCAATCTTCATTACAGAAGTCCTCATGTCACATTGCAGCTGACTCCCTAACATAATACCCTTGGAGGCAGCAAAGATGAAGAGCTGAAAGACTTATGTTTACATTACAAAAAATACTCTTTCTGGCTTTTTGTTTTCTGTCATGGCCAATCACACTGCCAGTCTCCCTTTCCCAGTTCTTCTCATGGCACCTAGTGAGATTCTTGAGGTTGTCCTGTGCAGGGCCAAGAGCTGGTCTTGATGACCCTTGTGGCTCCCTTTCCAACTCATGGTAGTCTATGGTTCTGATTTCTCTACCCCTCTGTAACCATCCATTGCCCTTCTGCCCCACCCTTCATCTCCCCCCCTGCAGCCTCCCTGGTGCTGTGATGCCATGAGGGCAGATCTGCTGCCAGTGGTGGATGGAGATGGTTCGTGCCATGCCAGCTCTGTCTGTGGGCTCCTTGTGCAGTGCCTGGCTGAGTCTCTGCACGTTAGCTCTGTGCATTGCGGTCATGCAGCTCTTTGTGAAGCTCCTGGTTGCAGTATTCCATGCATTTCCCACTGAGTGCAGCACCCATGCAGTCATGGATGGCAGCTGGCAGCAATGTGCCAAGCAGAAACAACACATGAACATGTCAGCTCTGTCTTGTGGTGGTTGCCCCTGGGTGCTTCAGAATAGCCTGGCCCTGGAGCCATGTGTTTTCCATGTGGCTCCCTCTCCTCCCTGAGTGGGTGTACAAGGCAACCTCTGGAGGTGCCTTCCACCCTCAAACATTCTGTGCAGTAAGAATTCCCCCCTGCAGGGGAGGACGTTCCAGTATGGGGGTGGCATGGCACCTGGGGCCTGTAGGTGTGGGGTGATGCTCTCCTGCTGGGGCAGGTAGTCTTGTATTCAGACTCAAAGAGGAGAAGTGCAGTGAGTCTTGTACCAGGAAATGAGCTCAGGGAGCTGGGTACTCAAGTGATAAATTGCTGGAGTGTGTAGATGTGTGTCCTGTAGCCCTGTGGGGACCTGGCCTGGAGACCAGGAGCACTTTAGAAACAAGACAGCAAAGATTTGCCTAGGGTCCATGGAGCACAATCTCAAGAAACCAAATGTTTGCTTTCCTAATCCTGCTCCTCAGAGCCTTGGCTACCTGAGATGATAGTGTGTGTCTGTTATTTCAGTCAGGCAGGCTGAAACACCCAGAAATTATAAGGTTTTTCTGCAGAACCGACCTGAAAATCTTTCTTGGAGGCTGTATGTACACCAGCCTGCCATGGCAAAAGCTATCTATGTATGAAACCATTTTCCAGAAGAGTGGGAAACAGAGGTGCTGAGGTAAGTTGCAGGTTCTCCCTCTGAAAGCACTGTCCTTGCTGTGGATTCTATGCTGTGCTGGATGACAAAGTTTCATGGTATTTATCAGGATCCTTGCACACCTTGTCTCCCAAGGCCACTGTTGTAATCTGACCTCAGTTTCAGCATGCCTTCTGCTTCCCTGAGGATGTGCCTGAGCTGGCTCTTACATCCCCTGCAGTTGCTCTGAAATAGGTAGGGAAAGACTGTAAAAGGGGCAGAGAGGTTCACTGGACTGCTCCTTCCCACCCTCCAGATAATGCCACTGAGACTGCCTAGAATGTTTTGGTGCATGAACAAACTTCTGCAGCAAATGGCAGTGAGGTGAGTGATGCTGGAGGCCTCCTTTGTGATTTCAGGGCAGAGCAGAGGCACCCTTGGGGCTGAGCCTGCTATAGGCTAGCTCTCTGAGTATGCACCTGAAGGTGCATCCCCAGGGTAAGGACAGGATCCTTATGCTTTGCAAACCCTTTCTGTTTGTGGCTGAGGACACCCAGGATTGAAATAGAAGGACAGCATAATTATGTCATGTGGCGCCTGATGTTCACACTACATCATGACCTGACCCTGCCTGGAGTCTCTACCTGCAGGCAGAGGTTTCCCTTGGTCGCAGCAGCTCTGCTCTGTCTCAGATGCAGCTGACTGTGAGCAGGCTCCACCCAGGCCGTGCTTCCATCAACACCTCTGGCACTGGGGCTGCCCAGGGGAGCTGGCGTGGGACAAGCACACACAGCCAGGGGGTGTCTGCAGCCCTGCTCGCTGTCCATCCTGACATGGTGCCCTCACTTTTCTTCCCCCACTATGGCTCTGTTGTGAAACATTGACTGCCTTACACCAATGAGACAGCCAGGCTGCAAGAGACAGCAAAGGTTTTTTGTCTGGTCACACAGGGCTCAGGTTCCCCTGTGCTTACACACAGCATTATGAGCAGGACACGGGTACAGTGTCAAAAGATAAAGATGTAGGGATAGGAGAAATACTAGGAAGAAATGGCATCATCCCAGAGCAGAGAGAAGCAAAAAATTGTTACAGAGAAGACAGTGAGGAGCTGCTTCAGAGGAGCCTTCTGCTGAGCTCTGAGGCCTGGTGCTCCATAGGCCAAGTCCTCAGCCAGTGCACAGATGCAGGCATTGAACTGCACAGGGACATTGTGAGGTGGCTGTCCCCCAGACCTACACCCACAGCTGGGGACCTGCACCTTCTGAAAAATGTTCCTGCTGAGCTCTCGGAGACCCTCACAGCACACCTGGCCAGGGCTGGTCAGGACAGCCACAAAGATCCACCCTGGCATAGGAGCAGGGCCTCAGGAGGGAGCAGCATTTCAGCCACAGTGCTGGCAGTGGAGCCTGCCAGGGAATTACTGATGATTGTAGAACTAATCTGAGATGAAACACTTTGGATCAAGACCACAACCAAAAATATTTCGAGTTGGATCAAACTGATCCAAACAAATCTGTTTGTTTCCTGCTTTCCCAGCAGACAGTCAGTCTTAAAGGTCACAGAACTGAGAAATGTGGCTGGGCACAAGTGGATTTTCCTTTAGGAAAATTACAATGACAGCAAATTCCTGACCAGCTTTGCCCTAAGGGCAAAGAAGGGGGTGATTCACCTCTCCCAATTTTAGATGTCTTTGTGAGGAGCTGAGACATGGAGCCCTGGAACTCAGAGAGTTTTGCATCTCCAGCCAGCACAGAGGTCCCCACTCCCCAGGGGACCAAGGCCAGCAGAAATGATGGCTGGTCTCCTGCATATTCCTGCATGCTGACTGGAGGCTGCCCTCCAAACTGCTGACTTTTGGGAAGTGGGAGCCTTTCCAAGCCTTGGGGACTGTTGTTGACATGGCGTGAAGGTATGCAGACAGGTTGAGGCAGAAAGTGACATGAACAATCAGACTTATCCCTTCCGACAACTGCTTTTTTGATAACTGCCTGTATTGTTAGCCAGCGTCAGCCAGTGACTCAGAGATGGAAATGTGCAGGGACAGGCTTTGTAACTGTCCCAGCTGCTGGGTCCTCATTCTTTCCCAAAAGCACGGCCCTGATACCCCGATCCACACCCCTGTGGGCCCAGCTCTGGAGCAGCTGATGGTGGCAGGAGCAGCCTGAGGGCTGCTTTCCTTTGTGGGTGTCTCACTGCAGGCACTCACGTTGGAGTGAGAGCTGCTGGCTTCCACCTGAGTGCAGGTCACTGATTCAGCCCGAGGGCTCCCAGCTCTGTGCTGTGAACTCACCTCAGCATCCGGCTGATCCCCGAGGTGACCTCACCCACCGGGTTTTTCCGCAGGTGGGATTGCCCCCGGAGGCCGCAGAGCTTTGGGAGAGCGCAGCTTTGGTGCTGGCTGCTCCCGCATGGCTGCTGCAGCCGGCCGTGTGTGGTACCGTGCAGCTCCGGCCCCGTGCAGCTCCGCCCGGCGCGCTGGAGCGCGGCTGTCCCGGGCAGGTGTGCTGAGGGGCGGGCCCAGCACAGCCCCTCGGCAGCCAGGGATGCTGCTGCTGCTGGGGAAGCAGTGCAGAGGCCAGACGTGTGCGAGCAGCTGTGTGTGTGCACGTAGCGCTGTACACAGCAGCACCCTGGGGTACTTGGCCTGTGTTCCTTATCTCTGCTGCTGTCCTGTGTCGAACTGATGCAGGCTAGCTTCTAAACTAAGAATTTGCCCTTCAAAGTCGGTAATGTCACTTTAACTCACAGAGCACTTTTAAGATGCTCAGATGTATTTGGCAACTGTGGTTTTTTTAGTAGTAAAATTACAGCATATGATATTAAAAATCTGTTTTCATTGCTCTTGTTGGAAGGGCTGCCAAATGCAAATCCATTTAGATAAGTGAACTGGGTTTATAGACTTCCTTTTGCTGAGCCTATTAAACAGGTGACAAGCCAGGGCCTTGGAGTTTCTCTTCTTTTTCTCCCAGTGGGAGCTGGGTGCTGGATCAGGGGCATCAACAGCGAGTGTTCTGACCCTGCCCACTGCCCACTCAAGCAGGTGGGCAGAGCTGCCTGCCCAGTGCATGCTCAGTCCCACCTGGCCTGGAGCCAGCTGGGAATGGAAGGGAACAGACTGTTCAGTTTGTGAGTGGTTCAGCTGGAGGTGGCTCCTCTGGAGCCCCAGGAGGTGCCCCTGTGCCCTCACTGGGCTCTGCGGTGACACGACTGCACCAGGAGCTGCCTGCAGACTTGCTGGCAGAGAGCTTGGCTGCCACGGCCTGCAGAATGCCCTCCCTGCCACTGGGGCTGGTGTGCCCAGGGCCACAGCAGAGCCTGGGGCAGAGGAGAGGTGATCCCAAACCGCTACAGAGCTGGATAGAGCTGAGACCACTGAATGTTGCCTTTGATGGGTCCCTCCTATCCTGTTTCCCCCCTGAGACCCCAGTAGCTGCACTATCTGTGGAAGATGCCTGTGTTCTGACGAATTCCTCTCTCTGTCTCTGTGGCGGTTCATTGTGCACAGGTCTGGCACCTGGCTGCACACCTGAGGCACCTCTGTGCCCTGCAGAGGGGAACGGTGCCCTCGTGGGAAGGCTGTACGTGGTGGAGGTGCTGGCCAGGGTACTCCAAGCTTGCTGTCCATGTTCACACCCCTGCTGGTCTCCACACCTGACTTGCCTCTTCCTGTCACAATTTAGTCTTCAGGAAAATGCAGAATTTGTGTTCATGGACTGACTCTTGTTCTCCAAACAACTTCAACGGTGCCCACTGCACGTTCCAGTCTGCCCTGGCCTGAGGTACCTGTTCCCATTCCCAACCAGTTCCTGCATTTCTTACCTTCACTTCACCCCCTCATAACATCCCAGAGGCCACTCTTCTGGAAGTTCTTCCAGAAACCCAGTGATCCCTACCACAAACCCCTGATAAATGCAATTTCCCAGCCTAGTGCCATGGGAGCAATACCCTGCAAGGTCTGTAGGTGCAGCTCCTCAGGTGCTGGGCATCTGTGCTAGTGCAAGCCCACAACATGCAGAACATGTGCAGCATTAGCAGCATTGAGTCATCAGGATAATCCAGAACATTTATAGTTTTGTTTCGATCATCAAGACTCTTTTTTCCCAAATGATCTGATATCTTGGGTCTTTTCAATTGGGACTAGGAAGGGGGCTGAAGGAACATCATCTGATGTCGCCTGATGGAGCATGAGGTTGTCCAAGGCCAAGAATGTAGGGATGGCAGAACGGGACACAAGGGAGAGAGGGAGAAAACCTCTTTGGTGGCATGAGGTGTTCATTCTGTGTCTGCAGTGGCAGGCTGGGTACTGCTGGTGGGGTCAGGCTGCTTTACCTTGGGCCTCTTAGCAGGGATGTCCTGGTCCTCAGGGTCCTGAGGGAGGTGAGAGCTGCCCCTTTCCAGCATAATGTGTCCTTGCTGCCTGTCCTGCAGCCACCCAGCTACATCCACCTGGTACCTGGGGAGCAGCAGCTGCCCTGGCTGGTGCTTCCCACATGGAAGCACAGGAGGAGGGAAATGATTGGAATTCCCAGTGGCTTAGCTGGGAATAAGGCAAAAGTCTTTTGCTCAAACCACTCACTCAGCTTCTCTGGAGATGGGGAGATGTGCTCAAGGGGGAC
Source organism: Melozone crissalis (assembly GCF_028551555.1). Lineage (NCBI taxonomy): Eukaryota > Metazoa > Chordata > Aves > Passeriformes > Passerellidae > Melozone > Melozone crissalis. The sequence continues at coordinate 635,932 of NW_026535790.1, forward strand.
TTTGCTGTTTCAGCAGTTTCCAAGGAATCAGAGCTCTAGACATAACACAGCAGATGCACTGCTCTAAGCTGCACTTGCAAGACTGGTTGCTTAGAAAATGATAATGAGCTGAAGGGACGAGACAGCTGCTCCCTGGGGCAAAGCACAAGGATCTGTGCAGGGGAGAGGATGGTGAGACTCAAACCCTGACTCCAGCCCTTCTGCAGTCACAGGCAGGGTGAGGTACCCAGATGTTCCAGTGCCGGGTCTAACTGAGCAGTCAGAGCAGTTTAACGATTGACTGCGCACTGTATGCCACCATCACTGTATGTGCTCGGCCACGTGGCCTCCAGCAGGGCTGGCTGTGACACGAGGGGATGGCACAGCGCTCTCCAGCCCAGCAGACCTCCCTGCATCCTGTGGCTGGAGTTGGACACTTCTGCTCACACCTCGGGGTGCTTCCCCCCGCTAGCACCCAGAGGCGGGATCAGGCATCTGCCAGGACTGTCTCCTCCCCAGAAGCACATGGCAGCTCCACCGTCCTCTTCCTCCTGCTCCACTGCCTCCCTGCGATTCAGCTTTTGGAGCAGCTTATCTCTGTTTCCAGTGTGCAGGCCAAGCCAAGCTGTGCATGTTCCTTGTTTGTGAGTTGTTTCAGCCCTGCTCTGTGCCAGCTGTGGTGGGAGGCAGTGGCTGCCAGCTGAGCCCACAGCCACCACAAGGGTTGAACTTTGCTGAAGCTGAGATGTGTGGTGGCACAGCCGGCCCAGCCGAAGGTGGCTGTGGTGGCCGGAGGCACCAGCCCTGGAGGAAGGGCTGTTTGTTTACTTGGGGCTGTGGGTGAGCTGGCCCAAGTCTGTGGGGCATGGGCCGCAGCTGCAGTGTCTGGTGAGCAACTGAGAGAGGACGGAGTGTGCGAGGCACGGAGCTGTGGTTTCTGCAGGCAGAGGAGCTGGTGCACAGCTTTGGCAGTGTCTTGCAAAGAAGCAGCCCCTGGGTTTGGAAAGGAAGGAGGGGGAGAGTCCTATCTCTCTGTGGTGCAGCTGGAGAGCTTGTTTGTGTTTCCAGTGGCTGCTCTGGAGGTTGAGCTCATTTATGTTCCCTGTCTTGCTTCAAACTGGTAGAGCAGTGGCGGGAACCCAGTGGCTCCTCTCTCTTGCTCTGGAGCTAGGACATTCCTTACAGCTGCCACTCTTCTGGCTTGTCCCCAGCCCAGTAAGCCCAGTGGCTGGAGCTGTGTGGATGTCCTGCCTGCTCTACCATTCTAGAGCCCACACGGGATGGAGAAGCTGGCTGGTGATGTCACTCTAGCCCTAACCCTAACCCATCACCTCTCTGTGGCTGTCTGAAAAACCTGGCACATGCTCATTTTTTCCATTCCCCAGACAAAGCAAAGCACAGCCCATTGCCTGAGACTGCAGGGGTGCTGGGGTGGAGACACTGGGGAGATGCTGGCACCAAGCTGTTTGTCTCCCAGCAGACCAGTCTGTACCTCCTTCTGGCCTGGGCCATGCTGAGGAGGGTGGATGGAGGAGATGCTGCAGTGCAAGGAGCTGTGGAGCTCTTAGAAGGAGAGAGATATCTGTCCTGATGCTGTCACTGTGCAATAGGGACAGGGATGGACTTCTTCACCCTGCAGTAACCAGACCATGTGCTAGCAGGGTCTGACTGGTTGCCTGTGGTGGAGCACCCCAACTGGCTCCCTCCAGCAGACACGGATGTGCTCGGTGCTTAGATGGGGAGATGTAGTGCCTGCTGCTGCCCCTGTACCTAGGGAAAGCTGCTGGGATGGCTGCAGAGCCAGCACCCTTGGGGAGGTGAGGGGCTGGATGTCTGTGTCCTCTTTTGCATCTCTTTAACAAGGCATCCCCCATGTGGGATCCCATTCTCTCTGGACTGCACCTCCTCCTTCTCTTCTGGCTGTTGGATGCACAGGGGGTTGCTTACAGCCCTGCCAGGCTGGCAGTGAACTGGGAGGGCTCCAGCTGGCATGCCATGGCTAGCCCCAGGCTTGGCTGCCCCCTGACACAGGAACCCCAGTGGGAAAATTCCCACACAGGCAAGTCACAGGCAAGTCACAAGCAATCACAAATCAGGGCCAGGCTCTGTTCCCTCGCCCTCTCTTCCCAGTGTTGGGATATTTTTACAGTCACTGCTTGAATTCTGCCTTCTTTGAGAGCAGGGGCAGGGAAAGGGGGAGCCTGGAGACATCTCTGTCCTTTGGTGCATGGTCTGTGGTGAGGCAAGGTGTCCCCAATCTGCCAGTGCAGCCCTCAGCCCCATGACCAAGTTCTGTCCATGCTCAAGAGCTGCAGAGAGGAACCAGAGAAGAGCAGCCATGGAACACAGCTGGATTGGGACATGCCTGGACACCTCTTGGTGTTGAGTCTGGCAACCTCCTGCCAGTGGTGCTGCTGTGGTGGGATGGGCTGCAGCAGCCTCCCGGGATGAATTATCACCCTGCAGCTGCTGATGACAACAAGATCAGCATGGTTACGCTTCCCTGACAATCTCTTTATGCCAATTTCATGCCTCAGATCTACCCCAGATCTGCCCTTTTTCTATGGGGAGAATAGCACGCGAGGGGCTTCTCCTCCACCCCCAGACCCTGGCCTGCTGCCACCGCCTTCGGAGGCCGTGGCAAAGTCATGCCACACTTTAATTGCATCAATTAATTCCTGAATACCAGCCTTGCTATGGCATGGGGCAGGGCAGGGGGCCCAGGAGCGAGGAGCACAAACGGGCCGTTGTATTGTCCTCCCGTCTCATCGCCTGCCAGGTCCTGCTGGCCTGGCCCCATGCTCTGAAATACTTCAGCAGCCTCATGGCCTGCCCCAGGCACTTGGCTCTAGCTCCCCTCCAAACTGGATGCCCAGGATCCTTTCTGAAGACTCCTTGTGCCAGAAGAGAAAGAACTGGGAGCTGTGGAAGTCAGGGAGGGTCAGGGGCCCAGGGGAACGGGCAGTGTTGTGCCCATCCCTGGGGTTACACCAGGAGTGCCGTGGTCCATGGATGGGGGGCATTTCCCAGGGTGGGAGGTTGTCTCTTGGCAGGACAGCCAGAGGTTACGTTGCCCCCATGGCTCCATGAGGTGTTGCTTCGCCCCAGTTGAAATCAGTTGCAATGCCCGTGGCTGGAGAGCTGTCAGTGCCCAGAGGGCCATCCTGCTGCACAGTGCTTTAGGGAAGTTCATGTGTGAGCTGGCTCCCATGACTGTGCCCCCTGCTCCCAGATCCTGTCCTATGCTGACTCTTGGTTTTCCCAGGGGAGTGAAGCCCCTTCAGTGCCACCAGGCTGTGTGAGGCCTCCAGGGACATGGGGGATGGCCAAGAAATCCATGCTGGTGCCTGGGAGATCCAGTCCTCAGCCTGCTGTGAGCAGCCTGGGGAGCTCAGGGCATTTTGTCTCTCTGGGTCTTGTTTCTTGCAGTTGGAATGGTGGCATCATCCTAGCCCAGGGCCCCCTGACCAGGAGGGGTGTGCTAGTGGGTGCTGGGCAAGGGCCAGGGGCTTGATGAAGATGGGGAGGAAGGCACCTGAATGGTTGGTTGAGTTCCTGCAGGGTGCAAGCCCTGCAGCCACTGGAGCTGCTTTGCCTTGGGGCTTGGGATGTACCCTGCAGAGCCACCTGGGTGCCATCTGCCCTCTCCACCAGGAACCCCAGAGCCTGCATCCAGAAACACTAGAAAATCCTGGTTGGCCATTGCTATGTTCTTTTCTTGTTCAACATTTGCTGTCAGAAGAATTCCTCTGGTGGCTGCCCATCCCTGGAGCCCCCTGCCTGCTCTAGGGTAAGCTGGGCAGGGAGAACCCTCAGCCTCATGTCATGTGGCACTCAGGAACTCAATTTGCTTTCACCCCTTTTCCCTCTCCCTGGAGCTGAGGCCACACCTTGCCCACGTGCTCCTTTTTCTATATTTTATCCCCAGGGGTTGGATGGTTTTTAGCAACAAGCTGAGGCCGTGCTGGGGCAGGATGGGCTGAGCTGCCCACTGGATGCTGGTTCCTGGCCCCAGGCAGGGCAGGGTGGGCAGAGCTGCTCACTGGGAGCTGTTTTGGCTGCTTTGCTAAGGCATTGGCCGCTGCTGGCCCTGCTCCCAGCAGGAACATTTGGAGGCGGCAGTTCCATTCAGCCCATTGTCATACAATCTGCAGGAGCATTTTTGGGAGGGTTTTTACTCATCTGCTGGCATTTACCAGCCATAGGTCCTCCCACCCCACCAGGGGCTCAGCCCTGTGTTACCCCTCCACTAGCCCTGGGCTGCTGCTGTGCTCATGTGCCCGCCCTCAGAAGAGCAAGATGGCAAAGGATTAATGGGTATGGGAATGTCAAATGATCTTTGCATGGATTGCATGCAGCTGGACCACAGAAAAGAAGAGAAAGAGAAGAAAAGAAAAGAGAAAAAGGAAGAAGAAAATGAAAAAGGAAAAAAAAAAAAAAGGAAAGGGGGGAAGGGGAAAAGAAAAGAAGAAAAAAGAAAATAAAAATATAAGAAAAGAAAAAAAACCCATAATAATAATTAAAACAAGAAGGTGGAAAAAAATAGAAATAAGAAACAGGAGGGAAAGAAAACAAGGGAAAAAAAAAAGTAAAAAAACCCAGTGATCAAAGTTCCATGAGGAAACAGCCCTGGCCTATGTGGTGCTTTTGGCTTGGAGCAGTTCCCAATGGGATGATGTGCCTGTAGGGCTGTCTGGAGGAGAAAGCCAGGCTACACTCCTGCCTTTACATCCAGGCTTCTGCATGGATGAAGATTTTGGGATCAGGAATGGTCAGAGGGTGGAGCATTTATCCTGTGGGGAAAAGCTGAGAGGTTTGGTGTTGTTCAGCTGAGAGGACAGAAGGCTCTGGAGAGACCTTGGAGTCCATTCCAGTGTCTAAAGGCAGCTTGCAAAAAAGGTGGGACAAACAATTTAGCAGGGTTTGTAGGGATGGGACAAGGTGGGATGGCTTTAAATGAAAAGTGGGGAGATTTAGATTAGATGTTAGGAAGTAATTTTTTTTACAATAACAGTGGTGAAGCCCTGAACAGGTTTCCCAGAGGGCAATGTGTGAGCTCACACAGGGTGTGCAGGGCAGTGTGTGAGCTCACACAGAGTGTCAGGGCAGTGTGTGAGCTCACACGGGTGTGCAGGGCAGTGTGTGAGCTCACACAGAGTGTCAGGGCAGTGTGTGAGCTCACACAGATGTGCAGAGGGCAGTGTGTGAGCTCACACAGAGTGTCAGGGCAGTGTGTGAGCTCACACAGATGTGCAGAGGGCAGTGTGTGAGCTCACACAGAGTGTCAGGGCAGAGTGTGAGCTCACACAGGGTGTCAGGGCAGTGTGTGAGCTCACACAGATGTGCAGAGGGCAGTGTGTGAGCTCACACAGATGTGCAGAGGGCAGTGTGTGAGCTCACACAGATGTGCAGGGGGCAGTGTGTGAGCTCACACGGGTGTGCAGGGCAGTGTGTGAGCTCACACAGAGTGTCAGGGCAGTGTGTGAGCTCACACAGGGTGTGCAGGGCAGTGTGTGAGCTCACACAGAGTGTCAGGGCAGTGTGTGAGCTCACACAGGGGGTCAGGGCAGTGTGTGAGCTCACACGGGTGTGCAGGGCAGTGTGTGAGCTCACACAGAGTGTCAGGGCAGTGTGTGAGCTCACACAGAGTGTCAGGGCAGTGTGTGAGCTCACACAGAGTGTCAGGGCAGAGTGTGAGCTCACACAGATGTGCAGAGGGCAGTGTGTGAGCTCACACAGGGTGTCAGGGCAGAGTGTGAGCTCACACAAGTGTGCAGGGGGGAAGAGTGTGGGCCTGCACAAATGTTCCTGGATATGCAGCCCTTGGGCTGGAGTGTGCATGGGGCGTGTGGGATCCTACTTAGAGATGACAGGAAGATCTGGGTGTGACCTTGCACGTGTGTGTGCAGGTGTGCTTCTCCTGGGGAGACAGGAGCAAATGGAGCCCCAGGGCCTGAAATAAAAAGAGAGGATAATTTTTGCAGTGAAAGCATTCCCTTCACAGCAGAGGGCTGGAAAACAAATGGCTCTTCCAAAACAAATGGGGTTCGTCGGCCTCAGCATCGGCGAGAGCTGCCAAGAGGCTGCTGGGTGGGAAAGGCCATGTAAACATTGGTTTAATCCCTCTGCCCTCCCGCTGCTTGCAGTGATGCTCTATAACATCCCTGCCTCTTGCACCCCAAGGTGCTGCCAGGGAGCAGTCTGGGCACCGTGCCCCTCTCAGGTCCTCCCTGGCTTCCCCAGGCCTGCCTGCCCCGTGGCTGAGGTTCCTGGGGGGCTTCCATCCTCTGCCAGGACTCGCTCCCCCTTGGCTGCTGGAGCTGGGCATTTGTGCATCCAAGAGCAGACAGGAGGCTACACCTGGGGCTTCTCAAAGATGCAGAGAGGCAGTGAGAGGCAGGAGCTGCAATAAGGGAAATTCCCCACGAAGAGAGGGACAAATCATGAGGCCACTGTGAGTGTTCTCAAATACTGCAGTAGGGGCCTGGAGAGGACTGGAAATCTGACTTTGGTGACACTCAGATGGAGCGGGGTGGGAATCTATCCTTGGAGATACTTGCTGGGAGCAGCCCAGGAGCAGCCTGCTTGGAGCTGGCCCAAGAGGGAGCAGATTGCTTCATGAAGCTCCACCATCCACCCTGCCCTGGGAAGGTCCCTCCTGGAGTGGGGACTTGTGAGTGCCTCATGCTCACAAGCCAAAGCAGGGTAGCAATGGTGGGCATGGGGACTCTGCCACCCCTTCTGCCCCTACAGGAGCAATGACTCCAGGTGATGCATCCTCATGTGCCCGTGCTGCAAGGGAGTGAGTCTGCATGATAGTCTGCATCTGTGCCTGGCCCTCACGACCCAGAGACCACTCTGCCTCATCCTCCTCATCTTTATCCTCCTCCTCCTCCAGCATGTTTCTCCACAAAGGCCCTTTGGCATAGATGCCCACTATGCACTGTGATGTCTGATTCAATCTGAACCAGTGTCTTGCTCACCAGAACCACTGGAAACACCTGGGACAAGGTTCAGCAGCATCTGGCAAATGTAGAATCTGCTCAAAAAATGTTTATGAAGAGGAAAAAAATAGCAAAACCTTGAGGAACGAGAGAAGACAGGCAGCAACTCTGTGAGACCCTTGCTTTAGGAGCGGGAAGCAGGAAACATAAGGAGCCATTTATTTTAAGTAAACTATAAATATCAGACTACAACAAATTCATGTAAGAAAAGAAAAGTTGGTCTGAATCCAAAGATTTACAAAAGGTCTTGAGCAAACATGTGTGATTGAGTCTGGCAATGTGGTGTGTGCATGTGTGCTGGTGTGTGTGCTAATCAAGGGCTGCTGCACTGGATACAGCATCATCCCCCAAATTAAAAACAGGGCAAATTCAAAATGGAGACAAAAGCGTGTTGGAGTCTCATGGCGGATGATAAGATCAGTGGGTGGGAAGTGAGAGTGGAGCACATCCCTCTGAAAATGCCTGCTGCAGCTGGGAGCAGCTCTGTGCTGCCATGCCATGCTGCCATCCCCAGCACTGCCGGGGGAGAGCATCCTGAGTAGGTGGGGATGTGGAACTGGGGGACCTGCTGGACAGGGTGCTGTGGGGCTGCAGGTGCCCCTGGGGCCTGTGTCCTTCACTGCTGCTTCCTGCCAGGACTGGTGTGAGCTGTCAGGTCATCTCTGGGTTTGTACCACCACTGCTGACCTCTTTTCCAAGGCCCTGTGAGCTGTGACAAGCTGGGATGCAGCCACATCCTCATGGGAGCACCAGGGCATTCCCAGCCCCATCAGCTGCCTCCCTGGAATGTCTTGGAGAAGAAAGTGCCAAGAACAGTGTCTGGTGGATGCAGCTGCACCGGGATCTGCTGCAGCATGGGCAGGGCAGCCCTGCTAGGGAAGGGTTTGGGCAGAGCTTTTTGATCACCATAGAATCACAGAGTGGTTTGTGTTGGAAAGGACCTTAAAGTCCATCTCATTCTACCCCCTGCCATGGCAGAGACACCTTCCACCGTCCCAGGCTGCTCCCAGCCCTGCCCAGCCTGGCCTTGGGCACTGCCAGGGATGCAGGGGCAGCCACAGCTGCTCTGGGCACCCTGTGCCAGGGCCTGCCCACCCTCACAGGGAACAATTCCTCATTCCCAATATCCCATCCAGCCCTGCCCTCTGGCAGTGGGAGCCATTCCCTGGGTCCTATCACTGCATGCCCTTGCTAAAAGTCCCTCTCCAGCTCTCTTGTAGGCCTTCAGGTACTGATAGGCCCCATGTAGGTACAGGAGGGCCTCACTTAGGACTGATGTTTACAGAGTCACAAGATGATTGGCTTTAGCCACCAGTAAGTTTCCATCCTGGCCTGTATCCGAGTTGGAAGCTACAGGACATTTCTTCCAGTAACAATGGTACTGTTCCACTTGGGCTACGACTCATTTTTTCCAAAGATCTAGTAACAATGGTACCAATTCACTTGGGCTGTGATTCAGGTAAATGATTTACCAAGGCTAACAAGAATTACTGCTTTTCCTTTGTTCCCCATCTTGGTTGGGCAGCTGATGTTCCTGTTCCAGGCAGGATCATTCCCTCCAGTACCATGCAAGAGCTCCCGGTGCAGTCAGGGGACGCTTCACTGCCCAACTACCATCAAGGTTTATCAGGAACTTCTGGGACTGTAGAGCTGGCCTGAGGAGGGATGGGGGCAGGAAGCACGACCACAGGACCCATCCCAGGGAAATGCCACAAAACCAGCCTTTCTTGCCCCAAACTAAGTTTGTTGAGCTGTTCTTGAGTTGCAGAGCTTCTGCTTTTTCCAGCAGTCTTGGAGTTTGCTTGCACTCTATGAGTGCTGGTGACTCTGTGCTCATACTTGGGCATCTTTTGGCTGATCTGCCCCAGCTTTGTTTGGACCTGAGCCCTGCTTTAACCTCAGGCAGAGAATAAATCTGATGGGCATGAGATGCTGGCCCCCGCTGTGCTGCCAGGCTGATGACAGTGAACATATTGCTCTGCAAGTGGCGCCAGCTTTGTGTGGCTGCCCTTATCACAGCCAGCTGACACGTTTGCCCTTTTCTTTCTGTCTGTGTGAAGTATCGCCCCGGTCCCCAAGGGCCAGCCTGGCTTTCACTCATGAGCCACCACACGTGGTACTGCTGCCTGGGGCACCCCTGTCCCTTCTGCCTCCTGAGCTGGTGCTACAGGCAGTGGGGGGATGCCATCGGTGTACCCAGGGCCAGGCTGGGCTGCAAGTGGCTCTGCAGCACCCAATGCACCCACACCCCCCAGCAGGGCTGTGCTGGCACCCTGGCTGCAGCCACTCACTCCTCCTGACTGGCTGCCCTGGCCAGGGCTTGTGGGGCCATGTGCTGCTGCCGTGGGGCTGCTCCTGCTGCATGGCACTGGCTGTGCCAGGGTGGGTGTCCCACGCTGGGCAGCTGGTCACTGGATCTCAGTGGGACTTCGGGGTCCTTGTCCCGCTGTGCTGGGGGGTCCAACACCTCCTGCACCACCACGCTGGCTCTGCCCTCTTCTTGCTGGTCTAAGAGCACAGGTAGAGCTGGGCTGGAGCGGACCAAGGTGTCAGCTGGTGTGCCGCACCACACCATTCCACCACTTCTTACCCCACACTGTCCGCAGGAAGCTGCAAAGAGAGGTTTGACCTCCTGTGCTGCCTGTTTGATCCCTCAGGAGCCTCGCAGGACTGTGGCATGCTTGGAGCCAGATGTGTCTGCAGGATTACAAACAACCCAAGTAACAGATTACTGTGTCACCACTCCTTTGCTCTGTCTGCCACCAGCATTGTCTGACATCTCTGTGGTCACTGTGCTGTCCTCCAGCTGCCATCACTTGTCACCATCAGTCACACACACTATCCTCAGACTTGGCCATTAGGCAGATTAGCCATAATTAGTGCTGCCCGTCATCACTAATCACTATCTTCATTGTCAGTTTCAGCACCACCCAACGCCTACTATTCCCATTTATTAGGAGTGTGGTGGATTCTCCGGTGCGTGGCGTCTCTGATCTAAGATGAGATATCTTCTTTGAAGGGCACTGCTTGGTTTCAACATGTCCTGGAGACCTGGATCACTGAGCAGGTTCTTCCAGTGCTCCCGAGGCACTCAGCAGGTTTGTCCCTTCTTGGCCTTGGCAGCATCTGCTACCAGTCCCTGCTGGGTGATTGGATGCTGCAGGCTCTGTGATGAAATGAGACCCAGGCTGCTGAGTGCTGGGGTACCTGGGTGAGCCAAGGGGATGCTTACACAGCCAGGCTGCTCTGGTGCACCGCAGGTGGGGATCTCAGGGACTGAAGATAGGAGGACATGGTTCCAAACCAATCCCTCTTTGTAGTCCCAGCCCTCTCTACTCTCACAAGACTTCTGAGGCAGGAGCAGACACCTGGCAGGGTGGAGGGTGTGAGCAGGCTCTTGGCAGAGTGGACACTCAGGGTTGGTGTCCTGCTCTGAAATGTACTGAGTGGGAGCCCAAACCAGGGTGGCTGTAGTGCAGAGGGATGTTCTCCTTCCCTCCGGGCTGGCGGCTCTGGTCTGTGCTGTGCCCTGCCCTGTGTCCCCTGGTGCTGTGTCCCTCACATCCACCACAGCTGCTGTGCCAACAGCGATGCCTGCAGCACTTGTCTGGCACATGGCTTGTCCCAGCGAGGAGGGACCAGCTGCTGTGTGTTTAGGAGAGACACAGAAAATATTGGGGCAGGCTAAGGGGAAGGTCAAACAAACCATTTATTTTTAGGCAGAGCAGTCATATGTGAGTGTCTCTGTTTAGGAATCACATCCAGATGCTGAAATTAAACATCTGGGCTTCACCTCTGTGTTTTGTCTGCACCCCCCAAGCGTGGTGCAGCCTTTGGAACCATCTGCTGAGGAGTTATCACCTCGTTCATCAGCCGCCCCTCACCTCGGGCTGGGGCTCCCACATTCCCTCTAATGTGCTGGGAAGGGCTGGGAAGAGTCATGATTGCAGAGCCCCCGCTGCTGGTCACACTCTGCCTGTCCCCTGCTCCACCCCACAGGCTGCTCTGCAGCTGCCCCTGGTGCAATGTGTCTGAGGGCCTCAGTTCCACTGGGCAGCAACGTGGGAGCGTGTTCAGTAAAACTTGGAAGCAGGCCTTTCATGTCCTGGATGAGAGGAGATGAGATGAGATGAGATGAGATGAGATGAGATGAGATGAGATGAGATGAGGGCTTTTCACTCCAAGAAGGGCTGAGGGGCTGACAGAGGGTTTGCATAGCCCCTGGCAGTGGGATGGGCAGCTCTGAGCTGCCAGCCCAGTGCTCTCAGCCATCAGTCCTTTGGCAGAGGTCTCTGTGCTGGTTGTCTGCAACCCAGGCAGCTCAAATGCTGCTGGACATCTTGGCTGGCAGAAATAAATCCCTCAGAAGGAGGAGGTCCTCAAATCCTGCATGCAGCCTGTGCTGGAACAAAGCTGGCAGCGGGGCCAGAGTGCAGGGTAGCATGGGGAACGTGGCCAGGGTGAACCTCCCCCAGCTCAGCTCCAGCTGTTTCCTCTGGGCCGGAGGGTGTGATGCTGGTGGGTACAGCCCACTGCCAGTGGGGCAGGTTGCAGCAGGGCTATGCCATGGGCAGAAGCCAGAGGCTCTGAGGATGGCTCCAGAGATCTGTTTGCCCTGTAGCCGCTGAGTCCTCTCCATTTAGCAGGGCCCTGGTGAAGGTGGTTCCTAGAGAGGGTCCAGGGCTTGCAGCCCCTGTGACATTTGATCTGGCAAGGTTCAGGCTTGTTTACAGCATGAAGAAATGCTGGCTTGCTCAACCAGAGCCCTTGCATGCCTTGGGTGATCAAAACCATGCAGTGGCACTAGTGATGGGTGGGATGTGCATGGTGGTGTTTGAATCTCAGTCCTTATCACAAGATCAGAGAATCATAGAATCATAGAACATGCTGAATTAGAAGGGACCCATCAGGATCATTGAGTCCAACTCCAGGCTCTATGCAGAACATCCCTTGTCCAAACACTCCTTCAACTTAGACATGTTTGGAACTGTGACCACTTCCCTGTGAGTCTGTTCCAGCACCCTCTGGGTAAAAAAGCTTTTTCCTGATATCCAACCTAAACTTCCCCTCAGATGGAGATATTTCCTTGAGTCCTGTCACTGATCATGAGAGTGAAGGGATCAGAGCTGCCCCTGTGCTGCCTCTCAGGAGGATGTTGAAGAGCTCAAGGAGGTCTCCTCTCAGTCTCCTCCGTACTCAACACACCAAGTACCCTCAGCTGCTCCTCCTATGGCCTCTCCAGACCCTTCCCAATTCTTGTGACATCTTTTGTGCTCTCCAATGGCTTAATGTGTTTTTAATATTGCACATAGGACTTGAGGTGAGGCCACTCCAGTGCAAAGCAGGGTGGGACAATCTCCTCCCAGCCCGGCTGGCAATGCTGGACCTGGTACCCCCAGAACAAGGGTTTCCCTCTTGGCTCCAGGCCGCTGGTGACTCAGCTCCAACTGGCCCTTGACCAGGACCCCCAGGTCCTTTCTGCAGCTTCTCTCCAGCATCTCATTCCCCAGTCTCTGTACACAACCAGGACTGCCCTGTCTCAGGTACAGGATCTGGAACTTGCCTTTGCTAAATTCCACATGGTTGGTGATTGCCCATCTCTTATTTGTCAAGGTCTTCTGCAGGGCCTTTAAAAGAGTCAACAACTCCTCTCTATTTAGCGTTGTTGGTAAACTTTGTATTCCTTTAAGTCCTGCATCCAAGCCATTAATGAAGGTGTTGTAGAGAATTTAGTTGAGGATGGAGCCTTGCAGAACCCTATTAGTGACTAAACATCAGTCTGATGTCACCCCACTGACTGTCCCTCTTTGTGCCTGACCTGTGAGGCAGGTGTGAGCTGGACAGTTTGCCCAGAAGGATCCTGGCAGAGACTACATCGAAAACTCTGCTGAAGTCCAAAGTGATCACATCTAGTGGCTTTCCTGGATCAAGCAGCTGGGTTACCCTGCTTTAGAAGGAAATCAGGTTTGACAAGCAGGACTTTCTTCTCATGAAGCTGTGCTGGCTGTGATTGATGCCAGCATTGTCCTCCAGGTATTTTTCAATACTTCCCAGAATAATATTTTCCAGGATTTTACAGGGCACTGAAGCGAGACTGACAGGCGTGAACTTTCCAGGGTCCTCCTTCAGCACGAGGGAAACAGTCCTTGCACTGTGTAACCTCTGGAGCTGAATAAAAGAATATATTTTACTCAGGAGACAACAATCCCATGGGTTCTCTCCCGGGGTGGGATGGCAATCATAGTTGTCCCACCAAAACCAGGACCTGGCTGCTGTGACTTGGCCAACACAACCGGCCTGTGCTGCTGTGGAGGTCACTGCGGCTCTGGCTTGCTCTTCCTCTGCTCTTACAGGAAGACCCCCCAAAATCTGCAGCAGGCCTGGAGGCAAGGGATGCTGAAGTCTCACTCAGGTCTATTTACCACCCAGTTTCCAGGCTAGAACTGCATATTTGAACTGCAACAGTGAATGAGACCCTAAAGAAGGACAATGATCCAACCACGGTGACAGTCCTGCCTTCATACATCTCTTTCACTTGCAGAAACCCAAGGCACATTACAGCCTTGTACCAAGGACCTTCATCATCTCTGGGACTGACCATCAGATTGGGAATTTCAGCCTTTTCCTCTCTGGAGGTTAACCACAACTGCTTATTGGAGTAGATGGGGTTTGGATGCAGAGCTGGAAAAACAAAGCACAAAATCCCCCTTGGTTGGATAAACTCTTCAAAAGATTGATTACCATTTGGAAAGAGACTAAATGTCAAAAAGGTTGTTCATTTGGCATGCTTCATCTACAGATCTTTATGGTCCTCAGCACTCCTCTGTGGTCTGCCCAGCTCCAGCAGAGAAGAGGCTTGGTGCTGCTGCCCGAGGCCATGGCCATGAGGAGCAATCACAAACCTGGATGGGAAGGGCAACTTCACAACTTCATGCTTTCTGCTCCCCCAGAGTGTCAGGTGCATAAACATCAAAAAGCTTCCCCTCGTTTTGCTTCATTATTCTGCTGTGAAACTCTGTAAATGTCCTGGCACAGGTGGCCTTGGAGCACCTCCACTGCACAAGTCTGATCCAAGATAATAAAATAAAAACTTTGGTTCCTTGCAGCTGTTCTAAGAGGAAGGCAGCTGAAGCAGCAGAGCCCAGGATGCTGGAGTGGTCTCTAGTCCCAGCTCCTCTGCTCAGGACTGGGGTGGCCACTGGCTCTGGTATCCTGGACACGAGTCCCCATTCCTGTTTCCCCATGGCTGGCTCCCTGTGCAGATAGCTCTGCTCAGGGTGTGTCAGCTGTGGGTAATAAGCCAAGCTGACCTTGTTGGGCCAGCTCTGCAGAGTTCTTCATCCACCCTTTGTTTTCTTTTGTCTCCTGAACCCTGAGACTTCAGCCCCGGCTCTGCATGGAGAGGAGCTGCAGCTGCATGTGAGAATGGGGCCAACTCTTGCCTCCCTCTGTGGTGTGCTGGGATCAGGAATCAGCACAATTGGCTGATGCCCATCAATCTGTTCCATGCACTGTCCCTGCTGAGAGCTGCCTGTGCCCAGGCCATGCAGCAGGGTGGGTCTGGCTCTGGGCAGCAGCACGGTGCCCACAGGGGTGGCCACACATCCCAGCTCTGCCACTGGCACTCCTGGCCCCTGACCTGCAGCACGACTGCCTCTCCAAGAGTGTGTCCTGACATCGTGCTTCTGGCCACGTGTTCAGGCAGAGACACATTTGGAGATGATTAATTAGTAGAAAGGAAACAGGTCTAGAAATGAGGACCAGCTGCCAGCTGAACCAGGGAGCAGCGGTGAGTTTATTGCGAAGGCCAAAGGCTGTGAGCAGCAGCTTTGGAGGGTTTTGGGGATTCCTTGCAGCTAATTGCCATGTGACAAACCCTTCTTGTCTCTGCTAGCAGCCCCTGTGGGACAGAGACCAGCTTGTGGTGATCTGTGGTGCCTCAGCTGCAGCTTTTATTCAGAGTTAACCAACAGACAGGCTTGTTTTACACTGCGAGTTGACCATGTTTGATTCAAAAGAGGCATGAGAGAAATGTTGGTGTGTTAGTGGCTGTTGAAGGCGGTGATTTGGATGTCCCTAAGCTGACTACTCCTGGGAAGGTCTCATGTGAGTTCTTCTGGCAGAGCTGGACACATAGCTCCAGTCCTTTTGGTATAGCCTTGTGGGGTGTCTCTACCCCTGTGAACTCCCAACAAAATTATTCTTTTTTTGCCTTTTCTAAGCATTCTTTCTCAGTGAAGGACCCAACAAATTAGGAGATGGGGCACAAGGGAGGGATATTGGACAAGGCAGACCCTGCATGACAGCACCCTTGCTGAAGACTCCTGCCTTGTGCTGTCTGCTGGGGTTCAAGTTCAGGCTTGACTTCCAGACAGGTATTTTGGGGTCTCTTCTCTGTAAAAAATTATCCTTCCCTTGAGTATCTTCATTAAATATAGCCCCGTTGCCTCCATTTTCTTTTTCTGAGGTCACAATCTTCTGGATGCCCCAAATGTGCATGACTGTCCTTCCTTCCCTATCTTGTGCACCTCATGATTCCCACGTCTCCACCTCCTTGGTGGCTCAGCAAGGGCTGGGGGGAATGGCACCCGTGTTCAGCTCCAGTGCAGGGCCAGGCTGGGAGAGGGGACCGTGCTGGGACCAAGAGTCCCAGGCTGCAGCCCAGACACATCTATACATATCTGTGAGACATCTTCTCAGACCTCCTGGAAAGGCCCTGGCAGAAAGTGGCTGAAAATCAGGAGTTTCACCCTTGTGGAAACTGTGGTATTTCAGAAATCTTCCCCGAGCTGGAAGAAAAAAAAAAAAAAAGAAAAAAAAGAAGAGGGCACCAATGCTCAGTTCTGAAAACCTCATTTTCACTTCCCACATGCCAGCCCGTGCCCTTTGGAGCTGGTGGGGCATCACTTTTCCCCAGACCAAGCTTTGCAGGAGTTTTCATGTCAAGCTGATGTCAAACTGCTCAGGTTTGGTTAAACAAGCCTGAGGCTTGCTCTCTGGGAGAAAACCAGAACTGTCCTGGAGGGAAGACATTATTTTTGCAGAAGCTGTGGGTCCCATCAGAAAAGTGCTGATCACCAACAAGCAACTCTGCCCAGGTGTGGGCAGCTCTGCCCAGCCAAGGGCTCTCTGCTCTGAGCTCGGGGCAGAGCACTGTGCAGTTCAGGCACCTGTGGCTGGGTGGGAAGGACCACCTGAAGGTTGCTGATGGAGGGAACCAGAGTCCATGGTGGACACATGGAGAATCTTTCTCCTGCCACAACCCCAGAGCAAATGCTTACAAGTGGATGTCTGTGGGTAAGTGTGGTTGGAAGAGGGGAGCTCCCTGTCCTTCACCTCAGGTATGGGGTCTCACCAGGAGCCATGGCTGAGGCTCTCCATCCCCACAAGGCAGTGGGATGCCAAGCTGGAAAGGCACACAGAGGGACAGATGGGCAGGTGGGAGCAATCGGCACCCTGGCCAGGTCTAGCTTTTCTTTACTGAGAGGAACAAGAACGATGAAATGCCTCATTCCTTTATTTCCCTTGGGAGTGGCTTGGGCTGTTGCTAGGGCAGATCTGTGCAGCAGCTGATCTCCTCCTTGAGGTTGGAAACACGTAACTGTTTTCTGTGAAAAAAACATGAATTAATATCACAGGAGATGATGTTACCTGCAGCAAGGCCTGGCAGCACCAAATGTGAACCAGCATTTACCAGGCTGTCCACAGACACACCCAGCACCCTGCTTAGGGCTGATCATGACTCCTTTTTTTGGAGACATTTGGCCAGGGAAGTTGCTGGTGTGGTAGGGGATGGTCTCCCCATTTTGGGGGACATGGATCCTGTGGTTTCAGGCACCCTTGAGGGGGAGCATGCCTGGCCCAGGATATTTGGCTGCTGTCCTTGTGGGGCACCTGCTCTGGTTGCAGCAGGGCATTGCAAGAGATGCCCACGAGGGGCTGGGACGGTGGTGTGGGGTCTGGGGGGGCTCAGGTGCCCTGGGGTGGAGGGTGCTGTGCATGACCCTGAGCAGGGAGGAGCGAGTGATCCTCAGAGACAGGAGAGCAGCTGGAGACAGTCCTGTTGTGAACGTGGGAGGTCTCTGGGGGTGCCCTGCCTGGCCCCACAGCCGTGGGCAGGTGGGACATTGCCCCTCCAAGCTGCTCTCCTGGTTGCAAAGCCCTGGAGGCACTTTGCCCTGCCGGAGTGAGCCAGACCTGGCATGGGAGCAACAGGCAGGGCTCAGCTTCCCTGGGCTAGTCAGAGTGTACAACCACTGAGAGCATCCAAGAGGGCAGCATATTTGGGATGTCACATGGGTATCCCAAGTATTTTCCCTGCTTTATCCATTCTCTCCCCACGGGAGCCTGGCAGAGAGCTGAAATTCAGGGCTGCAGGGGCCACCCCACCACCCACCCTCTCTCATTCTCATTGCTTCTTGCCCTGGGCTGCTCTTCCCATGATCTGCCCTGACTGATCCTCTGCAAAGTTCAGCATCAGCCTGGGACCTGGAGCTGGGGGAGGGAATGGGGCCCCTACAGTGGGGCCTACATGGCCCTACAAGGCCTCTCTGTGGCCAGACTGCTGGTCCCAGCACTGCTGGGTCCTGATGGGCTAACAAGGGCTGCTGGCTGGCAGCCAGGCTTGGCCTCAGCCGGGACCACACCTGCACCTCTCAGTCTGGACTGGTGGGCAGAGCCTTGTGCTGCTGGGTGGTGCTGCTTCCAGCTGTGTGGCCTGGACCCATCCTGGTGCTGCCAGCTGGTTCTGGCCCTGCTGCACCAGCTCTGGCTGGCTGTGCCTTCATCCTTTTGGCAGCAGGGAAGGATGGGCTGCTGGCTCTGAGCTGACGCTCAGCTGCTGTGTTGGGGTGGTCTCTGCTGCCAGGGTGAGGACCAGGCATGTCTTCACCTTCAGGTTGGTCTAGGGGTGAAGTGTGGCTGCATCAAAACCGCAGTTGCTGAAGTTTCCAGCCAACATGGAAAACCCAAGCCCGTGTTTTAGAGGGGTGGGAAAAGAGCAGGTGGAAACACAAATGGGTGTTTATGAAAAGTTTTTGCAATGTGTCAGTTTTTAAGCCTGCAATGGCGTTCTGCTGGCTTTCTGATGGAGTTATGGTGGAAAGGTGTGGGCATGGCTGGTTCCAATGTGTGTCCATGGGAACATAATAATGGCTTGCCAGGTTTTAGATCAAGCTCCAATCCTAGAGGTAAGGCAGGAAGCCACCACCTAAGTGGCCCAGACCCTAAATCAGACCAGCTCTTCTTTAGGGGAAGGTGGAAGAGAGCTCACTTCAGTCACTCCTTTTTGGGCAGCCATGAATACAGGCAGGAGGTGAATTTCTGGAGAAGTGGCAGAGCTGCTCCTCATGGAATGTGGCACCACCTCACTGACCCCAGGGCCTTGCCCTGCTCCCCTCCTCATGTGGGAGTTGCACAGGGACGCTTTGGACCTAGAGCCATGAATCAAATGGATATCCTGGTTCATGGAGACATTTCCCCGTGCTAGGAAATATTCAGCACAGGGTGAAATGTCTCATGGTGCTCTCAGACCCAGTGATCTCTCACTTCAGTGGCTGCAGGAATCAGCCCCCTGCTCCGGAAGCAGAGCTGGCCTCAAACTCACTGCCACGGTGGCAGAGGTGGTGATGAGGAGGGGGTCCTTTCCTCAGCAGACTGCCACTTCTAAACCCATCTTCCTAACACAGACTGGCTTTGAAGGAAAGCTCCTGAGTATGCGTTTCATTAAGATTTAATAAAACGTTGCTTGGTCCTGAAGAACAAAATGATTATTAGACCCTTTATTGAGGATTAATAGCTATGTAATCAGCACGTATCTGGTTCCTACAGGCATCTATTACATAGCTTCTAAACCTCAGTGAATATGTTTCTAATTGGCTTTTAAGAACATGCTGTTGCTTTATTAAACCCTAATTAAATGCATATTGGGTGAAGTCCATTCAGAAGTGGTTATTGTGAACTACTTGTCATTACCTAATATGTGCAGCCTAATGGGCCTTCAGCTTATTTGCTCTGTTAATTATTGGATTTTATGGCCTTTGTTTGGGCTTTGTTTTTGCAAACTGGGTTGCATATGTTGTTTTCTTCCCTTTTTAAAGCCTTTCCAAGAAATGGGTGCTGCTGGACTGGCAATGGGTTTGAAGACCAGAGCAGATTGGGAGAGACTCTTCCCAATCTACAGATTTTTTTAGGATGCTCATGTGTCTTCTGCTTGTATTGGGCTCAACCCTGGTGGAACGTAAGTCTTCAGGATGGGCTGAGGGTTTCAGGATGGGCTCCAGCTTGGGCGATTGTGGGGCCACCTTGGGGCTTGAGCAAAAGGCCTTTACCAGTCTCAGCTGCAGCTTCCACATGGGACCTGACAAACCCTCCAGCCTTGTCTGTATCCATTTCCAGCCAGGAATACCTATATCCATTTCCTTCCAGTACTAGGTGGAGCAGCCACACCAGCCACCAGCAGCCTCATTCTTGGCTTGTCTTGGTGCCTGCAAAATGAGGGTGCAGGTTCTGCCTTCACACAGTCTCTGAGCTCCATCAGGCATCTGTAACATGTCTGCAAGGCTCTTTCCCAAAACTCTGTGAGCATAAATTGTAAGACACCCAAACCTAGGGGATGTGTAGGAGGTTGGAGTACAGACTCTGGCTGAAGAGCAGAACAAGGGATGCTGATGTGGTGTTTTAGCAGAAAAGAAGTGCTGCATGCGTGGTCCGTCAGCAAAATGCTAATGGGAGGATGCAGTGCTGAGCAGTATGGCATGTCTGAGCTCTGGGAAATCGCATGGATTTCTGTTTGAAACCTATTTTCTTTATTTTTTTTTCTGCCAGTTTCAGAACACATCCTTTCATCAGAATCAGGACAGGCAAAAATGGTTCTGTTTGCCAAAATTGAGGGTTATTATCATCATCATCATCCTCATTATTGTTATTTTATTTTTATTTTTAAATTTATTTTTATTTTTTTAATTTTAATTTTAATTTTAATTTTAATTTTAATTTTATTTTATTTTTTAATTTTAATTTTTATTTTATTTTTATTTTATTTTTATTTTTATTTTTATTTTTATTTTTATTTTTATTTTTATTTTTATTTTTATTTTTATTTTACTTTTATTTTTATTTTTATTTTATTTTTACTTTTATTTTTATTTTTATAATTATTTTGGGAGAGGTAGGAATTTTCCATTGTTGAAGAATTTCCGAAGTCCCCGGAGTCTCTCAGGGGGAGGACTAGCCCAGCATGCGGTCCCTGTCCCTGTCCCTGCTCTGCTGCCCCGCTCTCCAGTGAGTCCGAGCGCATTCTGAGCTCCGGTTGCTCCCCGGCAGAGCCGCGATGTCCCGGGGCCCATGGGCGGCATTCGGGGTGTGTGTGCTCCGCGGTGGCTGGGCCAGGCTGCCCGAGGGTCCGAGGGAAAGCGGCTCATCCTGGGCTCCTCTGCCGAGCCGCGGTGGCTGCCGGAGCCTCGTGCCCCATGGCGCTGTCCCACGTGCTGTCACCCCTGTCCCTGCTCCGACGCCCCGCACGGGGCTCAGCTCCGCTCCCAGCCGCAGGCTGCCCTGGCCAGGCAGAGCCCTCGGCCCCCGGGGCTGGCTCTGGTGAAAGTCTGTGCCCCTGACAGCCGCCTCTTGATCCTCAGCTTCCTGCCACTCCGGATGCTCTGACTCACGGAGAATGAGCACCTCGCCCGAACTTTCACCTCCAACTTGAACCACCCCCAAGTCAAACTTGCCAACGCTTGAAACGTTCAGTGAGCCCCCCTCCCCCTATATTTTTTTAGGTTTTCCAACCTTTGTACTTTCTGCATCCCTGTTGGAAGCAAGGGTGCCAAAATACTTCGCAAAAGGCTGTTCTTGCAGCGCTTCCCAGACCTTCCCTCACTAGGAAATGCCGGAAACCGTGGGAGCAAGCCTGCTCGCTGGAGAGTCTCGGCGCAGGTTTTGCAGACCCTGGAGATCTGGAGAAGCTTGAACTTCCCCAGGCATGAACCTCCCTCCAAAGCCAACAGGAACTCGGAAACTTTGGGGCCTCTTTGGTTTTTCTCCTCTCCAGACCTTGGATCTTTCAACTTAACCTTTGTGTTATATTTATATGTTGCGTGAATATGCTCTTATTTTTCTAATTAGGGTCACAAATTCCTCATTAAAACTGCCTGCAGGCCAGGGTTTGTCTTGCTTAACTTAAGGCCAAATCAGAGAGGTATCCAGGCTTGGAGCTGCATCTCCTTACCCTCCTTCAGAGCCAATGGGCAAAGAAAATGATCCAGACCTTGGAGGCAGCTCTCCTGGGAAAAAGGTTCCCCTTTTCTGTGGCAAAAGAGGGAGAATACACAGCTGAATGAAGTAGCATGGAAGGCTTTTAAAGGCATCATCAAGAGAAGCCAAAGAGAACCTCCTCCTCTCCTCCTGCCTGAGCTTCAGTGGGGATGAAGATCCATGTGCTCTGCAGAGACAATTTGGTCTGAAATTTAAGAGCAATGAACCATTTGTTTGTTCATTAAACATTTCCCAATGACTTTGCTGCTGGCTATTTTATTTCAATGGGCTTCCCATTCCTCTAGCTTTATCAAGATTTCCTCCTTTTTCCTAGAAAATGCATGGGAAAGGGGAAAGGAGAATGTTTACTATCCTGTGGAAATAGCATTTGATTTCTTCTGGCCCTGTGTGGGGAAAGAGGGAAAAATTCACAGCAAAGCTGAAAATGAAAAATTTTCACTTTGAAATGTCCCTAAAAATAAAAGAAGCGGCACTTTTGGCAAATCCTCTTGGCCACAATTTCCTTTTGTTCCATTTGCATCCATGGAGACAAGTCTCAGGGGGGATTCCTGCTGACTGAATCACAGAATCACAGAATTACTGGGTTGGAAGAGACCTCAAAGATCATCGAGTCCAACCCAACCCCAACACCTCAACCAAACCCTGGCACCCAGTGCCACATCCAGGCTTTTTTTAAACATATCCAGGCATGGTGACTCCACCACCTCCCTGGGCAGAACATTCCAGAACTTTCTCACTCTTTCCATAAAAAACTTTTTCCTAATATCCAACCTGTATTTCCCTCGGTGCAGCTTGAGACTGTGTGCTCTGGTTCTGTCAGTGCTGCCTGGAGAAAGAGCCCAGCTGAGCACAGGCACCTTTCAGGAAGCTGTAGAGAGTGATAAGGTCACCCCTGAGTCTCCTTTTCTCCAGGCTGAGCACCCCCAGCTCCCTCAGTGGTTCCTCAGAGGCTTCAGTGTTCCCAGCCCCTCTCCAGCCTCGTTGCCCCCTCTGGACGTGCCCAAGCGTCTCAATGTCCTTCCCAAACTGAGGGCCCAGAGCTGGACCCAGCACTCGAGCTGTGGCCTCCCCAGTGCTGAGTACAGGGGGAGGATGAGCTCCCTGCTCCTGCTGGCCACAGCATTCCTGCCACAGGCTGTTGGTACAGGATGATCCATTCCTGATCCAGGCCAGGAGCCGTTGGCCTTCTTGGCCCAGGGCTCAGTGCTGGCTCACGTTCAGCCGGCTGCCAACCAGGACCCCCAGGTCCCTTTCCACTGGGCACTGTCAGTCACACCGTGCCCAGACTAAAACATTGCAGGGGATTGTTGTGGCCAAAATGCAGGACTGGGCACTTGGGCTGATTAAACTTCATCCTACTGGACTCTGCCCATCCCTGTGGGCTCTGTTCAGGTCTCCCTGCAGAGCCCTCCTACCTTCCGACAGATGGACGCGCGCTCCCAGCTTAGTGTTGTCTGCAGATTTACCAATTAAAATCTCAATCCCCTCATCCATGTCATCAGTAAAGATACTGAACAGGGCTGGCCCCAGCACAGGGCCCTGAGGGACACCCCTGGTGCCTGGCTGCCAGCAGGATGCAGCACTGCTCACCACCACTCTGGCCCTGCCATGCAGCCAGTTCTGAGCCCAGCACAGAGTGCTCCTGTCCCAGCCCTGGGCTGCAGCTTCTCCAGGAGTGCGCTGTGGGACACAGTGCCAAAGGCCTTGCTGGAGTCCAGGTGTACAACATCCACAGCCTTTCCCTCATCCACCAGGCAGATCACCTGGCCATAAAAGGAGGTGAGGTTGGTCAGACACGCCCTACCCCTCCTAAACCCCTGCTGGCTGGCTCTGCTAGCCTGGCCATCCTGTAAGTGCTGTGTGGTGACACTTAGTATAAACTGTTCCATTACCTTACTGTATACTGAGGTCAAACTGACTAGCCTATAGTTACCAGGATCCTCCTTCCCACCCTTGCTGTGAATGGGCATCACAAGGGCTGGAGCCCTGTTTTGGTTTGTTCCTGTTCCAGTGGAAGCAGTGGGGCTGGGGCACAGGCCAGTGAGCCCTGAGCACCCTACTGCTGCCCCAGGACCATCACCTGCCCACCACAGAGCTTCAGTCTGTGCCAGGTTGGGCTGCCTGGCCTTGGCTGTCAGGCAGGGTGGGCACCTGGACACATCCTCAGCTGCACCAGCCATGTCCACCTGAGCATGGCTGCAGGTAGAGCAGTGAGAGGAGAGAGGCACTGGCCCAGCTCTCTCCATCACCTACTCCTCAAATGGCTGGATCCTGCCCGGCTCTCATGACCATGTGTACACATCCGTGATGGCCTAGGGCTTGAGCAGCGCTGTCCCTGCAGCTTCCTTGGAGCTCCTCTCCCAGGGGTGGGATGTGCCTGGCTCTGTGTGCCACCCCTCGGGGCACTGCCAGCAGTGCCAACAGCGTGGCCGGGGCCGTCACTGCAGGTGGGAAGGCGAGGGCAGGTCGGGTCACTCACAGAGTGATCACCTGAGCAGAGGCCTGGGCTGGGAGCAGCAGCAGGAGGTGTGTGGCCATGGCACCTGGAGTGAGGGCAGAGAAGCCCTGAGCCTGGCTGTGCTGGGAGGAGCCCAGTGGTGGCACACTGGGGGCATGGCCTCTGGCTCACCAGCTTACCTTTTCTGTAGCTTCTCTTGACCTTTGCCTGTGGCCAGCGATGTCCGTGCTATGTCCCTCTGGTGCCCACATCCCTCTGCTGACCCTATAGGTTGCCACATGACTCTGGGGGTCCCACCATGGAGGGGATCTGGATCCATTTGTTTTCCTTCCTCCCTTGACATTCCCCTTGGCCATGGATCAGCTGGCGGGACCCAGCAAGTCTTGCAGCAAAGATGAGCAAAAAAAAAAAAATCTCCTTATGCCTGTAAAAGGAAGAAGGAGAGCATGGCAGAGACAGGCCGTCTGATACAGCTCCACTTTCTGCTGTGGAGGCGGGAAGCCTTTCGGGCAGGATTTATTTTGTATAGTCTTCCATGCAAACTGGATCCCCCTCCCCTCCTGGCCCTGCCCGGCCTTAAATCATATCCTTTGTAATGACATTTCGTGCTTGTGTGGCGCCTCGCTTCTGAGCATCCCCAAGTGCTCTGTAAACTGATGTCTCGGAGCCTGCCAGGAGGCCACAGCAGCACCCCTGCACTCCCCTGCCACCAAGGGAAAGTGAGAAACCCTTCCCACACCTTACCTGGATGCCTGACCATGCCTGCAGTGGTGCTGCAGCCTGCTCTGCATTCCTCTTGACTGCCCTCCCACCCCAGCCACCTCCCCGGAGATCTCTTCCCTTCTGGAGTGCTCAGGGTGAGGTGCTCAGGGATGAGCAGCTCCAGTCTAAGTTGATGAGATGCTGCCCTGCAGGCTGGCACATGGCCTGCAGCCTCGCTTCCCACCTGGAAAGTCCCTGCCAGGGAATCAACATAGCTGTCCCCCATCATCAGAGCTGCAGGGTCAACCATAAGCCACCCTCTGTGTCCTCAGACCCCCTTTTTGGTGAGGAATGGATTTCTCTGGTGCACTGTGCCCTGGAGCAAGGGGGGGTGTTAACTGCATGGAAGTCTTGCTTGCTGAATCCAAATAATACAGCATTTCAGATTCCCTCTTCCCTGTTCAAGCCCTTGGCTGTCATCAGGTCCTCCTTAGTCCTGTCCAGAGGTTTCTCCATAGTGGCAAGGTCCCAGGAGATGCAGTGGTTTTTGTTGGACCCCAAATGTGACGCATTCTGCCTCCCCAGACCTGCTCCAGCTCCTTCCTCTGCTGGACATCCTGGGCTGTGGGCAGGGCTGCTGAGGAAGGGACAGCTGGATGGCTGCTGCATCCAAATAGGATTTTGGGCTCTGATAGATGGTTTTGGAGGCTGTCTCAAGCTACCCGCTGTTTTTTTGGTGAAAATTGCCCTCCTGGGAAGAGTCCTTTTAACTTCCCTGGGAGCTGGAAAGCCACAGCCCAAGAGCTGACTGCTGAGGGTGGGAGCCGTGGGTGATGCCAGCTGGGAATGGAGAGGTTAACCCTGGGGGTAGGTGATGCCTTCTTCCAGTTCAGCTGGTGTTGCTGAATCAATGCAGAAATGCCCCCAGGCACTTTGGTTGGCCCCAGGTGCTGATGATGATGCAGCCCCTTCCCAGGGGTCTGGAGGATGGACCTCAAGTCTGCTGGGCCACTGCAGACATTTCTTGGAGGAGCTAAGCTGGTTTCCTGCTCCAGCCCTCCAGGGACTTGGCTGTGGGTCTCCAGTGAGCCGGGTGAGTACCAGGCTGCTCTGGACTTCTTTTTCCTCTACAGAAAGTCAGCTTCCTTCTTCCAAGACACCTAGAGGAAAAAGATTGGAATCTGAGGGAAGGTTTGTGGTGAAGCAGGGAAAAGCAAATGCTCTTGTCTTGTCTGGTCTGGTCTAGTCTCCATCTCATCTTGACTCATCCCATAACTTTATCCCATCCCATCCTACTCCATCCCACCCATCCTAGCCTACTTACCCTATTCCCTACTACCCTACAACCTTCCCATTCTATCTTCCCACTCCATCCTATGCCATCCCACCCATTCCAAATTACTTACCCCATCACACCCCATTTTCTGTTCTTCCTGTCCCATCCTACGCTGTCCCATCCCACTCTCTCTCTCATCCTATCACACCCATCCCATTCCACTCACCCCGTCCCCCCACATGCCTCTTCCCTCCCATGCCATCACACCTATTCCATCGCTCTCCACCTCATCCCCATCTCCTGTGGACATCCATGCCAGCCATCCCCAGATTCTTGCCAGGGGCACGGGCCCATTGGTGGTGGAGGCCACTTGAAGCAGTTCCTTATCCAGGATGTGTGTCAGTGAAAGCAGAAACCCAATAAGCAAGATAAGGAGACGATTTATAATGGCATTTGTGAACTTTAGGAAAGAGCTTTACAGCCAGATTTTACAGACCACACAGGGAGAGGTTATACTCTCCAAAACCTTGGAGATTTTTTAAAAAATATTTTTATATTTAAAAAAAAAGAGTTTCCAAGAATTAAATAACACGAAAGTGTATGAAATATGATGTAGGGAATGTTCCCCTTGCTCTCACATCTGAAGTTAATTTGGGAGACGCTCTGAATAGCTTTTTAAAGAGTGGATAAACATTGGCATCAAAAGTGTAAATAAAGTTACCAGACAAAGCGGCCGTTCAAAGGGAACCGTCCCTGGGATGTTGGCTGGGCAGCTCTAATGGCTGCCTCAGGAACATTTGGAGATAAAACAAGGCCTGGCCGATTAGCCCGGCTGAGGTTCCCCGCCTTGGCTCCCTCTCCAGCGGCGCTGGCAGCTGCCCCTGCAGGTTTCCTGCCTGGGGACGGTGCTGGCAGGCGGTTCCTGTTCGCTGGGACCCCCCCCCCCCAGTCTCCTGCACCACCGCTGCCCAAAATTTGGGTCACACACTCCTAAGCAGGACCTGCTGAAGCCTAATTAAAGCCTATTGGTGCTGGTTTCCTGGGGACATGGATTTGTCAGAGTTGTGGCCCAAAGCATTTCTGAGAAGCCCTCAGGCTACCCCGCTGTGTGTCCTGCCCACTGTTTCCCCCAGGACAGTCCTATTCCCCCAGGTGTTTTGATTGACACTTGCTTGGTTGGTCACAAATGGTCTGAACAGGACCTTCTGTGTCACTGGGTTTGATTGCAGCTGGTTGGAAAAACCCAGAGGGGTTGTGTCTCTCCTGAAGCACGTCTTTGTACCAGCATCAGGGTCCTCCATGACAGTCCCCTTAACAGTCTGTGGAGAGAAGGCAAAAACAGTGAAACAAACACTGACATCTCATTAAAATCTTCCAAAGAGAAAGAAAAACGGACAGATGTGAAACCAACCTTTTGTTTGCTTCTTTTAGTATGAACTTGAAGGAAAACCTTTGAGAGTTGTCTTTGATGGAGCAGTTTGTGAATGAGAGGCATTTGTGGGTCGGGGTGATTCTGGCAGTCAGATGCCCATCACGAGGTGCTTCTCCTTGCCCTGTATCTCTACCAGAAGGGATTTTCCTGGGAGTTGTAGAAGTAGGAATATGTGTGGATAATGATACTAGCTCTCCTGCATCCAGAAACTTTTACCTCCACAGCACCCAGCTGAGGGCTGCTATTGCACTTGAATGTTCTAGAGTGTCAGTTCTTTTTCCAGCTGTGACCTTGGTCATGGCTCTGCATCCCTGGATTGGTGAAGACAGGGTGGTAATGACAGCAGCCATGGCAAAACAGAGAGTGTAAATCAACCTCTGGGTTGTCTGAGAGCAGCTCACAGCTGCCTACACCACAATAGGGGCACAGCAAGCACCATTCATGGCTGGGGGGCTGTTGAGCTGCTCCTGGTGCTCTTGGCCCTGGAGACTCAAGAGTTCTGAGTCTTGATGGACCCAACCGAGGGAACGTGGTGGATCCACCACATGTCTGCCAGTGTGCCAGCTGGGAATTGTGTCCCACTGCTCACCTGTGACCTGGGCACTGCCATGTGTTGAGTGAGGTATCAGCTCCTGAGGCTGAGCAGCAGCACGAAGGGCATCATCACAGGTAACTCTGCAAGTTCCCAGTGGTGACACATCCTGGTTTCTCCTACCTTGCCCTGGAGACCATCTTCTCATTCCTCCTGGTGCCCTCCTGTCAGAGCATGTCCTTCTTGTGTCCAGCCCCAAAGGCTGCATAGTGGAAGAAACAAGCTGGTTTGAAGCATAACCCCTATTAGGTAGAAGTTACAAAACTGTATTTTAATATTTCACCTACTCAGGTGACTTTAGGATGGATAAAGTCGTGAGGACTCATTTGCTCTGTCCTTTGCTGGCTGTAATAGGAGCAAACAATGACCATAACTTTGACCACTTTTTTCAGTCTTCATTACACAGTATTTTCCTGAGTGATAAAGAACAAATTTCCCATTGGCAGGGCTGGGAAGATGTTGTCCCACTTGCTTGGTGTTAACCACAAGCAGCAGTAGCTGCTCTCTGCATCCCTGGGTGAGGCCTAGCAGGATGGGGATGCCGCCTGCCTGGGCAGCAGCTGGCAGGGCTGCGCTTCCCCAGAGACCGCGGCAGGGGTTTTATTGCAAATAATGGAATAATTGCTCTTTCTTTGCCTGGGACATGCCCACAAATAGCTGCCAATTCCTGTGCGAGGGCTCATGAGCCCAAGTTCCCGTCAGGGGGCTCACTGGTACCTTTGGGACGGGAGAGCCTGGCACCGAGAAGGGGACCTTGGCTCGGAGGGTGCCTGGTGTGATCACTCGGGCTCGGGCTCGTGCAGACCGCCCTTGTGCATCAGCCTTCGTGCCACTTGTGTAAACTATTACAGCAAAGGGCAAAGGTTAAATGCAGCACATGTGTGGCATCAATTAACAGGATTTCAAGGTCTCCAGTGGAGTTTCTGCTCAAATCTCTTGTGGCAGGTTCAGTTTTCTTAACCCCTCCGATGCCATGCAGTCAGAGGGTCTTAGCTCTGCCAGACTATTAGAGGGGAATGGGTTTGTGCTGCCTGGGGGTCTCCCCAAGGACTGTGCTGGAGGGGTCTCTGGCCATTTGGGCATGGGGAGACAGGGACACCACACACATGACACCAGTGGTCTGTGGGGCAAGTGGGAGAGACTATTCTTTCTACTGGAAGCGTCCTTGGAAGGGAGTCAGGCCCTGGCAAGGAAGAAAGTTGGTGTATAAGCAGCCCTTCATCGTGCCCCCCTCTGCTCCAGGTCCATGTACCCCATCTTGGAGCCCTTGTGGGGGGTGGCCGCTCCTGTGTTTGGTCTCAGCCAGACCCTGCTCCACTGAAGCACCCCATTGTCCCAAAGTGTCCTACTGCAGAGCAGACAAAGGCTCCTGCCAGGCTTGGGACTGCTGATGCCTTCACTCCCCACCATGGAACAGACACAGTCACCCCCATTGCCTGTGGGGCTGGGAGGGGATGGCTACAGGGAAAGTCTCAGAGATGATTCAAAACCAGGACAGTTTTGGTGGAGAAATTGCAGTTGTGAATCTTCACCAATTTGAGGCCATTCAGGGCTGCTCCCAGGCAATGTACCCAACCACCACTCATCTATCTCCTTCTGGATTTACCAGTCATACTGGCCATACTGGGAAGGGAGTGGTTTAAGGGATGGTGGCCTGACTCAGACAACCCTTAGTGCATCCCATGTCTCCTGCAGTGGACACATCAGAGACCTGAATGCCACAACTTTGCACTGCAGCTCTGCCAGGTTGTCCTCCTGAGTTCCAGATGTTTCTCCTAAGGGCCGGGGCCTTGGAGTCAGAGTGCTTGGGGGGCTTCCACTTTGCTTTTTTCAGGGTGTTTGACAAGGAAAGGAAGGCTTTAGCTGCCACCACCATGAAGAAAATGTGAAAATGCTATATTGGCATAGTCTGAAGACTCAAAAGCTTTAAGATATTCTAAAAGCTTCCTCATTGCTTGTGCAAATTTTTGCCTATACAGATTACTAATTTTCCATGAACAGGTGCTGCTGGAGGGAACCCTGCCTTGGAGATTTAAGTTTCTGGGGTTTCCAGTCCTGCCTCAAGGCTGGGGACCACTGTAATGGAAGGGTCAGGGCTGGGAGCTTAGTGAGGAACATAGGTCCCAACACCAACTGATGCAGAACCTGCAGGCTGGAGGAACAGGACATGCAAGTGCCCTTCTGCACCTGTGTGCCCCTGACATCTCTTTGCCCATGCATTCCACTCCTTTTTGGGAAATGAATAATTTCAGTCTTTCAAGTTAACAAAACTCAGTCCCCAAAACATTCAAAACCACTAGAAACCCTGCATTTTGATGATTTTGATCTGTTTTTCAGTCTTAGACCCTGTTAAGATGAACAAAATGCATGCTTGAAAAACAGAGATGCTCAGCCCACAGCTCCCCATGTCAGAGCTGAGACTTCTGGCTGAAAGATGGATTTGCCCTGGATATCTCCACAGAAATACTCTGTTAGCAAACCTGTAAAAATCTTGGTAATCCCCTTGATCTGAAACAAATGGGCTCTGCTGTCTGGTGCTGATTTTATTATCAGACACTGCTTAGTATCATCCCATGGCTGGGACCAGTGCCTGAGGCTCAACACCAAGTCAATCATGAGCTGGCAGGCGAAGGTGTCCCCTGAGCTCTAGACCTGTGCTGGCTCTCCACATGTTTGTGGTGCCCTGGATAATACATGTTGGATTTATTGAGCCACGTGGTTGCCTAGGGACCTCCAGGACCTTTCAGGGCTGCTCCAACGCTGTGTCCAGATGCAATGGGAGCAGCATAGCACGGCTGTCAGGGTGAAAGCTCAGGTTCTGTTGAATTGTCCTGATCTTTTCTCCTTATGGCATGGGGAGCTTGGCTTGGTGGTTGTTTCCAGCGTCTGGAGCTTTGTGCAAACACAGGATGAAGGAGCAGGAGTTTTTGGGTCCTAACATGATTCCCAGGGTGTCTGTCAGCCTGAGCTCCCACCCAGCCATCCCTTGGAAATGGGACCTAGAACAAGCCTTGAGCATCCATGGGCTGATTTGAGGACTGTTGGGAGTCTTGATGGCTTTGAGGCCAGGTAGATCCTCAGCTGGCTGCAAGCTGGTTGCATTGACCATGGCCCCTGACAGCAGCACTCCCAGCCCCACTCTTCCTCCATGCTGACTGCAGCAGCCAAATAGAAAATTTGAGCCCCCCGGAGACCCACCATCAACCACACGAGCCCCAGCCGGTTTTGTTTTGATTATACATTTGTTTCCTCCCTCCTGGGAGTGTCTGACACAGCTTTTACCTCTCAGCGCGTCAACGCTCGGCTTCCCCCGCCACCTCCCTCCCCTCCCGTCGGCTCTGCTTGGATTAGCTCTGACCCCTGCTGAACTCTGCTGCCACGAGAAGTGTCAACCCCTTTCACTTTCCGAGAGCGTTCCAGCCCCAAACACTGAGCAGGGAAGGAGCGTCCTCCGAGGGAAAACCTCCCACATAATTTTTTCCAACTCCATGCCCTTGCTGTGCATCCGGGGAGGACAGACTCTGGTCCCTGCCTCTGGCCGTGCTCTGGGGGCAGCCTGGATGACCTGCAGCACACCTCTGTCCTCCCCTGAGCCTGCACAGGTGTAAACAGGGCAAAAGGGGTTTTTAAGGACGATTTGCTTCATGGAGGAAAAGGGTGGGATAGGAGAGAGTAGGAGGTTAGCCATGGGCACAGCATGGCACAGCCTGGTGCCAAGGACAGCTGTTTCCATGGGAGTATGACAGGGTCGGTGGCTGCATGTCTTCAAGGAGATGTCCAGCCTCCATGGATGGGTGGACATCAGCAAGATGGGAGGGAGAGGAAGAGCTGGCTGCTGCCACCAGGAGCACAGAAGATGGGGAGAAGGTCTTTCAATTCTTTCCACCGGGTCTGATGGTGGTTGTGCTTCTCCGTGCCAAGCGGCAGCAGCTTAAACATTCTGCAAGAGCTCCAAAGTTCAGGGGAAACCAGCCCACTGAAATAAAAAGACCATCCAAGGAGAGGGCAGCAGCTGTGTGCCCACGGCTCAGCAGGGTTGTGGGGCTGGGAGTGACACCCCCAGCCCTGAGTAGCCCCCCCAGCCAGCAGACACTGGTGGTGGATGTGGGGCCACAGCTGGGGAGCAGGGAGGTTAACTCCAGCAACACCAATGAAATAGAGAGAGAGAATGCCGCATGCTAAGGAGTTGCAGATGTTTGGATGTTGGCAGGGATTTGGGTGGAGCTGCCAATACACAACATGGTTTGCAGCAGGCGGAGAGGATGGGAAGTGCCAGGGAAAACCTGCCCCTTCTCTAAAGCCTGTGGTAGTGGAGGGAGCCCTCCTGGGTAGGTGTCATGGGGGAGTGCATAGCTGTGTCCTCTCTCAGAGCTTGGAGATGCCATGGAAAGGGTGGGGGAGGCAAATGAAAAGCGACCAGCTGCTCCCAGGTGTGACTGCTGCTGTATCCCTCTCTGTTGGAGCCCCCGGAGCAGCCACCTGGGCAGTCAAGGATAACTGAGCCATGGAGACAACAGCTCAGAGCACAGTCACTTTTTATTTCTAGGACACCGAGGATGTGCCTCGGTCTTCCAGGGGCTCTTTCCCATGTTTTATTCCTAAGCCTGTGGCAGACATCCAAAGCCATTCCTCACTTTTCACAGCTCAGTGAAGGGATGCCACTGCCTAACTGAAGCTGGATGAGGGTCACAGGCCTGTTTTGGTCTCACCAGGTCAGCAGAAACCAGGACTTCAGGACTGTTGTCCCAGAGCTGAGTAGCGGTGCACGCTGTGCCAAAGGGTGGAGCAGCATTGCCCCTGAAGGGAAGAAGGCATCTCTGGAGGCCTGTGAGGACTCAGGCAGGATAAATCCAGGATGAAGGGCACATTTAGGGCTGTGCTGAACCTCACTGTTTGATGATTTTGTCTTATCCATGGCAAAGGGATATACAGGGACTGGCAAAGCCCAGTTGGGCAGGGTCAGTGAGGTCCAAGCCCTGCTGTTGTATCCAAAAGAGGTGTGGGGTGGTGGGGACAGGGGCCTGAGGGGGTCTCTGTGCATCTGGACCCCGTCAGTTCTGGTGTGTGTGTATGGGCAGGTCTTGTTCCTTCCAGGGGTGCCAGCTCTTCAGGACGAGCATGAGTCCCCTTGCTGGCTGGCAGACAGAGTCCCACCCCAGAG
Source organism: Melozone crissalis (assembly GCF_028551555.1). NCBI lineage: Eukaryota > Metazoa > Chordata > Aves > Passeriformes > Passerellidae > Melozone > Melozone crissalis. The sequence goes on from NW_026535790.1 coordinate 668,807, forward strand.
AAGCTCTTGGGAGCCCGCTTTGTGTGACCCAGTGAGAAGGCAAGCCCCCAGAGCCCCAGGCTTGCAGAAGCGCCCCTTCTCTTGAAGTCCTTCTGATGCCTCCTGGCCCCCACGGCTCTTCAGCCCTGTCAGCTCACTGTGGTTCTCTGGGTCTTTGTCAGCAGCGTGTTTAGTAGCTCTGTGGCCATCGTGCTTCCTGACATGTTTTCTTTTCCCCCGTGATTTTGAGAATTGTATTCATTTCTTTGTTGAGGAGGGAGAGGGAAAGGTCATCCCTTGCTAGCAACTCATTAAAGCAAAACAATGGAAAGAACAGCAAATGGGTTCTGGGACCCGCTTCTCCAGGCATGTGTGAGGCTGCCTTTTGTCAGTGTAGGAGAGAGGCATCCATGGAGGTGGTGGCATTGCAGGGAGGCTCTCCCACCCCCACCACCCAAACTGATTCAAGGATCACTGGAGGACCTCAGTGTGTGTCAGAGCTTTTGTTTGTTTTGTTATTGTGTGTTTGTGTGTGCGAGCGCAATGTACATTCAGCCCTGCTGTCATTAAAAAAAAGTTTTAATGAAAATTTTCTCATTCTCTCCTCCCAGGCTGCCTGCCTTGGACCAGTTCTGTTTCTTTCATATGGGAGGCAGCTGCATTTGTCTCGATAATTTTGTTTCCCTGTTGCTGTGTACTGCTGAGGACTTGGTGACACAATGAAGATGTGAAGCATTTCTCTTTCCCAGGTCTGGCTCTGGGGGTTTGGTTTTGGCAACATTATGGCTTCTTTCTCTCCAGGATGCCCATATGGGGTTTGAAGTTCATCTGGCATTTGGCAGGAAAGACATTGCTTGAAGCTGATGGTCATGCTCAGAGTGATGCTGGGAAGGAAGCACTGCTCCGTGCCTGTGGTGCCTCTCAGGATCACTTGCTTGAGCCCACCGCCTGTTCCAATGGAAGCGGCCATGGAGGGGGCTCAGCTCCTACGTTTGAATGTCCTGCTAGGCCTGTTGGCCTGCAGACCCCAAAAAGCCACCTCATAGCCTGTCCCAGTCCCATCCTATCATCTGCTGGCTGGGCAACCCTGGTGTTTCCTGAGGGAGTGGGGAGAGCTGCACAGTGGGCAGAGGCTGCTTTGGGCAGCTACAGCCCTGTGGTTCATCGCTTGTTCTGAACCTCCGCGACCCAGCCCTCACTGCACACCCAGCAGCCCCTGAGGCGGGAAGGGCAGCACAGCCAGGACACCCTGCCTGAGGCACTGGGCCCAGAGCAGTGCAGGAATTCTGCCAGGTGAAGGTGGGACACTGCATTGCAGGGGAAAGGGGAGCCAGGCAGGGCATATTGCCAGAGCAGGGCTGGGAGTGCAGAAGGAGCATGGGTGGCATGGGGCATCGAGGGGCATGAGGGCATGAGGGGATTGGGAGTGGGGCTGATGTGAGGCTGGTGTGGGGTGGGTGGGGAGCAGGAGCAGGGCAGGCACCTCACAGGTTCCACGAGTTCCTCCATGCTGGAGCTCACGAGGGCTGACCTTGCTGACACGGTGGGGTCAGGGTGTGAGAGCAAGGAGCGACTTTTGGGAACGGAAGATTTGTGAGCCCCGGGGCCGGGCCGTGCATCTCTCGGGGCCGGGGCCGGGGCCGGGGCCGGGGCCGGGGCCGGGCTGTGCATCCCCCGGGGCCGGGCTGTCCTTCCCGGCAGCGCGGAGAGGTGGCAGCAAAGGCCCTGCGACGGGGGTCGCGGAAACCTGCGGCCGCAGCCGAGGGCGCGGGGCCCGGCCCGGGAAGGATGCGCGTTCCCCGTGCCGACATCTGCTCCCACCACGGCCCCACGAGCGGACCGAAGTCCATCTCTAGGCCGTAACATCGGAGAGTGGTTTTGTCCTCATCTTTAAAGAACATCTGGTCCATGCTCCTGGAAATCTTTCTGTCCGACCTGACCTCGAGCACTGCCAGGGGTGGGGCATCTCCGGGGACACTCTCCACAGGCTCAGGGATCAGAATCTGCTTCCAGGATTGCATGAGCTTTAGCACTCCTGCCCCCTGCTCCGGCCCGGGGCTGCCCCTCTGTGCCCGCTGACGACCCAGGCTGTTGGAATCCCATGAGAACAGCTTGTGAGACTTCAGGCCTTGTCAAAGCTGAAGTTGAACCCTTATCCCAGGCTGGCTGGGTGCCCACAGCCCTAATCTGGGGCTGTACACTGCCCATGTTTAATGAGGTATTGTGTATGGATGTGTCCGACTGTGTGTATGCACACGTTGTGGGCTCTGGGTGTCTCACTCAATGTTTGCATCTGTCTCTTAGTGGGTTTGGGCATCTGGGGCTGTTTCCCTTGCCTGATTAAATACCTCCCCAGAAGTGAGTTTGTGTAGCTGAGGATGTTATTGCATGTGTTGGTGTCTGCACAGGGAGGAGCTCACAGCTCTCCATGTGTGCAGAATTTGCACAGTATCTTGGGTCATGCTGGGCTGTCCAAGATGCTTCTTCCACTGTCAGCACGTGCTGAGTGATGGCAGATGGGTGAGTGGCCAAGGAATGGATGGATCAGTGCAGAACAGGATGGGCTTCCCCATCAGTGGTGGGCAACAGTGGGGACCAGTGCTGCTCGTGGCTATTCTGTCTCCTCAAGGGAATTTGGAGCCCAACGTGGACACTATCCTGCATCCCATGGCCATGGAAGGAGGACAGGCCATCCCTGAGGCCTGGATGCAGCATCAGAGATGAGCCCATAACTTTCAGTGAGGTGCTCTGTGAGAGGCTGCTGGCAGCTGTTGTGGCCCTGGGCCAGGCTGTGCCCCAAGTCTGGCTGGGCCTCCTCTAACTCAAGTGGCTCTAGGGCTCAGGAGACCCCCACTGCCCAGACAGTGCATGCCAGACAAGGCAGTGCCTGTGTGACACTCCGTTCCCACGTCTCTTCCCTCCTGCTCTCCCTGCCTCCACCCACCTCCATCCCGAGGAGTGTCCCTCTGCTTGGGTCAATGCCTGCACACCCTGCAGGGCACAGGGCCCCAGGGGCAGTGGGAGGATCAGAGCCTCCTGCACATGTGCTGTCCAACCTGTCAGCACCTCCGTGAGGCAAAGCCGCTGCTGGCTGGGGATGTGCCCCCCAGCTCTCTCCCTTTGTCATCATAGCCAAGCATGCGTGCCAGAAAGCTCACCCTGTGGTAGAAGCCATCCATCTCCTCTGGAGCTCAGCATTCCCTCCTTGCTCCTTGGCTGCAGGGGTTTTTGGCTGCAGATATTTACCGAGCAATTCGCATCCAATTACAGAAGCTAGAAGAGCTGGGAGGATTTTCCTTCTGGTTTCTTGCAACCAAAGCCAACTTGTCCAAATTACAACCTAGGAAGCATCTCATTAGTGGGGAGTGAGGTCTCCAAAACGTAGAGTGCTTGGAAAACACTGCCAGAGGCATAGGAATGTGGGCTGGCTGGCAGGCGAGTTGGTGAGGAGCCCATTTGGTCACCATTTTCTCTCACCCATGGTAATTTTCCCCATCTTTTCTTCTGTGGCACCTGAAGGGAGAGGAGATGGGATTTTGGAGGCTTCCAGCTCATCATATCACTTCCCCATTCCCACTTTGATCCCAAAGGAGTTTGATTTTTTGGGCTGAAGCACAGGCTGGTCTTCCCACCCATTTTTTTTCCCTCCAGCTTCTCCTGCCCTCCCTCTCAGGCTGTGTGGTGTCACCCCACCCAGGAGGTGAAGGTCTAGGAGCAGAGTTATGGGAATGATGGTTACAAGCGTTTAATAACATAAGTGGAAGTAGGATTCTCAGCAGCATCTGGCTGGTTTGTCTGTGGTGCTGTCCCAAAGGGCTGGGGGACATCCCTCACCTGGCCTCATGGAGATTGCTCCCTGGTGTGGCTGTCCCAGAGGGACTCATGACAGAGGACCTGCGTGGAGCCTGCATAGTCCCAAGACTTGCTGGAGGCTTTGTCTCAGGTGGGACACAAGCTGGCACAGGGGCTGGGATGTGGGGAGGAGGCGCAGCAGGATCCAAAGTGATCTGGTGACTACCAGCTGTGACTGCAGGGGAGCTTTGTGCCAAGGTTTGAGAATGGGAGAGATCAGGGAAGTGCAGCTGGCAGCCGTGCCTGGGCTTACATGGCTGCGAGGTGTCTCCTATGCCGATGATTTAATGCCCTTCCAAAAATACTTCTCCGGATACAGCTTGCAGGCGAGCTGCTGAGCCAGCGGGGAGCAGCTGGGGCTGGCGGCAGGCGCGGCTCTGGTGCCTTCTCCCAGCCACGGCACTCGGGGGCGCGTGCTGGCCCACGCAGGGCTGGCAGGGCTGGGCACACCTGTGTTTTGAGTGGCTGTGGGAGCTGTTCCCTGGCTGCCTCCCTGTCCCAACAGAGCCCGTGGGTGCTGGTGGGCAGTCGCACCATCACCCTGGCTCCCGGCCTGGTGGGGAGGGGTTTGTGCTCCCCTGCCGACGGCACCATCTGCTCCCTGAGCTGCTGGCCAGGCTGATGGTCCCTGCCTGGCCATCTCCCACAGCCATCCTCAGGTGCCTGGTGCCTGGGCACGAGGATCCATGAGGGCTCTTGCTGCAGAGGTGAAGGTGGCTATTGAGCAACCCGGGTCTGCTCCTGGCATCATGTCACCTCCGCCAGCACCTGGGTGATAGTGTGAGCTGTCTCTTATGCCATCAAGAGCCCCTCCTTTTCTGGCTCTCTCCTTGGCAGCTGCCAGGCTGTAGCTTATATTTCAAGGTCAAATCTGATGAGCTTCATCTTCCAGATGGGTGATCTTGTAATGACTTTGCAAATGAGTATCACTCCTGCGTCCCACATGGGTGCGGGCAGGAGGGACACAGCTCCCTCAGCACAAGGGGGAAGGAAAGGCTGGGATGGGTAAAGCCAAGCTGCCTGCACTAGCTCAGCCACCCTGCCCCCTGGGAGGAGAGCTGCTGGGTTCCTGCGGTGTGATGTGCTTCCCAGAGAGCCAGGTTGGCAGCATAGGGGCCCCCACATCCCCAGGACATCCCAGTGTCTCGGTTCTGGGTTTCAAAGTGCCTGAGCCCCTTGACATGATCAAAGTGAGTTTGGATGATGAGCAGCTCCTTGCTCCCCATCATGAACATGTCCCACCATGGGAGGATGAGGTGTTTCCACCAGAGGAAGCTGCTCCTTGCCAGCAGGAGAGGTGGGAGAGGGTGGCCTGCCCCTGCAGACATGGGGTTAAGGTCTCCTCACTGTCCCCGATGAGCCCTTCTGTGTGGATGAATCAGAACCTCCTTTCCATGAGCCATGGCTGTCCCTGGGGCTGCCTGCCCTTCCTCGCTGCCCGTGGCACTGCCTGTCACTGTCCCCAGCCTGGCAAGGCAAGTCCCCTGCAAGCCCCGTCCCACTCAGCCGCTCTCAGTGGCACACCGTGCTCCGAGTCCCTTTGTGTCCTGGCTGCTGGCACCGTGGGGATGGCGCCCGCCGCTCCCCTGGCTGCAGCGCTCCAGGGCTCCAGCACCACCCGGCTTTGCCCCTGCAGCCTGGCACCCTGAGCAGCCCCGGGCCTTTGGGCAGCTCTGCCTGCTGTCCCTGGGGGCAGGGGCTGGGAGGAGGAGTGGGAAGGGGGTGGGAGACAGGGCAGCCTCCGCCCGGCTCGGCTGCGCCCGTTCCCCTCCCCGGCCCCACCAGCCCATTTATTACCCCTCTGCCATTCATCGGGCCAGACAGATGCCCCCAAATAAATACCCCCAGACAATAGGGTGGGAGGGGCCAGCGAGGCTCCTCATGAATAAACATGAGGGTCTTTGGACACAGTTTCCTCTCTTCGCAAAATGGGACCGATTGTGCGGCAGGCATTTAAAATTCAGCCGCGGTCGGGCTGTCTTCCAGTGTCCCTGAACTGCTGAGGTGCTTCATTTATTTCATAATTTCCCCTCCTCCCCTCTCGGCGACAGACCTGGCTCTTTTCACGACTTGTCCTCCCTCTTTCTTTCCTTCTTACTCCCTTTCTCTATTTTTTTTTTTTTTAATCTTCCTTCCTTTTCCTACTCCTTGTCTCTTTCTCTCCTTGGCTTTTGTGCTGGAGGCCGTGACGAATGACTCAGAAAGGAGGGTGCTGTGAGAAACTGGGGCTGCTGCTGGCAGAGTGGGTGGTGAGCACTTGGTGCTCGAGGGGGGCTGGCAGGGTCAGGCTGTGAGCGCCCGGCTGGGGCTCCCACACGGAGCTGGGCTGGGGAGGCACTGGGTGATCCTGAGGGCTTCGCTGCCTGCGCGCTTGGAAGGACAAGGACAAGCCTGTCCCTTGCCTGTGGGGAGACAACCTTGCAGTGCCCACCCCAGCACATCCAGAGTGGGCTCCATGCACAGGAGGGAAAGGTCTACCCTGCTGTATCACCCACTGGGGGTGAAAAGCAGCCCTGGTGATGCTGGAGCACCCAAAAGTTGGGAGGTGCAGAAGGAAGAAGGAGATACTTGTCCAGGCCAGGGCAGACCTAGTGTTGGTGGGGATGGGTTTGCTGGACCCCTGACCTGTTCTCATGCCTGGACAGCCCCAGCAGTGCTGGTTTGTAGATCCAGAGTGGCTTTTTGTGACCTTGGACAACATCAGCCCCACTGAGCTTCCAGCATCCCAAACCCTCGTGTGCCCCTTGGTCCTGGGGTGGAGGCAGAACCAGAGCAGCAGCAGAGAATGGAGGGGTGGGAGCGCCAGGACATGGCCAGCAGTGTGGCTCCGCTTTCTGGGAGACCTGCCAGCACCCTGGTGTTCCATCAGCCAAGTGCTGAGATCCTGATGCCATGCGCCCCTGGGAAAGCCTGGAGATGTCCATGCCATGAACAGGACAGCTCCAGGGGTTGTGGAACCCTCTGAGCTGCTTGCTGTGCTGCTCAGGCTTGGCAGGAGGATGTGTGAATGGGCCCCAATGCCCACCTTGCCCCAGGGCTCTGCATGCTGGGATGAGCATCACCTGTGACACTGGGGAGCTGCAGAAACTCCCTCGAGTGTCTCTGTATTGGGAGAAAGCATCTGCCTACCCCTTCCCCACCTCTGGGATCCTCTGCCTGAAGGCCAGGCAAGGAAAAAGGGAATTTCTACCCAAGGGCTGGCAAGGACCCTTCAAGTGAGGTGTCACCTGCCAGACCCAACTGGCTGGCAGGAGTGACCAGGGCCATGCTGGCAGCAACAGGTGCTGGTGGGGACAGGGGGACACCACCAGATGCAGGTTGGGGGTGGGCAGAGCCTCCATCCAAAGCTCCGGGGGCTCTCCCTGCCTGGGAACTCCAAGTGTGGCTTCCTTGGCTCACGAGAGAACATGGAGGGGAGTCTCAGCCGGGGCGTAGGGGTGTCACTGTGGATGTGGGTGCTCTCTGCCGGGGCCACCGCCTGCCAGGGCTGCCTGTCCCTCTGTCCCTCTGCCCCTCTGTCCCTCTGTCCCTCTGTCCTTCTGTCCCTCTGTCCCTCTGTCCCTTGTCCCTCTGTCCCTCTGTCCCTCTGTCCCTCTGTCCGTCTTTCCCGCTGGCGGGCACGGCAGCTGCGGCCCATGGGGACGGCGCTGGCAGCTCCGCCAGCGGGAGGGCTCCTGCATTACAATCCGGTACAATCTGTCCCCCTTCCTGCTGCCCAGCAGTGGAGGAGACGGTTACTGTTTAATCCCATTTGACAGCTCTTTCATCATCTGCCTGCCTCCCTCCAGCTTCCCGTGGCTCCTCCAAGGCTCCTTTGTGGCCGTAATCAAAGCCTGGTGAGTGATGGCTGCTCGAGGCAGGGTGGGAAGGGACGGGGAGCGAGGGTGGCTCAGCCGCGGGGGGAGGGAGCGCGGCCTGGCCGCAGCCCCGGGAGGGGCACGGTGCGATCACAGGTGGGGGCTTGGCTGTCAGTGCTGCAGGTGCACCTGGGGCTGGCGGCACTGGGAGCTGGGCTGGATGGAACATCCCCAGTGCTGGGAGCCCGATGGGACAGAACATCCCCAGTGCTGGGACAGGCTGGTTGGATCCTTCCCCGCCCACAGTCAGGCTGGGAGGTCCTGGTCAGGGCAGCAGGGCCAGGCAGTGGGTCAGTCTCCCTGAGGGGCAGACAAGCAGCTCTCCTCACACAGCCTTCTCCCACACACCCTCCCAGCACCTTCTGGCACTGGGGACATGCTGGCTCACAACTCCCTTGTGCCTTGCACAACTGGAACGTGGCTGTGGCCCTGGAGGAGCATGGCAGCTCTCTCCCCATGACAGGGAAGATTGTGTGGGAGAGATTCTGGTGGAAGTCTGCCATAGGCTGCCACCACAGCATTGCAGGCACGTGGCTCACATGGGAGTGAACCTTGCTGTGCCACGGCAACTTCTGCCATCCCCAGTGGAGAGCTGAGGACCTGGCTACTCCCAGACAGGCTGGTGGCAGCCAGGGCAGGCTGAAAGGGCCTCTAAGGGATCCCTGCTCTCAATATTTCTGTGAAATTTTGGAAATCTGGCCCCTGACGTGGTCTGGAGGCTGTGTGGGTGGCAGGCCCTCTCTGGAGGGTTTTGGCTAGAGAAGAGTCTGCAGGGTCACCCACAGCTTCCTCTTGCTCAGCTCTTTCAGGACTGAGACTCAGTTTCCGTGCCTTGGCTTCCCCCAGTGCTGACCAGTGCCACGCCAGTGCCACAGTGATGGAGCCACATGGGTATCCAGGGACTGGGGGGAGATACCCTCCTGCTCCCATTCATGCTTCTGGCAGGGGCTCAGCACTTACCAGTGCTGCCAGGGAATCCTCCCCATCACCAACAGCCTGGCACAACCTCACTGTGATTTTTTTTGGTGGTATTCAATAACATTAAACTTTTGGCTGAATTGCAAAGCATCTGAAGAACAAGGTCTCTCTCTACAAGGACTTGGTAGTGCTCTGCACTGCAGAGTTTCCCCGCTCAGCAATAATGAAGTAGGGAAGCAGGAGAGGAGCCCCCAAAAACCACATCACTGTGGCACTGTGGCACTGCCCCTGAGCCCTCTTGGCTGAGGAACACCCTGATTCCCTGAGGAGGGAGCCTGCCCGACCCTGGGTTATCACCTGCACTGCAGCTGGGTGACAGCTTTCCCAAGAACACATGTTCCCTCATAAACCCTGGCTCTGCTTATCTCAAAGGGCACATCCGACAATTAGCTTATCTGCTGTGAAAGTGAGGAACGGCTTTGGATATCTGCCTGCCTTCTGCAGGCCTGGGAAAAGCACAGGGGAAGGAGCCCCTGCCAGAGGGAGGCACATCCTCGGCGTGTCCTGGCAATGTCGTGGCTCCCCGTGTGCTCACGGTGGGCACTGGAGGTGCCCCTGACCCTTCCTGCTGAAAAACCCTGCCTGCAGCTGCTGCCAGCTTTGCCAAACCATCCCAGGCTGCGTGGCAATTTTGTGCAGGATGGATTGCAGCCTCCAGTTAAATTTTTGGGGAAAATTTCAGCTGAAGACCATGGCTCTTTCCAAGAATGGGGAAAAGGGAAAAAATAAAGGATTTGTTCTCATTTTAAAATTCTGTCTTTGAAGCAATTTGGCAAGTAGAGAGGGAAGAGAGGCTGAGCTTCATCTTGTGTTCCTGGAATATGCTCAAATTTGACCACGCTAGAACACTTTATTTGGGAAAAAATGTGGTTAGCATGAGCTCGGTGCAAACCTCTTCCGTAGGAGCAGCTCCCCTCACTGGGCACAGGTTTGCCGCCACCCAGCTCCTGGGCAAGTGGTGCCAGAGCCAAGGGCCCCTGTGTCCCCACCAGTGTCATGGGGGTCAGAGGAATGGCAGAGGGAGCTGCAGCCCAGTGAGCTCCATCTACTGCAGGCCATGCAGGGCCTTGCTCTGCCTGACTGGTTTTGGTGATTTACACAGTTTTTCTCCTGTCCTGTAGCAATCCTGTGTGAAGCAGAGAAGAGCAGGCACGTTTAGCAGCCCTGTGCAGTGTGATCACACTGTCCCCTGTGCAATGTTCTGCGGCCCCAAGGATGTTTCTCCTCCCTGCCTGGCCCAGGACATGTCATCCCTCACTTGGAGAGCAAATTAAGAATTGGTTGAGTTAATTTGCTGCAGATGATTGTTTGAGGAGTGAATAACCAAAAAAGCTGGTCAAAAGCCCAATTTTCCTCCCTCCTGGAGGCTTTCTGAAGGACTTTCTGGAGCTCCTTTCTCCTGGAGGCTTTCTGGACGGTGGCTGGTGTCCCATGCTGTGCCCTGAGGAAGGCCTGGGCTGCCTTTGCGGGGGGAACTTCAGCTGGCTTCCTCCCCACCCTGTTCCTCCTGCTCTCCCCCAAATCTGCACCAAGAAACAAGTATATTGTTTGCAAGCTAAAAACTAGAAATGATTTATATGTTTATAAGCCCAGCTCTGGCTCCATTTATTTTGGCAAAGGAATTGTTTGCATCTTTGCAGAATTCCTTCACCAAAACCACTCATTAGATATGAATTTCAAAACAGCCAGAGGGAGCGGGTGACTCAGGGGAATTAGCAAATGGCTTCTCAAAGACTTTTACGTCAGGGACAACAGCTTGATTCCAGATCTCAGTGCCAGTGGCCCAGAAGACATTGTCATCTCATGTTGGGTCAGTGACCGTGAGTCAACCAGTGCATTTGAGGACCTTGGTCTTTGGCTCTGAGCTGGCAGGTGTCTTCACCATGAGAAACCTCAGCCAAGGGAGAAGCCAGAAAAGACAGGAGGCGAAGGATTCCATCAATGAGCTTTCACTAGACACGACAACATCAGCTACAAGAGCTGACAGAAGAGTGATGTTCAACCATAGCTCTTTCACTCCAGTGTGAAGATCTGGGAGTTTCTGAAAAGGACATTTGAAGATGGTCTGCCTTGAGGTCTGAAGATGGGGCGAGTGTGACCACTTGTGCCTCTGCTGTGGGTTTAAAGACCACCTTGCTTTTCACCTGGAAGTTATTGAGAAAGTTGTGCATAGAGATGATTCCAGTTATCACTTTCCTGCTTCAGACAAGAACTCACAAAGCAACCAGTGGTGTGATGATGTCCCATCACCCTGTCCTGGCAGAGCTGCTTGACTTGGGCAGGCACTGGGAATGGGAGCAGCTTCTCAGGCTGGTTTAGCAGAGGAGATGTGTGCAGGTAGGATGTTGTTCTGTGATGGCACTGTGCGGGCTCTGGACAATTTTGGTGCCCTCAGAAACATCTGTCTGGGGCAAGGGGACAGGCACGTGTTTGTGGAAGAAGGTCTTTGAGGAGTGAGAGCGGCTGAGGTCCCCCTGATCAGAGGGGAGTCTTCCACCCTGGGCCAGGCAGCCTGGACCAGCAGAGGTGTCCTGTCCTCTGAACCTCCATGGGTCCCCGGCGCTGGTGTCCCCAGCTTCTGTGTCACCTGCTTTCTCTGGAGGCACAGCTGCAGGTCTGGCAGGCAGCGTGCCCTGCAGCAGCTGGGCCGTATCCGCGTGTGTCAGCTCGTGGTGCCACCAGGCTCCTGGTCTCCATCCCCACTCTGCCCCAAGCCGCCCTGCGCCCCCGCCTTGCTGCGCTGACTCGCTCCCCAGCCAGCCTTGCTCCTTGTCTCACAAGCAGAGATCAAAATAAACTCAAGTGAAGGGTCCTTTAACTTTCTCTACTCGAGTGAAAATAAATGCGCTTTCCCCACCACCCAGCCCTGTAAATTCCCTGCACTGTGAAATATCTTCCAGATATAGTAAAGAGACGGCTTTTGACTATTTTTTTTAAACATCTTTAACTGCTGTATATATTTCCAGGGAGACGTAATAAGCGCTACAGCTAATTTATCTGCGTGTACTGTAAATATTTTCAGGAGATAGCAGAAAGGATTTCAAACACATGGCTGGGAGTATTGGCACACAGCATAGGCTGGGTGGGAAGGACACCTTTAACCATTTGCGTGCCATGTCCTTTCTTTGCGCTCCTCTCTCTGTGTCCCCAGCGCAGCATCTCCTTGCCAGCCCAGGGCTGTCCTTCCAGCTGATGTCCAGCCAGATGTTTGGTTTGAACAGGGTGCTGAGGCTTGTTCTTCCGTTTGACCTTGTAGTCCTTGCTCTGGGGGCACTGGGAGTTCAGCTGGGAGCGGCTGGGAGTTCCCCTCCTGAGCTACTGCCCGGAGCCGGGCCTCAGTCCCTACACTCCTGCCCATGTGCGATCTGCTGCTACAAGCACAGGACAAGATTTGGGAAGAAAAAATCCTGCTTGGGCATCTAATGAGTGTCTTGCAGGCCCCAGCACCCTTTGGGTTTCAGGGGTTTCAAACCAATGGTGGGGGAAAACCAGAGTGCCCAGTTACTTCCAAGCCCTGGGACTGGGAAAGGAGGCTGAACACAGCAGGGACAGAGGTGCTGACCACGCTTTGTCCCTTTGGCCCTTGGGAGATGTGAGTTCTGCAGAAGAAGAAGGCTTGGTCCACCAAGAACCCATTCTCAGGGTTCTCAGGTGTGATGGGAGAGACCCCAGGTGATGGAGAGCTGGGTGAGCAGAGGGTGGCAGGGTGCAGGCTCGTGTGGCTCTTGGGGGAGCAGCTGCCAGCGGATGCAGAGGTCCCTGTCCATCCCCCACCCTGCCTGGCCACAGAGGATGCAGAAGCAGGCATCCCACCAAACATCCCCAGCCCTACTCCTGGCACGGGGACTCCTGGCTACACATCCCACTCGTGACCACATCCATAGTGCTGGGATCCTCTGGGGACCATGACTCTGTTTTGGGAGAGCTCTTGCAGGGATGGGTGAGATGGGGGTCCAATGGCCACCCTCACTCTTCCTGTGCCCTGATACTCCCCAGGAACTTCTGTGGGAGACAGTGACTTTTCCAGGGAAAGGACTGGAGAAGGAAGTCATGGGGTGCTGGCCTGGGGGAGCAGAGGTCTTTCATCACACAGCCAGTGTCTGGTGTCAGCAGGGAACCATGCTAAAAGCACATTCAATTCAAAGCCTGCTATTGAGCAAACCCAGCTCTGCAGCACGAACAGCCTGTCCTGAAGCTGTGGGTCACCGCAGCCAGGCCGGTCGCCCTGCTGAGGGTCTGCTTGCCAGGCTGGGGAGGCTGGGCACCCTCTCCAGCACAGCCCTCCCTCTGCTGCAAGCTCACCATGAGCTGCTGACTCCTGGCTCGTGGGGGTGTTTTGGCCAAGGCAGCGTTTTCCCTGGGATTCTCCCGCAAGAAGTCCACTCCTTCCCCCTGGCAGCTTGCCCTCTCCTGACCATACTGTGGTTAGGAGGCCTGGGGGTCTCTGGGGCTCCCAGCCCACCAGCTCTGCTCACTGCAGGTTTGGGGTGTTGTTGGCAGTGGGAGCAGGAAGGATGCACTGTCTGTTAGGAAGAAAGATGGGATTTCCCCAGCTGTTTGCACAAAGCCTTGAGGTTTTGGGACTTCTCTCCATGGTCTGAGCACTGCGATCGAGGCTTTTAGTGGGCATGGGTCTGATCCAGACTAATTCCTGACAGGTTGCAGGCCTTTTGGCTGGTTCCAAAGCATCACCCAAGTTGTGAATAGAGCAGTTCCTCCCACCAGCTGAGGCTGGACAACAGGCTAAGGCTGTCAGGGCAGGAGAACAGCCACAGCCACTGGGAGGAGAGCCCAGGCAAGATGAGTCTTGCTGGCAGCAGGCACGGATGCATTGGATGCATCATCCAGGCAATCTGCTCCCCAGGCTCCTGTCCCTGTGGTGTAATTTAATGCAGAATAAGGACAAGAGGTACCTATTGGCTTGGAGCCCAACTGAAAAGCCACAAGAAGGAGATAAAAGCCTTTAAATGCTAAGTCTGTCCAAAGAGACAATAAAAGGCAAATGTCTTCCCAGCTTTATGTCCATGTCTTTTTACTTGATTTATGGACTTTTTGCTATAATCCTTCATGCTTTCTGACTCTTCAAGTTGTTCAGCTCTTGTAAAAGGCCTGTGGAAGCAAACTGCATCAGCCAGGGGACTCCATATCCGTCCCTTAGCCTGGGCTGATCCTGCTGTGGGGTCCAGTTTAGGATCTGCAATGGTCTTTGCCTGAAGTCCCACAGGGTAGAGAAGCCCAGGGTGAGCCCTGATGCCACAGCACAAGGCACAGAGGGGGTTTTGTGGCCACAAAGAGGAAAAGGCAAGCAAAGAGAAAGGACCCAAATGTTTCCATTCAGCCTCTGGGTGAGCAGCAAAATGTTTGGGAGCTGGATCTGCAAAGAGGATCCAGATGGGGGGAACCGCAGCTGCTCCCTGTGAGTGGAGCCTGAATGTCTTTGGGAATGTGGGGTGGAAGGCTGGGAGGGGGCAGCTCCGGGGCTGGGCGGCTGCAGGAGCAGCGAGTGGGAGGCAGCTATCCCCTCACACCCAGCGTGTGTGGATCTGGAGCTAATCAGCCTGACACAGGATGCTCGGGTGTCTGCTGGGGCCGGGCTATGAAAGCAATTGCTCTCAATAAAACGTTTCCCTCCTCAGCTGCATTCGGAAGTGAAGCTGTGAGCCCAAATGTCCTCAGCTGACTCTCCTGGTCCTTCTGCCCCCTCTGAGGGGAGGAATTGACTGAGACTGGTGCAGACTGGTACAGCTGAGCAGGAGCACATGTGCCTTCACATCACGCACTGCAGGTGCCCCCAGGCCAAGTCCCACGGCTCAGGGTGCCAGCTGTGGCTCTGGGTCCTCTCAGGTGCAATGAACCCCCTGAGGCTGTGGAGACATCCCTTCCCTTTGTTCTTCCCAGAGCAGCTCCTGTTGCAAGAGGAGCAGCTGTAGGCCTGTATGGTGGTGAGGGAAAAGGGATGGGATGGCACTGGGAATGGTGGGGAGCAGCTCTGGGCTGGGGGCACTGGTGGAGCACAATGCTGCTCAGCACCTGCTCCTCTGCTGCAGGTAGGGATTGTCCCAGCTGGCAGGGAAAGTGCTGGGTACCAGGTAAAGGAGCAGCTGACTGTGGCTGTCCTGGGGCACCTCGGGGCACCCCCGCTCCCTCCCAGCCGCTGGTGGCCCTGCTGTCCCCCACCCTTGCTCCTGACGGGCACAGCAACCCTGAGGGCAGCACGAGATGCCCGTGTGGGCACAGCCTGGCTTTGCTGTGCAGCACCCTGGCAAGGGCAGGCGTGTCCTGCAACGTCCCCTGCCCACAGCCCAGCCACAGCCAGTGATGCCCAGGGTGGCCTCCTCTCACCAGACACATTTCATTTTCATTTCTGCACAGGCAGCAGAACTTCTGCTTGGTGTCCATTCCCAAAATCCCCAGGTACCAGGTGGGAGCTCCACAGCTCCAGATGGTGACTTTGTGTCTCTTCCCTGCACTCCTGCTCCAGGCCAGGCTGGCCCAGGCCCCCCAGCTCACACAGCCTTCCACCACCTCTCACACTTAGTGACAATTTGCAACAAACCCGGTGAGGGGGAGATCCTGGGGAGACGGCGATGTGGGGAAGCAGAATTTGGCCCGTTCTTAAAGGTCTCAAAAAAAAAAAAAAATCTTGCCTGTAAAAAAATTAGTAATTTTAAACCACAGGCAAATGCTTCACATTCCTGAGCAATGCTGCCCTCTGTTTACTGCCCTTATTGTTCTCAATGAGCTGGAACCGTGGAAATGAATATTCGCTCTGACCCCATCCTTCGCCCTGAGAAAGAAAGGAAGCAAGAAAGGAGGAAAAAGAAGCAAAACTGCCGAAGGAAAACAGAGTCATTCTCCCCATGATTGAGTGAAAAAATAACATGGGAGCGTGGAAATAGAGCTGCCAGGGCGCAGCAATTGATTTACGGCGGGATGTGAATGCCGTCCCCGCTGCGGTGCGCGGCACTGGGCTGCCCCGGGCCTGGGACAGGCCGGGCACTGCGGGTGGCTGCAAACCTCGGGAGGATTTAAAGGATTTAAGGGGTTATCTATCTCCGGCCGGGGTTATCTATCCGCTGCAGAGCCCACGGGCACGGGCCGGGGCTGTCCCGGCTCCCCGGGCCGGCCGGGCTCGGTGGGGTCACACACGGAGGGGACACCGCGGAGGGACGCGCCACGGGCCGCGGGAGCGCTCAGGGGCTGCAGGGAGAACGCGCATTAGCCATGGCTGGGTACAGGAGGATCCGCTCCGTCCGCCTGAGGACTCCCGGCTGCCCGATCCAGGCAGCAGAGACCCTGCCTGCCCAGAAGAGGAGTCCAACCCCATTGCTTGGGTTTCTCCCCACTAGTCTCACCAGGCTGGGAAGAGCAGAGATGCCAGTCCAGTTTGGGGCTCTGTGCCAAACATCCCTATGCCCACTGAAAGCAGTTCCTGAGATGGGGAGGGGACAATTTCTCTGAGCCCCAGGTCCCCCCAGCACCCATCAGCAGCAGTTCTCTCCAGAGGCAGCCCAGAGTGGAGGACACCTGCCCCAGCACGGGTGAAGGCAGTGGCAGCTGGCAGGGCAGTCCCGGTCCCTGCCGTGCTGCCTCAGTTAATCATCACGTTGGGTAATTGCGCCAGTGGCCGAGAGGGCAGCCCGCGAGGATCTGACTGCAGGTGTGGGGCCGTGGACGGGCACAGAAAGCTTTTAACTGGAATAGGGTTACAGTCAGGCAGCCCAGCAATGCCAGGGATGCGAGGAATCCCTTACCTGCTTCAAAAGGACGCTTTCTTTATCGTCTAATTAAAAAAGGGGCAGTGGTGGGGGGGACCAGAGTGCACCTGTGCCGGCAAACACCCGGCCAAGAAAGGGGGAGCGAGGGCCTGGGCAGGGAGCAGGAGCGAGGAGGGCCTGAAGGGACTGCACCCGAGGCCAGTGGCAAAAGGAAAGGGACTGGGATGGGTCAGCACCTCCGGGACTCCACGGCACCTCTGCTGCCAGTCGGTTGTGCCCGGCATCCCCTGCTTGGTTCCACTGCAGCCCTGCAGGGCACACAGCCTTTCCAGCTGTAGTCAGGTTGCCTTCATCCCCATGCAATGCCATCCTTCTGTCTGACTGGTCTAGAAAGCACCCCCACAGCTGATTTATTGGCAAGGTTTAATGTTAATCTGTAGGGATTAATCGTAGCTGGGTAAAATGGTGTGAGCTCTATGCCCTGACACAGCTCCCGGGCAGTGCCCTGGACAAGTTTCACAGTGCTCAGCTGTTCCTTTCCTTTTCCTCAGCTGGTCTTATTGGGAGCTGTGTCAGGAAAGCTTATGTGGAGATCAGGAAAGGTTCTTCCCCCAGAGGGTGCTGGCACTGCCCAGGCTCCCCAGGGAATGGGCGCAGCCCCGGGGCTGCCAGAGCTCCAGGAGAGCTTGGACAGCGCTGCCAGGGATGGACAGGGTGGGATTGTTGGGGTGTCTGTGCAGGGACAGGAGCTGGGCTGGATGATCCTGATGGATCCCTTCCCACTCACGAGATTTTGTGATTCTGTGACTATTAGATAGGAAGAGTGTTTTAAAATTGATGTTTTGGTCAAAATTACTCCCGCAGTGAATCAGCCTAGGCAGCATCAAGGCAAAATTTCCAGTAGGAAAGAGCAAATTATTCTTAGGTTTAATGGCGGTGAACCCTGGCTTTGGGATTTGTATCTCAAAAGCTCCTGCTCTGTCTGGCTCTATGTGGCTCCTGCTGTGCCCAGTGAAATCAGGGCTGGGGGTGCAGCATTTCCCACCCTTACTAGAGAATGCATGGGGATGGAGCAACCCTGATCTCTCCAACCTTCCACTGACTCCAGCTGAAATTGGCTGGTGGCTTTTTACAGAGCTGGACACAGAGACATACCCACACATACCATGAGTTCAGGAACTTTGAGTGCTCTGGAAAGCAAGCCAAAAAAGAAAGGAAAAAATGAAAAAGAAAAGGATGAAGCAGAGTGGAATCAAGCCATTCATGTGCTGTGGGAGCAGTTTGGACTTAGAGCCCAGCACGGGTTTAATGAGATCATTTCACACTTCTAATTAAATAGGTGCAACTCTCTGCAAGGAGGAGACTTTGGGCCCTGGGACACTCCTGGGGTTTGCAGGATGGAGAAGTCAGGGATGGAGGAGAGAGTCTGCCCTGGATGCATTTGCTGGCTCTGGGGAATGGAGTCATTTCTGAGCGCATGCAAGCAACCCCAGAGGAGTTGTTTTTGTGTGGAGACCTGTCACATCCCACTTCCACGCTGGCATGCCACAGGGATGGACAGCCCCAGATCCCCAGCGGTTTGCTGGCAGCACCTTGCTGAGGCCGGGCTGGGAGAGGTTTCCCCCTGCCAAGTTTCAGTTTGCCCCGCTGTGATGTGCAAGCGGCACCTCGGGATGCACTGCGAGGAGCTGGAACCCAGCGGGGTGGGGGAGCTGGCTCTCCTCACAGCCTGTCCCTCCCTGGCCCCCAGCTGGGACACAGGTGTCCCTAAAGGTTCTGCCTCCCCAGCTCACGAGTGGGAATTGGGTGCCATCCTGCTGACACCTGCAGCAGCACAGAGCCCAGGACGGGCACTGGGATCTCAGAGTGATGTCCCAGCCTGTGCCCGCCCCTCGCAGGGCTGGATCTGGATCAGGACACAGCTGGATGTTGAGGCAGCAGTGTGCTGGGGGTGCCTGGGTTTGGGAAGGCTCCTGGAGCCTCCAGCAGAGCAGAGGGGCTTCACTGCAGCTCCTGAGCCTGTGGCTGCCGCAGGTGAGCGCATGCACTGCTTCGCTCTGGCCCTGCTCGCAGCACAGGGGAAGGCAGAGCCCTCTGGGCACTGGGGTGGGAGGAGAAGAACAGGATCAGGGACAGCTAAGCCTTGAGCTTCACACGTTGATTCTACAGCTTTTGGCTTCACCTCGCCTCCCCTCCCCGCCTGGCAGCTGGGATCTGCATGGAGCAATGCCAGAAGAAAACAAACGCCTTTCCAGCCTGTCATGGGGGCAGTGAGGCAGGAGGGTGGGGAGCAGAGCCTGGGGGCTGTGCTGGAGAGGAGCAGCCCTAAAGTCCCCACTTTGGTGCAGGAGAGGAGCGGGTCTCTGGGTCATGAGGGAGCTAAAGGCCCCCTTCCCACTCACTGCACCCTAATGATGTGCACACCAGGCCCCTCTCCCTCCATCCCCCTTTTGCAGGAGCAGGAGTGGCAGGAAGTGATGTTCTGCCTTGGCAGCAGCATTGTGGTGGCATTGCAAGGTGGCATTGCAGGGTCCCATCCGCGCTGTAGTGCCATGGGAGCTGTGGCACAGCCGGGGTGCAGCCCTGCCACAGAGCTGTGCTGTGCCATCCACTGCCACCCCAGGACCCAGTGAGGGGACAAGCAGCCTCATAATCCCCCACCCCACTCCTGGAGGGGGATGTCCAGGCTGTGTAAGGCAGCCTGGGCCGGTGCTGCCTCCAGACACTCCCTGTGCTCTTCAGATGTCCAGGGCAGAGCTTGCAAGGACTGTCCTCATGGTGTGATGGATCTGTGCCAGTAAGAGCTGCAGGCAGCTGGACATCTGCCTGCATTGCCTCCTGCCAGGCAAGGTCTGGGATGTGCTTCCAGCCTGGAAGTTATTTTAGTATCCAAGTCTCTTTCTGAGGCAGTGCAGCTCCTGGATTTTCAGTACCTCCCCCCTGGGCAGGGGCCTGGCGTGTTCCTGACCGCTTGTCCCCGCAGTGGGAAGAGAGCCAGGTCCCTGTCCCCGCCAGCTCTCCCCTGGGACAGCACACTGCTGCTGCCCTGTGCCAGGAGAGACACAGTGCCTCCACAGCCCCACTTTGCATGGGCAAACACATGGAAATCTGTCCCCAAAGCTGCTGTGCCAGCTCTGTCCTGGAAACACCTGCTCAGATCCTGTGAATGTGGCACATGCGAGAGCTGGCTCCTCTGGGCCCCTCGTGGCCTGGCTGGCGCCTCCTGGCAAGGAGAGCCTGTGGCAAAGCTGACACTGTCCTTCCTGAAGCTGTCCCTTTCTGTCCCTCTGTCTCCAGTGATAAGGGAAAGTTGTGGAGAGGAGTTGTGGAGCCGAGCAGCTGCTGCAGCAGTTTGAAGCTGAGTTCAAAATTTAGCTGATTTTCCACTCTCTGATGGTTCCTCAGCAGCTCACTGCTAACCCTGCTCTGCATCGAGGCCCTGTGGCTCAGCACGATGGAGTCTGGGGTGGAAACAACAGATTTGGTTAAAACATCCCTCCTCTGAAACCTCAGTGCTGGTAACAGCCTGGCACAGCCCCACGGTGTCACCAGCTGCTCTGCACAGCTCCTGCCTAGCTCCCTTGTGATGAGTTGTGCCCTTCCCTCAGGTCATTGCTTTGGCATGCTGCACCCACCCCTGCTCCAGCCATCTCAGTGTTGGCCACCATGGGCTTCCTCCACACCATCCTGCTCCTGCTGCTGCCTGGACCCTGCCTGGACCCTGCCTGGGGCCTGGCACGATGTTCTTCCTCTCAGGCCCCTCTGAGGACGCTGTGCTGGCACAGCCCTGCTGCCTGGCACAGTGGGGAGGTGCTCCTGGCTGGACATGCAGCTCCATAACGTCCTCCTTGTCCAGAAGAGCTGTGAGAAGCTTGAGCCCAGAGGAGAACCCTGGGGCAGGGGGAGCAGGAGGAGAGAGGAGGGGGAGTTTTCCCTCCTAATTTCAATAAACTAAATGAAAGGGGTGGAAAATTGGTATTTCATGCAAAACTTGGTGAGGGTTAAACCACTTCCAGATGCTGTCTAAGAAGGTTTTGCTCCAACCTGATCTGTTGCAGATAAAGCCGTAGACGCTCCTGCCAGATATTTATTACAGAGCAGAGGAGTTTCCAAGCAGTGCCGTGATCCAGGTGTCATTTTGTGCCATGCTGTCCCTTAAAGGGAGCAGAGACCACTCAGACATGTCCCTCCCAAGGACAGCACTGAGCAGCCCTTGGTGCAGACAAGATGGGGCAGGTGGCCGGGGTGGTGGCAGTCCATGGGGGACTGAGAAGTGGCAGATGCTAACAGGAGAGAACATGAGAGACCCCTTGTCCCTGGGCACCACTCTGGCTTTACCCCCTTGCACCATCCCTTTTCAGCAGGATCATGCCTGGCTTTTCCCTCTGCTCTCAGTCTGACCTGCTCCAGCCCCTGTGGGCTCTGCTCTCCTCGGTGGCTCCCAGTGTGCAGGTGGAGAAGGCCTGGAAGGGCGATCAGAGGTGACAGAAGGCTTTCCTTCCATAACATGGGAGAGCAGGACCTCCCTTGGTCATGGCCCTGAGTGAGGTCTAGGGCTGGCACAGCAAAACCCTGCAGCTGTCAACCCCACAGACGCCTTGCGCCCACCCCAGCAACCCCAGGATGGGTCTTGCCAGTCCCTGTGACTGATGCACAGGGCGATTTTAAAGTTGGGGAAACTGAGGCATAGCCAGGCCAAGTGTAGAGGATGAGCTGACTGCACTTCTGGGGCTGCTGCTCTGCTCCACGCCTGCCCATGCAGAAGAAGTGAGGGTCCCACAGCTGAAGTGCAGCTTTGGCATGGCTGGCAACAGGTGCAGCAGTGGTGCAGCAGCAGAGCCAGCAGTGGTGCAGCAGTGGGTGCAGCAGTGGTGCAGCAGTGGTGCAGCAGTGGGTGCAGCAGTGGGTGCAGCAGTGGGTGGATGCAGCAGCAGATCCAGCAGTGGATCCAGCAGCAGATCCAGCAGCGGATCCAGCAGCAGATCCAGCAGTGGATCCAGCAGTGGATCCAGCAGTGGATCCAGCAGCAGATCCAGCAGCGGATCCAGCAGCAGATCCAGCAGTGGTGCAGCAATGGATGCAGCAGCGGATGCAGCAGTGGTGCAGCAGTGTGTGCAGCAGCAGATCCAGCAGTGGGTACAGCAGCAGGCCCAGCAGTGATGCAGCAGCAGATCCAGCAGTGGTGCAGCAGTGATGCAGCAGTGGTGCAGCAATGGATGCAGCAGCAGATCCAGCAGCAGATCCAGCAGCAGATCCAGCAGTGGTGCAGCAGGGAATGCAGCAGCAGATGCAGCAGCGGTGCAGCACACCTGCCCAGCGCGGGAGCACAGCCGCATTCCTGCCCCCGGAGCCCCTTCCTGCCCCCCCGCCGCCGCTGCGCCCCCGCTGCCTCTCGGCCTCCGCTTGTTTTCTTAGCAGGCGGGTCCCGCGCTCTCCGAGCCCAACAATTTCCTGCCCGGGCGAACGCATTCCTCTATTCCCCCATCACGGGTCCCTCCTGCCACCTCCCCACCTTGCTGCTGGATGCTGCCGCTCTCCACTGCTCACACCACGTTACCCCTCTCCCCTCCCACCCTCCTGCCTCAGTTTCCTCAGCTGGGACCCCCACGCTCCTTCTGGGTAGTAGAGCAATGCCTGGGGACACGGGATGCTGAAGTTGGCACCTTTCCACAGTTTTGGGGCGCTAAAAGAGATGATGTTGCCCCCATTTGCCGTGTTGGGGGGCTGGCCAAGCGCCAGTGGGGAGGTGGTGATTGGAGTGCGATCCAAGGGGAACCATTCCAGCCCCAGCCTCACCATCAGCTCCAAAGCAGCGCTGGCAGTGCTGAGGGCAGTGGGAATGTCCCCATGCTCATTGCTGACAGCTGATCCTGGAGTCCTCCCTGCCCCCAGAAGCAGGATGCGCAGAGCAAGGCGATGCCAGGCACTCTGCTGTCGCTGGGGGAGCATCACACAGGTGGGAAAACCAAAAAGGCAGCAGGGCAGTGGTGGGACAGTGACCTGGGATAGACAGGGACATCCAGGGTGACACTGGGGGCATGGGGACATCACCTCGTAGTGCAGAGTCCAGGACTGATAGAGCTGCAATAGGGGGGGAAGCACTGGGCAGAATGGGGCAGAACCCAGCAGGTCCGCTTCACTTTGGAGACCAGCTCTGCGTCACCTGGGGCACCACCGAGTTTAAGGCTGTGGTGTGAGCCAGAGGGACCCTGTTGCTGGGGTTTGTGCTGCTGGCACAGGGTGCAGGAGGTGGGTGGGCAGGGGCAGTGAGCCCAGCCCCAGACGTGCCCTTGCCAGCTGCCCCCAGAGCGCTGCCAGCACTCCAATGCACCCGTGGCCCAAAAAGAAAGAAAAAACCCCGTCCCACCCGTCAGGAAACCTCAAATCAGGGCCAATGTTTTTGAAAGGTTTTTTTCTTCTCTCTCCTTTAACACATCTGCCAATATAATCTGACCTTTTCCATATAAATAAAGCCCGCGCGCTTGGGCTTTGATCCCGCGCTCTAAATTTTCTATTTACTTAATTGGCCCATCCAAGGGCTGAGCGAGTCGCGGGCCCGCAGCTGCCGCCGCCGCCGCATTCCTGGGGGCTTATCGCCCCCCGCTCACCTGGTTGTCATTACCCGGGCGCGGCCCCACGCCCCCGCTGCGGCCACCTGAGCCCGGCTGCCCGGGAGTGGAGCGGGCTCATCCCGCGGGGCTTTCACCGAGGATCTCGCTTGTCTGGCTCTCTGTCACCCCACCCCACACCGCCTTCACCTCTGGAGGGCAGCTTGCTCCAAGGGAGAGGCAACTCCATGGAACATGGGGCTGGATCCCCGAACTCCATCCCTGTGGAGGGATAAGGGGTCAGAGGCTTTCCCAGGCAGTCTGAGGAGGGTGGTCCTCCAGAAAGAGGACCAGGGCATGATTTACTGCTCAGAGTTGCTTCTGTTTCCATACAGATCGTATCCTGGTCACCCTTCCATGGATTTAGGACTGCAAATGTCCCCACACCCAGCAGGAGGGAGCGCAAAGCTTTGCTGTCACAGGGGCTGAAGGCTCTGGGCACCTGGAGAAGGTGACCCCTGAGCAGCGGCCGCCTGTTCTCCCTCAGACTTTCCCTGCTGGTGCACCAGGCCATGGCAAGGACCAAGCCCTTCTGCTGCAGGCCCGTCCTGACCAGCTGGGAGAGCTGACACTGCTCAGCACATCCCCACTGTCCTGGCCATGGCGAGCCCAGCCCGGGGCCGCAGGCTGGGGCCAGCAGAGGTGGGAGCACTGTGTGCCTTTCTGCAGTGCTGCCTGTGCGGGGCAGTGGGGGCTGTGGGCCATGGGGAGATGGACAGGTCCCAAAAGTGGACTGTGGCTGTGCTCTCAACCTTCCAGCTATTACTTTGTGGTCCAGGAGAAAGAAACAAATGCAGGGCAGGCTGTAGGCAGAGCCGGACATGTGCCGTGGTCTGCTGGCTATGGTGGTGCCTGTCCCTGCTCTGAAGAGCCGGACATGCTCCTTCTGCCCATGGTTACTCAGTTCCTTCAAGGATTAATAAGGGCCTGAGTGGGCTTTGGTACCCTCCAGCTAGCAGGAAGTTGGGGAGAGCAGCACCCTCTCCACGCAGGAGTTTTTGCCTGCTCATGGGCACTGCAGGTGGGACTCGGAGCCTGTTGTGGGCAGATCCCAACCATCACTGTGCAATGCCTGCTGAGGTGACACATGCAGGCAGAGTTTGGTGATGGGAGGGTTGGATCATCTGTCCTTAACTCCTCCATCCTCCTTTCCCCGCTCTCACTGGAAGGGGAGGCAGGTCTCTTCTTAACCTGGTTCAGCTCAGTAGGAAGACGTTGGTGGTCATCCTGCACCAAGTGTAATCTCTGATGTGTGGAAGGCCTTCCATGAGCCCTGGAAGGCTCCTCCTGGTACCTGGACAATGCTGAGGCATGAGGATAGATTCCAGCTCCCAAAACCTCCATACAGCTGGTCATAAACCCTGGGCTCCTGATACCCACTATAATGAGATGTGGGAGCAGAAAGCCAACTACAAGACCATAGACAGCACCAGGGTTGGACTGACAGAAGAATCATAGAATCATTGAATGGTTTAAGTTGAAGGGACCTTAAAGATCATGTAGTTCCACCCCTTGCCATGGGCAGGGACATCTTTCACTGAATCAGATTGCTCAGAGCCTTGTCCAGCCCAGGCTGAATACTCCCAGGGGCAGGGCAGCCACGGCTTCTCTTTCCTTATGAATTCTCATGACAGTATGAATGAGGGAGGAGGATGGTCCTGTGGTCCTGGCCATGGTGACTGCCCTGGACCAGCAGAGCCCTGCAGGATGCTGAAGAGCAGCAGGTTAGACAAAGGCATGGGTTGGCCCTGAAGTAACAGCACTGGGAGCTGAGGCCAGAGGTTGGGTCAGGCACAGCTGGATGGACCTCAGCCTCTGCAGGACACCCAGCATGGAGACAGAACTGGCCTGGCATGGCATGGCAGGTGCCACCCAGCAGTGCTCTTGTCCTGAGGGGCCAGTCCTCCTTCTAAGCAGCCAATGGGGATTTTCCTCTGACCATCTCCCCATTCTACTTTTTCACATTGTGGGTCATAATTTATACACCAGTGGTGGTCAGAAGGAATATTTAACTCCCAAGTACTTCTGTGTGGTGCTGCTGGATGTGCCAGCTCAAGTGATGGATGGGCACCACATGGTGGGAGCGATGGCCCACATCCTGCAGGGGGGCACCCCCAGAGCTGAGTGCTCTTGGGGAGCTGTGCCGGGTCCAGCAGGAGGGGTGACAGCTCCGGCTGTGTCGTGGGACATGGAGCGTGTCTGGCTCAAGATGGATGTCACCCCTTGGCTCCACTGGCTCTTGTTGACGCGCTCTGCTCCCCCAGGCAGCCCTGGCACAAATCCCTGCAGCATTGCACTGATGCTGGTGAGTCAGAATGCCCGGTGTGAGCGGGATCTCCTTTCTCTGGGGAAGTGGCTCCACGGCCTCCAGTGTGCCGCTGCCCTCGCTGGCAGCTGTCTGCTCAGCTGTGCTCACCAAAGGACTGAAGGTCTTTCTTTGCTTCTCCAGCAAAGCTTTGCTGCCAGAGGTCCCAGAGGGCTTTGCCTGCTGAAGCCCCGTTCCCAGCTCCTTGGAACCTCTTGAAGATGCCTCCTCCTTGGCCTGGCTTACAGCACCACTGTAAGCTCACCTGCCCTCTCCAGAGCCCTCTGCTTGGTGAACCAGTGGTTTTCCAAGTGACAAGCTTGGCCCATTGGTGCCTCACAGTGACACCCATCGGGGTCCCAGACAAACTACCCCTTCCTCTTGGTGCCATCCCAGCAAGATGATGTGGGCAGCACAAGCAGAGCAGGACAAGGAGGAGGGAAAGGAAGCTAAGGAAGAGGGTGTCGGGTGGGATTTCAATATCTGACATATTGACGTTTCCCAAGTAGAAACCAGTCATTCAACATCTGGCCAAGAATATTGCATCTTGCTTAAGAGCAGCTCCAGATGTTCCCAAGACCTTTTTTCATTATTTTATTTATTTCATTCTTTTCTTCTCTCCGCTCCCTCCTAGGCACTCTTGACTCACTAAATCAAGGGAGACAGGCTTTTAACTCTCTGGAAAGAAATAAACGACTCAATGGTGATATGAAACAAATTTTCTGGAACTATGTGAGCAGATGTGTGTTGGGGGAAGGGAAAGGGGGGAGCAAGGTGAGGGAGATCAAGAGAAAGAGAAGGGTACAGCTACATGGGCACCTCTTCATCATGAGGTGCCTCGGTGGATGCACAGCCTGATGGCCAGAGGGACGTGCAGTCTTCCTTACACATGTAGGACTGGCGAGGACAGAATTTGTGACTGGAGGAATAAAGGGAAATGGACCCGTTCCTGCTTCAATGGGTTGACTGGTTATCCCCTCTCCAGTGTAATTTGGTCCAGTTCTTACCACCTGGAAGTGCCTCAGAGCCGAGGAGGTCAAAAGAAGGATGAGTCTGGTATGTTCGTGACGCTCATCTGTGGAGGTGATTTATCATCCCTGACAGGAGTGGGAGAATGAGCAGCCAAACAGCAAGAAACTTGGGAAAAGAGAAAGTTTGGCAGGAGGAGGGGAGAGGTCAAAGGCGAGAGAGATGAATGAGAGAAAGATGGAGGAGGGCAGTGAGAATGTGAAAGGATGACCCAGATAAATGGAAATGTGGTTTCTCGATCAAGTTCCTTGATTCTTGCTGATGTGCTAGTGTGCCACACAGGCAAGAGCTTCAAGGCCCTCTGATGGCCTACATCTGCCACCTCTGAATCTCTTCAGACAGAATTGGTAGCGTTGTGCTTATCTCCCATTATCCACACTATCCCCTCCTGAGCCATCACCTCCAGCTCCATCCTTTTGTCAGAGCTGCTTTGTCTGGGTTTGAATGCTCCCAGCCTTTTGCAATCCCACCCTTCCTGTGGTAGAAGGGTGATTTGTAGACTCTTTAGGGAAAGCCACGGGACTGAAACCATTTGCTTTCTCCACTTCCTGCCAAGAAAAGCTCATTTTGTTCCCTTCTTGTTCCCCTTTGAGTTGAAGAGCGAGAGTACTGGATGACCAGTGCCGTCAGCCTAGAGAAGGACCTGATCACAACCTGTGTATGGCCACAACAGGCCTGAAAGAGCTCCCCTCAGAGAAATGTGCCATTAAGAGGCAGTGAGGATGGTAGAATGCAGCTCTACATCATTTAACCCACTTGAGAGACCTGCCACTGGCTCCAGAGCACCCGAGGAGCCAAACCCCTCTGCCAGCACTCAGCACAACGCCCTTTGCAGGACACATCCCATTATTAGCAGAGCCAAAAGTTCAGCAGGTGAAGTTGATGCTTTGGCCTGGTGAGGTCCAAGCTCCCCAGCCTGGGAAGTTCCAGGTGCCTCCCTTGTGCCAATGAGGCTCCCAGCTTTCATAGAACCTTCACGCTCAACATCCTCTGAGATATCTGGGTCTCTGAGAGCTCTGGGGCTGCACACAGACAAATTGCTGAGCAGTTTCTGCTGTGCTGTACACACTTGAAGCTCATGAGGAAACCTCAGAGACCTTCTGTCTGGCAGTAAGAGCCCTTCAGCGCATGATAGAGGAGATCTTGAGAAACCACAAGTGCTGTCCAGCTAATGGCTGCTCACATGCTTCTGCAGAGCAGGTCAGCTCATTCATGAGCAGGAATTCTGTCTGGAGCTTTGGAGCAGGAAAAGATCCCATGGGATGACAGCTCAGGGGCTGCCGAGGAGTGGTAGCCTGGTTTCCATACCAGAATGTAGCATACAGCAGTCCTGTGTTTCATCCATGCCCAGCTCCATGCTTGGGTCTCAAGAGCTGGTCAGGAAATCCCCAATCCAACTGGTTTAACACTCTGAACAAGCCAGTTTGCCTGAGCTGAGCCAGCTGACTCTCACTCTGCTCAGCATCTGGCCCAGCTCCCTGCAGCTGAATCCCTGCCTTTGGAAAGCCCTGGGGAGGCTCCAGGTGGGCTCGTGTGGTCCCAGTCCTGTCTGGGCTGCAGGTGGCCTGCAGCTCCTCTGGGCTCCAGCCTGTGGCTGTGAGAGCATCCAGGCTTCCTGCCCTGGAGCAGGCTCTTGGCTCCTGGCTCCTCGCTCTGCACAGCAAGGCCCAGAGACCGTTCTGGCTCTCGGGAGGACCTGCACTTCAAAATTTTCCAAACAAATCACTTGGATTATTTCTAACTGACATTTTTTGGAGGGGTTTCCTGCTGCCGGAAAGGAAGGACTTGATTTATTAATTTTTCAAAAGTTTTTCATCCAAACTTTCTGAATGCTCAAATGGGGGTGGAGAGAGGGACAATGGGTTTGGGCAGAGCAGATGCACCAGCCCTGCCTGAGGCTGGCAGGCACAGGGGACTCTGTGCTGAGGCTCCTGGCTCCTGCTTGCTGTCCTCAGATGAGTTTCCTAGGACCCCTTTGAGTACCCACAGCCACCCCAGTGCCCTGCAGCACCCTGGCATGCTTGGACTGGTGATCAGGCCACCATCACCCTGTGCCCTCAGCCCACCAGTGGCACTGGCTAGGATGGAGACACCAGTTCATCTATGAGTAAAATTCAAATTTTTATGCTTTAGTGTCTTTTAGCTTTCCCTTTTTTGCCTTTCCCTTTGACTGGAGGAGCTGAGGGAGGTTTCCAGGCCGTGGGGTACCCTGTCCCTTGGACAGGGCCCATAACCATGTCCCTGCCCTGACCACAGGGCACCACATTCCTGTGCCAAGGTGCAGACTCCAGTCTGTGTCGGTGGGTCTCTCCCAGCATCCAGGAGCAGCAGGCAGAGCGGTGTGTCTGCAGCCCCTTAGCACCCCCCACCTCCCCAAAATTCCCAACATCAGCAAGCACCATGGGGGTCTGGGAAGGGAGAGATCAGGGCCTTGCTGTGCCCATCTGCCCCCCTGTCCTGGGATGGGGGGCAGAGGGGGGCTTGCACTGGGGATGGGGAGAGCTTGGGTGGTGCCTAAACACCCCCTACACTCCCATCATCCTCCCACCGCCTGGTTTGGAGTGGTTCCCAGCTCTTGCCCGATACTGCCATCGCTGCCGGGGGTGGAGGCACCTGAAAGGCTTCACCGCAGCTTTTTTTGGGGACCTGGTGGTGACACCTCTTCCACTGGCTGCTCTCTCCTGTAGCAGCTCCTGGCCTGTGCCCCTGCCAGCAGCCCCAGGAGCTCCAGGTGCTCTTCCCAGCAGTGGAGAGCAGTGTTTGAGGCTGATCACCCTCTCCAGCTGCAGGGAATCATAGAACGGTTTGAGTTGGAAGAGACCTTAAAGGATGTCCCTTTCCAAGCCCCTGCCATGGACACGATACTTCCCACAAGACTGGCTTGGTCAGAGACTGATCCAATCTGGCTTGGACGGTGGCCATGGGAAGCAAATCCTCATCCCCACCCCACACCATGGAGTCTCTGAGGTCTTCACTGCCAGCATCGAGGCCGTGCAGTGGAGAGGTGGTGGCAGTGTCCTTCCCAGGGACAGGAGCCGTCTGGCCTGGGGGACGGGGGAAACACAGCCCTGAGACACCGGCATCCCTAGGAATCACACTCTTTACAGGGAACAGGGCAGGTCTCCCTTCTCCAGAGAGGCTCTGAAATTCAGATGGAAAAAAATATATATTTTCCAACCATTATATTTAGTGAAAAGAGCTGTTCAGCCACTTAAAATATAGGTGACAAGTACAAAAGGTATTTGTCATTCTAGAGCAGGCCAAATCTTCAGGAGATCCAAGATATATGGTACGCACCCATGGCCCAGCTTCAATCTGCTCTTACACTGTAAATTCCAGTTACATCATGCTGCCTTGTTTAAATACCGTGAAACCTGGCTCATGCCCTAAGTATGTTTTATATATTGCCACATCCATTTGAAATAGATGGGCAATGTGTTTTACAGCACATGTGCAAATATCTCCATATTTTTCCATCTGGGGGTTTATGGGATCTTTCAGAAAATTAATAATGGGGCTCGGAGGAAATGTTCGACTTGGAGGCAGTAGCGGAGATTTATGGCTGCCCCACTGGATGCCAGGGAAAAGTCTGAAAGCACCCGGGGCAGACGAAGGCCCCACGATTCCACCAGGCATTCCCTGAGAGCTCATTTTGCATAACAGGACCAGGAATTTCCCCCTGCAGGCAGCAGGTTGACAGGAAGGGATTGCTCGGGAAGTGAGGGCAAGGGACAGGGATGGGGATGGAGGTGCAGGTGAGGAGCAGCATCCTGGGGGCTCAGATTTGGGCAGGGCATGGGAGTGACTGAGCATCGCTGCTGTGGGGGCCCAGACACCCCAAGGGCTCGCTTTGGGCACCCTGCCCCACTCCCAGCTCCAGGTGCCGTCTGGTTTGGCTGGGAGAGGGACAGTCTGTGTGTGTGTGCTGGCCAAAGCCACCTCACTTCTGGCTCAAGAGGCCAGCTAGAGCCTGCTGGGGTCTGCTGGGTTTCCTGATGGATGGGCTGCCCCCGGGGCTCCCAGGACAGTGACCTGAGCAGCACCAGCCCTGTCCCAGGCCACAGGGATCACAGCATGGGTGGCCAGCAGGGCTGGGAAGGGACACTCAAGAGTCACCACATACCAAAAGCCACAAATGGCTCTGAGGTCAGGTTAGTGACCCATAGCACAGTCCTGGAGCTTTAAACATTGGAGATTACTTGCTCCCACTGTCTGGCAGGACACAGGAAGGGGACAGGAGGGGACAGACAGGATGCAGCACCTGGCTTCAAGCGCTGCTGCTGCTGCAGGTGTCTCTGGGGATGCCAGTGCCAGATGTCAGAGACCCAACCCGGGCACCTTTAGAGTCCTTGAATGTGCTGAGCTGGGTTTGCTCTGCCCGTCTTCATCTCCTCACTCCCTGTGCTGTGAGCAGGACCATGATCTCCACTGTGGCCAGCCCAGGGCTCAGCTGGTGACTGTGATACCTGGGCTGGCCGCTGCCTGTCTCAGACAGGGAATTCTCCAGGACCAGCCATCCTCTGGGAGTGCCACCTCTCCCTGCTCCTGCACAGCTGATGGTTCCCATCATGTGGGTGTGCAGGGGGGAAGCAGTGTGTGGTGTTTGACAGTGGAGAGGCTGATTCTCCAAGATTTTGGGGTAGAGTGTCTTGTCCAAGATGAAAACATTGTCTGTTTATTGAGTCTCACAGTGGCTGTGTACATAGAGGATCAGCTTTGATGGATGCTGAGGGTCTGATCCTGCCCCATGCAGAGAAATCATTGATTTCTGCCCAAGGATGCTGAGCCCAAGGCACGGGGGTACCAGCATGGCTCTGATGGGGCGGCAGCAGCCCGGGGTGGGTGCTCTTTGTGCCACAGCGATGCCTCCGGGCCAGCCTGGGGCTGTGCAGGGCTGGGGCTGTGGCAGGGCACTCTGGGGACCCCTCTTCCCTCCCTCCTCATCCTCTCCATTGCCGCTGAGGTGGGAAAAGCCCGGCAGGAGGGAGCTGACGGGATTCTCCAGATGGTGCCCCGCTGACCCCAGCTGTTCCCCGTCCTCAGCTCTTCCTTAGGAAAACACGGCTCGGGCCAGCCCATCGATTAATGGTTTCCTCATGTTCCCCCCCAGCCGAGGGGGGAAGCTCTCCCTGCTCCTCAGGCTGCTGAGCTGAGCCCCCTGTGCCCCCAGACCCCACACAGGTGCTGCAGATCCTGTGCACACAGGGAGCACGTGTTTAACCAGTGAATTGTGCCCTTGTAAAGATGAACAAGGCATGGATGAAGGACTACGTGAACAAATTAATTAATGACAGGTAATTAACGCTGGTGCAATAAGTGCCCCCAAGGCTGGTAAAAAATACACTGGGCATATTGAAGAACAGCACATTTCTCACAGCTTTGCAAGGACAAGAGGGGCTTGGAGCAATTAAATTCCCCAAACACTTGTTTGACATGGTCATGGGTGGGAGAAGTGTGCCCTGCCCTGGTCCTACAGCCCCTCTGGAAGGAGCCTGAGTGGGTGAAAGAGCCATGGTTGAGATTGGTAGCACAGGAGTAGGGCTGGGAATTGCAGAGCCTGTGCTTTGCTTAGGAGGCAAAATTTGGGATGTTAATGAGACTTGTGAGGGTTTTAAAGTGCCAAGTAAAACACCATGCTTGGGTAAGGGGTGATGGACAGAGTGCTGCAGTACCAAGGGCATGGGACAGAGGATGTGGCACTGGTTGGATGGACAAGATGTGGCTGGTTGGGCAGGTCACCACACCTGAGGAGTGGCAGCAGGCCACAGTTGCCTCATACCATGTCCACAGGTGGCAAAGTACGCTGTGTCCATGCTATCCACCATGGAAGCCTGAAGAGCATGGGCTGGCAGAGCCACCATCACTGCTCTCTGACAGCTGAAGCCACTGCTAAGATCCACTTGGATCTGCAGGGCAGCACGGACAGAAGCTGCTCTGTGTACCAGAGAGCATCTGGAGAACACGGAGAGCAAGAGCAAGTCAGGCCATGATGGGGATCACTCTGAGTAGATCATGCCCCTTAGAGGCTCAGCTCCTCACCAGGAAGAATATTCCCACACCCCAGCATTGAGCTGTGCCCTGCTGGCCAGCAAAACGCTCCCTGCTTGATCCTGTTTCACCTAAGGAATGTGCCTTCCTGTCTGATGCAGTCAATTTTATTTATGTGGTTACCAAGAGCAAAATGATGGAAAATACACGTACATCCATTTGTGTGTCCACTCGGGCTGGGGTTCAGCTGTTCAAACTCCTGTCATCTCTCATGAGTGGAGCTGGCTGGACAACACAGAAAAAAAGCATTGAGTTTGCTGTAGTATTCTCACATTTTGTGTCTTTCCGTGGCCAAATTCTGTATTTTCATGAAAGATGTCCACTGGTGTTATGAAATGAGAAAAATTTCAACCAGCTGCAAAATTCAGTCCCAAAGCAGGGGGGAAATTGCAAACTCGGCCTCTCTTTCCGCTGCCTTTGTGTCTCAAATGCTTTGCCCCAGCTGAATACTGGGAAAAGACCTGTGTTAATAAAAACACATGGATGGAAATGTGTGTGGTGGTTTTGGCCGTTCCCACACGGGCCCGCAGCAGCCGCTCCCAGCGCGGGGCCGGGCGAGCTCCGGGAGCTGTGAGCGCACCGCGGGCTCTGCAATGCTCTGCTCAATCAATGCTTTTTTCCTCAAGAGCTATTTTGGAAAACACACGGCTTTGTAGTGCCAAGCAGAGCTTGCACTGCAGTGTCTCTCCTGCCCCTGCAAAGCCCATGGCTGTTGGCTGCAGCCCCCAGGACTGTGTGACACAGCCCGCTGCCACCTGAGCCCTGCCCTGTGTCACCCATGGCCCCTGCCCGCTCCCAGGGGTGCAAAGCTCCCCCCAGCACCAAGGGGGTGGGCAGGGCTGGGTGGGTGCTGCTGGGTGTGGAACTGCCCCCGATCTGCAGCCCTCCACCAAACGATGCCTGTGCTGGTGGGTGCTCCAAGCCCTGCCTGATCTACAGGGCAGGATCAGCAGCACCTCTGAGCAAATCCATGGTGCCTCTTCACTGCCCCTGGTGTCCTGGCACCAGGTCAGGGTGATCCAGCCACAGTGACCCAGGAACAGCCAAACCCATGTGCAGTCCCCAGTTCCCAGCTGATCGTGCCAGGCAGAAGGAGAGGAATAAGAAAGGTGAATTCTTGCTTTGGACATGGAGGTGACATAAGCAGGAGAACTCAGGAAAAGTCCTTCAGGGATCAGATTCAGTGAAGAATGTCTTCCTCGGTCTAGACTCAGTGCAGAGTGGCTTCCTGCAGTCCTTCAACCAGGATTTTAGGGCATTCCCCAGCCAGAGGGAGAGAGGGAGAGAGGGAGAGAGAGGGAGAGAGAGGGAGAGAGGGAGAGAGGGAGAGAGGGAGAGAGGGAGAGAGGGAGAGAGCTCCTCTCCCCAGCACAGACCATGGGGTGGGGGTTCTCCTCTGGCATCTCTGATCTGCCCCAGCAGGACACTGAGATGCCAGCTGGGAGCCATCCTTCCTCGACAGTCCCAGATGGCAGAGGTGAAAGAAGAGGGAAGAGCTGTTGGGAGGATAAATGGAGAACTCCAATCATCAAATTCTTCAAAGAGTTTTAGGTGCTCCCCTTCAGTGGAGGAAAAATCAGGTCCCAAAGGAAACCCTGGAGTTCCCTGCCTGAGAAGGCTGTGCCCAGTGTTTTTGGGGAATGTAGACACATTGTGCATCTCCTTGCTTGGAGAAACCACATGCTGCTGAAGCCCTGCCCTGAGAAATATCCATGCCCGTGGTACTGCCCCGCTCTTTCTGGGCTGTGGCTGCTAGAAGAGGGGTCAGAGAACCCCCACAGCCCAAGGCGTGATGTTGAGGGATGATCCTGATGCAAGTCCTGTCCTTGCACTCCCAAAGGGCGTTCCACCACTGGTTTCTGTGTCAGGACCCCTGCATTTGTACAGAGAAGCTGTGACTGCCCCATCCCTGGAAGTGTCCAAGGCCAGGCTGGATGGGGCTTGGAACAACCTGGTCCAGTGGAAGGTGTCCCTGCCCATGGCAGGGCTTGGAAGAAGGTGACCTTTGAGGTCCTTTCCAACCCAAACCCTTCTGTGACTGTTGGGTGCATGGGGCTGGAATGAGCCTGAGCCAAGGGCAAGTCTGGTGAAAGCAGCCATGGGAGGAAGAGGAGAACTGGGGGGCCCAAGCCCAACAACACCAGAGCCATCTCATGGCAGAGGCCAACAGTCTGTGACAATCTGACAAGGGGAGCCAGGGATGGGAGGGTCCCCTCAGCTCAGAGAGGAGGAGAGAGGGTCTGTGTAGGGAGGGGGATAATATCAGCTCATCCAAGCCCACGTGGTCCCACCCACCCATCGCCCCTCAGTTCTGGCCCCCCACACCTCTGCCCGTGCCCTTTGTGGGCACCCAAGTACCCATGGGACCCGAACAATGGCGCTGCAGGCCCTCCACAGCTCTGCAATGGCACTTCCAGCATCTCCAGCAGCTTCACCAGTGCACCTGCATGTCCACACAGACACCCCCAGGGCCTAGGTCCTGACTCCCCAGATTCCCCTGTCCTGAAACCCAACAGTGCCCCACCAGTCTCTTCAGCTGGAAGCTCCAGCACCACCCTGGGACGCTGAAGCCCAGAAGCACCAGCCTGGAATGGGGAGTCACACAAGCTGCCCTGGGCTGGAAAGGGTAAAGTTTCATGGAAGACCATTAGGCTACAACCCCTCACTGAGCCATTCAATAAGCAAGGCAAGGTTTGTGTGGAAAGGAATATCTATTGTCAGAGCACCTATTATTTCTATTTGTATTTATTAAGCCAAGACTGCTACAATCTCAACATGGGAAGATACTGGTGTCTGTTTAACCAGAGACTAATACACGGTGAAGAAGATATAAAAGCCTAGAGGTGGATCAATGAAAACTCTTTCTTCCTGTCACCTCTGCCTTGTGCATCTCCATGGACAACCTTGGCCAGTTCTTCCCAGGAGAGCACGCAGTCTGGCCAGCTCTGAAGATGCACACCAAGGCAGATGGTCACTTGGTGTCTCAACAGGAACAGGTGGAATTTTGTCAGTTGGTACCAGGTGAGAATACAGGCACACAGACCTGGGTGGATGGATGATTGCACATGATGGCTCCAGTCAGGCTGGCCAGTCCAGCTCAGGGAGGGGAAAATGGTGCGTCCAGGTCTTTCTCACTGGGTTGTCTGGACTAGGCACCAGGACAGTGGCAACCAGGGGTTGCCAGGTCTGTCCCTTTCTCCCTGGTGGACACAGTCCTGCCTGGTAGTGGCCACCAGCACACTGCCAGGGCTTGGCTTCTCCCTATGGCACTGCAGCACAGCACAGGTCCTGCCCCAGCCAGCAGCACTGGTCCATGTGAGCCCAGGGGGAATCAGGCCTTGTGAAAGTTCATTTGTCCTTCCTGATGGAGGTCCTGGGGCTGGACACTGCAGCACTGGACAGCTTCCACTCAGCCTGCCCGCACATCGGAATGAGGGACAGAAGACTCTGACCTCCTGTTCCTCCTGGGCAAGGAGAAAGGCAGAGAGAGGCCTGGCAGCAGCACATTTTCAGAGTGAGGAAGAATCATACCCTGGATGCTGGAGAAGGGAGAGCTGTCAACTGAGATATCAGCACTGGGCAGAAGACAACTGTGTCAAAGGGAATACAAAAGCCTTGAAAATGAGCTCCAGAATGCCTGGAGCAGGGCACTAATCCCCTTCAAGCCCCTTCAGGTGACAGGCACCCACAGGACCTTGCTCCACTTTGCTCCTCGTTAAAGGTTTGTCATTACTGCATTATTTTTAATACACACTTAGAGAAAAGGGCTGACACGCACACCCACCCGTGCACACGCACACAACAGGAAACCATTGCCAAAATATACACTATAGACAAAGAGTCCATTCACACTATGGATATGTACAGAGTCTGTGGTGCAGTCTGGCAGTGCCCAGCTGGGCTGGGGCTGGCAGGGGGGACAGGGTGGGTGCAAACCCCTCAGGGCTTCACACACTTGCCCTTCTTCTCCCGCCGCTGCAGTTTCCGAAGGCGCCGTGTCCAGGCGTCCCGCCACTGGATCACCAGGCTGTTCTTGTCGGCCATCAGTCCGGGCCGGTCCGTGGAGTTCTCGCTGATCCCCATCACCAGGTACTTCTTGCTTATCTGGATCTTGGGGCACTTGCAGGACAGGTCCTTCAGGTGGATCCACAAAAAGTTGTCACCGCGCTTGACCCGCTCGTCACGGCACTTGTAGACAGAGAGGATGTTGATGGTGAACTTGGCCCAGTTGGCCACCGTCTCCATCTCCAGGATGTTCACCTGGACCACTGAGGGTGAAAAGGGAGAGGCACAGTGATGGGGGATGCCTTGCCTTGCTCCCCAAAGGAAGGTTGGGGACAGGAACTGCCCTTCCCAACAGCCCCACCTGCCCCATCCATTGCAGCTTTGGGAGGGCTGATTTGGGGACCTCTCTCCATAGGGAGTGTCTCCCACCCCCTGGATGCTTTCATCTGCCCCACCCACAGCCAGCCCTCATCTGCCTCTGGGCCAAAGCCCAGGGTGGCTCAAGGAGGTTGGAGCTCCTTACCATAGTCCTTCTTGCAGTACTTCTTCATGTTAATCTTGTAGTTGCCCTTGGCTGGTTTGCAGTAGGAATCACAGTCTGCAGCAGAAGAAGAGTGGGTTGAGCACTGAGAGTCTGGGGGGACTCATCCCACCACAGGGGAAGGGGGAGTGTGGTGGAGGGGACGGCAGCAAGACCCAGCCTGGCAGAGGGTGGTGGGTCCTTGACTGCTCCTGAGCCATGGCCTGAGCACTGCTGGGGACAGGGGGCTGCTGAGCCCCCAGCTGCTCCCCTGGCACCTCACAGGAGCTGGGGGCTCAAGGACCAGCACGAATGGCTGATACCACATCAGCTGGGAGGAGGAACCAAGGGACCCTGCGTGCACTGAGCAGACTCTGTCACTTGTGGCAATGGTGTCTGCAGGATAAGTCAGCACAGGGTAGTGGAGGAAGCCTGGAGACTCCTTCCAGACACAGAGAGGGATGGATGGGAGGAATGCAGGTGAGGTGAGAGTGGCCTCCATGGAGGGCTGGCAGGGGCCATGCCAAGGAGAGCCAACAGAACAGCTGTGACCCTGCAGTGCTGGGGGGTGTGGGAGCAGAGGATTTGGCAGCAGTCCCACAGCCAGCCACACAGGGGACACGTCCAAAGGCAGGTGTGACACCAGAGCAAGGGGGTCATGATCCTCAGAGTGATTCAGCTCTCAGGGCCAGAGGGGGGAAGCACCCTCAGGGGACAGCCCCTCCAGGGACCTGTGCCCCATAGGCTCCCACAGGTGAGGAAGGGGACTCGGGCTGTGGGAAGGAGGCAGGTGAGGGAAGCTCTACCACATCACTCCTGGGCCCAGGCATCCCCTGCTCAGGCTGCTCCAGAGGGGCTGGGGAGGCCACCAGGCTGTCCTCCACTACCCTGCTGTCCCCCAAGGCTCCTGTCCTCCAGGAAGCTTTTTTCTGTGCATTTCTAAAGCTCCTAGATTTGCATCTCAAGCAGAGGGAGGGCAGGGAATGCCTCTTTCCTTCTCCCCAAAGCCTTTGATCCCCACAATTGCCTGAAGCAGCCCTGCTCTCCTTCTTTCTTTACCCTGCCATCTTCCTTTGAACATCTCAATTTGTCTCTTTCCAAATGGCATGTTTTTTTCTGAGTCCATCTTTCTTCTTTTCTCTGCCTTTTGCAGGTTCTCCCTCTGGTTTGGCCCCACGTCCCAGGACAGAGTCAGCAGCCTCTAATGTTGGCTTTGTTTGCAGGTTGCCACAGTGATCACTGGGGAGGGAGGCAAAGCTCTGGGGGAAGACGGGGAATAACAGAACCCTGTGCCAAGGGGAGGAGGAGAAAAGAGGAAAGAAAGAAGCCCAGGAGCACAAACTCACCCTGGGCTCTGCTGTTCTCCTCTCTGTCCAGCTCCTTTTTATCTGGGACTTCATGCCACCTGTTCCAAATTTGTCAGTGATAGAAACAGTGCAGCATGAAGCCAGTTCTTGGCAGAGGAGGATGAGCTCTGATTCTCAGTTCAGCTCCCTGGTGCTGCCCCTCTCCCTGCCTGGGCTGGCAGAGCTGCCTTGGCCCTGCTGCCTGCCCCGAAGCAGCCGAGGTGGCTGCAGAGGGTGCTCAGAGCCCCCATATGGGGGAGGCTGCTCAGTGTGCTGCGGTGCTTGGTCAATGCACTCACCCACTGCAATCCTGGGGTGTGCCACAGCCTCGGCCTGGACCCTGCTGCAATCCTGGGGTGTGCCACAGCCTCGGCCTGGACCCTGCTGCAATCCTGGGGTGTGCCACAGCCTCGGCCTGGACCCTGCTGCAATCCTGGGGTGTGCCACAGCCTCGGCCTGGACCCTGCTGCAATCCTGGGGTGTGCCACAGCCTCGGCCTGGACCCTGCTGCAATCCTGGGGTGTGCCACAGCCTCGGCCTGCTGTGCTCCCTGGGACACCCCACAGCCCCATCCCCATCCCACAGCACCCCTGAGCAGCCCCAGCCCCACACACCGCTCTGCCCTGTCCTGCTCCATGCAGGGACTCGGGGCACAGCCTCCCACGCCCGTCAGGACAGGAGCCCTTCCCTCCCCAGCCACGGGCACAGAACCCACCCTGCCCCTGCCCCTGCCCCTGGCACAGCTGGCACAGCCTGCCCAGGGGCACCGGGGGGGCATGGCTGGGCTGGGTGATGGGGGCTGGCCTGGGGGGCTGGGGGGTGATGTGGGGTGGGAGGAGGCTGTGGGGCAGCCTCAGCCAACCTGCCACCCCTTCCCTTGGCAATGGGGATGAAGGAAAAGCGGAAAGAAATCCTGCAACTGCTCTGGGCTCCTGCTCATGATTAACAACTATGATTCAGAGGAGCTAGAAAATGGTGTTGGGAATTAACAATTTAGGATTAGTTTAGGGATTTTTAAAACCACGGCTTTGTGCTGTGGAGGAACAGTCCTCAAATGTAGAATTAATTCCTGCTCCCCTTATCTAAGAAACTTGGGAAGAAAAATATGTCCAAATAACTGGAAACCTTTCCTTCCCTTGGCCCTGAGCACATGGCCTCCTCCATCACTGGCTGTGGGCAGACAGGGGTGCTGTGGCTGGAAAGTGGCAGGGCACATCAGGGCAGAAGGATTCTGCCTGTACCTCCCCAGACTGCCTCTCCCTGAGCCTCCTGTCCTGTTCCTGCAGGGTTTTGCCAGGAGGGCTCTGCTCAGGAGCCGCCCAGCCCCAATCACACTGCAGGGATGGAGCAGGGTTCCCTCCTGCCTGGGATGCTGTGTGCCCCATGGGGCTGCTCCACACAGGCCCTGAGAGCCCCACACCCTCCACAGGGCAGTGGGGAGAGGAGCTGCTCTGGCTGCCTTCCTCCTGTGTCTGTGCAGCTGGACTGGGCAGCCAAGCCCCACGGAAGGGCTGGGGGTCAGCACAGACCTGGCACAGCCCATGGCATGAAAGTGAACACCCTGACATGCTTCTGCATCTCCAGGATATGGTACAGCCCCATCCCTGGCACTGCTGCATGTCTGGGACAGGTACAGAGCAGTCTCTGAGACTGAGACATCACTGGGATTCACCACAGCCCCATCCCTGACACTGCTGCATCCCTGGGAGGTGCTACAGGTGCAGGGTGGGAGGAGGCAGCTGAGAAGCAGAGCCACCGGCCTGGTGTGGGCATTCCCCATCCCTGTGGGCAGTGCACGTGGGAGAGGTGGCAGGTTTGCACATCTGGTTTACTTCTCCTCTTCTTGAAAAAAAGGAATATTTTGTTTTAAGAGAGATGTAACTTAATCAGGTGTTATGGCTGCAAATCTTTTACTGCTTACTTTGAATTCCCTTAAAGCCTTGTTTTGCCCTCCATGAGTTTTGTTAATTCTGCTAATGGGGAACGTGGATTTTCATTTTTTTTCCATGAAGTGGAAAATATTTTAAGATAATAATAATAAAAATGATGAGAAGTGGACCCAGGATGTTTCATCACCAAGCCAGTCAGTTGCTCAGGCACAGACATCAAAGCTGGACCTCAAAGGCTTTGGAAGATTGGGAAGGCAGGAGAAAGCTGGGAAAAGTGAGGCAGAGGATGGCAATGTCAGTGAAAAGCCAGGACACAGCCAGGGACTGAACCCCGGCATGGAGGAGGATGGGGAGAGGGCGGGAAGCCCAGCACCTGAGCATGGCAGCCCTGAACAATGTCCCCCTGTTCCTGCAGCAGCACCTGCTCCAGAGGCAGGGCGGGAGGGGGACACGGGGGAGAAGGGGCTGGGAGGCTGCCCGAGGTGCTGAGGCCCCGTGGGGATGCGGGCTCAGGGACAGCTGGGGCGCCTCAGGCAGGGGGGCACAGGGGGCAGAACTGGCAGCTCTGCCTGCAGGACAAGCACACGAGGGGCAGGCAACCCTGGCAGCACAGCCAGGGCAGCATCACCCCCATCCCTGATCCCCCAGCCAAGGGAGCAGCAGGACCCTCCCTGATCCTCCAGGGCAGAGGCAGCTACATTGCATTAAGGATATTTGAGCTAGAAGCCAGAAATCTTAAACCAACAAAGCCACAGATAAACTGAAGGCAGTTTGAGGCAGACCCGCTCTGCTAAAACAGAGCAAACAACCCAGTTCTCTGCCAGTGCTGTTATTGTGCAGCTGAACAGCTCAGACAGCATTGTGAGACTGTTCCTATTTATAAAGCACTGGAGGGGAGTCACCTTGATTAACTCTGCTCCACGCTGCACTCTCTGTTGGCAATAAACCGGTCCAATCTCTCGTTCCATCCCCCTGTTTTTCCTTTTCCCAAAGCCTGATGTTCTCAGCTCTCTCCCTGCAGGGTGGGCAGGGCAGGCAGCAGCAGAGGTGGTGCTGCTTTGCCCTGTCCCATGCAGCTTCCCCCAGCAGTGGCACCATCACTGCAGCTCAGCACCTTCCCATGGGGCAGGATGTGCTCTCCAGGTCTCACTGCTCCCCCTCTGCCTCAGTGAGGAGTGAGATCTGTGAGGATCCAGGCAGGGCTGCTCCTCACTGCCCTGGAAACACCCTGAGAACACCCTCTCCTTTCCAGAGCCTTGAGGGGCCGGGCTGTGAGGGCCCAGCAGTGCCCACAGGTGCTGGGTGGGGTGCCAGGCTCTGTGCTACCCCTTGGGGTCCACGTGTGCTAAGCCAGAACTGCTCTGCACGGTGCTGCAGGCTCCTCCTTGTGCATCTCCCCTCTCCATCCCACCCACACACTTTACTCCTGCCAGAGGAACCCAGAATCATTAAGGTTGGAAAAGGCCTCCAAGGCCTCCAAGACCATCGAGTCCGACCTTGAACCAAATTCCACCATGCCCACTAAACCACATTGCAAAGGGACAATCTACTCGCTTTTTGAACACTCTCAGGGATTGTGACTCCACCACTGCCCTGGGCAGCATGGTTCACTGCGTGGCAACCCTTGCAGGG
This sequence comes from Melozone crissalis, assembly GCF_028551555.1. NCBI lineage: Eukaryota > Metazoa > Chordata > Aves > Passeriformes > Passerellidae > Melozone > Melozone crissalis. Next base: position 710,573 of record NW_026535790.1, read on the forward strand.
AAGAAATTTTCCCTGATGTGCAACCTGAATCCCCCCTGGCAGAGCCTGAGGCTGTTTTGTCTCGTTCTATGAGTTGTTCCCTGGGATCAGAGCCTGACCTCCCCTGGCTGCCCCCTCCTCTCGGGGAGCTGTAGAGAGACAAGAGGTCCCCTCTGAGCCTCCTTTCCTCCAACCTGTGCCACTTCATCTCCTTCAGCTATTCCTCATCAGACTTGTGCTCCAGACTCTTCCCAAGCTCCTTTCCCTTCTCTAGACCTGCTCCAGCCCCTCAGTGTGTGCCTGGTTGTGAGGGGCCAAAAGTTCCATCTCTTCAGCACAGCTCGTCCCTGGCTCTCTCCTGCAGCCAGTGAGTTCAGCACGAGGCCATCCTGGAAAATGTCCCCAGAGGGCTGGAGAGCACATCCCAGGCACACAGCAGCCTGGAAGAGGCTGTTGGCATTTCCCACTGCCAAGGCAAGGTGGTCTTGGTAAGGAGAGCTGGGGACATGGATGCAAACAGAACACTGGCTCTCCTAGAAAGGAGTAGGCTTCCTTGGGATAGATGTACCCCAAACGGGGCACAGGGAAGTTGCTCACTAAATATGGGTGTGGGGAACTGGAGGGGCCCTGCTGTCTTCACAGGAGCACGTGCCATGGGATGGAGAGGAGGATTGTTTGGGATGTCTATTCCAACACACTGGAACGCAGGGGCAGAGCAGGCTCTTGGGGGCAGCAGGAAGAGGGGTGGCCCAAGGAGGGAAGGGGCTGCTTCTTTCCCAGCCTTTCCCCTCCACCTGGCTTGAAATCCCTACAGGGGTGGCTGGGAACAGGCACACTGCAGCCCTGAGGGAACTGCAGAAGGAAGAGGAGGGGAAGGAGGAAAGCCCTGCTACAGCCCTCGTTACCCTGCTGGGTGCATCCTGCAGCTCTGGAGGGCTCAGCATGGTGGCACTGGATCCAGGGGTGGCACAGCCCTGCTTGGTGCCACTGGGAAGTGCCATGACACGGAGGGAGCTCAGAGCACTCGGGTGGGACCTTGGTCCCTGGCCAGGCTGGAAGAAGGACCCTAATCCATCAGCACAGGGAGATCCATGCACCCACCCATTGCCCAGCCCCAGTCAAGCCTCTGCAGGAGCAGAAGTGAACCTGCAGCTTGTACTGAGATGCCAACCCTCCCTCTCCAGTGTGGGGAACCAGGGCAGCTCTTGAGGAGCTCTGAGGACCATGGCAGCAATGCCTCCCTAGCCTGTGCAAGGCCTGCAGTCTGTCAATGCAGCTGTCACCTCCTCTGGGTGACCACAGCAGTGACACTGGTCCCTCCATGGTCCAACTACCCAAATCCCATCACCCTGCACAGCCAGGACAAGCAGCTCATACCCAGATCCCTCTCTCCTCCAGACCTGGATGATGTGAACACCACGTCACCCACGTCCAGGGCAGACCTGGCAGCCTGTGCCCCAGCACAGGGGCCCTGGAGCCTGCCTGAGACCAACCAGACCCTCCGTGCCCCAGCACCTCCCAGTGAGCTGGGGTCTTGGAGGGGCCAGGGACACTCAGGAGAAACGTCCTGCACTGGTGCTGATAAAAGGAGGTGAAGCAAAGCCAGCCCCAGGCACCCACTGGTGCCATGTGCCACAATCCCTGCCTTAACCTGCCTTAATCCCTGCTCTCCTCCTTGGAGGCAATGGAGAAAGCCTTTCCTGAAAAAGTCCATCAGTCTTAGTCAGTTCCTTTCCAGAAATGCACAAGATTTTAAATCTCAGTCACATCTTTCACCAAAAGTTTTTCTCAATAATTTTTTTGCCAAATGGTTTGGTAGAGCTGAGCCCTGCCCCGTGCTGTGCCAGGGACAGGGATGGTGGGATCTGCCCCCAGGTCTCTGGGTGGCACTGAGGCCATGGGCTCGGCCAGGGATGTGGAGCACTCACCTGCAGGTGCCTCTGTGCTGGTGACCAGGGAGGTGGGGTTGATGGCAGGAATCTCTGGAAAAGAAAGGGAGAGGTATCTTAAGGATGAGATCCCCAGCTCTGGGGGTGACAGCTGGGCTTAAAAGCCCTCTGAAAATGGGCACAAGGAGATTTTGCTGGTCACAAATGAGAGATGATGGCATGAATCTGACCTGACCATTGCAGACTATTGAATAGACCTGGAGGTGCACTAACTGAGCTCAGTAAATCAGGCCAGGCTGCAATTCTGCATTCCCCAAGGGCCCTAAGGGGTTGTGTGGGGATGTGTGCTCCAGGGATGGAGCTTCCCGAGTGCTCAGCTCACCTGAACTGAGTTTGGAGATCACACAGGTGCTTGGCTGACCTCAGCATGCCTCAGGCTGCCCAGGGCAGGGATAAATGTGGGAAAAGATAACACTTTCTCAGGACTCTTGGCAGCAAAACCTGGGGGAATTTCTTTCCTAAACTCAAATCTGGGGAAGAGCAGAGAGAGAGGAGCCAGCTCCACCAGTCACCTGCACTGCCACTGCTCCAGCAGCCCAGCAAAAGCTGCAGGGTTGGACATTGTTCTTCTGCCACTTGGGTCAAATTCAAACCCACTGTGACAATAAACACAGTTTTATGCTGACCACAGGCTCTGGCCTTGCCCCAGAAGTGACCACACTCAGGGCTCAGCTGGGTGGGGAGAGCATGTGCTGTACCCAGCAGAGACCCAGCAGAGCTGTTTCACCACCTGGAAGCACTGACCCAAGGGGTCACCCAGAGCCTCCTGCGCTGGGGCAGGTGAAGCCCAGGTCACCCCAGAGAGTCATCAGAGAGTCCCACATGAGCACCCCCTGGAGAACACCCATAAGGACAGCCAGCCTCTTGCTGAGCCTCCCACCCACCACAGACCATCCACGGGGAGTGGGGGACCAAGGAGCGTCCCCTGGGGCCCATGAGGTCCCTGAGTGCAGGCCAGGGGGGCACTCACTGATGCAGGGGGCCACGGGCGAGCGGCTCTGCTGGTAGCCCTTGGCGCAGCGGTTGCACGTGAGCCCGGTGACGCCGTCCTTGCAGGGGCACTGCCCCGTGGTCTGGTTGCAGGTCTTGCCAGCTGCACCGACGGGGTGGCAGTCACAGGCTGGGTGGAGAGAGAGAAATGGGTATGTGAGAGGGGAGGCACAACACAAACCCCAAACTGGAGCCAAGGTGCAGTCCCAGAGCGGTGAAGAGGAGGGAGACCCTTCCAGAGCACCACTGCTGGGGCTGGCACAGCACAGACCCAGCTGCACCCGTGGGTCTGGACCAAGTGTGGCCCCACATGTGCTGTGAGCAGCACAGGCAGGAGGGCGAGCGGACAAAGGGGTTGGCCAGGGTATGGCCTTGCTGACAGGGATGCTCAGGAGGAACACCTGGAGCCTCTGCAATTCCCACAGGGGCCTGCAGCCACCGGCTCTCATTTATGATCTCATTTAACTCCAGGGAGATGTTCCTATGGCAGCAGTAAAAACCATTTTCTCCACTTGCTCCCCTTCCTCTGAGCTTTTCAGTCCATGGAGCTGAACCAACACTGGGTTTTTACACAAGCCACAAACCTTGTTTTGGTTTTAGAATGAAGGAGGTTTTCTCAATGTTTCCCAAGCTCATAAGCCTCGATGCCCCTCCTGTTTCCTGGAGACCCTGGGCAAAGGATGACCCCACACCTTTCTACCACAGTCTCTCTAGGACAAGCCACACCTGAGGCAGGTGAAAGTTGTCTTTGCTCTCAGAAGAATGCTCCATCATGTCACACTGGATGATGGACCCACTGCAGGTTGTCTGCATGGAGGGATGTGGGAAGGAGATGCTCGCTCAGAGGAGGACCTTCCCATCTGCTTGCCTGGAGCTGGGCTGGCAATGAGCTGGAGAGGTTATCTTGGCCTCCATCAGTGTAAGAGTTGAACGTGATTTCAAAGCAAAACAAAAACATCTCCCCCAGCCACCCCCACAGCCCCCTGATGTTACCGTTTCCCTAATTTTCACCAGATGGGACTGGTGGGAGCACCATGGCACTTGAGCCCTCCTCTGCACAGCCAGAAACCAGAGCGAGCAGCCTCTAATGGGGACCAGATGCTCCATCCTTATCAGATCTTGGCTAGGACGAGAAGCGGACATCTTTCTGACAGGGATATTTTGGGGGCTCAGCTGTGATAACAAATGGCAGCGAGCAAGGGAGTCTTGGCATGACACAGGGCTGTTGGAAACACAGGGCCTTTCTTGGGCCCCAGTGGTCTGTTTCTGGTGTAAATTTTATGGACAGACATAAATCTCAGCCCAGTCAGGATCCAGTTCATCTAAGCTGATGTCTCTGCATGCGGTGGAAGGTGGATTTCAGCGACGCCGGATGTTTTACCCAGATCAGTAAGGCAGCTTTGCTCACCTTAAGTGCACAACCAATCAGTGTCATCGGGGTGTGAGCTTGGTCTCTTCCAGACCAACCTCTGCCCACTTGCCCTACCACAGTGGGATTTCCCACAGTCCCACAAAAATACACTGTTCCCTCCCGCTGCCACGGGATGAGCGTCCCAGGCAGGAGCGCTGTCCCTGATGGGTCCCGCATTGCAGCACGGTCCATCTGCAGCTTTGGCATCTCTGTCCTTCCTCACCCCAACAAAACCTGTGGAGGGGCTGGCTCAGGGAGCCTGTCCCAGCCCCAGGGAAGGCAGGGCTGGGGGCACGTGCAGCTCTGCACTGCTGCCCACACACCAGGCCCTGCAGCTCCCAGCCTCTGGCTGCCAGGATCTGGCCCACAGAGCTTGAATGGTGGATTAAGTCACTAGCTTGGAGCTTAACTCATCAAGCTGTGCTTGCCAGAAAGCATGTCTTGCACCTCATTTTGAGGGTATTTTTGCATCTTGAGGCTTAGCTGCTACTGCTTCACCAGTTTTCATTGGAGAAAGGCTCACGGTTTACATCTTTGTTTAAATTACTGGGATTAATGCGCAGCCATCCTTTATTTGACTTTTCAATTAGCACCATTGAATTAATCCTGAAGGTTGCTCTGCCTTTTCCATCCTCCCAGCTTTTCTGTCCCACAGGGTCCAGCAGTGATGCTGGCAGTGGAGGGAAGCACTCCTCACTCACTGGCCAAGGGCTCTGCTCAGTTGGACACAACCTGCCCTGGTATTTCTGTGCCTATTTCCAGGATGCTGCATCCCAGCAGAGGCAAACCATGGCTGAAGGGTTATTTAGTAACACATGCTGGGGTTTGTTTAAATAAGATGTAGTAGTTCCTGGCCTCCTGATTTGCCTCCTGAATATTAACTGAGCCATCTGCAGCCTGGTCTAGTGGAAGGTGTCCCTGCCCATGGCAGAGGATTGGAACCAGATGATCTTCAAGGTCCCTTCCAACCCAAACCAGTCTGTGATTCTACGAGCATCTGCCTTCATTGCAATGCTCAGCCTCTGCCCTGGGCTAGCGCTGTGGTAGGTGCACAAACCTTTGTTTAAACCCACAGCACACTGTTCCCATCCCCCTGCTCCCTGCCTGCTCTGAACACCCACTGAGAGGATGGATCCTTGCCTTGCCTTTTCCTGCAGGAGTGTAGATACCTGAACTGCAGGTATGGGACACAGCTTTGGAAAAAACAAGCCCAAATTGTCTTGTCACACCTCTGAGTATTTGTATGCCTCTCTGGGAGCAGCAGCTCTCCATTGCCAGCACCTGGGACCTTGCTGGTCCTCTAAGGAGCTCCCAACCCCAGCAGATCCACCTCTATATAAGGGAGGGGTGGAAATGCTTTCTGATTTACTGAAGGAGGGGCAGCCAAAGAAGCAGAAGCATCAGAGATTTTATTATTAACTCTGTTCTCCAAGGGAGAGCCAGGAACAGGCTCCCCAGACCCAGGGTACCACCTTTGCTGCCAGATCCTCCTCAGCATATGCACCATGGCAGGGGTTGGCCCTGTGTTCATCTGGCTCAGCTGAGCTTTGCAGCACTTCCCATGCACAGCAAACCCTGCCAGCCCTCCGTGAGCAGCATCCCCCAGCCTGGCAGAGCCCTGCCCGTGCTTGGCACAGGGACGGGGGTTTGTCTGAGGGGGCTCCTGTCCCACTGCTCTGCTCCTCTGCAGCCCAGGCACTGCTGGCTGCCATTTCTCCTGTGCTGCAGCATCTGCACTCACACCATCCCATCAAATCCTGGGCATCCTGGGATGCTTTGCCCACCCTGTCCCCTCCAGAGCAGCCACCTCGCATCAGAGATACTTTCCATCACTGTAATGCTGCACAATTACTGCCCTGTGAGGGTGGTGGAGGAAGACTTGCACTGACAAATGGTGGGCACATGCAGGTGGGAGCAGCCAGGCCCCCTCTGCCTCCCCCATTCCCTGCAAGGAGAAGGACTTGAGCCATAGCCAGGTGGGAAACACTGCAACCTGCAGCTGCTCCCACAAACCAGGCTATAGTCACTAATCCTCCCTCGTCCCAGCCATATCCAGCCTGCTTTTATAGGTTTTGGCATTTTTTCTATTATTGCTCGTTGGTTAAGTGCTCCCTTTCCCATCTGGAGCAGAAACTGAGCCCCTCAATGCCCAGGGAAGTGGTGCTGGGGGCCCTGGAGAGGTGAATGCCTGCAGGGCGTCCACTGTGCTTGGTATTGTATCAGTTTTGGAGCAAAAATAGAAGGAGCTGGTCAGAGAATTACAGAATATCCCAAGCTAGAAGGGACCAAATACGATCATTGAATTCAGCTCCTGGCCCTGCCCAGACCCCCCAACAATCCCATCCTGTCCATCTCTGGCAGCGCTGTCCAAGCTCTCCTGGAGCTCTGGCAGCCCCGGGGCCGTGCCCATTCCCTGGGGAGCCTGGGCAGTGCCAGCACCCTCTGGGGGAAGAACCTTTCCTGAGATCCAACCTAAACCTCCCTAACCCAAGGAAAAGCAGGAACTGTTCCTCGGGGAGGGCTGGGAGGTGAGGGGCTGCCTCAGGAGATGAAGGGTGAGGTGGAGGCAGCACAGCCCCCCCGGTGCCTCTCGAGTGTTGGGGGAGAGCTGGGGCTGCCTGCCAGCCCTCAGCACCTGACACAATCCTCGTGGAAAAGAGAATTTTGCTGCAGCTGCCCCAGTTTGGTGGTGCTGCAGCAGGAGCTGGGGGCTGCTGCCATCCATCCCTGGCCTCAGCAGAGCCAGGACACCTCCCAGGAATGGGACACAATCTGGGATGCTGTGCCATAGACCACTAGGATGCATGCCTTGTCCTGCCTCCTCCTCTTCCTCTCTCCCAGTGTCTCCCCTGCGTCACGCTGAGGATGCTGGTTCCTGGCACAGCTTGGGACCTGGCTGACACCTGGCACAATTTGCATCAGTGGTGTGGTGCCAGGGGCTGCCATGCCCCCAGCCACAGCTGTGGCAAGGCTTGGCCAAGGCCATGGGGTGGAACAGCTTGTGGACCCTGGGAACACGGGCTGTGAGGGGGACGTGTCAAGTCAGCTGCTTGGTAGTTGGAAATGATTAGCTCAGTTTGCTAATGAGCTGCTTGCAGGTAGGGCTCCTCCTGGCAGTGCCCCCTCAGCCCCGCTCCCGCTGTGACACTGCACGGAGTGAAGTTCCTCCCTTCACTCCATCCTCTCAGGCACTCCTGGCAGTGGCAAGGATGAGAGGAGGCACTGGCACACACCAGGCAATGGAGGGCTTTCCTTTATTATATCCCAGCCTGAATGAGACAGACCTCCAACACCACTAATGCACCTGACAGGGGAGCCCCAAAAGTCAAACCCTTCAATTTGGGTCCATGCCCACAATGTCAGTGGTCCAAACCCAGCACCAGGAATTCCTGAGGCCCTACATGAACACAGGAGCATTGAGTCATTGCAGAAGGGAAGGGGCCTGGTGCCCACGTGGGGCAGAATGCATTGGAGAGAGACCTGAGAGGGGCCCTGTGCTCCCTTCCAGGAGGGACTCACAAGCAAAGACAGAAAAACAGGGATCAGGGATGAATTCTCAGCCTCTGAACAGCCATGGCTGACTTCCTGCCCATCTGATGTTCCAGTCTGGATCTCAACAGTCTTAGGGACAGGCAGGGTGATTTCTTATCTCAAATTATTTGGTGAAACTATTGTTTTGAAAAGGCTCCATAGACAGGCTGAGCAGGGAGAGGGAAGAGGAACCAGGCAGGCTCGGCCAGGAGTTAAGAGGAGGGAGAGGAGAGGTACAGGTCCCATGATGTTTGGCACAGGCTAGGGACCTTGAGAGGTCAAGCTGCAGTTTGATGGCTTGGAGCCAGTGTGGCTCCTGGCCAGCTCAAGGCCAGTTACCAGGAGCCACAGTGCTCAGCATCTCCCCAAAAACAGATCCCAAGAGCCATCCCACAGCTGAAAATCACAACATGAGGTCCGGCCCCATGGCCCACCTGGGAGATCTGAGTTTCACCAGCATCCCCAGCCCTCCAGAGCAGGGAACCCATGCTCCAAGAATGTCTATATCCCAGACAACATCCATATCAGAGACAGGTTTCCAGCACATTTGGTCATGTCTGCTTCAGCACCTCCCCAGCATCTCTCCAAACACTGACCAATAGAGATAGTAACTGCAAACACACCAGAACCCTCCCAGGCTCCTGGCAACCTGCTCCCTCCCTTCCAGTGATCCTCCTGCACCTCGAGTTGATGCTGAGCTCAAAGTGCCATCCGTGCCCGGTGCCCTTGGGGTGTAGAGGAGATCGGGGTGGTGGTGGTTGGAGCTGACCTGCAGCTGCCAAAGTGAGCAGAAGGAGATCCCAAGGATGGGGAGGGAGAGCAAGGAGACCGAGAGAGATCCTGTCCCTCCTGTGCCCCCAGGAGCCCCCAGCTTACCCTTGCAGGCCTTGCGGTCAGTGATGGCCTTGCTGAGGTCGCGGTAGAAGCCCTCCTTGCAGTAGTGGCAGTGCCTGCCCGCCGTGTTGTGCCGGCAGTTGAGGCACACGCCGCCGCTCTTGCGCCCCGACAGCTTGAACAGCTCCATGTTGAAGCGGCAGCGCCGCGCGTGCAGGTTGCAGTTGCAGGCTGTGAGGGAAGGGGAGATGGTGAGGGCTGAAGGTGAGATTCGGGACCTCTGGCGGGGCTGGAGCTGCCCTGGTGTCCCCCAGTGCAGGGGGGCTGTGCTGGGACGGGGATGGACACAGCACAGCACAGCTTGTCCCAGCGTGCTGTCCAGATGTGCAGCACCACCACCCTGTGGGGCCGGTGCCGTGGGGTCAGGGCAGAGGACGAAGGACACGTGTAGGAGGAACTGGCACCACTCGGCTGAAGGCAAACAAGTGTGGGATGGAGGGCTGCAGCTAGGAGGTTTGGTGGTGCCATCTGAGCACTTGCAGCCCCATGGTCCCCTCTGCCCCTTCCCTGGCAGCTACTCTGGTGACAGAGCCCACCCGGCCTTCCAGCAGGACCACCCACCTCATGCCAGGCTGTGTGACAGCCTCCCCTGCAACCGAGCCCCCAACTCTTTATGTTTATGGCTCTATCTTGTGTGCACGAGCCACACACACAGAGAAACCCACACAGCAGCCCCTGTGCGCTCACATCCCCGTGTGTGCATGCACAAACATGCACGAGCACACGTGCACACAAACACACCCACAAACACACGTGCATGCAGACATGCACCAAAACCCCCCCAAAGATGTACACGTGCCCACAGGCAGGCACACCCAGATGTGCACAGAAACATCTGCACACCCTTCCATGTGCATGCAGAAATTAGCCCCGGGAAGCACACAGCCCTCCCGGCCGGCTCCATGTGTGTGAGATAAAAAGGCAAAGCACTGCCTATTCCAACTTAACACTCTTGCAAAAAGATAATGGGAACAAGATTTCCTCTGGCAAAACGTGGCGCCCTGCTCCCCCAGCCCCGGCCCCCTCCCCGCGCTGGTAAATGGAGGTTGGGTGAGAGCTTTTCCAGGCGCACTGTGAAATTCATTAATGTGTCGGCCCAGATTTAACTGCCTGGCCTGGCTGTGTGAAGTTGCCTCCCCACAGCCGGCGGAGCTTCACCCGCACAGATCAAACACGGCCTGGCCTGCCCCGGCCACGGGCACGCTGCAGGGAGAAAGAGCAAGCCCCAGCCGTAACAACGAGGTTTTTGGAGGCATGAGTTGAGCAGAAAGTTAGTGCCAGCACACTCAAACCTCAGCTGCCCCCAGAGCTCCCCTGAGTTATGAGATTAGAGAGAAATCACATGGCAGGCATCAAAATAACACCCTGTGTGGCTGTAGTGCTTGTTCCTTTTGAGCTATTTTCTTTTTCCCTGGTGACACTGGAAAATAGGGATTTTTAAGGCAAATTCTGGGTTGTGGTGTGTGGGGGGAGGCCCCAGGTAGCAGAGGATGCTGTTGAACTGGGGATGTTGACATTCAAACAGGCTTTGCCAGGACTGGAAGAGACACAGTGAAGTACCCTGACAGCCAGGGTGCCCTTGCAGGCTCCAGATAATGGGACAGGGACAAGACAAGGTGGGTTTTGCTACAGAACTGTGGCAAAGAGCAGTTTTTGGGAGGAGAGGGCCCTTGTTTTCCCCTTGCAGCACTGAAAGGCAAGTGGGGTCATCCCAAAAGGCAGTTCTGTGTCCCTCTTGGAATGCCCTCTGGGGAAGGAGAAAGGCTGGCAGCCCAGAGGGGAGGCGATGGGCAGTGGAGGAGAACTCTTGGGTAAATGATTTGCTGCCCTCAGTGCAGGCCCCTCTCTGCCGCCAGTTTAATTGGTGACAGAGTAACTGGCGGGGCCTTCTCCTGGCATCATTGACCCTGGCACATCCTGATCTGCCCCAGGACATTTCCCTCAGGACGTGCTGCAGACCCTCCGGTCATGCCAGGAGCTGGTTTGGGGAAGAAGCCTGCCCTGGTGGCCCAGCATTGTTCCCTCTCCTGCAGGCATGGTGTCAGGAGCTGCCAAGCCGGGATTCCAGAGCCAACAGGGGAACCTGGCTGGGCCTGGCCACCCCGGCTTGGGTGGCTGTCCCCACTGGGAACAGGGTCACACCAGCACGCATGGCAATCCCCTCACGCCCTGGCGCAGCCATCCAGAGCTAATCGGGGCAGACAGGTCCCCCCTTACCCAGCTAAATACTCTCACTGTTCCTCAGTACTGAGGCACTTGTAAGCTCTGTCTGTCTCCCGTTAATCACTAATTAAAGGCTTGAATGTTCCCTGCTGTTTGGGGTATTAATAAGAATTTAATTGCACAGTTTGGGGCTAATTACCTGGTAGCTCGCTTCCGCCCTTGTACAGTATGCCCAATTAAACAATCATATGATCAATTAAACAATCACAAGATCTAATAATTTGCAATAATAGACCAATTTAAACGTTGACACCTTGCAATGGAGCAATCTTTTGTCTCCCTTTTGATGATGTTTGAACCCCTTCCCAGGCCCTGGCCACCCTAAAACCTCTCCTCCTCCTCCAGGGTGCTGCAGATGTAGGAGCCTGGAATGACAGCACGAGGGGCTTTGGGACAGAGACCCTGGCAGGGGACAGGCAGCACCATGCACCGAGGCACACGTGGGGCAGGCGGTGGAGCCCGCAGGGCAGGAGCAAGGCTCACCGCCCCTACAAGTTCCCTGGGAATAATTAGGGAAGGCAGCCGGATCAGCGAAACCCTAGACCCGCTGCTGCTGCTGCCAACCCGCAGCGGATTTGAGCTACGCCCCTGCTTTGGCTGGAGGAGAGCCTGGCTGGGACACAGGGCAGGATGAGGCCGCACCTCTCGGTTCCACGGCAGCCGAGAGCAGAACAGCCCCTTTGCTCTCATCCACACCGTCCCTCCGTGCTGGGGAAGGTGCTGGGGGAGAGGCGCTCACTCCGCTCCTGCCAAGAAGCAGCAGCAGCAGCAGGAGAAGCCCCCAGGGGCTGCGGGGACAAGGCCGAGGCACTGCAGCCCCATCCCGGGCAGAGCAGGAGTCAGGATGGTCAGACAAGTGTAAATCTCCTCTGAGGCCTGGCTGCCTTCCCTGCACTCCAGATTCGCTGTGACTCGGAGGGGAGGGGGTGTCCAGACAGGGGTGGCAGGGCCATGCTGCCCTCCTGCCCACCTCCCAAAGCCAATCGCTCTCCCCCTGTGCTCCAGGGGTGTCCAGACAGGGGTGGCAGGGCCATGCTGCCCTCCCCCCAAAGCCAATCGCCGTCCCCCTGCGCTCCCCAGGGAAGGAGCGTGGCTGGTGCTGCCGGGCACTCACTCGTTTCCGGCACGTCCGCTGGGGAGCAGGTGCAGAGAACCCTGTCAGGGGAACTCCCAATGGGAGGGAAAATGTACAGGAAGGGACACAGGGCACAAGGGAATTACATGTGATCCTCCAAATCCCACCACCGCTGCCGGGATTGGCGTTTTCAGGCACCGACATCCCGGGTGGAGCACCACATCCCCCCCCCCGAGCAGCCTGCGAGGTTTTCCCAGGAGAGCGCCACCCCTTCCCCGCCGAGGCCCCGATCAAAGCGAGCCCCGGGCATTATTCTGGTGCTCCGGAGAGTGCTCCTGCCGCGGCGGCCACAAAGGGAACAAGGGCTCCCGCATCACCAGCGAGTGCATCAATTACTTCCAGTGACTGCCTCGTGCTAATCCGCTTCCCCTCCTTCCCCGGGCCGGGTGTTTGGGGCCGGGCTGCCCCCAGCAGCTCGGGGGTGCGGCTGAAACCGGCAGCGGTGGAGGTGTGAGTCTGCAAGGATAAAGGTGGGGGGTCCCCGGGATTCCGGCAGTCCTGCTCCTGCCAGCCCCTCTGCCGGGATTATCCTTCACACAGCCTCTCCCAGGCCAAAAGCTGGGGGGATGCATTGGTGGGGACACGTCTCTCTTCCCTGCCCGGGACACACAGAGCATCCCATGCTGGCAGGGCAAGCTCCCTGCGGTTCATGCAGCCCCTGGGCTGTGTCAGGAGAGCCTCCCGTGCCTGCGGGCGATGATCTCCAACCAGCAGGCACGGGGCCGTGCGCTCTGCGGCACAAAGCTGGCACGGTGCCCTCTTGCCAAGCCAGCAGCTTGGCAAATCCACTGCCACTGTCCTGGCTGCGACAGCCCCCAACCTCCCTGCTTGCCAAACTCGTGCTGACCCCCTCAGCACTGCAGCACAGCGCTGTCCCCACGAACCCACAGCCACCCCACGGCCGCCGTGCTGGGGCTGTGCCCTGTGCCCGTGCCCAGACCTCGGGCAGTTCTTGCCTGCGTCGCCTGCGCGTTTCCCAGAGGCACAAATTCTACTGAAACAACAAATGATTGTCCTCACCTCCAGCTGAATGGACACATGTCCCAGCATCGTGCCATGCTGTAGGACATCAGCTTGGCCCCGTGCTGGAGCAGGCAGAGACTCCCATGCACTGGGCTGAGAAAAACCCCCATGCAGAGTGCTGGGGAGCACAGAGCCAAGAGCGGACACACCCCAACATGACCTGAAGCTGTACCAGCCCCATGGATCCATTCGCATCCCCGTTCAGGGCGCTGCGATCCCCCACCCTGCCCCTGGGCTGTCACTGAGCTGCCAAGCCCCTGCATCCACCCACTCTCCTCCTCTTCCTCCTCCCTCCCCAGCCACGTCCGACATCCACCACCACGAGCCAGCACCAGCGCTGTCTGACCACAGGACAGAGTCCGAAACCCCACAGCCCCCAGGCTGAGCAAAGGGAACTTCCCGGGCAGCCTCTCCTTTTAATTGGTGCTAATTGCTGCGTCTGTTCGTGCTGGCTGGGGAGATGTCATTGTTGAAAGGCACAGAGGGGAAGGCTCGGGGAGCTAATCCAGCTTTCAGCCGCTAAGCCCTTCGAAGGCGGGTGATGGAGAAGCTCTTTCAGGTCCCTTCAGAGAGGGCACAAAGCCCGAGAGAGGGAAGGGAGAAAGAAGGGGAGCGAATCAACAGGAAAAAACTACTTTCACACGCGGCTCGGGGAAGGGTCTTTGTGTGCGGGGCTGTCGGGGGGGTGAAGGGATGGCGCTGCGGCCCCGCCTCCCCTTCCCTCTCTCGTTTATCTTTTCAGCTTCATCTGCCAAAAGGGTGACGCAGCTGGGGGCTGGATGCTCAGAGCAAGGGACCCGCACCCCGCCCTGGACGAGATGGACAGAAAACCTGCAGATGCTACTCAAAAATGAGCCTCTTCTGGTTTAACCCCTTTTGTGCCAGCAGAGCCACCTCCACTGCTATCGCGCTGCTTTGCTGGAGGATGTGGCAGTGAGGCAGCTGCAGAGAGGGGGGCACAAGGGAGCAGCCTTGGGTCCTCCTTGTGTCCTGGGGGTTTCACACACCTGCTGAAGGCCTCCCCTGCCTGACCTGCAGCAACCCTGGCAGGGTGACAAGGGGAGGGCTTTTTCTGACCTCCAAAACTCATCTTTCTGAAACAAGTGGAAAAACACAAGGGCTGACACATTCCCACAGGGCATGAGGTGGCTTAAAGCATCAGCTCCAGCACTTGCTTTGAATCCGCTGCCTTTTTAGCCATTCTTAGAAGAAATCTGCTGTAACATGTGTATATTGAAGCGGACAGCTGGGTTCTCAACAAGACATCGATCACAAATACTAACAAGTCCTTCTGACCTCTGGCACATCCACTGAGCCTTTCAGAGGCTGATTAATGGTACAGCTCTCCCTTGTCTCCATCTTCCCGCCACCCCCTGAGACCTGGGCTCCTGTCCAGGAGGAGCAAAAGGCTGTTCCTCCCTCTCCCAGACATTCACAGGGCTCTGGCATTCCCCAGCTCCATCCCAAAGCAGGACAAAAAGCAAAATTCTCCACCAAAATCCCATAAAGATTCATGAGCAGGAGAGCCAACTAATACCCGTTTGATGTTTTGGAAATGTTTCATTTTGTGACAGTATTTTTAACTTAGAAAAACCTTTGCAAGGACAGACAAGCTAGAACCACCACACAGACTGAACATGAAGGATGAAATTTCAAACTGGGAGCCTCAACCTCTGCCAGGCTTTTCTGCCCGCTCCCTGTCCTCAAGCACATCTCACAGGGAACTGCTGCGATTGTTCCTCCAGCCCACAGACAGCTAGTTTGCTGCCCAAGGGAAAAAATCCCAGAGGGGCATCCCACACTGAGGTCTGCTGACTGGCTGGAAGACACCAGTGATTTTTGGGAGAGTTTTGGTGCTTTGGCTCATGGTGGAATCACTGCATCTCTTACAGGACAAGTGCAGCAGAGACAAGGTAGACGGCTGAGCCTTTGCCAAACCTCCAGCACAGGGGATGCTCCCCAGCATCTCTGGACAAGCACACTCCATTGCTTTGGCTCAGCACCTATCACTTCCTACCTTGATGACCTGTTTTAGCATTTCAGCCCCAGAAAAGAGAAATGTTTAAAACGCCTTACCCAGACACTCGTTGGCCTCACGGGCAGTAGCGCGCTGCCAGGGCCGGTCATAGTGGAAAGGCTTGCAGCGGTCGCACTCGGGCCCCTCTGTGTTGTGCTTGCAGTCGCACACCAGCTTCTGCTCCTTGTCCTTGACGCAGCGCGCCGCGTGCCCGTTGCACTTGCAGCGGCCGCCGACCTGCAGCTCCCCCACCGCGTAGTAGTAGGGCGTGGAGCCCGTGGCGCCCTCCTCCTCGCCCGCGTCCCGGCTGCTGCCCAGCTCACGGAAGAGGTGCGGGCGGCTGAAGACCACGCGGATGTCGGTGGCCGTCACCCAGTCCTGGAGCACGGGGCTGCTGTCGAAGTCTTGGGCCGAGGGTCGCCCGTCGAGGGTGCTGAAGGCAATGAGCCCCCCGGTGAGCGGGTAGAGGTCGGTGAGGCCGTCGGTGCACAGGGCCTCCTGCTCGTTCTGCTTGGTCACCGTGGCTTTGCTGGGCTTGCCGTAGATCTTACGGCACTGGGACGAGTAGTACTGGTAGGGCACCCACGTCTTGCCGTAGTCCATGGACTTGAGGATGGCGGTGGACTCGGGCCGGGGCGAGCAGAACTGGAGGCTGACGTAGACCACCTCAAACTTCTTGCCGAGGGAGAGGGTGAGGGTGACGTTCTGGGGCGAGTGGTGGAGGGTTTCCGAGCGCCAGCAGGTCATGTTGGAGGCGGTGTTGAGGTCGGTCAGGTAGGAGGGCGGGTGCGCTCGGCGCGGGTCCGAGGCGTTGCAGTGCCGTGTCGGGGGCCGCCCGCACGTGCTGGAAGCTTGAACCTCCTTCCCGAAGGCAGCGTTGACAAACTCAGGGATGCAGCGTCGAGGAGCGCCGCTCTCATCATAGCAGGGGTCTGGGGGGGTCTGCTGGGCCACGAAGGGGTTCACTGTCTGGGACAGGCCCAGCATGGCAGTGGTGAGGAGCAGGCGCAGGAGCTGCAGGACCTCCATCCTTCTGGGGAGAGGGAAGTGGCTCCTCCCTGAAGGAAGAAGAAGAGTGTGTGGTATCAGCACTGTCATGGCCACAGCACCACCCGTATTGAGAGGGCTGGTAAGGGATGGAAAACTCCCCCATGTCTGGTCTGTCACCTGTACCCATCTTCCCACCCTGTATCCACTGATGCAGTATCCTGGGAGCGGGGCAGGAAGACAATTACTTCACGTTACCTCATCCACACCAATCCCTCACTGTCCATCAGCAGGACTGAAATACCATGGAAATGGGAAAAGGGCCTGAGCTTTGGGTGCAAGGGGTTGAAATTGGGGTACAGCCCTTCCCTGGCCTCTTAGAAACTGTCCTGTAGTGACAGGAATGTTCCTGTCTGCCAGCAGCCCTGGATGTCACACAGTTCAGAGACTCTGTTACTGCATGGCTGACAAGGGCTGGTGGTAGGGGAGATCTTTCAGATGCAACAGGAGCTGTAAATCCCAAGTTATCCATCTGTGGCACAAAATAGCTCCTGACAGAGCAGGACAAACAGACAGCAACAAAAACACTTTGAAGGCATATTGTGCAAGAGGCAGGAGCTCCTTGGGATGAAGATCTGGAGCTCCTGAACACACCACTACTTTCTTTGCTTGCTATGGGCACAGTGGCTTCTCCAAGCCAGGGGCCAGATCCTCTTCATATTCCTCTGCCATACTACCCAGCAGCAAAGGAAGTAATTCTGGCCTCACCCCCAAGAAGCCCAGCTCTGGGTCTGTTTGTTGACTGGGAGAATGCCCAGGACCAAATGCAGGACCTGGCTGGGCCCCTCTCTCAGCAGCTGAGCACAGGGCCAGGGAGCTTAGTGGCTCCCAGGGGATGTGGCCCATCTCCTGAGTTATTGGCTTGAAGAGTAGAAGAGCTCTGGAGGTCACGTTCCCTCCTGCTGGCTCTGAATGCAGGAAGGACCTTCCACACAATGCAGATTGGCCATGTCCTGTTCTTGCCATGGCAGACCCCTGAGCCTCCTGGATGGGGGGGTGGCATCAGCCCTGCCATCCCATGGGCTGTGCTGTGCCAAAGCCAAGTCCTCCAGCCCCAACCAGCCCAATGCCATGACCAGGCAGGAGGAGGGGGTCCCTTGACCATCCCCTCTCCCACTAGTAAATCTTTACAGGATGACTTGTGGTTCTCTCTGGGGAACAAAGTTCTGCATGACCCAGCTCAGTATCCCCAGCTCCAGCCTCCACCTACAGCCCCAGGGCCACTCCTGCCTGTCCAGCTGCCACTTCTGGCCAAAGGAGGCTCCAAGGAAGAGCCCATTTCAATGATGCAGGACCTTTTCTTGGTTTGTAATTCCATTTTGCAAAGAAAAAGGAGCCATGACTGTGGAAGAAAACAGCCTCTCCAGGCTGCCAAACCACTAATGAGGGGAAGCTCCTCCCTGCCCAGCCACGCTCAGCCCAGCAGCCACTGCCTGTGCCTACCAAGGGAGCAATGGGCACAGGGGTCTCAGCCCATCCTGGGATATCCTCCCCAAGGAAAAACCTGCCCCTGCCACTTCCGTGCTGTTTCCTCATTGCTTAATCCTCTGCTGATGGAAAAAAGAGATGTGAAAAATTGGCAGCTCCCTTGGTGGTCCCTGCATCACCTCAGCAGCACAGTTCCAGCTTTACCACAATGCTGCAGAGGACATGTTTTTGGGGACATGCCAGCCCGTGGCTTGGTGTCTTGGCTGCCAGCAAGACAAAGGATACTGTCCCTGGAGTACCCAGAGCATTGAGAACACACTGTTTGAGGAGTGTGGCTGCAAGATTAGAGACGGCAGAGATGTAGCAGCCACCACTGCACAGGAGGTGCCATGCCATGAGCACCAGGCAGTGAGGAGCATTCCCCCACTGCAGGCAGCCTACAGAGCCCTGTTGGGACTCCTGGCCCCACTGCAGGCAGCTGCCCCTGGGCAGGAGATGAAGCTATGGCTGCTGCCAGACCCTGCATCTGCTTGTTGAGCAAAGGCTGCAGCTGGTGAAACCCCAACACAATCCTGACAGGATGATCCCCAGCCCCTGCCTGGTGCTGAGCAGAGCACAGTGGGCACAAGGCCCTGCCAGCCCCTTGGCAGAGCCCAGCTCCTGAATTCTCACCCAGTAAAGGGGCTGCTGATGGACCCCCTCAATGCCTGGCAAGACCTGGCCGTGCACGTACCCACAGAAGCCAGCACAGCACCTTCAGCCCTGCCAGCCCTCTCCCCCTCCAACTGCATGTCCCACAGAGGGCACACAGTCAGGTGCTGCAGCCATCACCTCCCATCCCACCACCCACAGGGCAGCACTAGCAGGGACACAACCCTGTGGGAAAACCTCTGCACCACGAGGAGAGAGGAGAAACCCCCAGGGGTCCTCAGCAGCTGCATCCATCCGCTCCAGGGAGAATCAGGATGTATGGAACAAGGCATCTACTAAACCCTGCCAACTAAGAGTCTCCTCCACCTCCTCTCTGCTATGTGGCAGCAAGGTGACAGGAGTAGGGACATGCTTAAGCAAAGGTCTTTTAATTTCCTCTCTGGTGAGACACAAAGGTGTGGGGAAACGCTTGCCCAGGGGAAAGGGACAGCATTCTGGTAGCCAGGGGAGAGGCCACAGGTGAAGCTGTTATGAGCACTGGAGCAGCAGGTCTAGACCCAGAGCTAGGTTACGACTGGTTTAGGCATGCACGGGGCCATGAGCATCTCTTGCTCATCCTCCCTGCCCCAGTGGGGAGCTTTGTCCCTCCTGCCAGTCTTACCAAAACCTGAGGTTCGGTGTCAGAGCTTTGGTGGCTCTGCTGCCGGGGAGCAGCCATCGGGGAGCCAGCAGTGGCTCAGCAGCACATCAGCGCTGCGGAGGCAGGGCAGGAGTGGAAATCATTATCATCCGCAGGACCACACACAGGCACGCACGCTCCGTGCTCAGCTCACCCCATTATCCCCCTGAAAGAGAGCTGGGGCCAGTGGTCTCCGTGGGCCTCACCTCCGTATTGGAGAGGAGGGCAAGCTGCAATCTGCTCCCTTTCATGCATATTCAACATGACCCTGGACTGCCGGCAAGCTGCCAGAGAGGCCTGGGGGTGGGTATTTCTCTCCCTGGTCCCCATCTGCACCCGCCCCCCCCCTTCTACTTCCCATTTTTGCTGCCCCTGGTTCAGGCCAAATGGAGACGCTGCTGACTAAGCAGAAAGAATTGGGATGACCCCTGGGTGCCGAATCGAGCCCAGCACGTTCCTGGAACCGGCATCAGGAGGGACATGGGCAATGGAGCCCCTTTCCCAGGGACAGCATCCCAAAGGAGTCCCCAGCGAGGCTCTCGGTGGCGGCCAGCTCCCTGCCACCAGCAGCAGCCATGGCCCGGGGCAATGCGGGCTCACCCTTCCCGAGGAAGCGGCTGTCCTCCAGCTCCTCCCCAGAAGCGGCTGCATTTTTGAGGTGGGCGATTTCCTCACTCCTCCACCCCGGGAATGCTAACAGCCGTGCGGCTTGGAAGGAAGTCATGCTGCCAGAGCGCTTCAGAAGTGCTTTAAAAAAAAATGAGCTTCCACATCCAACACCTCCACGCCCCTTCTCTCTACAACCACACACTTCCCAGAGCGATCAGCAGTGTTTCCCTGACTTGTGGGAGACTTGTCAGGACAATGCTCCAGGCCACTGTGGGCTTCTTTTCCATCGTCTTTGCAGGAGGCAGTGCCACTGAGGGTGATCCTGGGTGCAGATGCATGCCTGGAGCTCTAGATCTCCCGATGCTGAGCTGTGGGGTAGGTGCTTAGTCCCCAAAACAGAAGGATGAGGCAAGTGTAGCAAGTGAGGCAGGGCAAGGAGAGCAAACTTCCCACAATGTGGATGCTGCTGCCTACAGCAGGCCCAGGATCACCACCTGGCAGTCCAGGGCCACAACAACTTTGCTGAAGTAATTACAGGATTAGGTAGAACAACAGAGGGCAGGGAGGGAAGCAGGTTAACCAGATTTGATCCCAGGACCTTTGCAGCACAGGAGCAGCCCTCTCTAATTAAGGTGGAGGGGAGGGCACGAGTGGTGCTCTGCTGTCGGAAAAATGTGGTCTTAGAGGGCAGGTGATGGCTAAAGCTGAGCAGCCAGCACTGCCCTGGAAAGGGATGGGAGAGCCCCAAGGAATGACAGGGGAATGGTGCTGCACTCCTGCCAGGGACCTGTGCTGCTCCCCATGTTGACGCCCCTGCACCGATGCTGCTGCCATGCTGCAGCCCACTGCATTTCTCCTCCAGATCAGGACAGCACAGTGCGTGGGGGAATTGCATCACTTGAGGAAAAGACGTGGCCTCACTTGGAACTGGTTGAGATGGGAATGACTGGTCCCCATGAGGTGCTGCATCAGACTGTGCACAGAGAGAAGGTCCTGGGTGCAGCATGGGGCAGGGATAGAGCCACCCACACATATGAGGCACAAACACACACAGCAAAATCCAGGATCAGGAGGCAGAGATTCCTGGGCAAGGACCAAAGGACCTGAGTACTTGAGGGGGTCCAACAACTAAGATTCTTGGGTAAGACTGATCCAAGAGGACTGCTCGTTCCTGAGCTGTGTCATCCCCAGTAAAGCCCACCAGCATCTCAGATGTCCTCTGTGAAGGAAGCCACTGGGAGGATGGGACAGGACCCAAAGTAGAAGAGAAATGATGTGCTCAGAGAAGCTGAACCAGGCACAAATGACCAGAGCATGTCCCTTAACCAGGGTGTATCTGCTGCTACAACCTGCACATTTCCACCTTGTTACAGGCCCTTTGTAACGAGAGCATCTGCACCCCCTTGCCCCATGTGCTGTGGGAGCCACCCTGTGCAGTTCTGCCCCAGCCCATGAACAAGATCCATCCTGGGGGTCTGCCAGGGTCCCTGGATACCCAGTCCCTCTCCCACCATGCCGATGCCAGCTTTGGGAAGCTTAATTCTTCCAGCCAACAAACAGAATCAGGCCCAAACTCTGCTCCGGCCGTGGATAAATCATTCCATGTGTTTCTGGGATATAAAAACACAACTGAGAAGTATTTAAAGTGAAAGGAAAAACTCCATGGAGCCAAGGTACTGGTCCGGCTCAGCTTTCCAGAGGGAGGGAGTGTGCGCTGGGAGAAGCTGGAGGGATGCAGTGTGGCTGGGAGTGCTAATCGCCTTCCCAGCCGCTAATGGAGCAACTGGTGCCCACTTGGGACACGGCTAATGGCACAAAGGAGATGCCTCACTTTCCTTTACAAGCTCCCTCATCCCTCCTGATATTTAAGCATCAGAAGCTTCTGAGTGCTTATGGCCCCACATCCGCAGGGCTGCCCGCTCCGCGCAGCCCCTCGGGCACAGCTCAGGGGGGCAATCACGCAGCAGCATCTTCCTGCAGCAGGCCCTGCAGGTGATGGATATTGCAATGCACTCTTGGCAGGTCGGAGCCAGAATTACACAAGCCATACGATACCCCGGCGGTGCCAGGAGACGCGGACAAATTACACTGCACACAGGAAAGGATGGGCCAGATTCTGACCTCAGTGCTTTGGCATCGGCCCGAAGTAACTCCATTCACATCGGGCCAAACCAAGACGTAAGCAGCTCCATTCAAATTTACACTGGCATACCTGTGGTCAGGATCTGGCCTGGCTTGAATTAGTTGCAGCCTGATGTTACAAAAGGCAGCAACAGAGCCTAGATTTCCAAGGTTATCGAAAACAATCAAAAAATAAAAGAAAAAAGAAATCCGCCATAAAACAAACAGTCCCCAGGCTCCTTAGCTATGTGCACAGAGCTGTCAAGTGCGGGACGCTCGGACACATCCCTGCTCACCAGTTTCAGTGACTCATAAGCTATGCTGACCACAGCAAGGAGGGACCAACGCCCAGCATAGGTGTCCTGCCGGCTCCCCCATGCCCACTCTGCTCACCACTGGCCCCTGGATAGAGGTGGTCCTGCTCTGGGCAGAGGAGGTTTCAACTCAGTATCAGCCATATGATGGAGCCTGGATCCATTTTGCTGCAATGCTCCTTGCATCCCCAGCTAGTGCAAGCTGGAGCTCTCCCCCTAAAGTTCCCAATGCAACAGCAGCTTAAGGAGGCATTTGAAGCCCTTGATCTTGCAGGACAAGCAATCACTGCCTGGATGCATTTGGACTCAATAGTCCTTGTGGGTCCCTTCCAACTCAGGGTATTCCATGTTTTTTTCTACCCCATTTATTAACCTCTACTACATCTTGACCAGTTAAGTTTTTTTTACCCAACTCTAACCCCACTGCAGCCTCTCGAACCCCATTGCACATTCCTACCACAGTGTTTGGCTCTACTGAGTGGTCTCAGCAACATCCCTCAAGGTGCAGAGGGTTTTCCCAGCGGATGCAAGTTCCCAGTGGAACTCAGAGTTCCAGTCCAGAAGTCCTCATTGCTTCCACTCCTTTCCACTCCATATGAGAATAAAGTGATCTGGTTTCCATAACATCCCTCATTGCATTTTCACAACATGCCGGGCACAGATGTTGAAAATAGTCTGGATGAATATTTAAAATGGTATTCAGAAATGACAACATTTGGCCAGCCTTGAAAGATCTCTCACATTGGGCAGAGGATGGCTCACAACAACGGGCTGGAAACACACTGCACTTTGACATCTAATTTTTTTCTACCCCCTCTCTGACTATTGGTACGATATTTCATGCCCCTGGTGTCCCACAGTCTGTTATTGCTTGAGTGCCAGCCAAGCCTGCAGCATTAGGAGGAAGCTGTCGTGTACGTTTTTAAACATCACAGGGCAAAGTGGAATATGGAAAATCTGTCGCGTTTCCATACCGAGCACAAGTGTCCTGCGCAGGCTCAGGGAGGGGCTCCAAGGGGCACAAAATAATTGCTTCCTTATGGGGCAGGGCCTGGCTAACCAGGGTGGGGGAACAGGAGGCAGAGGTGCTGCTCAACACCCTCGAGATGCTGGGCTGCTTCCTTGCTGAAGACATCTCAGCACACCCCCCAAGGTGTGCACTGATGCTCACCTCCTTCTTCAGGGCTGGGGAAACCCCCTCTCAGAGTCACACCTCTGCCAGCAGCCAGCCAAGGTGGGCCCTCCATTCCATCCAACCCAGACTGAAAACTACTGTTCTGATGGTCAGAGAGTGGTGGAAATGCTCCTCAGCCTGGAGGCCTAGCAGCTTGCATTTCTGGTGAGCATTTTGTGCTCAGCTGCATCCCTAGGCCAGGCTTCTCTCTGCCACAGCCTGCAGACACACATCAGCTCCTTCCCAGCCTGGCATTACACCTGCCCTCTTCTCTGCAGGGACCTACCTTTCTTCCACTCACAGATAGAAGAGGAAGGCATGTTGGGACCCTTTCAGCCCACCCTGCTCTTGGACTGCTAGATCTCCTGTCCCCTCATCAGCCCTCTCCAAACAGGTGTCAGAGCAGCACAGCAGCTCCCTCTGTTTTGTAAATGGGATATTGCAGAAACACAGAAAAAAGTTGCCCTCCATCCATCCATCCAAACACCTTGGAGGCTGTTTCCAGCACACGGCCAAAGCCCCATCCCTCTCCACGGGTTACAGAGAGCTCTAGCCTCTCCCAACTCTGAGAGAGAGGCAACAGCAAACCTGGCCGGGGAAGAAGGGTCTGTGGCATTTCCAGTCATGCAGGATGTGCGCATCCATGTCTGCACTCAGTTTTTTGTCAGCCTGGCTACTGGTCCAACACAAACGGCATGGATGGAGGTGGGGATGCTCAGCCTGGCTTACATCCCATATGTTCATGGGATGAGCTCCCTGAGACAGAAGTATTCATGCCCAAGTGCTGCCTAGATGAGCATCAAGCCAGCAGGACCCAGCACTGCCAGAGCAGCTCGTGCTCCTGCCCTTCCTCAGCCGCCCTGCTTGGTGACACAGCAGACTGCCAAGCACCACGTCCCCATCACACCAGTCAGCCCTCATCCCAAGAAAGGTATTTCCACCCACCCACTCTCCAGTGGGCCAGGGAAACTGCAGGATAGCGTTTTGAGGAAATGAGGTTTCAGCAGCTCCAAGAGAGGAAAGCAAAAGCAAACCCACCAAATGCAGCCCAGCTTCGGTTCCCGTGAAGCTTCTCGCTCCCACATTCACTGGCCAGAACTCTCACCCCAGCTGTGGTTCAAGGGTCAGGTGCTCGGAGCGCCGAGGGTCTCGCCCAGTCTGGCTCCAGAACTGCCGTGGAGCAGAGCACACCCCACGGGAGCCGTTTCCGAAGGGAGCCGGCCCAGTCCGCAGGGGAGTCCCGGGGCAGCCGCGCTCGGAAGGGAGCAGCGATGGACCCGGCCTGGCACGGTGACAGGAGCGGTGCCGCCCGCCCAGGTGGCTTTGTGCCGGCGGAGCGGGGCCCGCGGTGGGAGCGGCGGGCAGGGGACCACGTGCGAGCCTCGTGCCCGGTCAGCCGGGGCTGGCACCGCGGGCTCGGCCTGGCGGGGCTCCCGCCGCTGCCCGCGCCGCAGCTCACGGAGCGGGGCCGGGGCTGCGACACTGCGGGCTCCCTGCAGCGCCGAGAACAGCCGGGCCGGCTCTGCGGGGCGGCGGCGGCAGCGAGCCGGGCCGGGCCGGGCCGGGCCAGAGTGCGGAGCGGCGGCGGCGGCCGGAGCTGCCCGGGGACGGGAGCGGGGCTCGGCGGCTCGGGGAGGTCCCGTTCTCGGCGGTGAAAGGATGGAAAGGGAAATAAAGGGAGGGTGAGTGCGGGGGGAGAAGGAGGAATAAAAGGCAACGAGGGAGGGAGCGGTGGGGAGGAGAGCGGGAGCCCGGAGCGCTGGGAAGTTGGGAGCGCAGCTTACCGCGGCCAGGCAGGTAGCGGGGCCGGTCTGGGCGACAGGTCCTGGAGCGGCGGCGAGAGGAGCCGGGGCCGCGGCGGGGCGGACGGCGGGCAGGGGTAGCTCCTTCCCGGTGCTGGCCGCAGCACGAAGAAAGGGAAAAAAGTGAAGAAAAGGGTATGTGGGGGAAAAAGCAATGATAACAAATTTCCAGGGAATCGTGCGTTGGGGACGAAATAAGGCGAAATAGTGGAAAGCGGGAGCGCTGCTCCCGGCGGTGCGGGCGGGTCCCAGCGCCGTGCCCGCAGCCGGCCGCGCTCCCGCCCGCTCCACCGTACCGCCCGCGGCTGCTTCGGCTGCGGGAGGGAGGGGGGAAGCGGCAGGGGAGGGCGAAAAAGGAGAGGAAGGGAAAAGAAAAAACACCCCTTAAAAAAAAATAAAAACGAAAAGAAAAGCAAGAATTGGAGAAACTGAGCCCCGACCGCCGCCTGGACGTGGAGTAAAAAGACTCCAATAAATCCCGGGTTGAAAAGAAGGGAAAAGTCACCTCCCCGAGGAAATCAGAAGCAGATTTCGAGCCATTTAATCACATGCAGGGAGGTGTGTGCGTGTGCGCCGCCCGCCGCCGCTGCCAGCCCTGCCTCCGCCCTCCGCCCCGCCGGCAGCCCAGCGGGCAGGGCCGGGGCCGGGCGGGAGCGGGGCCGCCCCAGCGGCGGGCAGCCCTCCCCGCGGCTCCCGGGAGCCGCCCCAGCGGCGGGCAGCCCTCCCCCGGTCAGCCTTCCCCGCGGCTCCCGGTGGCCGCGGTCCCACCTGCTGCCCGGCCGGCCCCGCCGCACGGCGGGAGCTCGCTCGGCCCGCGGCGGGTCCATCCCCGCGCAGTGCGGGTGGCTGCCGGCCGGAGCCCACCGCGCCGAGGGCTCAGCGCTGCCGCAGCCAAGGCGGCCGATTATTCTCCCTCTGCTTCCCAAAGCAAATGAGGCATTTACCAGGCGGAAGCAGCTCCTCTTAAGGAGAAAGCTGGAGTCTCCGCTCCATCCCGTGATGCAGGGGCTTTTCATGCGCTGCTGCACCAGAGTCGCCCTTGGTCTCTGATTTTTGGGTAGGGAGGGAGGGAGAGAAGTGGGGCACTTACGTACCCAGCGCAGCTGCCTCCGGGCTGCCCGCGGGGCTGCTCCGCTATCCCCAGACCACCTGCAAGCGGGCCACGAAAAAGGTGAAACTAATTTAATCAGTTTGTGCAAGGCGGTGGAGGAGAGCAGGAAACTCGGACCTGGATTCTCTCTCTCACTGGGGCCCTGTTCACAGCCCTGCGGCCCCCACATCTGCCAGCCTGGCCTGGTGAACATCCTCTTGTAATTGCCCTTGCAATGGATGTGAGGACTGCAGCACCGGAGGTGGGAAGAAGGGCAAGGTGCCAGCACAGTGCCCACCCGTTACGTTCAAAGCCCCCACCCACCATCACCCTGCTCCCGGGGACCCCCGGTTACCCACATCCTGTTGCTCTGGGGCAGCAGGTTGCAGGAGCAGCTTCCCAGCCGGCTGGCAGATGCTCGCTGAAGGAGCAGACCCCAGCTGGCCGCGAGCCCCAGGGGAATTGCTGTTTGCTGCTCTCTGCCTTGTTGCACTAAAGAGGTTTCCCCTCCTATTCCAGCAGCAGGGACGTGGATAAACAAGAGTGAAGTCACCAGGACAGAGGAGACCTGTGCCATGAGCAGGGAGACATCACGGCTCTAAGTCCAATGCTATGGGCGTTTTGTAGCCCCCCCGTCTCTCTCGTGGACACTTGTGCATTTGGAGAGCTGGGCAGTCAAGCCAGAGGCCATAAAAGCAGCTCCAGTGCAGATCCCAGATGGGATGCCAATGTTTGCAGGGCCAATGTTTGCTTCGTGTGGGATCGCATCACACTGCGGGACAGAGCAAGGCCCAGCGTTGCCAGGACAGTGTGGCACCAGGGACAGGCTGGGATGATGAAGGCAATAAGGCAAAATGGGGTATGGCTAGAAGATCATGAAATTACACAAAGCAGGAATTGTCCAAGGGATGGACCCGAAGGCATTTTCTTCAACAGGAAACACAAGGACAACCATGAACAGGAGCTGTGATACTGACCCAGCCTGGCCTGGCTGCTCCAGGGTGGTTCTGAGCTGGGAGGCTGCATCACCGCAACCTCAGTGCTGCTGTTTTCACACCCATTGGACCCCCAGCCTCCCGTGACTCAAACATGATGTTGGAAGTGCTGGCCACCATATGGAAAAGTTTTGGGACTGCTCTCCACAGGCATTACATCAGTGAAAACCCAGTTGAGATGGGCAGAAGCTGTTTCCTGAATCCCTGTTTCCCCTGTTCCCTCTTTATAGGATGGAGAGCCTGAGAGAAAGATGTGAATCTGGGTTTGGCAAGTGGGAGTGCTGCAGACATCAGCAGGGATGGAACACTCACTGAGGTAGGAATCAGACTGAGACCCTGTTGGTGTTCCTCAGCATGCTGACATCACCGAGAGTTTGCTGCCTTCCTGGGCAGGTCTGGCAGGACGAGAGGGCAAGCACGCTGTGTTGTTTGTCACCTTGTGGTCTGCAGGAAGCTCTGCCTGTCCCAAGCTCCCATTCTGCATCCATTCCTGCCCCTTGTGCCTCATGAAAGCACAGCATCTGGTGCCAGCTAGGCCTCCCAGTCAAAAAAGGATTGCTGAAAGGACACAGACATCCACAAGCTGTTGGAGCAAAAGCACCAGCACCAAGTCAGATGGGGCAGATACAGAATTGTCAGAGGGTTGGAGGGACCTTAAAAGATCATCCAGTCCAATTGCACAGCAGGGATATCTTTCACTAGACCAAATTGCTCATTCAACCTATCCTTGAGCACTTTCAGGCATGGGGCAGACACAGCTTCTCTGGGCACCCTGTGCCTGGCCCTCACCACTCTCACAGGGTAGAATTTCTTCCCAATATCCCATCTATCCCTGCCCTCTGCCAGTGGAAAGGCATTCCCTGTGTCCTATCACTGTAAAGAGCCTCTCCAGCTCTGTTGGAGCTGCTTTAGGAACTGGAAGGGGCTCTGAAGTCCCCCTTGAACCATCCGTCTCCCAGCCTGATGCCCTCTTCTACCCTCTGTACCTCGCCCCCCCATTCCCCCTTCCCCTGCAGCACACACTCAAAGCCAGCCCAGCCCTGCAGAGGACTCCCCTGGCCATTGCCTTGTGCTCACAGAGCGGCTCGGACCCAGCACCGGACCGCGGAGAGTGGACAGCAGGCAGCAGAGAGCGGGCAGTGGAGAGTGGAGAGCAAAGAGCGCAGAGCGGGCAGAGCAGAACGCAGAGCGCAGAGCGGGCAGTGCAGAGCACAGAGCGGGCAGCGCAGAGCGCAGAGCAGGCAGCGCAGAGCGGGCAGCGCAGAGCACAGAGCGGGCAGCGCAGAGCGGGCAGCGCAGAGCGGGCAGTGCAGAGCGGGCAGGGCAGAGCGGGCAGGGCAGAGCGCAGAGCAGGCAGCGCAGAGCGGGCAGGGCAGAGCGGGCAGGGCAGAGCGGGCAGGGCAGAGCGCAGAGCGCAGAGCGGGCAGCGCAGAGCGCAGAGCGGGCAGCGCAGAGCGGGCAGAGCAGAGCGCAGAGCGGGCAGCGCAGAGCGCAGAGCGGGCAGCGCAGAGCGGGCAGCGCAGAGCGGGCAGTGCAGAGCACAGAGCGCAGAGCGGGCAGAGCGGGCAGCGCAGAGCGCAGAGTGCAGAGCGGGCAGAGCGGGCAGCGCAGAGCGCAGAGTGCAGAGCGGGCAGAGCGGGCAGCGCAGAGCACAGAGCGCAGAGCGGGCAGCGCAGAGCGGGCAGCGCAGAGCACAGAGCGCAGAGCGGGCAGCGCAGAGCGGGCAGAGCGGGCAGCGCAGAGCGGGCAGCGCAGAGCACAGAGCGCAGAGCGGGCAGCGCAGAGCGGGCAGAGCGGGCAGCGCAGAGCACAGAGCGCAGAGCGGGCAGCGCAGAGCGGGCAGAGCGGGCAGCGCAGAGCGGGCAGCGCAGAGCACAGAGCGCAGAGCGGGCAGCGCAGAGCGGGCAGAGCGGGCAGCGCAGAGCGGGCAGCGCAGAGCACAGAGCGCAGAGCGGGCAGCGCAGAGCGGGCAGAGCGGGCAGCGCAGAGCGGGCAGCGCAGAGCACAGAGCGCAGAGCGGGCAGCGCAGAGCTGGCAGAGCGGGCAGCGCAGAGCACAGAGCGCAGAGCGGGCAGAGCGGGCAGCGCAGAGCACAGAGCGCAGAGCGGACAGCGCAGATCTCTCGAGCACCGCTCCCCCCACGCCCCCACGGTCGGTGCGCGGCGCTCTTGCGCCCCCTGCCGGCCCCGCCGCCCCGCGAGGAGCCGCGGCCGCGCAGGACGCCGGGGCCCGGCACACGCGGCTGGCTCGGTTACTGATGAGCCCAGCTGAAATCCAGTGCACAGCCCCGCCGAGGAAGGAGAACGTGTCACAGCGGGCAGCCCCAGCCCCAGCCCCAGCCCGGCTTGTTGGAACGGCTCCTTGAGGCGAAGGCTCATGTTTCCAGACAAGCAGGGAAGTGACCCTACCTACTGCCTCACCACATCCTTCTTCAGCCTCCTCACTGGAGAAGGAAGAGGTTTACTGCTAGTAGGGAGGACACTCCTTTGACTGGAAAGGGTCTCAGAGGCCCCTCTCCCATTGCACTAAGAGAGGAGGATCCCGTTTCAGCCACTGGGTCATCCTCAGGATGAATCCGTAATTCTCATGTTTCTCTTCTTTCTGTGCTATTTACTCTTCCAAGGGCACCTTATCTGCCTCCCTTTTGGGACTATCAGTCTCCTGACAGACACATCTGCCTTCCCACCCTGTGCTCAGAATTTGTCCCCACACATGATTTCTTCTGGAGTGCAGGTCACAGTAGCTGTTGCCAGGAACTGATATGTGACCTTGTGGGGAGGTACAGATGCCTCCTGCCATGCTTTGTCACACCAGTGGCTTGGGGCTCACCTGAGCCTCAGCATCCCTTGGGAGTCTGTTCCCTCCACCCGGGGAGGGTTCCTCTCCTGCTCACCAGCAGCCTTCCCGCAGGCCCCTGTGCATCCATGATGCATTTGGGTCCTTCCTCTCGTTCTGCACAGCTGAGGAACACAGATGCCCTGGGCTGCCTGCCCAGCCTGGGGTCCAGGTGCTGGCAGCACTCAGGGTTTGAGCACTGTGGGGATATGGGGGCAGCCCATTTGGGTCCTCCCTGGGAACCTGTAGCCCTGCTCTGGGCCACAACAGCTCTTCTCTGCCACCCAGAAAGGTCAGTAGGGGCTGTTCACCCTAGTGGAGACAAGGTTTGTTTGTTGAAAGGTGCACAGTGAGTGTAGCCTGGGGAAATGGAACCCAGTGTATCACCAACAAACCCAGCATATAATTCCATATAACACATGTAACCACTGCAGTGACATTACGTGGACTTTGCCCTGCCCTGCCCCTGCTCACCCCAGCATGAACATTGCACAGTGCTGGAGCTTCAGCCTACAGCCTCAGGCCAAGGTGGGGCAGCACAAGGGACCACAGTCTGCTAGCAAGGCTGGAGGGATGCTGAACCCGCAGCAGTGTGTGCTGAGGCCATGTTCTGGTGTCATTGCCATTCCCAGTCTTGGACTGGAAAGATGCTGCAGAGGCTGCGGACAATGTGCAAAACAGCCCTCAAACACACTCCATGCCCCCAGGAAGTGGCAGTTCTGCCAGCACTCCAGGTCCTGCTCTTCTAGCACATCTTCAGCTCTATGTTATCCCCCTGTGGAGACGTTTAGCCCATGGCAAGGGGATTTGCATGGAGCTGCTCACAGTGAAAACATTCCTGGACAATACTGAATGTGATGAGCATGTCCCAGGTCACCCTATTCAGCAAGCAGCTGGGGTCAGGAATTCATTTTGTGCCTCTCTCTCAGCTTCCTGAGCTGCAAGACCTAAGCCTGGCCCTTTTCCTGAACATGCTTAGGTTCATCTTGATCTAATTCCATCCCCTCATCACTGCCGTGGCTGTGTGTGCAGACCGCTCAAGAATGTCACCCCCACACCTTACGCTCCTGTCTGTGCCCCCCTGCTCTGCAGCGGCTGCTATGACACCGATACGCTCCTTCCCCACGGCAGGCAAAGGGATTCGCGTGTCCTCAAGGGCGCGACCGCAGCGGCCGCGGGCCCCTCCAGCCCCGGCGGGAGCGGCGGGTGCGCCCCGGCCCGGCCCGGCCCGGCTCGGCCCGGCGGCCGCGAGGTGGAGCCGTTCCCCCGCAGCTGCGGCCGCGGACCTCAGCCTGTGCCGGGGAGAGGCTCCGGCAGCCCCGAGCGGGTGAGCTGGAACACCGGATAACGCACCGGTGCCACGGACAGCTGAGTGTGCGTTCCCATCGGCGGGAGGGATGCTGTGCTTGTCACAGGTGGGAGGACGCCACGCGTGTCTTGCACGCCTTGTGCCGCGGCAGGAGCCTCGGCGTGCTCTCGGGGCAACGGGGGCCTCTCAAGGATGCACAGCAGCCCACCAGCGGCACCTCTGCTGAGCCGGATTATGTGGCTGCAGAGTGAGGATTTCTCCTGGGAAACATCTCTCCTGAGTTTTAAGAGCTGTTTTCCAGGGCCCCAAATGCTGTTCACGGGCCTGAAGTCAGAAGCAAAGCTTAGCTCTAGCACAAGGGGCTCTTTAAATAAACCTCATCAGCTACCTCAGCATCTTCATGTGCTGGGGACCCCGCTCCCGTCTGCTCTCGTTTCCCGGCTCCAAGCCTTGTGCAGGGATCGGAGGGAGTCGGGCGGTGCCCTCTCGCACCGGAGGGATGTGAGCCCTGCCGGCTGCAGAAAGCATCTTGTCCGCAGCGCTGGAGGAGCAGGCGGCCACCGCAGGGAGATGTGGCAATCGGAGCACAGCGTGTGCCTGGTGCTTCGGGGATGTTCCCAGAGAGACACCAAGGGAGGAGGTCACAAACCTGCCCGGCAGATGGAGGCTGTCCTGTGTGAGCCGGGAGCAGCTTGCTAGGCTGGCTCTGGCGTGGCTGTGGTTGAGGTTTGGCTTGTGTCTTGTTTGCTCCAAACCAGTTCAATGTTTGGGTAGATTTGGGCTGGTAATCCAGAGAGCCTCAGCAGCTTGGGCCGCGCCTCTGCTGCTCAGTTGGGCACAGCACAGGGGACCTTGGCTGCCCAAGGGCTGGGGGCCCCAGCCTGCTGCTGGGACCATGAGCCACAGCACAGAGATGCCAGCCCAGATCTCCAAGGCAGCAGGGCCTGCTGCTGCTCGAACTTGCCTCGAGCAGCTCCTGTGGCTCCAGAGCCTGCTCAGTTGCAAGCAGCAGTAGCCACTGTGATATAAACAAATCCCTGGATCATGGAATTGAAGTGCCTGACTCCTTGTCCTCCTTGGGAGTGCTGGCACATGAGCAGGCCTCTAGGGATGAAGGCAATTCACAGCCCCAAACTGGCCAGAGCTCCAGAAGTGTTTGGACAATGCTCTCAGCTACACAATGGGAATGTTGGGGTGTCCTGCGCAAGGCTGGGCTCGATGTTTGAGGGCCGTTTCCAGCCCAGGAGATTCCGTGATTCTGTGAATTCCTGTGAGGCAGCAGAAATGTGAGCACGTGGTCAAATGCATGTGGCCACACTTCTCCAGTCCTCCCGACTGTCTGGGGAGGTCATCCCTCCACTGCCTCTGCTGATGATCTGGGGCTGAGCTTCCAGCGAGGCAGGAGCCCAGGGGGTCCTTGGTGTAGCCGTGTCAGACTGAGCAGATGGCACAGGCCTTGCTGAATCAACTAAAGACTTCTGTCTGTCTCATTTTTGTCCTGAAAATGAGTCTTTCTGGAAGGTGGTGGTGGTATGTGGCTGGCAGCCAGATGGTTGGGGGAAGAAGGGATATTGAGAAGAAGAGCTGGGACAAAGGTCTGGGAAAGAGAGACCAGGGTGAACAGTGAGAGAAGGAAGGCAGGAGAGGAGAGGTGGGAGGGAGGGAAGGGAAAGAAGCTCATAGGAAAACATGGTGTGAAGAGGGAGAGAAGAAAGATGGTTTGGGGGGTTGGGGGGAAAAGAAACACACAGAGAGTTTTGTAACAACTTAAATTCATTCCAGACAATGTCCAAGGAGCCCTGGCAGCACGGGTTGAAACTAACCCTGCCTTTGATTTTATGAGTTCATTATATGTTGTTTGGGACAGTGATTCATGCATCTTGGCTGCTTCACATTTTCCCTTGTGTCACAAATGAAGAGGGGACCATGAGATGGATTCTTTGGATGGAAAGTATTCCCTCAATTGTTAGGTAGATGTCTCTGTGCCATGCAGAGATCCCAGGAGAGTGGTTTCCTGGGCTGCCCCAGCTCCCTGCACAGCACACACAACCTCTGTGCCCCGTGTCTTGCTCCTTCTTAAAGGGAAAGTACTGGAGATGGCTGGGCAGAAGGATGCCCATGTATGTTCTGTGCCTGCTCTTTGCTGCAAAGCCTGGATGGGCCAGAGGACGGACAGCTGGGAGAGCTCAGACCTGTGTGGGGAGCATATCCAGTCACCAAGGATGGTCCTATGGCCAGTGTCCCAGAGCCCATCTCTGCAGACAGTGAGGGAAGGTGACCCCAGGGCCACAGTCCCAGCTTGGGGACCATGCTGAGATCATACTGCAGCACTGCTCTGGGTGTTCCTCACCTCCTTCCCCACCCCAAGACCATTACAGGTTGTCACTGCTCAAAGGTGGGGGCACTAGATGAACTACAGGAAAAACTGTTCAGGGACAAGTTAGTGGCTTCTAGACCATTTTGGTTGGGAATATTTACAACCCTAATAATAGGCCCTGGTCAGAAAAGTAACAAAACCTGCCCAAGACAGCATCAAAGTTTGCATTAGACTTTACTGAAAAAACCCAATGACTTGGTTGGGTATTGTTACTATTTTTAGCTTTCTGTGTCATTTCAGGCTTTCCAGTGAAAGACAGAAAAAAGTCTCACAGATTTTTTATACACATTGGTAGAGAAAATACACTCCCCCAAAACTGGACACCAAATGCTCTTTGACTGGCATTTTCTGGTTTTGATTTAAAGTCTCTTCCAAATGAGACAAAGTTGAGCCTGAAAAATTTTGACCAGAAAGGCATTTTTCAGTGTGTTTGGTCCTAGCTCGAGCCCTATAAATGATAGTACTTCTACACTGGCTGTGACCAGCCTGCAGAACTTCCCATGCTTCTGTACCTTACACTGACCAGTGGGAAAGTGCCTCGAAGGTTCACACTTATTGGAGCATGGAAACCTCTGCAGAGGCCTGGAGTACCTTGAAAGGAGAGCTGAGGTTTCCTTACAAGCTTGCACTAGTGCCAGATGAGCTTCATGTGGACTCCCAGGTAGAACCACCATGCAGAAACCCATCCTGAGACGTGCTGTGGTGAAGAGGACAAGAAGCACTGAAGAGGGGTGTCTGAAAGCTCGGGGTGTGGCGGGGGGGGACCAACAGTCCAGCCCTGCAGGCCCCAGTCTGCCTTGCTCCAACTGAGTTCCAGAGACCCAGGTAGCCCCCACACTGCCTCCTTCCTTCAGGCCTGGGCTCAGGCACTGCTGTTCCTGTGGGGAGCCTCTTCTGAGAATGCAGCACTCTCATTCTGCTGGGATTGCAGGCCAGCATCTTTCCCCAGCAAAAGCTTCACTTCAGGAAAATGAGGAGGGTTTTTTTCTTTGAATGTTGTTGTTTTTAAAGAGAATTCTTAGGAAAAACACTCGCTGAGACGGATCAGTTCATGTTCGAAGTTATCCTGAGGCAAAAGGCAGAGGGTGTGGGCTGTGATACACACCCACATCTGTACAATGAGGAAGGCAACAGCACAAAGCAAAAACAATTGCATGAAAAGCTTTCCAACAACAAAGTTTGCAAACCCACAGAGCCCAGGCTATTTCTTGTGGTCGGTGGGTAAGAGTTCCCAGATAATAGGGCCTGACAATGGAACAATGGGGGCCGAAAGACTCGGCTCATGATTAGGAGTTATATAACAGTGGCTGGCATTTATTAATAACACTCGTGTTGGGCTTCATTTTCTTAGTTAGCACTTTTCAGGTTCAGAGCACTTTATAACCTCTGGCTATTCCATATTGGATGCTCAGCATGAGGTGACCTGGAGCAGTAGGAATAAACTTCACGCCTGCTTCTCTTGCAGACCTTAAAGGGGAGAAAGGAAAATGCCAAGCAATAGGCTTTCATTGGCTATTTGGGACCTTTCTTGTACCCCACAGTCACGGTGGGGTATAAGACCCCAAAGGAACATCATTTGGGAAAACAGAGTTTTCTGAGATGTGTTACTGAACCTTAATGTTTACAAAGTGCTCCTTTTCATGGAGAGCAACAAAAACTGAGACTTTCACTGGGACTCAGGAATAAGTTTGGTTGTGATCCAAAATGGGAACCAGCTCTGGACGAACAGTCCCACAGCCAGCCTGCAGTGATGGCATCTGCCTCCTGGCACAGTTCTGGGAGCAGGAGTGAGACATCCCACAGAGACAGCCCCGATGGGTGCCTACCCCATCCTGGGGCGTGCTGGCTGGAGCAGCAGTCACGGCTGCTCCCGGAGGATGCCCTCAGGCCAGGCTGGGCTCTCTGTGCCGGCTCTCATGGGACCCTGGCGCGGCGCCGCAGTCATCCCGCCAGCGCAGGGGATGAGCGGTCCAGTCTGAACAGGTTGTCTCCTTCTGCTCTGGCTATTTATTGCTCCTCTGACTGTTGCTCATGGTATGTGCTGACCGCTCAGCCTGCTTGTGAAAAACAAGAGAATTCCCGTCCAAGCTCTGATGCCAAGCAGGCAGCGACGCTTTTCTTCTGAGCAGGCCTGAGAACCTCTCCTCAGCCCTGGGAGGCAGATGTCTCAAAAGAACTCAGACCTGGGAAAGCTGTGGTCCAGGATCAGGCGTTGGCCCAAAACACCCAAACAGCTCATCAGACAGTCCGCAGTCTGCTCCAGAGGCAGAACCAGCGCAGGCAGGAGAAAAAACTGCCAGTGTTCATGGAGGAAAAAGCAAAGGGCCTCGTGGCCCCACAGCTTCACTCCTAACCCAGAGACATGGGAGAGCTGCAGATTCTCACAGGAGAACACTACAAGGAGAAGGAGGAAGGGTTTTCACCTACAAGGGATAGGACCTTGTGCCTTTTTCCACTGGTTCTAGAAGTGCATGTGGTCCCATAAGCAGTCCAGAGGTATGGAAATTCACACTTCCAGCAGTTCCTCTTATAGGAAAGGCCAGGAGATTCTAAGCAAAGCCAAGGGCAAAGAGCCATCCCAGGGACAGGCCTATGACAAGCCCCGGGAGTCTTGGGGAAGGTGCCTGCACCTGACTGGAGGCACAGGACTGTGATACTGAACTGATTCCCAGAGCCCACTGAGCAGTAGCCAAGCTGATGCACCTTGTAGGAGGAAATACCTTATTTTGGCAAGATTGAAATCATTCGCATCTGTCCAGATGTGCCAACCTGCATAGAAGAGATCTTGAGATAACAGATAATATGACCCTGCTTTTTTTTCACATTGTCTTTCAGAGATGCTGGCAGCACCAGGAGCAATTTTAGCACTTGTAAACGATCCTCCCACATGGGAAAAAACTTCCCACACCATCAGCTAATGCTGTCTGGTGGAGAGCAGATTGCACTCCAAATGCTAGAAGCATTGATGGTTCAGGGGCTCTGCTCACTGGCAACCATCTGCCAGTCAACGTCTGATCAGCTCTTCCTCCTCAGAAGCGTCTGGGGGCTCACCCTGCACACTGGTCCCTGCACATCTTCCCTGCCTGCATGCCAAGTGCTTTGTAGGGCAGGGACAGCCCGATGCCAGGGGCTCAGCATCCTCTGCAGTGCAGCCAAGTACGGGTAGGGCTGTGAGCAGGGGCCACTGATGACACAGAGGTGGGGCTGGGTTGCCCTCAGGTCTTTGGCTGCAGAGTGTATTGCTGGTGGTGTCAAGGGAAACCAAGGTGTTTCCTGGGGTTCACATCTCCTTGTGGGTCTGCCTCAGGCTTGGGAAAGGCAGTGCTGGGGCTTCTTCCTGCTCCTCCTGTGCACCTTCCTGCACAGCTGGGGTGAATGACAACCAGGCTGGATCGGGGGGACCCCACGCAGCATGGCCGTGGTCATGCCATGTGACACGGGTACTACAGGGGGAACAGTGCCCCTCAAGGCCCCAGCCCAGGACATCTGGCCCTGATGATCACTGGTGGACTGCCCAGGGCAGCCCAGCATATGGGATCCAGCTGCCTGTGCCTCACTCCAGGTGAGGCGGGATGAGGTGAGACTGGCTCGATGAGACGAGCAGCCAGGCGAGATGATGAGAGTCATTTCAGACCTTTTAAATCAAGACTTGGATGTGCCCTTTGCTGCTGAGATTGAAATCAGGACCCTCCTAGCTTCAAAGATGGTGAGCATAAAAGGTCAGATTTCTTTACTGTATGTCCCAGGTGAGAGCTACAGCCAGAACTGTCTAACAAGCACAGTGTTCCAGGCAGGAAAACCCTTTCATTATGTGCCCTGAAGTGCTGAACAGAAAAGGCTTAAATACAAATTAGTTTTTTACAGGGAGAAATACATACTGACCCAAGCAAGCTGATGAGAATTAAAACATTCTCCTCACACTTACCGGGAAAGGATAACATTCACCATCTGGCATGGTTCTTTTTTGGCACCCAAATCTGAATGCACAGAGTCTATGAGTTCAAAGTGGGTCAAAAGGCTCTGGTACTGTCTGGGGGAAACCTCTAAAATCCCATCATTACTTTCCCCCTACAATTTAATTTGTTGGAGAATTGCACAGGCAGAAACATATTATAGTTTCAAGGTAAGTTTGGTCTAAAATGTTTCCTTTTCGGCCAATGCCAAATGCAGTTCCTGGGGCTGTTTCCTTCTGGCATTTGTCTCTGCACCCATCTTTCATACCTTCCCACCACCAGATGAGGTGCATTTAACAGTATGGCACTGGCTTAATGACAGACGGTGCCAAAGCTGGTATCTCTGGATCTTAGTGGCAGCTACTCAATGGCTTATCTTTGTGTGTTTCTCCATCTGCTCTGCCTTGCTTGAGGTTTTACCCTGTTGGAGGTTGGGGTTTTTCTGCACTTGTCCTTCTGATCATGGCTTGCACCTTGAAGATCAAATTGAAGAGCTTTTAAGAGAGAAGGAAAAGAACTACATGTTCTCTGAATCCTTGCCCTGGGCATTCCCTGGCTGTGCTCCAACAGCTCTCAGGGCACAGCAGAGCCATCCTCCCCCCTCGAGCTCAGTGTCACAGAAGAGGAAAGGGAGAAGCAGGGAAGCCATGATTGGAGCTGTAAGTCCACAAATTCGTTAGCAGGAATTTGTGCTTTATTTACCAGCACACTCCTCTATGCCCAGTGTTGTCCTCACATCCCATGTTTCAGCAGGCTTGCCCAGAGCATGTGAACAAGAGCTCTTATTCTCCTGAGTAGGCATCCACAGTCACCTCCTGTCCATGCTGCACGGGGGGAGGTTTGCAAATGGTCTTTCTTAGGCAGATGGGTCACATAGTCTGTGACAGCAGTTTTTAACAAAAAATGGCATAAATATATAAAATTTTGATGAAGAACAGGGGGAAAAAACCTGACTGAATTTTCACAATTCCTTTCCCGATTCCTGTCTCACTTCAGTCGGTTGAATGTTTCTAAATTCAGCTATGTTTCAAAAATTTCTGACCAAAAAACATAAGGATGTTTTTAGAAAAACGTTTCTCAGTTTTTCCCTTCTGGTTTGGCCATGTGTTTGACTCACTGAGAGGAGACTCCAGTTGGTTTTTCTGACTAGAACCACACTTTAAAGAGAACAGCCATTCCCTTAATTGCGGCTGATAAATCTCGTGGGCACAGATGAAGATAAATCACATTTTGAACCCAGAGTACAAATTCTCAGGGTTTAAACATTTGTGTGGTATTTGTTAAGCAATTTGAAGTCTCATTGAAGTAACTGAGCTGGACAACAGGGTTGGACCTGGCCCAGGACAACAACTGTGCCCAGACACTAGGCCTGTGTGGAATACGGATAGAGGGGCCTGGATGAATCCCACTTCACTCGGAGCACTCATGGAGGATATATCCTTTCTTCTATGCAGGACATCTTTGGTTGGGCTTCTTCCACTGTTCCCTTTGGGAGGATGGAGGGATGCTCTGTCAGGCCCCGTGGGCAGCCTTTATATTCCAGGCATGCTAAAACTCCTCATGAAGAGCAAATTTACTTCAGCCCAGAGGAGAGTCATGGAGGACTTTGGACTTCTTGTGTCTGCTGCCGCAGGCTCCAGAGGAAAAAGAGGCTCCTGCCACCCTGGGGTGGCCCGAACGGGACCCCAGAGTCAGCAGTGGCTGGGGCGAAGCTGGAATTCCTGGAAAATTCCTGGAATTCCTACTGCGTGTCCAACACGCGCCATCCTACGGGGGCACAAAGCCCCGGCACTGCAGCCTCGGGCTGCTCCACAGGACGGCACAGCTTCCTCGAGGGACGAAACCCTCCCCACACTGCTGCTGCCCTGCCAGAGGCTCTTTCACGGCCGGATGCTCGAGGCGGTGCATTCCCCTGTGGAGGCACCTCGAGGTGCCCCGAGCCGTGTGGCGGCACCGGCCCCTCGGGCTCCGAGCCGTGTGGCGGTACCGGCCCCTCGGGCTCCGAGCCGTGTGGCGATACCGGCCCCTGGGGCTCCGAGCCGTGTGACGGTACCGGCCCCTGGGGCTCCGAGCCCCACAGCGGTACCGACCCCTCGGGCCCCGAGCCCCACAGCGGTACCGGCCCCTGGGGCTCCGAGCCGTGTGGCAGTACCGGCCCCTCGGGCTCCGAGCCGTGTGGCGGCAGCGGCCCTCAGGCTCTGAGCCCCACGGCGGTACCGGCCCCTCGGGCTCCGAGCCCCACGGCGGTACCGGCCCCTCGGGCTCCGAGCCGTGTGGCGGTACCGGCCCCTCAGGCTCCGAGCCGTGTGGCGGTACCGGCCCCTCGGGCTCCGAGCCCCACGGCGGTACCTGCCCACGGCTCCGAGCCCCACGGCGGTACCGAGAACCCCCGGGCCCAGCGGGCCCAGCCTGCCCCTCACGGCCGCCAGGTGGCGCCGCCCTCCCGGGTCAGCGCGGGGCCGGGGCCGGGCCGGGCCGCGCTCTCGGGGCCGGGGCAGCGCGGACAGACAGCAGCCCCGTGGGGCTCTGTGAGGACACTGCCGCGCCGTGTCTGGCCAGTGGTCCTTTCACCAGCCTCCGTTGGGACCCCCAGAGCAGTGTCCGGGGGCAGGCAAAGCCCCCGTGTTCCCGCTGAGAAGCCACGTCCCAGCCCGGTCCAGCAGCCTGGGCAGAGGGCACCTCCCGGTACAATTCAGCCCAAGGCCCTGTTGGGTACCACAACATCACAAACACCATCACCATGTCCTTTATTAGTATCCTTCTTAATCGAGTTTCATGGCGACGCATTGACCCACACGCTGCCTTTGCTGGCTCAAAGAGGTGTCCAAGAAGATTGCTGGCTGCAGTTCCCGGGTGGCAAGGGGGGAGACAAATGTAGGCTCTTTCCTAAAATATGGTCGAAGAGCAGAACACCAAGTGCGGCTCAGTGCTTAATCTCAGCTCCAGGATGAAATACAGTCTCTGCCCCAATAAAGTAGATAAACTGAGCCAAGGCTGGAGGCTCAGTTCTTTGTTAGTACCATCTCCTGGAGAGAAAGTGTCTTTTGGCAGCAAATGTGATGGAAACAGACTGGGCAATGCTTGAGGACACAGCCAGCCTCTAAGGAAATCTGACGGCTCTTGCAGAATCCTCCAAGAAGCTTATGGACTCAAATACCTGTACATGATCCAGCATCCATGACAAGGAACTTTTTTCTCTGGCACAGCTGTTCTATTTCCCACCTCAGACTCAGAGCTGCCTCTCCAAAGGCTGTCCTGCCACGGCATCCAGGGATGCAGCCTTTACTTCCCTTCTCAGCCTTCCTCTGCTCCACTCTGCCTGCTGCAACCTCCCCAAAGGCTGCTCCAAAGCACCCAATGCTGAAATAGAGGAGCTGCAAGGAGCACTGGACACACTGCTGCTCAGTGGGTGGAATCCTGGAAAATCCAGGGTCCCTGCTGTGGACCCCCAGCAGCTCTGGCAGCACTGGCTCCAAAGCCTCAGCTTCTCTTAGTGTCATGCAAGACTCCCCCTGGGGAAAGGTCGAGATCTCACTTAAAATGGGGGATCAGTGACCTTGGCTGGGCACCTTGCTCACATTCTCCAGCAGCACGGGGAGATCACTGGTTTCCATGGGCCATGTTCACAGGGGACAAAGCACTGGATATGGCTGACCTAGTCAGGTTGTCTAGGAGCAACCATGTCCTATATCTGGATATCCTTCCCTCCCAGCTCCCAAATACAAGGAGGAGCCTTTCCCACCACATGCTCTGTCATATTGCTGGGACCATGGGCTTTTCTGAGGACTCCTCTCCCTTTTTAGGACATCAGTGTGATGCTGGAGAGCAGGGTCTCCACCATATCCCAGTGGTGGTCCAAGGGCCCTTGGTGGTCTGTGTCCCACTCCAGGGCACCCGGTAGGAGGCCAAGGTTCTTTGGGCAGGTCATTGAAACTCCTTGGAAGGAATGGTGGGGCCTACAAAAAGATGGGCAGAATCAGCCCACTGAAATTCACTGATGGGCAACAGCCACATCCCACACATCTGTTTCAGGGTTTGGGTCAGACTCATCAGACGAAAAAAAGAAACACTGTTTTGCTGTTTTGCTGTTTACAAACAGGCCCTGCTGCTTTTTTTTTTTTTTTTTTTTTTTTTTTTTTGTGAATGGATTCATTCACCGTCCTCCTGAAAGGGCAATTTTAGCCAATGGCCGGTTCGCAAGTGCTGCCTCCCAGCTCCTTCTGATTTGCTCTTCGCGGCTCTGCCTCTCTGATTGGGCTCCCAGTGCCACATGATGCTGTCCCTTCTCCTTGACAGGGCGTCTGACACTTTTAGACAGAATACCAAACAGCTAACGCCGAAGAGCAGCCATGTCCCTGGGATGCTTCTGCTGTTAGTGTTTGGTTTTAATCACGGGGGAGGAGGGGAAGCTGGTGCACAGCTTTTGCAGATGAGCCAGCAGCCCTTCTGACACCTCTGGAGTGTCAGTGAGTAAAGCCCTGCACTCCCTCACGGAGAGGGGCCAGGGTCCTGCTCTGCCGAGCAGCAGCTGGGCACTGGTTGGGTTTGATATACATGGACACAGCGAAGGAGAACTGCACGGGGGTGGAAAGGAATCCTGGGTCTTGCACGGAGAAAGCAGAACCCCCACACTTGCACCCAGTAGCCGTGAGGAGATGGTGAGACGAGCCCAACTCTGCCCACCCTGCAGGGCACACGTGGTCAGCACAGGATCACTGAGGTTGGAAAAGACCTCTGAGATCACTGAGCACAGTGCACCCTGGCACTATTAACCTCAGCAGTGTTCATCACCTCATTGAGGTGATGAACAAGGAGCTGGTGGTGCCTGAGGAAGCGGGTCCAGCTCAGTTGGAGCTCCTGACCAGCAGCAGTCAGCAGGATGAGCTCGCCAGAGACCTGCTGCTAGACCAAGCAGGGTCTGCAGAGGGACTGGCTTTCTCTGATAGCTCCTGGTGGCCCTGACAGGCTGTGAAGGAGATTGACAACAAATGCTCGGCCTGGAGGAGGAGATGAACACAATATTGTATCCTGAGAAAAAGTTTAGCTTGGGCTTTAAAGGTTAAGGAAGGGAATTACTGCCTCCAGTCCATTCATCTGCCTTTCTAGGAATGATGAGTGATGGGCCTAGGTCATCACCTGGGCCTGAGTTAGATATCTCAAGAGCTGGCACTGAACATCTGTGAGCTCTGGCCCTGCGAATCTGAGTTACCCTGGCAGAGCCAGCGTGCTGACAGAAACTGCATTCCTGGACAGCGGCCTTAGTTGAGGGGACATGAGCTAAACAGGGAGAGGCAGGGCAGAAAATGGGGATGAAAAAAGCTTTGCCAATGACACAAAGAGTTAACCTGCTGCTGGTGTCAAAACCAAACTGGGATGTGAAAGCGGAATGGAAAAGTGACTTATCCCATCAGGTCAAATGTCAGGAGCCCTCCTGAACTCATTTTCTCTCCCAAGAAAATCTGGATAATCTAAATCTGGGGTTCATGCATGGGAAAGCAATTCACCAAGTGATAGAAGGGCCTTGACATGCAGAAGGAAGAGATGGAGGCCTCTGCAAACCTGAGAGAGGGGCTCTGCTTCAATCAGGCTTTGTAGGGACAACAAGGAAGAGATCCAGCTGTGACTGAGCCAAGGGAGCTGCCCCTAAACAGCACATGGTGTTGGAGCAGGTGAGCTCTGGCCAGTGCCAGCTGTGGAGAGGAAAGCTGCCTTTGCTTTCCTGTAGTGCCAGGGACATGTGTCTGGAGGGCACGGAACATCCACTGGGTCCTGTGGAACCTCCTTCATCACCTGTGCTCTGCCCTGCCTGAAGGAAGGAGTGGTTAAAGGGCTGATCCTTCAGATAAACACCTTCTACCTAAGCGTGGAAACTCAGTGTGGAGAAGGGACTCTGCAAAGCGTGGGGCTCACTGCAGCTCCACAGGGCATGGGGATGGTTCCCCTGGCAGCACCAGGGGAGTGGAGGAACAGCTGGGTGCCCAGGAGTGGGGGTGCGCAGCCCTGGCAGTGAGTGCCTGTGGCCGTGCATGACTTTTGACAGTGCAATGACAGGAGGGATCCGAGTTAGAGGATGGTGCCCACCCTCAGTGCTCCAGCCCTTTTCCCAGGCCATGACCCCAGAATGCACTGGGAAAGCCCATGTCTTCAGAAGCTGGCACCCACCACATCTCAGGGTCCTGCCAGTTCTGCCTGTTCTGCCCCTTTCCCCCTGCAGCTCATCCCTTAATCACAAGCAGCTTGGGGAGACAATGCAATAACCACACCAAAGAATCAGGCTCGTTCCC
Source organism: Melozone crissalis (assembly GCF_028551555.1). NCBI lineage: Eukaryota > Metazoa > Chordata > Aves > Passeriformes > Passerellidae > Melozone > Melozone crissalis. The sequence continues at coordinate 754,393 of NW_026535790.1, forward strand.
CTTTGTCTTGCTCTCCTTTGAGGCTCGGCAGTTGAGGCGAGCCCTCACGCCCATGGCCCGGCCGTCACACGTCCGACTCGCCGCCTGCCAGGGCAGCCAAGCTCCTCGGCACGAGGGCAGCGTGCCACCAGCACCAGGTGACCGTGGCCCAGCGCTGTGCGAGGTTGGCAAAGCAGAGCTGGGTGGGCTGGCACGTGGGGCTGCCCTCTGCTCCCCAGCTCTGGCCCTCACTGAGCACCTTGGCTCTCAGCTCTCACGCTTTCACCTCCAGACAAACCATCATCTCAAGCGGGACCACTGAGTTCTCCCCAGAGACGGAGGCAGCCCCCCTCCTCCCTCCAGCACATGGCATGGAGGCTTTTAGGCTGGTTTTAGCTGAGTTCACACAAATCTCGCCTTCCCCTTTCCCAGCCCCCCTTCCCCGCGCAACTGAACTCAGCCATTGAGCCCAGCGAATGGTTTATTTCCCAGGTTAGCACAAAGCAGGGGTCTCTGTGTGCCCCTGGAACCAGCAGAACAAAACGCACAAAGACGTTAGAGGGCCATTTGTAACCAAATCCCAACACACCAGATACTGTTGGGATTATGTCAGAAATATTTTCCCAGAATGCCTTCCCCCCATGCTCCCTCCTACAGATGTTCGGCCCCCACACCACAGATGTTGTTCCTCTTGCAAAATGAGCTTTCCCCTTTCTCTCTGAAATGCCCCTGATGTTTTGCACATTGTCTTTGCCGAAGTCTCGTTTTCACCCTGCCCTCTGCATCTTCCCCTTCACCGATCCCTCACTGACAAATGTGGAAAGGCCAACCCGCCTCCTCGAACGGGGATGAGGGGACGGCAGCAGGGCTCTGCAGGGATGTGGGCTATGGGATGACACTGTCTCTCTTGCCTTGTCCCCACCATGCCCATCTCAACAACCCTCTCCCTGTTTCAGCTTCAATGTGTGACCTCCAGGCTCTGCAGGCCTGCGTCATGGGACTTGCTGGACCTCAGTTCCCTCAGACGATGATGGAGGGGTACAAGCCAGACCCCTTGGAGGGTCCTGGTGCCTTCCCATGGGCTTGGTGTCATGCTGCTCTCCTGTGCTGCATGCTAAGCTGGAGGGGGACAGGGTCTCCTTGCTGCTCCACAGCTGCTTTGGGGGAGAACATCTCCTCACTGGCCAGGGCCTTTGGCAGCAGGGATTTTTCCTCAGGGATAAGGGCGCGTTTTGGGCACGTTTCAGACACATTTCATTTACCAGCGGGAATGGTCAGACCTTCCCCTCCAGCACCAGCAGCCCACACAGAACATGCAAGGCAATGGCCTGGCAGCCTGTCAGGGCCGTTGCCCTGTGTCGGCTCCAGTCCCTGTGACCGACCGACCGACAAACAGACAGACAGACCTCCGTCGGCAGCGGGCTCACACTGCCAGCGCCCTCGCTCTCCGGTGCCGGGCTCCTCCCCAGCCCGCCCGTGCGGAGCCGTCCCGTTCCTGCCTTGCCCCGGCTCCGTGAGCTCCGGCGGGAGTGCGGGCACCGGCCCGGCAGCAGCGCGGGAGCTGCGGGTGCTGCAGCCACGGCAGGCTCCGCTGACCCCGCACACCGAGCGGGCAGGGACACGGGCCCCGCTGACCCCGCACAGCCCGGGGCTCCGTCGCGGCACCAGGTCGGGGCGCAGGGCTCGTCTTCATCCTTCCCTCCTCTGCTAGTAGCGGCAGCCGAGAAAAAACATTTGTTCCGACACACGCGGGGCTGCCAAGCTGTGTCAGGCGCTTTGGTGGCCGGGGCAGCGACCTCGACCGCTTCCTCTGCCAGCAGGACGGCCGAATCCAAGAGCCGCGGAGAGCGGAATCTCCCAAGGACTTCAGGTGACACCTCCAGTCCGGGACATCGCAGCTCTTTTATGCGTTACGAGACGTTTCTTTCCCGTCGGTGCTTTTCTCTCTCCCCAACAGGTCAGACTTATACATGCAAAGAAATCCCAGAGCGGAATTCCGGAGAGACAGAAACCGGAGGAGCTGTCCCGACTTTTGGGGCATCTCGTGATTTACACCAGCGTGGCCCAGGCAAAGCCCTTTACTCAGCACCTGCTCAGAGTAAGAATCCGAAATTCTGCTGGTCTCCCAGAGAGCTGGAGTGCAGCATGGGGTTTTTCTTCAAAGATAGAGTTTATTGCTAAAAATGTTTTGATCAGTGATAGCTCATATTTACATTGATATGTTTTTCAAGGAATATTCAAGTAAACATTTCCAATAGTTTCTGGCATAATCTCTAGCTTTTTTTTTTCCTATACACAAACGTTAAAAATAAATAAACTGTACACAGAAAATTTCCTTTAACATCTCTACACCACTATATGTATTCCCACACAAAAAAACCAATTCCACTCTTTCATAGATTTGTACTTTTCTTTAAAATTTCCTTCTTAATTAATTGTTATACACTTTTTTAGAAAAACACTAGAGAGCTTGGCAAATTAGTTCAAACATCAGTGACAAGGTCTGAAGAAGATAAAAAAAATACAGCACAGAGAAACAACCACTCAGGGATGCTGCGGTTCTTGTTTTTCTTTTTTTACACCCTCCGCCCCTTTTCTCCTTTTGATAAAGACATCTTTACAAGAAATTTCTGCCCTTCCCTTCGGCAGGGAAGTGCTTGGGTTCTGTGGGGATGGGTTTAAAATGTGGTCCTATGTCTTTAAAATAATAATAATAATAATAATTATAATAATAATAAAAAAACAGCTGCAATTTCTCCCCCTTTTCCTTTAAAATCTCTCTATTTACACGGCTGGTAGGTTTTTTTCCTTTTTTTTTAAGTTTTTTTTTTTTAATTTTCCTTTTGTTAGAAGGCTATATACGTATAAAAATAGACATCTGATTGTAGTGCTTTACTGTGCCTTTGGCCTGCCCTGCAGTTCCTGGGTTCGCTTTCACCCCTTTTGAATAAAATAATATTAAAAGAAGTCCAAGTGAAAAAAAAAAAAACCAACATAAAATAAAATAAAAAAGAATAACCCCCCCCCAAAATTAACAAAAAGAAAAAATAAAAACCAAAAAAAACCAAAACAAAACAAAAAAAAACCTCCAAAGCGGTTCATCTTCTCCCACTTCGCTCTGGCGGGAAGGGAAAAAAACCACCTCCCAAAAAAACTATCCCAAAAAAACCCACCCGAAAAACCTCCCCCTCGCTAAAGTGATCCGGAGGAGGAGGGCGGCAGTGCAAGGGGCCGGCGCGGCTTAGCAGGAGCACTTGCACTCGGAGATGAGCGGGTACTGCACGGGGATCCAGGTGCAGTACTTCTGACTGGACCAGCCCTGGCAGTGCCAGCGCAGGAAGGTCTTGGTGACCGACTTGACGGGTTTGCAGAACATGCCCTCGGGCAGCGAGCAGGACTTCTCGGCCAGGCAGTTGCCCTCCTTGATGTAGCGCGGCCAGAAGCGCACCCCCAGGTCCTTCCAGGCGTAGAAGACGGGGCAGTGGGTGTGCGCCCAGAGCCACTGCAGCACCTTCCGCCGCGCCTTCTTGCCCAGCCGCAGGCGCGGGCCCCGGGGCGGCCCCAGCTCCAGCCGCCGCAGCTCGGCCGGCAGCGCCGCCCGCCCCCGCCCCGCCGCCGCCGCGGCGCCCGAGGCGTTGGCCGGCCCCGGCACGGCCACGGCCATGAAGCCGGGGTCGAAATGGCTGCCCAGCTTCTTCCTCAGCGTCCTCTCGTCCAGGTCCTGCTCCTTGGGGTCGTACTCGGGGTCCGGGTGCTCCACGATGTCCTTCACGGGCAGGTTGTCGCTGGGCGAGGGTCGCAGGCGCAGGAAGGGCTGCCCGCCCGCCGGCAGCCCCAGGCAGAGGCAGAGCAGCAGCGCCCGGATCGCCGTCATGCTCCGGGCGGGCCCCGGCGCTGCTCCCGGCGGCCTCGGCTCCTAGCGCTGCCCGGCGGCGCCCGCCGGCTCCCGGGGGCTCATAAATAGGCAGAGACACCAGTGTCCGGCGGGGCCCGTTACTTTAAATAGCCCGGCCGGGGTTGTGTGACAGCCGCATCTGAGGCTCGCCCCGCGCCCGCGGCCGCTGGCTCCCGGGGCTCCCCGCCGGGCCGGCTCCAGCCGCGGTCGGCAGCGCCGGGGGGTCCGAGCCTCCCCCGCGGGGGAGGGCAGGGCACGGCGGCGGCCGAGCCTTCCTCCTCCTCCTCCTCCTCCTCTGCCGCCGCCGCCGCTCTCGCTCGCTCCCCCCCAAAATTCACAGCGGACTCGTCTCCATCGCCATGGTGACAGCTGGGCCGAGCCCCACGACAGCTCGTCTAGACGGTGTGACAGGGTTTGGCGTGAGACCGGAGCCCGAGAATAAAACCCTCCTTTATAGCCGGGCGCGCCGGGCGAGGGGGCGGGAGGAGGGTCACGGCGCCGGGGCGCTCGGGCGGCCCCTGCGCGGGCACGGCCGGGGCACGGGGCTCAGGCGGCGGCGGGCGGCGGCGGCAGCGCCCGCGGCCCGGCCGGGTTCCTCCTCATGGCGAGCGGCGGGGGCGGCCCGCGGGCCCCCGGGGCATCCTCGGCGTGATGGGGCTGGGGGGCCGGAGGGTGTCCCCGGCACCGGCGAGGCGGCGCGTCCCGATTCCCTGGCGGCTCCTCGGCGGGGACGGGCAGGGGCGGGCTCGGCCGTCGCTCAGCAGCCCCGGCGACCCATGCCGGTGCCGCAGTTGCTGCCGCTGATCCGGGGAGCCGGTCGTCCGCGCCGCACTCAGCGCATCCAGCCGCGGCGCCGCTCCGTGCCCTATGCTGCTTGCTCGGCTCGGCTCGGCGCGGTGCAGCCAGGCCCGGCCCGGCTCGGCTCGGTGTCGCCCGGTGTCGCCCGGTGTCGCCCGGTGTCACAGCGTGCCGCCCGCCGCCGCCTCCCGCCCGCCGCGCTCTGCCGCTCCGCCGCTGCCGCCCAAGTTAAATACGCGCCCGGCGCGGCCGCCCCGCCCCCCTGTCACTTTCCCCGGCGCTGAGTGACAGCCGGGTCCTGCCGCCACCCCCGGAGCCGCCCGCCTCCCTCCGGAGCCGCGTCCCACCTGCGCTGCCGGCCCCGGGCTCCTCGGGCGCTGCCACCCCAGCGGCGGGAGCCCCGGGGCGGCGGGCACCGCGCGGACCCCCGGCCGGCGGGACCGTCACTCTGCCTCTGCCTTCCACGGCTGCTTTGCTGCCCCACGTCTGCTTCTCCACAAAAGCCCAGCCGCCACCAAACCGCCTTCCAGCTTTACACAGAGCTTTAGTAGAACAGGGTGCCATGTCCTTAGAGGCCCTCTGGGACAGCACACCAGGGTAGGACCACTCCAGCCATCAGCACCCTCTGCAAGGGAGCCTGCAGCCTTCCAGGAGCATCACTCTCACTCGGGAGAAAGCGCCCCTGCATCCCTCAGTGCAGCATGGTGTGATAACCAGCCAGGTAAAAGCACTGGCTCTTCCTTCACCTCCTTCTCAGCTGTGTGGGGCTACATCTTTTTTTTTTGAGAAGAGCTGGACCCACAGCCTTTGAGGCACAGAGACTGCCAGCCTGGTGTGTGTCAACAGTGGGAAACCTCAAACCCTCCTCACCTCCTTTACCTCCACATTGCTGAGCACTGAGCTCACCCTTGAACCATATCCAGAAATTGGACACACAGCTGGTTCCTCCAGGCTGACAGTGTGTAAGAGCATTCCTGCCCATGCCAGTCACTCTCTCCCAAAGCCATGAGATAACCAGTTACCCACTGGAGCCAAGGCAGGGTGCAGAGGGACTGAGGTGGATCGTGGGGCCAGTTCCTCACCACAGTGTGCTTCTGACCTAGCAAAGTGAGGGGCTGCAGCGACAGCTCATCCCAGAGCATCCCTCTGGCACATGCTTGGGGCTGTACAGGGCTGGCTCCACTTACTAGGCTAAGTAACAGAGCATCTCCCCTGGCTTCTGTCTCAATCATTCCAGAAATGCCAAATGTTGGGTTCAGAGAGGAAACATAAACAAATCCCCCTAAAACAGAGAGGCTGGACATCCAGCCCTGAGTCTGAATAGAGTGACAGCATCTGCTGGACACTGGGGAGACAGAGCTGCTGATCCCAGTGCATCCCAGTCATTTTACTGTGTGCAGGAGTTTCAATGTCTCAAGCCTTTCTTCCCTCACTCTGTATTTCTGCTTTCATGATCCCAGCTTGGTTTGCTGAACTTGGAGCTTTTCTTCGCTCATTTGACTCACACATATTCTGCCATTAGACCCATGGAACTGTACTGTTTCTGAGCTTTTTCACCATTAGCTCTCAACAACTTGCAAAAGAGATGGGTGTTGCTATCCCCTGAAGCTGAGAATTATCCGTGAAATGTTCTCGTTATCTATTTTCTGACCCCGATGCACATGCAGTGCTTGAAGTGAAGGCAACCTGAATGTGCAAGATGTGCTCTGCCATCTCTCGCTGCTGGGTGGGAAAATGCAGTGCTCTCAGCAGTGTCAGAACTAAAGCAAACACAGAAATGAGAAGCAGCTCAGGGCAGAGACACCCAAGAGTCAGGAAGGGGGCAATTACTCAGCAAGATGTACTGCTGTTGGCACTGCTGCCTGAGTAAATCCTGGTGGGGTGATTAACATCTGACTGTAATTGTAATAATAAAATCCGACATGTATACAGCATTTTTCATCCTGAAGGATCCCAAAGCACTCAAGTAACTTAACTCCTTCAGCTGTCTTCTGGACTTTATAAACATGCTTCTTAATCATCCTGCCCAGGCAAAGATGGCTTTGCTCTGGCCACCCTCACCTTGCTTCAACAGGTCCCCCATGGGAGAGGAGAGGCTCTCCAGGGTGGGCTGGAGAAAATTTCCCCTTCTGGAGGCAAGATTCCTGGCAAATGGTGCTTGGCATGTTCCAGGGTTAGCGAGGGAGAAGGCACCAATATTTTCAGGGGCTTCAAAGACTGCAGTGGGCTAACTGCTCTGCTTTTGTGCTAGCCACTGTGAAGCATCTCACTTGGTCTGTCTTCTTCTGAGCTTCCCAAGGGGGAAATGAAGACAACTCCTAGGCAGGAAATATAAGGCTTCATTCTGTCTGCAAGGTCCACCATGAGAGCCAAAGGCTCCTTCTTCCCTTCCCTTCCCTTCCCTTCCCTTCCCTTCCCTTCCCTTCCCTTCCCTTCCCTTCCCTTCCCTTCCCAAACCTTCCCTTCCCAAACCTTCCCTTCCCTTCCCTTCCCTTCCCAAACCTTCCCAAACCTTCCCAAACCTTCCCTTCCCAAACCTTCCCAAACCTTCCCTTCCCAAACCTTCCCTTCCCAAACCTTCCCTTCCCTTCCCAAACCTTCCCTTCCCAAACCTTCCCAAACCTTCCCCATCCACATTCCCTGCTCCCTGTGGGCACACAGCCCGGCTCCCACTCTAGCCCTTAATTAAAGGATTTCAAGTTGAAAAGGGTACATATCCCCTATCAAAATAATTCTGTGTAAGAAGAAAGGTGTCATGTTAAAGGCACTTTCTGAAAGGCTAAAGTGATTTTCAGCTGCTTATTTTTGCTTCTTTTCCATATCTGGCATCCCTTTGCCAGCTAAAGAAGATCTGGAAGATTTTGTGACAAAGTATAAGGGCATTTTTAGTTCATGTTTGAAAGTGTTCTCACTGGAAGGTTGTCAGCAGGTAAACTCCAAGTACCAGCAAAGCATCAGTGATGCTCTCTTACCAACAAAGTTTTTCATCTGACAAAGTGTTTTATCTTTTAGCTTGTGTCGGACAGAACAAATTGAACCCAAAGCCAGATGTAAAGATACCAAGCAAAACTGTGTTTGTTATAAAGTCATTCCTATTCCTTCAGCTGTAGGCACAGAAGCTTCACATCCACACCTGAAACCCTGGAAAAGTCTCTTGCCAGGTGTGGCACAGGAAGATCACACTTTGAAAGATGAGACTGAGAGAATTGAAGGGAGGAAGAGGAGGAGAGAAAAAGAGAAGAAGAAAAGAGAAGAGGAAAATAGAAGAGGAGAACACAACTCCCAGCCAAATGTATTTTGTCACTTTTGGTCGTATTTTTCATGCTGCTTTCTGTGTGTTTAAGTTTTCCAGGATTTCTTTATGCTTGAGAAATAATGGTGATGGGCTGGCATGGCAAATATGAGGAAAGGCTTGGATCTGACAAGACAAAAGCTCTAATTTTCACTTAAAGAACCAAAAAAACTCCCAATGGCGCATCAGGTTTTCATTAGAGATATGTTTATTTTCCAGTAGAAATACATTACCCTCCTCTCGTCAGTGAGTCTGAAGGAGCAGTTCTCAAAGTCTGCCACGGCAAGTGGCTGGCAGGGCTCCAGGGCAGCCTGGGCAGCAGCTCAGGGCTGGCTGGCTCCTGCTGTCTGCTGTGGGCAGGGCACATCCAGGGCCTGACAGCAGCTGGCAGCCCAAGGCCTGGTGAAGGCGACAGGGACAGCAAAGGCCACACAGCCACAGTGTCACCATAAGGGTCAGATGAATGGGACATGCACACACAGACACACAGAGTGTCCCTCGTGTTCATCACAGAGGTACTGAAGTTTAATTTATGTAAGTAGCTCAATAATCCCAGTTTTAATGAAGTTACTCACCAGTTTCTCTTCAGGAGAATGTGATAGGATGAGATATAGGATGGCAAGAAGGTGGCCCCAGTTACCTTCTGCTAAAATCTATGTAGGTCTTGGACCTGCCCAATTCATCCCCACTGTCTGCTCCTCAGCCTTGGGCCACCAGCCCCAGCAATCCCCCCCTCTCCCCCCGCTGCCCAGTGCTGCCCTTCCCCAGTGGGACCAGGAAGGAGCATCTGGCAAAGGTGTCCTCTGAAAGTCAGGCCAAGTGTCCCAGTGGAACCCTCCAGCTGTGCCTGGGAGCTCAACACTCACCCTGCACTGAGTTCCAAAAAGCTGATGGGGAAAATAGCACCCCTGAAGCTCCAAGGAGGAGATTATGTGGAGTTTAGGGGATTAACCCTAATGCTAACTCTCAGAAATAAATTTTCTCTATCTCAGGTAGGGTGGTTTTTCTATTCTGAGCTTTTGTTTGCCCTTATCATGACACCTTTATCTGTTTTTCAAGCTCCTTGTGACTTTCTCCCTTGTGACATCATGATATTGTGCCCCATCTCTCTCTGTCCCACCCCTTTCCAGTGGTCACTATCCCTGGCAATGTTCAAAAGACATGGATATGGCATGGTTTAGTGGTGACCTTAGCAGTGCTGGGGTAATGGTTGGACTTGATTACCTCAGGGGGCTTTTCCAACCTAATGGAATCTATGATTCTATCACTTCCATCCAAACTTGTTTCTTGCCATACACCAGGCCCAGTATCTCCCTGTTTTCTGTGGATCTGTACCTTCCATTTCCCTTCAACTGCCTCGAGCTGGTCCTTCAGCATTCTCACTGTGATTCCTGCTCTCTGCACTGGCTGTAGCACCTGCATCTACCATACCTGACACCACTCACTTCAGTGCCCCATTTCCCTGTGGTCCCTGAGACTTCTAAAATTACTCTACCAGTTCCAGTTAGCCAGCCCAATTTCTGGCCCATTTTTAGTAGTGCCTGATGTTATAAATGCTTTTAAAAGACCTACCCTATCACCATTTTATGGGAAGCAGTCCAAGGTGGTGGTTTCCTCCCTCCTCTCTGAGAGCTTGGAGTTGGTTACATCCAATTTACTATGGCCTACAGCCTGGACAACTGGGAGAGGTGATGCCCAGGGTGGTGGAGAAGGCTGGTCTGAGCCAAAGGTTGGGTTGCTCTCAACCCATTCCCAGTGACAGCAGTGCTCACCAGCTGCTGGGCCGTCCTGACCAGGCTGTGCCTGCACACAGCACGGCAGGAGCTGCTCCCCTGCAGCCATCAGCACTGTGAATATTCACACACATCAGTCATGTGGTCCAGTGCTTGTGGGAAGGAGATCTCACCCTCCAACAAGGGAATCTGCAGAAGCAAAGCCCCTGGTGCAGCAGTTTGATCTTCCTACCCTCCCTCAGCCCATAGCATCCATCACATATCCTGGGGGCTGTTAAAAAGTTGGGATCTCAGGATGGATCCCTCAAAAACTCCCCTCTTCCAGGGGACCTGGAGGAACACTGCACAGTGCAGAGACCAGGAATGATCCCTGGACATCAGCCAACATTAAAAAACAGCAGCATGGAGCTCTGAGGTTTTACCCTCTTGGCATACATCTGTCACCACGCGTTGACACAGAGCAATGCTGCCACGTCACGTTGTACGTGGCACTTGCTGTCAACACCAGTTCAGGGCAGAGAGAACTGCTCAGGGCAGCTATTTTTTGAAAATGTCCTGAATAAAGGGCTGGACCAAGCCTTGGGACTCACAGCCTGCCACTAAAGGTGGCCATGCTGGGTAGAACTCTGGCTCGAGGGCTCCTGAGACATGGCTCAGGGATAATGTGTGTAAACCAAAGACAAATGACCAGCCCCAGGCCAGCCTGGTGACACCAGGCTTTGAAAATTTGTGACCCCTTCCTTTCTGCTTGGACATCCCTTTTGCCACTCTGGAGTACAGGAAGACCTGGTGGCCAGTGTTGGGAACTCTTGCCAGGCAGATGAATAGAATCACAGAACCATTAAGGTTGAGAAAAACCTCTAAGATCATTGAGTTCAACCATTAACCTGGCACCTCCAGGTCAACTGACAAGCCATAGCCCTGCACAGCACATCCAGCCATTGCCAAACTCAAATGGGAATCTGTAAGGACTCCCCTCCAACAGCAGCTGGACCAAAGATGCAGCTACAGCCCACCCCCAGCCCACTTCCCATCCCAACAGCCATCCCCCAGCAAATGCTGCTGAAACACTTTCTTTCTGCTGCCTCTTCTCACCTGTCCTCCGTGCTGGTGAAGCTCCCCTTCCTGCAGGGCTCTGGCAGGTTGGTCCCTTCCCCAGACCACTGCTCCAGGCTCCCTCCTGGGTGCAGGGCCATGTCCCAGCACAGGGATCCCATCCCAGCTGAAGGAGCACCACCAGTGATGCTCCCAAGGACACCAGGCTGTGGCTGGAACTGAGGTGGGATGGAGGGCAGGGCTGTGTATTGCAGGGACCTCAGAGTGCTCCAGCTCAGCTGACAGCAAGGACAGGACACACAGGGCACATCCAGAGGTTCAGTCACCTTCAATCCACCCCTCTGCCCTTGCACCCCCCAGTGCCCTGCTTGCCAGGACACCTCGTGCTGAGGTTCCATGGCACCTGGCTGGCCTGCCATGCTCCATCTGCCTCTGCAGCTGCCTCTGCTCCCCAGTCTGGCACCCCCAGCACAGCCCATCTTACCCTGAAAAAGGGCTGTGTCTTGGGAGTTGCACTGAAGGCAAATTTTTTTCATCTTTTTTTCCCCTTAAGGGTCCTTTTTTTTTAACCTTTAAGGAATTTTTTATATTCGTTGATTTTTTTTCTTCAAATATTGCCCTGCTGGGTGGCCTCTAGAGGCAGAGAGGTGCTCCATGACCACGCTGGTGTGCTGCCTGTGGGACTGCCTTGCCAGCTGCCACGGTGGGTGACTTGTGCCCCTGGCTCTGGGGACACTGTGGGGTCTCAGAGCGCCTTGCTCCAAGCTCACACACATGCACAACCCTCTCTGGGTCTTTCCTACAGTGCCACTCCAACCTACTCACTAGCTTTGGGAAGCTACATCTCAGAGATTCTTCCAAGGAGAGGCGTCTCCTTCCAGCACTGCTCCCCTCCATCATCAAAGCATCAGAGGAGGGAAGGGCCAGGAGGGTCTGACAGCTTAAACCACCAGGAGACAGGGGAACCTCAGTGACTTTGTGGAGCTGCACCCACTGCCCACCAAACCAAAGTCTGTGGAGGCCAGAGCAATTTGAGGAGAGTGTGTTCAGAGGTTAGCACTGCAAATCCTGGTGCCTCTCCTGTACAAGGGACAAAGGTCACTTCTGGGGTACCTGAGTTTGCTTCCTCCTGTTTCATGTAGCTCCAGCAGGGACATTTCTCACTGCAGTGTCATGGGTCCCTGACCAGGAGAAGCTAATGGAAAGCAGCAGGAGGCATGAGCTGACACAGGATGGAAAACAGGATCCTATGTCAGCATGTGGCCTCATGCTGTCCCTGAGGAGGTCACTTTTCATAGAATCACAAAATCTCCTGAATGGGAAGGGACCCTCAGGGATCATCCAGCCCAGCCCCTGTCCCTGCACAGACCCCCCAGCAATCCCACCCTGTCCATCCCTGGCAGCGCTGTCCAAGCTCTCCTGGAGCTCTGGCAGCCCCGGGGCTGTGCCCATTCCCTGGGGAGCCTGGGCAGTGCCGGCACCCTCTGGGGGAAGAACCTTTCCTGATATCCAGTCACGTCTCCCTCTGGTCTATTCCTTCTGCTCCACAATGCCAACAGAGCCGACTCCATGCTAGAAGCTGGAGGGAAAATTCCTTTTATGTTTAAATCTTAGGGAAGTTGGCTGTGCCCCTAAGAGTAATTAGCACTGAGCCACCTCATCCCTCAACAAAGCCCATCCCAAAGCCAGGAGGGGCAGAGCAGGAGATTCTCCTCATGAAAGAGATTTCTTTTCACCCTTTTCCCAGTCTAAGGAGGGAAACTGGTACCAACTCGGAGCATCCTCTGCAGCCCAGTGCTGGGGTCACACCAGCTCTGAGTAGCCTCCTACCTTTTGTTTTCTCCCACAGGCTTGTTCTTAGACAAGGAACAGGAATCTTGCCTGTTGCAGATGGTTCATCTGGAATTTTTTCTTTCAGCCTGAAAATTCAATTTATTTCAGCTACAGGAGGCAAGGTTATACATTTGACAAAGATCATTCTAACTCAAGACACAGAGTAGCATCCCAGTTTTCCTGTGTGCAGGCTGGAAGTCCTGCTACCTGCTTCAAAATCTGTGGGAACGACAGCTTTCCAGCTTTCCTTGGGCTTTAGTCAAATCCCTGGGGGAGTTTATATTGCACCCATGCAGCCTCCTCTCAGCTGTGTTCTGCCACTCTATTTGTTTTCTCTTGACTCAGCTCCAGCTTTGCTTGTTGTCATGGTTTAAGCAGCACACTTGTCCCTGAGATGCTGTGGAGATGTAGGGAGATAAACAGGGAGTGAGGTGACGCAGGGACCTGGCAGGAAGGGAGCTGGCACAGCGAGGCGATGGGTGCCAAATCCTCCCTAAATTCCTCTTTGAGAAATTCAGCCTGTGAGTAACAACTCAATGCAATAACGTCATCTCTGCCTGGTTCTAGCTGTCCTGGGAGCCCGAGGAGCGGCCGGAGGGGAGCAGCTGTTGTGGAGCAGGGCAAGGAGCACACGGAGCATCCCGGCAGAGCCCAGGCAGGCCCTGCAGCACCAACAGCCACCCCAGTGCCCACCCAGGGCTCCTCATCCCCCTGCTCCACACAGGATGGCTTGGGTGGGAGCTCCAGCCCCGCATGCAGGGCCTGCTGGCACGGCAGCGGGCAGGGCTGTGCTGGGTGCTCTGCCGGAGCTGGGCTGTGTTGGCCTCCCCGGGGCAGGCGGCACGGCTCTCAAGGCCAGAACCTGAGAAGGCATTTGCATTTTAGCCCAGATTTTCCCAGTTAATCGGGACCCTTCAGTCTAGTCGCTTGCTTATTTTTTTAAAGCAATGAAAGAGATTTCCCAAATCCAGGCGGCTCTAGGATTACACGCAGGCAGAGACACCATCAGTCTCTGTCAGTCATTCGCTCTGGCTGCAAAGTTGGCGGCAAAGGAGTTCAACTGCAGGAGCAGGGGAGCTGAGCCTGGCCCCAGGCCTTGAGGGTGCCTGGAGCTGCTGCTCTGCCCTGTGACATCTCAATCCCCTTCAGCCCATGCAAATAGTTGCAAAAGATGCTGATTTGCATCCAGAAGCTTGTGGGTCCTTGACATGGTCTTTGTCCTGATGGACATTTCAGAGGGCATCAGCAAAGGAGGAGCAGAGGGAGGGGATAACATGAGAAGGAACAACATCAAGCTATGGAGAGCTGTGAAATGTCTGCTTCAATGTGAGAATGGGCTCTTCAGTGCCTTCCCACTAAGCAGAGGAATCCCTTCTGTTCATCCCTGAATGGGATGGTATGTTGGTATGTTGCATTTAACAACAACAACAACAACAACAACAACAACAACAACAACAACAACAACAACAAGTGATATATTATTCATGTAAAAAATTTGATTCAGCACTGTCGAGACTTTTCCGCTCCAGCATCTGGCCCCCTGCAGGGAATATGATTTGGAGAGTGGAGTTGAGGAAGGGTATGAAAGGTGACCCCTTGCAGCATGTGGCATCCAAGGGCTGGGAAGGCAGGGTGATGCAGACACAGAGGATGTGAGTTCCTGGCTGGAGAAGAGTGAGGAAGGCAGCACTTGCTGCAGGAGCACATCCTGCCCTTCCCTCCATGCTGATACACAGCCCAGACCTGAAGCTGCTCCAGGTCACAGCAGTGGGTTGGCAGTTTTATTCCAGTGAGGAGTCATTTATTGACGTTCTGCACCAAAGGACATTCCTTGTTTTTCAAGCCAACTTTCATTAACCAAGTCATACTTACAGTCCTTCTTCTCAGTGTTTTCAGACATCCACAGCCCTCATCCCATCCCCTCCTGGTCACCACCAGGGCTCCTGCTGTGTTCTTGCACTCTTGACTCCTGCACCATGCCAGAAGCAATAGTAGCACAAGTAGGAGACAACATAAACCTGATGCTTGTTCCAATGCCAGGAGCACTGACTGGACCTGGCTAGGAACCGACCGTGCTGGAGCTGGCTGGAGCCAGGCTTTGTGGGTGTGTTGAATGGGAAAATCTACTAAAATTAAGTATTTTATTCTGTAGCTCATTACCTTGTCTGTCTCGTTTTGTAACTCTTCAGCCTAGCTGGAAAGGTTTGGGTGCTGGTTGTTCAAGCAGCACTGTCTGATGTTGGCCTGTCCCCTTGGCTCACGAGAGACCACAGTGGGACACAGCAGCAGTGATGTTAGAGAGGGGGGTTTACATCTGGGCTAATCACAGAACCACTTCCAACCCACACTGGCTTGGAAGACCCTCAAAGCTCCTCTTGTCACTCCCCTGTCACAGACATGGACACCTTCCACTATCCCAGCTGCTCCAAGCCTGCATCCAGCCTGATGAACACTTCCAGGGATGGGGCAGCCACAGCTTCTCTGATTCTCAGCTATCAGCAGTCGACCTCATATGAACACATGAACTGTCTGGCTGTCCCAAAGCAATCACCTGGACCAGAGCAAGCCCTGAGGGCACACATTGCTACCCTCTTCCAGGCAGCCCTGCTCCAGGCAAACACGGCAGCTGGTGCTCCAGGTTTTGCTGCTACAGCTCTGCTCAGCTGCAGCCCAGTCACAGCCCACCTGCCTGTCTTCTTTCAGTGATCCTGCTTTGCCTCAAGGCTTCCCTCCTGTGTCACACACTCACTGAATCCTTGCCCCAAGCTTCCCATCTCCAGCTGTAACACAAGCGGCACCAGGAACCTCAGTGCCCACAAAACTCTTGATTTCACACTCCCAGGCCCCATACAGGTCTCCCAGGTCTGCTCCCTGCTATAGCAGGCTGGCAAGGAGTGTCACCCAGCCCAGACCCTCCAAGATCCTCCATTCTCATTGGGCACAAGCATCCTGTTTGCTTTCAGCTTGAGGGAAGCTTCATGCCACTTCCAAGGGATTGGCTTGAAGCTGTGTCTGGGGATGTTTAGGTTGGATCTCAGGAAAGGTTCTTCCCCCAGAGGGTGCTGGCACTGCCCAGGCTCCCCAGGGAATGGGCACAGCCCCGGGGCTGCCAGAGCTCCAGGAGAGCTTGGACAGCGCTGCCAGGGCTGCCCAGGGTGGGATTGCTGGGGGGTCTGTGCAGGAACAGGGGCTGGACTGGATCACAGTGGGTCCCTTTGGACTCTGGAGATTCTGTGATTCTGTAACTCCCCATGTGCTGCACTGAGGCCAGCCCTGGCTGCTGCCTCCAGAGCCTCCTCCAGCTAAAAGGGTGCCAGTCACAGGAGTCCCAGCATGTTGCTGACTCATTTCCAGCAGAATCAGGAAGCTGGGGTTACAGGGAGAAGTTATGAATGAGAGGAGCTGGCGCTGGGTTCCACGCAGGGCGAGGGCATTGCTGTCCCACACAACATGTAATTAAATTGTGGAGCTCATGGCCACAGGATGCCACGTGGGCTAAAAATACACACGGCTTTGAAATGAGATTAGACAAATTCACTGAGGGCAGGCTCATGGTGGCTGTTACACACACGCCACTCCTGGCTCAGGAAATCGCTAAGGCATCAATTGCTGCAGAATGGAAGGGTATCACAAGGGCAGATGTCCTGCTCTATCTGCCTGCAATTTGTCACCGTCACTGGCTGGGGCTGAGCTACCTTGGCTGACCCAGCCCACACTGCTGCTCTCCCTGTGCAAAGGATGGCAGTGGCAATTTTGGGGGTCCTGGCACTCTGCCTGCTCCCGTCTGTGTGCTCTCCTCCATTGCCTCAGAGCTGCCTTACTCAAACCTCTGAAACCAGGGCTCAAACCCCTCCTGCTGCACACAACCACCCAGAGATGCTGCTGCTGCAAGATGAGCAGTTCCTGGCCCTCTGTGCCCTGATAAATTCACAAACCCATGAACCCTTTGGTCTTGTCCTGTCTTTACACTCTGGGGAGCTCTTGTGATGGAGGTGCACCAAGTCAAATCCCTGCCTGCCCCACTGAAACTGGAACTGCTGGGTGTGTGCTCTTCCCAAATCCCAGAAACAGAACCTCTGTCTCTGCAGGCGTCTCAGCAGCAGTGTTGGGGTGCTGCTGGTGCAGAACTGATCCTTGTGCTTTGTCAAGGCCTGCTGAGATCATATCCCGTCCTGGCAGGCTCCCAGGGCAGGTGATCCAGATGTGCCATGGGGCTGACAGCAGGGTTCTGGTCCCAGCACTGGGAAGCCACCTCACACCACACCGTGTGCCCCAGCTTGTGCTGCTGCCCCTCTCCATCCCCACTGGGCTCAGGCTTTGCACACCCCAGGGATTTCTCCAGGCTCTCTCATCTCTCTTCCCTGGCACTCTGTCCTCTTTCCTACACTGCCAAGGTCTCTCAGGTCCACTGCACTGCAGCTGTCAGCTTCAGAATCTTGCTCTGCTGTCAGCTCTTTTGGCTGGAGTCTCCACTCTTGATGCCTTCTTCTCTGTGTCCCTACAGCATCCCTTGGCCTGGATGGACAGACACACTGGAGCGTGTCCAGGGAAGGGAACAGAGCTGGGGAGGGGCTGGAGCACCAGGATGGGCTGAGGGAGCTGGGAAGGGGCTCAGCCTGGAGAAAAGGAGGCTCAGGGGGGACCTTGTGGCTCTGCACAGCTCCTGACAGGAGGGGACAGCAGGGGGTGAGGGTCTGGATCTGCTCCTAGGAAACAAGGGACAGGAGGAGAGGAAATGGCTTTAAGTTGTGTCAGGGTAGATTTAGATTGAATAACAGGAAAAATTTCCTCCCTGGAAGTGTGGGCAGGCATTGGAATAGGCTGCTTAGGGAGGTGGTGAATTCACCATTCCTGGAAGTGTAAAAAAAATTATGTGGATATGGGACTTAGGGACAGGGTCAGTTTCAGGAATCTTGCTTAGGGACAGTGGTGGCTTGGTGGCCTTGGCAGTGGCAGGGTTAACGGTTTGACTCAGTGGTCTCAGAGGACTTTTCCAGCCTTAGAGATTCTGCAATTCTCTGAAGGACTCTACAACTGAGGCCCATGCTATCACACCTTGCCAAGGTATCCATCCTTCCACCATCCAGATGTGCTCTGGTGCCTCAGTCTCTTGCTTGTCTGGCTGTACCCTTCAGCCTGAGCCCTGGATTGTGCCCGTGGTCTGGTTTAGGATGCTGGGCAGGGAGCATGAAATGCTGGGCTGGCCATGCTGCCGTGCATGGGGTCAGGCTGGAGCAGGGATGGGGCACAGCGTGCAACATTCTCTCCTCATCTCCCAGGAGTTTCCTTCACCCTCCCTGGCATGGGCGTGAGGTGCTGGATTCTCTATGGAAAGCAAAGGAATAAAATTCTGATAAAGACTTTGACTCTGGGATTTGTTTTTGGTTTTTGATAGATCATCATGAAAAAAAAAAGATAAAAAATTAGTAAGTCTTGAGAGGAATTTGGCCCAAAGCTTGGAGCAGCTGAGGAAGAAACAATGGGGAAAACACTGTTTCTTTATATAAAATAGGAGAGGGACCATGATCATGCCAAATCTGAATTTTTGTGGGTTATTTTGTAGACATGAAATGTTGTCACCTGAAAGAGAGGGTGGTTAGAGAGGTGTGGCTTGAGAGTATCTGTGAAATACCCAGTACTGAAGAAATTGAGAAAAGACACAAGTGACTGGAAGGCCTCATGTGCTCACAGGCTTGTGCTCCAGTGCTGCCCTGACAACTCTGCCTGAAAATTGAACATTGGGAGGTTGAACAATAGCTTGAACATTGGGAGGACACAGCAGCTGCATGAAGGTGTTTGAAGCAGGAGGGATGCAGGTGGTGTAAACCCAGGAGCAGCGCTGGCAACTTGCAGTGAATCTGGGACTGGTCCCTGCTCCACAAGCCTGCCTTGCACATGCCAGGCAGGTGGCCAAGCCTTAGGGACTGAGCTGAAGGCACTCAGGACACGGGCTGGCACCTCCCCTCCCTATCCCCTGCCCAGAGGCAGCACAGGCAGCCCAGGCTCTGGGAACCTTTAGCTGGGGGGCAGCAGGAGCTGGAGCAGCCAGTGGCCTGTGACACAGAGCGATGGCAGCACATGCACGGCCATCCCTGGGTTCTCTCTTTTCTTTGCAGCATGGCTCACCCACGTTGTTCTGAGGTGGGAGAGGTGAGTGTGCAGCACACAAGGGACAAGGGAGCAGTGCCCAAGCCGTAGGTAGAAAGCAGGAGCTGGGATGGGAGCAAGGCCGTGCAGATACACCCACGGCTCAGGGGCATCTCTGACTCTGGCTCTGCTGGGACAGGTGAGGATCACAGGGGCCTTGGGTGCACTCATTTTTTATTTTTCCCTTTTCAAAGGAGTAACTTTTAAATCACCTCTTAAACACCAAAATTTTCTGTCTGCTCACCTCCTCTACAAACATTTCCAGGACTCTGCTCACTCCTCCTCTGCCTCATCCCCACGCTGCCTCTCCCCATTACACGCTTCCCCCTCGTCCCCCTCCCACCTCGCCGTCCCTCCTCCTCACCCGCTCCCGGCCCGGCCAACCCGCCCCTGCCCCCTTCCCAGGCCCGGAGGTACAAATGATTAGATTTTCAGCCCAATTAAGGCAGGCTGTCTCCTGGCTGGGACAGAAAAGGTTGGCTCTGGAAGGTGGGAAACAAGCTTTGACAGGTCCTGGCGTCCCCAGCGCCCTCCGATGGCTCTGCCCGCTGGGCCCCTTTGTGCTGCTGCAGGAGCGGGAGCAGGGCCCAGCTGGGGGCCGGGGGTCTCCTCTGCCCCTCCTCTTCCCCAGCCCGGCAAAAAGAATAGCTAATTAAGAGGTCTAAACGCAGGCAAAGCTAATTCCCTATTCAGAGCTCTGAGGGGCAGCGGGGAGGGAGGGGAAGGCGGCAGGCGGTGAGCTGGGGAGCGTGGCAGCATCTCCTGTAGGAGCAGGAGCCGGGGCAGGGTTAACCCTCTCCTCTCTGCCCTCCGGGGCCATCAGCCGGGCCAGGCCCACCGTCCCATGTCCCCATGTCCCCTGCTCAGGGATCCCCAGTGCTGCTGCTGCTGCCTGGACCCAGGCTTAGCTCCATCCCAGAGAGGCTCTGCGGGATCTGCCACAGCTTTCGCACCCCTGCTCCCCTTCCTTACCACACACGGGCAGCACCAAAGGCCTCGTTGGTGCCCAGCAGCCCCGTGTCCCCCTCTGCCTCCCTGCACAGCTGCTCTGTCCCTGTCCCAGTGCTGTCTGTGAGCCCCCTGGACCTGTCATGGTGCAAGCCTTGAGTCACAAGCCCCCTCCCAGGGCAGCTGGGGACAGGCCTGAAGAGCTCAGCCGCCTGCTTGTCACTGCATCCTGGCATGCAGGGTTAGCCCGGGCTGCTCCCCTGCTTGTCACTGCATCCTGGCATGCAGGGTTAGCCCGGGCTGCTCCCCTGCTTGTCACTGCATCCTGGCATGCAGGATTAGCCCGGGCTGCTCCCCTGCTTGTCACTGCATCCTGGCATGCAGGATTAGCCCGGGCTGCTCCCCTGCTTGTCACTGCATCCTGGCATGCAGGGTTAGCCCGGGCTGCTCCCCTGCTTGTCACTGCATCCTGGCATGCAGGGTTAGCTGGGGCTACTCCTCCCCTGCCCAGCACAGGGGGCTCTGGGTAGGGCCCACTGCCCTCCCTGCTCCTCATGGCCTGGCCTGAGCCTGGCACGAGGCCTCTGACCTGGAGGGAAGGGTTGAAGATTCCCTGGAAGAGGAGACAGAAGTTTGGCCAGCCCAAATGTATGCTGCTGGGATTTAGTTTGCTTTGGATAAATGGAACCATGTCCACCCAGGTGACATAAAGGGACATAAAGGGACATGAGGTGAAATGCAGCACTCCTGAGCACCTGTGCAGGGAATTCCATGAGTGTTCCTGCAGGCAGGGTGCACAAACCATCCTGTCTCTCCAAAGCCTACTTCGCACCCAGCCCCAAGGCTGGGCTGCTGAGCCATGACCCGGGCACAGCACTAGGCAGAGCTGGGCACTGCTCCTGGGTCCCCATGAGAAGGCACGGGGCATGGAGAGGAGCAGGATTTCTCGTAATGTTTAAAAAACTCTTCCAGAAGTCTGTCCTTTTGGGGTTCTTGGGGGCACTGAACTTTCTGTAGACTCAGGTCCTCATTTCACTAAGAGTGTCCCCAAGGTGAGAGAGGAAGTACCATGTAGTGCTATTCCTGCCTGCAGTGGCACCCTCCTTCCCTCACTCCCTCTGGAGGATTCACATGCCCTGGGTATGGACATGTCTGGGCTCACGTTGGAGTGAGGACATCCCCATCCCAGGTATCCCTGTCCTCAGCCACCTGACCTCCCCCTCCACAGGTGGGATGCTCACCAGCTATCGACCAGCAAAACCTGCTCCATTCAGGACAGAGAAGTTCATGCCAAGCAGCTGGTTAGGAATTCCCAAACCCCACCAACTTTTCCATCTGTGCCAGGCATGGCACACTTAGAAGCCCTGGCTCTCCTTGGGCAGGGGGTGCTGCTCCTGTGGCAGGAGCGAGTGCTGCCCACTGAGCTGCTGCTTCCCAGGCACTGCCTGGGCCAGGACTGTGGACAGGCTTCTCTATGTCACCACTACTGCAGGACACGGATGCCACCTGCGCTGGATTGAGTCCCGTGGGTGAGGGCAGGTGATGAATGGGCAGCCCCAGTCCATCCCAGAGGTTTTCTGTGGAGGGATGGGGGTATCCCACAAAAATGAGCCTCCCAGAAAGGATCACTGCCCTGCTGGGAGTGATGAACAGTGCCAGACAGCAATCCCAAAGCTTTTTGCTGCCAGAGAGTTGGGAACATTCAGGCAAACTGTGCTTAGGAGGAGACTGGAATCTCTGTCTCTTCTCAGCCCTGCTTGGAAGCAGCCATGCTCCATCTCCCTGGCTGTGGGTGTCCAGGGGAGCTGGAAGCAGCCACAGGCTTGTGCAGAAGGCACGAAGATTTGTTCCCAATGCTCTTCACCATCCTAAGACATGGCTGGAACAGGACTCCACTCTGAGCAGCCGGCAGGGCTCCAGCAGCTGTTCCCATCACAAGCCTCCTTGTGCTTCTCAGCACCTTTAGGCTGCTGCAGACTTTGCTTCTGCCTAGCTTTACTCTGCTCTAGGAAGGGTTTTCCCCATGAGTTTCCAGTAAATTCCTGGGGTACTCTATTTTTAAAAAGCTTAATGTGGTCTTTCCTGCCTTCAAGTGAAGCACGGATTGCAATTTCACTTGTCCTTTCTGAAAGGAGGAAGTGTCCAAGGCCAGGTCAGGAAGGGCTTGGAGCTACCTGGGATAGTGGAAGGTGTTCCTGTCCATGGCAGGGGGCTGGAAAGGCAGGGTCTCTAAGGTCCCTTTCCAGCACAAACCATTCCAGAGCTCTGTGATGTCTCATTCCATGGCCTGGGCAGTGTGGAGCTGTCAGGTCTCACAGCATTGTCCATCTCGGTTTCCTGTGCCAACGGTTGGATTCACTGGCACCACCCAAGACAATGCCCACACTGGGCCCCACACACTCACCCCTGGTAAATCTCCTTCAGCCAAAGGGCTGAGACAGACAGAGGGTTGGGTGGGAAACATGGGTCTCCTCCTCTCAATTTTTCATTAAAACTGAATTATTTTCTTTAAAAGAAGATTGAGGGAAAGCATCAAGAAAAATCTGCAGAATTTCCATGAGGTTTTACAATGTCATGTCTTTCAAAGGGATTCCATGGAAAATATCAGCCAAGTGCTTCCATTACCATGGAGAGGTGGGGGAGATGGTCCTGGGTGGTGTTAGGTCTTGAAATCTTTGGGTGACTTGACCTAAAGCAGGGAGAGGAATTCAGAGAAGAAGCAGAAATGCCAACCAACATCTCCAGCCCAAATTTCCCCAGTCCAGCCAGGGTGTCCAGGTGGCCAAGGTGGGCTGGGCAGTCCCATCCCTGGCCAAAGGGTGCATCTGCCAAAGGGGATTGTGCAAGCTGGGGCGGAGGGAGGGGATGCTCAGGGCCCCTCAGGAGAACCAGCCCTCTTCCTGCTCAGGCTCTGTGGTGTGGCCATTTCCTTGGTCTGGGCCCCAATTAAAAGAGCCAAATGGAAATTGCCGGAGAGAAAGAGTGAAAGAAACAACATTTCCTGCCTGAGGAGATTAACTCTCCAAATTACATGTGAACAGAGCGGGAGGCGAGAGGGGAAAAGGAAACCCAGTTTCCACCCCAATAAAAGCCAGTTCATTTAATAAAGGAGGAGCAAGGAGGGGGAAGGTGGCTGAAAGAAAATGAGGCTGGGGGGTGTGGAATTAGCCTTGTCAAACAAGGGGCTTTGCTGTCCCAGAACTACTTCTTTATTGTTCCAATTTTTCATGCTTACTTAGCTCTCAATGCTGCACAAGACAACAGCTCATTATTGGGGGGGGGGGACAGGACAGGACAGACACGGCTGTGGCGGTACTGAGAAATGGAAGGAAAATAAAATTTTTTAAAAAGGAGTCTTTTCCCTGGGGCTTCAGCCTCTCCCCCCTGTGTGGAGCTGCAGACATTGTGGCTGGGGAGGATAAGGCATTGCCAGGATGGGAAAAAGGGTTTTCCACCACCTTTGGCACCAGTACTGGGACAGAAGCAGCTGACCCTGAAATGTCATCCTATGGCCTGGTGAGGGGGAAGGAGGGGTGACTGAGGGTGACACAGGAGGCTCCCCCATCTTCTTAATACTCCTGAAGCCTGTCCCAGTGGCTACTGAGGGAAGAGGGGCTGAAACAGGGCCAGGGCAGGCAGGACTGTGGGGACAAAGCCCTTTCTGCCCTGTGGCCAGGCTGCTGAGCCCTTGCAGATCAGCCAGCCAAGGCACATCTGTGGCATCACTGTCTACTAAACAACATCTGCTCTGACTCTGGAAAGAGACTTCCAGCCTCCTCCCCAGGCTCCTTGTTTGCTTTCTCCCCAGGATTTTCCTGATCAGATTGGCTTGGCTTACAAAGCCAAACTCACACCAGAAAGGCTATCAGGATGTTTGTGGCTAGGGAGGTTATGCTCCATATTAGTGATGCTGCCTTATAAAGCCCTGTTTGCACAGGCTCATAACTCTCTGAAAAATGCTCCCTTTTAGGATCAGAGGCAGGGACAGCTCTGAGAGGCAGGCAGCACTGGGAGCTGATGCTTCCCTCTGAGTCACCTCCCACCCCCATGAGAGCAGCACCGGGGACAGGGGAGCAGCAGGGCACTGGGGGACAGAGGAGCACAGAGCAGGACAAGAGCAGCTGTTGCCAGGCTGGATGGTTCTCTGTGGTCCTTGGTAGAAACCCAGTAAACAAGGGTGCAGACTGACCTAGCAGGTAACAACCATGTGGAGATGCCAGCCCCCAGAGGTGACAGCCACAGGGGATCAGTTAGGGACACTCCTGCCCCATGAAGAGCACTGATAGCTCCAGCCAGGACTTGCTTGGCACCTGCAGTGGATGGAGGGATTACATTTTGTTCTCAAATGTTTTTTGATATTTGCTATCCACAGCTTAATCCATCATGAGATGCCCAAGTACTCCTGTGCTGAAGCTGTTCACGAGCACTGAGACCCAGCTGTAATTTTGCTCCCAGTAAAATTTGTGGAAGGCTTCCCCAGATGGAGATGTTGGACTTGGAGATGACTTGTACCCACATTCACATGCTACAGGTTGAGTTACCATTTCTAAGTGGAAGATGGTCAACCCTTCCAAAGCAGAAGCCTCTGTAAATGGATGTTGTCCAAGAGTGGAGCTAAAACATTCCCCCATTCTCCCACTCTGGTCAAGTTTTCCAGTTACTGGGTGCAGTCCCATTTGGGAAGCTGGAAGTCCAATGGGGTCTGTTCTGGAGGCAGGAGAAGTGAGGGGTCCTCAGGACACCCTGAAGCTCCAGGGCGTTTCCCCTTCACCAGGCACAGTCTGCTCAGGTGCACAGTGCCACCAAGCCAGAGAGGAGTCACAGAGAGGGCACATTACTTTTGGTGCCCAGGGAGCCTTTGTAGCCCAAGAAGCTCCTGATGCACTGGACCCAAATCCACTCTGGGTATGGCAGGGGGTGCACCCAGGCTGTGGCCATCCCTGTGTCCCTTTGCTCTGTGACCAGGGCTGGCGCTGGCTGCCTGCTCCAGAGAGAGCCCTGCTCTCACAGCACTGTGATAGAAATGCTGGAAACTTCTCAACTATTCAGAAACAGCTCCTTTTCTCCAAAAAATTTGAGGCATGCCTCACTTAAGAGAGCTGCATTCCATCCCTCCCACCATGGCAGTGGCCACATGGGGCAGCTTGGGCTGCAAGCCTGGGGAAAGCCCACCTGAGGGGGAGGCTGCAGCCCATGGACTATAGCCCTGCTGTCACCGTTCTTCTGGAAGTGTCTGGGGTCTTTTCATGCTTGGGAATACATCCCAGCACCCTCCCAAACCTCTGCAGCTGCAAAACCTTTTTTTGAGACAGGAGACGGAGGATAAACGGGACAATGAATGCCACAGTGCTGGAGTACCCTGATGGCCTTTTGCATTGATCCCTGAATCTGTTTGGCTTGTGGCAGCAGCTGTGGGCAGATTGACAGTTCATGGGATAGATGAAAACCGGTTAATGCTGGAGCTGGAGTTTGACTTGGCAGAGATTGGTGTGGCCTCTCTCACCTGCCTGCACAAGGCACAGCAGGGATGGGGCAGCCGGGCCCCTCTGTCCCACTGCAGGGCAAGGGGCAGCAGTGTCACTGTGCCCCCCTGCCCTGCCTGCAGCCCTCCCAGCTCATGAGGCTGTCCCAGCTCCTGAGGACACCACTGGGCTGGTCCTTGGCTGCTCCCAGCAGCAGGTGCTCAGTGGGACCAGAGCCCAGCCCCTCGTCAGGTGCTTAGCAAGGCAGGATGGACAGACAGACAGCAGGAACCTAAAGCTAGGCTGACACCTTGCATCACTGCTCAAAACCTTGCAGGATGGTGATCCCAGCCCCTCCATAAAAAACTCCTCTGAGATTTTCCCATCCCTGCTCAAGTGTGAGCCCAGAGATGCTGCACATCCACCCGCGGCACAGTTTATGTTGGTGCTCATCTTCCTTGGGGACTGGCACCTTCTTTTCTTCCCCCCTCTCTTCTCTGCACTCTCCTCCCTCATCTCTGCCTTCAAACAGTAAGGAACAAATTCCAGGGATTTTGCCTGGGGGCCCACGGAGCGGGGATGCGAGCTGGTCTCCATCTGACTGCGACTGAGTCTCTCCCCCTCACTGGAAATTGAAAGCAGAAGCCGTGGAGCGGTGACAAAAATCTGCATTACGTTATGGCAACTGGATTTTTTTTTTTTTAAGATTTTATAATACATCGTTTTGAAACTCTGCCAGTGATCATCATCAAAGGGAGAGGAGCGCCTTGGAAAGAACAATGGTGGCGCAGGGTGGGGAGCAGGGTGCTGGGTATTGATGTGTAATCCTTTCTAAAGCCGGCTCTAGAGACAGCATGGGAGAGGTTTTTTGTGTTTTCCTGAAGTGCAGATAAAATTTAGTCTCATAAGGGTAGGCAGCAATGCCAGAGCTCTAGATTAGGGTGCTGGATTGCATTAGGGCTGTGGAGCAGTCACCCCCCCACACTGCCTCTGGCCCCCGGAGGGCAGGAAACACAGAAAGGTCCAAAACAGGAGCTGGGAGAGGAGAGGAGAGGAGAGGAGAGGAGAGGAGAGGAGAGGAGAGGAGAGGAGAGGAGAGGAGAGGAGAGGAAGAGAACACTACAGGGCCAGGCCCTGGATCCTGCTGGGAATCATAACCCAGAGATATCATCCCTTCACAGGGCAGCAGCTTGTGTTCTGCCAGCCATCTCTTGGGCTCTGCCAGTGCCCCTGGCCACCCGTCTGCCCCTCCATCAAAGCCCAGCCAAGCTGGGGGGACTCCCACGGCCCCCAGTGCCTTGACATCAGCCCCTTTGCCTGTGTGCCACCTTCTCTGCCCAAGCAGTCATTCCACTGCCCTCATTTCCCTTGCTACAAGGCCTCCTTCTTCAAGCCAAACAAAACAAGGGACTTCTCCCAATCCCTGCCAGCTGAACTCCTCGTGCTGCACAGGATGAGGGGAATGACACAGCACAGCACATCCCAGTGACAGCAACTGCTGAGAAACCCCTCTGGCTCAGAGACACAGCCTGTCAGGGGTGCTCAGGTGCTCCCCAGAGCCCAAATCTCACTTATGTTCTTCTGGGTTAAAAAAAAGAAAGGCAAATCCCCAAAAATCATTCCCAGTAATTCTCTCACAGAAGCTATATCAGATGCACCTATCACTCGGTACAAACTCATAAGGATAAAGCTCATTATTTTGGCATCTTTGCAACATCAGATCAACAGCCATGCCAGTTGCCCAGGTGTGGCACCTCATGGGAGATTGCTGACCAGGTGGGAAGAGCCCACAGTGCCACGGGACCATTTTGCATCACCTGCTGCTGCTCTGGAGTCCAGCAGCCCACAAAGCCCTGGCCCTGCTCATGCTGACCCAGACACATCCATCCAGGCTGCCAGGCCTGGCTCCTGCTTGACCTGTTCCAGGCTGCATCTTCAGAGGCTGCTCCTTGGTAAATGAGGCTGGGAGTTCTCCTCTGTCCTGCTCTACCAGCAGGGTCCAGTCCTAAGGCATCTCACTCAGGCTCTCATGTTCCTATCACTGAAGCACAAGTCCTCACACCTTCATAGCTTTGTGAAGGACAGAAAAAATGCTTCCTTCCTCCAAATGACTCACAGAAAGTGCCTGTCCCCAGTGAGCCCAGTGCTCAGCTTGGTGCTGCAGCTCACAGGGGAGCTCAGCTGCATCCCACAGAGGCAGATCTGGGAGCAGACCTCATCCTGTGCATGCCAGGCTGGGGCAGAGCTGAGGGAGGCAGGCAAAGGGCTGCAGCACGTCCAGGGCAAGGCTTCAAAGCCTCTGAGACTCTCGGGCCAGGCCTTCAGAAGATGACAAATCACCCGGGCTCGCTGCTGCTCTGTGCCCAGAGAGTGAGTGAGGGCACCAGCAGGAAACAGAGCTCACACAGCCCCCCCCTGCCAGGACATGAGGTGCTCATCTCAGCATGCTCTGGTTATAAATCACAGAGTCAAGGCTGGAAAAGCCCTCTGGCATTGTTGAGTCTGGCAATTCCCCAACACTGCCAAGGCCACCCCAGACCCATATCCCCATCTGCCACATCCACAGCTTTTAAATCCCTTCAGGGATGGGGACTCAACCACTGTCCTGGGCAGCTGTGCCAGTGCCTGACCATCCTTTCTGTGAAGGAATCTCCTCGATATTCAATCTAAACCTTCCCTGGCACAGCTTGAGGCCATTTCCTCTTGTCCTGTCCCTGTTCCCTGGAGCAGAGCCCAACCCCCCCGGCTGTCCCCTCCTGTCAGGAGTTGTTCAGAGCCAGAAGATCCCACCTGAACCTTCTTTTCTCCAGGCTGAGCCCCTTCCCAGCTCCCTCAGCCCCTCCTGGTGCTCCAGCCCCTTCCCCAGCTCCATTCCCTTCCCTGGACAATGCACACTAAGCCTGGATCACTCCACTCTTCAGTGCCACGTCCAGGTGCCCTCTGCCTTTTCCTTGCCAGATCACCTAACAGCAATTGCTCAATTCCCTCACCCTATGGAGAATTGCAGTGCCCATCAGCAGCTGGAGATCTGTAAACTGCAGCCCACGTTGTTAGAAGCAGCAGCTCGGTGCTCCCTGCTAACGATGGGCTGATAATTGAGCCCACTCTGTCCCACCATCAGCTTCCCCTACCCGTTAATCCCAACTGCAAATACGGCTGATTGGCTTTGCCCTGGTCTGTAAATGCAGGAGCGCTCTGTTCCAAGAGCTCCCTGCTGTCCTCTGAGAGGGCTCCCCCTGCACCCCGGGCTGGGCAGCGGGTGCCAAATGCCTCAGGGAGGTGCAAGCTCTGCTGGGCTGGGTGGGGAGCAGCCCCAGCTCACCGTGTGGGGGCAAAGTGGGGGTGTTTGGGGGGGTCTAGGAGGGCAGAGCCAGGCTGGGAGATCAGAGAGCCCCCAGCTTGTGCCCTGCTCTCCATGGGCAGCCTGGAGACTGGCCAGGGGAGCGATTCAGCTCCTGCCACCCTGCCCTGCTCCTTCAGCACTGGGCACCCTGAGCTGTGCAGGCAGGAGAGGCAAGAGAGGGGCATTTTGGGGCTCATTGCCAGGCCAGTGTGTGTCCCAGGCAGAGTGGCATGCCAGGGCTGGATTGCCAACGACAGATACAGAGAAAACCCCATAGAATCACAGAATATCCTGATTTGGAACAGACCCACCCTGTGCCTGAGATCATTGCCCAAGCTCTCCTGGAGCTGTGGCAGCCCCGGGGCTGTGCCCATTCCCAGGGGAGCCTGGGCAGTGCCAGCACCCTCTGGGGGAAGAACCTTTCCTGATCTCCAACCTAAACCTGCCCTGACACAGCTCCAGCCATTCCCTGGTCCTGTCCCTGGTCAGAGAGAGCAGAGATCAGAGCTGCCCCTGTGCTGCTCCTCAGGAGGGAGCTCTGTTTGCACCATGCCAGAGCTGAGCTGCACACATGGGGAACTGGGGACCTCACCTCAGCTCTCTGGGCCTCCCTTCCCTGGGGTATGCAAGGGACTCCTTCCTCGAGCTCCCCTGGGCATCCTCTGCCCTGTGCCTGAGCCATTTGTCTTCCCAATGTTCTCCCTGCTGCCAGGCAGGGCTGCCCAGAGGTGGTGAATGGCACCTGCCCAGCATCCCCAGCACTGCCAGGGGCAGATGTCCTGCCTGGCCAGGCCCTGTCACTGCCCAGGAGGACATCCCAGCTCTGCTTCCCCCAGCATGTGTCAGACATGGGACTGTCCCATGGCACCCAGACCCTCTGGTCAGGGGCTGCATGGCCAGGGAGCACAGAGGATGTGGGCACTTGGCCAGAATTTGCTTGTCCTTCTCCTGGACCTTCTCCTCACATGGCTGTGCAGGCAAACTGCTTCAGCAAGGGGCTGAAAACCCACTCTGGCCTGAGTCCCTGCAGAATGGGTACATTTTCTGGAGCCCTCCTCGGGATCCTTGCCCACATGGCAAGCCTGGCTGGGTCCCCTGTTGGGATGACATGGAAGTATTTCTGGCTTCCTACTCCTGGGGTGAGCCAGAGTGGCCCTGCCATGCCTGCTTTGGGCAGTGGCCTCCCTTGGCATGAGTTTCTGAGAAAGACCATGGGGTGGAAGCATGGGGAGGTGTCCTCAGCTTGGCCCTGGTGCCCACAGGAGACGGCCTTGGTCATTGTCATTAAGCCCATCATTATGTTGAGAGCATTATAAGTTCATGCCTTAGTATAAAGGGGAGTTTTGACCCAAAGACAGCCAAAGCCTGACCCCATCTTCCTGCCCCCAGTGAAGATGCCACGGCAAGTCAGGTGGGGAAAATGGGGAAAGGTACCAGAGTGGAAACAGGTCTTTAAGGATGGTCCCAGATAACCATGGCAAGAACAGGAATTCCTTTTGCATTTGTGATTTCAGACCACTGTCCTTTTCAGCTTTTCATCCATCTCTACATGTGCATCCATCTCAACAACAGAACCCTGGGCTGTTGCCCACAGCAGATCCCAGCCCCAGTGTGCTGTTCCTTGCTGTGGGTGGATGGGGACGGGATCCTGAGACACTGAGTGTGCTCTGTTCCCATCCTGCACAGCACAGCCCCACAGGCAGCAGGGGGGTGCCAGGGGGGCATTTGGCTCTGCCCTGTTCGTGGGGACCCTTCACCATCCAGCATCTTCTGGAGGCAGACAGCAGCAGCCACTTCTCCCTGGCTCCAGCCTCGGTGACAAAAGTTCTCCTGGAGACACCTTTGTATCATGTCTGGGGACAAGAGTGCTTCCCACTATGGCCACAGATGTGCTGTGCAAAGCCCCAGGCTCAGACACGGAGCAGATCCCTGGCTGCCTTGAAAGGTTGTCCCTCTCCTGGGGGCTGTGGAGCACAGAAGAGGAGTGCTGTGACACTGTGGGACAGCTCCTGCTCCTGCCCAGGAGCCTGCAGGGGCACCAGGCAGCCCAGTCCATCCCCTCTTCGCTCTCTTCACCCAAAATTAGGACTGGTTGGTACCACTGGGTGCTCTGCTCTCAGGGGGACGGTCCCTGCCCCAACACCTTCCAGGGGGATCAGGCCCTGCACGGGGTGTTGATGTTCAGCTGATGTTCAGCTGGGGGATGATGGGCCCCTGTGAGCTGTCCGTGGGGAGCAGCCAAGGAAAGGAGCAGACATTAAAAAGCCACTTTGCCTGTGCCTTGCAGGTGCCTTGCAGGCCATGGCTGTCCCCAAGGTGTGGGGAGGCATCGTGTCCGTGTGCTTTCCTCCTGCCTGTGGGGCGGGCAGTGCTTGCTGCCCTCCAGCCTCGGGACCCAGCCTTGTCTCTCCCGGTCGGGAAGGTGCCATGTGCGGTCTGTGGGATGCGGGCAGGGTGGGCACCTCCTCCCTCCCACCCTGGGTAACTCGGCGGCTCTCACGCCTGTCCCTGTGCCTGGGCCGGCTCCCAGCCCTCCTTCCCGCGGGTGCTGCGATGGAGGGTGCCGAGCAGGGGCCGAGCACACCCCGCACGCCCCTCTCCGAAAGCATCGGGCCGCCTTTAATGAAAAGCAGCAGATGGGTATAGCTGGCAAGTGCGGGCTTCCAGGGCGGGGGCGTTTAATGATGTCTTTAAACATTGTGAGTGTGTCTGTCTCTCACTCGTGTCCCTTCTGCCGTGCGGAGGGGACGCCTCTCCCCAGGCCGGTCCTTGGGAAGAGCCCTCTCGGCAGCGGGGCAGGTCAGGGAGATGAAAGCATGCCTGCGAGCCGCGGCTCCCCGCCTAGGAGACGGACATCGCCTCCCAGCCCGGGGACAATGGCGGGGCCTGGTCCCCCCGCGTCGTCTCTAGGTGATGTCACATCGATCAGAGCAGCCGTGCCGAGGGGAGGGGAACAAACACGCTCACACACAAAGGAGCCGCTTTGAAGTCCCGCGGAGGAGCGTGCCTGCGCCTCGGGGCCGCGTGTGAACCGGGGCAGCGCGGGGTGCCCGCCTGGGCACCGGGGCTGAACATCGCCGTGCTCGGGGATTTCAGGGGCTGAACATCGCCGTGCTCGGGGATGCTCAGGGTGAAGATCGCCGTGCTCGGGGGTGCTCGGGGGCTGAACATCGCTGTGCTCGGGGGTGCCCAGGGCCTGAACATCGCTGTGCCCGGGCTGGGCACCGGGGCTGAACATCGCTGTGCCCGCCTGGGCACCGGGGCTGAACATCGCCGTGCTCGGGGATTTCAGGGGCTGAACATCGCCGTGCTCGGGGGTGCTCGGGGGCTGAACATCGCTGTGCTCGGGGATGCTCAGGGTGAACATCGCTGTGCTCGGGGATGCTCAGGGTGAACATCGCCGTGCTCGGGGGTGCTCAGGGTTGCTCAGTTCTGTCCGCTCAGCACAGCCGGGCTCACAGCTGAGCTCTCCAGCTTCTCTGCCCGGGGTGTGAAAGCCAAGCCGGCCTCTCCGTGGCCGGGGGATGCTCAGGGACCCTCAGCATCACCACACCAGCCATGCTGGGTTTGGGAGTTGCTCTGGGCTGGCAGGCAGTGCAGCTACTAGCAGTAACAGGGATTCACTTGACCACCTAGGAACAGGGCTCCAGTTTTAGGCAGTAATTCACCACCACTGGGTTTTGTGCATTTCTTTCCTGATTAACCAGGAAAGAAATTTTATCATTTGTAAAATACCAGTTTTCTCCACAACTGGTAAGCTGGGAGATTATCCAGTGAAAACAGAAAGGGCTGTTGCATCACAGAATCGCAGGATCACAGACTGACAGAATGGGTCACATTGGAAGGGCCCCCAGTGGCTCAGCTGGTCCCACCTCCCTGCTCAGGCAGGGTCATCCCAGAGCACATGGCACAGGATTGTACCCAGATGGTTCTGCAATATCTGCAGTGAGGGAGAGTCCATCCCCTCTCTGGGCAGCCTCTTCAGTGCTTGCTCAGTGCACAGGAAAGTTCTTCCTCATGTTCAGGTGAAACTTCCTGTGCATCAGTGTCTGCCTTTGCCTCTTGTCCCATTGCTGGTCCCTGCTCAGAGCCCTCCCTGCAGACAGGGACAGACGGGGATGAAGCCCCTAGAACGGCCCCAGCTCCTCAGCTTTTCCATGTAAAAGCATCACACAGCACCAGGCGCTGGGGATTTGGTGGGAAAGCATCACTATGAATGCTGCCTGTGCTGACTACAGCCATAACAAAGCCTGGTGTGTGATCAGCCTTCAGCAACTTGTGAGGAATATGGGAATATTAAATGCTATGGACTATATGTATCAGTGACTGGCTTTGCCACCAGATTTTCTCCCTGGCTGTGCACAGCAGCAGCTCCTACCCACAAAAGGAACATCACCCATCACCCTGTACCACATCTGCCTTGTGGTCACTTCAAGCCAACATTGCTGCACTGGTGGCATTACTGGAGTCACCAGGATCCCCCCAGCTGGCTACTGCAAGAGGAAAAACACATGAAATCCCCATGGGACAGCTTGGGCCAGATCTCTTGGTGCGCCAAAGCAGTGAGATGAGCTGTGGTGCCTCAGAAAGCTGAGCAGAAGAGCAGTGAGGAGCTGCTCATGCCTGCACGAGGAGCTCATGGAGCAGGAGCAGTGGCTGCAGGCTGGATGAGCATTGAGAGCTGGGTCCCCAGTGCTGGTGGGATGGACAGCGTTTCCTGTTGACTTCAGGGCTCATCTCAGAGGCTGCGCTTCCTCCTCAGAGAATAACTCACTGATTGGTATAATTTTCACTCATTTTACACACCCACTAAATGCCACATCAGTGCCAACTGCCCTGGTTTCCAACCTCCACCCAGAGCAGAACTTCTGGCCTTGGTCACATCACAGCTGAACGAAGCAAAAGAAACTGTTGGCTCCAATTTTTAAAAAGGGAGTAATTGTTTTCAGCATCTTCTTTTAAATTAAAAAATTAGGGATCAACCCAAAAACACACAAGAAGAATTCAATTTTTAGAAAGAGCGGCACACTTGTCATCTGGAAAAATGAGACGGAAGGCAGCTAAAAATAGCATTCTCCTGAACTTTGAAAATCTGTGCCCACTTGTGCTGGTTTTCTTCCGCTCCAGTCACACGCAAAGCCATCAAAACCTTTTCCTCCCTGCTCTGTTTGGGCACCAGTGTGAGCCCAGAGCCAGGAGCAGTGTGGGGATGCCGTCAGCCCTGTGACGAGCAGCCTCTGCAAAGCCTGGCTGCACAGTTTGTTTGCAGTGCTCAACACCCATGAAAGTGGTGGCAGTGTTTAAAAATAAGGATGTTCCTTCCTCTTCTGAAGACAGTCCTGGTCTGGCCTGTGTTGTGCAGAGGTGCTTGCAGACCCTCAGGAGCTGGCGATGCTGCAGCAGCTCCTGCCATGGGGAGGATGATTGTGCCATGACTCTCTCCTGGCTGTGCCAAGCCAGCGCCAGACCCACGGTGAGCTGGAGACACTCCTGCTCTTCCCAACCGCCCTGGACAAAGCCCATCCCTGGGCAGCAGCTGGGCTGACATGCCAGGGGAGCACAGTGTGGGGGTGCCCCAGCTTGCCCAGGCTGCCCCCCTTGCTGATGGAGACAGGAGGTGCAGCTCTCGGGGGTGCAGCTCTTTCTCTCTCTCCCTGCACTCACAGTGCTGGCAGATGTGCCCACGGGGCACAGCACACTTTTCATTGGTAAAGAACCTCCCAGAGCATCTCTACCTTTAAAAGGACCCCCTTTGAAGCCCAGCCTGGAATTCTTTGCAGCCAACCAGACAGAGAATCCCATCTTTTGTGTGTTGGGTTTGCTGCCTCACGTCTGGAGAAGACAAGGCACCAAATACAGAACTAAACCATCCAAAGGAAAGCACCAATACCACTATGCACACCTGTGGCCTGAGAGGATAGGAGGGAAGAGAAAAGATGTGGAAGAATAATCAAAAATTTAAGCAAAAGTTCTATTATATCTGAAAAGGAAGGAGGTAAAAGTTTCAAATGCCCTCACAACTTTTTCCTGTCAAAGTTTCTCTGCTCCTGGTAGAGCTCCTCTGTGATAACAACACAGATTATAATTGCCCCTATACACTGGCAAACCCCCACTAACCCACTGGAAGGAAACCCCTGGGCTCTCATTTTCCACCCAGTGGGTACATTTCTTTGGCATCTTGGATGTCAAACATTCTTGAGGCAACACGGTGAAAACACACAGCTCACAAATGGGGGATGTTTTGGGGCTGCAGTAAACACCAGTGCTACTCCCTTTCGAGGACTTCTCCTCCCTTCTCTGTAACCCAGACTGCACCACAAAGCAGCAGATGCTGGTGCTGCTTCTTGCTGCAATTTATTTTAATTCCAACCCCTCCATCTTTTTTTTTTTTTTTTTTTTTTTTTTTTTTTTTTTTGCGTGTGTCTGGGTAAATTTAGTTCCCATAAAAGTGAAGGACTGTCAACACCAGCTCTGGAGCCAACCATACTGTCGGCAGCTGTTGTGCGGGGCTGTGCACACAAAGCCCCTGAGAGCACCTCGGGCTGTGCCCCCAGCCCCCAGCCCTGCAGCAGCTCCAGCTCTGACCCCTGGGCTCTGTCCCAGGGCCTGCAGCCCCTGCTCAGCTGGGATCCCACAGCCCCGGCCTCGCTGCTCCCAGCACCTCAGCCCAATCCTGCCTCCATCCCTCCTGATCCCCGCTCATCCCCACGGCCAGGCTGCTCCCCCAGACTCCCTGTCCTCTCCCATTTCCCACAGCCTTCCAAGGGACAGCCAGCCAGAGATGCCATTCCTTTGGCCAAGGCAGAGCTGCAAGGGCAGCTGGGGGGGACAGGACGTGGGACTGCTGAGGGAGCTCTGCCTGCACAGGGATCGCCCCAAGGCAGCTGCACATGGCCCAGCTGGGATGGATGGCATGGCTGGTGGGAGGCTCCTGCAGCTCTCTCCATTCCCACCCCTCTGCCCGGATCATCCCCTGGGCATCCCTTGGCTCTCCCTGGGCACCAGAGGAGCTCAGCGGGGGTTTCATTCACCTGGATCTCTGCCATCGTGGGGTTCCTGTGTGCAGCCTCCTGCAGGCAGGGGCTGAGGGCTCTGCAGGCAGCAGCCCTTTGACAGCTGCTCTTCCACCCACAACATTAAATATTTTCCTGGAGTTTCCTACGAAACGGTGTCAGGAGACATTTGGGAGGAACATGTCCCCTGCACCTGGGCCAGCCCAGGCTGTCACCACCCGATACCTCAGAGCACAGAGCAGCAGCTCTTGGGCTTGGGGGTCACAGAACTTCTGCTCCCCAAGCAGCACCACATCCAGGGTCCCATGGAAGCAAATTGCTTGTTATTCACATGCTGAGGTGCCCCATCCCCACTGTGGGCAACCCAAGGGGGACCTAAGGGCTGAGATCCTCTCTCCACTTCCCCACAGCTCCAGGATAACAAGGGGATCTGTGCTACTCCCCTGAAGCATGAGCTGGCTCTTCAAAGCCAGAGGGAACACTTTGTTTTCACACTTCTCTTCAAATGGAGAAGTTTGGAATTGCCATTGGATGTGCTGTGTGTGTTGATGGACCTTTCCTGGTTCCTCCCTGCTCCTCCCTGTGCAGGAGACCCTTCACCACAGCACTGCTGGCACTGCCCACACATCTGCTGGATCCCTCTGCCCCTGGGGCACCAGTTGCTCTGACTGCCCCTCACCCATGGCATCGCATCATCTCATCCCTGTCATGCAGCTCCTGGCCCTGCCTGGCTGTCCTGATCTTGGCTGGGGTTACATCCCCACACCAGGGCTGCAGCCCTGTGGAGGAACCTGGTCTGCACATCTGGGCTTCCTCCATGCATGGAAACCAACTTATCCAAGGCAAGGGGTCCTTGCTGGGGGCCCTTCTACAGGTGGCAGACCAAATGCTCAGCAGAAAGTTGAAATTTCTTGGGGTATAGCCAGAGGAATTCTGAGACCCCAGCGAGCAGCACAACCCTTGCTTGTGGGCTTGTACCAGCAAGCACTGAGCACTGAGCATCCAAGTGTGCTCTGCACCCCACATCCCTTCTCAGGCTCCCAAACACATCTGGCAGGAGGCCCCAAAGTCTGTCCCAGGGTCTGCTGTGTGGGTGAGGCCCCGAGAGGAGCCCCCAGGCTGGAGCAGGTCCCTGGCACGGCAGGAGCTTTGTCCTTCCAGCGCACTGCGGTCCCACGAGGACACGTGGCCTGCTGGCCTCCAGTCCCTGTGTGCTGCTCCTGTCCCAGCCAAGGACTCATCCTGCCCCTGATGCACTGGGAGTCCGACTGCTCAGACAGCTGGGCTGGGGTCCATCACCTCTCCTGCTCTGCTGGAGCCTCGTCCCTCCAGCACCTCTGGCCACCCATGCACCTCCTGAGGCTCCCCGTGACTTTGGCTGTGACACCAGCCCCTCCATCCCCCTTCTCAGGGAAAAGGGGTGATTCAGGAGCTGGGGCAGCCCGGGGGCATGGCCAGGAGCCATGCTTGCCAGGGACCAGCACAACTTTACCTTGCTTGGAGGGGACGGCTGGGAAGCGGTTAACGCTTTGGTAGTGGATTGGTCTCTCCTGGAAGGAAGGAAGTGTCCTCACACAGAAAAAATGCAGAAATAACAGTGTTGGGGTGGGTGGGTTTTTTTGTTTTGTTTTTGTTTTTGTTTTTTTAAAATAACTATTCTTTTTTTCCAGCCATCTGTGTCATTTGCAGCTGATGGGAGGGGGGATAATGCTGGATGTAGGGAATCATTTGGGTTTGGGACCAGTACTGCATTTACAGTGTACAAAACAAGGCAGGACATCTGTCCCCAGTGGAGTATTATGCATAGATCCAGGATTTTAGCATTGTGCTCACATCCAGTGCTATCATCATTGCAGATGCACAAAGCAGGGATGGTCATGCACAACCCTGTGTTCCCTCCTCCTTGCTGTCTTCCTTGTCTGCACCCGCCATGTCTCCCATTGCCCATGGTCCTGCTATTCCCAAATCTCTGAGAGCTTTCCAGCCCCCTCCAGCCATCTCTCACCCCTTTTCCTGCCCATGGGTGCTTTGGGAAAGCTGCAGGCAGGAGCCAAAGCTGGTCCTTCACACCTCTCAAAGCTGGCCATGGAGATCACCTTCCTGGGCCGAATGAGGGTCTCCATGCCTGATTCAGGGACAGCTCTCAAAGGCTGGACTCATTCCTCATCCAGAAAAATGGGATCATAGGCAGTGTCCTGCCAAGGGCTAGATGTGTGTGGTGCTGCAGCTCAGCTCTTTGGTGAGGCTGGCCCTGGCTGTGCTCCCTGACAGCAGCCAAAGGTGTTTTTGCCACAGCCCTGTGTCAGACATGCCAGGCTTGTCTCCAGAAGAGGATCTGGGTGCTCTCTGGTGTTTCCACAGGGACAACTCAAGCTGGGCAGAGCAGCAGAGCCACTGCCTTGGGAATGGCTGCTGGGAGCATCCCTGGGGAGCTCGTGGAGGGCAAGGGGCTGCTCCTGCCAAGAGCCAGCCCTGCCAGGAGATGGAAATGTTGTCCTTAGCCTTTGGGTAGCATGTCCTTGGGCACAGTCCTGTCACTCAGACAATGGGCCCTCCCTCATTAGCCCTGGGGTCCCTGGGTGGGTCTGGCTGTGGCCAGCGTGGCTTTGTCAGGACCTTTTCAACTGGGCCTTTGGCCTGACTCCGGCTTTCACCTTCAGCATGTTCCTCCTCTGCCTTTCCAGGTTATTTCCTATGGAGGAATCACCCATGCAGTATTTCCAATCCCACCAAAAGAGGTCATTTGAATTGTTAGTTAATATTCTAATGAAGAGAGATGCTGCTCTGCTGGCTTGAGTGAGACAGGACGTGTTTGTGTGCAACGTGTGCAACGTGTGAGGGCTTCAATAAAAAAGGGACCTGGGGAATTTGGCTCTGTTGGAGAGGTCCCTGATTCCCTGCTCCTTGCCTTTGGAGGTGGAGAGGAGAGAGGCAGGTGAAAGATGAACCAGAGGAAAAAAAAGAGGGAATTGTAGGAGCAGGGCAGCCCATGTTAATTTTATTGTCTATATATAAATGTGAAGGTTTGCACGTGCCAGCTGGAGGTTTGCATGCCAGGTTTGTGGCCAGGAGGAGAGGCAGTGATGACAGGACAGAGAGGGCTGCCAGTGCTCAGGAGAACCTGCTCTGAGAGCAGGGAAGTGAGCACGTGCCCCACTCCTCAGTAGGAGCTGCTCAGGCAATTAATCTGCCCTGCCTTGGGACCCTGGAGCAGAGAAGCAGCAGACTGGTGGCTGTGTCCTGTGATTTACAATACATCTGATAGTTCTAGCCCATTAATAAAGCTTGCAGTTGGCCATGAAAGGCACATCTGCCTATTTTAAAGACCATAATAATGGATAAAACTCTGACACATGGATTTCTGTAAGAAAACTAGCACTGTAAATAGCATTCCAAAATTATGTATTCGATCAAATTCAATGGGACAGTTATTGTATGCTAATTAAATACTACTGAACTATTTGATGTTTGGATGGTGAATAGAGACACAATTTCAGAAATGCACAGTCCCTCAGAACACCCACAGACTCCCAAGGCTTTCCTGTTGTTCCCAGCCTGCAATCCATTCTGATAAGGGGCTGCAGGCAGGGCAGGGGTTCACAGTTCCAGAGCCCTGTCTGTGAGGAGCCCTGGCAGATGGGACAGGGTTCAGTGGTGGACTTGGCACTGCTGGGTTGAGGGTTGGACTTGATTATCTTGGAGGGCTTTTCCCATCTTAGCACTTCTATGATTCTGTGGCCACAGATGTAATTCACTGTCCAGGTGGGTGATGACGGTGAACAAAGGTTCCTCGTGCTGTCTCCTGCAATCAGACCAGTCCAGAGCCAAACCTGCTCCACTGCTGCGCCTTGTCCCTGGAGAGAAGGGCTCCACATGCTCCTCACTGGTGACTCTTCCCCCTTCCTGATAAGATTTCCTGCCCACACTGCTGTCTGAGACTTCCTTCACTTTAATTCACCTGGATCTGTTGTTCTGCCTTGTGCCCTCCATGCAGGGCAGACCCATTTCCCCGTGGGTTACAAACCAGCAGAGGCACACCTGGGGTTTGCAGTGGAAAGAGAAGCTGGATAAAAGAAACAGGTCTTGTGCCAGCTCTAAACTGACCTGCTGCAGGTTTGAGGTGTTCTCTGGCAGGGATGGAGAAACTGGGGGGATTTCCAGGAGTGATGCCATGCTCCATGATCCCACAGGAGACCCTGGTCTGAAATCCTGGGCTGTAGCACATCACCTCTCACCCACCTCCTGCCAGTGGAGTTTCCTCCCCTTCCTCCTCCCCATCCCTCTCCAGAAACAGCCAGACCAGAATCTGATGAAGCAGAGACAGACAGACAGAGAGACTTACAAATCTTCACTGACGCCTCACAGTGTAGCCCAATACATGAGATCTGAAGAGAATCTCATTTTCCACCCAGTCCCTTGGTCTGGGAGCTTTCGCATGACCCAGGACTGCCAAGCTCTCTGCACCAGAGCTGAGCATTGATAAATCCTGTGGACACTTTCAAGTCTGCTAAAAAAATGTTCTGAGGTGACAGATCTTAAGCAACACAAAGAGCTGAGACTGCTCTGCTCTCCACACCCTTCGCCGCTGCAAGGGAAAAGCAGCCACTATCAGTGATAGCTGGATCCAATTTATCAGGCGCTTCGAGGAGACATTCATCAGGCAGGGAGATAAATAATCTTCAGATGGAACAATTAAATTTAATTGCCTGAAGATTATTTGTCTCCTTCCCTGATGATTGTCTCTGCTGAGCGCCTTATAAATTGGATCCAGCTATCAGCAATATTAAAGGCGCTTTCCCTCAGGACTGGCCCAGCTGCCCAGACCAAAACATTGGGCTCAGAATGAACTTTCACTCTTACAGACTGTCACTGTTATCGAAGCTGAGGCTGCCTCAAGACTCATGGGTGTTTTTTCCTTGCCGTTAGACAGGGCTGTGCTCAAGGTGTCTGGGTTTTCTGGTCCCTGGTGATGCATTCTGAACTCAGCAGAACTGCTCCAACCCTGGTGGCCCCGTGGCAGTGATGTCCTGCTTGGCAAAGGCTTGATGAGGGATGTATTGAGGCCCAAGGTGGATCATGCAAGGTTTCAGTGGACGGGATTTTGTTGTGGCTGCAGAAATGAGGAATTGAAGTTGTGGGGTCCGTAGCACACTATGGAGCAGCGATGGCATTTTGTGCTGGCCATGCTTGTCCTGCCCCTGACAGAAATGGTGACAGAGCCACATCTCAGCCTGAAGAGTCCTTCAGGATGTGCGGGCTCACCAATGCCTGCCCAGCCAGTCTGCCAGCTTGAGGGCCAGCACACTGCAGGAGCACAGCTTTTCTATGCAGACACAGAGCCAGGGTACCCACCTTATTCTTATTACTCCAGTCCAGGACCAAAGCTGGAACCTCTTCAACAGCCCAGAAGCCATCAACTCCCTCCTCTGTATATGTCTGAAGTCTGGAAAATATCTTAAATATGGGAGAGGAAAGGGAGGGGTTTGATCCTCAGCTGGTGCAAATCAACGGAGCTCCATTGACGTTGTTGGACGATTACTGAGACTTATGTCCTCTGACCCCAAAAATTTCTAGGGAGGGAGGTAATGACTGCAGAGCATTCCAGTGTTGCAAGAGATCTTCCTTCAGCCTGGCTTCAGAGGCTGCAGGGGCTGGGAAGCACAGGGATAAGTGTCTGGTGAAAGAAAGGGTGAAGGAAAGCCCCAAGGTACCCAGCTGAGCAGTACCAGCCAGAAGGGAAGCTGGAATCCAGAGAGGCTGGGCTGAAGGGACCATACACCATGGGGACATCTCATCTTCCTGCACCTTTCTGAGTGTGGATGGCCCTGGATACAAACACTATGGTGTTCTCAGCCCCTTCTGGGCCATGGTGGAGTCCAACACTTCTGGTCCAGCCCCACTGGTGCCCACCCTGCACCCAGGGTACCCCAGAGCAGTCAGTGGCTCACCCCACATCATCCACCTCGCCTGCCTTGGGGAAGATTTCATCTGTTGGCAATTGCCAAGAGCCACGGTAACACACTCCCCACTCCAACACTGCCCATCCCCTGGCAGATGAGCTGTGTCCAGGCATCCCTGAGCGAGAGGCAGCATTTGGAGGTGCAGGCGGGCGCCAGTGCTGCGCTCCTTCCTGCGAGCAGCACCGAAAAGACCCTGGAATCAACATGTTTACTGACAGACTCCTGCGCTGTTGGCCTGCTTTTCTAAGGAAATGAAGCTTGTGCAATCACATTGTCTGGGGGTGTCTGTTCCTAATAACTTCTCAGTCCACCAGCCAACTCCAACCCAATTTGTCGGACGGGGAGAGGTCTCAAAATATTGCACACTGCCCAGTGTCCCTGCAGTGTGCTGGGTGGCAAAATGGGGGTGGGAAACTTGGACCAGGTGAGGAACAGGAGCACCTTTGACACAAGGTCATGGAGAAGAGCAGCAGGGTCACAGTCGTGGCCAGTAGGCAGCCCCAGCCCTGTTGGGACAAGGACCTCTCCAGCTGTGGCCAGAGCCAGATGCACATCCTCAGCTGAGAGAAAACGCACGTTGGGAAGGACGGATGGAGCCGCGGCTCCTCCGGGCATGGAGTCTGCACGAGCCACAGCCCCCAGAACACTGGGGCTGAGCTCTGAGCAGCCTCCAGCCCCCCAGAACACCAGGGCTGAGCTCTGAGCAGCCTCCAGCCCCCCAGAACACCAGGGCTGAGCTCTGAGCAGCCTCCAGCTCCCCAGAACACTGGGGCTGAGGGCCCTCAACTCCCAGGGGGCTCCCAGTGGGCAGAAGCCCCCCTTGCACTGGGGATGGACATTTCCAGGAGCAGGCCTGGCCAAGCAGAGCAGGACCTGCGGCTGCCGGGCATCGCGCTGTGTCTGCTGCAGTCTGGACAGGATCTGGACAGCAGTTTCTCCTTTGGATGCTGCTTTAATTTGCTGAAGGCATTCAATGGCCCACACGGTCTCTCCAGCTCAGCCCTGCCAGTAACATGAGCTTAACAGAGCTGGAGAGGACTATTTTTTTAAGTGCCTATACAAACATGATTTGTTTTGTAATAACTCTTCTTCTGTTCTGTTTTGAAGGGGATGATGGCTCTGGGATCTGAGGAGCTCCAAGACAGCTCAGAGCAGCTCAAATTCCTCCCCACGTGCTTTCAATTAACATCTTCATTAAACACCCGTTCAAAGCCACTTCCAGCCAGAGGATGACAGCGCAAGAGAATTTGGCCTTGTGAAGTCACCCAGAATCGATGACAAATCAGAAAGGGCTTGGTTTGTCCTGTACCAGCCACACAGGCAAATGGGTGACAGCTGCCAACGGAGGGAGTGAGTGTCCTTGTTCAGCTCCTCATCACCATCCAGACCCAAAACCAGCAACTAAGCCATGGGGGGACCTGCTGCCTGTGCACTTGCTGGGAGAGGAATTGGCTGCAGTGGCAAATCACCTGCCCTGGCCTGGCACCCTGCTCCACCAGTGCTGACGGCAGCTCTCCAGTTGACTTCCATGAGACCTGGCCTTCAGTTAACCCAGCAAAGCAAGAAGGTTGGGAAAGCCATCTGGAAGGAAACATCACTACACAGTTGTCCAGATTGGTGTTTCTTAGAGACTCTCCATTGTATCTTCTCCCTCTAATTTACTTAAACTGTGGGCATCCAGGAATCCCAGCTCCTGGCAGTGTACAAACTGCCTGTCTGCATGGTCATGAACAGCCTTGTGTCCTTGGGGGTGACCAGAAGGGACCACAGCCTTCTGCTAGCAGAATTCCATCTCTGCTTGCATGGCAGTAATGGCACCAGCTGGCTCTGAGCCAGCCAATCCCACCTCGCAGACTTGGTACAAATATTTGTATTTCAGCCTGGAGCAAAAAGGTGTTTCCATTTTCAATCAAACCAATGAAACATGGGATTGAAATCCCTGTGAGAGCTTGGGTGCACTGACAATCCATGCTGAGTGCTGAGCCTAGACTGCTGACCCTTTCCACAGGCTCTTCCCCTTTGTTAGGCATCAAGAAACCTGAACCCCCTGGTGAAACCTGGCAGCACAGGGTCCCACCATGCAGGCCCACCCACCTCTCTCTTCCCATGCTCCTTCCTGCTCAGGGTGCACTGGGCACCACCACCTCACCGTGGATTCTCACTTGGTGCTTGCAACAGCCAAGGTGGCAGGACCAGGCAGCTCCTGAGAGAGGACAAACTGGGAATGGCCAGGGGCTGTCTGCCAGCCTGGCAGGGGGATCCACAG
Source organism: Melozone crissalis (assembly GCF_028551555.1). Classification (NCBI taxonomy): domain Eukaryota; kingdom Metazoa; phylum Chordata; class Aves; order Passeriformes; family Passerellidae; genus Melozone; species Melozone crissalis. The sequence goes on from NW_026535790.1 coordinate 798,118, forward strand.
TCATGTTTTACAGGGATAACAGGGGGACCTTGGAATATTCTCCCTCCCTCAGTTCTGGGCCCAAACACATATGGTAATTGGGGCTGTTCTACTAAATGTCACCCAAGGGACCTATTCTTTAAAGATACCATAGAATCATGGAACCACAGATTGGTTGGGGTTGGAAGGGATCTTAAAGCTCATTTTGTTCCACCCCCTGTCACAGGCAGGGACACCTTCCACTATCCCAGGTTGCTTCAAGCCTTGTCCAACACAGCCTTGGGCATTTCCAGGGATCCAGGGGCAGCCACAGCTTCTGTGGCACCCTGTGCCAGGGCCTCACCACAGATCCAGATACATGGATCTATAATCAGCAGCTCGTTTCCCACATCCTTTAGGATAAATTTAGCAGACGTTGGCACCTGGTTCCAGTTTGATGGTGACATTGCAGGGCAAACCTTTACAAGAGTGACAATCCAGCATGGACTTCATCTCTGCCGTGCTCTCGTACAGAAACCTCCATCCGTGACCTGCTGAGCTTTGCGTCAGTGGATGGCACCAGGCCAGGTTTGTTCTTAATACAGATCATTCACTGAGTGTGCTGCTCGTGGAGGAGCAGGAACAGCAGTGCTGGGACTGGAGTAAGGAATATCAGAGCACTTTGGGCCTAACACCTCCCAGTACTCTGTCCCACCACAGGCCCTGCCTGTGAACAACTGCACACAGTCCAATCCTTTCCAGGACACTTCACCTTTCTCTGCCTCCTTCAGTGTGCCCAGGTGCTCAGTGGGATGGATTTCCATGACCTGGCACCCAGTGCACTTATTTTCCTATGTTGAGGCATTTTTGGGAAGCAGCTGTGTTAAGGGAAACCAGTGGGAGTCACGTTAGCTGATGCCAGCGTGGTGACAGGTCCTGTTCAGCTGCAAGCAGGAGCCATGACATTGGTTTACAGAGGGCTCTGTGGTGGTTTGGCTGTGATTGGCTCCACACAGGGCTTTTGTGGAGACAGGAATGTGGCTGGGTCCAGAGCAATGTGCACAGCTATTCCTGCCGCAGCAAACAGCAGCTTGATGGAGGAGCTGAGCAGCCAGGCCCAGCCTGAGATGTCCTGGGGGCTGAGACAAGTGGGAGGTGGGGAAACTGATGAATGAGAGGCTGGGCACGTGCTTGCAGCCCAGGAAGTCAGCTGTGTCCTGGGCTACATCTTCAGCTCTGCAGAGCTGCCTCCAGATCTGGGGTCCTTGGCACAAAGAACTGCTGGATCAGCTCCAGAGGAGGCCCCAGAAATGCTACAAAGGCTGGACCCCCTCTGCTCTGGAGCCAGGGTGGGAGAGCTGGGGGGATTCACAGAGAGAAGGCTCTGGGGGGACCTCAGAGCCCCTTCCAGGGTCCAGGAGAGCTGGAGAGGGACTGGAGGCAAAGGATGGAGGGACAGGACAAGGGATGGATGGGACATTGGGAAGGAATCGTTCCCTGGCAGGGTGGGATGGGATATTGGGAATGAGGAATTGTTCCCTGTGAGGGTGGGCAGGCCCTGGCACAGGGTGCCCAGAGCAGCTGTGGCTGCCCCTGCATCCCTGGCAGTGCCCAAGGCCAGGCTGGGCAGGGCTGGGAGCAGCCTGGGACAGTGGGAGGTGTCCCTGCCATGGCAGGGGTGGAAGGAGGTGACCTTGCAGGTTCCTTCCAACCCAAATCATTCTGTGAGTCTGTGAAGTCGAGGACTGCAATCCATCCATTTAAAAACTATCAAAGAAAGAAGAGCAGAATCATATTTTGTTGCTATCTTCATGTGCAGATCAAATTAAACTGCTTCAGGACAAGCACATTTGCATCTTCAAATGTTCTTTGAAGCCTGAGACAGCAAAGTGCACACTCAGCTTTGAGCATGTGGTTTATGATCTATGGCATTAATCTTGGGCTTGAGGGAACACTGATATTAAAACATTATCTTAACATATTATCTGTTGCTTTTTTCTTTTTTTCTTCCCACCAAAAAATGCTATTTTATACACATAGTATAAATGTTCATAAAGGATTTTTGGTTTCAACAGAAGGTATCTTCCAAAATTCTTGAGTTAGAATAAACTTGTAGATAGTCACTGGTTTGTTTCTATGTTTTGGTTTTTCAATGAAAGTGAGTTTGGTTAAAAAACCACTCTGGTTTGCTTTTCCTTTTTAAGTTGAAATAAAATAAAATAATGCACTACTGCTTCCCCATGAATTTGTATCTTTGTATTCTCAGTTCCTGTTTTCATATTTTAGAAGAGGACTTCCCTGTGTCCCAGGAATTTTCTTGGGATGGAAAGAGCTGTTTCCTGCCTGGTCAGTACATGGGTTTGGAGAACCTCAAGCCAAAAAATCCTAGACACACCAAAGTCATCCGGAGCTTTCCGATGGTGCTTGTGTTACTCCAACTCTCATCTCCTCCAGACCAAGTGTCTTTGTGGTTGGGAAATTGCAGCCTTGCCCTGAGATCTGTGCTGCCCAGCCCGGTTCCACATGGGAAGTGGCTTTGCCCACAGCGCCCAGAGCAGACCAGTGTGGTTTCCCAGGGAGGACTGGGATGCTCAGCAAAGGCTCCTGGGCATGAGCTCAGGCCAAAGGGGTTTTGCTCAGCAGAGCTGCATCTTCTGTGGGCACCTGGGCAGGGGATGGAAAGTGTGGGCAGCCTGCAGCCCCTTGATTCCCCAGCATGAACCCATCACACCCCCTTGCGATCACACAGCAACGCCATTCATGAGCCCCAGGGTGAACAGCCCCTGACACTGCACAGGGGGAACAGAGTTCCTGCAGATAGAGAACTGATCAGCTGAGTAACTGCATGTGCTGGGACAGCCCTGGGACCTCCACGCTGCTCTGGGTGGCTGGGATGGGTCCTGCTCGTGTTCTCACCTCCTGTTTGAGGGGATGGAAAGGCTTTCAGTGCCTGCAGCGGGGCAGGCTCAGAGCATCTCATCTCTGTGGCCATTGCAGCAGCTCCTCAGCCATCCCCTGCAACCAGAACTGAGGAGAGAAGAAGTGTCCCAGGAAAAAAAAACCCAAAAAAACCAAAAAACAAAACAAAACCAAAAACAAAAACCAAAAACAAAACAAAAAACCCCAAAAACAAACAAACAAAAAACCCAAAAACCCCCCAAAAACAAACAAACAAAAACCCCCAAAACAAACAAAAGCAAACAACCCCCCCCCCCCAAAAACCAAACAAAAAAAAAAAAAAAAAACCAAACAAAATAGTCCCATGTCTCAGACTCAGAGAGCAAAGTTTGGGAAGCACAAACCTGGATTCATGTCTGATAAACTGAGCAACTCCCTTTGGACAGGAGGAAAGCAAATCAGATACTTCAGAACTGATGCCAACAAGCTCCTGGTTTTGGGTAGAAAATTCAGTGTCACAGTTTGGGTTTATTTCTATGAATTCATAGGATGTGAGCAGAATCTCACTGAGGCACGGCTCCTCTGGCAATGGAAATGAACACATTCCCATTAAACTGCAGGGAGGTACTCTGGATTTCCCCTGCTGTGATTCTGGACCTGGGCCTACCTCCAAGTGAAGGGAGAAGAGCTGTTTGTCCACTCAGACAGGTTCATATTTTGTTTCACTGTACCCAGGAGCAAAACCCATCAAAATACATGGATCTGCCTTTTTTTGGTGTTAGTGATGGAATGACAATGACAAAGAGACAAAAAACCCTCCAAAAGTACAAATTATTCTGCAGCATCATCTCTTGGTGCTCCACAGCACATGGAAGAGTAAAATGTCAGCTGCCTCCAAGGGAAGTGGGAAATGCATCCCCCTGTGGGGTGCACTGGTGCCCTCAGACCCCCAGAGGAGCCCTGCTCACAGCCACCCCAGCCTGGATGGGAGTTTTCAGGACACACATCTCCAGGATGTGGGATTGTCCTGGGACAGCTGGTACCAAGCCCAGGGATGGTGTGTGCAGGTGTTGGGGTGGTGTCAGTGCATCCAGTGGGACCCAGGCAGGGACAGAACCTCTGTGCTGGGCACTGGTGGCACCACAGCCCAGTCCTGGGGTCAGTCCTGACATGACAGGAAAGACACTGAGGGGCTGGAGCGTGTCCAGGGAAGGGAACAGAGCTGGGAAGGGGCTGCAGCACCAGGAGGGGCTGAGGGAGCTGGGAAGGGGCTCAGCCTGGAGAAAAGGAGGCTCAGGGGGGACCTTGTGGCTCTGCACAGCTCCTGACAGGAGGGGACAGCCGGGGGATTGGGCTCTGGTGCCAGGGAACAGGGACAGGAGGAGACAAGAGGAGGCCTCAAGTTGCAGCAATATTGGATATTGGAAAATCTTCCTCATGGAAAGAGTGGTCAGGCACTGGCACAGGCTGCCCAGGGGAGTAGTGGAGTCACCACCCTTGGAGAGATTTAAAAGCCATGTGGATGTGGCACATGGGAGCATGGCTTAGTGGCAGCTTTGGCAGTGCTGGATTTAATGGTTGGACTCACGATCTTAGAGCAATTTTCCAGTCTGGATGAGTCCCTGATTCCATGATAGCAGTGCAGAGGGGTTAGCCAGCACTGAAGGTGCTCACCTGGGGATATGGCACAAAGGTACAGGTGTGTCTGTGCTGGATAGTGGCAGTGCCCATGTCTGGCAGGGCTGGGGACACAGGGACTGCAGGGACAGTGGTGTCTGTGCCAGGTGACACAGCTCTGTGCAGGCACAGTGTCCTAGCCCTCCAGGATGCTCTCCTGCTTTGAAAAGAGATGCTCCAAAGCTTCCATGGCAGGAGGCAGCAGGGCTGAGCTCGGGTGCTTTGGGGATTCTCCTCCCCAGCCTGTGCCATGGTGCACATGAGTGCCAGAGCGAGTGCCAGGTCCCCGTGGAGAAAACCCCTTCACCAACCCTCTGCACCAGTGCAAGGAGACCCACAGGGCTGGCTCTGAATGCTGGTGCTGCCAGGGCTTAGTGCCCCTCAGCCAACACCTTGTCACACCACCTCAAAGAGCCACCACGGCTCCCAAAGCCCCAGCACCACGATGGCAGCCTTAAAAACTGCCACAGGCAGAGCCTGCTGCCTTGTCCTTGACTGTGGGGAAGGGCAGGAGAGTGTCTGAAGGCTCAATGACCTGCTCAGAAAGAAAACATTGGTATGTGACAATGAAACCATCGAGGGAGAGAAGGAAAATAGGAAAAGAGAGAAGCACCTTGCAAGTGCCATTCTTCAAGGAATGCTGTACAGTAGGGGACACAAAGATGATGAAGGGTCTGGAGCACCTCCTTATGAGGAGAGACTGAGGGGGCTGGGCCTGGTGAGTCTGGAGAAGAGAAGCCTGAGAGGGGATCCCATCAATCCATAAAAACATCTCCAAGGCAGGTGCCAAGAAGATGGTGCCAGAGTCATTTTATGGAGCTCAGCAACAGGAGAAGGAATAATGACCATAAATAAAAACACATGAAGTTCCACCTCAACATGAGGAAGAAGGTCTTTCCAAGGAGGGTGGCAGAGCACTGGAACAGCTGCTCAGGGAGGGTGTGGAGTTTTCCCTCTCTCAAGACATTCGAAACCCACCTGGACACATTCCTGTGTCACCTGTTCCAAGTGACCCTGCCTGGGCAGGGGTTTGGACTGCATGATCTCCAGAGGTCTCTCCCAACCCCAAATCTTGTGTCATTCTGTGAGGAGTGTGTCACATCAGGACATCACACATCCCATGTCCCTGGTTGTGGGGCTTCCCACAAAAAAAGCTGCACAACTCCTGCTCTTCCCACTCTGCACCAACTCTGCTCCTACCAGGCCCCAGCTCCTTCTCTCTTCCTCTCCCCAGCAAGGGGAGGAGGTCCCACACTGTGCCCTGCAGCCAAGTGGTCCAAGCTGCTGCGTGGCCAGAGCAGCTCCTGCAGAAAAGCTCTGCAGAGCCTTGCACAGGCAGAGCTCTGCAGAGGGGCTGGGAGCAGATCCAGCTGCAGACATTGTCCCAGGAGCAGCACCTGGCTTTGGGCCATGGCTCCGTCTCTCTTGATGGAACTGGACTTCCAGGAAGGGAGAACAAATTCTTAAGGAAAAGAGAGGACTTTTTCCCTTCTGGGGTCAAATAAAAGGGCATCAGCAGTTGCACGGCTCCACGCTGAGGAGCATCAGGGACACAGATGTAGCTTTCTGTACATAGCCCTGATCTAACACTGAATTCACTCTGTGACTTTCAAAAAGGCACTTGGCTTTCCACCAGCTGTGCCTTTCCTCTGCCTTGCCTCGGGCTCTGAGCATCAGTAGGTGACACATGTAAAGGGAAGGGCCACCCTGCAGCTCCTGCCTCTTTGGGATGTCACTGCCTGTGGATGCCCAATAATGACAAACACCATGGGAACCTCTGCACTCACCAATCCACTTCTTCCCTGACCTGGGAGGCAGAGGACAAGCAAAGGAGAGAGGAGATGGGAGAAGTGCCTTTTAAGAAGTTGCTTTGTCGCTCGCCTCCACGTCCCGTGGCGGTGCCTGCGCTGACGTCAGTGTGGCGCTGGTTGATTGGCACCAGCTGAGGGGCTGGCACAGCATCCTCCCCTCCACAGCGCCTCTGACGTGGGGCAGGAAGGGCTCGTGCTGGGATTGTTCCTGCCCGTGCCACCCTGGGGGCCGCAGGGCGAGGAATGAGGAACCTCTGTGGAGTGACAGCCAACGCTCATGGCTGCCACAGAGCCCCTGCTGCACCCTGGCACCCAGTGATGGGGGCTGCTGCCCAGCCCTGGTCCCTCCGTGCCAGGGGAAGCACAGTGAGGTGGCTGCTGCAGGAGCATCAGCATCAAAGCCTCGCCTTGCCAAGGAGTGCCAGCCTGGCACCTGGCTCACAGTGTTTGTGCCAGCTGTGACACAGCTGTGAGCTCTCACTGCCATCCCTGCTCCTGTTCTTCCCTCAGTGGAGGCTGCAGGACCTGACTTGGGCATCCAGCCCTACAGCTCTGGGGTTTCACCAGCCCGTGGAGGTGATGCCTTGGCACGCCCAACCTTAGCTTGCTGCCCTACAGAGCAACGAATCCCAGAAGAGCATTTTTGACTAGTACTTTTCTCCCACACTGTGATTTGTGTGTTAATGTAACGCTGCACAGCGTGGGAAGCACCCCACTAAACACTCCTGGGAAAGAGGAGCCAAGCCCTTGGAATCAGAGCTGCTTTGGGAGATGGACCCAGCCACAAGAAGGACAAGTGCTAGGCAGTCAGCAGCAGTCTTCTTTACTATGGACCACAGGAGATCAGAAAAGTAATCTTGTTAACAGGAGACCTAGTGGCTAACAAAATGTCATGCTGTAGGACGGACTAGAGAAGCACAATCACCAGAACAGAACGGCACCCAGGGGGACAGGGAAGCCCAGGGGGTTGCAGGAGATGCTCTACAGCAAATCTCTAGTGTGGTATTGACACGTCTGTGAGTGCAGGGGCTGGCTGCATGTGTTCCTTTAGTCTTGGACACAAGGCAAAGGGTATTCACCTTTACCCAGCTCCAGTGGCTCTGGCACAACGATTATTGACTTTTTTCAGAATAAAAATACGAATATAATTTTGTTCCAAGAACTTTGTGCAAGAATCATTTCTCCAGGTGCAGTGAAAGGAGGGTAGATAGGAAAATGTCCTTCCCAGGGCTGTCCTTGTGGCTCCTGCCCTCTCCTCACTGACACCACAGCTCTCCCCAGCAATCCTCTGTGGCTTTGCCTTCAGTGAATCCCAAACAAGGTTTTTCAGAAAAAAAAGGGGGAAAAAAAAGTATTGCTGCTTCTTCTTGTAATATTTTTCCTCTCTCTCTCCCCCCTCCCCCCGTTTCTCCTTAAAAATGTTTACTTTCAAAAATTCCATTCCTGCAGAGATTCCTCCTGAGCTCTGAGGTCTCTGGACTCCACCCTCTTCTTCTCCAGTCAGAAAAACTGAGTCTCGATGTCTCTTTGGTTAAAAAAAAAAAAAAAAAAATTAAAAAATAGCACAAACAAAGAACACACAACCCAGTATGATCCCATTCCACCCCGCGGACGCCTGATGAGAGGGTGTCTGTGGAAGAAGGAAGCATCAGAGACGAGCTGTCTGCTCTGGAAGCCGAGGTCTCCGCTCCGTCCCGCCGCTCTCCTCTCTCATACGGTGGTCGCCGGCCCGTACTGGAGCACCAGCGGGGACGTCTCCTTGATGCGCACCAGGAACCGCCCCTCGGGCTGGCTCGTGTGGAGGGACAGGGGCAAGAAGTCATCGGGGAGCCACCGCTCGCCCTCGCTGGCAGCGAACACCAGCCCGAAGTGCTCCAGCTGCTCCTCGCCGTAGCAGACGGCGGCGGCGGCGCCCAGCACGTCCCGCGCGAGGCCGTTCATCTCCAGCACCACCAGCTTCACCACCTCGCTGGCAGGCGTCTGGCTGGTGATGTGCAGCTGTGGAGAGAGAGAGGGCACAGATGGAGAGTGGGAGAGACGGATGGTAAGGGGGAGGAATGAGGAGGAGCAGGGGCCGGAGGCAGCGGATGGCGTGCAGGAATGGTGAGGGTGGAGGAACAGCTGCCCAGCGGTGCCCGTGAGCAGTGCTGCCCGTGGCAGCAGCCTGGCACAGAGCCATGGGCACAGCACGCCGAGGGAATGCCCAAGGGGTGCCCCTGCGTGCCAGGGCCCAAACTTATGGACTACTCTCCTGCCTCTACTCCTGTTTCCAAGCCCTTGCCACTCAACCCTTGCATGTGTCACCTACAGCTCTGCTGAGGCTGCCCCACTATCTCATCACCTGGAGGTGGAGAGGGACAGTCCCTGTCGTGCTCCTGAGACCATGGAGGGATCTGTGTGAAATCCCTCTTGTGATCAGGGTCCAGACTCTCAGACCAGCTGGATCACAACAACTCTGCCAAACTACAACTGAAACCTCTTTGGAACATGGCAATAAATTTCATCCCGTGCACAAGCTTGGGGTTCTCCCACCAACAGCTACCCTTGCCCTCTGCTTGCCAGGGGACAGCCCTGTGAATCCCAAATCCTGTCACGAAAATGAGCTCATCAGGGCCCTGGCTGCTAACACCAGGAACCACTGCTTGGCTTCAAAGGCCCCGAGGCAGGGCATCCATCCTCACCCAGGCAAAGCAACGTTTCCTTTGGCACATCTGGGAGGGCTTGCACAGCTCCAGGAGTGCTGCCCTGGCAGGGTGGTCCCAACCCTGGCCCACGTGAGCACTGCCAGCCCTGAGCAGCCGTGGCCGGGCTCAGCCATTCCCACCAGCCCAGGAGCTGCCTTTGAACTCGCCTTCCTTCCAGGAGAACATCATAAAACGCTTCCAAGCAGGCGTGTCCAAAGCTTTGCAACTTCAAAAGCCACATGGGCAGCCCGCCAAGAACCTGAGGGCTGTGCTGCAGTTCCATAAAAATCTATGGGCATTCCTCAAATGGAAAATAATCCAGTGAGGCAGAGTTGTCTCTGCTAGGATGTCCCAGCTGGGTGCAGAGACACTGGCTATCAACCCTCCCCAGCAATAAACCAATCAGTCTGTTGGCACTGTTTTTCCTCTGCCATGCCTTTAGGGTTGCTTTCAACCCATACCAGTCATGATTTAATGATTTTCTGCTCCTTCATCCTCTGTCCTGGGCACCAGGAATGTCTCGGAAAGGAAACTTCAACAGGGAAAGCATCTCCATGGCTGGGACCAAAGGAGGCCACAAAGCCAGAGGGGCACCTGCCCAAGATGAGCGTCCTGGGGGATGGTCCTCTATGGGGGACCCCACCTGGAGCAGGTGTGAGTGATCAGAGCTGGTGGGGTCAGCTCTTGGCAGCAAAGCCCTCATGGAAAGGAGTCAGGTCACACAGCAGCTCCAGCACAGTCTGAAGGAGCATGGAAGGCGCTCTGCCTGCTGCCCCAGCTGGAACTGGAGTGGGTTCTGCCACTGGAATTGCCAGAGGCTGGAGACAAAAAGCTCCTGCTGTCCCTCCCCTAATGAGGAAGGCTGGAGCAGAGACCACACACCTGGGAAGGGGAGGCTGTAGGAGGAGCATGGCCCGGGCAGGGGTGACAGCCGAATTTTGGCCCGGAAGTATGATGTATTTGAACACATCATCACATCAGGATACGGCAAGGATGTGGCAAGAACACCATCTTAAACAATGGATTCAGTTATTATATCAGTAGCTCGGATATATCAAGGAAGATTTGGATTTTTGCTAATACACTTATCTACTATTTTGGCTTTCCCCCCCCCTGTTAGAACAATCGGGTTTTCTTCTCTCTTTATTTTAAACAAAGCTAAAAAAACCCAAAAAACCCCAAACCAAAATAAACCCCCAAAGAACACACAAAAAAAAAATCCAAAAAACCCCCAAAAAAACCCCAAAAAGTGTCCTTTGCTCTGCCTGCCCACGCTGGGTGGCACCAAGCTACTGTCACCTGCTGAACCACAGACCAAGAGCTGAACTTCAGCCCCACTGCCTTGTCCCCAAAATTCAGCCGTGTATGGCCCTGGCTCATCCTTCTGCAGCAGCAGCCATCGCTCCTGCAGAGACACCCTGTGCTGCCAGGAGCCTCATCTAAACAGGGACACAGGGAGTCAGGGAATCAGGGAGTCAGGGCAGGGATGCTGCGGGTCTCCAGGGCACCTCACCCCTGGGATGGTGAAGGACGGGGAGGGCAGTGCCAGGTGTGGGGCACAGGACCCTGCTGGCTCTGTCCCCATGCTGCCAGCCCTGTCCCTCCGGGTACGGCAGAGCCGCTCTGCCACCCGTGACAGGCTCGGGTACCTTAACACTGGTGTCTTTGGAGAGTCCCGTTTCGTACTGAGGGCACACCCTCAAGGTGACAGAGCCCGGCTTCTTCCCTTGCTCGGCCAAGCCCCCGGGCTGCTCTGGCTGCTGCTCCGGCAAGTCCTGAGTCCACTCATGGGAGCCCCGGCGGCCCCGGCGGCGCTCGGGGCTGGGTGTGGAGCCAGGCCGCAGCCGGAGCTGCCCGCCCGGGCCCGCGCTCCTGCTCTCGGCCGGGGAGCTGTCCACGGAGCCGGGGCACGACTTCCTCGGGGCAGGGCAGTGCGGCTTGGGGAAGTCCAGGCTGCTGGTCCGGACGCAGTAGGCCTGTCGCTTCTCGGTGATGCGCAGCAGCTCGATCTGCCGGCTGGGCAGCACAAAGTCACTGTCGTAGAGCTTGGCCGGCGGCCGGGGCTCCTCGGGCGGGGGCGGCCCTGCGGGGGCGGTCTGGAGCTCGTGGCTCTGCAGGACGTCCGGGGCGCTGTCCCGCAGGGTGCGGGCCCCCCTCCGGCCGCAGCACTCGGGCCCTGAGGTGGAGCACACCAGGTCCAGCTCCTTCGGGCTCTGCGCCCGGCTCGAGTCGTAGTCGCTGTCGGTGGCCAGGAACACCTCCGAGGAGCCCTCCTCGTCCGACAGGCCGTGCGAGTCTGCCGGGGGGAGAGCAGCGAAGAGCGGCTCAGCCTGAGTGTGGAATCCCTCGCTCAGGGGAATCCAGGGAAGCCTCTGGGGTTTATCCCCTTGTGACACACCTGAGGTGCTCGGCTCGGCACAGATAAGGCGGGTCTGCCCCCCTGAGACCGACTGCCCTGGGTGTCCACAGCTCCAGCCCTGCCGGCACCCCGGGCACAGCCACCCCGACCCCCCGAGCCCCAGCCCGGGCACAGTCACCCCGGGCACAGCCACCCCGACCCCCCGAGCCCGGGCAGCCCCTGAGCCCCCAGGCGGGAGCTCGGGTCCCTACCGGAGTTGAGCTTGCGGCTGGTCTCTGGTGACAGCACTGGGGACGGAAGGTAGTCCAGGTGGGATGAGGAGGATCGGGTTTTCTCCTTCGCTGGCCCCCCGGCCTCGCTGAGGAAGCCACTGAGAGAGATCCCACAGGAGGGCTGCTTGTAGCGGGCGTGCTGCAGGACATCCATGATCCAGCGCATCTCTCGCCAGATCTCTTCCATTTGCTGCCAACAGAGGAAATGGAGGAGCCCTTTCACACAGCAAACCACAGCAAGAAAGTGCCATGGCAAAACACAGAGTCTGTACACACACACAGATCTCCCCAGAGCTCTGGGGGAATCCCTGAGCTGGGAAATGCAAAGAAAGTGCTCTCAGGCAGGAGGAGGATGCAGCTGCTGGTTCAGCAGGGGTGCTGGGGACAGGAGTAGTGTGGGATGCTCTTTTGCAAGTCCATCCTAAAATGCACTTGCAGGCCTTTTTCTAGCAAGGAGGGCATGTGCACTTTGGGTGTCTCCTTGGGATTTTTAATGTGATCACTGCAGTAAGAAGTTGCTCGATAAAGCAGCTGCAGCCTGGAGAAGAGTTGAGGAGGCTCCAGGGACACCTCAGAGCCCCTTCCATTGCCCAAAGGGGCTCCAGGAGAGCTGGAGAGGGAAGTGGGACAAGAGATGGAGGGATGGGACAAGGGTGAATAGCTTCCCACTGCTAGGGGGCAGGATTAGATGGGATATTGGGCAGGAATTGTTCCCTGTGAGGGGAGGCCCTGGCACAGGGTGCCCAGAGCAGCTGTGGCTGCCCCTGGATCCCTGGAAGTGTGCAAGGCCAAGCTGGGCAGGGCTTGGAGCAACCACGGAAAGTGGAAGGTGGGGGCTGGATGAGGTTTAGTATCTGTTCCAACCCAAACCGTTCCATGAATCGATGAAAGACCAGCCTGCTGCTACCCATGAGCAACCTCAGAGAAATCCCCCAGGGCTACCAAGACCAGGGAACAGCCTGGGTGCAGATGCTGCTGCCTGTGTCCTGGCAGGTCAGGGGCACTGCTGAGCCTCCTCCCCTCCATACCTGGATGTAGTCCTGAACCTGCTGGTGCCTCTGCTTGGCAGTGGCGAGCTCAGCATCGGAGAAAGCCTCCCTGAGGCTCTGCTGGGACAGGAGGGACTCCAGCTCCAGCAGGGCGGACACCTGGCAGTACTGTGTGATGAACTCCCGGCTGTACGTGAAGAAGTGGACTGGGAGAGGAAACGAGAGGGGGGATGAAAAACATGAGGTCCCATGCTGTGGATGCCCTACAGCCTCCTCCCTGTCACCCAAGATGAGGAGGCAACACTGGCCATTAGTCCACCTGGATAGCCGTCAGTACATCCCTGCATGCCTCCTCCCCAGGGAGGGAGGGAACTCTAGGCACCCACTCCCTGCCCAGCCCAGCTCTCAGGGAGCCTCAGAGAACAAGGGGACCAGCAAAGTTGGGTTTTGGCACTCCCTTTCCTCACCCAGCTCAAAGATCTGCAGCGGCAGCGTGAGGAAGCCAGAGCGAGGGGTGTAGGGGTTGTTCTGGCCTGGAGCGATGCAGACGTCGTCTGATGGAGGCAGCAGCAGCAGGAAGGAGACCTGATCCCCAAAGTCCAGCACCTCCTGGCTGTACAGACGGAAGTCTTTGGCCTGCAAGAGGATAGTGCAGGTAACAGCTGCACACATCACCTGGGGGGGCCTCTGCCCAGTCCTCATGCATGGAGCAGTCCTCAGGGACCACCTGCAGCCCGGGGACACTGCACCTTCAGCACATAACCAGAGGCTCCTTGCTTCCAGCATAATCTGCATAATCTCATCACTTCTTCTCTAATTTTTCCTAAAAGTTTCAAAACTTCTGGTCAAAGCCACCACAACAGGGTGTTGAAAACGTGCCACCAGTGATGGTTCAGCAATGAGCAGGGAGGTGCCCTCCCAGCTGCCCAGCCAGAAGCACATACCTGTCATTGGGGCTGCTGGGTTGTTGCTTCCCAGCAGATATTTGGCATGATGGAAGAAAGTTTCTCCCCATGCAGTCTGGCCCCAGGGGCTGCAGCTCCAGCCCAGCACTGGCCAGGGACCAGCCTGCTTTGGAGGGGCAGAGCTGGGCTGGTCTCGTGCTGCCCAGGACCACACCCCTGGCAGCAGTAACAACCCAGACTTGCTGTTGTTGCTTTGGGGGTACAGTGTGGGAAAGACAAACAGCTCCTGTGGACACTGTGCCTGGGCAGGGCAGACTCACCACTCACAAACCTTTTGTTAGCACAGCACTAAAATCTGGGTGCTCCAGCCTCACAAGGAGAGCCAGACATGCAGTTCCCCACCTGCTGCAACCACCAGCACTGTGCTCACAGCCCCATCCCCTCCCTCTGCCCAGGCCTTGGCTCCTGCCTCTACCTCTTGCAGTGGGATGTTCACCAGGGTCATCAGCTCCTTGATGGCCACTTGGAGCTCCTGAAACAAGGGGTTCTGGGACCTGTCAGTCTCTGGCTCTGTGGGAACAGGCTCCTCCACGCTGGCCATCTTCTGCAGCCACTCCCACTCCTCCCTGCAGAAGGCCAGAGACAGACAAGTGAAGGAGGGAGCAGTTTGGGTGGATGTGGATATAACTTCTCTGAGAGCTGTGTTTGCTTGGCTGTTCCTCTCCCAGGCAGTGCAGCATCCCCGGAGGTTTGGGAGAGGTGGAGGTAGAGAGGGAACTTGGTTTGCTCTAAGCTGAATCAGAAGCACAGAATATGCTGAGCTGGATGGGACCCACAGGATTGTGGAGTTCAGCTCTGACTCCACCCAGGACACCCTAACAACCCCACCCTGTGCCTGAGAGCGCTGCACAGCGGGGACAGGAGGGGATATTACACTGCTGCTGAAGCAGGAGGTGATGGATGCTGGTAGCCTGGCTGGGACACAGCAGCCTGGCTGGGACAGGGGCTCTCACCATGCCCTGCAAATCCCACCTGGAGATGTTGGGGTTGGAGCGGATCTTGACGTGGCACAGGATGTTGGGGAGCTGCTCTGGCACCAGCACTCGGATCTGATCCACGGCACTGCACAGCTTCAAGTAGCCCAGGTAGAGCCCCGGGGAGAGGGCATGGCTGCTCCGCTGGTGATAAGCCAGCTTGTCCTGGGAACAAAGACACAGCTGGACTAAGCAAGTCCCCACAGCAGGGCTTGTGCTGATGCTGCAGCACAGCCAGTCCAGCTGGAGAAGGGGAGCGGCACAGGAACACAACCCGGTGCTGCCAGCTCCAATCTGGCACCATCTGGATGCCTCCCCTTGACACAACAGGAATTTTGGAGCTGGCTGGGCTCTGCTCCCCCTCTGCTGTGACCCTTCCAGGCCGAGGGGAGCAGGAAGCACTGGTGTTTCCCAGGGGAGCCCCAGCACAGACCTGCAGGGAGATGAGCAGCGTGTCCAGGGCCGTGGGCTCCTCGGGGGAGGACACGGACTTGCGGCCGCTCTGCAGCTTGCAGATGGGCACCCAGCGGACGCTCTCGAAGGTCTGGTTGGTCTTCACCTCCTTCAGGGTGACGATGAGGATGTTGCCCTGTTTGTCTTTGATGGGCTCAAAGAAGACCTGCCCCAGGTCCTGGATGCCCAGCAGCCCCTGTGTGACAGGGTGGGAAGGCAGGAGAAAGCAGAGGGTCAGGGGACATCCCGGAGGCATGGTGGGTCTGGGCAGCTGAAATGTGCCTGCAGCTGCCTGCTGGAAATCAGTCTGCCCAGAAAAGCACCCTGATGGTGCCCAGCCCCTCTGCAGGACACTGCCATGACAGCTGGCACCTCACTGTGCCACGGCCAGAGTCCTGCCGGGGGGACGAGGCAGGGACACGCAGTCATGGCCAGCAGATCCTGGGTTTATCTGACTGTGGTACATCTGCATGCTGCTCCCAAGGGAGCTCAGCCTCCAGCATCCCACTTAAAGTGATTGTTCCCCCCAGGCTGACCCTCACCTGCATCTGTGAGATGGCCAGCAGCATCTTGAAGCGTGTCTGCAGGATGCAGGAGCAGGAGGACTGGGACACGGTGACGCACTGCCGCAGCCACAGGATCTCGTCCCACATGCACGACACCTGCACACACCACAGTGTCACTGCTGCTGCAGCTGGGGCACACCAGGGAGTTCTGGGGAAGCTGTTTGCCTCTCTGAGCTGGGTCAGGAATGTGCATGGGCATGCAGCACCTCTCAGCAGGGGTGCAAACCAATCCCTGTGCCACAGGCACTGAGGTGCCTGCACCCGAGGGCAGCCCTGAGCCACGTCCACTCAGACACCCATCTTCATCCAGGACTGAAACCTTAAGCTTGAATACAAGTTGGCCAAGGTGGGGAGGGAGAAGAAAGCACTCTCCGTCAGTAGATAAGGATCACCCAGCAAATTATTTTGGCCCTGAGCTGCCTACGTGCCCTTTCCCTAAGTCTGCTGACATCAGAGGAGCTGGCAGCTGCTCCCTGTGCATCCTACAGCAGAGGCAGAGGTGCCATGGCAGGATGCTGAGGGGAAGCAGTTCAACAGCCACCAACATCCCTGTGCAGAGGCAGTGCCACCCACCCTGGCACACAGCCTGCTCAGTGTTGCTCTGGTCTGTCATCCATCTTTGGGCTTGATGAAATGCCATTCCCTGGAAACTTCCTGGTCTGTGCTGAACCCCAGCAAGAAGCAAGTCCACGTGCTGCCTGCACTGCCAAGCCCCAGTGTCCAGGCTGGAGGGGCGGAAGTGTTGCCTGATGCCTGCCTGGGTCACCTTGGCACTCCTGGCCCTCTGCCCAAGCACAGGGTCCCTCAGCCACCCACCTTGGTGAGCCAGAGGAAATCCTGCATGAGCAGGCAGGAGTAGGTGTCATCAATCTCCACCACAGGGATCTGGTCCTCGTGGGTCACCAGGATGTTGTCATCCTTGTAGAAGATGGCTGTCAGGTAGAGGCCCCTGCATGGGAGAGAAGAGAGACTTCAGTGCCACCCCAGCTGCCAGCTCTGTCTCCCAAAGGGTCTCTTTCCTGAGAGAAGAGCAGATGTCCCAGTCCCCACTTCTCTCCAACAGCCCATGGCAGAAGAGGCTGGTGGCTGGTACGGGAGCAGGGACAGGAACCCAACGTGTCCCAGGGACACCACGGCCCATGACCCTGCAGCACATGGGGCAGAGATGGGCCAGGCTGCAGGGAACACTCTGGGTCTGGACAAGGTGGAGTGCCAGGTGAGCCCCAGAGGTGAAGCAGGGATCTGGGCACCAGCACAGCTTGGCCAGTCCAAACAGAGACACCAAGAGAACCTCTGATCTCTGGGCCATGGGATTCATCTCCACTGACACCAGCAGCTCACTCCCAGTGCAGACCCTGCTCTGAGCACCCCCAGCCCCCAGCATGCAGGCACAGCTCTCAGGATGGGCAGCTCTGCAGCCCTGCTGGGACAGGGGCTCTCACCATCCCCGAGCACCAGCCTCTCACCGCTTCAGTGTCTTGAGAAACTTGCTGCCAGGGTGGAAGAGGTGCTTGAGGCTCTTGGAGACTGAATGCTTTCTGCTCTGGGGCTGGTTCTTGCAGGGCTCTGTGGAGCAGAGAGCAGAGGATGCTGCAGCAGGAGATGAAGAGCTGATACCAACCCTCTGCTGAGGTCTCCACTGCCTGAGCTGTCTCCCTGCCCTTCACATCCCTGGCACAGAGCTGTTCCTGCAGCACCCAGCTCTGCAGATCACACCAGCACCCCCAGGGCTCAGCTGCCCCCGCCCCAGCCTCCGTGGAGCACCGTGCTGTGTGCTCACCGTGGCAGATGCAGTGCTGGTGGACGGTCTTCACCTGGCCCAGGAGATGGTCCAGGGCCTCGGCCTGGCCCCGCCGCCGCGGCGCCCGCCCGTCGTACTCGCGCCAGTCTGTGGGACACAGCAGCGTCACCCCGGCACCCTCTGCCTGCGTGGGGGCACCTCTGGGGCACAAGGGCTCCATCCCCTCCTCACACTCCCCCTGGGTGTCCCCCTCATGCCACAGCATGGCAGCACTTGTGGGTGCTGGGCGATCCCCAGCTTTGTGCCCCTCTTCCCAGGAACACCCAGCTCTGCACAGCACCCCGTGGCCACCAGCCTCCCCACAGCGTGGCAGGGACACACCAGGGCCAAGGAACAAGGTTCTGTCTGTTGCTGCTACACTTCACTGGTCTTAAAAAATAAAATTCTTTCCAGTCTCTTCCTCCAGGTCTTTCCCAGTTACTCCAGATGAGCGCTGGAAGCCGGGCTTACCTCGACAACCACATAAATAAACTCCTGCCAGCTCCACCCGCTGTGGGACAGCAGCAGGACCCTGAGCAGGGCTGGGGACCTGCCTGCTCTTCTCCCTCAACTTTATATTAATTGCTTTAAACACCCCATGTCCTGCCCGCTGCTGTTTTCCATGGAAAGTTCAGCTCTGTTAACTTTGGCTGGAACTTGCCGCTATTTTTAGTAGCTTTAAAAACACCCAGGGAGGTGCCTGACCATATTCTGCTGGGCCAGGGAGGGATCTCCACTGAAGGGAGAAATATTACTGGCAATAAAAATAAATAAACTCCACTCCTGTCTGATTCACTTCAGCCACACTCAATTGATGCCACCTGGATCGTGGTCACAGGGAATGTGACCTGTGTGAGGTGGCAAATGGGCTTTAAAGTGGGTGCAAACATGACAGGGACAAGATAAAGCCACGGCAGTAGACTGCTGTGCCCTTGCTGTGTGCATTCCTAGACATGCAAATGGATTTTTGGTGATTTCAGCGCTCTGTGGATCTGCAGCCAGAGCTGTGTGCATGGTGCTGCACATCTCTGAGCCATTACTGTTCATCTCCATCTGTTCCCAGTGCCCTCCCTCCTCCCAGGAGCAGCAGCCCTGCTCCCTGGGTGCCTGCAGCACGGTGGGACAGGACGTGCTTCCATGGCCTGATCCCTGGGACAAGCTCAGCCTCCCATGGGGCTGCTCCTTACTCGTTTTCAGCACCAGTCCCATGGGACACCACACAGGCACCTGTTTAGGGACTGGTGACAAGTGGCAGAGGCCATTCTGGAGCCCCCTTAGTCCTGAACTTCACCTTTGGGCTGCTCCTTCCAGCTCAGCCCTCCTGGCCCTTCTCCACCCAGCCCCCTGGGGTTCCTTGTGTGACACTGGGTGGCTTTTTCCTGGGGCCAGCATGTGGAGGAGAGCGCTGACAGCCCAGACCTGGTCTCTGTTGGGGCTTGTGACCCCCATCAAGCCAGGGAATGCAGGTCCTTGGGTCAGGGCTGGATGGGAGAGACCATGTGGTGGCACAGAGGCCACTGCCACCCAGGACCCCTCTGAGTCCTGGCTCTTTGCCACCTCCCAGCTTCCTCCATGGGATGAGCTGATCCAGGTGGCCTGAAATGGCTCAGACTTTCCCAAGTACCAAGGGTAATTCAAGGCTGCAAACTCACTGTTTGCAAAGCCCCTGTTGGCTGCAGGCAGCACCCCAGACCCCCAGGCACAGCCTCCCTGCCCGGCCTGAGACTCCAAACTCTGCCCCAGCTCCACTCACTCCCATCCCAGCAGTGAGAGGGACCCCTGGATGGCACAGGGCGCTGTCCTGTCCCCCCTGCCCCACGCTGGCATCCATGGGGGTGTTGCCAGGGGTACTCACTGGAGGGGATGGCGAAGGGGGGCGTGGAGGCTTGCGGGGGACCCCAGCCCTTCATGTTGTAGGCAGACACGCGGACGTGGTACGCCGTGCCCTGCAAGGAGAGCAGCACTCAGCACACCCCACCCCTCCCAGCTTGGCAGCTGGGGCAAGGGGGATTCCCCCAGCCCTCTGCTCCAGTACAGCATGAGGAGCACTCAGCTAGGAGCCCACAGCCCAGGTCACTGGCTCTCACCTCCCCTCCTGTGCAAAGCCCTTGTTATGAGGCACTAGAGAATCCCTGTGGCCCTGCTGGGTGGGTTTGGGGCACACAGAGGAAGGACTGGACATTGCAAATGTCCCTTGCCAGAGAGGCTCCAGCCTGAAAGACTCAGTGCTTCTGTGGGTTGGGGTGCTGGCGATCCCCTGGGACACGTAAGGATCCAGCCCCTGGAGACAGGGAGCTGGCCCAGCACTGTCAAGTAGCACAGTGACAGTGATTAAAGCCTCTGATTAAAGCCCAGCCAAGCTGCCAGATGTTGCCAGGCCTCCAGGCACTCATGAAGGTGACAGGAGCCTGTGAAGCAGCTCTGAGGGTGTGATTGATGCGCTTGGAGCAGCTCCTTGCAGTGATGCTGCTCCAGGCTCTGCTCGAGCCCCTCCTGCCACACCATAGACAGCCCTGACAGCTCCTGGGCTCGGCACTGCTGCTGGGCCTCAGCCCCTCTCACCTCACCTCACCTCACCTCACCTCACCTCACCTCACCAAGGGGTTCTCTGCTCCTCAAATCAGTGCTCCCTGCCTGCCTACCCCTGCTAAGGCTGACCCCATTTATCCCAGCACCTCCCCGTGTTCCCATCCTGAGCTCCATCCCACCACAGTCCCCGTGTCCCTGGTGCCAGCCCAGGCATGGCTCCTGCAGCTCTCAGGGAGATAAACCAGCAGGGAGCCACAGCCCACGACCTTGCCAAGCTCCCAGAGATGAAGATGGGGCTGGTCCCCCCTCGTGGTGACACTGGGGCTGGGCTGAGGGGTTGGACTGTGCAGGTGGCAGAGGGCTGAGCACTGATTTACTGCCCAGGAAGAGCCTGGGTGGAGACAGGAGTGGGGAGGGGGACAGAGGATAAATCAGAGTTGGTGAATGGGCCCATTCTGGCTGTCACTGCAGTCCCCTCTCAGGGAGGTGCCCCACTGTCAGGGGCTGCAGCCATGCAGGGACAGACAGATGCTTCTCCCAGCCCCACAGTCTTGGCTCTGCCCAGGCACATGGCACACAGCGTGGCACAGCCCTATTGTTCCTGCTCAGAATGATCATAGAAACAAAGAACCATTAAGGTTGGAAAAGGCATCTAGGATCACTGAGTCCCACCACTGCCAAGGCCACCACTAAACCATGTCCCCAGGTACCAAATACACATCTTGTGAACATTTCCAGGGATGATGACTCCACCACTGCCCTGGGCAGCCTGTGGCAGTGCCTGATCCTCTCCTCATGGGCCGCACTAAGGCCTTTTCCCAGCTGTGGGCTCTCCCTGCTGAGCCCTGCCCGCTGTGGGCACTCACCGACACCAGCCCCTGGATGGTGAAGTGCAGGTCCTTCAGCTTGTCAATCACAGCTTCTCCCAGCAGTGGTGAGAAGGTGGGGGAGCAGCTCCACTCCACTGCAAGGACAGAGACCCCAAGGTGCCATGAGGCCCTGGAGTGGGGACAGGCCACCAGGGCTGGGGCAGCGTGTCACAGAGAGCAGCTGCAGGAGCACTGCAGACAGCACAGGAGATGGAGGCAGCGGAGTGCAGGCATGGAAAAGGTGATTCATGGAGGGGGGAAGGTCATGGGGAGCTGCTGTCCTCACCAAGCCACATAAGATGGGCTCAGCACCTCTAATTGGTGGCTCAGAAGTGGGAGATGGAAGAAATTCTTCCAGAAGCCAAAAATATCTGGTTTAAGTGGGTGAGGGGTGCATAACAACAAAGTCTTCCCAGGGTGCAGGATGAGGGAGCAGCCAACAAGCGACACCCCAAGTTTTGCCTTGGTGCAGGATGATGTTTGGTCTAGCTCAGAGCATTTTGGTGGTGGCCAGGCTGTCCAGCAGCTGTGGCTGCCTCTGTCCTCCAGCATAAAAGTGGCCTGACTGGGGCTTGGCAGCACTGCCTATGGCTCTGTTGTGTTGACATGGGTGCAAGGCACTTGCTGTGGCTGTGTGACCCTGCCCTGCTGCAGGCATCCCCATCCTTACCTTTGTACTTGGTGACAACGGCTGAGTTGACACTCAGGGGCTCCCAGAAGGTCACCTGCAGTGAGGTGCTGCTGGCCACAGAGAGGTGGACGCTGCTGGGGGCATCTGGCACTCCTGGGGACAGAGAGGGCAGGGGCTGCTACAGCCATGACGGTCACTCTGAACCTCCCTGCGTCCCTCTGGGGCCTCTCCCCGGTCCCAGGGACGTATTCCCTGATGGAACACGTTCTCCCCTCCATGCACCACACTGCAAGCCTGGCCTCAGGGTGCAGGTGATGGGAGCTGGTGCCATGCACAGCCCCAGTCCTTGCCCCGGAGCAGGGACAGCCCCAGCCGCGCTGCGGGCACTCACGGGCATGCTCAAACCCTGCCTTCATGCGCTTGTACAGCCGGAACCGCCACTCCCAGGCCTTGAGCTGCTTCTCCTTCTCGGAGCAGTCGGCGTGGGGCGCCTCGTTCACCACCTGCGCCATCAGCTCGTTGACGCGCTGCTCCGCCTCCCGCACCAGCGTGGACAGGTGCAGCGAGCGGCTCTCCAGGCTCACGACTGCGGGAGGGAGCACACGGCCGCGGGCCCAGGAGCAAAGGGAGGACAAGGTGGTTAGGGCAACTCTGCCTCTGCTGGAAGAATCCCCACCCTGAGACCCCAGCTCCTCGCTGTATCCCGGTCCTGGGGCTGACTGAGTGCGTGCTTCCCCTGCAGCCCTGCTGCAGCCTGCACCGGTGTCCCAGAGCCCAGTGATCACCTCCCCACCTGCATCCACTGCCTGGGGTGCTCCACTGCACCATGCTGCAGACCCAGGTGATGGGCACAGCACAACTCCTGTCCCAACTCACAGTGTGGGCTCTCCTTCGCTCCCGCCTGCAGCAGGGCCCTGGCGATGGGAGCATTGTTGGTCATGATGGCGATGTCCAGGGGCAGGAGCCCCTCGCTGTTGGGGGTGTTGAGGTCCAGCTCCTCAGGGCTGTAGTGCTTCAGCATCTCCTGCACCCTGTCAAGATCCTGCAGTTCCACAGCCTCAAAGAGCGCAGCATTGCTCTGGAACTGGGTGAAAGGAGAAGTGCAGCTGGGCTGAGCATAAGGCACCCTCCTCCATCCCACCACACACCCTGGACCCTCACTAGCACCCCATGAACCCAATCAGGGAGAGGGTGCCCTCATCCCAAGGGCTTGCGACCATCAGCTCTTTGCAGACACATCTGGATGATGCCAAGTGAACACCTGGACCACCTCCAACTGAGCTGCTACAGCTTCACTTAACACAATTTGTGCTCCCACCCAGGCTCCAGCACCACCCACACAGGGACCCTCTGTCCCCATGTGGATGGATCCAGCCCCCACAGCCACTCTGCCCCCCTGGATGGATCCAGCCCCCACAGCCCCTCTGTCCCACCTGGATGGATCCAGCCCCCACAGCCCCTCTGTCTCCTCCTGGATGGATCCAGCCCCCACAGACCCTCTGTCCCCATGCGGATGGATCCAGCCCCCACAGACCCTCTGTCTCCTCCTGGATGGATCCAGCCCCCACAGCCCCTCTGTCTCCTCCTGGATGGATCCAGCCCCCACAGCCCCTCTGTCTCCTCCTGGATGGATCCAGCCCCCACAGACCCTCTGTCCCCATGCGGATGGATCCAGCCCCCACAGACCCTCTGTCTCCTCCTGGATGGATCCAGCCCCCACAGCCCCTCTGTCTCCTCCTGGATGGATCCAGCCCCCACAGCCCCTCTGTTCCCATGTGGATGGATCCAGCCCCCACAGACCCTCTGTCTCCTCCTGGATGGATCCAGCCCCCACAGACCCTCTGTCCCACCTGGATGGAGCTATCATGCACTGACCAGGTAGGACTTGCGGAGCTTCTCCTTCTCGCCCCGTCCCACCAGGCTGCCCTCGTCGAAGGAGGTGTAGTTGACGCGGAATTTCCCGGACAGGTTTCGGTAGAGCCTCTTGGCTGCGTTTGGTGAGGAAGGGCCTGGTGGCTTCCTGGCCTGCGCCAGCTGCAGGTCCCGCATCTGCTGGGTCATTTTAGGGGAGGATGACCTGGGAGAAAAGCCAGGAGGGAAATGAGGCATGGAGGATGTGCCAGAAAGGCAGAGGCACATCTGTACTGTCAGGACCAAGACAGCAATCGGAGAGCCAGAGCACTCCCAGGCAGCGCCAACATGAGCGGCTGCAAGGTGAGCACCAGTGCCAGCAATGCCCTCACCCATCTGTTTTCAGCTGAGGCAGATCTGTTCCTGGCTGCTGGCCCTGCAGGGGTGCCAAGGGGCTCATATGATCCCTGCAGGTAGGACATTTGCTTCCAGGCACAAGCTGGGATGCCCAAAGCAACCTCAGGCTGCTCAGCTCTACAGCTGGTCTGGATCCATCCCAGCAGGGCAATCTCTGCACACACCCAGTCTCTACCATCCAGCTCCTAGAGAGATCTCAGCCCCCTCAGCAGTGGAGGCTGCAGGGCCTGGCACCCCCAGACCCGTGCTGGGTGATTGCTGTCCATCACCATTGGCCTGGGACAGTCTCGTGTACCCTCTCCACACCCACCCTTCCACAGGAACCCTGCACTGAGCACCATCCCTCTGCTCTTTGTGGTACATGACTTTTCTCAGAGTTGTTAGTCCAGCAAAGGGCACTCTGTGGAAGTGAAGTGGGAGCAGGGAACATTAAGGGCCATTTCTAAGGGCATCCAGACAATGTCAGGTCCTGATGGGGACTAGTGACCCCAGTCTTCTGCCCACCAAGAGATCCTGGCTTCACAGCTGCTCCTTACCTTTTCCATCCATTAACTTACAAAATCTTTTCTCCTCTCTGATTATAGAATCACAGACTGGTTTGGGTTGGAAGGGACCTTTAAGGCCATCTAGTTCCAATGCCCTGCCATTGGGACATGATTTTGATTCTTACTTTCAAGATCTACCAGTCACAAGGACAGCTGGTGTCCTTTCTGGGGCTCTCCAGAGTGGGAGCTGTTCCTTTCCCTGCAGTCAGGGCTCTCCTGTCTCCATCAAGACCTCTTCCCACCAGTCAAAATCCCCTGCTTTGCATGAGTGTGGCCTTGCTGCTGTGTGGGGCTCTTGCCCATGAGTCATCCCCTGCGGCATGGAGGGTTTCCACTGCGTCAAACATCTGATCCCCTTCTTGCTGGAGCTCTGGCACAGCTCCCAGAGAGGAGCATCAGGTCTGAGGAGCGTTTAGCATGGCTACACTTAACACAGTTTCTCTCAGTTTTGGCCCCATCCCCCTGTGTATAAGGTCAGATATTTAGGGGCAAAGTCTTCCTCCCCTTGCTTTATTGGTTAAATATCAAGTGTGATAAAAGCATGGCATTTGGCTGAAGGTCATGGCAGAGCAGCCCAGCGAGGCTGTGCCTGGGGTAGGGATGTTTATAAAGCCATCATCGTGAGACAGGATATTAATAACCCCTCGCTCTGCGCCCTTCGTCGTCCTCATTTCAGATGAGGCACAGGGGGCTGCAGAAGGACTTTAATGATTTTACCTTTTATTACTGTGATATTTAAGAGTGGAAAATGCTGCTAAGGTTGGCTCCTGGCAATCATTCATCTCATCAGCTTCAGCCTGTGGATTTAGAGGGCTCCAGCGTGGCCCAAGCCACAGTGTCAAGTTGCTGCCCTGGGTTGCTCCAGAAATGGACATTATCTGAGCACAGGGCTTCATGGGTTAGACACCGAGCACCAGCCACACCAACCAAAGGCCCATTTGCAAAAGCAGACAAGTGTTTTGTCACTTCAGGTGGCAAAGTACCCCTGAGCATCCACGCAGGACTGGGTGAGTTTTGAGCAGCAGAGTCCTACTTGTTCTGGTGGGAAGGGAGGGATCAGCACCCAGGACTGTGTCACCATGGTGGGAGACACCTGCACAATGCAAGGAAGGGTGGAAAACCAGTCCTACGGTCTCTGGGGCCTGCCTGGCTCTGACATGGTGTCCTCAGCCTGTGCACACCATGTGTGATCATGGACAGGGAGCAGCTCCTGGCACGGCCTCTCCTGAGGGCTCCTCATGCCAAGGGCTCACACACAGCACACACAGCACACACAGGGCACACAGGGCACACAGCACACACAGCACACACAGCACATACAGGGCACAGAGCACACACAACACACACAGCACACACAGCACACACAGGGCACACAGGGCACACAGCACACACAGCACATACAGGGCACAGAGCACACACAACACACACAGCACACACAGCACACACAGCACACACAGGGCACACAGGGCACACAGCACACACAGCACACACAGCACACACAGAGCACACACAGGGCACACACGGCACACAGCACACACAGGGCACAGAGCACACACAGGGCACACAGGGCACACAGCACTCACAGCACACACAGCACACACAGCACACACAGCACACACAGCACACACAGGGCACACAGCACACACAGGGCACACAGGGCACAGAGCACTCACAGCACACACAGCACACACAGCACACACAGCACACACAGCACACACAGGGCACACAGAGCACACACAGCACACACAGCACACACAGCACACACAGGGCACACAGAGCACACACAGGGCACACAGGGCACACAGCACTCACAGCACACACAGCACACACAGCACACACAGGGCACACAGCACACACAGGGCACACAGGGCACAGAGCACTCACAGCACACACAGCACACACAGCACACACAGCACACACAGAGCACACACAGGGCACACACGGCACACAGCACACACAGCACACACAGCACACACAGGGCACACAGCACACACAGGGCACACAGGGCACACAGGGCACACAGCACACACAGCACACACAGCACACACAGCACACACAGGGCACACAGCACACACAACACACACAGCACACACAGCACACACAGCACACACAGGGCACACAGGGCACACAGGGCACACAGCACACACAGCACACACAGCACACACAGCACACACAGGGCACACAGCACACACAACACACACAGCACACACAGCACACACAGCACACACAGGGCACACAGGGCACACACAGCACACACAGGGCACACAGAGCACACACAGAACACACAGGGCACACAGGGCACAGAGCACACACAGGGCACAGAGCACACACAGCACACACAGCACATACAGCACACACAGGGCACACAGGGCACAGAGCACACACAGGGCACACAGCACACACAGCACACACAGCACACACAGAGCACACACAGGGCACAGAGCACACACAGCACACACAGCACACACAGCACACACAGGGCACACAGGGCACACAGGGCACACACAGGGCACACAGAGCACACACAGGGCACACAGGGCACACACAGGGCACACAGGGCACACAGCACACACAGCACACACAGGGCACACAGAGCACACACAGGGCACACAGGGCACACACAGGGCACACAGCACATACAGCACACACAGCACACACAGCACACACAGGGCACACAGGGCACACAGGGCACACAGCACACACAGGGCACACAGCACACACAGCACACACAGGGCACACAGAGCACACACAGCACACACAGCACACACAGGGCACACACAGGGCACACAGGGCACACAGGGCACACAGGGCACACACAGCACACACAGCACACACAGCACACACAGCACA
Source organism: Melozone crissalis (assembly GCF_028551555.1). NCBI lineage: Eukaryota > Metazoa > Chordata > Aves > Passeriformes > Passerellidae > Melozone > Melozone crissalis. Next base: position 825,196 of record NW_026535790.1, read on the forward strand.
CACAGCACACACAGGGCACACAGGGCACACACAGCACACACAGGGCACACAGAGCACACACAGGGCACACAGGGCACACACAGGGCACACAGCACACACAACACACACAGCACACACAGCACACACAGGGCACACAGGGCACACACAGCACACACAGGGCACACAGAGCACACACAGAACACACAGGGCACACAGGGCACAGAGCACACACAGGGCACAGAGCACACACAGAGCACACACAGCACACACAGAGCACACACAGGGCACAGAGCACACACAGCACACACAGCACATACAGCACACACAGGGCACACAGGGCACAGAGCACACACAGGGCACACAGCACACACAGCACACACAGCACACACAGAGCACACACAGGGCACAGAGCACACACAGCACACACAGCACACACAGCACACACAGGGCACACAGAGCACACACAGGGCACACAGGGCACACACAGGGCACACAGGGCACACAGCACACACAGCACACACAGGGCACACAGAGCACACACAGGGCACACAGGGCACACACAGGGCACACAGCACACACAACACACACAGGGCACACAGAGCACACACAGGGCACAGAGCACACACAGCACACACAGCACACACAGCACACACAGGGCACACAGAGCACACACAGCACACACAGGGCACACACAGGGCACACAGGGCACACAGGGCACACAGGGCACACACAGCACACACAGGGCACACAGTACACACAGCACACACAGAGGGCACAGGGCTGCAACAGAGCACAGCTCTGCTGTCACTGCTGCACAGACATGAGAGAAAAGCCACCTGCACCTGAGCAGGCAGAGCTGTGCTGGCAGGAAGAGACAGGGAGGCAGGTCCTGACCCTCAGGAGAAGCCTGAGATGCAAAACCTGCCTGGCATATTTAGGAAAGAGAACTGACTCAAGAGGTTCTCCAGCAAAACCTTGCCCTTTTTCTTGTGTTTAAGAGCTGACTGCTGCCCAGGTTCTTGTCTCTCCTCTCCACCTCCAGCTGCTGCTCAGAGGTGAAGGTGCCTCTTTCAGCAGGCTCATCAACAATCCCTGTAAATTCCATTCCCTCAAAGGAGGCAACAATGCTCTCCCACACAGAATGCTCTTCCCTCCATGGAAGCTGGAGCTTGTAACAGAGCCCTGCTCCATTCGTGCCTGCAGAATCAGGCTTTAAAATGGAGTGGTGCTTTGGAGAGAAAGTCATTTGTTCTGCCAATTAAAATACACAGCAAATGACCCAGTGCAGGCAGACTGCACAGCTGGGAGGAAGCTCTCTCAGAGATGGCAGAAACAGAGACAGAGAAATTTCTCACTGTTTTCCCTCCTCTGATTTGCTTTTAATGAGAAGTAAAGAGATGGAAATTATTCAGTGCTCAGGAGTGAACATCTATGTATATTAAACCAGCTGCCCCAAAGATAAAAGAGTTTCCTGCCCTGTGGTTATGAGTCATCTGGACTCGGTGAAATGGTCTTGATTTATCTACAGCTAAACTTTGCCCTGGAGCAACTGATAGCTGAAAACAACACCTGCAGGTGTCCTGCCCTCAGGGCCAACCAGCCAACACCAGCTCACCCATGGCAAAGCCCCATCCTGCAGGGAGGTGTGGGAGGAGATCCCACCTTCTCTGCCTGAAGAGTCTCAGTGCAGCCAAACTAAATTTCTCCCAGCCACAAATGGGTCTTGTTGCTAATTACTGTCCTGCAGCCTGCAAGCAGAGCACAGGTGCTCTGCCTGCCCCAGCAGTTCAGCTCTCTGTGACCATCAGGGAGGTGATGTGGACATCAGGTTTGCAGTGCCATAAACCCACACACCAGCAAACTCCATCACCCTCTCCACAGAAGAAGTTGAGGTTCTGTGGAAGGATGAGCTGGGACTGGTCAGATCCATCTGGGGTCAGTTCTGGGACTCCCATGGCTGGAGCATGTCCAGAGGAGGGAACAGAGCTGGGGAGGGGCTGGAGCACCAGGAGGGGCTGAGGGAGCTGGGAAGGGGCTCAGCCTGGAGCAAAGGAGGCTCAGGGGGGACCTTGTGGCTCTGACAACTCCTGACAGGAGGGGACAGCTGGGGGGGTCGGGCTCTGCTCCCAGGGAGCAGGGACAGGACAAGGGGAAATGGCCTCAAGTTGTGCCAGGAGAGGTTTGGACTGGTTATCAGGAAAACCTCTTCCCTGAAAGGGTGCTCAGGCACTGGCACAGCTGCCCAGGACAGTGGTGGAGCCACCATCCCTTGAGGGATTTAAAAGTAGATGTGGCACTTGGGGACATTGTTTAGTGGTGGTCTTGGCAGTGCTGGGTTAATTGTTGGATTTGATGATCTTAAATGTTTTTTTCCAACCTTAGTGAATATAACTGTGATTCTGTCTCAGGAAACCAATGCAATAGAGGTGGTTTTCTTTTTTTAAAAAAGTACATGAGAATGGATGAGTACAAGGCATCTTGATTTTTTCCCTTCCTCCAGCATCAAACACAAGCAAATCCACTGGGTACTTTACAATGTGGTTTATGGATATTCTGAATGTTAATGTTTGCAACACTGCAGATCTTGGCCTAGTAAAAAGTGTTAATAATTATTGCAATTCCTTGATTTTAAGTGCATTTTGTAGAAGGGCGTAGCCCCTCCAGTTGTCCATCTGAGAACCAGTCCCTGACAGCCAGGGCTGCCGTGCCCCTGACACAGAGCAGAGCAGAGCCAGGGGCTGGCACAGCCCTGCCCAGCGGGCACCTGGACAGGCAGGGTATGGCACCCTGCCCACAGCTCACCAGGCCAGACATTGGGCAGGAATTGTTCCCTGTGAGGGTGGGCAGGCCCTGGCACAGGGTGCCCAGAGCAGCTGTGGCTGCCCCTGGATCCCTGGCAGTGCCCAAGGCCAGGCTGGGCAGGGCTGGGAGCAGCCTGGGATGGTGGGAGGTGTCCCTGCCATGGCAGGGGTGGGATGAGATAAATGATCTTTAAGGTCCCTTCCAACCCAGAGGAGTCCCTGATCCCAACACATGGCTGGTGGGGGCCAGGGTGACCGTCCCAGAACCCCCTCAGCACCAGCTGGGAGCAGCTCCTGTGCCAGCAGGGCTGTGCTGGGGCAGTGCCCTCCCAGGCTCTGGGTGCCCCAGGCTGGCTGTGGGAAGGGAAAGCTCGGGTGCCTGCCTAGGGTGGCAGTGAGAGGGCAGGCTCAGGCACAGCAGCTGCCATGAGCTCACTCTGCTCTGCAGCCCCTGGGTCACTGGGGGTGCCTGTCACTGCAGGGAGCTCCCACCACTCCCTGATGCAGCAAACAAGGAAGCAGCAGGGCTCTGTGCACGAGAAAAAGGGAGCCTGGAGGAGAGGGGTGAAAGGTGCTGGTGCTTTCTAAGGACAAGGGCTGGTATTGGGAGCAGAAGAGGGATTGGGCCCTCGCAGAGTTTGCTGAAGCCTCCCAGCTATGTGGATGCTAGTGGTGTGTCAGCACAAGATGCCAGGGATACTCTCCTGAACCATGCTCCAGTTCAGCCCAGAGGGGTATCCAAGGATGGAATAGGAGCAGCCCAAAACCCAATTTCAGGGGGACACAACCCAGTGCAGCCAAGATGCCCCCAACAGGGAGCTCACAGCAAGGGGTGACCAGCACTGAGCACAGGCAGCAGGGCAAGGGGGCAAATCTGCCCCTGTGCCCCCTCAGGTGAGACCCCACCTGCAGAGCTGCCCCCAGATCTGGGCCCCCAGCATAGAAAAGTGAGTCCAGAGCCACAGAGATGCTTCAAAGACTGGAGCCCCTCTGCTCTGAGCCAGGCTGGCAGAGCTGGGGGTGCTCACCTGGAGAGGAGAAGCTCCAGGGACACCTCAGAGCCCCTGCCAGGGCCTGAAGGGGCTCCAGGAGAGCTGCAGAGGGACTGGGGACAAGGGATGGAGGGACAGGACACAGGGAATGGCTCCCACTGCCAGAGGGCAGGGCTGGATGGGATATTGGGAATGAGGAATTGTTCCCTGTGAGGGTGGGCAGGCCCTGGCACAGGGTGCCCAGAGCAGCTGTGGCTGCCCCTGCATCCCTGGCAGTGTCCAAGGCCAGGCTGGGCAGGGCCTGGAGCAGCCTGGGACAGTGGGAGGTGTCCCTGCCATGGCAGGGGGTGGAACTGGATGGGCTTTAAGGTCCCTTCCAGCCTGAGCTGTCCCATGGCTGTATGATCCTCTGAGATCAAGTGGCAAAATCAACATACAGGTGTTTCCTGAGAGAAAGACCTGAGTGTGAGAGGTCTCTCCACACCTGAGCACACTTGGTCTGCCCCATGTCCAGGGCTGTGCTCACCCCTGTGCAGCAGGAACTCACAACCATGGCCATGGACACTTGGACACCAACACTCAGATCAGCTCCCCCACAGCCATGGGGACAGCAACAAGATGTGCCGTGTCCAGCATGAGGAGGAGCTGCTGATGTGTTTGCATTTTCCACTCTTTTTGCCCAAGCACAAGTAATTTTTCATGACTGGCAAAACAGAGGCTGGATTAAACATGGAACATGAGTAGGGGAGCCCTTCCAAAGAGTGGGATTTCATAACCCACCAAAAAGCACGCTCAGAACGAGGACCAAATGCCATGATCAGCATCCCTGCAAGGCAGCAGGGCTCATGGAGCAGCAGGCACAGCAGTTACCCACCCTGGGCTGTGCAGACCACCAAGGCATTTAGGTGCTGTGCAGTGACCTGGCCATGCAGACCCGGAGCAAAACACTCCTGCTCCACAGAAACATCTGTGTGCTAGAAAACGCACGTGCCTACTGAAACCTGGGTCCAGGGAAAGGCACTAAAGCAGACTTTGTTTGTTTGTTTGCTTGTTTGTTTGTGTTTCCTCCAGCTTTTTTCTTTTCTCCCCACTTGGCAAACCTGCTGGGTTTTGTTTTGAGTGGAGCTGAAGCGAGCATGCCTCTTTTGTTTAGCAATAACAACTAACTTATATAGATGCTCTCCTGCCAAGACATTTTTGTTGGAGCTCCAGAAACCCAGCGCTGTTAGACCCCAAAGCTTGGAGGAGCTCAGCGTGGTGTCAGGCCCCTGGGTCAGTGCAGACCTTCCCGAGCAGCAATGGCAGCACACTGTCCCTGCTGTCCCCACGCTGGGCACACGCGGTGTGTCTGTGCTGCCCGAGCAGCTCATGGCCCCTAGAGCAGAGAACAGCCCATGGACACCCAGCCCAGCCTGGCACAGCACAGCTCTGCAGGGAAAGCTGACTGCCAGCAGCTCAGAACCCAAAGGAAAAGCACATCCTGGGTGAGATCTGCAATGTCCAGCAGTGCCCAGTGCCCTGCACCTCTCCAGGAGATGGAGAGCAGCATTCCCCCTTGGAGCACTCCTCCTGTGCCATCCAGGCTGCTCCCCAAACCTGCAGGGTTTTTGCATCATTTGGGGAGCACTTGCACTGGGAACACATGGCAAGGACCCCCCTCACCCCCGGGTCCAGTCCTCACTCAGCTGTGGCAGAAGGCACTGACACAGGCTGGACACAGGAGATCCCACAGCGCAGGCTGGGGTCAGCAGTGTCCTCCTGAGCACAGCCATGTCCCCTGGCACAGCACAAAAGAGCTGCCCAAATGTCTCATCCCTACTTAAATCACAGGCTGAAATTGGGAAAGACAGAGACTTCAGGACTCCAAGAGAAGTCTGGAGCCAACCAAGTAGATCACTTGCTGACAGTGTCCCATAAAACACCCCACTGCTGCAGGCCCAGCAGTGCCCTTGGGGAGGAAGGCAGCAGAGACACTTGAGCAAACTCTGCTGCCACACAATAATGCTGCTGCTTCTTGCTTTTCTTTATTTTTTTCATTAGACCTCCTGATCACTGCTTAAAAGTGAGACCAGAAGGATCTTGTGGTTCAATGGCCATGAAAATGTTGCCAAACTAGACCTTCACTTGCAGTGTCCCTGCGACATGTGCCATCAGGCAGGGCTGCCATCACAAAGTGCCACTGTGCTGGCCGTGCCATGCAGGGCATTGTCCTGCACACACACCTCACACAGCACTGCCAGGCACGGGGCACCTCTCCTGGGCACTGTGCTGCTGAGGGACATGGCACAATGACTGCCTCACCAGCCGAGGCAGGCAGCCCATAAGCAACGCCTTGGGCTGCAATGAACTGGGCACTAGTGGGCACAGCCTGGCTCCAGACACCCCAAACCATCCCTTGGGAGAGGAAATTCAACATTTCAGAGGCTCACACAGTCTCCACCCACAGATCTGGGTCAGGAAGGAGATGCTGGAAGCTTCTACGCCTAGCCCAGCTCTGCTGATTTTACTGTTTTCACAAGGATTTACCCCACAGAGCTGCTGCGATTTATCCTGCCCAGAGCTTCCTACCTAGAAAATCCACAGAAAATCCACTTTTCTGCTTCTGCGCTTTCAAACTGTTGTGAGGATGGAGCCGAGTGGTCTGTGCTTTACAGACAGAGGGCATCTCTGCCCGGAGCGGTTCGGGAGCTGCTGCTGGGGATGCAGCATCCCCGTGGTACCTGCAGTGTCCCGGGGCACCTCCTGTGCCAAACGGCGCCGGTCCCTCCCACCGGCACCGCCACCGGCACCGGGCACGGTTCGGCACCAGGCACGGTTCGGTACCGGGCCGGGCAAGCCCTCCTCGCTGCCCCGCCACAAAGCCAGCCTTTAATTGCCGCTTGACATTAAGTATCTGAGCAAGGAAGTCTTGGGTAAATGTTCTTGCTATGGGAACACACAGTGCTGAGTCTCTTTAATTACATTGTTTTTGTTTGGCTTTTTTTATTAGTCGTGCTGCGGCTTCCCCTCCCTGACAGGCCGGCGAGGCTCACGCTAAATATGGCCGGGTTTAAAGTGCGCCGTGAAACCCGAAGCGCGGCACCAGACTGGCTGGACGCGGCGCAAGCCAGGGTTACGCGGGACACGCATTCCAGCCGCCGGCTCCGGCCCGCGCTCCCCCCCTGCTCACACACCGAGCCTCCCCGAGAACAACCTCCACGCTCCGAACCACCTCTGCACCTTCCTCTTCCTCGCCCTGCGAAATCGCCCTGCGAGCAGCCCGGCCCTGGGCCCCAGGCTGCCCCATTTCTGTCGCGCTCATCGCTTGCACACTGCATGTGCCCACGTCTCCACGGTACCCCCGAGCCCGTCTCCATCCCATCTGTCACCTCCTGGGCTGTCCCCATCCCAAACTGCCCTGCCCCACACCTGCTCAGCCCACCCCCAGGCTGCCCCTCAGGGCCAAAGAGCCTTCTTCCCACTGGCCACACTGCTTTCATCTTCCTCTGCCCTCCTTGTTATTTTAAAGGCATTCCAGAGGATGCTGTCAGGCTTGGATGTGGTTTGGTTGGGTTGTTTGTTTTCGTACTGGAGGTTTTATGATCGCATTGGGAACAAGCCCTAATTGAGCTGCAATTCGAATTGCAGTCCGTGGGTATTTGTTTCATTTTTGGAAGGGCTCAAACGGCTGTGCAGCTTAGGCTGGAGAATGCATTTGGTTTTAACTGGAACCTGATGGAGACAGGACAGAGCAGGACAAGCTGCCCCGAGCCATGATCAAAGTTCCTGGGGAAGCCCAGTGTGGTCAGCCCGGTGCCAGGTACCCACGCCACAGCAGGCAATGCTGGTTGTGATCACAGCCCTGTGACCACCCAAAAGCCCTGGCACCGTCAGGGAGGAGGCAGACAGAGCCAGAGCTCTGGTGCCAAGAGCCAAGCACACAGCCCTGGGGCCTGGCTCGGTGGGAGCTTGCAGCCACCCTGCAAACCCCTGTCCCCTGCAAAACTTCTATTCCCTGTGAACTCCTGCCCTGAAAACCCCTGCAAACCCCTGCAAACCCCTGTCCTCTGAAAACCTCTGCAAACCCCTGTCCCCTGCAAAACTTCTATTCCCTGTGAACTCCTGCCCCTACAAACCCCTGCAAACCTCTGCAAACTCCTGTCCCCTGCAAGCCCCTGTCCCCTGCAAACCCCTGTCCTCTGAAAACCCCTATCCCCTAAAAACTCCTATTCCCTGTGAACTCCTGCCCTGAAAACCCCTGGTAAACCCCTGTCCTCTGAAAATCCCTGTCCCCTAAAAACCCCTGCAAACCCCTGTCCTCTGAAAACCCCTGAAAACCCCTGAAAACCCTTGTCCCCTTCAAACCCCTGTCCCCTAAAAACCCCTGTCTGCTGACAGCCCGTGTTCTACAAATATCTGTGCCCAGCAAACCGCTGCACTCTGTAAATCCCTGTTCCCTGCAAACCTCTGGAGGGGTTTGGGACTTGTGCTCACCTAAGAAAGGGAGCCCAGCACCCCAGAGTGAGCCCAGCAGCCCAGAGGGAGCCCAGCACCACTGCTGGCTGCTCCTTGCTGAGTCAGGAGCTGCTGCAGACCAGGGCTGCCCACAGGGAACAGCAGCAAGAAGGGGCAGCACCCAGAGGTCAGTGCCCAGACCGCCCTTCATGGGAACTGCGTGCTGTCACCTTCCGCTGACCGTGTCCCACAGCCACTGCCACAACCAGTGCTCAGCCCCACACCCAAACGTGCCTGATGCTTCCAGCACCAGCAACCAGCCAGATCTTTGCAGGTAGGGATGGGCAGACAGAGGGGCCAGAGAGCACCTGCTCTGCTCCACCCCCATCCTGCCAGGAGCTCAGAGGCCCAGATGCTGGAGCAGGTCAGCAGAGCTCTAGGAGACACCTCCAAGTCGCTAACAGCGCCCTGGTTAAATCAGATTTCACATGGGGAAGCAGATGAGCCGCAGGGACTCAGGAGGAAACCCTATCCCAGGCTGGCCTGCCAGGAACGAGCAGCACTCCTGCCACAGCTGCATGTTTGCAAACCCTGCTCCAGGGATCAAATGCAGGAGCTGAGTCATACGACGACTGAAATCAAAGATCACTGAAGGCAAAAGAAGGGAGAAAAAGTATCCCTGTGGGTTCTCAGGGGCCCACTTGGGATCCAACAGAGCAGGAGGTAAATGATCAGCATGGAGATGCCCAGGGAACAGCTGGCATGCTGGGAAGAGTGAGAAGGGATGTAAGGTCACACTCACCCAAGCCTGGTCCTGTCCCCTTCCTTGGGGGCTGACACCTCTGGGGAGGGAGCAGGGCAGGGGCTGGCAGAGCCCATGGGGCCAGAGGCTGCTCCAATGGGAGAAGGAAGGGGGCTGGGATGGCCCCAGCTGCTCTGAGGGCTGCTGCCATGTACCTGCACCCCACCAAAGAGCCCAGGACCCTCCAGGAGCCAGGAAGAAGCACTCACCTGTCTGTGCCCAGACTGCTGGAGCTTGGGCCAGAGGATGTCATGTGTTTTGTCATGGCCTCAGCCCAGGGTAATGTTCCAGTGTCTCCTCACTGCCCTGACACCACCAGGGCTCTACCCCCGAGTCTGGTTCCTCTGCCTCACTGTGCCTTCCCTGGCATGGTGGGGTCCACACGCAGACCCCCACGATGGTTTGAAGGTTGGTCAGCTCCTGGTTCTGCTGGAACAGAGCTCCAGGGAGCCCCATCCTCACTGCTTGGCCCTGGGGCTGAGGATGGCCTGGCACGGCTCCGGGGGCTGAGACCTGCAGGCTCATCACAGCAGTGGGAGGCAATCCGTGTGCACCCAGAGCTGCAGAGAGCCAAATCCTTTAACCTCCTGCGCCACCTGGTGCCACCGGGAAGGACGTGCCACCGGGATGCACCTCCCCGCGGCAACCACATCCTCTCCAGAACCATCAAACGGCAGAGAAATGGCCCAAGAAGGTCTTCTGGAGGTCCCCTGAGCTCAACTCCCCATGCCTATGGCTGGGCTTCATCCTCAGCCACCCACATCCCACCTGTACTTCCCAGTCCTCCAGCCCATACTGGGATGTCCCTTCTGGTGGAAAGCCACCTCCATTCCATTGTCCCACCCAAGACCTCCAGCCAGATGGGAGCAGCATTGTGACCGAAACCAGGCTGAAGACTTCCAGAGCTGCACCCAAAGGGGTTACAAAAGGGAGCCCACAGCCACTGATCTCAGCGGGGAGGAGGAGACATCGGCCAAGCGACAATGGAAGAGCAGACAAACGCACACACCCAGCTCCAGAGCTGCTCCCAGCTGGTAAATGTTACTGCAGTCAGAGAGGCTTCCCGCTGGAAGGCACGCAGCGGGAGCCAGCCAGCAGAGCTGGGCACTGCCCACAGACTGTCCCTGGCATGGCCGCCAACCCAGCCACCCCCAGCGGGCTCTCCAGCCTGTCCCAGCCTGGCACAGCTTCATGCCAGGCTTTGCTCCCAGCTCGCTCCAGATCAGCTCCCTGCCCAGCACCCACCGGGACCTTCTCTGAGCACCCCACAACCTTGCCCTGGGGCTGGTCTCATCCAGCACCACCCAACCCATGAGCAGCACCAGAGGGGCTGGGTCACTGCCATGGGGTCATCACTGCCACTGATCTCCATGGAGTCAGGGTCCAAAGCCTGCAGCCCAAGAGGAGAAGCCAGTTTTTTCCACCATTTTGCTAGAAAACATCCCGCAAGATGCCTGAGCACTCTTGTACCTGCACTAACTGGGGGCAATGACCACCAGCAGGAGCTCCTGCCAGCTGGGGCTTGCCTGCTCCTTCATCAGAGCAGAGCTTTCCCAGCTCATGTGTCATTCCTCCCTCTGCAGAAAGCTCTGAGGTCCCATCAAGTAGAGAAACCCCAGCTGAAGATAACAGAGTCTGTGGAGGAATTTCCAAAGCCCTCGGGACAGCAATTAGGAAAAGTTTCCACTCAAATATAAAAGAGCAACTTGGAAAACCATAGGGATCACCAGGTCAAACCTCCAGCTACCAGGACCTGCTCAGCCTGGACCTGATGGCCTTGAAGGTCCTTCCCAGCTGTAATGGCTCTGGGATTCTGTCCCTCCATGCACAGATGTGATGCTGCTGAGCTCACCCATGGGGCAGGCAGGTCTACAAACACCCTTCCCAGGTCTGGCATGACAGGAGCGTTTCCTCAGCTTCTCCTCCCCTCACCTGGCACAGCCCAAGCTGGCCTGAGGTCTGCTGAGGGTGAGAGGCAGGTGATACCCACAGCCAGTGCCACACACGGGAAATGGGGACAGAAACAACCTTGTCTTGGTAACCTGCCTCTGAGTTCATTGGAAACGGCTCCTTCAGCCACCACCCCTGACCTGGACCTGCCTGGGCAATGAGGCATCCCTAGAGAAAGGGACAGGGGACACAGAGTGGCCAGAGTCCCTTTGCAAATGGGGACACCAGCAGCTGGCCCCTGAAAACCTCCTCAGGCATGCCCAGCTTTCCAATGGCTAACCATTTGACCAAATCCATGTTGACTTCCAGCAGGAATGCATCATCCCTGCCAAATTTCAAGTCTCTTTTTCAAAGAGTGGAGATACCAGAAGCCCTCAAACAAAGAGACAGCAGGGGGAAAAAAAAGATAAATTGGCAAAGCTACCATTTTTCCCCAACCTTCTGCTGAAAATTGGGAAAAATAGAGGGGAAAAAAAAAGGAGAAAGTTCAGCCTGACGCAGAAAAACATGGAATAATCCAGCCCAAACAGTTAAAGCCTGGCAAAGGTAAGAGAAACAAACTTCCACTGGGAAATGCTGTACAGCCCTTCCAAGGGTAAGCTGTGGTGCCCTCCTCATCCCTCCAGGCAGCTCGCAGGGATGGCTTCCCTGCAGCTCCAAAGAGCAAGGGTGGCAGGGGGCAAGAAGAGACAGCACCTCCAAGATCTCCCAAAGCCCTTGGGACATCCCTGCTCACACAGTGACACCAAGCAGGACCTTGGAGCCACACACGGCCAGCTTGGGCCCTCCACCACCAAGAGCTGGTGACCCCAGCACATGGTGGGTGCTGCTGCCTGCTTCCTCCCCCTCTTCATTCCCTGAGGGTGGGGATACCCCCATGCTCCTCAGACACCCAGCTCTCCCCACCATGCTCCTCACCCTGCGTTTCACGTGTGCTCAAGAGCTTTCCCAGGAGCAGGGTGCTCACAGATCTGTAGAACGCCACTGTGCCCTGCCACGTGCTGCCTTAGGATGCCACAGCTTGTCCCTGTGTTCACATGGGTGGCTCACACTGCAATCACACCTTCCCCTCACTGATCCAAACAACTCCTCAGCCCTGAGGGCCTCCCTGGCTCCACTGCCCCAATTTTTCTGTGGTCAGAACACAGACATGGGAGGGAACGAGAGTAATCTCCAGGCAAAGTGTGGGAGTGTCATGAGGAGGGGGATTTAACTCTCTCACAGACCATCTGGGTGCCCCTGAGCACACCACTAAAGCCCTGGTGCTGTGATGGGGTGCCCACCATCCCCTGGGACCGGGGGGAGCAAAGGTGGCAACAGCACAGTCCCAGTGTAACACGGGAACAGCTCCATCTGTCTGCTGCTGGTCCTGCCTGGGCACCAAGAACTACAGAATCCTGGAGTAGCCAGAGCTGGAAGGGACCCACAAAGGTCACAAGCCCAATCCCTGGCCCTGCACAGACCCCCCAACAATCCCACCCTGTGCAGGCATTGTCCAACACTCCTGGAGCTCTGGCAGCCCCGGGGCTGTGCCCATTTCCTGGGCAGCCTGGGCAGTGCCAGCACCCTCTGGGCAAAGAGCCTTTTTGAGAGATCCAGCCTGACATGCCCTGGCACAGCTGCTGCTGCTCCATGGGCCTGTCCCTGGTCACAGGGAGCAGAGACTGAAGCTGCCCCTGTGCTTCAGAAGGATGAGGTGATGACAAGGAAGGCAGCCTCGGGTCCCTGTGCAGTGCAGGATCCTGATCCTGACCTCCCCATTATCAGGAGAGAAAACGGCCAAAGAGACTTGGAGTTCATGTGGAGTTCACCCGAGCTGAGCTGTGCTCCACAAGCAAAACTTTCCTGCCTGCCACAGCCTTCCAGAGCCTTCCAGAGCTCATGACCGGGGCAGAGCAGGGCCAGGACTGCGCTGGGAGGATGGGATCGCTTGGCAGGATCCTCCTTCCACTTGCACAGGAATCAGGCAGGGTTCCACCGGGAGTTCCACCTCCTGCAGCTCCAGGAGTGTGCTCACGGCTGAGGCTCCTCAGGCCCCAGCTGGACAGCAGCAGTGCCCCAGGCACAGACAGGGAGAGCGGGGGCACTGACTAAATAACACAGCAGCTTACCTGTGTCCAGAAGCAGCCTCTTGCTGCCCAGGTTTGGCCTGGTGCTTTGCAGGATTTCAGGGCATAGGAAACCCTGCCCAGGTCCCCTGTGGGCACAGCAGGACTTGGCTCTGGAGCCCGGCTCGGGCAGGGAGGATGGAGCAGGAGGATGTGGCACAGGCAGGGACAAGCACATGGCAGAACCTGACAGCAAACCCTTCACCCAACTCAGTTCCCAAGGAGATCCAGGGGCAGAGCAGCCCCTCCCGGGACCACACCCCAGCCCAGCCTCAGGAGGTGCCTCTGCCCTTGGGGCTGGTCAGGGCATGGACAGCAGGGACTGATCCCCCAGCAGCCTCTGGTGGGGGACTGGTATCCCCTGACACAGGCCGGGCTTGCAGACTGCAGCACACAGGAGCAGTGAGCACCCTACAACTCCAGGGCCTGGCACACAGTGACATCTGTAAACCCAGAAGAATTTGGTGTAAGATTATACCTGCCTGGATCTCCCCATCTGCTCCTGTCACTGCCTCTGGCCACAGTCACTGCCTCCTCCTCCTCTCCAGTGACAGTGCTCAGCAATCAGAACACTGGGGATGAAATAAAGAGACTTTTTTTAGAATGTGCTCCCTGGGCAGAAGTTTCAGCCTCTCTGGACACCACTTCAGTACAGAAACCTTGACCTTGGTGCTCTTAGCTACAGTGCAGCACAAGCTGATGTAAAAGCCTACCAGGAAAACCTGACCTGCCAGCCTGGAGCTCAGAGCAAGCCCACAAGTCAGCCATGGGTCTGGGGCATGGCCAGCACGAGACCCCAAATGCCATGAGCCCTAGAACAGCAGCAGCTCCTTCACCAGCAGCTCCCATAGAATCAGAGGTTCCTGGAATTGTTTGGTTTGGAAAGGACCTGAAAGATCACCTTGTTCCAGTCCCTCTCCATGGGCAGGAATACCAAAGTGCCTGAAAAAGGAGAACAACATTGCCATGCACCCTTTAAAGAGTGAGAAGCTGGGGGACAAGGAGGCCAGCTCTTTTCCTCAGCTGCTCAGTGGCCAGGAGAAGCCACAGGTACCACAGGTACCACAGGTACTCCAGTCCTCTCTGCAGTGGGTGAAGCTCAGAAGTTCTGCTAAGTTCTGGATTCTGACTTTAAACGTGCAGTCTGGGGGTAGAGAGGAGAAGCAAGACCAGGAGGAGGTGAGTGACCATGGTGCCAGGTGATCCTGCAGCACCTGCCCTCTCAGGGGCCTCAGCAACCCCGCACTGGGAAACCTGCAGGGTTTGTGTGGAGACACAGCCCAACAAGCCAGAGTCCCCCCACGGTGACGGTGGCTCCTTTTGGGGTGGCAGACCAGAGCCCATCCTGACAACACCAAGAAGGGATGCTCCTCATGGTCCTCACAGCTCTGCTCACCTCAGCAGCTGTTCTGCAGCCATGCTTAACAAACCCTATGTAATGTCATATGTTCATTTTTCAAAGCTCATTAAATCCATTTTTTTTACTGCAAATCAAGAATGCAACACAAGAAAAATGAAGATTTGTTGGAGAGATTCCAGAGGAGGCCATGACAAAGCTCCAAGGGGTGAAGCCCCTCTGCCCTGGAGACAGACTGAGAAAGCTGGGAGTGCTCAGCCTGGAGAAGACTCCTGGGAGACCTCAGAGCCCCTTCAGTGGCTAAAGGGAGCCTGCAGAAGGCTGCAGAGGCAACTTTTGGAAGGGCAGGCAGTGATAGGACAAGAGGAAATGGCTTTAGGCTGAAGAAGGGCAAATTTACATTGGGTATTGGAAAGAATTTCTTCCCTGCAATGGAGGTGAGGCCCTGGCACAGGGTGCCCAGAGCAGCTGTGGCTGCCCCTGGATCCCTGGCAGTGCCCAAGGCCAGGTTGGACAGGGCCTGGAGCAGCCTGGGACAGTGGGAGGTGTCCCTGCCCACGGAAGAGGGTTGGAATGAGGTGATCATGAAGGTCCCTTCCAACCCAAACCATTCAATGATTCTATGCCTGAAAGCTAAGGAGAGCTCAGAGCTCTCCAGGGCAGGGGTAGGCCAAACAAAGCCCACTCCATGATTCTGTGACTGAATGAAACCATTAGCAAGAACCCTGCCCTGACCACTGGCACGAGATCTGTCCCCAGGTACTGCCTGATGAGCCCTGGCAGCCCTGTTGGGACACTTGGATGGAAACCAGACTCTGAACAGACCTGGAGGGGACTCAAGTGAAGCTCTGCACTATGGGCAGGGTGAAGACCACAGGCAAGTTCTCAGGGTAACACTGGCAGCTGCTGCCAAGTGTCCAGTTCCACCTTGGACAAAGCCAGGCATGATCCTTGCCTTTTCCTGGCCTGAAATCTATCAGATCTGCACTATCTGGCACTGCCTGCATGGAAAATTCTCCTCCACACTGCCCAACAGTTCCTTGTGGCAGAAGATCATCCCTGTCTGACCTTCCCTGTTACCAGAAAAATAAAGGCAACAAAGGTAAAATGAGACAGGGGGAGGAATGTCCCTGGGGAGGAAACTGCTGGGGTAGATGGATGAATAGTTTAATTTTCAGGAGAGAGGGGGGAAATGTGGAAGTCAGGAGTGGAAGGGAACATAACTTCCCTCTCTGACCTCCACCAGGCGTAAGGCTCAGCAGATGTGGAGGCCACTTGGGCTCACAACTTCCCCAAAAAGCATCCAGCCCACACAGGAAGGGTGGGTATGAGGGATGGGGAAGAGTTAGTGTGCAGTAAGACTCCATCACAGGTGGAAAGAGGTCCCAGCACACCCAAGGACATGGTCCTCCTTGTCCCAATGTCCTGGGCTGACTCCTCCCTCCCATTTGGCCTCCTCAGAGCACTGCCCATCCTGCCAGCATCCAAGCCAGTAGATCCAATATCAACCTGGCACTGTGAGATACTCTCCAGGAAGATAAACAGGAGGTGTCTGGAGCCCTGGCAGGCAGAATTGTCTCTGCCAGAGGAAACTCTCTAAGAGCATGAGAACCCTGCCCAACAGTGGCTGCCACTGCTCAAGGGACAAGGAAGGATTAAAATACTGGAACACCTTGGAAGTGCCAGCTGTCAGGACCATCTGGCTTTGTCCATGCTTCTGTGTTTCCTGACCCAATGTCTTCAGAAGCATCAGCAGCAGGACCAGTGATCCCTTCTGCTCCCAGGGACGGAGGGAGACTGGCATTCCAGAACTGGAGCGTGCTGCTGCCCTTGCTGGAGTTGCTCAAGACATGCAACTCCTCCACACTGCCCTTCCCCAAGTCCAAAGTGGCTCATGGAGAAGGAGGTTCATGGCTGGAGATCCAAACACCTGACCAGCAGTAGAAACCAGGACTATTATGGATATTCCCATTAAAAGAAGCATACTGAGATACTTCTGTGTGCTGGATAAGGGGTCTGGGAGAGCAACAACCTTCCAAATCCAGTGCACTGGCACCATTGGTAATGAATACGGGGGAATGACTTCACACCAGAAGGTTTATGCTGGATATTGGGCAGGAATTGCTCCCTGTGAGGGTGGGCAGGCCCTGGCACAGGGTGCCCAGAGCAGCTGTGGCTGCCCCTGCATCCCTGGCAGTGCCCAAGGCCAGGCTGGGCAGGGCTGGGAGCAGCCTGGGACAGTAGAAGGTGTCCCTGCCATGGCAGGGGTGGGATGGGATGAGCTTTAAGGTCTCTTCCAACCCAAACCATGCTGGGATTCCATGGGAATACCAGGTGGTATGGAAAGGCTTGACTAGTGCTGAGATTTAGATAGCCATGAGGTTTCCCTTTCCTACCGAGGATTGTGGCATCTCTGCAATTTCCCCAGAATATCCAAGGAGCTTGGGTTGCCTGCTGTGGAAATCCACTGGCACCTTTCAGGCAGAGGCACGTTCATGTAGAAGAACCAGTGGAGATCCTGCAGGATGAAGAGCATCCTCCACTCTTCTGCAGGGACCAAGGCACCCATCCTGCTTTGCAGATCCTGGCCATGGGAAATTGCAGAGGGATGATGACAATAAAAGAAAACAAATCAGGCAATTGGGCTATTTGAGAGAAATTAAAGTGTGCTGAGGGTAATGGCCTGAGAAATAATCTTATTGGAGGTATCAGCTACCAGCAGAGGGAAGCGGCCAGAGCACCAAATCAGCACAATATTTTATATTTGCCTTTTAAATGTTATTTGTTGCCTGTGCTCTCAGAGAGGAAGGGATCTGGCTGAGGGCTCTGGTCCCAGACAGGAAGAACCTGGACATCAGTCTTCCCTGAACATTCTCCTTCTGTTGCTTCCCCAGAGGACTCAATTTCTCCCACAGCAGTGACACGAGAAACAAATGGAGGAGAGCGTGCTGGACCTGCTGGAGCCTGCGGCAGCACAGAGAGGCTCCAGGCCCTGCTCTGCTCCCAACCTCTTCAGCCTCATCATAGCCACAAGCTGAGCTGCCTCTCCTGAGAAGAGGGGGAAAACTGGGCTCCCAGAGGCTTGTGGCACCAGGAAGGGAGGCACAAGATCTCTCTTTTCCCACCTGCACCATAGGTCAGGATGCTCCCAGCTCCCTGCTGGCAGCATGAGGCAGCAGGAGCGGGGCTGCAGGGACCTGGCTCCTCTGCCAAAGCTGCCTCGGGGCTAAGGAGTGGCTGCAGCGCCATGCCAGTCCCACCGGGACCACCAGCTGCCCTCCAGCCTCTGCCTGCCTGCAGGCAACTCAGAAAATGAGGATAAAAAGTGATCTTTCTCAAGTAAATTGTTCCTTTGCAATGCTTTCCTGAGGGTAATCTGACTTTCAGGGATGTTTGGAGGGCTCGCTCCTCCCCACCCCATCAGCCTGTCCCTCACAGTCACTGTTCAATCATTGTTCCTGGGGAAGGGTTGTGATCCCCTGCTCCCCAGTGCATCCCGAGGCACTGGCCATGCCATTCTCAGGCTGCCAGGGATACAACCAAGCTCTTGAACCACATTGTCCCACATACAGCTCAACACCAGGAACCCTGGGGCTCCCCAGCCGGCATCACCTCACTGCCAGAGAGGGGAGGGGAGGTAAGGATGACACAGCAGGACAGCCAGCAGAGCTCCTCACACACCTCACTGCCAGAGAGAGGAGGTGAGGATGGCACAGCAGGACAGCCAGCAGAGCTCCTCACACACCTCACTGCCAGAGGGGTGAGGGGAGGATGGCACAGCAGGACAGCCAGCAGAGCTCCTCACACACCTCACTGCCAGAGGGGTGAGGGGAGGATGGCACAGCAGGACAGCCAGCAGAGCCCCAGCACCTCGGGTGTCTCTGCAGACAGAGCCCTCCTTGTTCGCTGGGGCTGCAGCTTCTCTTGGCCACATCCATCGCCTCTGCACCAGCTTTGCAGGGCCCTGCTGATGGCAATGTCCATCTGTCCATCTGCCACACGGGGGAAGCTGTGGCTGCACCGAGCCCCAGGCGAGGGGCCCGGGCCCCCGGGAGCCCGGACAGCCCAGCAGAGCCCGGACAGCCCGGCACAGCCCGGCACAGCCCGGCACAGCCCGGCAGGGCCCGGACAGCCCGGCACAGCCCGGCACAGCCCGGCAGGGCCCGGACAGCCCGGCAGGGCCCGGACAGCCCGGACAGCCCGGCACAGCCCGGCAGGGCCCGGACAGCCCGGACAACCCGGCACAGCCCGGCAGGGCCCGGACAGCCCGGCAGGGCCCGGACAGCCCGGCACGGTGCGGCAGGGCCCGGACAGCCCGGCACAGCCCGGCAGAACCCGGACAGCCCGGCACGGTGCGGCAGCGCAGCTCCCACCCGGCTAATTCAATAAGTCACAGAGACCATGACTGCATAAGGCACAGAGGCTCCACAGCTATTAGGGGAATTGGGAGCGGGGGGAGGAGGAGCTGAAATGGAGAAGGGATGGAGACGGGGAGGGTGGAGAGGGGGAAGCTAAGACAAGCAGCAGAACAAAACATCCCATAAATCATGAGGAGCTGCTGAAATACCAGAACAAATGACCCCATAGCTTGGCCATTGTTCCCGAGCGAGGCCTTAAAGCGCTCCCAGTTGAGACAAAGCGCCTCGCGTTTCGTTTCAGCACCGCCGGCCGGACCTGGGCTGGGGCTGTGTGTCACCTCGGGCTGTGTGTCACCTCGGGGCTCTGTGTCACCTCGGGGTTCTGTGTCATCTCGGGCTGTGTGTGACCTTGGGGCTGTGTGTCACCTCGGGCTCTGTGTCACCTCAGGCTGTGTGTCACCTCAGGGCTCTGTGTCACCTCGGGGTTCTGTGTCATCTCGGGCTGTGTGTGACCTTGGGGCTGTGTGTCACCTCAGGGCTCTGTGTCACCTCGGGCTGTGTGTTCCCTCAGGGCTGTGTGTCTGTGTGTCACCTCAGGGCTCTGTGTCACCTCGGGCTGTGTGTTCCCTCAGGGCTGTGTGTCTGTGTGTCACCTCGGGGCTGTGTGTCACCTCGGGCTGTGTGTCTGTATGTCACCTCGGGCTGTGTGTCACCTCAGGCTGTGTGTCACCTCGGGGCTCTGTCACCTTGGGCTGTGTGTCACCTCGGGCTGTGTGTCACCATGGGCTGTGTGTCACCATGGGCTGTGTGTCACCTCGGGGCTCTGTCACCTTGTGCTGTGTGTCACCTCGGGGCTCTGTGTCACCTCAGAGCTGTGTGTCACCTCGAGGCTGGGCTAAGGGCTGTGTGTCACCTTGGGCTGTGTCACCTCAGGGCTCTGTGTCACCTCGGGGCTGTGTGTCCCCTCAGGATTGTGTGTCACCTCAGGGCTCTGTGTCACCTCGGGGCTGTGTGTCACCTTGGGGCTGTGTGTCACCTCGGGGCTCTGTGTCACCTCGGCCTGTGTGTCACCTCAGGGCTCTGTGTCACCTCATCCCTGGCTGGCACCCCGGGATGGGGTGTGATGCCCTCCAAGGCGGGCTCCCCACAGGAAGCGCTGCCAAGGCCGTGCCCGCAGCTCAGCCTGCCCAAAGCATCTCCCTGCTCCCACAGCTCCCAGGCTCTCTCATTCCTTCCCTTCCACTGCAGGGCTCAGGGCCTCATTTCCCTGGTTTTCCCTCACTCAGGCTAAGAGCTTCCTGGTCTGGGAAGAGAAAGAGCTCCAAGACTTCCCTGGAGTGAGACAGCTGGAGTAGGGCTGTGAAACCTGGAGGAGCTCTGAGCCCACCGTCTTCATGGTGCTGCTACTCTTTGCCTCTAAAAAATTGATGACAACTCACTTTGTGCTGGCTGCCTTGGCAAAGGGACAAATGTCACACAGAGTCCTGGGGACAGCTGTGGGAACACACCAGGCTCTCAGGGAGCTGTGCAACAGCAGCAGTCCCCTGCACTGGATCAGGAACAGTGGCATGGGACAGTTGGCAGCTCAGCACTTCCTCCAAGCCCTGCAGCTCCACCAGGACCATGGCACGTGGTGCCAGGAGGAAAAGATGCCATGGATGGGGACAGATCACCTGGCTGCTTGCCCACAGCAGTAACAGCACCAGTGCTGGAGGCAGTTCCACAGCAGGGATTCCATACCCAGCCATGCAGGAAGAACCTCCACACCAACAGAGACCACTCAGAGGGGAAATACTATACTTTGAATAACTTCCATGAAAACAGTTCCCTTAAAAAACTTCTTTACAACCAAACCCAAAACACAAGGCAGAGTGCAGCAGAGTCATGTGCCACCTCCACCAACCAGATGGTGCCAGCGAGGTTCCCATGCCTGGTGGCTCCAGCTCACTTGGCACCTTCCACCCGGGCCTGTGTGCTCTGCAGGGTGGCTGCTGGGCTGGCAGCTCCCTGAGCATCCCCACGAGGAGCCAAGGGTCAGGCAGGAACTGAGCTGCAGGCAGGGCTGAGCCTGTCACAGGAACTGAGACGCTGCTGCCAGCACAGGGTGGGCAGCCAAGGAGCACAATGAGATAAGGGCACGGGGGGAAGGAGGCAGGAATGCTGCATTTCTCCTGGCACCATGGGAATAGGCTATTCCAACCATGGATCACAGGGAGGCTGTCTGACAGGGAGAACGCCAGGAGCACAGAGAGGAAAAGCAGTGAGTAAGCAATGAAGAAGAAAACAGAGGGGAATCAGCGTGAACAGTGGTGAGTATGGGGGGAAAGCAAACCCAGGAACAAACAGAAGGAAAACCAGAGCTAGAGCTAAAAAGGAAAAGGAAGGGATTCTAAAAAGGATTTCAGAAGGACAAACCTGCAGGGCTGAAAGTCCCAATGAGCAACGGAGCTGAGAGGATGCAAGAGGGAACAGAGGCTCCCTCTGTGAGCTCTGCTCACACAAGGGCAAACCAGGGATCACAGCCCCTCCATTGGACTAAACCTCACTTAAGAGGGAAGATAAATGTGGGGCACATCTCAGGTAACAGGCACTGGAGGAGGCCTCTGCTCACTCTAAGTGGGGAGAACAGGGATTGCTGGAGTTTTGACATTGCTGTAGGAAATTGTGAGGACTCCATGGCAATCACCAGCTTTCATTTTCACCCCACCAGCAGAATGTGGTGGGCTTCAAGCCAAGAGTGCTTTAGTAGCCTTGTGCTATTTAGGCTTGGGAGCTAGATTAGGACCAGAGATCACAGAAAGCAGAGCTTTAATAAACAAAATCCCAAATACTTCCTTGCCTAAGTTACTTTTGCCTCATTTGGAGCAGAAGCTGCCTTGGTGACCCAGCGCACACCGTCCAGCAAAGAGGAGAAGGGAATCAGCAAACCTGGGCAAAACCTGACATGTGCAGCCCCCAGGTTTCTCCCAAAGACTGGGAAAGCTCCTCTCCAGCACCTCTGACAGCAGGACACCAGCACAGGGAGCCATGGGCTGAGGTGATCCAGCACATTCACAGGCCCGAACACTGGGGACTTTGTGGCACTGGCTTTAAAAAAAATACCCTAAAAAAGGCCTAATAATGAAGTATTTATTTCAGCAAACAACGTATGAATGAAAGAAGTGTTTTCTCAATACTTCACTTTTTCTCTGCCTTCTCTCCCTTCCCCCAGCAATTTTGTTTTTAATAAGTGGAACTAACAGGGCTTCGCTCGCTGCTGGCCGGGTTGGGAGCAGGGCCGGCTGCAGCACAGGGACACGTGCCATGGCAATAGAGCTGCCTTGTGCCACCAGTGTCCCCTGAGCCAGGGACATGGGCTCTGATGGACACACACACTGCCTTGGGAGCACCCTGGGCTGGGCAGCAGCAAAGAACATCCAGCCCCTCGCTTGTTGTGGCAGCAAGAACTGCAGCTCCTCCTGGCCTGGGGCTCCTGGCACTGGAGAAGGGCCACGAGGAGGTGAAGGATCTGTGTCCTGTCCTACCTGGCTGTGCTCAGAGCAGGAACACAGTGTTAGGCTCCTTCACTTCTACCTCAGCTCCATCCACCCCTACCTGAGCATCTGAATAACTGGGAACACTGGAAAACTGGCTCAGCTTGCCCCATGTGGGGATGGGTTGCACTGACAATGCCTTGGTGGGAATTTCAAGCAGGAAACTCTGATCCCTGTCCCAGACTGACACCCAGCTTTTCAAAGCAAAGAGCACAGATGATGTCATGCTTTTCTACCTCCTCCTTGGCAACAGGCAACAGCAGGTTGAGAAGCTGTCCTTTGCCTTCAAGCCTTGAGGTAAGGATGGGCAGGATTCTCAGAAGCTGCTGCTTTGGGAAAACATGGTCCATTGCTCTTCCATGCCACTGCTGCCCATGTGGGATGAGCTGAACCCATCACACACAGGGTGGGGGCTCACCTCTGTGCAGAGGCAGGTGAAAGGATGCAGTGGGAACCCTGGGCTGTAAATACAGACAGATTTCATGGGGGTAGGTATTTGCTCTGAAAGACAAGTTAGGCATCTGTAGATTTGCCAGGATATGAGCCAAGTTTCCCAGCCAGGGCACTGAAGAGCAGCCTCACGTGCAGCCCAGGATGGTCTGAGTGACTAACTGAGGGTGCTGATCCTGCTGTGATGAGCAGAGATCCCTGGTGGTGTACAGGGAACACAGAAAAGCTGTTTCACACCAAGGAAAAGGCCAGGTCACGGCTGCAGAGAAGGCTGGGACAATCTCTGAATGTCTTTCTGAGGCCCTGTGCACATGAGATGGATGGGAGCAGGCAGCAGGCAGGGTCCTCAGCCCCCTGCCACCCCTCACCACTGTGCCCCTCTGGGGTGGCCCCTCCTCTGTGCCCTGCCAGCCCTGAGCTCCAGCAGCCTGAGCCACCCATCCTGGCTGCCCTGCTGGTGTCTGATCCAGCCCAAGGTATCTCCAAGCCCTGGAGAAAACCCCAGCACAGGGTGGGAGTCCTGCCTGGCTGTGCCTGTGTCCTGCAGGATGGGGACATCAGGGCTGTGTCCCTCAGCCCCAGGAGGGCCCACAGCACCTCCAAGGCAAAGGCAAAGGCAGCCCCTCCTCAGGCACAGCTCCTTCCCAGGCTGAATTGCTCTAAAAGAGCATCGTCTGCCACTGCTGCGAGTCCTCGCTGCACAAGGTGCTGTGCCAAATGCAAGACAGATGGTTTCCCCCAGGAAAATGCTGTGGAGTGGGGGAAATGTACCACAAATATCCCCCAACAGGGCTAAACTGGGACCCGGGGGCTTCAAAGACACATTTAGAGAGGAAAGAGATTTGCTGGCTTCTCATGCTCCTTTGTTATGAATAAAGACAAACTCTGATGGTTTTTAATGAGCTCTCTGTTGTTTCCCTGTTTGCTACATTACAAATTCACATATTTGTCTCTTTGGGATATTGAGAGTAATTGCAGACCAGGTTTCCTCATGACATCCTCTTAGCAAAGGGAAGAAAGTTGTGTAAGTGGAGAGGAAAGCAGCCTGTTCCCAAATATCCTGAATTCTTTGGTTCATTAATATCTGGTGAGCTTTGATGCTCAAGGAACCTCAGATAAAGGAAGCCTTTGAGGAGGGTTCCACAGCCTCACACTGAAGTGCTAGAACACACAATAAATGCCAGAAAGATCTCCAAAAAAAGCAGGGAAATTGAAAACCAAATTCAACATTCTTGCAATTTCCAAGCACTTTTCTTTTTTCTTTTTTTTTTTCCTTTTTTTTTTTAAGTTTTACCCTCCTTTATCCATCTAAGGAAGCAGAAAGCAATGCAATTTCCAGCTCTTTTAAATATCCTTAGCAGGTCACCTCTAAGGCTGTGGGGAAGGGAAGGTTTGGGAAGGGAAGGTTTGGGAAGGGAAGGTTTGGGAAGGGAAGGGAAGGTTTGGGAAGGTTTGGGAAGGGAAGGGAAGGGAAGGTTTGGGAAGGTTTGGGAAGGTTTGGGAAGGTTTGGGAAGGTTTGGGAAGGTTTGGGAAGGTTTGGGAAGGGAAGGGAAGGTTTGGGAAGGTTTGGGAAGGTTTGGGAAGGTTTGGGAAGGTTTGGGAAGGGAAGGTTTGGGAAGGTTTGGGAAGGTTTGGGAAGGGAAGGTTTGGGAAGGTTTGGGAAGGTTTGGGAAGGTTTGGGAAGGGAAGGGAAGGTTTGGGAAGGTTTGGGAAGGTTTGGGAAGGTTTGGGAAGGGAAGGTTTGGGAAGGGAAGGGAAGGTTTGGGAAGGGAAGGTTTGGGAAGGGAAGGTTTGGGAAGGTTTGGGAAGGTTTGGGAAGGTTTGGGAAGGGAAGGTTTGGGAAGGTTTGGGAAGGTTTGGGAAGGTTTGGGAAGGGAAGGTTTGGGAAGGTTTGGGAAGGTTTGGGAAGGTTTGGGAAGGGAAGGGAAGGGAAGGGAAGGGAAGGAAAGGAAAGGAAAGGAAAGGAAAGGAAAGGAAAGGAAAGGAAAGGAAAGGGGCAGTGGTGGGTGTTGCCAGAGGCTCTGTACTCCTGTGCAGACACTCCCTTTACCCACACGAGCCCTGACAGACCCTCAGCTGGGGGTTGGCCCTCGTTTGATACCTTGGGGGGCTCTGTAGCAGGTGCAGGGGTTTGGGGGGTCGTTGTCCCATGGGACATCGCTCTGACCATGGCAGCAGTGGGACAAGGGGACAGGAGGTGACTGGAGAGGCAGAAGCTTTGTCCCAGCCCTGTCCTGCAGCTCTTACCATTCAATGCTCAGAGACCTGGGCCGGAAGGCAGACAGCTCGGCCGAGCCATACTCAGCTTTCCTTCTCTTCTCCTGCTTCTGCTTCACCGACAAGCGGTGGGCAAACCTAGCGAGGCTGCTCTCCGACCTGGGGAGGGGAGAGGAGAGGTGTTAATGGCCCTGCAGCCCTGGGCACACCGGGGCACAGCCAGGAGTGCTCAGTGCTGAAAGGAGGGGGCTCCCAGGGCGGGCACCAGCCCTGGGGGTGGCAGTGCAGGAGCAGCAGAGCAGCACGGTTGTATTGCTCAGCAGGCCAGGACCAGCACAGGCCCGTGTCAGCCAAAGTGGAGCTGCAGCCTGGCAGGCTGAGAGAGCCAGGCCCTGCTCCCTGTGCAGCCAAATCACCTCCCCAGGCTGTGCATTCCTCCCCAAGCTCCAACAGGTGACAGCCAGCACCAAGAAACAGCCAGGGACAGTCAGTGGAGAGAAGCAAAGCAACTGAATCAAAGGCCACACGCTCCTTCAGAGGAACCCTGGAGCCCCTGTGGCCTCCCAAGCACCAGAACAGCTTCCCTGAGCAGGGCTGACATGGAAATCAGCCCACATCGGAGAGGCTCTGGAGACAGAAACAGAAACGTGTGGGAGCAAATGGATTCAAGTGAAGGACCTGTCTGTGCTGACAAAGCCCCTTCCCCGCAGGTGGGCGGCACTGCCAGCCCCTGGCACCTGGGAAAGGCACATCCACAGGCTCTGGAACTGCTGCACATCCCAGCCCATGCCAGCCCTGTGCAGGAGAGCTGCTGGCCCAGGGCACACCTGCCCTGTGTCCAAGCCCATGGCACAGGGCTCACAGGCTGAGACAGGCTGGGGAGGCACCTGCCCCACAGAGACCCTCAGCCTCCTCTGGCACACGGAGCTCCCAGAGCCCCCCATGCCGAGGGTGGCACCCCCAGAGCCCCCGTGCCAAGGGTGGCACCCCCAGAGCCCCCCGTGACAAGGGTGGCACCCCCAGAGTCCCTGTGCCAAGGGTGGCACCCCCAGAGCCCCCTTGCTGAGGGTGGCACCCCCAGGGCACTCGTGCCGACGGTGGCACCCCCAGGGCACCCCCAGAGCCCCCGTGCCAAGGGTGGCACCCCCAGGGCCCCCATGCTGAGGGTGGCACCCCCAGAGCCCAGGCTGGGCACGGGGCACAGCCTGTCCCTGCTGCCAGCCCAGAGCAAGGCAGGACAAGCCCGGGGAGCCGGGACACCCAGACTTGGGTACGCGACCAGGCACGGGGCCGAGTGCCAGCCCTGCCACACACACGGACACAGGCACTGCCTCCCGTCCGTCAGTGTGCCAGCACAACCTGCACCCACCGCTCAGCCAGCCCGGGCTGGGCATGGAAGGGACAGGAGGGATTTGACAGAGGTGCCAGGGGATGAAGGACAGAGCTGGGGGGAACTTTGAACCTACACACATTGCTAAAGCCAAACCTCCTCTCCTCTCCTCCTCTCCTCTCCTCTCCTCTCCTCTCCTCTCCTCACAAAATTCCTCCAAAGAAAGAGAAAACGAGAAGCTGTTTCTCAGAACTGAGAGCTCCCTGCCTTTCCACACAGTAATTAGGCCAGCCCCGACCAGCTAACAGTTTTTTCTCTGATACATTTTAAACACAGACATCTTCAATTCATTAACTGGTTATTGATTTATTTTTCAGCTTATGAATTGCTGTTGCTGGGGATGGTGTGGAGACAGTTTTCTGGAGAGGGCTCTTGTCTCTCCAGTCCCTGCCAGCAAAGAGCTGTTCAGACCTTCCAGGGCAATTCTTTACATTCTTCAGAAAAAATCCTACTTTGATGTAAAGGATGAGGTTTGCCTTAAAAGAAACCCAACAAGAAACCCAAACCCTAACTTCCCCCACTCACAGCCGGAGGAAGAGGATGAAGAGGAGTGATCCTGGTGCCCACAGAGCAGAGCCTGGCAGCAGCCCCATCCCCACCACCTCATCCCCTTTCATCTGGTGTCAGAGCTCACTGGGATGGAGCAGATCCCATTTGGGGAGGGGTGAGAGCTGGGCACTGCCAGCCAAGGCTCTGCAGCAGCCCCAGGCATGGTGCGCACACCAGGACGAGCAGGGCTGGCCCAGCAATGGGGCTGGCAGTGGGAGCAGGGGCTGCTGGCTCCCTACAGCACCTCCTCAGTGGCATTTGGCTGCTCCTAACCCTCCCCACCTGCCAGAGGAGCTCCTGCCAGCCTGCAGGGCTGAGGGCTCCAGCCCCAGCTGAGAGAACACTGGGGGTGTTTATGTGGGGCCTGCCTGCAGAATCCTGCCCTGCCTGCTGTGCTGAGCCCACCTGCAGCACACTCCCTGCAGGATTCCAGCCACCCCTCCCACCCTGCAGGGAGAGGGGCTGGGAAGGCCTCGGTGCCCTGCCCAGATGCAGGAAGGCAGCAGCCCCTGCCACAAGTGCCTCTGTGGTGCTGCTGCATGGCCCTGGCAATGACCACCACGGGGACAATCACACACCCAGGGGCTTTACCTGGATCTATCCACCTGCCCAAGCACGGCAGGAGCAGCCACTGCATCCTTCAGATTGGATAAAACCAAAGAAGAGCTGGTGGGTGAAAACAGGGCCATGTGCCCCATGTCATCAGGGTTAAGGATGAAGGATGGTTAGTCCTGGGGGCAGGGTGGGCTGGTGGGGCTGGAGAGGCCACCAGGGTGCTCAGGAACATGAGGCCTTGCTGTGAGGCCCCAGTGATGGCATCAAGGGAAGGCACAGGGACACAGGCCATGGATGCTTTCCAGCCCAGGGCAGGGGGTGCCCAGACCTGCCTGAGGCAGGACAGACAAGCCAGTCCATGTGTGGGTCAGAAGCTGACCAAGAACCCTGGAGTGCTGACTGCATCCCCCAGACCTGCTGGCCACCACCTCCAGCTGCTACAAGCCAGGTACAGGAATGGCTGTGACAGCCCTGACAGCCCAACAGCTCCCCTGAGAGCTGTCAGCAACTCCCCCAGCCATGAACCAGCCTCCCTCACCTCCGCCAGACCCCAGAGCTCCAGCAGAAGCATCACTAATTAGAAGCCAGGAGCACATTACAGATCATCTGGCGATTGATACAGAGCTGCTTTACATAAACCCTGCTGCAGAAGGGAATGAATCATACCTGCTCTGCCAGGGCCCTGCTGGTGGGGCAGCTCCCAGCCCCTGTGCTGAGCTGCCCCCATCCCCTGGGGTCAGAGTGCTCCCAGGATGCTGTGCCCAGGGCTGGGATGCTGTGCCCAGGGCTGGGGGCTCCCAGGATGCTGTGCCCAGGGATGCTCCCAGGATGCTGTGCCCAGGGCTGGGATGTTCCCAGGATGCTGTGCCCAGGGCTGGGATGCTTCCAGGATGCTGTGCCCAGGGATGCTCCCAGGATGGTGTGCCCAGGGATGCTCCCAGGATGCTGTGCCCAGGGATGCTCCCAGGATGGTGTGCCCAGGGATGCTCCCAGGATGCTGTGCCCAGGGCTGGGATGCTCCCAGGATGGTGTGCCCAGGGCTGGGATGCTCCCGGGATGCTGTGCCCAGGGATGCTCCCAGGATGCTGTGCCCAGGGCTGGGATGCTCCCAGGATGGTGTGCCCAGGGCTGGGGGCTCCCAGGATGCTGTGCCCAGGGCTGGGGGCTCCCACAGCTCTGGTACTGTGCGGGGGCAGGGGGGATGAGCCCCCAGCACAGGGAGGGGGATGCTGTGAGACCACAGTGCCACTTCCCAAGTGCTTTCCAAACATTCACAGATGTCCCTGTCCCTTAAGAAGGATCAGCATTAGGGATGTTAAGGCAGAAGCAGGGAAACTGAGGCACGGAGAGGGCACACAGGTGAGACAGACTCCCTGTGGCTGTCAGCATCCTTCCCCTTGTGCTTATCTGATGGGCAAGATTTCGGTGCCTTACCCCATCAGGACCACACACTCAGCCCCACAAGGGCTGCCCTGGGGAACAGGCAGCCCCAGGTGCCACTGCCATCCTGAGCCAGCTGCATGGCAGCCACAGGATGGGGACAAGGGCAGCCCTGCCCCTGCACAGCACTGGCCAAGCTCCAGCCGGGCTCACCTGCCCAGCCTCCCTCAGAGGCAGCATCCCTGCAGCAGCTCAGCACTGGAGCAGCAGGGCTGGCACTCAGGGCTGGCACACTGGGCACAGCTGGCACCTGCCAAGGCAGTCCCCACACACCCAGGGGACACGTGGGAAAAGCCATCAATTGGAACATCAACTGCAGCACCGGGAAGAATTGTCTCCTGACAACCAGAGAAGGTTGTTCAGCTACTGCGCTGTATCATAAATCACACCTCTATGACTTTGCCATCTGTCAGCCAGATTACACGTGTTCAGAGTCCCATGTCAGCATTTAAGTCAGAACACGGCATCTTTTTCCAGAAATAATTATCAGTGCTGAAGGCTCTTGCAGCAATATCCGTCCTCAGCCCTTCTCTCCAAAGCTCTGGACAGCAGAGAGCTGGCGTTCCCAGAAGGGCAGGACAGTCACTGTGGCAAAGCAATGCACAGCCTGGTGTGACATTGCCCCCTAAGCCACTGCTTCAGGCACAGCGAGGGGCAGGGTCTGGCATGGCAAACTCCTTCCTGGCACCAGCCATGGCACCCAGCACCCTGAACAGAGCAGGCAGGGACAGGCAGAGGCAGAGGGACAGTGCTGTCCCCAGCCTGGGGTGTGCTGAGAGCCTGGGAGAGTCCCAGCAGGATGAGCAGAGTACCCAGAGCAGCACCTGCACGCCAGCCTGGCCACGGGGAAGGGTCCAGCTAAGCCCAGGGCACAGCTCCCAGTGTGTGACACAGCCCACATCCATCCCTTCACCCCACGGGTTTCCTGGGAGTCCGACCCCACAGGAGTGACTGCCAAAGCCCCCAGCCTGCCGAGGCACTGGGGAAGGCAGGCAGGGCACGGACATGGAGGGCTGGCAGCCTGTCCCCATCCTGCCTGCGCCTCCCGCAGCTCGCTGAGCCGGCCCCAGACACGGCACCCAGCGCACAAACCCCTCAGCTGCCCTGGGATGAGGACAAGGGGCTGAAGCAGAGTCCTCCGCCCCCTCGCTGGCCAGGCAGGCGGATGAGCAGTGACATTTCCCAAAGCTCAGTACAGAAATACAGGCACTGGATCCATCTTCCAGCTTCACCCGCCACACACAGGCGTGGATCCGGCCGGGGGTTCGCAGTCACCACCGCATTCCCCACACCACAGCTGGGAAGTGATGACAAGCACAATCCTGATCCCTGGGCTCTGCATCCCTCCCTCCCCTGTGGTGATCTGCTAAAGCCTTTTAGCAGTTTGCAGCCGCCGGGGTGAGCGTGTGCCCGCAGGAGCCCGGGTGCCTCAGCAGGCACCTGCAGCACTCTGCCACGGCCGGAGGGCACGGACACCAGGGGCCGTGCAGGCAGGGAC
Source organism: Melozone crissalis (assembly GCF_028551555.1). Taxonomy (NCBI): domain Eukaryota; kingdom Metazoa; phylum Chordata; class Aves; order Passeriformes; family Passerellidae; genus Melozone; species Melozone crissalis. The sequence goes on from NW_026535790.1 coordinate 855,610, forward strand.
GCCAGGGGCCAAGCAGGGACACCAGGGGCCGTGCAGGGACACCAGGGGCCGTGCAGGCAGAGACACCAGGGACCATGCAGGGCCATGCAGGCAGGGACACCAGGGGCCGTGCAGGCACAACTGCACCAAGCCACGGGTGAGGGACGGCCGAGGTCACGAGAGAGCTGGCCCCAGGCACAGGATGACCAGCACAGGGTGACCAGCACAGGATGACCAGCACCAGCAACACCTCTGCCCCACCAACACACCCAGCCAAAGCCCTCAGCACCACACGAGTACCAGCCATCCATCCCACAAGACAGCACATCCAGGCAGGAAAACCTCCCACTTGTTGCATGCACACTCATTAGCCCGAGACTCAGGAGCCAGCACGTGCCTGTGGCTCTGAACTAACCCAGATGTGGGCAGGCAGCTCCCAGCCTCTTCCACCAGCCCAGGCAACAGTCTCGGGACGAGCCACAGGCTGCCGGCAGCCCAGGCAAACAAGCAGCGTCTCAGCTGGTCCTCCCTCCCTGGGGAGCAGCCCCTGCACGAAGAGCTTTGAGCTGGGCTCACCCCCAGCAGATCCTGGCTGCAGCCGGGCTGGGGAGGGCAGCTGTGCCCGGGGTGAGCAGTGCTGGGGGCACACAGCCCTGCACTCCCTGGCTGCGGGGCTCGGCTGCTTCCAGCAGCTTATTTGCACAGGTACAGTCAGGATCAAATAGAAGGAAAAGAACCAAAGCTGGAAAGGTTCTTCCCAAGCAGGGAGCAGTCTTTTGGGAGAGAGAGGGTTTGGAAGCTCTCACGGCCACAAGCACACAGTCAGCGCTGGCTGCGCACAGCGCTCCGGCGAGCCCCGCTGCCGGTGGCACCCTTCCCACTGACCACGGTCCCGGGCACGAGAGTGCCTCCAAAGCAGCAGCCAGGGCCAGGAGCCAGTGAGCCATGCCCAGCTGTGCCCTGCAGGGACAGGGACAGCGACAGATGCCCGCGAGCCGCGCCAGCGATGCTCACTCACCTGCACAGCCTCTGCTCCCTTTGCTCTTGGCGCTTGGCTCACCCACTGCCAGAGCAGCAGCTCATCCCGGGGCGTCTCTTTGGGAGAGTCCCCGTCCCCTCTGTGCACACTCCCATCCTGAGCGGGGTCCCTGCTCCCATCTGCATCGCCTGACCTCCTCAGCTGCCACCTCCGCTTCCCTCACCCATCACCTCAGGTTTCTCGTTTGCTCTGTGCTTGGCTCTTTTTTCTTTTATTTTTTTTCCTCCCAATCTTGTTTCTATAGAAACGAGATTAGCAGAGGGGGAAATAAAACAGCCCCATGTGACTCAGATTCCGACACTGAAGAATCTCCTGGTTGTGCCTGCTGTGGCTTTACATAACCAGGAGCCTGTGTGGGCTCAGACAGGGGTACCAGGCTGGGACGAGGGACACAGGGCCCAGCCAAGGGGAACCAGGCTCAGGTGAGCGGGATCAGGCTCAGGTGAGGGGCACCAGGCTCAGCTGTGGAGGGACTACAGGCAGAAGGCAGTGATGCCTCATCCCCACTTGCTTTGGGTTTGCTGTGACACCCTGATGCAATGACAGGTCACCAAACCCTGCATGGCCCTGCCTCACTACCTGTTCCCATTGAGAAGGGCAGAAAGCAGAAGCAAGAATGATGAAAACTGCTCTGAGTCTCACCAAAACCTCTGGGGTCCCCAGGTGAGCTTTGGAGGAGGAAGCCCCATGGCCCCCCATGCTGCCAGGCTGCTCTGCCCCTGCCCTCAGCAGAGGGAAAGCACTTTGGGCAACTGGTGTCCAACCTTCAGGGACTCATGGATGACCATGTAGGCAGTCTGCTGAGCTGCAGACAGCCACATATTCCACTCTGCTGACATTCCTTCTCTTCAATCTCCCAAACCTGTGAGCAGTGCCCATGACTGGGGCACACAAACCACAAACTGAGCGCTTCCATCACTGTTTTGGGGACTGACACAGGACGCTGCCCACAGGGACTCCCCAAGCCCAAACCTTAGCTCCAGGTGAGCTGGGAAGTGCTGAGGATCCTGCCTGAGGACCCCCATGTGTTTCCTTAGCCTGGGGACAGATGATGACTGCACATGACCAGTGCTGCCTGCCAGGGTCACCCACCCAGAGGTTGTGCTGATGAACTCCTTTGTGTGTATGGCACACTGCACTTCTGCTGCACCTCTGGAGGCTCAATCCCCACTTAGCCCCCACTCCCCAGGTACTGCCCAGGACTGGAAAAGAGGCAGCATGCCCTTTTACTTGGGTACTTTTTATAGCTATAGGACAAGGAGAAACAATTTTAAAGTAAAAGAGGGGAGATTTAGATTAGATGTTTGGAAGAAATTCTTTGCTTATAGTGTGGTGAGACCCTGGCACAGGGTGCTCAGAGAAGCTGTGGCTGTCCCTGGATCCCTGGAAGCGTCCAAGGCCAGGCTGGATGGGGCTTGGAGCAAACTGGGATAGTGGGAGGTGTCCCTGCCCACAGTACAGGAGTGGAACAAGATTATCATGAAGGCCCCTTCCAACCCAAACCATTCCATGATTTCTAGGATTCTATGAAATGGGAGTCTGGGATGATGTCCTGCCAGAGCACAGCAGTGAGGTGCCTTCCCCATGGAACAGCATGGAGCTCAGCTGGGCCAGCAAAACAGCAGAACATCTCTGGAGGTTTGGCCCCTACCCAAAGGATGGAGCATTGGCTTAGCCAGTTCCTCCAAGTCTCTGGTTTTCCTTTGGGATTTCAGTGTCCCACTTCTCAGGCTGACTCAGCCATGATTAGCTGGTGAGCTCTGCTGCTGTGACAGCCCCAGGCCTGCCTGCAGGATATGACATTAGGAAACCTCTGCTCCCCCAGGGCACACTGGTGTTCAAGGGGGTCTCAGTTCCCTCCCTGACAAGCTCAGGACAGATCAGACAGAATGTCAGAGCAACTGTGGGCAGTCATACTGAGGGCAAGTGATGAATTCAGGCGCATCCACTCAACCAAACTTCTCCATGAGCTGTCCCAGAGCGCTGGGGATGTGATGAGCAGGTTGGGTGGTGCTGCAGAGAAGGAGCCAAAGGTTTATGCAGGGCAGAGAGGATGAGCTCTGTGAGGGCCTGGCTCGCCCGCTGCTGAGGACACAGCTGCACACCCAAAGCACCCTGTGTGGTGGGACAGAGCTGGGGATGCCTGTTCTGGCCCAGAGAGGAGGGTGCTCAGGGGCAGCACAGCTGAGCAGCAGCAGCCTGAGGCTTCCCAAGGCCAGGGAGAGGGACCCCGGGGGTGCTGCAGATGGGGAAAGAGTGACAGGACTTGCATGAGAGGGTAAGGAAAGAATGTAGAGGGCTCATCAAAAGGGAACAAGGAGAGATGTGTGACAGCCCTGGGATATGAGGCTGCAGCTCTAGACAAGTCAATCCTGAGACCCCAAACCATTCCTCCCCCTACCACAACTCACCTCAACATGAGCCATTGTTCTGATTACCCTAAAACAGTAAAGATGGGTCAGAGTGCAAGCCCCTGAAAACCACAGCCCAGGGCAGCCCCTTTCACTGGCCCAACACAGCCATGGTCACCAGGGAGTTGGGGAAGGGATTTTATAACAACAAAAGTCTCAGTGGTCACTGACATTTGCCAGATATTGGGGGCCATAATCAGTGCTTAAAGCCTGTCAGTGAGCACTGCTGTGCCAAGCCTGACTCTTCACAAGCCAAGCAGATGCAGGCACCCGGACTGATGCTGGGCTGGGTTCCCTAGAAAGGACCAAGCTGGGCTCTGCAGGTCCTGGCTCTGCAGCCAGAAACTGGGCAGAGCAGACGGGATCCTCTATTTAAAGTGTGATAACAGGGTCACAGAAACGTCTGCCAGCAAAAGGACTTGGATACCTTGATCTAATTATAGCTGGCATTATCAGGCTGCATTACAATTAGCAAGTCAGTGGCCAGTCTCTATTTCTGGTCTGCCACACGAGGCAGGTCAGTATTCCAAGGAAGAAGGAGAAGGGAAGCAGGGGGAGCAGGATGGAGATACCTCACAGTGTGTTAAATAAGCAGCACAGCTGCTTCCGAGCGCTGGAGACAGGCAAGTTTTATTTGGAGGGGCTTTATATGGAAAGCCAAGGAGAGAAACACAAGCCATCCCTTCAGCACAGCCTCCATCAGCCACCTGTGAGCAGCTCCTGCCCCCACACCCGCTCCTTCCCCTGCTGCTGAGGGCTGTCCTCACCCTCCAGGGGAGCTTGGGGTGCCACCAGACCTGGGGTCCTGTGCCTCAGAGCAAACCCTGGCCAGCTTTTCATGGAATTGTTAACGTGGGAAAGTCCTCTCAGATCATCCAGTCTGACCATTCCCCCAGAACTGCCAAGGCAACCACTGAGACATAGCCCCAGGTGACACATCCACACAACTTGTAAATCCTTCTGGGGATGGTGATGCCACCCCTGCCCTGGGGCAGCCTCTTCCAATGCCTCAGTACCCTTCCAATGCAAAAGCACCCTTCCATTTCTTCCAGTGAAGAAATTTTCCTTAACATCCAAACTTTTCTAAGCTATTTAGAAGCCAAATTGAAGCAGCATCCAGGAGGGAGCCCAACCACACATCCTATTTGAACCCAAAAGCCTATTCCCACCAGCCCTGTTCAGTGTTCAGCACCAGACCAGTCACTTAAGGACGGCACACAGCAGCCAGAATCTCTGGAAATGGCTGGCATTTTTAGAACATCTTTTTGTTTTCTTTGAAAACCAGAGTTTTTCCAAACTTAGAGCATTTGATGCAAAGTATATGATGCTAATCCCAGCAGAAGGAACCATCTGATGAGTCCCAAATTAAAATGTTCCTTTGTTTTGGCTTTCAAACATTGCATTTTAATACTAATGCACAATCAGAATGGAAGGTAAATTTGCATGTCCTTCCCCTAAAAATTGTCTCTCAAAACAATAATTTTACTCATTTGCATTTTGACAATAACAACTGTCCCCTCTCTGACCAACATCTGTGCTGTGACAGAGATGCTGGGCACATGTGCCACAGCCTGGTGAGTCATCCTGCACCCCAGCATGCCTGTGCAACTGGGGAGACTGGCCCTGCATCAGTATCATCTCCCCCCTGAGCAGACCCTTCCAGCTGGAAACCCATCCCACAGGAACTATCCCAAAGGGGCACAGCAAGGAGGCAGCAGGATGTGCTGCTGAGAGCCCAAGGACGTGGTCTGAAAAGGGGCTACAGGACCTTGCAAGAGGGGGATCCTGGAGACTATGTAAGACAGTCAGGAAGTTTCCTCTCTCTCCAGATTCTAAGCAATATTTAGGCTGGGATCTGCACACCTGTGCCACTGTCACATTCAGATCCTGTTGTTGCCATTTGGTGCTGTAAAACAATTGAAAAGAAGAGAAGGGTTTGGGGGTGCTGGAGGGTGAGAGCTGGACCTGCCCCGGCCGTGGGCACTCAGAGCCCCCTGGGCTGGGCAGCAGGAGGGGGATTCTGCCCCCTCAGCTGAGACCCCACTTGCAGAGCTGCCCCAGCCTGGAGCTGCTGCAGTGAACCCAGAGGAGCTCACAGAGATGCCCCAAGGGCTGGAGCCCCTCTGCTCTGAGGCAGGCTGGGGTGTTCAGTCCCAAGAAAAGACAGCTCCAGGGAGAGCTCAGAGCCCCCTCCAGGGCCTAAAGGAGCTCCAGGAGAGCTGCAGAGGGACTGGGGACAAGGGATGGAGGGATAGGACACAGGGAATGGCTCCCACTGCCAGAGGGAAGTGGCAGGGATGGATGGGATATTGGGAATGAGGAATTGTGAGAGTGCTGAAGCCCTGGCACAGGGTGCCCAGAGCAGCTGTGGCTGCCCCTGGATCCCTGGCAGTGCCCAAGGTCAGGCTGAACGTGGCTTGGAGCAGCCTGGGACACTGGGAGGTATCCCTGCCATGGCAGGGGGTGGAACTGGATGGGCTTTAAGGTCCTTTTCAATGCAAACCATTCCATGATCCTATGATTGTATGTAACAAAGATCCTTTTCTGACCCCCAACTATGAACTAGATCATTGACAAGGACCACTTCATGACTGGCACACAGAGTGTGCTTCACTCTCAAAATTAACAGTCTACTTTAAACCCAAAAATCCATCCATATACAGACAACAAATAAATAAAACCTACAAAATAACATGGTCAAAAATTCCTTTCCTTGGGCACAATTCCCATCACTTTGCTTGTTTTTAAGAATTCTACCATTTCCCTCTGAGATTGTTTTTAATGAAGATATCTATCACTCCTTCCTGAGCAGCAGGACGGAGCACTCAGGCTCTTCCAAGCAGGCTGTGTGAGCATGATGGATTGTCTATGTGCCAAGTCAGAGGAACGCGCAGACTTGCTCCTGTCTTGCCAGGAGCCAGGTTTTCAGAATTCCCCTACTACCAATTACAGCTTTTATCCTAATTAAAAAGATAGCAGGGAAAACAAAGAAAAGGACGAAATCCAACGAATGTTTTTGTTCTTGTTCCCCAACAAGGATGGGTGAGGAGGTTCCTGAGGGGTTCAGTCCTCCTGGGACCTTCACCACTCTCCATTCCTGCCAGCTGAGCCCACACATGGAGAGGCAGCACCATGCCGTGCTGGCAGCCCCGCCGTGCCCAGCTGAACCAAACCGAGCCCAGCCGTGCCCAGCCGAACCGAGCCGAGCCAAGCCGTGCCGAGCCGTGCTCAGCCAAGCCATGCTATGCTGTGCCGTGCCCAACCGCCCCGGCCGTGCCCAGCCCCGCCATGCCGTGCCGAGCCGTGCCGAGCCGTGCCGAGCCGAGCCGAGCCGTGCCCAGCCCCGCTGTGACGAGCCGAGCCAAGCCGAGCCGAGCCGTGCCGAGCCCGTGCCCGCAGCCCGCCCTCCCCGCGCGGGGACAGCCCGGGGCTGTGCCATTGTTTAGTCTGAGCGCAGCCCTGGCGCTGGAGCCGCCTCTTGTTTTCCATGGCCGCGCGTCCCACGGCGCTCAGGAATGGAAAAGCTTTGTTATTGTGGGCTGCCGGGAGCCGGGCCCGGCCAGCAGCGGCTGCGGGGATGTGCTGAGGGCCAGGGGGATGTGCTGAGGGCGAGCCGGGATGTGCTGAGGGCCAGGGGGATGTGCTGAGGGGCAGCCGGGGTGTGGTAGGGGGGATGTGCTGAGGGCCAGGGGATGTGCTGAGGGCCAGCCGGGATGTGCTGAGGCCCAGCCGGCCCAGCCTCCATGGATCAGCTCCCGGCTGTCCCGCACCGCAGCAGTGGCGCCGGCGGGGACAGGAGCCGGCTGTGCCCGGAACACCATCCATGCTCCTGTGCCCAAGGGAGCCTGCAGGGGCTGCAGGGAGGGGAAGCATGGGACAAGGGTGACAGAGAACAAGCCCAGACCCCAGAGGCACCACACAGCTGCTCATAAATGAACACCTCAGCATCCCACTGGCTTCAGTGCTCAGGGACGGTACAAAGCAGGGCCAGGACATGTCCCTTTGGGGGATGGAGTACTGCACTGCAACGGGCTGCCCAGAGGGGTGGGGGAGTCCCCTTCCCCAAATATGATAAAAAACACACCTGGGCACGATCCTGTGTAACCTGCTGTAGGTGACACTGTGCTTTAGCAGGGCTTGGACAAGGTGATCTCCAGAGATGCCTTCCAGCCCCAACCACTCCTCAGTCCCACAGCACACACAGCCTGACCCATGGCTCTGCTGCCTCTGCACAGCTGAGTAGCTGGAGGTTCTGGTGACCCCCAAGGGCACCCAATACCTCTCTGTTTCACTCACAAAGTTCCTCAAACTAGTAAAGACCTATCAAAGAAGTTAAGACCAATTAAATCCCAATCTATGGAGGATCCTGGGCAACCAAATGGAAAAAGGAGAATGGCAAAGTACCACAAGTCTGATTATGAGATGTAACACTGGTGCTCACCAGCACCAAACAGGAAAAACTCACTGAAGTACTTTAATGGTCAGAAGGAGGAGACCATAAAATGCCACTGTGTTACCACAGCCCTGTTCTGCCCTCTGCGGTTCTTCTCCTGCAGAGAGTAAGTGATTATTAGGGACAGCTGGGCCCACACTACAGAGCCCACTCCATTGCCAGCACCTCCTGGTCCCAGGATGGGCTGCAGGAAGATGAAGAGCTGCGGGGGCACCTGTGGAACTTGTGCCCTGTCCCCTGGGTGGATCTGGCTGGGGGTGCAGACCCTGCAGGCCGCAGTTCCAACCACATCTGTCCATGCCAAACCAAAACGTCCCTCTCTGGTTTTCCCTCAGGATTTGTGAGCATGTCAGAATTAAACTCCACTCTCCTGGCCTCATTGCACTGCTGCAGGAACCGGCCACTTTTTCTCTTCTCTGTGTCCCAGTTCTTCCCAGTTCAGTGAAAATCCCTCCCCACCTTGCCCAAGGCACTTCAATACTCATGGAGATGCAGGAAGCTGCTTAGCAGCCCTTGAAATAATAGGGACCAGGAGAATGGGAAACACATCCCTACAGGAAAACCATTCCTCCCAGTCCAAATTTCCCTTGAAAAGGCACGACAGGGAGTTACAAAGGTCCCTCTTGCAAGAAGGGAAAAATGCAGGAGAGAAAAGCCCTTGGCGTGCCTCCCGCGCAGCCGGCTCCGGCCCCCGCGGCTGCCATGGAGGTTTGAGGGACTTGAAGGGATTTGCGACGCAATAAAAACATTCCTGCTTGCAAAGCATGAAACCCCAAAAGTTTATGGGAAACCACTGTCTTCGGGATGTCTGCATATCTTCAGGCATCCTGGGAGCTGTAGTTCAAAGAAACCAAGAAAAAGCAAGCAGCCGATAATGATGGTTTCTGGATGGAGGTTGTGTGACTATTGGCTCCCGCACGAAAGCCTGAATTTCTGGGATGCTGAGCCCATTTCTGCAGCCAAGTGAGAGGAGAGCTCCTTGGCTCCTGGGGCACGAGGGACTCCACCCCACAGCGAGGGAGAGTGAGAGGCACCCAGAGAAGGGAACCCAAAACCCAGGTGCTGATGACTGGGAAGAGGAATGCACTGCAGCAGAGGCCAAGAGGGACAGGCCAAAGCCATTTCCAGGGCTGAGAGCCTGGCTGGAGCACAGCCTCGCCTGTGAACTAAAACCTCTGCGCCTCAGTTTCCCCATAAACTCTTATTATCCCCCTATTTCCAAAGGCTGCAAGATCTTTGCTGTTTGAACACCTCTGGAGAGCTAAACTCCTCAGAAGGCAGCTGTTCACACTGCACCAACAGCATTAAATCACCTCCAGGCCCATTTCCTCTGAGCCCATGAAGGACAGCTGTGCCAGCCAGGCTGCTGAAAGGCACTTTATTCCCACACGAGACACCCTGCATGCAGGAGTCGCCTCCCAGTAGGAGAGCCAGCAGCATGTGAGTGACACCCTCAGGGTGAGGCACTGCCCTTCAGCACAACTGCCACACCTGAAATGCCCTGGGGTGCAGGGGCAGTGATGGGGGACAGAGATGTGAGAGGCTGTGCCTCATCCTGGACTGAGCACAGAGTGATGCAGGAGATACTTTCATTTCCAGCTGAGGAATCCTGCAGCAAAGACCACCCACAGCCTGGGTGGAGCCAGCGTTGGAGACACGAGCCAGGCAGGTGACCTTCTCACAACCTGCTTGGTATTGTGGGCTTGGCCTTCACTGCCCCATGGCTGCGCAAGGCCCTGTGTGACAGGGGACAACATCTCCCCACCAAGGCACCACCACAGGAACCACGGGGACAAACCCACAGCGTCAGCCCTGGCACCAGCTGCCACAGCCCGCCCCAGCCTGGTGTGCTCTGCTGGCTGCTGTCAGCCTGAAGGCCTCAGCAGGGCTTTCTGACACTTGGAAAGCAAAGATAAACCACAGCAGAGTTTGTCCTTGGGGAAGACCTGTAGTCCTGAAGAACAAAGAAGAGGTGGAGCACTCACACAGGCAATAGCAGCACAGATGCTGTTCCATGGATGTTCAGCTGCAGCATCATCCTGCTCCAGAGCAGAGTATCTTGCACATTGTTGCCAAAACCACACATTGGTGCTCACCAAACACTGCCCATGGGGTGGGAACACCACACAAGGCAGGTCCCCAGGACACAGCACTCTTCTCACCTCACTGTCACTCCATCCAGGCTGTCACAGAGCTGGGCCTTCAACTCCTCAGCACCACTCTGGTGTGATGAGGCAGCAGGTCCACACCACACTGCAGCCCAGAGCTGAGTTTCTGGAGGTTCTGCAGACAGACACCTTGGCTTTGCAGAGCTGAGCCCTCTGCTCTGGACAAGAGTGGCTAGGATGTTTCTGGGCCAGCTGTGCCTTCACAGGCAGTGGAAAGGGCACCCTGAAATGGTCAAGGCCAGGGCACGTAAGCTGGAGACCTACCAAGATTTAGGACATCATGCTGGTGCCTCTTGCTTCCTTTTCCTTGACTGTCAGACTCACACAGCAATTCTGATTTCTCCTGAAACTAAATCCAGGCTGACTGAAACCACACAGTGGACACAGCCAGCTCCCTGCTCTGAGGCTCCCAAACCCCAGGAGATTCCCAGAGGCCGTGGGGTGAATGCCAGCACCTGCTCCACCTCTCCCAAGGCAGGAGGTCTGCACTGTGGCCTTGCAATGGTTGTCCCTGCTCACTTCAAACCTCAGTTTGGAGCCCTTGTTCTGTACCTCAGAGCTGATAAAACCCAGCTGAGGAAGATGGTGGGGCCTTCAGCAGCAGAGCAGATACTCAGAAACCAGGACTACCTCCCAGACAGGCCCAGCCAAAGCACGGCATGTGCCTCTTGCACTGCAGGTCTCCTGCACTGCCCAACCCTGACAGAGCCTTTTCATGGCACCACAAGCCTCGGGAATGGACATCTTGAAAGCAGAACCTCAGGGAGAGAAGAGAGGAGCAGGAAGCTCCTGGTGTTACAGCCATTGCAGAAAGGAAAAGCAACCATCTAGGTTCAGAGCACCTCCCAGCAGCTGGAGGAACACACAGGCACTGCTGTGGTTTGAGGCAGGTTGGTTCAATGCCCCCCAACAGGTACCCTGGGCCTTCTGCAGGCATTTCCCTTTGAATTAACGCCGCTCCTCAGATGTGACTGACAGTGCTGACGTCTGGCTATTGTACCAGGAGTCGTTCCCAAAGCTCCTGTACCTTTTTCCAAAAGAGCCAAAGCAGCAAAGGGTTATTAACCAGGGAGACAGCGAGCACAGGGAAGGAACGTGCTGTTCTTTGACAGGAACTGTGCTAATGAACGTTGTAAAATTAAAGATCAGGAAAACCTCAATGACAACTTCAGCCCTAGAAATGCTTCCATTCAACCCCAAGGAGAACAGCCAAGAATGAAGAAAGTTCACTGTAGATTCTGGGTCCACATTCCAGAACTTTGTCCTCCAGCACCAGGTTATTCCATTAAAGCAGAGTCTGGCTTTAGGCTCATCACAGGGGCCCCGTGCTAATTCTGGGTAAGATTTCAGCCAGCCACTACCCTATCCTGATGAAAAGCAGTTAGGTGACAGCTGAACCAGGACTTTGCAAGCCACCAAGAGCACCATGCAGACACAGATCCCTGTCCTTTCTTTCAGCACATTCCTTGGGGACGAGTGGCCCTGGTGTCCTCTCTCCTCACACCTCCTTGGAGCTGGTTAATCCACAGAGAAGAAGAGGAGCTGCCACACCATGATGTTTGTGGCCTTGTAAGAGGCTTTCAGGTTTGCTTGAATGGTTTGCTTGGAAACTTGAGTGATTTTCAGGCTTCATCTCCTTGGCCACTGCAGGGACTGCTTTAACAGGAGCAAGTCCAATGAAACCCTTCAGCATGTGCTCATCTCCCAGGTATGAGCAGCCTGTGGAGATCAGTGCTCTAGAAAAACACTTCCCCGGATGTGATGGAGATGCCACCACCAAAGCTACCTGAGTAAGACCTCCCAGGGCGGCCTCTCCCCAGGAAAAACAGCAAACCTATTTTGAGTACCAACCTATACTTGAGGCATTTAAAAACAAGCACAACTCACTCCGCTCTACAAAATAACAAAAATCCTGGAAAAAACAGAGCACAAACTGTGCCTTCACACAGGCCCTACCAAGCGTCAGCCCAGGCTGAGCAGAAGCAGCTGAGTCCAACGAGAGTCCCATTTTCGAGGGAACATTAATGCAGCCCTGGAGCCGGTGCTGACAGGTGAGCTCCGGGCTCCTGGCTGTGCTGGGCTCAGTGGGAGACGGGGCTGGAGCCCCCTGGGATGGGAGCTCTAAATCAGGAATGCAAACATTGCCCCCCTGCTCAGCAGAAGGCTGCACTCAAAGTGAGCCCTTGTCTGGGACAGCCAGCGAGGCGATAACAACAGCTCTGCCAGAGTCCAAAATACACCCGCAACTTGTTTGGAATTATTTTGTGCTTTAAAATATGCTGAAAAATTTCCATCCAGCCTGGCTGTGGAGCTGCAGGAGGAGCCTGGGGTTTGTTTCCACATGCAGTGATGCTGATCTGAATTTCTCCCCATGGGTAGTGAAAAGAGAGAACTCTCAGGGAGGGCAGTGCTGAGAGGAGAAGGGGACAAGGAGCCACCCAGGGTGCCCTGGCCATGATTTTGGGTGGGGACAGCACAGTACCCACAGCAGGGGCTGTAGGGGGGAGCGAAGCACCCATGGACACATCAAGCTGAGCTAAAGCACAGAGGGAGATCTGCTCCCTGAGAGGGCAGCACAGCCCCCGCCGGCGCTGGAGCCTCTCGCTTGTGGCTCAAGTCAAGGCAGATCCATTACAAACAAACCTGTGGGAGGGAGAGGCAAAGAAAGAATCCCTCGAGGAATCTGCAAGGCACTGGAGGAGCTAAAAATAACCACCACCAACAAATCAATCTAGAAACAGAAAGCTAAAATCCCTAATAATAGAGGGTTGCCAGGTGGAGGAGGGAGGTGCCTGGCATCCTGTGCCCTGGCTCTGCCCACCAAGGATCCTGCAGAGAGTGGGGGCACAGGAATGTGGGACTGAGGGGGCATCGCTGCCTCTGCCTCCAGCACACACCAGCTCCCATACAGGGAAGCATGGCATTGTTTCCCTGCTGTTTCCTACCTTTGGGGTTTCAGATTGTCTCTCAAGATGGGCCAGCTGACTCCAAGGAACCAAGGTGCTTCAGCCAAACTGCCCAATCCCTCCTCCACTCCATTCCAAGCTCCAGAAATGGAGCCAAATCTTGTGTTCTTTCCAGTTCTGGTCACCATCTTTCCCACATCCCTCTGGTGAGATCAGTCTGATCTTAGGATTCATGTCTGTATTTATCAGTGCTTGGGTCTGACATTTCCCCCCAGCCCCAGACCCCTCCAAGGATGCACATCCCAATCCAGGCCTTCTGCCCCTGAACATGTGCTGTCACAGACAGAAACCTCAGAGTGCAGGTCACCACCATCCCACAACTGGAAAGTAACAGAAACACTCTTAGAAAGTGGATAAAGGGCTCTGGATGGCAACTCAATTGCAATGTGAAATTCAAATGTGAATTTTAGGACTTCACAGAACCAGAAGAATCTGTCCTGGATGTGGTAAGGCAGCAGGGTGGAGGAGCCCTGGGTTTGCTCACCAGGCACACAAGAGAATTCCCAGCTGGCTGGAAGGTCCCAGCACAGGGGCAGAGAACTGCTCCTGCCCTCCACATCCCCAAGGCCAGCAGGGAAGAATGCATCCCGGGGGGATTGGGAGAGCCCCCCATGCTCGTGCCATCCCCAGTCCCAGGCTGCCATCTGCACACCATGGCATGCCCAGAGCCGAGCAGAGCTGTGCCATGGGGGCTGCACCCATCCCTGTCTGTGCCCACCCCAGCCCTGGCACAGCCCCCTGGATCAGAAGGGCAGAACTGGAGGGACACGAGGCAAGGACAGGCCACCCGGGAGCAGGGACAGGAGGAAATTCGATGTGCTGCCCATGCCTTCCCCAGCAGGGCTCAGCTCGGGTAACGAGCGCTGCAGGAAAGGGGACGCTGCTCTCCTGACACCATACACGCTGCTAATCCCACGGCTTTATCTGTCACTTTATCTGTCACTTTATCTGTCACTTTATCTGTCACTTCCGCGCCGGCTGCGGCACCCAGCCCCATCCTGCCCGGCTCCCTGCCTGCCTCCCCATCCCCGCTCCCTCCTTTGCCTTAAAAACTCCAGCAGGGGAAAAGGGTGTTGACAGGGTGTTTGTTAAATCCGACGAGCTGGGAATGAGTGGGACACTCACCAGGCAGTGCTCCCAGCTCTCCTGCCACAGAGGCCTTCCCTGGGCTGGGAGGGGAGAACGGGACCGGTGTGGGGCTGGGGACTCGCCCATGGGGTCGATGCTGACACAGGGCACCCCTGTGAGGGTGCAGCAGGTTTAGCACTGAGCAAGGAACTGTGGAAGCACAGGAGCAAAATTCCCAGTGGCCACCAGCCCCACCTGGGTGCTCCCCTGCCCTGCTGCTCCCTGCAGGGACTCCCACATCCCTCACATCCCTCACATGCCCCACATCCCTCATATCCCTCACACCCCTCACATCCCCAGCCTCCAGGGACCAGCAGCAGGCCCTGACATCCCCATCCACACCTCCTCTCTGGCTGTGAAGCAAGGGCCCTGGACATGCCTGGAGGGCTCTGCCCAGGGACACAGACCCCAGCCATGGGTCCCCATGGCAGTGCCACCCGGGCCAGGGCCAGCTCCCTGCCCAGGAGCCCCAGAGCAGATAACCTGCACTGTGCAAGTGTGGGGCATGCAGCTCGGCAATAGCCCAGCTCTCCAGCTCAGGAATGTCCAAATAAATACAGAAATACATAAAAAGGCCATAAATAAGGTTGCCTGAGATGACTGTTTGTCTCCCCCTGGCCAGGACCCCTGCTCCCCCGCTGCTGTTTGCCTTGGCAGATGACAGCTGGGTAATTTGTTTCCATTGCAATGAAGTCCCAATTAACTGGAATAAACTTTTTACACTAAGTGTGTTTGTTTAACAAACTGGCTCTTTCAGAGCCTCACCGAGACCTGATTGATGCATTTGAGGGGAGTGGAAACACGCTGGGTGCTTGGACATTAAAGCTGCAGTGTCTGAGCAGGCTGGGGCTGAAAGGGCTCTCTCTGTGTTTGGGAAATCAAAACTGACACCTCTGATGTCTGGACTGGGACAGGGATTTCAGCGTGGCCTTTGTGTATAAATATTGGCAGTTTCTCATTTGCTGGGGCTGACAGCCCCTCCCGTGTCATTGCTGGGCATTGCTCCGCTCTGCTGGGACAAGGTGGGATCCAGCACTGCTGGGATGCACGTGGTCCCTCCTGGGGACAGCACTGGGGGCTCCAGCCAGCCATCAAAACCCCAAAGAAAGGTGGGATTGACTCCACAGGGCACTCTCAATGAAGCAGAGCCAATGTGTGCAGAAGCAGCCACGCTCCTCCTCCCAGCCCTCTGAGATCAGCCCCATGGCTCATGGAGCCATTGATTCACAGCAGCAAGGCCAAGATGGTGAGAGACCAGTCTGAGATGGCTGGAAACTGGCTGGGAGTCTGAGTCTGCTTTCTGCTTCACACCAGTTTTCAGCAACACCCTCCAGCCTAGGGGAGGTGAGAAAACAGAGAAACGTGATAAAAGCCCAGAAGCAGAGTCCTCAGAACCATTCAGCTGGGATGGAAATGGCAAAGCCAAGTGGACAAACTGCACAACAGGGGTCTGGCACAACTGGGGGCCAAGGCAGGCAGTGAGGACGCTGCCTGGACACATCTGGAGGCTGCTGTGCCTCCTCTGGGAGCATCGCTGCTGGGAGCACCCTCAGGACAGCACAACCCAGCCCCAATCTGCCAGGAGGTGGCCTGGGATAGAGAGGGACAAAAGAGGAACACCGTGGGGAAAAGATTACCCAGCCACTCCTGGCAGGGGTGCCAAAGGCAGGCACCAAGCACCGCTGCTGGCTCTGGTGGGATGTCCCAGGAGGAGGCAAAGCCATGGCACTGCTCCATGGCAGAGCCCACGCCAGGAGCAGCCCCACGCTGGAGCTGTGTTCCAGCTGCCTGCTGAGACACTGCATGAATAATAAGCACTTGTGGAAAACAAAGCACTTCTGACATCCGAGGGGACAATGAGAGCAGCTGAGCTTTCTCTCCCTGGGTGCTTTTTCCTTCCTACCTCAAACTGCAAAGGAAAACCTCCAACAGACCCTGCTTGAGAACTGTCAGCTCCAGAGGTGTTCTTGAAGCATTCGCTGGGAAGGTTTTTCTATTTCAAATCCAAAAATGGGAATTTGCAGGTCCCAGAGCTCCTTTCTTCTGCAAGCAACAGACACATTTCCATTTGCTGTGGGGCAAGATGGTCTGGGGGTTGAGCTGATCTCCCGCAATCCATCAGTAAAATGCTCCAAAGTCTGCCTGAAGTCAGCCTGCCAGGGCTGCCCACAGCTTGATTCAGTCAAGTCTTTAATTTAGGTGTAAATACAATTATTCATTGCTCCATACCCTGGCACAGGGTGCCCAGAGCAGCTGTGGCTGCCCCTGGATCCCTGGCAGTGCCCAAGGCCAGGCTGGGCAGGGCTGGGAGCAGCCTGGGACAGTGGAGGTGTCCCTGCCTGTGTCAGGGGCTGGAACAAGATGAGCTTTAAGGTCCCTTCCAACCCAAACCATCCTGGGATTCCATGATTCTTCAGTGACTCTTATCAGCTTATCCTACATTCAGGATGTGCTGAAGCCACCAGAGGCAGCACTGATGGCAGAGCTCTGCACTCTGCCCAGGCTCCCTGTGCAGTCCATGGGGAGGTAAGAATTCATTTCCCCATAAATTAGATGGAATGCTGGTCGTGATGCCATTCCACATGTCCCAAGCCTGAAGAGACAAATAAGCACCCTCACCCTTATCCCTTCCCAGTGCACAGCCACCACACCACCCTGAATGCTGTGTCTGCCAATGCCAGAAAGCTGCAGGGAAGCTGAAATCCCTGGATCCCCCTCCAGGCTCTGTCAGGATGCAGGACAGACAGAGCCTTCCCTCCTGTCACACCCTCAGTGACACTTTCCCTGAGCAGATCAGCATTGTTCCCATGGCCCTGCAGGCTGCCCAGCACAGCCCAGCCCTGCCTGATGATCCCTCCCAGGGGAAGAGCTCCAGGATCTGGCAGATTGCTCACACAGCCTGAGACTGCCCCTGGATCAATGGAAGTGCTCCAAGAATGGGGTTTGGAGCAGCCTGGGACAGTGGAAGGCATCCCTGCCATGGCAGAGGGGTAGAACTAGATGATCCTTAAGGTCCCTTCCAGCACAAACCCTTGTGTGATTCTCCAGTGCCATAGCCCAGCTGTCAGTGTGGCCCTGCATGGAGGGAAAACACCACAATGGTATTGGAATAAAAACCCAGATTAATCTGAGGCTGCTCCAAGCACCTGTACCAGAGCCCTGCTGGCGCTGTGCTGAGAGACAAAGCTCTGAGGCGATGTGGAGAGGGAGAATGAGGAAAGGGCAATTTTCCCTCACGAGCAGAAACTGAAGGCGCTCATCACCCTGGAGCTGCTGAAGGTGATGGCAGAGCCTGCGTGGGAGGGTGCCAGGGAGTGCAGGGGAGGGCACTGCACACTTACACTGCACACCATTGTATGCTGTTCTTTGGAATTACAGATCTTCTAGCAGTTGGTGCTTGAATAATCTCATATTTACCTTCTCACCAAGGACTGGGGCAAGGCACAGCACATCATACCTAAGCCAGCTGCAGGGGCTCAGCCTTACAGGCATGTTCCCAATGGATAAGGAATAATGTGTTAGCACACTGGGAGACTCTCAGAGCCAGCAGTAAAATAATGGAATCATGGGGAGGGTTTGGGTTCCATCTATCTCCAACCTCCTGCCATGGAGTGCAGAATAGAGTGGTCAATACAAATGAAATATTACAATATATAGGAAAATTATTAGGGAAACTGAAGAAAGGGAAAATGTGTGGCTGGACATGGAAAATCTGCTATTGAGGGCCAAACAAAGGCTAGCAGTAGGTCTGGTTTCAAGGATCACTGGGGCTACTTTAAAGCAGAGTCTGTAGGACTGCTCAAATTATGCAGCAAAGGAAAACATCGTCCATATTTATTCCGTGTTTGGGAAAAAAATGTGAGTAAACTAATTCCTAGGAGAGATGAAGCTCTCCTGAATCATTAGCATCCATGTGTCTCAAATGTGGCCAAATGGCACCAAGCAGCCAGCACAGCCAACACATACCCAAAAGCTGGGGAGAGGTTCCTGGGCTGGGCTGCTTGTTTTGAGCCAAGTTCAGGTTACCACATCCAGATGGAAATGGCTCCTTCCCCCCAACATTCCCACCTGGCAGTAAGGGTGACCTAGTTACCAACCAACCAGTCACCCTGATACAGGACCCAGAAGGCAGGGCTCATCTGGAATTAAATTAAGAAATAATTAAAGGATGTAAGTTCTAATTAAAGTCAGTCGGTGTGTCTTGGTGGAAGAGATCGTGTCCAATGAGCCTGATGTCACTCTGTAATGAACCCTGGCTGCACAGGCAGAGCTCCCAGTGCTCCCTGACACTCTCAGCTCAGAAGATGGGGCTGTGCAGCCCTAATCAAGCACTTTAAATAGATTTAGAGGCGGCTGACAGGTCTCACACAGGAGGTGTCAATGGGGAATCGTTAGCCAGGCTCCACAGGGAACACACCAGCCGATATTTCCATTGATGATCACATGGAAATACAAAATCCTCACTCAAAAAATTAGCGGGTGACAGGAAGATTGATGGAATGGTAAATATTGATGAGGAGAGAGGGAAATGCCTGGTAATGCTGAGCCCATTCAAACCCTGTACATGATAATGCAGCCCAGCCTGGGCTAACACAGCTCAGAGAGGGATTTCAGGCTGTATTTCTGAACAGGGACTGGACCCCAGACAAGAGGGAGCCCCCAGAAAGGGTCAGGGGTCACCACGGGTGAGCAGCCCAGCACAAGGCTCTAATGTGATGCTGTGGTGAAAAAAGCTGATGCAGTTCTTGGGGGAGAGCAGGAGAGCTGCACATACTGCACTGCTGGGACTGCCACTGCCACTGCTGCAATTAAGGTGTCCATGTTGAAAGGGGACATTAAAACAGCAGAGCCTGGAGGGATGAGTCACAAAATTGATCTGGTGGCTGGAGAAAACACCATGCTGTAAAAGATTTGAGCTATATTGAGTTTATTGATAAAAATCTGCCACCCATCAAAAACAGAGTGGTGCCAACTGCTGTTATCAGTGAGAGGTGGCAGGAGGCAGGGACTGGGAAATAGAGCCCAGCAAATTCTAGTGAGTTTTGGGTCAGGATTAGATACATCTCAGGGGTGCTCAGAGAATTAGGTAACTCTCAGAAGGCAACCAAATCCTCTGCAGGAGCTTGTGGGTAATTCATATCCCTGCAGCACATGGGAGGCCAAAGGAGTAATCCAACAGACCTAAATCCCACCCAAATGAATCCCTGCAGACAACTGGAGCTCCAGGGCTGGCTCCTGCCATGCACAGGATAAAGGCTCAGGAGGGCTGTTTAGTGACTTTAAACTGACAGAAAGCAGGTTTGGAGTGAATGCTGTGAAGGAATTGACCCATGTGAGGGTGGGCAGGCCCTGGCACAGGGTGCCCAGAGCAGCTGTGGCTGCCCCTGGACCCCTGGAAATGCCCAAGGCCAGGCTGGGCAGGGCTGGGAGCAACCTGGAATAGTGAAAGGTATCCTTGCCATGGCAGGGGGTGGGACTGGATGAGTTTTCAAGTTCCTTCCAACCCAAACCATTCTGGGACCCTATGAGACAGTCCTGGCCTTGGAGCCATGGGGAGCTGGGGGGCACTGAGCTCCTCAAAGCAGAAATTCTGAGCTGCAAGTCCAGCTCCCTTTGAGGAGTCCCCATCAAGTCCTGTGCCAGAAGCACAGCACGAGGGAAAGGACCCCTGTGTCTGGAAGAAAGCCCAGCAGGGACTGCTGGCAGCAGCTCAGGGTGCTCCTCTCCCCACTTGTCCCTTCTGCACCCGGCTGTCCTTGGGACCGACAGCTGCTGTGGGTGGCAGCAGCACCTCCCATGGCTGAAGCATCTCTGGCTTGACTCACTGCAGCAAACAGTTTGCTCTCTTGCTTAGGGGAGAAGGCAGGCTTGGTTATTTGTTAAAAATGCCCATCTTCCTACGCTCAATTCCCTTCCCGTGATTAATGCCAGGCGCTGCAGTCATGGCAGGGCTCCTGTGCCAGCCTGAGTGCTGAGCTGGCAGCACCAGGGGGAAGGCAGCTCCGGCCTCAGGGCAGGCAGTGCCATCCTCATGTCCCCACCGGTGCCATCCCCATGTCCCCAGCAGCGGCCCGGGGAGCCCCAGTGCCCACTGTGCTCCCTCCTCCTGGAAAAAGCAGCAAGGACAGGGACCCCACGGTGAGCAAGGAGCCTTGTGCTGCCCAGAGGCTCTGCAGGGGCACAAGGGCTGAGCCCAGTCCCTGCTGGCATTTCATGGGACAGAACCCCCTCAGGGAAGTGCACAGGGCAGGGGAACACACCCCTTCAGCTGGGACAACAGCAAGCACGACAGAGAGACTTTGAGTCCTTGTGCGGCTGTGCTGGAGACAGGCAATCAGGCCCAGGCAGGTTTTTAATTGGAATGGAATTGAAATTACAGGGGGGACAAAATTCAACCCTGCTTTGGTGTAAAGAAAGGGGCTGGGGGATCAGGGAAGAAAGCCCTGCAAGTTTCTATGACAACTGCCACTGTAAGAGCCTACACTGCAACCTCACTTAACACATTAAAAGCTGCAGAGAAACAATGAAAGCCTAAACTTTATTTTATACCAGGTGCAGGAGGGCCATTCCCAGGGGAGAGCAGGCACAGGGCCTGGGCTTGGTCCAGTGCTCCCATGGCCTGTGCAACCAGTGCAGGCTGGAATGAGTTCAGCCAGCCCCAGAAACCCCTCCTGCTGTCCCCTGGGCTCCAGGGACCACTAAAACCAAATTTGTCCAAACCTTTCTTGGGCCAACATATTGAATTCTGTTTATCAAGGGTCCTGATGCCATCCAGGGTATCTGTGTCCTGAAAAGCCATGGATCCAGAGTAGTTTGGGTTTGAAGGGACCTTAAAGCTCGTCTCATTCCCATCCCTGCCATGGCAGGGACACCTCCCACTGTCCCAGGCTGCTCCCAGCCCTGCCCAGCCTGGCCTTGGGCACTGCCAGGGATCCAGGGGCAGCCACAGCTGCTCTGGGCACCCTGTGCCAGGGCCTGCCCACCCTCACAGGGAACAATTCCTCATTCCCAATACCATATTTAAATCTCTTCTCTTTTACTTTAAAACCATTCCTCTTTGTCCTATCACTCTCTGTCCATGTAAACAAGACACTCTCCCTCTCTTTAATAAGCTCCTTTAAGTTCTGGAAGACTGAAATGAGGCGCCACTGAAGCCTTTCCTTCTCCAGGTGAACACCCTCAGCTCTCCCAGCCTGGCTCCAGAGCAGAGGAAGCATCTTTGTGGGCCCCTTCTGTGTGCAGAGCATCCCTCCATGATGCTGCAGGCCCAGAGGGCACAGGAGCCCAGGGCGGGCACTCTCTCCCAGGAACCAACAAAAGGGAAATGAGAAAGGGCAGCGTTCACCCAGACCTCAGCAGAGGGGAGTTTTGGGACAGTTTCTTGCATCACTGAGTATCCCCATGAGTATCCTTTATGGAGAGGTGGTCTTGGCATTGCTCCTGCTACCCCACAGCTCCCTGGTGTCACTGGCACTATCTCCCCACTTCCCATCCGTGTCTCCTCCCTCTGCTCAGCACTTGGAACCTGAGCTCCCAGCTGAACAGCTCTCAGCCACCACACAAGTCAAACACTGCCTATATGTGTGTGATTGTCATCATTCCTACAGCAATAATGTCTGAGGGAAGGAGGCACTGAGATGAGAACCTGGCTTAGGAACACATCACACTTATTATGATGGTCCTTAATGCTTCCAAAATGTAAATACTGGTTTCTAGAGTCTTTAAACCACCAACATTTTACGAGATAATGATTCAGCAAGGAAACACTTTCATCTAAGTGCTGGCATGGCAAGATTGGAGTCTGGGAGATGAAATGTTCTGCTGTAAGGGCCAGGTGACAAAGAATTAGCTGTGGAGACAGCTCGGTGTAATGACTTTGAGACACAGCAAACAGGAGCTGCTGCTTTCTGGGAGGTGCTTTCAAAGGCTCCTCCTGTGTTTGCACTTCTGAGCCTGGAGGACAGAGGGTGGGACAGCCTTTGATCCCAGCTGGAGCCAGAGCCACGAGGTGCTGCCCAAAAGGGCTGTGGGATGATCCTGTGGGATCCTGCTGTGGGACCCTGCTGTGGGATCCTGCTGTGGGATGATCCTGTGGGATCCTGCTGTGGGATCCTGCTGTGGGACCCTGTGGGATCCTACTAGGGATCCTGCTATGGGATCTCGCTGTGGGATCCTGCTGAGGGATCCTGTGGGATCCTGCTGTGGGATGATCCTGTGGGATCCTGCTGTGGGATCCTGCTGTGCGATCCTGTGGGATTCTGTTGTGGGATCCTGTGGGATTCTGCTGTGGGACCCTGCTGTGGGATCCTGTGGGATCCTGTGGGATCCTGCTATGGGATGATCCTGTGGGATTCTACTGTGGGATCCTGCTGTGGGATTCTGCTGTGGGATCCTATGGGACACTGCTGTGGGATCCTGCTGTGGGATCCTGCTATGGGATGATCCTGTGGGATCCTGCTGTGGGATCTTGCTGTGGGATCCTGTGGGATCCTGCTGCTGCAGGGCACGCTCTGAGCCAGCCGGTCTCTTCTGCAGGGCCACCACACCAGAGGACAGGAGGAGAGGATCCATGGAGAGCATTTTGTCACTGCAGCTGTGTCTCTGACACCTCAGAGTGCCTGGCACACGGTCCCTGGCAGCTCAGCACGGGGGGAATGAGGACAGCTCCCACTGCAGAGCAGGGACACTTTATTAAGCCCAGGTATTTCAGTCTGCATTTCCTAGGGGGCTCATGAGTGTCAGTACCACCAACATCTCTTTCTGCTTTAAAGAAAATGAGTTCCTGACACTGAAGGGCAAATACGTGCCAGGGGCAATTAGCAAACACACCGGACAACCTCAGCTCCTGTCAAGGGACTGCCACCCAGCCCTGCCAGGAGAGTTATTACCTCCTGTCCCAGGAAAGCCTATTCCTGTCCCTGAGCATGGTGTCCCTGCCCCTGGGTGCTCAGCCAGTGGCACCTCGCTGCCTTGACAGAGAAGTCAGGGCCCTGTGTTAGAAATCTGGAAGGAGAGCTCTGGAAGCCTGGATATTCTGACAGCATTACAGCTGTATCAGCACCTTCCAAAAGTGGGGTGGCAAAGGAGAGAGCAGCTCAGGGGCTGGGCTGATACCACCCCATCCCTGCAAACTCTGGTCAGATCCCACACAGAGCAGAGCTGCTGCCCTGGGGGAGGCATGGGCCCAAACTGTATCAGATGAGAGCTGTTAGGTCAGGATAAACCATTCTGACATCTGAACACAGTGTTTTGGAAGCACAGGAAGGCTCCTGTACCTGTTCATGTGGGATGGCTGGAGCAGTCAGTGCAGGTGAGGATCCTGTGCACATGCTGACTGACAGCTGCACTTGTGGCCATTCCCAACGTGCCAGGTTCCTCTCTCAGGTATTTCAGCTACAGGAGCTCTTTTTGTGCCACTGCTGGTCCTTCCTTGGCTGGTCTCTACCCCTTTCAGTTCTCAGCTGATGTAACTTTTCTTAAGATTAATGCTTCATCATTCTAGGCTCAGGCTGCATCCCTCCATCTCCCATGGCAGAGGGAACATTCCCTCCCAGACCAGGGACCAGGAGAGCCAGCTCCTGCCATGGGCCAGCTCTTACAGGAACATCCACAGCACCACCACTGAACCCTTGCAAGCAGAGGGGCATCCCCCAGAGCAGGCAGCAGCTCCATTCTGCTGGGGTCCACCTGCACTGCAGCTCCCTGTGTGCTTTCACTGCATCCTGGGGAGATCTGAACCCCATGGGTGGACTGGGAGGAGGGGAAGGGCCATCAGAGGCTGATGGGTGAGGGTGGACACAGCTCCATGCCCTTGATCAGCACTGGGATGCTCCAGGAGCTCAGAAACACCCACCTGCTGCCTGAGACAGACAGACAGGAACTGGGAGGACACATTTCCATTTCTGAAGGGAAGAGGCAGCAAAGGAAGGAAAGGAGCCACTCCAGGAGACACAAGGCAATTCAGCAGATGGAATATCTGATGTCCATTGAGGAAGAGGGCACCTGATTAGAGAGAGTGAACATGGCAGGAACGGAGCAGGAGTCACTCCCAGGACAAGCAGTGACAAACTCACTGCTGAGATTTCTGGCATGGGTGTCTCCTTTTTCTGCTTTCAGGACCAGCACCTGCTGTGGGAGAGCCCCAGAGCTGACACATGAGCAGGAGGGCTCTGACCCTGCTCCCACAGGGCTTTGGGGGCAGGTGAGCCAATGCCTCAGAGCTGGCAAAGGAAAAGCAGAAGCACAGTCAAGCTTGCTGTGGCACATGGGAGCTGCAGGACAGCTGCACACTGCCAGGCTTCTCTCACTGCACAGATGTGTCCAGGAGCTCCCACAGCTGGGCTCAGCTCCTGCCATGCTCTGGCTGCTGGCCCAGGGCTCGGGAGCTGTGTTCTGGGCTCAGGAGCTGCTGCACAGGAGCTCAGCTGCCTCAATCCTCAGCAGGGCCACCCAAGCTCTGGCATTTTCTAGCAACCCTTCTCTGCTGAGGGAGAGGAGCTCCAGCCCTGGCAGAAGCTGAAGGGCTCCATAGGGAGCACCTGGTCCAGCCTTGCAGATGGGTCCAGCAGGCACAGTGTGGCATCAGCTGGGGGATCAACAAGCCACATGGGATGGGGGCAGTGGAACCAGGCCACAGCACAGCCACAAACTCACCCACCACAACCCAAAACAGCCAGTGAGGAGTGTGAATGGGCTGGGCATTAACCAAAGTCACAGTGTTATGACCAGTCACAGCCAAACCATGGAGGTCCCACGGCCTCGTGGCACAGACAAGCAAACTCCCATAAAACATCCTGGATCTACAAGAGCACCAGCAACCCCACTCTGACCCAGCAGCTCCACACCTGAGTGAGATGGGAAGCCCATGTTCTCCCATTCAAGGTAGAGAAACAATCCTCATTTCTCAGAGGAGCTTAGTTATAAATGCAGCACCACAAATTGTTGTACCAACCACCAATACCACAGAAAACTATAGAAAATCTGAACAGTAAGAGCTCTTAAAGTTTTCCTCCAAATCTCCTACTTCAAGCCTCCCCAAAGCTTCAGCTGGAACTGAGACATGGGAGATGCTTCAATCTGTTCTAAACCTGCTTGCCAGACTCCTCACAAACACAGCTTACACTCAGGAGCACCAAAATCTTGGACAGCTCTTGGGAGAGGTCACACAAACACAACCATGAGCTCTTTGCCAAATGTGTGTTCATGTTGTTGTGGCATCCACAAAGACTCCATAATCTCCTGTGATATTCCTCTGATCTCCCAGAAAGCCATGCAGGATTAAACAGATATTCTGTATTTCCAGAAGTCTTTATCTGCCTGAGGTCTTGGAGAGCTGATGAGCTGCACTGCCTTGGGGTGAACAGGCAGAGAAGCTCCCTCAAATCAGATTCTCAGTACAGACCTAGAAACCAGCACTGAGTTTTAAAAACTCTTGGTGGCATAAAGAGGAATCAGCAGACAACTGCAGAGCATGCACACAGCCCACAGCTGCCCTCCCAGGACAGACAGGGAGCAGGCAGCTCTGTACAACACTCCCTGACACAGGCTGGCACCCCTGGACCTGCTCCCCCTGAGGCCAAGCCTGGCTCAGACCGAGGATGCTGCTTGCACTGCTGGGATGCTCGGGAAAGCAGCAAAGAGTGAGCAAGAGCAGGACAGTGAGCTTTGGAGGAGAAATCCTCAACCCAATTCCTTCTGAATTGTCCAAAGCCCTGCTCCCCTGACAATCCTGCTCATCAGAGCACTGACCCACTACTTCAATTCCACCTATGTTTTTTGGTTTGGTTTTTTTCAGAAGAAAGGTGATAACCTGAAGACCTTCACTGCCCCAAGCAGAGCAGGAGCAACACAAGGTCCCACAGGTGATGTGCTCAGCAGCACAGCACATAATGCAGTGCCAGGGCAGAGCCCAGCCTCTCAGCAGGGCTTTAACAGAGTTTGCCATTATCCAAATGATGATGGGAACAAACCTGTCCATCCAGCAAGCACAAGCCTGCAAGGTGCCATGCTCTGGTGAGGTTCTGTTACCTAATCCAGCCAGCTGCTGTGTTGGTGGAGTGGTTTGCAGTAACTTTCTCATGTCCATAGCTCTAAAGCCCCTTGGCCTCCT
This sequence comes from Melozone crissalis, assembly GCF_028551555.1. NCBI lineage: Eukaryota > Metazoa > Chordata > Aves > Passeriformes > Passerellidae > Melozone > Melozone crissalis. The sequence goes on from NW_026535790.1 coordinate 881,863, forward strand.
GTCCCCCTGCATCTCACAGAGCTGCACCAAGCACAGCGGGTGAGACAAAGGCACCAGCAGCTGTGGGGATGCACTGGGAGATCTGTGACACACAGCAAAACCCTTCCATCCTCCAAGACAGCTCAGCTGTGCAAACCAGGAGCAGAGGGAGCCCGAGGTGGGAAAGGTCACCAGTGCACCCCCCTCTCCTGGCTCTGTCCCCAGGCTCAGTCAAGCTGTCATGGCTCCTTCTGACCTGATGGAAGGATTTGCATATGCCCTGAAGCCAGCATGACTGACAGCCCTTCCACTGTTATCCTCACTTGTGTAATTGCAGCAGCTATTCTTGTACACTGAAATGTCTAATCTTAGCAAGCCATGGAGCTGCTGGGTAATGTGGACCAGCCGGGAATTTCCATGCAATTACTCACCACTGCTACTGGCACTTACTTTGGCTGGTAAAAGTCCTTCTTGTCTGCCGACCCCAGGCTCTGCAAGACACAAAAGACAGATGTATTTATTTTTTTACCCTTTGCCAAGTGAGTGTCACTGATGAGGATGTGTGGGGAAGCACTGAAAGGCACGTGTCTGTTGTTTTCCTGCCCAGTGGGTCTCAGTGTACTGGCTGGACAGGACAGCTTGGCCCTCCAGCCACAGGCAGTACCCACAGCATCAAAGATGTAAAAATGGAGAGTTAAACTAGAGGTGAGAGGATGCATTAGATCTGAACTCAATGTACTCTGGCATGTCTGTGTGTCCTGCAGAAAAGTGGCACCTGGTGTCAGAGGGGACTCAAGGCCTGTCAAGTCCCCCCAGCTGGAAAGAGGATGAAGTGCTGGGTTTGGTGGAGGGGCTGAGCCACCACCACTGCAAAGACCCTCCAGTAGGTCAGGGGCTGAGCGCCAGGCCCACAGTTTCTGCCAGGAGCAGGACAACCAAATTCTGCTGCCAGAAAAACCACAGCAGGCCTCAAGCACATGCAAAATAGGAAGCAGAGAGAGCCCCAGTGCTCGCCCAGGTTCCTGTCCCTCCAACTCCACCCCAGCATGATGGATGGAGTAGAAGTCAGAGAGCACCACAGATGGGCTGTGCCATGGTTCCCTGGGAGGGCCAAGCCTCCCCACAGGGCCCCTGGGGTTGCTGGGCAGGGCACAGACCCCAGCTGGGGAGCGTGGCCAGGTGGGTGCATGGCACACACACAGAGCAGGTGTGCAGCTCCTCGTGCTGTGAGGATGGGGCCGTGTACCCCACAGACACCCCACTCTGTCCCCCATCACACCCTGTCCAGAGGCACCCACAGCAGGGCCTGGCGCTGCCTCGAGGCCCCAGGGCCTGGCAGGAGCTGCCTGAGCACAGCATGGCACCTGCTGCACCGAGGGTGTGCAGGGCAGGCCGTGCCCAGCACAGGGGGATGCCCATGGCAGGCGGCACCGGGACAGACAGACACAGAGCCACCAGACCTGACTGTCACCAAAGCTCTTGCACTGCCACAGCCCTCTCCTCCTCCTCCTCCTCCTCCTGCTCCTCCTCGTCCTGGGGCTGATCCTTGTCTGTGCACCCTGCGGGGTGGAGGGCAGGGGGCAGCAGTGCAGGGTGGCCCCGTTCCTGTCCCTGTCCCCGCGTGTCCGTGCCTCTCGCAGTGTCCCTGTCCCCGCGTGTCCGTGCCTCTTGCAGTGTCTCTGTCCCCGCGTGTCGGTGCCGGTGCGTCCCGCAGGAGCCGCCGGGGCTCGGGGCTGCTGTTGGAGTTTTGCTCTGTGGTTGCCAGGCAATGGCGAGCTCCAACTCCAAACAGCGGGAGCAGCGGGGCCGAATGCTAATCAGGCCCAAAGAGCGATCCCAAAGCTTCCCCTTGCCAGCCAAAGCCACAGAGAGCTCCCACCAAAGCCAGCAGGGAGAGGAGGACCCCAGCTGTTAAACAGACAGGGATCCACTGTCACCAAAACATAACCAAAGGGAGCTCTGGCCACGCCAGCAAGATGGGGATGGGGTTCTGGGGTGGGTGACCCTCTCCATGGCACAGAGATGTTGGGTGGTCACCGGTGCAGTGGGGAGGCTGCAGCCACCCCAGGGCACAGGGCACAGGGCACAGGGTCCGTGTGTGACATCCTGGTGCTCAGCCCAGGACACACAGGGTATGACAGTCTGTGTGTGACATCCTGGGGCTCAGCCCAGGGCATACAGAGGCCCACAGGCACAGCTGGCAGCACAGGAGGAGCAGCTCCCATTTGGGGTGAGAAGCTCATTGGGAATGGCTGGAGCTGTGCCAGGGCAGGTTTAGGTTGGAGATCAGGAAAGGTTCTTCCCCGAGAGGGTGCTGGCACTGCCCAGGCTCCCCAGGGAATGGGCACAGCCCCAGGGCTGCCACAGCTCCAGGAGTGCTCGGACAATGATCTCAGGGGTGCACAGGGTGGGATTGTTGGGGTGTCTGTGCAGGGCCAGCAGCTGGACTGGATGATCCTTGTGAGTCCCTCCCAACTCAGGAGATTTTCTGGTTCTGTGTTTCTAAGATGTCACCTGCCCTGGTGCTGACTCTCAACATGCAAGAGCTCTGAGCAGCCCCTGGCTGTCGCTGCTGCTCCTCTGACCCCACAGCAGCACGGAGCTGCAGCAAACCCTACGAATCAATGGCCAGACACCAAATTGGGCTGATCCAACACTGGCACAACCTGCCCAGATAGGTGGTGGATTCTCCATTCTTGGAGACATCCAACACCCACTGGACATGGTCCAGGATAATCCAGGGTAGGTGATCCTGCACTGAGCAGGGGGTTGGGCTGAGAGATCTCCAGGAGATCCCCAGATCTCCCAAACCACTCTGTGCATTCCTGAGGTAGCAGAGAAATGAGCAGAGCAGTAACTGCTGAGGGTGAGTGATGGCACCTGAGCCATGGGAGCTGTCCTGCAAGCCCAGAGCACACCCAGGAACAGCTCCATCCCTTCCAGCACACCATTCCCATCTGATATTTCCTTACTTTCTTAAACTTGCACCCAAAACCCAAAGTGTCAGGGGAGGGAGAATGGATTGGTTTCAATGAAGTTCATGAGCCACAACAAATTCAGTTCCTTCTGCTCTCTGTGCTAGTGGGGATCATGGAGAACTGCTGATACTTAAGGAGAAATCACCCACAAACAGTGTTCTCAATGCCATTGAAACAACATCTGGATAACCTGCACCCCACATAGCCAGACCCTCCACCCAGCCAGAGTGGAGGTCCATGGGAAAAGCTCCCATCAATGCCATAGACAGTGGAAAACGAAGATTTTAGATATCTGAGATAAAACAATGAGGAACTATGCAGAGAGATTAAAGAACCCCACCAATTAACTGGGCAGTGGTTACAGCAATGATGAGCCAAAATTACTAATTTTAATGCTCATTAAGATAATAGCAAATAAGGAGGAAAAGCATAATTTCAGCAACATGTCCAAGGAAGGGCCCTGAGGAAGACCAGGAGCTTTGAATCAGCTGGTGGCTGTACCACCACCCCAAAGTCTGCCCACGAGCCACTTCTTCCCACTTTGTGTCCCAGTTTCCCACATTGCTCAGGCACACCCCTTTGCCTGCTCACCCTCTTTCCAGAAGAGAACAGGACCGTGCCCAATAGGCAGGTGGAGCTGCACAGGTCAATCCCACCATGCTGCATTTCTCTCTCCCAAGCAAGGTGGCCATGGATGGATGCAGGGGGCTCTGGGAGAGTGTCCAGGAAGGCACAAGAACCACCAGGGAATGGAGCAGAGCTTGCTGGAGCCTTTCCAAGGGCAGGGACAGCACAACATCCTGGTAGGAACCAGAGCCCTGAGAGAGCTCAGAGCCCTGCCTGGGAAGATTCTCCTCATCAGGGGATTGGTTAATGAAGAGGTTAATGAGGGATCACACAGGGAATGGGGGAGGCTGTGGGCAGGACTGCCATGGGCACTGCCTGCTGTGCTGTCACACACAAGGGACAGCAGCAGGGCTGGGACAGTGCCACCAGTGCCACCTTGGTCCCACCAAGTATCACCCACAAGAGGGGGAGGTAAGGGAGAAGTGGCCAAGGGAAGGGTGGGATGTAGGGTCAGGCAAAGGGAACACACATCCTGGACCTTAGGGAGTCCTGTCACTGGGCCTGAGCAGTGCCAACACCTCCAAGGGGGAGGGACAGAGCAGGTTTAACAGCACTCACCCAACAAACCAGTGTAGAGGGGACAGGCCCTGACCTTACTGGGAACTGGGACTGGCTTTTCTTTCCCTGCCTGTTCCTGAAGCCTGGGAACTGAAAGAGGCAGAGGAGCAGAAGGGGGCCTGGTGTTTTCCTTTGCCTTCTGGGAGGAAAGATCAATTCCTCCTGGACTGAGAGGGATCTGCAGGCTTCTATCAATGCAAATAAAGAATAAAAGCTCAAACGCCAGCCTGTGTGCATGCTCTGCTCCTGGATGGTCTCCAGACTCCTGGAGCAGTGACTGCTTGTGGCTCCTGTGCATCCAGGCAGAGCTGGGGATGGCAGAGAGGTGCAGCTATAGCGTGGCTCAGCTCCCAGAACAATCTGGGAGCCTCACAGCCCCCCAGACACCTCCTGCTGCTGCTCAGGGTGCTGGGAGCCCCCAGCCATGCTGAGGCAGAGGGAGAGGAGCATCACCCAGCTCTGAGCCCCGCGAGCCCCACGCTGCAGCGTGAGTCACCCTCCGCTGGGACCCACTGCTGCTCCTGCTTGCTCACTCCACTGATGACTCAGGCCTGAGGAAGCACACTTTAAGTCCCTTAATGAAATAATTTTTTATCAGCTTGTCTTTCTAAAACAAACACCTCAAGCAAGGCCTGCATCCATCTCCTCCCTTTTGTCTGAGGCGCCGGGGTGAGGGACTGTGGGGGCAGGAGCAGCCCCTGCTGCCCTGGTATGAGGCACTGGACAGGGCAGCCCCCAAAACTTCCCAGAACATGTGCTCCATCCCTCCAGTGCCCCAGCAGGGCCAGGAGAGGAAGGGGGGACACAAGGCTGTCCCAGATGATGCTGCACATCCCTGGAAGTCTCCAAGGCCAGGTTGGATGGGGCTTGGAGAAACCAGGGATAGTGGAAGGTGCCCATGGCAAGGGGTGGGACAGGATGAGCTTTAAAGTCCTTTCTGACCCAAACCACTCCTTGATTCTATGAACCTGGGCCAAGAGGAATGCCTGAATTTGCTTGTTCAATTTCACTTTTCAGGCACTAATTAAATAATTTTGTGAGTTCCACAATGCAGGTAAGACAACAGCCCAGATTCCCTAGGCCAGCTCATCTCCCCAGCCAGCCCTGCTGGTCCCTAGTCAGAATTAGCACAACATGCTGCAGACAGAAATGATGAGTGACTTAAAGGAGTGTGCTGAATTTCAAAATTCAGCCATGCTAGGAAGATTACAGACCTGGGGTTGGAAACAAGGATGTTCATGGAGGGGCTAAGACAGAGGTATTGTTTTATTTATTTCTCCCTGCCAGCAGACATAAATCCTGTTGTACTTTTTCCTCCCATAAATGTTGCCAAGCATAATCTTGGCTCATCTTTTTTTCTAGGCAGTGTCCCTGGGTGAACAAAGTTATTAGCAAGGCTGAAGAAGCCTCATGCAATTATTTAGCAGCTATACCAAAATAATCCCCAAAGACCGGTGGCTGCTCACAGGTGGCAGCTTTCTCAGTCACTCCAATAAAATCTGGCTCAGTAACTCCCAGCGTAATCAATGCCCACACAAACAAACCAGAGGAAAACTGAGGGATGACTGACTTTTCCATGCTAGAAGAGGATCCTGCAAAGCAAGCTCACCAGCCATTGCTGGCTGCAGGGTGTGCTGCCACCCTGCCACTGTCACCTGCCGGGACCTCAGTGTCCCTGAGCTGCACCTGGAGCTGGGCTGGGCAGACCCCAGGGGATTTGGGCACAGGCAGGAGGTGCTTGGCCCCAGGGCAGGGGTTGGGGACCATGGCTGCACAGCCTGTCCCCCCATCCCTCCTGGCTGTCACCTGGATCCTGGTGGTTCTGCTCCCAGCACAGCCATTCCCCAGGCTCTGTGTCTCTGCAGCATGCTGCAGTTATGAGTAATCAGAAGGTGATGCCTGACTGTCGGAAGGGGAATAAAATTCAGAGCCTGGGATGTGAGTGGTTGTTTGGGAGGAGGAGGAGGAGGGAGATGGCAGCCCCCAGCCCAGCTCACAGCATCCCCCCAAGCCAGGGCTGGAGCAGGGGCAGGCTGGGTGCTCAAAGGCAGCCCAAAGGCAGGGGCTGGCTGGGGAGCCAGAGGGCTCTGGGAATGCTGCAATGCTGCCTCCCTTCTGTGGGCTCCAGCACCCACCCCACCTGCCCCCAACACTGCACTCCCCAAACAGCCCCGAGCTAATACAGCCCCAGGCAGCCCCAAAACACCCACTGAGGCCAGATGAACCCTCAAATCCTAAAACTCGAATTTCAGGCTGGATGAACCGGATTGCTGAGCTGAAAATCACAGAGGTAACTCCTGCCTCCAGTGTGGGTGCCAGCCTGGAGGGAGCTCCAGGCCACCAAGCAGCGGGCAGCCCAGATTCCCAAAGGCCATCCTGGATGGAGAGCAGATCCTGCTGTGTGCTGAAGTATGGAGCACAAGGAATGGAGAACTGGGGTGTCTCAATAAAGCGTGGGTGACCCAGCAAAACAAACCTGGTGGCAGCAGAAGGGGCAGGTGGGGCAGGCAGTGCTGCCCAGATGAGAATGGCTGCCTCAAGGAAAGGAGGGAAGAGGACACAACCCTCTGGCAATCACAGAAGGGTGTTTGTCAGAGGATGGGATTGCGGCAAGGCCAAAGCACCCGTGGGACCACGGGGAGGGGTGTGAGCCCTCAGCCCCAGCCTCTGACCATCGTGACCCTGCCTCTTCCTGCCTCCAATGCAGAGGATCTGAGGAGGGGGTGGCAATCTCCCCAGACCCCACCAGGGAGGATGCCAATGGCTCCAGCACGTTCATTCTTCCACAGCTCCCTCATCCCAGGCAGCTCAGAGCAGGGGCCTGACCCAGCTCCCACACTGGCCTGCAGACAGCCCTGACCCCCTGCATGCACATGGGGCAGTGATGAACATCCAGCTGGGCTTTGAGTCCAACAGGAGGTGGAAAACAAGCTGGAAACCAGAGAAAATGGGGTTTGGACCACTGAGGGGGGAAGGAGGAGGGAATGTGGCTATGCACACACAGTGCACTGAGGCAATGCAGAGAACAGAAGCAAGGCCCTGCAGAGCAGCAAACCCACACTCGGGAGCTGGGGAGCTCCTGGGGCCCTCCAGGCACCTGCCCAAGGCACCACAGAGCCCGTGGGGAACAGGGGCTGTTTCTGTGTCCCCCTGCTGCCACAGCCTTGCTCAGACACCAACCTGACCCCAGCCCCTCACAGTGCCAGGGTGTGTGAGCAGGTGAGCTCCACCCTGCTCAGCTCAGCTCAGCTCAGCTCAGGGACAGGGGCCATTCTGCCACCCAACCTCACAGCTGGGACCCAGGAGGGGAGGCCTTGGTGCTTTTCTAGGGCCTGAAATACAAACATGAACCTGGTTCTTTGGAAAATGGGGTGACCACCAAAGGGTGCTGGCACTGCCCAGGCTCCCCAGGGAATGGGCACAGCCCCGGGGCTGCCAGAGCTCCAGGAGTGCTTGGACAGCGCTGCCAGGGATGCCCAGGGTGGGATTGCTGGGGGGTCTGTGCAGGACCAGCAGCTGGACTTGGGTCCAGCTCTTAGGTCCAATCCCTGTGGGTCCATTCCAGGCTGTTCCATGATTCTGTGATCCCCACCCAGCCTCTCCCTGAGCCCCAGGACAGTGATCAGAAGGGCTCTCTGGGACAGCACCCACATCTCCAGCCCCTCACTCCAAAGCATGTCTGCAGCTCAGCCTGGCCCTGCCAGCAGGTTGGACACTCCTCAGGGCCAGGCCAACCAGAACAGTGCCAAATTTCCCAACATCATTAATTCTGTTTCCTCTTCTCCTCCAGCTCAGAGCTCAGCCCTACAGGTGCACTGCACAGTGGAGCAGGATCTGTGTTGAAGCAGAGGAAGGAGCCAAGCCCTGGTTCCACAAGCCACGCCAGCATGGCTCCAGGGACCCCCCACCATCTCCCTCCCTCAGCAATTGCACCCACAAAACTGGGCTGCCTGCAGCACAGACCCTCACAGTGACTTGGGGTTCCTTGCCTGCCTTCCTGCGGGAGGAAAGGCGAGTCTGCTCACGAGCATCTGCCAGCACCCTCATTAAACAAGCCCCTTTGCACTCCCTCCTTGCCTTCCCACCCCTTGCAGCATCTCCCAGCCCTGCTTTCCCCAGCTGAGCCTCTTCCCAGCCGCGCTCCCCGTGCCAAGGGGAGCTCACCCACAAACCCCTCGCAGCTCACACCACGCTACGGCTGACCCAAGCTTCAAAGCATTTCTGTACTGAGAGCTCATCCAGGAAACTTTGTTTAGTGCCCTGCTATTGTAGTGCTGCATGCCTGCAGGAGTTCACTGATGCACAGACAGCCACGCAGGCACGCACAGCTCTGTGCTGGAGCCTCCCTGTGCAAGGAGCTCCCTGCCAGGCCGCCACAGCCAGACCTGCACTTGCTGCTGCTCCGCATGGAAGAACTTGTCAAATTGCTGGCAAAACCAGGGGAGCTTGTAAACCTGCCACCTCCACAGCCCCCAGGGGGACAGGCCTGGCACCCTGGCTCCGTGCTGTCAGTCACCAGCCCTGCAGAGGGGCAGAACATGCCAGGGAGCTGCAGGCACAGGCTGCAGTCACCCATGGCCTGTACCCCTGGTGGGCTGCACACTTCCCTTCTCCACCTTATTTTTCCTTCTTTTTCGTGATTAGAGCCTGCAAACCATTACAGCAGCTTGGAGCACATCGGGAAGGAGCTGTGCTTGGGCTTAAGTGTTTGCAGGATCAGGGCTGAGCTGTGGAGCTGAACTTGCTGCTATTTATAGAGGAAAGCCCTGAGCACAGCACGTGCTGGAGGGGAGGGTGGCCAGGCCTGTGTTCCTGCTAAAACCTGGTGGGTTTTTTCTTTTGCCTCCTTTTGGGGATGTCAGCTTCCTGATCTCATAATTGCATTCATGTGCTGCCTGGTATTTACAAATGGTTTTGTTATTTTTTAATCTTTGGGCACACCAGGTCATAAAATCCCAGACTGGTTTGGGTTGGAAGAGACCTTAAAGTTCATCCTATTCCACCCCCTGCCATGGGCAGGGACACCTTCCACTAGACCAGGTTGCTCCAAGCCCCATCTACCCTGGCCTTGAACACTTCCATCCTCCTACATGTTTATACTGGTTTATAGGTGAACTTCTATCTTTCATCACTGGTTTAAAAAAAAAAAAACACAGGAAAAGAAGCTAGATCCGAGTAGTAACCTCAGCTCCCAGGACCTGCAGCTAATTAACCACACCCTGTGGGGCAGCTGCACTTCACACACGGCCCTGCTGCCCGCAGCCTGCCTGGGTGTCAGCAGCCTGACAGCAGCCCTGCCCTCCAGCCCAGCTAATTATAGTGTGGGGAGCAAACGAGGGTGCCCTCCCTGCCCTCCCTGCCCTGCCATCCCTCCCTTCCCCTCCCTTCCCCTCCCTTCCCCTCCCGTGGCTGCTCCCCTGTCGCTGCAGCCGCTGACAAAGAGGATCAGGATGCAGGGCTGCAGCTGAGGCCCCCCTTCCCTGAGGCTCCCAGGTGAGCAGCACAAGGATGAGTCCCCCAGACATGTGTCAGGGGGTGTCCAAGGGCCCTGAGGCCACCCCAGGGGTACCTGGGCAGGGAGCAGGGCTGCCACCACACCCCCACCGTGACCCTACCCCGCTGCAGAGCCAGGCTGCTGGTCCCACGCCATCCCTGCTGTCCCTCCAGCCACCCCAGCCCTCCTTGGACAGAGCTCTGCCTCTCCCTTGGCTCTCCCACTGCCTCCATGCACCCCCAGCACGGGGTCTGGGGCAGCCCCTCCAGTCTGCTGGAAACCAAGGCCATGGGAATGTCCCTCTCCTCCAGCAGCCCCTCGAGAGGGACAAGGCACAGATGTAAGAGAAGCAGAGTGGGACCCACCTCCACTGCCTGGGGTTTGCTGCCCCACAGGGGAGCCTGGCACCACAGACCCCCCCCAGGCAGCAATGCTGTCATCTCAGTGGGCACAGCCAGGACCAAAAAAGCACAGCACCCTCAGGAAGTGTCCTCTGTCATCCAAGCACTCCTGGGGTAACACATGTGGAAAATGGGGAGGATCTGAGCAGAGCAGGACCAGGGGACCTGGTTGGTCACCCAGCACGAGTTATAAACACCCACAGCACACATGACACCTGCAGGGACATGAACAGAACCCAGCCCTCGCACAAGACAGAATTCCACAGGGCTGGAATGGGTTGGAAGTGACCCCAAACCTCATCACCCGCCTGTCATGGGCAGGGACACCTTCCACTATCCCAGGCTGCTCCAAGTCCTGTCCTGCATGACCTGGAACACTTCCAGGGCTCCAGGGGCAGCCACGGCTTCTCAGGACAACAGCACCCACCCAGAGTTGAAAGCACCATTGCAGAGCAGCTCTCTCATGCTTTTGGCCCTGAAAGTGGCTCCCCAAGGTCACAGCATCTGACTCAGTCAGTGTCAATCAGTGAATCTCCACTCCCAGGAATGTGGCTGCCACCACAGAATGACCTTAACTGCTCCTAGCCCTGGGGGAAGAGCAGGGCTGTTTGCAGAATGACATGCCTGCCACAAAGCAAGGATGCTCCTCACAGCTGGCCTCTTCCTCGTCCTCCTCTTCCTCCTCAGCAGCCAGCACTGAGCCCAATGCATGGGAAAGCTGCTCCTCCTGCACTGCCCATGCCCGGGGAGCTGATGGGGCTGGGCAAGCTGGGCGCTACAATTTGCTCCTGGGGTGCTGCCTCAGCTTTCTCTCAAGGCAACAGCAGCTAAAATATGATTTGGTCAGGACAGGGGCAGATGTGAGTCAGAGGGAGAACCTGAGCTCCACAATACAGAGCAAATCCACTGCTTAGACATAGCAGGAACACTTCACTACCTGGGTAACACTGAAAGGTCTGTCCTGAGCACTCCTTTGCCACCATCAACGGCCCAAGGAAACTCCTCTAGACCGAGAAATTAACTTTGACTCTCAAGTTAAAAGTATTTGTTTAAATAGGGCTTGTAAGATATCAATGAACCCGTATCAGAGCAGCAAGCTCTCTGAAATTCATATGAAGCTGTGGCTGCCCCACCCCTGGAAGTGCCAGGTTGGAGCTTGGAGCAACCTTGGATCATGGAAGGTGCCCCTGCCCATGGCAGGGGGTGGAATGAGATGAGCTTTAAGGTCCCTTCAAGATGGGTCCCTTCCATTCCAAACCACTCCATGGTTCTAGGATAATATGCCACTGGTTTTTGGGAGCATTATCAATGTGAGCAGAGAAAAACTTACAAGAACTTTATCTATTTTGGTTACAGGCGAGGCTTTAAGAAGAAAGAGCCCCTGGAGCTTTGCAGATTTCTCTTGGAACAGCCTTTCCTGAGGGATGGAGGCACTGGTTCAGTCCTGGCCACACATTTCTCATCTAGACTGGACGGAAGAAGGAGCCAGGGGATGAGGATACCCCTCCATCCCCACAAAGCACACGGCTTTCCACAAAGCCACCCCATCTGGTAGGAAGACTGAGGTCAGCAGTAAGGTGGGGACAATGGTGACCTTGCTATGTCCCCAAGTCCACCTTCCCAAGTGGAAAGTGACTGGGACAGGCAGCCCCTCACTGCTCCCACAACTGCATCCGTACCCTGAGCACTTACACAGGCTCCAGCCAGCCAACCACCACCATTCAGGAATCAAACTCCATAAAGGACGCACAAGACACGCTACAGAATAAATTGAGTACATTAGAAAAAGCCCAGAGAGGAAAAATAGATTTTTGGAACGTGTTCTCAATCTCATTAATTGGGAAGACAGCCTTGGAGGGGGAAAAAATTATTATATCCTCCCCAAACCATTATCCGCTCTTCAGAGTGTATCATATGAAAACAGTTATATAAAAGAATAAATTATATTTGGAATGGCAAGAACCCCAGAATAAAGCTAGGAACTCTGATGTTCCCATATAAAGATAGGAGACAGTTATCTGTTCCAAATTTTCCAGTTTTCTGCTGCGCCAATTCAAATTCACTACATACCAGCATGGCCATATAAAGGGGACTCCACCCATGTGAGCTTGGAAAGAGCAGTAATCCCCCAAACTATCAATTTAATGTATGGGGATAGAAAATGAGGGAAGAATGTACTCCCAGAAGGAGCGCTCTGTTAACGACATGGCACAGGGCTCCAGAACGTGCACACAGCAATATCATTTACAGGGACCTCTGCCTTGGGAGACCCGGCTGAAATCGAGATTTCTGCACGCAGACGCCATCGATGCTGCAAATTAAATGTCCGTTTCCAGATCCAACGTGAACTTTATTTTTGTTTTATTTTCTACTATTTGCTCAGCGTCACGTTTCTTGGCCGGCACTAGGAAATCATCTCTTCCTTGGGGGTTTTTAAATTAATTTTCAGCCCATCTTGCCCGGGCTGTCCTGAGCAGCAGAGGAGGGAGGATGCCTCAGGGCAGGGCTGGCACCAGGCAGGGTGCTCTCAGCCTGACCCCTGTGGAGGTGCTCCAGTCCCAGCCTGAGATGTGGGTGCTGACCCCACGCAGGAAACCCCACATGGGCAGCCTCAAGCTCCCCTTACCCTGCCCTGGATCTGAGGTGGATAAAAATCCTCCTTTTTGCTGGATTTCTGCAGATGCACAGCACTGGCAATGCTGTTAGCATGGGCACATGGCCCTGGTGTGGGCTGGGCACAGCAGCAAGGGGCCAGTGACACAAACATGGGAGGCAGGATGTGACCCTGAATCTGCCCACACACTCCTGAGCCCCCAGGAATGTGTTGTCACGTTTGAAACCACAATACAAGCTGGTTCCTCACATGAACTACACAAACGATACACGAAGTGCAGGTGGTGCCTTTCCAAGTTTTCTTTCCTGTTTGGAGTTCCTGGGCAGGAGACCCAGTGAGTGGCCCAGCAGCTCCATACTCCTCCCACCAGACCTGTGGAGCCACTGCTCACACCAGGAGGCAAGAAGAGAGGAAGGATGGTTAGGAGATGGAAATATGGACCAGGAGATGAAAATGAGGGCTACAGCCTATCTTTCATCAGTTTTTAAACCAGTCAAGGGCTCGCACAGAGACCCCTTGTCACCAGTCTGAAGCTTCCAGTCCCTCTCCCTGGAAGTGTTCAAGGCCAGGTTGGACAGGTCTCAGAGAAACCTGGTATGGTGGAAAGTGTCCCTGGGCATGGCAGGGGGTCGGTACAACATGAGCTTTAAGTTTCCTTCCAACCCAAACCATTCTATGAAGAAGCAGCCTGAAGAAGAAATTATTTTCTCCAGCTCTGCCAATCTAATAAAAATCATTACAAAATAAAACAAAAAAATAAAACCTAAAAGCTAAGAACTTTCTAGAAAGCACCTCTGGTCATGCCCCGAGAGCCTGCTGGGCACAGCAGCTCCAGGCCCCGGCTCCATCGGCACCGCGCGGCGCCAGCGCCCTGGGAAGGAGCCGGCAGCCACAGCCAGCCCTGTCCAAGCCATCAGGATGGATATGCAGATAAACCAGGTCACAGAAGTGTTTCCATCCCGGCCAGACAGTGACTAAGAGACGGCATTAATTTGTTCCTCGGCCCAAGTTTAACTTTTCAGACCAAGAAGAGCCAAATGGTCGTTCCAAGTGAAAAAATACTGCAGGATGCATTCCTTTGCCCTGTCCCAGGAATACCCAGGGATTCATGATTTCAAGATGGAGTTGACAGCTCTTTCATATATCACTAAGAATAACAAACCAACCTTTCTGTTTTTCTTTTCATTCCCCAAATGCTATTTACTGGTTGCAAGAAGCCACACGTCATGTTCACATAGCGCTCTGGGAAGGTGGGGCTGGACGAGCTCCACATGCTCTTAGTGCAGCACTTCAAACCACCACAGACAACAAAAAGTTGTTTTACTGGCAGTCCTGCTGTCAGCACGGAGAATGAAGCGTGTATGAGGGATCATCCACCTTCCACCCCTTTCTGGGCTCACTGTGAAGGCTCCTGGGAGCTTTACCAAGGATGCGAGACTGAGAACCCAACTGACAAACCCTTTGGAGCTTGAAAGCCCTTCTGTGTTTATTCAGAATTTGATAATCTGCTACAGCAGCTCTGTCTGTTGCCCTGCCTGGTTCAGACAGTCCCCACATCACAGCAGGTACAGGGCAGCACCTCTGTGCCAGGGCAGGGAGGGACCCACATGCCCAAGTGAAGGGACAGCAGCCCAATGCCTCACTGCAGGGCCCAGTGATCCCAACGCCACACAGAGGGTTGGGTATCACCAGAACCTATCACACAACAGCCTTTTTTAAATTTTTGTCTTTTAGGGCCTCCAGAAAATGATGTTTTCAATGGCTGGGCTCAGAGACTCATCCAACATCATGCCAAGATGGTGGCAGTTGTGCCCAGGGAGAGGCATCCCCAGCCCCACTGGTGCCCACCTGTCCCTGGGCTGAAGCTGCAGGGCATGAGGCACCACAGGGTCCTTGGAATGCCTCACACCACAGCAAAGTATTTGTTCCTGCAGGGAGAGGAGAATTGACACTGTCAGCCTGGCCAAGGGCAGCACAGCAGAGCTCTAAACAAACGCTGCCACAACACTCACGTCCAGCTCCGTCCACAGATGGAGCAGAAGGGATGCCCGTGACATGGTACAGCCTCAGAAAATCCTGCCAGAGAGCTCAGACCACATCCTACCCACATCTTGCTTTATAAAACCATGTGCTGTCTCACAGCAGGTCAGGTCAGGGCTGTGCAAAGCTTTCAGCCCCAGCATCCCTCTCCTGAAAAATTCCCAACCAGCTCTGCCAAGGGGCCATGATCCAGAGATCCAAATCCACCTCCCTGTGGTTACCCAGCACAAGACCTGGTACCACACACTGCTCCTGCCCCTTTGGAACCCAAACAGTCCCTTCTCCACCACTTAGGACCTGGGAACCAGTTTTAGTCCACAGCCAAACAAGCTGCAGGAATGCCTGAGGGACAGTGATGGGAGAGCCCACAGAGGCCCAGCCCATGAAGGACCTCGGTGGCAGCCACTGTCACTTGGGGGACAGCACGGTGACAGTCCTCACTCCCCCTGGACATGGAAAGCAGGGGGACAGGACCCACCTGGTCTCCAGCAAAACCCTGGGCAGCTCCAGCCGAGCTGAGTTGCTGTGGGAGGGCAGCCCAGCCCAGCATCCCCGGGCACGGACAGACAGACAGACAGACAGGGGCTCTTACACTGAGGCAGGGCATCCTCCGGGCACCCAGGCAGTCAAAGGGCTGTGCTGAAAGGCAGGGGCCACTCGGGAGGCAGGTGACACATCCTGCGTGCAAAAGGCACATCTGCAACCTGCCGGGGCTTTCGGGGCTGGGCAGGGCTCCTGCTCCTCCCCGTGCCACCCACAGACCTTCCCGGTGGCAGCTGCTCCCGGTCCCACCCTGCAGCTCCTGCCATGCCCTCCTGCTCACCCCATCCCACCAGGTCCAGCTCAGAGGGCATGGGAACCCTCCAGAGCTGGGGTAAGGATTGGGCCAAACCCCACTGAGCCAAGGCTCAGCCACAGCAGCTCAGGGCTGGCTGCCACAATGCCACACACAGGGGTCTGGGCAGAGCTCACCCCTCTGCACCCCACAGGGCAGCAGTCCCCAGGGTGCTGGCTGAGCCCTGCTGGCCTTCCCCACAGCCAGAACCACAGAGTCTTTATGAACCTCGTGAAAAAAACGCCTTGAATGCATTTTGGCTTTTTCCCAGTAAATCTCTTTGGTACCCCCCCGGTCTGATGTGAAATCACTCACCATCTCCACAGCACTCAGAGCTGCACAGAGTCCCTGCTTCTCCCTATCGTTCTCGTCTTCTCCTTCTGTCTTCTCTCCTTGTCCTCCTTCTCTCCCAGCTGGGTGGCCAGGCAGGGCAGCACCTATTCCAAGATTCCTATCCGGCCGCCCACAGCCTCTCCCAACAATTACAGGCCTCTGCAGCTGTCCCAGGTAAGCAGCAATGACAGACCTCGAGGCAACTGCATGGAAATGTCTGTTCAGAGGCAGGGTTACCTGTCCCAGCCAGCTCCTGCCTGGAGAGGAGCATCCTGCACACCCTGGCAGCATGACAACCCCAAACTGGATGGAGGGAAACGAAATGACACCAACATGTCCCTAGAAAACAAGGGTCTAAGTATTTTCTGGGGTCCCTGCATCATTCCAGTGGCCCCACCCCAGTCCCATGGCTTCTTCCCAGCACAGACAGGTCTGTGGGGTTGGGGTGCCCACCCCAAAAGCTTGCTCGAGCCCAGCAATTGCAAAGACAAAGTAATCCTTTAAGGCCACGTCCACATCCAAAGGTTATTGGTGAAAACCCAAAGGACAATCTTTGGCAGCCACACTCAAAATGTGGGTGCTGGGGCACTGGGCAGTGCAGGGCAGAGCCCTGGGCAGTGGCTGCAGGAGAAGCCTCAGCCCTGAGGTCAGGGTGCAGCTGCTCCCCAGAGAGGCACAGCCAGGCAGTGGGGCACCGTGTGATGGGCTGTGGCTACACCAAACACTTCATCTCTGACTTCTGGGGGTGATCACAATGAAAGCCCAGAACCCCCATCCAAAGGACAAAGCTGGGAATTCCCAACTGCAGCAGACACCAAGCCCATGCTGCTGACACAAGGCACAAGAAACTTACAGCTCCTCTCACCACAAGCAGCAAATGACATTGCTCCCCTTGTCCCATCCCTCAGGAGCCACTGAAGGCATCACCTCCCTTGCCTTATCCCTGTGTGATCCCAGCCCTGCCCAGCAGCACCAGCCCTGCTGATTAACACTCAGCACAGACTCAGCCCAGCTTCCCTGTGCTTTGAAAACAGCAGCCTCCGACCTCAGGAGGGGCTGGTGCCTCAGCAGGGCCCGTGTTTCCCACTCCCACAGTCTGTCCATGAAAGCCCTCACACTTCCTTGCTGAGCAGGACACCCGGGACCCCCTGTCCTGTCCATCCACTGCAAGGAGCTCCCCGGTCACTGCCTGCTGCTCTGCCTGTGTATTGTAGGGACATGTAGCAGATGGGCACACCAGGGAGTCCCTGGTCCAGCACAAGCTTGTGGCAAGTGAGCAGCAGCCAAATTTTGCTGACCACAGGTGTAAAAAGTGATTTAGAAATAAATATGAGCATAGGTCTTTGGGAAGGGTGAGGAGGAAAAAGGCTGAGGAAGAACTGGCTGAACTGGGATAAAGAAACTCTTGCATCCAGACCCAATTTCTCTCCAAAAGAAAGAGCCAAAACCTTAACAGGGGTTTCCATTAAAGCCTCTGAACTTCACTGGGGTTGCACCTCTGGGCACCACATGTTCACACAGCCAAAGCCCAAATTCAACTTTAACCCAAATAACATTAAAAAGACACTCCAGGGATTAAGTGACTTGACAAGCTCCAGGCACACCCAGGGACAGAAAACTAATGGTGTGTGTCACAACAGGGCTCTGATCACATGGCCCTCCTGGCACTCACCCTATGTGCCTCAGTTTACCCAGTCATTATGGGCAGGTGCAGTAGTGCCCAGCTCCTGCAGGGCAGGAGGAGGTCAGGTGCACATCACAGAATCATGGAACCATGGAATGGTTTGGGTTGGGAGGGACATTAAAACCCATCTCATTCCAGCCCTCCCATCCTCCCATCCATCGACACCTCCCACTGTCCCAGGTGGCTCCAAACCCTGTCCAGCCTGGCCTTGGGCACTGCCAGGGATCCAGGGGCAGCCACAGCTGCTCTGGGCACCCTGTGCCAGGGCCTGCCCACCCTCACAGGGAACAATTCCCAATTCCCAATATCCCATCTAATCCTACTCTCTCTCAGTTCAAAGCCATTCCCTTGTGCCCTATCACTACATACCCTTGCAAATAAATAAATAAATAAATAAATAAATAAATACTTATATACGCACACTCCCACCCACACATATTAGATATGCATTTGTATTTTATGCTCAATAGTGCTGTTCCCAGGACTGCTCCCAAGGGAAGCACAGCCCCACTCTGCTTTGGCTGGGGGTCGGGATGAATAAGCAAGAGGAGGGAGGAAAGCCATGGCCCTGGGGGGTCTGCCTGCAATCAGGCAGCGTTTCAGCAGTGGTGAGGGAAGAAATTAAAGAAATAAATCGTATTTTGTTCGTGCTCAGTGAACACTCACTAGAGAGTCATGATGAAACCACACATATGCTTTTCCAGGCAGGAGACTGCAGTGCTGGGAATCACGGGCTGGTCCCAGGGTGGCACAGAGATGTGGGTACTCACAGCAGGAACAGGATGGATGCTGACGGGGGAGGAGGTGTCAGAGCTCAGGGAGCTCTGGCTGGGGATGTGGGGTGAAGCAATGGATTTGCTATGCCTGAAAAGCTGGGCTGAGGTGGGGTGTTGGGAGACGAGCTGAGGGAGGAGAGGGGAGGTGCAGCCTGAGCCCTGTGGCTGGCACAAAAGGAGCAGCAGAAAACCCCCTTGACAGGACAGACCCTGCCCAATGCCACCATGGCACTGCTGGGGCTGGGCACCACCTGCTCCCCTGCCTGTCCCCTGACCTTGGGGATGAGCTGGCCAGGAGCATCCCAACATCTCAGGACTCCCAGCAGCAGCAGGGTGGGCATGGCGCCTGCTACAAAAAATGAATTGGGTGAGCCAGTTTCGGGGCAAAAGAGCAGTTTGTGAAAAGGAGGGGAGAAAAGAAAATAATTTTTAAAAAAAGAAAAGAAAGGGGAAAGACAAAACCGCTGTGTAAGAGATGAAGGGAATGGGGGGGGGGGGGGGGGGAGAAAAGTTTAGAAGCAATCCCTGGGGAATTGCGGAGAAGAAGAAAAAGCAGAGGCACGCCAGGCGCGCTGGAGTGCGAGCCAGGGAGCAGGAAGCGCCTAACTAGGATGGAGACAGAGATACTACAGAGCCGGTGACGTCATGGCGGAGCGCAGCGGTTTCCAAAACAACTCCAAACTGCAGCCAGAGAGGGACGGGGAGTGCGGCAGGAGGGGAAACGAGGTGGGGCTGGGCGCTCCGAGGGAGCTGGAACAGGAGCTGCAGGCGCCTGCGGAGCGCAGCCTGCTCCCCGCTCCCCGCTCCCCGCTCCCCGGCGGTTCGCTCTGGCGGGACGGGCTCTGGGGAGCCGGCAGCCGCGGAGACAGAGCTTATTGCAGAGCCAGGCAGCATCAGAAAGGAAATTCCTGAGGGTGTTTTCCTAATTGACACGTACAATGAAGTTACAGTCCCCCAAAGCCCCTTGCTGCAAGAAGGTAAATGCTGGATGCTCCCAGAAGCGGAGCCAAGGAGTGAGCAACAGCAGAGCCAGCGACCCAGAGGAAATAAATCTGCTCTAAATGGGAACCACACACAGAGAGCTGTCCCGATGGCAGCAGGCGGCTCTGCCCCAGCCTGTTCGGATTAGAGGGTTTTATGGCTGTGCTGGCCTTGGGGAGCCTGGCCAAGGCGGCTGGGTCGGCTCAGGGCTCTGTGAGGAGGGTGGAGAACAAAGGGAGAGGGCAGAGTGAACCCCCAGGGTCAGGCTGTGGTGCCCTTTGTCCGGGCTTGCAATGTGGGACTGCCCCCTGTGCCCCCAGCTCACCCCAGAGCTGCTGGGTGGGTATGGCAGCACCCTGTGGGTGAGGAAGGGTGGCACAACCGCCATGGTGACTTCTCCCGTCTCCCAGCCTCAGGTGTGTTTCTGCCAGAGGCTGCAGGAATTCCTGCAGGTTCTTCATTGCCAGCCTGGCCAGAGCCAAGGCCAGGGCAGCACCTGGGTGCTCCCACACCTTTGCTCTCACAGCTTCACCTCCTGCCAGGCTGGAGCCTGCCTGCTCTCACGGGCTGTGCTGCCGCTGTAATTGAGCTGTCCTGGGGCTGGGGCTGATCCTGGAGGTCTGGTGTCCTGCAGCAATCCAGGCCTGGATCCTGCTGGGACACAAGGATCCCCACTCTATAGCACTGCTGCACATGTGATTAACCTGCTTGGTCTCAAAACTGGCTTCTGCCAGGGGATGCAGCACACAGGGAACACTGCCAAACACACTGCCCAGGGGGATGGGTGTCAGGGCACACCTGCAGGCTGCTGGAGGGGTCCAGGGTGGGAAAAGGACCCAAGAGGGGTGAGCAGGGCACAGTCACCTCTCTGCCTCCAAACCTGTGCCAAGCAGCAGGAGGGCACAGGCTGCACAAAGCAGCTTTGGCCATGAGCCCACCTTGCAAGCCCCTCAGGGAGATCCGTGGGAAGGCAGCGAGACCCCCGAGCTGGTGAGAGAGGCAATTGTTAGGATGGGACTGCCGAGAGACGTCCTCGGCGCACACACTGCACGGCTCGGAGCCGGCAGCGCCGGCAGCGGGCTGGCCACAGCAGCGGCCCCTGCCCGCCACCCTCCCCTGGGCCCCTTCCCGGCTCCCTGCTTCAATCCCACCACGGCTGCTTTCCTGCCCGGGGGCGAGGAGAGCCTGACTCACGCAGCACAGAGATTAATAAGTGAGCAGAGGAGCCGGGCTGTGCTCCGAGGCGCGGCTGAATCACCGCGCTCCGCATTGTTCCAGCGCTGAGTCAGGGCTGCTGCGCACAACAGCGGCAGCGAGCACAACCCGCGGCCTCTGAAATGCAGTAGCACGGAGAAATCAAAAAAGAAGTGTTGCTGTAAGCAAGCTAATAGGGCTACCCACGGAGTCCCAGAAAAGCACTGCTCCGGGCTCCAGCCTCCCCCCAGAAATGCAAACCCCCAGCCTCTCACAGGGGCACTGCTCTTGGCATCAGCAGCTTTCCTTCCGCTTAAAAGCTGCCACCTCTGTATTTATCACTTTTTATGTTCAGCCTTAACTGGACGACGTGGTCTGGTTGTTCTCCCACCCAGACTGGGCTGCACATGCACTGCACACAGATATCCCAAGCCTTTCCCATCCTTGGCAGTGTCCAAGGCCAGGCTGGACGGGACTTGGAGCAACCTGGGACAGAGGAAAGTATCCCTGCACGTGGCAGGAGGTGGGATGGGATGAGCTTTAAGGAGTTCCCAACCCAAACCTATGCTATTCCCATAGCTCTCAAACTCACAGTCCTGGTCTAGCACTTCCTCCAAAAGTAGAAGATGGGATTTTGAAGGATGAGGGAAACATTAATTCCTGGACAAAGTGCTGTCTCAGAGCAAGAGACAGCCACCCTTCTCAAACTCTCCAGATCATCTCCAGCTGCCAGGCTGCCAGGGTTCTCCATCTCTCCCAGGTAAGGAGAAAGTCCCACTGCAGCCAGGTGTGCCACCCCCTTTTGCCACCCCAGAACAGCTCCTGCCACACAGCAGTGTGAACAGCCACCACTTGCTGGGCCTTGCAAAATAAATCATATTTCACCTCAAAATGAAGCAAAAGCCTCCTGCACTCAACATCTTCCTTCCTGAGGCTGGGAGGGAGTGTCTCAAATCTTCTTAGGGTTCTTGTCCACCCACAAGCCACACACTTGGCAACCTGGACAGTACTTTGCTGATATACAGGGCTCAGAACCTTGGAGAAACAAGGAACTAGAACCTGGATTCATGGAGCAGAGAGACAGGAATCAGCTTGAGAAACAGGGTCAGCTGCTAGTCTGCCCTTAAACACAGCCCTGAATTACAAACACCACTGTGCCCCAAGTGCCTCTTTCTGATCATATCACCCCCAGACGAGTCTCAGCCTCCCCTGACAGCAGCTAATGACTGGGCTTTGAAGGTGCTGCATGGCAGCAAGTTCTGCAGGTTAACGGCAACGTGTGGCAGTGTTGTGTCTCCTTCCTTCCAGCCCAGTGCAATGTCCTGCCCCAGAGAAAGACCAAGTGCCCAAAGGACACACCAGGAGCCACGGTGTCACCCCACAGGCACCAGCCCCCAGTGCAGCTCTGGGAGCCTCTGCACCCCAGATGGATGGTCCCAGCCTTGAGTTGTGCCAGCAGCTCCTCCACCCCCTGTGCCCCACTCTGGGCTGACCGCAGTGCTGGTGGTGCTGGGCAGGTCCCACAAGAATACAACGTGAAACCTCCTTGTCCATCATCCAGCCCAGTGTCATCCAATCTCCAACCACCCCAATCTCAATGAACCATCAACCTGAAATAAAACAAAATCCGCTCAAAATCCCAGGGAGCACCAGGTTGCCTCTGTTTGCTCTTACAAGGATCTAATTCAGGTCTAATAGGACAGTTATTATGATATATTAAATGAGTGGCAATTGATTATTAAGAGCTTATTCATTGGACCTGGGCAGATGGGTAATCAGATACCTGCCTATTACATAGCTGTGAAACCACTCTGAATATGCTTCTAATGACCAAGTGATATTTACTTAACATTCAATATCCATCACTAGGAAAGGTCTCTCTAGATTTAATAAGCCTCTGTTATTTTATGTTTAATTAAATACCATCCACTATTAAAAACATATTTAACTGAGGTCAAAACCAGTAAAAACTGTATCTTATAACATAGCTGTTAAACCTCAAATATCTTCTTAATGATTAATTGGGATTTAGCACACGATCGCTGTCCTACTGGGAGCAGATGGAAAGCGGAAGCTCAACGATTCAGGGACCAAAGTGCTTTGCTTCTGCAAACAATTCTGCTGGCCAAAATGGTTTGGCTAATAAAAATAAAGCAGAGCAGTGGGAGCCTCGGTTCCTACGTCACCCAACTTTGGAAAGTCCAGAATACAGCACAGTCACTTGCACAGTGCCCAGCAACTCAAACAGCCAGGGAGCTGGGACCACCATCCTCCTCCCAGAGATCTGTGTGCCACAGGGGCTTTCCTGAGGGCCAGGACACCAGCAGGACCTTTCCAGAGCTGCTCTGCCCCAGCTTCAAGGCAGAAACTCTGGAGCAGCGCTCTGGGGACTCCTGATGGGACAGTTCCAGTAGGGATTGTGAATGGCTTCCTTTCTGCTTGGGCTGGCCAGCTGGGGCAGTTCAGTGGTCCATCACACCTACCAGTTTCCCCAATGGAAACAACAGTGCCTGGAAGAAGGTGGAAACAGATTTCATAGAATCATGTAATGACTTGGGTTGGAAGAACCTTAAATAGATCCTTAATAGGACCCATCCCATTCCAACCCCCTCCTACAGGCCAGGACCCCTTCCATAGACCAGGTTGCTCCAAGCCCCATCCAGCCTGACCTAGGCCACTTCCAGGAATGGGGCAGACACAGCTTCTCTGGGCAGCCTGTTTGCCACAAAGGTCCAAAACCTCGATGTTAGAAACAGAGAGATCTTCTCAGGACGAGGGACCAGTGAGCTCCCAGATCCAAGGGCCCTGGAAGCACAAGTCCTGCAGCAGCAGCAGCACACTAAGGACAGATGTTTCTGTCACTGCCCTGCACAAGTGTCCTCCAGGCAGCTGTGAACACACACAGCACCACACACCACATGCTTCCTTCACCTCAGCACAGGGACAGCTGATGGGGGAAAGGAGCCTCTAGGCAAGGGGGAATAAGTTTGGACAGGGAGCAGGGAAAAGTCCAAAGCATGTCAGCACTTGGGAAAAAGCCATTCCACCTCAGTGACCTCCTGCAAGAAGATTTATTTTTATTGGTTTTGTTTTGAAAGACCTTGAAAGCAAAATCCGATACTAGCAAAGTATTAAATATAGCAGTACAGACCCACATGGATTGCACAAGAAAACAATTTCAGAATAGAAACAGTAAGAATGTCTACAAACACTGAGAAAAATACCAAGAGACTGGAGCCAAGAGGGTCCTTTCTTTCTGTTGTTCCCCTGGCAGGCTCAGGCACGCTGGGGAAATCGGGGTTAGACCGTGGGCTGCATGCTTCAGTCCTGGGAAATGAGTCAAGAGCCTGGAACGTGTGCTCAGCACCAGGCACAGGCAGGGTAGCCCTGGGCTCTGAGCTCATGAGCTTCCTTGGAGGGACCCTGGTGGGTCAGACCTGGGCTTGTGGCGCTCCAGGGAGAGGCACAGAGGGAGCATCCCAAGGGAGCTGCTGGATGGGCTTGGAGACAACCAAAGCTCTTGCCCAAAGTCGTGTCCCAGGAGTGAATCATCATCCTGCCATGAATGACATTCCAAAGGGATAAGAAAACATTCCCAGTGTCTGACAAGACACTGTGTTATGCGTGAGAGGGGTTCTAAATATCCACATGGAAAAGATGTTTTTGGAGGAAAACCTCAATGTTATTCCATGTTTCTAAGACCAGGAGTCTCTGGGAGTCACAAAATTCCAGGATGGTCTGTGCTGCAAGAGACTTAAAGCCCATCTCATTGCATCCCCTGCCATGGGCAGAGACACCTTCACTATCCCATTTTGTTTCAGGCTCTGTCCAACTTGGGCTCAGACACTTCCAGGGATGGGGCAGCCAGAGCTGCTCTGGGGAAGAAGAACAAGTCTTTGTTTTCTTCTTCTTCACCAGAGAAGTCCAAGAGAGTCCAAGCACCAGAGATCCAAGAACCTCAACCAGAGGGAAGCAGTTCGGGGCAGTTGGCCCTGCAGCCTCCACAGAGGCTCCATGGAGAGGACACTCATGGAGTAACCTTGTCATCAGAAATACTCTGCCACTCCCCACATTTGAGCACCAGGAGGAAAGTGCAGCTGGATTTCATTTCCTTCCCCAAGCACTGTCTGTATTTGTATATACACAAACACACAAACCACCTCCTCACCCTCAGCACCTCCCTCCCATGAGGAGCCCCAGCAGCAGGGCAGGCAGGCCCAGCAGATATCATCTGGGCTGCTTCAAAGCCACGCAGCTGATTAAGGAAATGGCAGAGGTGGCTGTCTGGGGGATATGGTGATTAAGGATGTCTCCATCTCCAATCAGCCCTGGAGACTTTGCTGGAATATTGACTAGTGCCCCACATGCCATGGGAGCAGCTCCATACCTGCTGTGTCCTGTCTCATTCTGCAGAAGTCAGAGCACGTGAAGAGTGAGGGGAAGCCTCTTGAGATGGCTCCCTCGGCCAGTGGAAGAGAGCAAGACATCTGCTCCACCACATCTGTCTCCACTGGACAGGGCTGGACTTTTCTCTTTCCCCTCATTCAGACAGACAGCACTGATCATTCAGAGTGAGTTAATCTCACTTTTGATCAACTCTTCACAAGAGCCTTACAACCTACAACTGCACTTTGGTATCTGCAAATGACTCCCAGGAGTAGGGGAGGCCTCGGGAGCTGCTCCAGCCCCAACACAAGGGTTTGCCTGCTTCAAATGTTCTCTTTGTACCCTTGCAACCCCAAGGTTCTCCAGAAAGAAAGAAGCATCTTTTCCACCAATCCAGTCCTCCAGCTGAGGCTCCAGGCCACATCCTGTTGAGTGTTTGAGCTTGAGTGTTACCGGGAAAAACTTCAGAGCTGTACAGAGGAGGGCCCAGGTGGGCAGTGTGGATGCATGGGATAAGGACACCAAGGTGGGCTGTAAGACCCTTCACAGAGGTCCTGTTTCCTTCCATAACAGCCAGGACACTCCTTGCTCAAAGATGAGTTGGGGCTGGCCAAGCCCTCCATGGAGTCAGACACACCTAAACACACACAGGGCCCACGACAGAGCCAAATCCCACCTCTGCTTTGCTGGATGCTTCTCACTTGGGAAACGTCACCAGGCCCATCTTCCACTCCAGGCTGCAGCAGAGGCATCATCTCCAGTCCATGGCAACCCAAATGTGTCCCTCTGCTGCTTCACACCCCCACCCACACAAGACAATGGCACTCTCGTGATGCCCACTTCCCTCCACACCTGTGAAGACACTCCAGACACCCAGTCCAGACACCACCACATCTCTGTTTGGCCAGGCAATTCTCATCCCTCCCCTTCCCATACCTCAGTTTCCCCCGTGGCAGAAGCAAACCAGTCTGTGGGTGCCATCCCACCCCAGCCCCAGCAACACAGGGAGGCTGAACTCAACCCTGCAAAGTCCTCGAGATCCTTCCTCCACCACCACGGAAATCCCCAGGGGGTGTTTGTTTAACCCCAGTGTGCAGTCAGAGTCAGGCACCCAAACCCACAGCCCCACAGCCCTCCCACATCCCTACTGCCCTCCCACAGCCCCACAGCCTTCCCACACAGCCCCACAGCCCCCTCACAGCCCCACAGCCTTCTCACAGCCCCACAGTCTTCCCACAGCCCCACAGCCCTCCCACAGCCCCCCAAGGGGCAGCACAAGGATCGGTTGCTGTGAAACAACAACTTCCTTCTTTCTTTTTGCTGGAGTTAACTGGGTTTAGACTGGGAATTCAGTTACATTTGTGGGCAGCCTTTCTGGAGACATCCACCCGCCTGATGCAGGGGAGAGCTGTCTGAAACCACGGGCACTTCATGTGTGTTTGGATTCCAATCCTCCCGTGGTTCAAAATCCTGGGAAAATGAATCTGTGTTGCTGAGGTGAAGTTTTTGGTTTGGAAGTGTTAGACTGGAAGTGACTGGCTGTCCAACCAAGCTGCTGGGAGTTTGGGCTCCCTCCTTTGGCTCTCCCACACTTCCCTGAGCAGGAGTTTGGAAGGACTGAAGTGATGTGCACGGCCTCTGGGACATTTGGGGCCTGCTGGCCAGGGAAGCACAGGCACACAGGAGCCTGCCCCCCAAATCCTGCAGGCCAGGGAAGCACAGGCACACAGGAGCCTGCCCGCCCAACCCGACACCGCTCTGGAATGCAGAAACTGCAAATGATACTTTAATTCCACAGTCACTCAACAGTAGCTCCGGCCTTGGGAAATATTGGGAAAGCACATGCTCAGGAGCACTTAAAGGGAGCACATCCAGCCCCAGCCTAATCCACGGGCTGGAAACCATGCTATCTTTATCAGAACTTCCCACTCCAGCCAGCCTCCCCCCATGCCTGCCCTTGAACCAGCAAGAATCGCTGTGAGGCAGGGGCCAGGGCCTGAGCCACAGCTCAGCTCAGCTCCCTGACAGTGCCACAGGAAGGGACACTGGCAGTGGGGACACTGTCCGCAGTGCCATCCTGCCACCCACACCTCCATGGCCACAGAGCTGTCCTGCCATCCACACCTCAGTGGCCAAAAGGCTCTCTCATCCAGCCTGGGCACTGCACATGTCACGACTGTCCTCCCCACCCAGGACACTTGTGCTGAGTTGTTTTGCCCAGATGCCCCCTCTCCCCACAGGGACCATCCCAGAGCACACCCAAGCCCCCAGGCACAGGCTCCCTGCACAAGTCCTGCTGCCTCGCTGGCTCC
The DNA here is from genome assembly GCF_028551555.1 of Melozone crissalis. Taxonomy (NCBI): domain Eukaryota; kingdom Metazoa; phylum Chordata; class Aves; order Passeriformes; family Passerellidae; genus Melozone; species Melozone crissalis. The sequence continues at coordinate 909,055 of NW_026535790.1, forward strand.
CACCCGTGCCTGGTGCTGATGGGTCAGAGCTGCAGGAGCTGGGTCCCCTGTCCCACAGCAGGGATGTGCTCAGACACAGCACCTAAGGAGCCAAGAGAACCCTCAGGACTCAGCCCCCAAGTGCTCTGCTCCCCCTAGGAGCCCACAGCTCTGTGCTCTCACCCTGCTCTGCACCCTCAGCCTCCCCTGTAGGGGCACGGGCATCACCAGCAGATCCATGGGGACCACGGTGGGGAAGGGCAAGGACAGACCCGCAGAAAAAAAGGTCAGGGGATATGGTAAGCTCAGAAGAGCCACATAAGGAACTGAGCAATGGCCACGGTTGGATTTATTACCAGAAGGGAGGATGTGAACTTGAGGAGAGTTTGCAGTTCAGATTTAGCACCTCTCAGTGCTCAGGCGGTGACGCTGAGAAGAGCTCAGCACATCGGGATGAAGGCTGTTCTCGCCTTTCAGGAACTTCCTGCTCTGGTTTCAGCTCTTTCTTTCTTCCTTCCTTCCTCTCAAGCTGTCCCCTCTGAAGTGGATGGTTTTGGAGACCAAAGGATAAACCAATTTGCTTCTCTGTTCCTGAGAAGGGGCTTTCAGCTCCCTGCTGGCATACTCCAAAAGCTCTCAGTGGCACAAGGGGCGGGGTTGGGCATTCCCAGGGCAGGTGCCACATCCCACAGCTCAGGAGACCTTCCTGGGCCCCTGCCGGTGCTTCCACCTCCCACCTCCTGCTCACCCACCGTGGGCAGCAGCAGATGGGGTCCTGTTCCTGTCTGCACACTCCTCTTGGCCTCCAGCAATGCGCTGCACAGTGAGAGCTGTCCCACAGATTACTGCTGCCACCTGTCACACCAGGTACTGTGTGACACAGCCCAGAGCTGCAACAGGAGGTCCCTCTCCACATCACAGCCCAGCTGGATGGAGACACACTGTGCCTGCACATCAGCACAAGAACTGGGTGCTTCTCCTGCCCTGGGTCACACACCTACTGTGACCTTAAAACCTCACCTGCCCCAGAGGTCTGCCATGGGTGACCGCTCTGGATTAAGGCTATTGTGATGGAAAAAACCTACAGGATTTAGTGTCAAACCCTCCTCTAATCTCTGGCACTGAACCAGCTCAAGGCTCTGAATGGTGAACACGCAGGGCTCTGGACAAGGGACAACTATTGCTGCCCCCACCCTGCCCCCAGAGTCTCTGTGCTCAGACACACTCCAGAACAGGTTTCTTGTTATGTCCTGTGTCAAAGACTGGGTCTTCAGCAGAAAAGACTAAGTGGGATATCTAAGGCTCTGCACGAGCTCTCATTGATCCTGCATGCAGCTCATCTCTGAGCATTCCATAAATGCTCAGAATCACAGAATGACATGAGTGGGAAGAGATTTACAAGGATCACCCAGTCCAACTCCTGATCCTGCCTAGGACAAACTCAGCGATCCCTGGGCATCCCTGAGATATTGTCCAAACACTCCTGGAGCTCTGGCAGCCTCAGGGCTGTGCCCATTCCCTGGGGAGCCTGGGCAGTGCCAGCACCCTCTGGGGGAAGAACCTCTCCTTGATGTTCAACCTAAATCTCCTGACACAGCTCCAGCCATTCGTGGTTCCTGTCCCTGTGACAGAGAGCAGAGATTAGAGCTGCCCCTCAGGATGAAGCTGTAGCCACTGATGAGGTGTGACCTCAGTCCCCTCCAGCTGAACAGGCCAAGTGCCCTCAGGCCTTTGTTTGGTCAGGTGAGGTCCCTGCACCATGGGAACAACACCCAAAGGTGAAGGTTCCCATGTCCTATGGTACCAGTGTCACCTATACCATCTCCAAGGGTCCTGATTAGTACAAGCTCTGGCTCTGGGCAGGGAGCTCGGCACAGGGTGCCCACAACCATCACTCCAGGAAATGGCTCCAAGGTGGCTCTTTGGGAGGCTCAGATCCCACACACACCCACAGGAGAATATCTCTGCCTGAGTACTCCTCATGCAGCTCTGGTTTCCTTGGGAGGTTCAACCCGTGATCAAACCCCTCAAAACCACGAGTCAGAAAAGAGCGCTGGCTATTCTGGGCTGTGTGTCACATCGAGCAGTGGGGAGAGCTCTGCCCTCCCAGTGCCACCTCACTGGTTTCTCCTCCCAGAGAGCTGTGTTTGCCACTGGAGTGAGCAACCCCGACCCTGCCTGAACACTGCCCTTTCCCAGCAGCCATCCCTCTTCCCCCAGAGCTCCTGCAGGCCAGGACTGGGCTCTGTGCTCCAGCCCAGCCAGGCAGGGAGGGAGCAGCCCCTTGTGCCAGAGCGCCCTGCCGTGCCTGGAACAGGGTAACCCGAGCTGTGGCTTCCCCACGTTCCTTGTGGCTCTAGCTCCCCAGCCAAAACAAAACCAACATTTTCCTTTTTTTTTTTTTAATTCCCTCTTCTCCTCGAGGCCAAACAGGAGGAGGGGGTCCCGCACAGCACTTAGCCAAAGCTGCTTTGGCTGGAAAGCAGCTATTCCTACTTGCAGCCGTGTTCCTGCAGCCCTTGGGTGAGCAGGACATGTGGGGTGACACTGTGGGGTGACGCTGTGGGGTGATACCGTGGAGTGACACCATGGAGCAATGCCGTGGGGTGACACTGTGAAGTGACACTGCAGGGTGACACCGTGGAGCGATGCTGTGGGGTGACACCATGGGGTGACACTGTGGGGTGACACTGTGAGGTAACACTGTGAGGTGACACTGTGGGGTGATACTGTGGGGTGACACTGTGGGGTAACACTGTGGAGCGATGCTATGGGGTGACACTGTGGGGTGACACCGCGGGGTAACACTGTGGAGCGATGCTATGGGGTGACACTGTGGGGTGACACCGCGGGGTAACACTGTGGAGCGATGCTGTGGGGTGACACTGTGGGGTGACACCATGGGGTGACACTGTGAGGTGACACTGTGGGGTGACACCATGGAGCGATGCTATGGGGTGATACTGCAAGGTGACACCGTGGGGTGACACTGCAGGGTGACACCATGGGGTGACACTGTGGGGTGACACTGCAGGGTGACACCGTGGGGTGACACTGTGGGGTGACACTGCAGGGTGACACCGTGGGGTGACACCACGGGGTGACACCATGGAGCGATGCCATGGCACCGGGGCACACAGCAATGACACAGGGACACTGTGTGCTCCCAGCTCATGGAAATCGCTGCTGCTCCCCGAGGAGCTGGGGAGGCACTGCTGGGTGCCACAGAAGGGAGCCAGGGCCCTCCTCTTCAGAAACCCCGCCAGGAGCAGCAAGCCAGGAGAAGGACAATGCTGCCCCAGGGACAGCACCAGCCACGTGTGTGTGACCCCACGGCCACATCAGGAGCTGTGCGGCCTCTCAGGATCTGGAGGCTGTCCCCCACATGGTGTGAGCACAGCAAGCATGGCCCAGGTAGAAAGGAGGGAATCACACCTCGAGGCTGCAGAATGGACACACATTCACCCAATATTCTGAGTTGGAAGGGACCCACAGGCATTACTGAGTCAAATTCTTAAGTAAATGGCCCACATGGGGATTGAAGTGAGTCCTGTTTGTGCCACTCTGATGAGCCAGTGGCATTGCCATGTGTCACCTTCACAGAGGCTCCTGCTATCCACACCACCCACAGCAGGGCTGGTACCCATGGGATGGTGCCAGGAGGAGGGCACAGATCCTCTGCTGCCACCCATCATCCAAATCCATCCCATGCCATCCCACTCTGCTACAGAGCACAGTGAAATGCGCCTGGAAGGCAGGCTCACTCTCCAAAATGGGACACAGGGACATGCTGAGCCCTGTCCCCAAGCAGGATGTATAGCAGGGAGCAGTGAGGAGCCCCAGCTGCCAGGGATGGCGGGGGTTTACCTTGGCTGGCTGCCCAACATCCCCAGACTGGTCTCTCCCACCCCCTCCTCAACAGCAGCCCCAGAGCTGCAAATCCCCAACAGCTCTGAGCTGCCTTGCAAGCTGCCTGGTTTGCTAGTGCAAAGCTCCAAGCCCACAGGCCCATGGAGTTAAGGCACCATGCCAAGGTGCCAGCCCAGACCGGGCAAAGGGACAGTGCTGGGCAGCCCCACGCAGAGCCAGTGCTGAGCAATGGGGGCACATCAGTCATTCGTGCCAAGGGACTCTGGGGATGGCGGGAGAGGAGTGTAAGCACGGTGCCCTCACCATAACAGGTCTTTTGCAGACTCACACACAGTGGGCAGAGCTGTGAAATTTAACTTTGATCACCTCAGGGCAAACCGTGGCACTGCTGCTGTGCAGCTGAGTGTGAGCAGAGTGAGAATGGGGTGAGAGCAGGGTGAGCTGCCAGCCTGGGCTCCTGCATGGGTCTGCTGCAAACACCAAAGCTGAAATTCTCTGCTTGCATTAGAGAAGCACAGATTCAACAACTGTAACAGCTGGAGCAGTGGGTCAAGCCCCACCCTATGAAGTTGAACAAGGCTCAGTGCCAGGTCCTGCACTTGGGTCACCACAACCACAACCTCTTGCAGCTCCAGCTTGGGGCAGGGTGGCTGGAAAGGGCCCAGCAGGAAAGGCCCTGGGGGTGCTGGTGACAGCAGCTGAACCTGAGCCCAGGTGTGCCCAGGTGTGCCAGAAGGCCAACGGCACCTGGCTGGGATCAGCCGTGGTTTGGCCACAGGCCCAGGGCAGTGACGTGTGCTGGGCACTGCTGGGCACCTCCAGTGCTGCTGCCCTGTGACAGAAAAGACACTGAGGGGCTGGAGCAGGGTCAGAGAAGGGAACAGAGCTGGGAAGGGGCTGGAGCACCAGGAGGGGCTGAGGGAGCTGGGAAGGGGCTCAGCCTGGAGAAAAGGAGGCTCGGGGGGACCTTGTGGCTCTGCACAGCTCCTGACAGGAGGGGACAGCCGGGGGGAACAGGGCTGCTACAGGGAATACGGGCAGAACAAGAGGAAACAGCCTCAACTTACACCAGGAGAGGCTCAGATTGGACACTGGGAACATTTCTTTACAGTAAGGGTGGTCAGGCACTGGCTCAGGCTGCCCAGTGCAGTGGTGGAGTCCCTGTCCCTTGAGGGATTTAAAGGCTGTGTGGATGTGGCACTGCAGCTTGGCAGTGCTGGGTTAATGGTTGGACTCGATTATCTTAAAGGTCTTTTCTGAACTCAGCAATTCTATGACTATGACTCTGAGTTGAATGGCTTACAAAGCAACTGCTGCCTGCTGGCCATAGCAGGGGAGCCTCCATGATGGGAAGAAAATTACATTCACCTAGAAGAAGGAAATGCTGGTGAGCAGGAAAGGCCACCAAGGACAGGGCAGGACCACTGCGAGGTGGGAAGTGGTCCCAGCTGGGCTGGTACAGCCAAGAGGCAGAGGCACTTTCCCATGTGGGGAACATCCATTCTGGAAATGCTAAAAGCTGCTCCTCAGTCACCAGTGCAGGGAAAAAATCAGAGATGTGCCAAATTTAACAGCAAGCAATGCTTTGTCAGTTAACGTGACTTAATTGGTAAATTCCTAACTAATTCAAAAGTTCTGTGCTATAATGTGCCACACTCTGCCACCCTCAGCCAGGCTACCATCAAATGGGGAGGAACCAGGTTCCCACCGTTCTTGTCCCTGTGCCTGGGGTACAGGAAACAACCATGGGGCGAGAGATTCCCCAGGGCTGGGTTTGAATACCCCCAGCCCTGCCCATGGGACCGCAGCTCCTCTGCAGAGGGTCCCACAACGAGCTGCAGCCTGGGGAAAGAGTTAATGCTTCCCCCGTTTCTGACAGTGTTATTCAATACATTATTGACGTTGAAAAGTCGTCACATTACAAGCCAGCAGTCCACGAGTATTAGGGGTAAAACAGAGGCACGCAGAGACACACAGAGCGTGGAGCCGTGGGCCCCTCCGAGCTATGGTTACGTTACCGCACACAAACTCCTTTCCCAGACTCGCTTTCCTCCCCCATTTGGGGCGAAACCGACTCGTCTGTTATTTGCATTTAATGCCACAGTGAATCCCTAAATCCAGCTCAGGGAATGGATTACTGAGGGGGGAGGGATGGCTGCACTGGGTTTTTTCTCAGGCTTCAGCAGTTGTGATGCTCTGTGAAATGAGGAGCAGGACAGCGGTGCTGGGGACTGGAGTCCCCTCATGGCTGCCTGGCCAGACCCGTGTCCCCAGAGTGGACGGAGCTCCCCAGCTGTGCTGGCCTCAGAGCCTCTCCCAGCAGAGCCCACGTGCTGCGCCCAGCACATCCCACCCTGCAGCCCAGCACATCCCTGCTGGCTCTGCGTGCTGAGCTTCCCACGGAGCCACGGCTGGCAGCTGTCTGTGCCAATTTCTCAGAATCCCAGGATGGCTGGGGTTGGAAGGGACCTTAAAGCTCATCCAGTTCCACCCCCTGCCATGGGCAGGGACACCCTCCCACTACCCCAGGTTGTTCCACGACCTGTCCAACCCAGTCTGGAACAGTTCCAGCAATCCAGGGGCAGCCACAGTTTCTCTGAGCAACCTGCCCACCCTCCCAGGGAACAATTCCCTCCCAATATCCCATCCATCCCTGCCCTCTGGCAGTGGGAGCCATTCCCCCTTTTCCTATGATTCCAGGCTATTGTCCAAAGTCCTTCTCCAGCCCTCCTGAAGCCCCTTTAGGCACTGGAAGGGGCTCTAAGTTGTCCCCAGAGCCTTCTCCAGGTGAACACCCTCAGATCTCCCAGCCTGGCTCCAGAGCAAAGGGGCTCCAGCTCTCAGAGCATCTTTGTGGCCCTTGGAACCATTAATTGCAGAATACTGACATCACGATGGTTCACAGGAACAGCTGTATTTCATTCCCTGTCTCTTCCTCCAGCCCACACCTCATACTCCACTCCAGACCCCATGATGCTGATGGTGCTTCTCTGGGGAGGTCCAGTCCAGCAGCAGGAAAAGAAGATTTAAAAATAATTTAAGCAGTGTCATTGGTCCGGCCAGCACTGAGGAGAGGAATCCCACCGTGGTACAGACCTCGGTCTGCCATGAGGCCAGAGCATCCTGAGGGCTTCAGCTTCTACCAGCTGCTCCAGCCTTGGGCATCTCCACCCTGCCAAGCCTATGGGAGCCCAAAACTACACCAGGTGAGCTGGGAAGGTCGTGTGGCCCCAGGTGATGGCAGGCAGGGGCCAGCAGAGCTGCTGCCAGGGCAGGCAGGGGTCCAGCAGCACCTGCACACCACGGGGTCAGCCACGCACGGGCAGAGGAGGCTGGACGGGCACAGGGAGCTCGCCAGGCACGTTCCCTCCCTGCTCATATTTTATTTCATCTCCTGATGGGTGAAATGTGTCCTTAATTTGTTCAGAAAGAAAAAGCGAGTGAGCTGCATTCTCACACCCCTAACGAAGACAACACGCAAAGCCCTTTCAAAGCCGGCGCCACACATACGACGCGCGGCCTTGTTCTAATTAGCGACGTCTTTTCTCATTAGCCACGGCCGCGCGTGCTCCGGGCCACGCTGCCTCCGGGGCGAGGGCCCCACGGTGCCACTCCTGCCCAGCAGCACCACCAGCACTCCTGGCCCGGGGCTGAGCGGTGCCTCGGGCTGCAGGGCCGAGCAGGGGCAGCGCAGCACATCCAGGCCCTTCCCACACTATCCGTCCCCAGAGGGCTGTTTCTGGCTTCGCTGGCGTTTGAGAGAGAGGGTGCATCTGGTTCTAATCTCAGCCCTCGCGGTAGCTGTCACCATGGGTTTGCTGTCAGGGTAAAAGATGCCTTCAAACAGCCCTGTGCCAAAGCAGCAGACATGGAAACCCCAGGCCACAGCTAAGCCCCCATGTCCTGGGCTACCCTGGGCTCTTCCCTCAGCCCAGGGGGCAAGGCAGGGGCTATCACCCCATGCCACTGCTCACAGGGTGGGCACAGTGAGCACAGGAGCCCGGGAACGTGGCACTGGGGAGCACACACCTCCCTTTCAGCCAGCTGCAGTCCCTGGGGACCCACAGCAGCACCCTGGGCTGGGGACACCGTGCCAGGCCAGGCACTGCAACCCCCAGGGCCGCTCGCCTGACCTGGAGCGCGCTCGAGCCCAGAGTCTGCGCTCCAGTTGCCTCTTCCCTTCTCACAAAAAACACAGGGAACCACAAGAACCACAAAAATGCCTCTTGTCCACAGCACAGAGCCTGTCTCTCTGAAGGGCAGGGCACGCTGCCGGAGGACCAGCCACACCGCTCACCCCAGCCGGGCTCCTGGAGAGCTGCCAGCCTTTGGAAGCAGCTGTCACATAAAAGCAAACACTGAGAGCCATCCCTGCACTGACAGCTAGCAGCTCTGACGCCCGCTCGCCTTTGACGTTGCTCCATCCTGGTTCAGTTCAGTGGTTCCCCCACAGCCCCTCCCGTGTGTTCATGCCTGCCAGGAGCCTCCTCCTCCTCCTCCTCCTCCTCCTCCTCGGGATCATGGCGCTGTGACATCACCCTGCCATGCGACCGTGACAGCAGTGACATCACAGCTCACAGAGGCCAGCACATCCACCCCCTTCCCAAGCATGGGGAGAAGGGGAGAAAGCAAGGGAAAAGGCACAGGATGGTGTGGACATCACAGAATCATGGAATCATTACGGTTGGAAAAGCCCTCCATGATCAACTAGTCCTACCACTAACCAAAGACTGCCAGGTGCCCTACTGCACTTGGTCCCCAAATGCCATTTCCACATGTTTTTTGGGCACTTCTAGGGATGTTGACTCCACTGGTGATGTCAGCAGAGGCTGGAGCAGAACGGCACCCAGGTTGTCCAAGCGGGAACTGACCTCACCCATTCCAGGCCACGTGGTCATCCCATTGAAGGAACCTGCAAGGAAAGGGGTTGGAAGCAATCTTGGAAGTCAGCGAGCGTTCCCCAGCTGCACCTGGGAACACCAGCCAGCACCAGTGTAGGAAAATCTGCTCCCCTTGCCATGTCCTGGGATGTCCTGGCAGGCACAGCTCCTCCTGCACCATGCCCACCTGGAAGAGAGGCCAGCTCCAAAATATCCCCAGCCCCATGGGCCATGTCCTGTTCCACACCAAGGGGCTCCAAGGGCGTCCCCACTGCCACCCCTGAGACTGGCCAGGGTTTCACCGTCCAAATGGGAAAACAACCCAAGCAAACAACCCAACAGCATCCCTGGAATTTCTCAGATGGGCAGAATCAGAAGCAAGACAAACAAGGCCAGTGATGCCCATTGGCAAATACAGGGCCTGGGACTCATGAGCTGCTCTTATGGATATGCATGCCAGTAATCATGATAAAAAATGCAACAGGACAAGATGCATTGCATTTCATGGACTGGTGTCTCCTCTCCCTCTCACAGTCACTGAGGAATGAGCCCTTCCTCCAGGCTGCCACCCTCACAGCAAGCCCAGGAATGGCTGATGGGCTGGGAAGCAGCTCCTGGCTGGTTGCAGTGCCCTGGCAAAGTTGGCAGCAAAGGGCTCTTAAGCACAAAATCCCTGACCCAGCAGTTCCTCTGCCTGGGCTGAGCAGCCGCAGGGGGAATAGACATCCCCAAGTGCCAGATGCTGCTACACCAACATCCCTGCACCTGGGGAAGGAGGAGCCCTGCAGGTGCCACCACACCACGCTCTGTACCAGCTGGAGTCACACAGGGTAAGAGAGGCCACACTGCCAGGTCCCCATCCAACCCCCAGGAACCCTGAGCACCAGATCTCAGTGGGCACAGGATCTGGGAATGGTGCTGGCAATCCTGACAGTAAACCTGAGCCAAGGCAGCCCCTGGCCTGAGCTGCATGGCAGAACTGGCCAGAGGGAGGGTGCGAGTGCCACCACTCTGGAGCTGGACTGGTTCCTCTGACTCCCAGAGCTTCCATTTTGCCCTTGGTTTGCCAAGGGTTTGCCCATAAGCCAGAAGAGTTTTATGGATCTCAGAAATGACTGGCACAGCCCCAGTAGTCAGGAGCAAGTCTCTCGGCGCTGTGTCCCTGCCCAGCCTGCAGACACGGAGGCTGGGAGGTGCCAACTGCCCCCAGTCCCGCTTAACAAGGTGTTAACTCCCAGCCTAATTGCGACCACTCAATATGTCACCACCCTTCACCTCACTGCTGCTGAACAAGAAGGTTTGAACCAGCACAGCTCAGCGCACACTCACGTGTTTGATCCTCAGCTGTGTTTTCTTTCCGGCTCGCTCCCCTCCATCACTCCAAGGTGGGAGCACAGCGTTCCCCATCTCCCCAAGCAGGGGAGCATCTCCCCTCAGCCATTCATGTTCAGCCCTCCCTCTTTCTCCACACACCAACAAAGGGAACTTCACTTCCAGCATCCTAACTTACACAGGGAAATAAAAAAGGCATGAAATTAAAAAGGTTCTTATAACAACAGTAACAGAGCTGCAATGCAGAGCTAGGATGTATTTAAAATATCTTCTAAAACAACATGTCAGCCCAGCCCCTCCCCAGAAGGGCAGGACACGCCAGTGCCCACATCCACAGAGTGCAGGATCAGCACAGGAGAAGGCAGCACACACATTTGCCGTGATCACAGCCGTGTCCTTCCAGTTTTTTCTAAGATTTTTCCAAATTTGGCCATTACCGTGTTTTATGTCTATTCACGTCACTCCATCTTTTGCTTTTTAAGGCACAGAAGATGGAAAAACAATAAAATCAGCCTCTGAGTTTAGCCCTCTGCCCCATTCGCAGACAGTTTCAGCAATTTATTTGAGGCTGCTGTCATAAATGCCTCCTGCTCACATCCTAACAAACTGGCAGCACAGAACTCTCCAGAAAAGAGCGATTCATGCATTATTTTTCTTTTAAAAGGCTACTTTGTAAAGCATGCAAAGCAGCTCCTCCCTGCTGCAGTGGGATACAGAGCCCATCCTCGCAGAGGTGAGAAGGAGAGCGGGGATGGGCTCAGGATGGTGAGAGCCAGCACCAACACTTGCACTTGCAGAGCACTTGCAGAGTACGTGCCTAACCCCCCGAGGCTCAGCCAACACCTTCAACTTCCAGCAGAGCAGAAAATTCCCCTGGTCTCCACCTGCTCCAGCCCCCCCACAGTTCTGTTTCCAAGCAGTCCCCAGCAGAGTCCCAAGGGACGAGCCAATTCCACCCTGGTGTTGTGGGCCCTTGGATTCAGCCTGGAAACACATTTTGGGTCATCAGGCTCTTTCCTCACCCACCTCACTCCCTGACTTGGAAGCAGGGCAATCTAAGCAGTGGTATCTGCCCATCATCACCTCCGTGGTCTCCCTGCCTGGCCCTGGCTTAGAAGGTTACTCCAAGGCTTGCAGAGTCGTCTGTGCTGTGGACTGGCAGCAAATTCACACCCTGAAGTTACAGGGCAGATGAGAGCACAGCCAGGAGCTTCTGTGCAGATGTTCCCTCTCAAAGCTGGGGTGACCTTGGGAAGCAGAGGAACAGGCTCCAGCCAGGCCTGCAATGATGCTAATGAGATGAACATTGATCTATCTGCATTGGCTTCACCCTCTGGAGACACCGCTGGGCTCTCCCAGGACTCTCCCTTGGATGGGTGTAGGTGAGGGGCCACAGCCCTGACTGTCACAGCGAGCTGTGGGCTGGGACACAGCCCAGCCTGGGGCCAGCCCTGAGCCTCTCACTGCACACGGACACCCACCAAACCTGCAAGAGCTCATTTTCTGCAACCTATGGCTGTTCTGGTTCCCCCACCCCTTCCTCACCAGGGAAAGAGCCAAGAGCTGAGCAAGCCAAAGAGTGTCCTTTGCCATGGGTACCCAACAGCCACGTGCAGACACCCCAGAGCCTGGCAGATCCTCCCATGGCCTGGGTGGAGTGGCTGAGATGACCTGACCCTCCACTGCAGTCACAAACACCCTTCCAGGGCTGGTCCCATCGCTGACCCACCAGAGCCTGAAGGATAAACAGCGAGCCAGGTCTCTTGGTCAAACACAGCCGGGTCTCTGTGACGGTGTTCACAGGGGTTCTTGGATGAGGGAAGAGACAAGGATCTGACTCCATGTTTCAGAAGACTTGATTTATTATTTTATTATATATATTACATTAAAACTATACTAAAAGAATAGAAGAAAGGATTTCATCAGAAGGTTGGCTAAGAATAGAATAGCAGAGAAGGATAACAAAGGTTTGTGGCTCGGCACTCTGTCCAAGCCAGCTGACTGTGATTGGCCATTAATTACAAACATCCAACATGGGCCAATCAAAAATCCACCTGTTGCATTCCACAGCAGCAGATAATCATTGTTTACATTTTGTTCCTGAGGCCTTTCAGCTTCTCAGGAGGAAAAATCCTAAGGAAAGGATTTTTCATAAAAGATGTCTGTGACAGGTCTCCTTCCTCAGCTGTCCACCTTCCCACCTCCCATCAGTGAGGAAACAGACGAAGGGATGGGGGAATTACCCTGCTCCAGACTGTGGTTTTCTGCCAGGACACCCCAGTGAAGCAGAGCAGGGGTTCTGATGGATCCGATGGCTCATCTCCAGCCTGAGGGGACAAGAGCTCTCCAAGAATCCCACACAGCAATGGCCCCAACTAGCTTCTAGCAGCATCACAAATTAAAGCTCAACTTGAAACGAGGAAGGGGATGGAGAACCTGCAATGTGGTCAATGCCATGGGAGAGAATAGGGAGGGCTTGGAGAAGATCAAGGAAGAGGAATGGGGAAGGCCAGGTTTGGGAAAGCAAAAGCCAGACAGCCGAGGGATTTTGCTCCATCACCAGCGTCGGAGCCACGGCCCTGAGCGCTCAGTGGGGATGTGAACAGCGAAACCTGATCGGCCGTTAAGCCAGGAATGCGTGGAAATGGCAACTGCACATAACTCCAGGGAATCCGCCAGCGGTGCCCCAGCACCCGGAATCACACGGATAACCCGCGCGCTTGGCGCATGAGCTCATCCTGGGGATAATGCTCTCACATGAGCCCAGCCAGCAGGAATTCACTGCAGCTCGGGGCACGGGGGGGCTCAGGGGGATCCCCTTCTGCTCCCGCTCCTTTCCCCTGCCCTCCTGCCACCATCCCAGTTTCCCACGGATGGCGCGCTGCACCCTGGGAGCTGTGCCCGAGCTGCAGCCTCCCCTCCCCGGGCAGGGCTGCACAGGGGCTGGGGAGAAACCCCAGCTGGGGAGAACACTATGAAGCCAGGGAGAAAGAAAAGGAAGGGAGAGGGATCTGTGCTCCCACATTTCTAGTGCTGAACCTGCTTCTTTCTGCTCCTCCAGCCTGCTAGGAAAGGGAATGAGAATGTCTTCCCTGTTTCACCAACATCCTGGCTGCTGGTGGTGCTTCATGCACCCAGCAGCACTGTGAGGGATCGTGCTCCAGCCCAGTGGCACGCTGGACACCATTAGGTGTTGTACCATTCCTCATAGCACTGCATCCATGCAACTCCTCTCCTGCCTCTGCCTTCCCCTTTCACCACAGTCAGCCTTGTGGAAAGAAGCTGGAATCCATGGAGGTCCCTCCCCTTGGGAACCAGCAATACAGCTTCCTTCTCACAAGCAGCAAATGAGCCACAGAAGAACCACAAATAATATTTGCTTATTCTGTTCCTCCCTCTCCCAAATGCATCAGCCCAGAACTTGCTCTTTGCTGAGAGCGATGGTACAAGTCCCACGGAGCAGGACTTGACCTTTGGTGGAGGATTAGCTGTGCTCCACAGGGCAGACATCCAGGTGGTCCGGGAAGCCAGCCTGGCTCACAGAGGACACGTCTGTCACCGCTCAGGCACTGACACCTCCTGCCCATGGCAGCTTTTCTGGAGACCATCTACAAGTGAGAGTCAAATGCCTGCCCCTTCCACACCTCAAGGTGTCTCCTCCAGAAGGCAGCTTCCCTGTATCCATCTCCTGGTGGGAACCAGGGAGAGGCAAAGCCACCACAGGTGGAGGAAGAGCTCAGACCTACAAGACAGGAATTCAAGCTGCATTGCACGTGGCACAGGGACTGCTGCAAACCAGGGAGCTCTGAGGGCCATCAGGTCAGGGGGACCACATTCAGCTCCCCAAACAGCCCCCAGCATGTCCTGAGGGCTGGGCTGCATCCTGCTGGGATGAGATCCCTTCCAGAGCCTGGCAGGGGTGCCTTGCAGGGGGCACAGCATTCATGCCCAAGGTCAGGTAATGGGAATTTTGGAAGCAATTCCAGGCTTTTTTGAACTACCTCCAGAGAAGCAGAATTTTCTACCTTTGAAGTGAATGATCCAATCTTTCCACAACCAAATCCCTCCCTCTCCAGTGGCTAAGCTCCGGAGCCTCTGATGTCACTCACCCTGGAAATGTCAGGGCAGGAACAAAATGAGCCAGCCCAAAAACAGCCTAGCCAGGACAAAATGCAGGCAGGCTCCATAACCTGTCCTCCTGTGGCTGGACAGGCCCCCAAAGAGGACTGGAAATGCAATTTATTGTGCCAGCAGAAGGATACTTCACACCTGGGCAGCTCTGCTCAGAGAGGTGCCACACTGGGCTGAGGGTCTCTTGGAGACCACCCACCCTCCCACATTCCCCTGGAGTCTCCATCTTCTCCTCCAGGCAGGGCTCTCCCCGTCCATGGGGCAGCATCACCGGGAGCTGGCTCAGGACCCAGGGCTGGGAAGAGAGCGAGCAGTGGGAGGAGAAGGGACCAAGGCTCAAACTGTGAAAGGAACAAGAAAATGAAAAATTATGCCAAGAAAATGGAAAGCTGAGAGGTAACACAACAGGGGGGCAAAAATCCCAGGGGGAAAGAGACATTGCAGAGGTCACAGCCAGCCTGCCCGGGGGAGAGAGGAAGGAGCAGATGCACAGTGGGAGTAGCTCCTCGTTTTGACCCCTTCCAATCCTGCACCTCACCCCAGAGCTGGATGTCTGCTTGATCACCAGTGCACGGGACACAGTAACAGGAGATGAGTGTTCCTGTCCCAGGAGTTCCCAACGTTCCCCAAAACATTGCCCACACCGTGTCACCGCCAGCCAGCTGAGATTTTCCCCAAAGCCGGCCAAGAGCCCTGAGCAAAGTGGCGGCATGTGAGACAGCCCCGGGGCCGCGAGGAGATGCCTGGGAGCCCGGGGAAACCGGACACCGGCAGGGACAGTGATTTATTCCTTCCCCGGGAGAGCAGCGGGAGCCCCCACGGGCGGGGGAACGGCACCAGGCACGCCCTGGGAGACCCCATGGGATCCCAAAGATCCCAACAGATCTCCAAGACATTTCCAAGGCACAGGCTAGAGCCGTGCCAGCCCTTTCGGTCCGTGCCAGGCGATGTGGCAGTCACGGCTCCGCGTGACTCGTCCGGAGCCAGCCGCCGGCAGACAGACAGACGGACAGACAGACAGACGGAGTTACCGGAGCCTGCCGCGGCCGGGCTGGAGGCGAGCGGGAGCAGCGGGAGGAGGAGGCCGAGGGCTCACGGGGGACTCGCTGCTCCAGCGCGACATCTAAAGGGCTCCGCAGGCGGCTGCAGGGGAGGGATCCCAGAGCATCCCCGCTCCCAGCGCATCCCGCTCCCAGAGCATCCGGCTCCTAGAGCATCCCGCTGCATCCCAGCGCATCCCCGCTCCCAGCGCATCCCCGCTGCATCCCCACTGCATCCCAGCGCATCCCAGCGCATCCCCGCTCCCAGCGCATCCCGCTCCCAGAGCATCCGGCTCCTAGAGCATCCCGCTGCATCCCCGCTCCCAACGCATCCCCCTCCCAGCGCATCCCCGCTGCATCCCAGTGCATCCCCACTGCATCCCCACTCCCAGCCATCCCCGCTCCCACCCATCCCCACTGCATCCCCGCTCCCAACGCATCCCCGCTCCCAGCCATCCCCGCTCCATCCCCGCTCCCAGCCATCCCCGCTCCATCCCCGCTCCCAGCGCATCCCCGGCCGCGGGCCCCGCTGCTGGAGCACCGCGCTCCTGCTCGGAGGAGAGAGACAGACGCGGGGCTGGGATGAAAATCCCGGAGTGAGTGCACAGAGCTCGCCGGTAACAGCACGGATTCTCAGCCCCAGAGGGGAAGAGGCTGTGGGGGCTGCGGGGATGCAACAACATCTCCTTAGCACTCTTTACCCTCCACAGGGGCTGCAGGAACAGCAGCTCTGCCCTTGCAAACACACCCAAACCCTGGCCGAGGTATCCCAGAGCTCAGGGATGGAGGTGTGGGATGCTTTGGAAGGTGAGGAGCAGGGCTCAAGCTGCAGGAGCAGAGCGGGGGTTGCCTGTTATCCTCTACAGAGCCGTGGGCTGGTACCACGCTCTCAGTTCAGGCAAGGAACAAAATACTGCTGAAAAGGAGAATAGGCAAGATGGAAAGGTGCAGAGCACAGCAGGTGTGGGCACAGAGCCAAGAGCAGCCCCCACACCCAAAACTTCTGATTCTGCCTGCCCTGCCCTCCCCTGCTTCCCATCACTCTCCAACACCTGATAAACGCCTCGTGGCAAAGTCCTGCAAGGAACTTCACAGATATCAAACCATTAGGCTGCTCAAGACATTCCTTTGAAACCTGCAGAGTTTATTATTCTCGAGAGCCTTTGCTGTGCTTCTTCTATACCAGCCCAAAATACTCCTCAGCAGGTGCAAAATTCTTTCCTGAATTCCAAACAAAGGTCTATTCCTAACAAATCACAGTCATTGCTGTGAAGCAGCAGTGCAAGGGCCTCACCCAGCTAAATCACTGGGGTAATCACAAACAGGGACTCCCACTGCCCCACTCAGAGCAGAACATTTTTTCTACTAATGGGAACAGGATTTTTGGAGCAGCCACAGATGCAGGGAGCAGAGGTGGATTTGGTTTAGTACTTCCACTCCCAAATCCCTGCAGGTGATGAGTTGGCTGCAGACAGAGCTCTGACACCAGACCTCAGCCAGAACCTCACCCATGGGTTCTGCCAGGGCTCAGCACGTCCTCAAACAGCTGAGGGATGGAGCACCTCTGCTCTGGGGGAAGGCTGATGGGACTTGGAGCAACCTGTTCTGGTGGGAGGTGTCCCTGCCCATGGCAGGGGTGGCATGAGATGGCCTTGGAGGTCCCTTTCCATCCAAAGCATTCTGGGATGCTGTGACAGCCTTCCCCTGGCTTCCCACCCAGCCCCTCTCTGACCCCCCTCGGCTGCTCTGATCCCACAGATCTGCTCTGGCAACCAAGCTGTCCCAAGTGCTTCAGAAACTCTTCCTGTCACTCCCAGTGCCTCCTCCTTGGCCAAAGCTCCTCACCCGCTCTCTTGCAGCCCCTTTAGGAACTGGAAGAGGCTCTAAGGTCTCATCAGAGATTTTCCTCTTCTCCAGGCTGAATAACTTATTAGAGGGGGAGAGAGCCAGGAGCCAATGGAGCCCATTAATTACCCCAGCTAATTCCCTCAGGGCAGCCCCAGGTCGGTGGGGGTGGTGGGAGTGGGAAGGGGGGCAGGGACCCCTCAGCCCCTGAGCAGTTTCCCAGGCAGTGAGGGGCAGCAGGGCAGCCCTGCCTCCCCTGCCAGCCATCTCCTGTTTCCAAACACCCCTCTCTGCTCTGCCAGGGTTGCATCAGCTCCCGCACTCGTATTTATAACCAGGCTTTAAAACCTGATATTCCATTTCCAGTAGCTCGGAGGGGGTGAGCTGAACCCTCAGGGCCCCCAGCCAAGCAGCTGCTGCCAGTGTGATCCCTCTTCCCTCACATCCTGCCCAGAAAAGCTCCCCACCGTCAACCTGGTGCCACGGCTTACTGGCATGGGCTCTTTAATTAGCTGAGCGAGGCAAGAGGCAGGCTCTCATTAAAGGGAGAGCTAATTGAGGCTGGGCAGGGCTCGGGGAGCTCGGTGGTGTTTGACCCAGCTCTGGTTAATTGAACTGAGAGCACGCTCAGGCACATGGCTGCCTCCCCTTCCCAGAGAGTCCCAGCACCAGCCTGAGGCTTTGGGATTAACAAGACCCCAGCAGCTATTTTCAAACTGAGGGATGGGTGGGAAGGGGTTGAGTCAGAGAAAAGAAAGGAGTCCCTCTCCACCCCGAGCGCCGTCAGAGAGGCTGAGGGCTGAGAGGAGCTGCAGGTCCGTTGGGAGAGTAGCTAGGAATCAGAAAAGTACAAAGCTGTGGCTAATTCCAAGTCCTGCACCTGCAAGATAGCGTGTCCTTGGGCCTAGCTGGAGTATGATAACAAATAGTGAAAGAGACATGAGAAAAGAGAGATGTAACCCCTGAGAATGGAGAAGAGCTGATGTTGTGGTGTGGCCAATGGACGGTGTAAATTACAGAATATTCATGAGCTTATTACTTGCTGTATAAGTGTCTGATGCTCTCTTCAATAAACGAAGCTTGCTGATCTCATATTGAGCGTCCCAAGTTTTCCCTGCACCCGACGAATGGCTCATTCTGCAACACAGCTCCTTCTCCAGAGCTGCTTCTCTGCTCCTTCCCCAAGCCAGGGGAGGGAGAGCCCAGCCCCAGCCACCACGGCTCCAGGGCTCACCCTGGGGCCAGCTCACAGCAGGCTGGTGACAGCAGAAGGGCTGACCCTGCCACGTCCCTGCCAGGGCAGCTCCGGGAGCTCTGCTCTCTCAGGAGAACCTTCCAGCTGCTTTAGGTTATAAATAAAGAATGAGCTGATGAGAAGGGCCAATCTCCTGGCATCAGGATCAGTCACACACCTATTAAGTGCACAAAGCTACCTCTCAGATTAACAGCAATCCATAAACCCTGGCATCAGGAGCAGATTTGGAGCTTGGCTGGGACGCATCAGCCAGTCTGCTTCCATGTACCATCTAATTCCACATCTATTTGGCCTTGGCTACCTTTTGTGGAGAATCCTAGACCCAAATCTGGCAGAAACAGCATAAAAAGGAGAAGTCAAGCCTGGGACTCTCAAATGAATCCCCTCCCAGCCTCAGCTGCACTGTGTGTGTCTGCAGAGGCCAAGCAGCTTCTGTGAGCCCAAAACTGCCTCAGTTGAAAAGGAAACCAGCATTTAGTAGCCTGAAAGGGGCAGTCAAAAGACAAATTGCCTATTATTTGAAATGTGTTTTGGGAACCTCTGCTGAAAAGTATTTGGGAAACACAAAATAAGCCTGAAATTATGCAGGCTCCTGGCTGGGTGCTGCAGCACTGCTCCATCCCCACCTTGAGCATGGAGGACCAGCTCATTTTTGGGGGTATTTGGGGCAGGAGGGGTGGGTATCCAGCAGGCTGCAGCACATTTCCCTGCCTTTACCCCCAAAGCAGCCATCTGGCCCTGTCCCATTCCTGGGCACCCAGTGTCACCTCCCTGGCCCCAAGCCCTGCTCCTGGCCAGCACAGCTCAGGGCACTGCTGGGCAGAGCCTCCACACAGGGAAAACCCTGCCCAGCTCCAGCCCCAGAGCTGTGGGGACATTCCAGCCCCCAGGACTCGGGGCTGCTGCAGGAACAACCCCGACATTGCTGACATTTGCTCCCTGTGGAGCAAAACCACCACCTGCTTTCATGAAGGCTCAGCCTGAGGCAGGGAAGGGATTTCCTGGTGTCCAGCATGGCTTCAAAGCACTTATGTACAGGAGGAGAGTTCCCCTCCATAATCAGCCCTCTGTCATCCTGTCCCCCTTCATTGTGGGGCTCCCAGCAGCTGCTGCTCGGGGTGGAACAGGCTGAACCAGCAGACACTCTGTGACACTCAGGGCAGGGATGTGATCCCTTTTTGGACAAGGTAGCAGTTACTGTCTGATAACCTCAGAGAAGAATCTGAGCAGAAGCTCAGTGAAGATGAAAACTAAATGCAAAAATCATTCTAGCTGCAGACTGGTGCCTGAGGCCATGCTGAAACCCATCCTTCCCTGATGGGAAGCTGTTTCAGACAAAGCTTTTTCTGGCACCCACAGAGCAGGAGAAAGTATGGGGGTGTCCCAGCAGTCACGACAAACTGTTTGGAGCTGAAAATTCATTTGCGTGCAACAGGGAGGCCAGGCAGGGCTTAACTCTGATCCACCTCCACCTCATTACCCCACGCAGCATCCCCAGCAGGGAGGCAGCCTGTGTGGGAAGGGAAAAATGAGTTCCTGCAAACCTCCTGGGCAGTGACAGCCCTGAGCCGCAGCCCTGGCACTGGGCAGGGAGCAGAGCATCCTCAGGAGCCTCTTCCTGACCACCTTCACCTCTGGGAAGCAAGGACAAATTACACCCAGAGCACAACATCCATCAGAGAGCGGGGTGAGTTGAAAGGGACCTTCAAGATCATCTGGTTCCAACCCCATTGCAGGGACACCTTCCCCTGGAGCAGGCTGTTCATGGCCTTGGGCACTGCCAGGGGCAGCCACAGCTGCTCTGGGCACCCTGTGCCAGGGCCTGCCCACCCTCACAGGGAACAATTCCTAATGCCCAATATCCCATCCAGCCCTGCCCTCTGGCAACAGGAGGCTGTTCCCCCTTGTCCTGTCACTCCAGCCTCTTGTCTGGTGTCTCGTCCCTCTCCAGCTCTCCTGGAGCCACTTGAGGCACCTGAGGGCTGCACTCATAATTTCGACTTCAGTCTGGAATTACTTCATCTGCTCTCTCCAATGACTCCACACCTGCTGTGCCACAGGTGGGGAACACTTGAGCCACACATGGCAGGAGGGGAGGGATCCCATGCCCAGGCCTGTGTGGGTTTGCTGAGCACACCCCAGCCCTGCTTCAGAGCTGCCTCCTCCCCCAGGGAGCACAGGGACTCTCAAGGAGCACAGGGACTGTCCCAGGGAGCACAGGGACTGTCCCAAAGAGCACAGGGACTGTCCCAGGGAACACAGGGACTGTCCCAAGGAGCACAGGGACTGTCCCAAAGAGCACAGGGACTGTCCCAGGGAGCACAGGGACTGTCCCAAAGAGCACAGGGACTGTCCCAGGGAGCACAGGGACTGTCCCAGGGAGCACAGGGACTCTCAAGGAGCACAGGGACTGTCCCAAAGAGCACAGGGACTGTCCCAGGGAACACAGGGACTGTCCCAAAGAGCACAGGGACTGTCCCAGGGAGCACAGGGACTGTCCCAAGGAGCACAGGGACTGTCCCAGGGAACACAGGGACTGTCCCAGGGAGCACAGGGACTGTCCCAAGGAGCACAGGGACTGTCCCAAAGAGCACAGGGACTGTCCCAGGGAGCACAGGGACTCTCAAGGAGCACAGGGACTGTCCCAGGGAGCACAGGGACTGTCCCAAGGAGCACAGGGACTGTCCCAAAGAGCACAGGGACTGTCCCAGGGAACACAGGGACTGTCCCAAGGAGCACAGGGACTGTCCCAGGGAACACAGGGACTGTCCCAAAGAGCACAGGGACTGTCCCAGGGAACACAGGGACTGTCCCAAGGAGCACAGGGACTGTCCCAGGGAACACAGGGACTGTCCCAGGGAGCACAGGGACTGTCCCAAGGAGCACAGGGACTGTCCCAGGGAACACAGGGACTGTCCCAAAGAGCACAGGGACTGTCCCAGGGAACACAGGGACTGTCCCAGGGAGCACAGGGACTGTCCCAAAGAGCACAGGGACTGTCCCAGGGAGCACAGGGACTGTCCCAAGGAGCACAGGGACTGTCCCAGGGAGCACAGGGACTGTCCCAAGGAGCACAGGGACTGTCCCAGGGAGCACAGGGACTGTCCCAGGGAACACAGGGACTGTCCCAAAGAGCACAGGGACTGTCCCAGGGAACACAGGGACTGTCCCAGGGAGCACAGGGACTGTCCCAGGGAACACAGGGACTGTCCCAGGGAGCACAGGGACTGTCCCAAAGAGCACAGGGACTGTCCCAAGGAGCACAGGGACTCTCCCAGGGAGCACAGGGACTGTCCCAAGGAGCACAGGGACTGTCCCAGGGAGCACAGGGACTGTCCCAGGGAGCACAGGGAGTCTCTGCCTCCCCTTTGCTGCCAGCTTGGAGCTGGCTCAGTTGAAAGGCACTGCAGCACTACAAACCATGAGTGTGTTTGAAGTTGGGAGGATTTAATAAGCACTCATCGTTATCAGTTTTAATAATGAGATAAGCCTGTACCTCACAAGCTGAGCTGGAGATCCCAGTGCCAGAGGCAGGGAGGTGCTGTCTTACATCCTTATTTACAACAAGATGCTTCCACATGATAGCAACACCCAATTTCGGTCATTATCCTGCAGCTACCCAACAGTCAAGTTCTGTTTGTGCAGGACTGGTAACGAGCCATGACTCCCACTGCCATTTCCCCCCTGCCAGAGGCATCATCAGAGGAAGGCAGGGCAGGCTGATAGCCAGGGGCAGCCAGCAGAGCACAGCCAAGTACATGCTGCTTTCACACACCACACTTGGGCTGTCTGGACAAATTTGTTCTCCACCTTCACAGCAGGATGGTTCTGGGTATCCCCACACACTGTGGTTAGCCCTGAGCAACCCAGCAGCTGAGATTTGGATGGGAACTCCAGGCTGAATCACACCCAGCAATCACTCCAGCCCCAAACCTTGGGAAGCTGCAGGACGCAGCAGCAGCATCTGCACTCAGACATCTGCATGCTCCTTTGAACAGGGAAATGGGATTTTCTTCTCACCCAGCTGTTGTGTAGGGCAAAGGTGGAGCAGCCTGGGAAGGTGTGTACCTGGTGTCCAGGTGGTCCCAACAACCCAGAGCCAGGAGAGCCTGGAGGACAAGGGATCTTCCTGCACTTTTCAAGCAAAGTGGAAACAGAATCACAGAATCACAGAATCACAGAATCACAGAATCGCGGAATCACAGAATCGCGGAATCACGGAATCATGGAATCACAGAATCACCACAGAATCACGGAATCACAGAATCACGGAATCATGGAATCACGGAATCATGGAATCACAGAATCATGGAATCACGGAATCATGGAATCACGGAATCACAGAATCACCACAGAATCACAGAATCACAGAATCACAGAATCACGGAATCACGGAATCACGGAATCACCACGGAATCACGGAATCACCACAGAATCACGGAATCACGGAATCACAGAATCACAGAATCACAGACTGGTTTGGGTTGGAAGGGACCTTAAAGCTCATCTCATTTACCCCCGACAGGAGCAGGGACCTTCCCATTGCCCCAAACCCCACCCAGCCTAGCCTTGAACACTTCAGGGATGGGACAGAGGAGCTGCCCTGCTGCCATTGCTGTTTGTCACAGCCAAGAACAGCAACAAGGCCTGTGACACTTTCACTTTGATTGCAGGTTCCCTGTAATTAAGAACAAGAGCAACTGCAACAAAACAAATTGCAGAGCAAATCACCTGCATGAGCAATGAGGGCCTGGCAGAGCCATCAGCACACCTGGGAAGGGAGGGATGTGGGGACAGCCCTGCAGGGTTCAGCAGGCTGAGGGTGCCCAGGTGATGTGCCTGAATTAAAATCTGCTTCTCACTGGGCTGAATGCTAAAGAAATGTAGGAACTGGCAATCCCAGCCTGCCTGAGCTGCTCCACCTCAGCCACAGGAGCCAAGGCATCTTCAGGGTGGGCACTCATTCCTGCCCGCAGACCACTCCTGCCCAAATGCAGATAATGGTTAACAGCCAGGGTGCCCCAAGGGCCCTGACAAATCCAAAACCACACCAAAAACCCCAGGGATGCAGAAAGGATGCTATGGAACAGCTGCACCCAGAGCAGCCCTTGTGGCCCACCAGGAAAGAGGTGACTCGAGCACAGAGCCCGTGGCTCATGCTGGCATTCCCAAAAACTGCTCTGTGCTGGTCCCAGGGGTGGCCAGCTGGGCACAGCACAGCCTGACTGCAGAGACAGGCACCCAGGAAAGGAACAAGCTGTGGCTGGGGATGAGACCAGAGCCATCTGTGACATCCTTTCCAGGCAGCCAGACCCAGCATGGGAACATTCTCTGCCACCACTGGAGATCCTGGATGTGCTCTGAAGGTGATCCCTGCCGAGCTCTGTGGCTCACAGCTTTCTGCTGGAGCAGATGCTGGCGAGGCTGCTGCCAGCCCCAGGCAGCTCTTCCAGCTTGCTCCCAAGCCTCAGTGGGAGCTGTTGGGGGCAGCAAGAGCCAGGAACTGGAGGGGGACATCAGGGCAGGACCATCACTCCCCTGTGAGACACAGGGGACACTTGCAGGTCATGGCCAGCTTCAAGCAGGAGTCCAGATAAGGAGTGAGTTGGTGGGATGGGGCATCTCTGAGGTCATGCTGGGACACCAAGGCACAGCCAGGGCAGGATCAGGCCTGGAGCTACCACACAGGCCCACAGAGAAGAGGGCAGGGCCACTCTGGGAATAAGCCCATGATTCAGGGATGGAGTCAGAGGCTCCAGAGCTGAGCAGAGCATGTCTGAAGGCCACATCTCCTACAAAGGCAGGGCCCATTCAGCACAATCCATGCAGATCCTGCAGCACCCCTGCCCCAGCCAAGCACACAGTGTGGGGGTTGGCTCCAGGGACACCTCAGAGACTGCTGGATCTTGGGGTAATGCTCTCTGCCAAGGCAGGGGCTGCTTTTCCGTCCTGATGAAGTTCTCTCGCCTGATGCTGCCCCTTGTGCACAGGCACATTTCCCCAGCACAGCACTGCTCTGTGGCTGGGGCTGCCCCCTGGCATCAGCTCTGCCCACTCCAGAGCTGAAGGGCCCACTCAGTGCAGCATTCAGTGACTCTGCACTGCCACATCCCAGGCACAGACTGCTTCCAAAGCAGCCAGCCTCTCTGCTGGCAGGCTGGGACTGCGCTGATTCAATGATACCTGCCTGCAGTGCTCAGGAGCAGCCCTGCAGCAAACAGGACAGGCAGATGTTCTTCTGCTCCACAGCATTCCCAGCCCAAGGCAGACAGACTGAGGCTCAGGAGCACAGAGCTGAAGTTAATAGTAGGAGTCCTAGTAAAATCTATGTATTGTATAAGTGACCTATGAGTCTCAGTAAAATCTATGTATTGTATAAGTGGCCTTGCCCCGATCCTAGTTGTTCAAATGGGCTGCAGCTGTGATGTCCCTAATTGGGTGGCAGCTGTGGCTAGTGAAGATAACTGGGATAAAAGGGGGTGGGCTGGCTGGTCAGGGAGAGCCTTGGAGGAGCCCTGATGAAGAAGCAGGAACAACACTGCTGTGAAGAGCTGTGTGTGAGAAAACCACCCAGAAGGTGTGGGACTCTAGAAATATGATAACAACAATATGAATGCAACAGAAGTTTACAGTGCTGAGGAGCAGTCACAGCTCTTATCTGAAATGCACTGATGCCAACAGAAACACTGACATTGCCTTCCAGGGGTTACTGGGGAAAAGCCTCTGCCCACCCTGCCAAGGCCTTGGAGCACAGACATGATCCATGGAGCAGCAGGGCCAGGCCAGCCCATGGCATGATCCAGGCTCAGCTGCCTGGAGGAGGAGATGTTGAAAACACATCATTGGTGTGGACAGCCAAGGGAAGCAAGGACCAGCCACCTCCAAAGGTGACTCCATGGGGCTCCTAGGGGCTTTGGAGGCCATGGCCACCCCCTCATCCACTGGGCTCCTGAGGCAGCCTCTGCCTTGACCTCAGAGCAAGATGTTCTGACAAGGAAATCCTCCTTGGGCTGTGTTTGCTGTCCTTGAGCTGGTCCCTCACCATGAGGTTCCACCCTGGGGAGGTGACCCAAGGGCCAACAACTGCCCTGCCCAGGGGAACAGGCCCTGCCCCCTGCCACTCTCTGCTCTGAGGGACCCCCAGGAGATCACAGAATCATGGAATGGTTTGGGTTGGAAGGGACCTTAAAGCTCATCTTGTTTCACCCCTGCCATGGCAGGGACACCTCCCACTGTCCCAGGCTGCTCCCAGCCCTGCCCAGCCTGGCCATGGGCACTGCCAGGGATCCAGGGGCAGCCACAGCTGCTCTGGGCACCCTGTGCCAGGGCCTGCCCACCCTCACAGGGAGAAATTTACTCCTCACATCTGGTCTAAATTGCTCCTGTTCAGCCTAAAGCCATTCCCCTTGTCCTGACAGTGTACCTTAAAGCAAGATCTTACAGCAAGGTCCCACTGGGGGTCAAGGAAGGCAGGTGACAATCTCCAATGAAGAAGGTTAGCAGTGGGACAAAGGTTTCAATCAGAAGATCAGCTGGGGGCATGGTGGGTAAAACAGCCTCTGAGGTTTTGCATTAAGCCTGGTCCTAACACTGTACTGAGCTTAAAACAGTGCAAACCACTCCTGCATTCCATCCTGAGAGGTGACCTAGTGGAGAAAAGGCTTTGCAGAGGGCAGAGCAAGATCAGACTGGAGATTCCCAGCAGGCAGAAGAGCCAAGTGCTGGTTTGGTTTGGATCATTACTCAGTTCCAGCACTGCTCCACCCCAGCAGAGTGTGCAGCAGCTCCAGGCTGGGTGTGAGGCTGGCCAGGCAGCTGCCATGGGCTTGGCTGGGAGAGTGGAGACAGCTCTGCAGCCCTCAGCAGCCAAGAGGCTGCCCAGGGCCACCAGCAGAGCTGGCCTGAGCTGGCCATGTCCCCTGCAGGCATCATCACGCTGCTGCCTCCTCCCCAGGGCTGTGGGCATCAATCCCCCCACAGCCCAGGGCGCTCCCTCCCAGGCTGCTCCCAGCCCTCAGCGCCCTCCCAGGCCCGGGTGGGCAGGCATGAGATCTTTGGGGGCCATGGTGGGGTGAAGCAGAGCCTGGCTGAGCCCTGGGCTGCCCCGCAAGCACCAGGGCTGTGCCTGTGCCAGGCTCCACCAGTGCCCACCTGGGCACCCCTAGGCACAAAGAAGCCAGAGCCCAGAACCCAAGGCTCATTTTGCCCACCCTCTGTGGCAGCTGCCTGGCTGGGAGCTGGTGAGAATTCCCTTGGATACCCAGGGGTTCATCCAGACCCAGCTGGAAACCAAAAAGGGACATGTCCCAGTGAGCACAGGTACCAACAACAGCTCGAGAGCATTGCCAGGGCTGGGGCTGCCCCTTCCTCAGCCCCAGTGGGGAACACAGGAAGGGGATGCAGAGCCAAAAGGCCTTTGCAGCCTCCTCCAGGATCTCAGCAGCTCGGAGGAGTGGGAGCAGCAGAGCTCAAGCCCAGAGTAACACCCTGGGCAAGAAGAACAAATGAGGTGGGGACTTGGTGAGCCTGGACACACAGCCAGGGGATCACAGCCAGGTGTGCTAGGGGACACACAGCCAGGTGTGCCAGGGGATCACAGCCAGGTGTGCCATGGGACACACAGCCAGGGGATCACAGCCAGGTGTGCTAGGGGACACACAGCCAGGTGTGCCAGGGGATCACAGCCAGGTGTGCCATGGGACTCACAGCCAGGTGTGCCAGGACACACAGCCAGGTGTGCCAGGGGATCACAGCCAGGTGTGCCAGCGGATCACAGCCAGGTATGCCAGGACACACAGGCACCTGGAGATTACTCCATCATAAACCATTACTTGGCATGAGAGCATGAGCTGAACGATTGGGTGTTGGAAGTGCCAGCCCAAGAGTGGTAATGAGGGCTTCAGCCAAGGAGAAACAGGGCAGGGAACTGGTGTGAGCACTGGGACTTGTCCCATGCATGGGAGAGAAACCAAAGAACCATTTTGTCTGTCTCCTGCTGGAAGGAAAAACACACCAGATCTTAATAATAGAGATTATTTCACCATTTGGAAAGGTTCAAGCCCTGCAGCTCAAGCACTGCCACAGACAAGCTCCCCGCTAGGAGAGGCCAGAGCCTTTCCCAATGGATGTGCTGCCCACAGAAATGGCCATGTCTTACCCCAGACTTCCCCACCCCTGTATCCCAAAGCAACAGAAGATGTGGGGCACAGAGGTTTCTGCATTTCAAGGCGGTTCTATCACCTCCCACCACGCCCAGTTCTACCGGAGGAAAAAAATCACCAGATCCTTTAAAAAAGTGCCAGGTTGGCACACTGGGAACAGGGATTTGCTCAGGGGAGTGTAAGAGGAGTGAAGGTACCTGTTCCCTTGCCCATTTACACAGCACTCGCCTGCCCTATGAAGCTGCAAACCAGAGAGCATCCTTCAGCAGGGATGGGCCCTGGAGCCCCTGTGGCACAGGGACAGGGACACCGAGCAGCAGGGACTGCCACGAGCTGCCATGGGGCACAGGCTGGCACAGCACATGCAGGGAAGGGCAGCAGGAACAGTGACCCCGCAGCTCACACACTTCTCTTTCTTCAGAAAGCTTTGGAGCTGAGAGGTGAGGAGCTGCAAGGTGGCCACTGAGGCTGAAGTGTTTAAAATTCCGTCTGGGAGGAGGCTGGGAAGGCAGCTGGGGATGAGGGACATCGCTCTGCAGTGTAAATGAGAGGCAGTGTGTGAGCTTGAAGGGGGAGCACCACACAGGGGGCATCCCTGGGCCTCCCCCTCCCCTCATCAAACCTTCAGGGTGGGCTCTGCTCACTGCCTGTGCTCCAAGGAAAGTTCAAGTGCACGCTGGGCAGGGGCAGGAGAGCTGCAGGACTCGGGGAGCTGCTGACAGGCAGCCCCAGGGTGAGCTGGGCTCAGCAGCCTCGGGTGAGCAGCCCTGGCAGGGGCAGCCTGGCCCCAACAAACACATCAGGCTCTCCTGGGGGCTCGTGCACAGTAACCACTACACACACGCCCGACAGAAAGTGTGCAGTGATTTATTTGTGTTATTGTTGGTCTGAGAGCCCTGGGGGCTGGCTGAGCACACACCAAGCTATCACAGAAGTGTCATAAGGCAAACATTGGCAGGGCCTGCCCTGGGGGTGACGTGGGGCCACCACACAGCGGGAGCCACCGCAGAGGTGACATCATCCTGCAGGGCCTCCATCCATCCAGGGCCTGGCCCCCATCCCTCAGCGAGGAGGAGGAGGAGGAGGAGGAGGAAGGCCATGGCAGGATCCTGCCCTGGGCAGATGCCAAGGTGGAACAGGCTCAGCTGCAGCAGACTCCTGGCCCCCATGCATGAGGCAGGAGAAAAATCCTCCCTGGAGAAGGGGCCTGAGCTGGCTCTTCCCTGGAGCCCATCTCTGGCAGCAGGATGGAATTCCCACCTAACAGCTATTAGCCTTCCATCATCCAGCATGCAGACAAATGTTATAAAAACCCCAAAGCCACCACAGACTCTTGACCAAAATCACCCAAACTCAGGGGTGCATGTCTCTGGGACGTGTTTCATTTGGTGCAGGAAGGGAGGGCACTGACACCAGCAGGAAGCTCCCTGTTTTCTCACAAGGTGTTTCCCTGCAGTGACCATGACATTGTCCTGTCTGTGTCCCCATGCCCTGCACGTGCCTGATGGTGACTGCAGAGAGCAGGGACCCTCTGGCACTGGGGTGGGCTCTGAAGGGCAGCAGTGGCCGAGAGCCCTCGCTGCTCCTCAGCCAGGTGTCTGCTTGCCCAGCAGAAATGCCCAGGCAGGGAGAGGCTGTGACAAAGAGGACAGGGAGGTCCCACCAGGACAGGACAGGTTCACAGAGAGCTCGAGCCAAGCTGAGGAGCTGCACTGGCTGCACAGGTGAGCAGTGGTGCAGGGCCATGGGTGGGCCCTGGGCAGGACAGTCAGAGCTCCCACGTCCGCTGGGGGTGGGGCACAACCTGCACTGCCCCACTGGCCCTGGACAGGAGCACAGGGCAGCAGGTTCCTCACCAAAACAGCAGGACAAGGTACCAACCCGTGCCACACTCTGGGAAGCTTTGCCCTCTGAAACAATGATTCCCCCTGCACAGGCTATGGAGCAGGACACAGGGGGATCCAAGCTCAGGCTCAATGAAGCTCAATGGCTCCCACTGCCAGAGGGCAGGGATGGATGGGATATTGGGAATGAGGAATTGTTCCCTGTGAGGGTGGGCAGGCCCTGGCACAGGGTGCCCAGAGCAGCTGTGGCTGCCCCTGGATCCCTGGCAGTGCCCAAGGCCAGGCTGGGCAGGGCTGGAGCAGCCTGGGACAGTGGGAGGTGTCCCTGCCATGGCAGGGGTGGGATGGGCTGGGCTTTAAGGTTCCTTCCAACCCAAACCATCCTGGGATTCTGTGATGATTCTGTTATAAGGTGGCACTTGGGGACATGGTTTAGTGGTGGCTTTGCAGTCCTGTATTTATGGCTGGACTTGATCTTAAAGGGCTTTTCCAACCTAAATGAGTGTAGGATCCTACAACCACCACTTCAAATGCCATCACAAGGCTCACCCACCTGATGTCCCCCTGCCCTACCCTGACCCAGCTCAGGAGCTGCCAGCAGACAGAGCATCACACACTGCTCACCCAGTGCTGCTGATGCTGCATTTCCTCTCTCCTGGGGGCAGAGGGGTGCAGAGCTCAGTGCTCACCCCTCCCCTGGCCCCATCTCACCCCATCCATCCCAAAGCACATTCTGTCCTATTGAACTTGCCAGGCCACCCTCCTGGTGCTCCCTCAGCAGCTCCTGCACAGCCACACTCGCTCCATGCAAGAGACAGGAGAGCTGAACAAGCTTCATCCACAGAAGGGAAAATTAAGACAATCAACTCTCCCTACAGATCATCTTTAAAGTTGGGTTGGTTTTTTTTTCAAGTTGTCCTTCTTTATTAGTCCCAGACAGAAATCTGAAACCCCCTTTAAAAAAAAAACAGAGATACATAATGATTTTCAAAGCTGTGTCACATAATTAATGTCACATTTATCTCCTCAGTTGTAGAGATAAAAAGAAACCATCTATCCATGTCCTCATTATTTTTTATTCTCCTTTTAAAGCCAGAGTTTAAATCCACGGGATGGGGACTCTGAAGGAGGGGGAAGGTCTGGCTCTCCCTTTACCCCCCACAACTTGGTGACAGAAGGATTCTCCCTCCCTCTCCCCGCTCCCTTTTCTGTCATTGCTGATCCCAGGGTAGAGTATCAATGAAGCAAATGCTGTGTAACTGTTCCTCTCCCTCCATCCTCTGTCCCACCACTTAAATTCAACAGAGACATTCCAGCAGCCAGGAGCTTTTCTCCCATTTTCCTGGGCCAAGCCAAGGGCCAACCCTTCAGAGTCTGCTGTGTCCCACAGCCAGATTAGCTTTTAAAAGGCACGGACATTTTCCACCATTAACACAGTTCTGATTCATCTCATGTTGCATTTTGCTCCGTCCAGGGGCTGCCATCCCATTAAAATGACATTTAACACCTCGGAGAGGGACCAGCAGAGCTTTTCCCCACGGCTCCCATTGCTCAGAGCTCCCTCCTCCCGCACAGACAGGGATGTGCTGGTCACAGCCTCACAACAGAGGCCCCAGAAGTGAGAGGGACCCTTTAAGATCTCTGATGGATGCAGATAATCTGGTTTTGATCAGCTTATGACACAGCTGGAGCTCTGGGGGCTTGCAGCGTGTTTTGTGTCCCACACATCCACACTCAGCTTTCACTGAGCCCCACGGCACCCCTGGCACGGGGTGTGCCCCAAACTGCAGGGCTTGAGTACCAGGAGGCTCAAATGCAGCCATCAGGGAATGAGCTGGGAAGGGAAAGGGCTGCCAGGGCTGGGGAGCCAAGGCCTGGCCAAGGACACCTACCCCAGAAAACCCCTCCTGTCCCCCCCCTCTGCAAGCACCCAGGCTGGCTGTGCTGACACTGGGGAACTTTCTGCTCGCCCAGAACAGCCCAGAAAGCTGAAGGGTATTTGGAAAACCCCAGGAACAGAGCGCATCACAACCTCCAGACCCCTGCATCCCACCCAGGGCCCCTCCACACACTGCTGGCACCAGCAGCTGGGCACAGGACGTGGCAATTCTGCCACCAATGGCACTGGCAAAGGGAGAAACACCCCAGCCCCTTCTCCACTGCCCAGGACCGTGAAAATCCACATCCCTGCCATGTGCTTTAAGGAAACCTGCCAGAAAGAGCAACCTGCCCCACTCCTGGTGCTCCAAGGAAACGTTTTTGGTGGCAGATACCACAGCCTCAGATGGTAGCTCTGGCAGCCCAGGCTGCAGCTGCTGCTTCCATCCCAGCTCACTCCCTGCAGCTCAGAGCCCTTCCATCCTGTGCCTCCATCTGAACCAGGGTCAAGCAGCACACAGGAGGACAGGCCACTGTCCCCTGGCCCAAAGCAGAGCCCAGCTTGGGAAACGCTCCTCTGCTGAGCCAAACCAATCGGCACAACCCATGGACAGCTGTAACTCAGTGTTTCTGTGGCAGAAAAGTAGAGCCATGGAAGGAAAACAAGCCTGGAGCATCTTCTGGGCTGGGGAATGCAGCCCAGCACCCACCTTTTGCCAGGGGAGCATTGCCAGCCCAAATCCAGCTCAGATTCCTATGTGCTGTGGGATGAAGATGGTCACCTCTGAAACAGGGTCCTGGGGCAGTGTAAAGCCAGGCAGAGCTTTGCTGTGTCCAGGCACCTGAGCACTGCCAGGCCTGCAGCTCCAGCAGAGAAAATGAACCTGTGCCCCCTTCCAAAGGGATGCTTTTGCTCCACAACCACTTGAGTGGTCACCTAACCCCCTCTTCCTTCCAATCTCTCTTGAGAAAGGGGAAAGGAAAAGCAGGACAGTCAAAGTTTCTCTTCCCTTATTCCCACTGAGCATGTGAAGTCTTGAAATCAAGGGGAGGGATCTTCAACACATGTGCACAGCTCCCAGCACACCTGAGCACCAGCTCCTCCCTCTGCCCTGGAACACACCCAATTAGCCAGGGAAAAGCATTCAATGGAGGAATTCCAGCCCACAGAGCCACTGACAAATTACAAACTGAAATTGTGGCTTGTCCACAAGATTGCTTCTAACCAAGCTGGTGAAGGGCAGGAGAAAAGCAGCAGCACTGAGGGGAAAGTGTTTCACTGTGTTCCTCAGTGTTTCACTGTGTTCCTCAGTGTTCCTCAGTGTTCCTCAGTGTTCCACTGAGGGGAAAGGGCCCCGTGGCTGGGAATGAGCTGCACATGCTCTGAGATCCTGGGTGAGGCAGGGAGAGGCAGGAGAGCTCCCCAGCACACAGACGCACCAGAGGCACAGGGGAATAAGAGACTGTGCAGGGAGCCTGGAGCTGGGAGAGGGCCCAGCTGTGTCCCTGTGCCAGCAGAGGGGCTGGGCTGCTGTCACAGCTCTGCCCAGGAGCAGGGACAGCTGGGCGGGGATGGGGCAGCTCCCAGCACCTCAGACAGAATCATGGAATGGGTTGGGTTGGAAAAGACCTTAAAGCTCATCTCACTGCACCACTGCCATGTCCAGGACACCTTCCCCTGTCCCAGGCTGCTCCCAGCCCTGCCCAGCCTGGCCTTGGGCACTGCCAGGGATCCAGGGGCAGCCACAGCTGCTCTGGGCACCCTGTGCCAGGGCCTGCCCACCCTCACAGGGAACAATTCCTCATTCCCAATATCCCATCCAGCCCTGCCCTCTGGCAGTTTAAAACCATTCTCCTTTGTCCTGTTGCTATCTGAACACAAAATTTCCTCTGTTTTGTCCTCTTTTGAAGAAGTTAGTTATGCTTAGGCGGTGGATTAAAGGGTTAAATTATCCTAGGGATGTGGAGAAGTTTGAGAGAGGAGTTTGCTTTGTGAGGATGAGTGTTTGGGCTACAAAATTTCCTCTCCCTCATGTTTATGAACACCCTGAAGGTTCTGAAAGATGCAGTGACAAGTGGCACTAGAGAAGTGATGAGAGCCCCTCCATGGGGTGCTCCTCCTGCCCCTCTGCCCCTGTCCTCCCTCCAGCCCCTCCTCCTGCCCCAGGGCTCCTGCTGGCTCAGCCCCCCTTCTCCTCTCCCTGTTCTCTTCCCACCTTTCCCCCAGGGCCTCTGCAGCTGCCCCAGCAGAGCCAGAGCCGTGCACAGCAGGCACTGCCCCTCACAGCCTGCTTTGGCCCAACAGCTGCCTGGCTTCACTCAGCAGCTCTGGGAGGACTTCATTCCCTTTGGGAGGAACCACCAGGACACCCTGGCACTCTGGGCTCTGCCCGAGTGCCCAGGGGCTGCCCTCAGGTGCCATGCACCACAGGCAGGGGCACAAACACCTGCATGGGGCAGGGGCAGCACAGGAGCAGATGGCTCCAGAGCCTGGAACCTGCATTTCACCTTCTGGGAGTGACCCCACACTGCATCCCCCACTGTGGGCAGCAGGCCCAGAGGGGGATTCTGTCCCTCTGCTCCATCTGGAAGGACCCAGAGCTCCCTCCAGGCACCTGCAGAGCTGCCCCAGCCCTGGGGATCCCAGCACTGAAGGGACCTGGAGCTGATGGAGCGATGCCATGGAGACCATCCAAGGGCTGGAACCCCTCTGGAGCCAGGCTGGGAGAGCTGGGGGTGCTCACCTGGAGAGGAGAAGCTCCAGGGACACCTCAGAGCCCCTGCCAGGGCCTGAAGGGGCTCCAGGAGAGCTGCAGAGGGACTGGGGACAAGGGATGGAGGGACAGGACACAGGGAATGGCTCCCACTGCCAGAGGGCAGGGATGGATGGGATATTGGGAATGAGGAATTGTTCCCTGTGAGGGTGGGCAGGCCCTGGCACAGGGTGCCCAGAGCAGCTGTGGCTGCCCCTGCATCCCTGGCAGTGCCCAAGGCCAGGCTGGGCAGGGCTGGGAGCAGCCTGGGACAGTGGGAGGTGTCCCTGCCATGGCAGGGGGTGAAACAAGATGAGCTTTAAGGTCCCTTCCAACCCAACCCATTCCATGATTCCATGATCTCCCTCCTCAAGTCCAGCTGTGCTTCCCAAAGCCAGAGCAGGTCTCCCTTTGGGCACTGTGAGCTGTGTCTCTCCTGATCCCACAGCCATGGGCACAGCCAGGAGCAGGGCTGTTCCTGTTCCTGTCCCTGTCCCTGGCCCTGTCCCTGGCCCTGTCCCTGTCCCCTGGTGGCCCTGGGCTCCCCCTGGCCTGACCCTGCCCTGAGTCCCATCTCTGGCCAGGGGCAGTGGGGGCAGGAGCAGCTCCCAGCACAGCAGCTCCTCACCAGCACAGCAGACACCGCAGGTCCCTTCTGCCCTTTTGGCTCTGTGTGAGCCGTGGTGTCACCAGGGCAGGGCCAGCACTGGAGCCAGCCCCATCATGGATAAACCCTGCATCCACCCCAGGGAGAGCAGGGAGGCTCCATCCCTTCTGTGGGCTCTGGAGGAATCCACCTGCTCCACCATCCCACCCTCCCTTCACAGACCCTCCCCAGCCAGGCCACTTTGCCCTGCTCCTGTCACTGAGGTTATGGACACACAAGGGTTTGCAGACACACCAGAGCCTCTGTGCAGGGACATCCCACAGCTCCAACCCCTTCCTCTGCTTATTTATTTATTTATAGGAAACTATTTCTGCAGGTAACACAGCCCTGGAGACAGGCTCAGACACTCCTGGCTCACAGGAGCAGCCCCATACAGAGCTCCTGCAGGAGGGTGTTTAGCTAAACCCACTCTGGGCTCACACAGGGATCACCCCCAGGCTGCTCAGTAAACTTGAGCACCTGGAGACTTTGAGTCTGCACTCTCTGCGCATGTGGTCCTGGGCAAGATGCTGAGCTCATGCTCCCCCACAAGGAATGACAACATCTGGGCAGCTCCAAGTGGGAACAGAGGATCCAGGCTGGTATTTGCCAAAGCTATTCCTTGAAAAAACCCTTGAAGAAATCCCTTCTTTATCCTGCCCTAGCTTGTGCAGCTGTAGCAGGGCACCCACTGCCCACCAGGCAGGATTACTTGCTTTGGGAAAACCCCAAAAGCCAGGTCAGACCAGCTACAGGCCCATGTTCTGCACACAGAGCAGATGATGGCAGGAGATGCAGCCAGGTGAAAACACAAACAGCAGCAGCACTGGGGAAGAGAAACCCAGGAAGGGATGTCCCAGACACCACCTTGTGTAGGGACAGATTTTGTGGTTCTGCCCATGAAAAACTACATCACTTCTGCATTTGTAAGAGGAAACACAGGCTCCTGATCCCAACAGGAAATTTGGGAAGGCTCTAGAGTTGGGCACTTTGCTCCTTAGAGAAAAAAGCTAAAATTTGGTGGGACAGCAGCCTGTTTGCTTCTCCAAGAAACAGGTACTGAAGCCATCAAGGTCTGTGCTTCCAAAAATGCCTTCCAAGCCCCTGACCTGCTCACATGGACAGGGGCAGGATGCCAGCCCATGAGCCCCACAGCTGTGCTGCTGAGCCCTCTGGGTCACACAGAGCTGGGTCCTCTGCCCTCAGCAAGCCCAACCCTCTGCAGTGATGCTGTTCCAGCTGGGGAAGCCTTGTCAGTGTAAGGCTGTGGAGCAATCTGTCTAGTGGAAGATGCCCCTGCCCATGTGGAACAGGATGGGCTGTGAAGTCCTTTCATCCCAAACCATCCTGGGATTGATTGTGCCCCAATACCAGCACAGGGACCAGCCCAGCTCCAAAAGGGGCTGGCAGAGGGGAGGAGCTCATTGGAGCTCTGAAGGATGTGAAAAGAGAAAATAAGAAGAAAGAAGCACCACCTGTTGCATAGACTGGGTTAGGGGGTTAAACCCTTCCCTTTCTACCAGTGCAGGAAAGGGTAAAAGGCCACATGGAAGCTGGGCATTGGGGACACCCTCAGGAGGCTCTGCCAGCATGGAGAGGTTGGTCTCAGCACAAGTAGAAGCACAACAAAGGAAGAAACAGGCACAGAACAACTCCAAAGCCAAGGCAAGGGCTTCCATCAGCCACGTGGGGCTCCCAGAACTCTCCCCCCTGCACCCATTGGGAAACCCTTCCCCACCATGGCTGCCCCCAGAGCTGCTGCTGGGGACCCCACTGAGCCCCACAGATCCTGGCACTTGTTCTCCTTCCCCAGGCCCACCACAAAGCTCCTCTGCTCCACTCCAAGGAAGGCAAAGCACATCTCCATGCCTGGGCTCTGCTCTCACCTACATCGCCTCAGGGAAGTTAACCCACTCTCCATTCTTCCTCCCACTTCCACCCAATACACTGAGGCACAGCCACTGCACAGACAAGAAAAAAAAAAAAAAACAAACCACAAATTCTGCTTCTTAACATTCCTGCACTAGAAATCTTGAAATTCTGAAACAAAAGGAAGAGCACAGCACCTCCTGCTGCCACCAGCAAAGCCCCCGGTGGGCTTGAGGACAGCATGTGGGGCGACCCAAGCCCAACAGCTGGGTCAGCACTGACACCTGCACCAGGTCACACACTGCTGCACTGGGATGTGTGCAGGGTTTACACTGAGGTATACACTGAAAGGTGAATTGTGGGTCAAATTAATTAATTTGTAGTAGAGACACCTGCTAAGGTGTGCAGGTCACCACCTTACTGCACACTGCAGGTGAATACTGAAAGCAGTTTGTATCCAGACATTTTGCATCCTGAATTAAATTCGTTCATTTTAACAAATGCAGTCAGTGCTGAATCAGGGACCCTTTGCAGCCCAGTAAAAAATCAGTCTCCCAGTGCTCAGCCAGCACAGGATCCCCATGGTATGCAATCCTGAGCAGCAGTGGGGCCGTCCAGAGCCAATAAAAGACATCCTGCTCCCCCAGCTGAACTCATGGCACTGAAGATTCCTGCACAGCTCCCAGTGCTGGGGTTGCACGTCCACAGCAGCCCTGCAGGATGAGATGCAGAGGGTGCTGCCCTCCCACAGCCCATCCCAGGGATGCTGGCACAGATCCTGCCCCAGCTGCTCATCCCCAGGGGCTCAGAGCTCTAAAGCCAGTCTCTCTCTCCAGAGATTCATCCTCTGTGAATGAGACAAAGGCCTGAGCTGAGTCTCACCCCAGGGACAGGCTGTTCTGCCTTGGTGCTGCTCAGCATCTCCTTCACCCCCAGAGCAAAGGGCAAAGCCAAAAGTCACAGAACCCCAGAATGGTTTGGCCTGAAAGGGACCTTAAAACTGATGTCATTCCAAAGCCCTGCCATGGGCAG
This sequence comes from Melozone crissalis, assembly GCF_028551555.1. Taxonomy (NCBI): domain Eukaryota; kingdom Metazoa; phylum Chordata; class Aves; order Passeriformes; family Passerellidae; genus Melozone; species Melozone crissalis. Next base: position 946,570 of record NW_026535790.1, read on the forward strand.
GGACACCTTCCACTGACCAAGCTGCTCCAAGCCCTATCCAGCCTGATTCCCATTGGCACAGGATGGGAAGGGCTCTTTGCACCCCTCCATGACGTTGGCACATCTAGGGTGTGGTTTTTGCTTTGCCTCTCCTGAAGCCATCCCCAGGTACTCTCCCATCTCTGCTCTCTTCTGCAAGTTTTCCCAGATTGTGACCAAATTCCCAATACCACCAAAATAAAGAACTGATGGTACAGCTCTCACATGTGGCCACTACCATTCTTCATATTACTTTTAATGGAGGAATCTTCTTTAATTTGATCAACCACCTATTTTTCCATCTGAAAAGTGGGGCAGAGTTGCCATGTTTCTGTTAAACTGTCCCAAAGCAGCCAGAGAAATGCCCTGAGCTGCTGCTGCTGCCCCAAGCCTGCTGTGACTCAGCTCCTCACATGCAATAACACTCCCTGGTGGAGCCACCACTCCGTGGGACCGCTCTGGTGGAGCTGGTGACACAGCTCACCGTGTTTGTCTTGGAGGGAGAGCAGTGGGATATGTGGACATTACTGAATAAAAAATCACTGCTCCACATGAACAACGAGCCAGTCATCCAAAGGCAAAATATTTCCCCAAAAAAAGCAGATAACTCTTCAGGCACTTTTTGCTGTGTGGCTCCTCAAAGCCCGTGGAAAAGGGCTGGGCCTCGGCCTCCCCTGCACTCCAGGCCAACACAGGATCCTTGTGCAGCACAGCTCAGATGACAAAATCCTTCCAAGCACCAGGAGATATCATCAACACTGCAAAGTAATGAATGCCTCCAAAACCCCACTGGAAAAGGCAGGGGTTTTTGCTGCCAAGCCCACCAAGAAGGGATGAAAGGGGAGCCCTGATGGCATCCTGCCTGCCTGCTGCACCAGGCTGGACAAATGGAGGGCTGGGTGTTATCAGTTGTCATCCCAGATACTCTGCATGGATGGGACCAACGTTGGAGCCACACCTGATGATCACTCCTGAATCCCAGAAGGGTTTGGGTTGGGAAAGAACCCAACACTCCTCTCACTCCAACTCTCTGCCACAGGCAGGGACACTTTCCACCATCCCAGGCTGCTCCAAGCCCTGACCAACCTGGCCTTGGACACTTCCAGGGATCCAGGGGCAGCCACAGCTTCTCTGAGCACCCTGTGCCAGGGCCTCCTCACCCTCACAACCAAGAATTTCTCCTGAGTATCTCATCTAAATCTCACCTCTTTTAGTTTAAAACTGTTCCCTTGCATTTACAGAGGTGAAAACAGAATTCCTGGTGGTGGAGGAGCCAGACTCAGGCAGAGCCAAGCTCTGTGGTCCCCGGCCATGCAGGTCCCTGCTGTGCCAAGCACCCCAGGCAGAGCAGGAACACCCTGTCCTGTCCTGTCTCCATTCCCCAGGACACCAGCAGAGCTCTGCTCCCACCACAGGACCCTGACGGGACTCTGAACCACATGGAGGGACAACACCAAGGAACTCTCCCATGCAGGCACCTGGAGCCAAGCACTGCCACCATTAGGAAGAAAAAATAAATAAAAATAAACCCCAGTGTGTTCTGTGACCGCCCACGGGTTCACTGCTGCCATTGCGGGGCCTGGGCTGCGCAATCCGTCTCCCAGCTTGGCGCCCGGGCTTCCCTCAGAAATGCAAGTCCTTACCCAGGAATTCATGGCAGGAGAAATCAAGAAGAGAAAAGGGAGGGGTGGAAAAATAAAAAACACTTTTTGTATTTTATCCAAAGTGTTTTGCAGGTCTACTTCCCCTTGGCTCACTCACTGTGCTGGGTCTACCAGCATATTTTGGGTAATGAAATACACATTTGCTGGTCAGCCCTAATAGACCCAGAGGGACTGGGTTTCACGTGTGTTTGTTTTAAACTTAAGGGTGTTGTAAAGTTTTTCCAAGAGCCCAGGCTGGGATGATAAGCCATGGCAGGCAGTGCCTAGTTAGTGGGTGGTTGTGGTGTTAATATTTATCCCATAACTGAAGGAAGACGTGACAACATAAGCGAAGCAAACCACCACCACCACATTTCCTCACAGGGCACACACTGAACCTCTGCAGGGACCCCACACAGGAGGCATTTCATACAACCCTCGTGTACTGCCAGAGAAAGGGCAAGTTCATTAAAAAAAAAAAAGAAAGAAAAGCAGAGTTTAGAGTGAGAATCAGCCTTCTGTCCCAGAGCCTTCCCAGCCAGATCCTTCAAGTGTCTGTGTGTGGGACCTGGTGAGAGTGAATCCAGAGGAGCCCATGGAGATGCTCCAAGGTCTGGAGCCCCTGTGCTCTGGAGCCAGGCTGGGAGAGCTGGGGGTGCTCACCTGGAGAGGAGAAGCTCCAGGGACACCTCAGAGCCCCTGCCAGGGCCTGAAGGGGGATTATAAAAAGGAGTGAGAGAGACTTTCCATGTGAGTAGACAGTGACAGGACACAGGGAATGGCTCCCACTGCCAGAGGGCAGGGATGGATGGGATATTGGGAATGAGGAATTGTTCCCTGTGAGGGTGGGCAGGCCCTGGCACAGGGTGCCCAGAGCAGCTGGGGCTGCCCCTGCATCCCTGGCAGTGCCCAAGGCCAGGCTGGGCAGGGCTGGGAGCAGCCTGGGACAGTGGGAGGTGACCCTGCCCGTGGCAGGGGGTGGGATGGGATGAGCTGTAAGGTCCCTTCCAACCCAAACCATTCCATGATTCTGTCTCCCTTGGCCAATGCTCGGGTCCCAGCTGCACTGTGGACCATTCCTGTGGAGCCCATCCTGCCCCAGCCCTGCCAGGCTCAGAGGATGTGCCTCCATCCCTGCACTGTCAAACCCCCACAGGCAAAGTCTGCCTCCAGCTCCAGGCAGTCTGCAGATCATGGGGAGAGCTCACCTCCCAGAGCTACAGGGGAATTCTCACCTAAATCGATTTTGTGCTTACAAAACTAAAGATATCTTATTCTCCTCGGACAACAGGAACAGGCACCCTGCCTGGAGCAGGCACCATGAATCCTGCAGAGCTGCAGATCAGCAGCACCAGGGGCACAGGGTGAGGGCAGGGAAGCTCCAGCTGATGGGAGGGCAGCACTGCCCAGGCCATTGCTGTCCAAGGAGACCTGGGGCAGCAGTGGATGCAAGAGGGGGGGACCATCTGTGCAAACCCCCCTGCGGAAATGACAATGTGATCTAAAATCACCCCCAGTTCAGGGACATCAGGGCCAACTTTCCCTTGCTTGAAAAACACAGGAGAGGAAGAAAAAGGTTTCCTAAGGCAATGAGCATAAGGAAAAGTGAGGTAGAACGCTGTAGGGAGATCTGGAGGCCACATGCCTGCATGTGGGAACAAACTGGAGACTGACTCCATCCCCATGGCTCACCCACCCTCTGCACTGGGGTAACTGCTCAGGTGCCCAGCTCAATGCCAGGGGATGCCCTGGCACCCCATGGCAGCCTCTTCTCTTCCCAGTTCCCTTCTGCTCCACACAGACTGACAGCAAGGGATGGAAAGGAACACAGTTCCCCATAAAACCTTGCTGTGGGCAAGAATCAAAGCAATCAATGACACTTAATGCTTGTTGCATATGGAACATGGAAGAGGAAGGTGAGAGCTGACGTGGCCAGGCTGCTGCAGAGCCTGTGGTCCCACTGGGACCTTGCTGGTGGGCAGCAAGGAGACAACCTCAGGACACAGAGCCATTCCAAAGTCACCTCTCACCTCCTGTGCTCGCTTAACTGCAAAGCAGCTTCTTCTACCCACAACCTGCCTAAAACCCAACACAGGCTGCCTTCACTTCAAGATTTCAGAGACCATTTAGCAGACCAAGTCTGTGCAAAGCTGTAGTATCTGGGTGGTACTCTGACAAAAGTAAAAGGGGAGTTGGGACTTCTCCCACAGCCATGCACATTTGTCACCTCAGACTTGCCAGTTGGTGGCTTCACTCTCAGATCTCTGTGCAGCATAGGTCCAGGTTCCTACATGGAGAATCCCAGATTGTTCTCACACCTGAGCTCTCCTGGCACAGCAAGAGATGCTCAGTTCAGCAACAGCAGTGCTGTCCTGCACTCCCACAATCTCCACGTTTCCCATTCCTGTCCTTTTCGTTCCAGGACAGTCAGGACTTTATTTATGGCATTATTTGGTTACTTGCAGAAGGACACATGCTCATCTAGGCAATCACAAACTGAATGAATGGCTTAAGGACAGAAATTCAGTTTATCCCAGTTTTAAGCACTAGAAGCTGACACAACCTTGTTCTGCACAAGTGCTTGGTGATGTGTTCTTGCAGCTGATTTCTCTCAGCTTCATCTCTTGTTTGGATGAAAATTTGGAGGTGACTGGCCACCAGTCCTCCCCCTGCACAGCTTCTGCCAGGCTCATTTATGGAGAGGCTCTGGGAAGAGGCAAATACATGATTTAAATCAAAATGTTTTACACCAACAGCACAATTCCAACTATTCCAACACCACGCAAGGCTTGTCCGTGGCAGACAACATCCCTGCCCAATAAACCCTTTAAAGGTTCACTGATCACAGCTAGACGTGTCATAAACTTCCCTACATACTTTATTATCCCCATAAATCTCTATAAAACTATTTTATCTCATCTGGGTTGGCAACAAAGCAAACTTTGCTCTGTTTATGGCTTCCCAAGGCAGCCTCTAATAACAACACATGTGCTGCCTAAAAAGGGGGATGAAGATCTCAGCCCTGGCCAGCCCCCCCAGCACAGACCCTTCCAAGCCTGCATCACAGGCACAGCAAGCACCCCACGTGCTCCATGTGCCTCCCTCCAGGAACAGACCTACTATCAAATAACGTTTCTTCTACTTTCTTATCTTCCAAATGTGCTATTTAAAGGGGGGAAAAAACCAGCTTGGAGGCTTACACAACCCACTCTTCCCAAATGTGTGCCAAGCATATCATTCAAAGGGAATTTCTGTTCCTGGGAGCTTTGCAGCTACTTTGTCAAAAGCTTTTTATTGGGACATGGTGATGTTTTATGGTTTCATTTAAATCAGGTGGATGACTGTAAAACTGTAATCTGTTTGGCTTTCAATTAGAAAACACAGAAATAAAAGCACTTTCCACATTGTCCTATCTACTACATGACTTCCAGCTTTTCCATGCGGCCCTATCCATTTTTGCTTTAGAATCCCAGGATGGTTTGGGTTGGAAGGGACCTTAAAGTTCCTTCCTTTCCACCCCTGCCATGTCAGGGACACCTCCCACTATCCCAGTTTGCCCCAAGCCCTGTCCAGCCTGGCCTTGGACACCACTGAGGCCATGACCCAGTGGATCTCCTGCCACCCAGCCCTGGTGCCTAAATTAATGTTGTACCATGTATCTGTCACCCACCAGTGCCACAACAGCCTGTGCCAGCTGTGGTAGAGCTGCCCTTGCCCAGGCCTTTGGGCACGACCACCAACCTCCTGCAAGAGGTGCCCATGGGCCCCTGGCACCACCATGCAGCAGAAGAGTCAGAGATCCCCTGAGAGCTCCCAGCCATCCCCACAGAGGGACCCACAGGAACCTCAAGTCACCCACTGAGCCCTCCTCCCATGCTGGAATCCTTGGGGCTTGGGAAAAACACATCCAGTACCAAAACCCTTCCATCCCATCTGCCCCCCTCTGCTTCCCCAGGCAGGCAGCTCCCCAGCCCTGGGAATTTGCTTCCTGCACCACCCTCATGGGCCAGGGCTCACCCCAAGCTCCACCTGCCCCCTGCCACCACTCCCACACAAACCCTGCATGCCATGCCAGGGAAATGCAGCAACTGCCCCTATCACCACCCTGGCAAGGGACCAGGAACGTGGCCTGCGCCCAATGGAGAGGTCCCAGGCATCTCCAGGGTGTTTTCAATGAGCAAATAGCTCACACTCTCAGGACCAGGAGTCACTTCAGGAACCTTCAGCACGAGCTGTGGGCTATTACTGGAAGAGCCTCACCCTAAGGCAATGGCAGTGTGGATGCAGGGCACAACTCCTGGGAATAGGAGGAGGCAGAACTGCTTGGTCATGGGAAAACAGGAGCCAGGGAGTGACTGACCACCCACACAGGCACCAGCAGCAGGGCCACCCTTCTCCTGACTGTTACACTCTAGACACCAACAGGAAGTCAAAGCCATAACTACAACATGCCAGACAGGAGCACTGCTGATGCCACCTGTGTGCCAGTCCCCTGCTGCTGCAGGGCACGTGCTGCCCTCCAGCCACCACATCCCAGCCACAGCTCCAGCACCAACTGTGCCACCTCCCCAGTGGGTCAGCCCCGGCTCCTGCTCTCCAGCAGGCAGAGGTGAAGCACCCGGCCTGGCAGATGGCAATTTCCATGGCAACACAGGGATGCCATGGCAGAGGATTACGCTCCAGAGGGAGGGGAAGCGGGGCCAGGGGAGGGAGGTTCATCAACAAGCACCCGACAGGGACGCTGAGCGCGAACGGAGGCCACGGCAGCGATTTTCACGCCCATCTTCCCCTTTCAATTCTTCTCTAGCATGAAAGTCCCAATTTAAATGGCAGAATTTGACACCATTAGAAACTATCAGACCATTTAACACACTGCCCCTTCCTCCCACGTCACTGCACCCACGGCTGCCACGGGAATAAAGAGCACTGCAAGATCCAGACATCTCCCAGCAGTCCCGGCATCAAAGTGCAGCAAATCTGCGTCACACAGAGACCCTTTGAAAGGGGATGAATGTGAAGTGCAGGGAGAAATGATTACTTTATTTGTAAAGACCATGTCTCTTGTCATTCTAATTCATCCCAAATCCTCCTGGCACTGGACAGCTGCAGGTTTAATCATGAATATACAAATCAGCAACACATGAACAACAAAGAGTCTCCAAACACCACAGACAAGGCCCAGAATTCGGTCTGGTTCAGCTGCTACTCTCCCTCTTTTGCACTGAAAGAAGGAGGGGATGGGTAAAGCCAGGACCTGACACCTCCTCCTGCCACCACAGTGCCCCTCCCATTGAATCCCAGACATGGGAATGCTGCCTGCACTTCTCCCTGCTCCGGCAAAGCTGGCCCAGCACTGAGCAGGGAGCTGCAAGAGGGGAGCAAAGAAAGGGAAGAGGACAGGGATGGGGGGCAAGGGCTGGAGGGAAGGAAAGGCTGGGGACAGAGAGGGGCTGGAGCTGCATAGACACTCGAGCTGGGAAGGAAAAGCACAGGGTTTAATCCCTGCAGAAGATGGGAATTGCTCATTCTGTGCAGCCAGGGACGGGGTGCAGGTCCCCAGGCAGGCACTGCTGCTGCTACACTCAACATCAAACACCAGCCCTGTAAAGAGGGGTTCTGCAGGGGCTGCTGCTGCCAAGCAGGCTAAGGACCCTGCCCAAGCATGAAAGACCTGCCTCTGCTGCCTCTCAGGTGTTTTCTGCATGCTCAGATGCTCCAAAGCTGCTGAGCAACACGGGGCAGGCAGTGATAGCCATCAGTGCAAAGCACTGCATGCTACACGGGACAGTGAGCTGGGCAGCAGGAGCTATGCAGAGCTTCCAGAGGGGCTGCTTTGCAGAAGGAATCTCACCAGGTCTGCAGCTTCCTCAGGAGGGACAGTGGAGGGGCAGCTCCAACCTCTGCTCTTTCTGACCAGGGACAGGACCCAGGGAATGGCTGGAGCTGTGCCAGGGCAGGTTTAGGTTGGAGATCAGGAAAGGTTCTTCCCCCAGAGGGTGCTGGCACTGCCCAGGCTCCCCAGGGAATGGGCACAGCCCCGGGGCTGCCAGAGCTCCAGGAGAGCTTGGACAGCGCTGCCAGGGATGCCCAGGGTGGGATTGCTGGGGGGTCTGTGCAGGAACAGGGGCTGGATCCATGATCCCTGTGGGTCCTTTCCAACTCAGGATATTCTGTGATTCTGTGAAAAGAGCAGGGACTGAGTACAAGACAGGGCTGAGCACAGGCCCAGCACAAACCTCGTCCCTCCTGCTGCTGGGGGCTGTGCAGTGCTCACCACCTCCCAGGCCCACCTGCCAAAACTCAGCATACATTCACAAGGAATTTGCTTTCCAAGGGCCTGAGATCCTGCAGGATATTCTGTCAGAGATCTGGACTGAGGTCTCAGTTTCCAACCCAACGCGATTTCTGCAGATTTACCTGCTTTAACTTCAACCACTCTGTGGAATTATTCATTTGGTCTGGAATATGGCCTGCCTGGAAGTGATGGGGTGAGGGTGATGTGTGCAAGTGCAAGCTTTAGAAATACAAATAACCACACCAGCCAGGGAAAGAAGGGGTTTTTGAGTCCCCCAGAGCACACCCAGCCTCTCCTTTGGTCTGCCAGGCTGCACTGGGGCTGTGGCTGGGATATCAAGGTGGACACACGGACAGTCCTGGCAGCCTGGGAGATCAAAATCTGTGCCAAGGCTTGGCTCCAGCAGCCAGTCCAACAACACCTTCCTGTATCACAACAAACTGCTCCACATCAAGCTTCAAAGTTCCATGGTGCTCACATTCCCATGAGTGGGAGAAACAAATCCATTCTGCTGCCCACTGCAGGGCAGCACTTGGATCCCAGCAGGGCATCTGTATCCCCAGGCTCCAGAAGGGAGGGTCCCAGCTGCCCCACGCTGGGAAGGCTCCATCCCTTCTCTTGCACAGGGACCTTCTGGCTCTCCACAACCTCCTGACAGGAGGGTCCAACCAGCTGAGGGTCAGGCTCTGCTCCCAGGGAACAAGGATGAGAGGAAATGGCCTCAAATTGTGCCAGGGGAAGTTTAGATTGGATATTGGGGGTAATTTCTTCATGGAAAGAGTGGTCAGACACTGGCTCAGGCTGTCCAGGGCAGTGGCAGAGTCAACATCCCTGGGGGAATTTAAAATATCTGTGCATGTAACACATGGGGACATGGGTCAGGGGTGAACACAGTGGTGCTGGGTTAACAGTTGGACTCAATGTTGGAGTGTTTTCCCAATCTTTATCATCCTGTGATCCCCAAACAAGTTTGCACATGGAGTGAGAGAGGTGTTCCAGGGGGTCACCTGAGCCCTCGAACTTGCAAACCCTCTGCATCCCCTTCTGCAGCCTCCCCCACAATATCTGATATTTCTCTGGGGATATTTGAACTTTCCAGGACCCCCAGAGCACCCCCAGAGCTCTCCCTGTCTCCAGCCCAGCTCCAGGCTGACAGCCCCTTGCCTCCCCTCCACCTCCACCACAGCACCACAAGACAAAAGCTCCCTCCCACCACTACATCAGCTTCCCAAGCCAACCCTGGGACCACCAAACAACACCAAATGCAGAATGCTGACAACAATAAAAATCCCTGCACCTAAGAAAAAAGGCCAGTTCCCTATAATGGAAAGAATTAGACAGGAATAACCTCTCCCCTCCACTACCACCAGTCTGGAGCCTCCAGGATTCTACAACTCACCAGCCTTGGTCCTGCGGGCAGCAGCACCTCAGAGCAATGCCAGGACCCCCCTCTCTGCCATATCCCACCCAGCAAACCCCACAGGGTACCACAGGAGCCCGCTGTGGGACTGGAGTTACCTGAGCAAACATCCCGAGAGACAAATTCAGTGTCAAAATAAACAGCACCAGAGATGCTCCACCAGCCAATCCCACCTGCACCTCAAATTTCAGAGTTCCATCTAAGCAAAGCACTTGCTCCACATGTCCTGAGCCCAAGCCCAGCTGGGCTGTGACATCTGGGACAGTTGTGACATAAACTGCATGAGCTGGGAATCCAAGGGCATCCCCATCCCTACAGTCAGCACCAAAAGGAGACCTCAGAGCCCTTCAAAGGGGCCATCAGGAAGGCTGGAGAAGGGCTTTGGATGAGGGCCTGGAGGGACAGGACACAGGGAATGGCTCCCACTGCCAGAGGGCAGGGCTGGATGGGATATTGGGAATGAGGAATTGTTCCCTGTGAGGGTGGGCAGGCCCTGGCACAGGGTGCCCAGAGCAGCTGTGGCTGCCCCTGCATCCCTGGCAGTGCCCAAGGCCAGGCTGGGCAGGGCTGGGAGCAGCCTGGGACAGTGGGAGGTGTCCCTGCCATGGCAGGGGTGGGATGAGTTGAGATTTAAGATCCCTTTCCACCCAAACCCTCCTGGGATTCTAAAACCTCTCCAATGGTGAATCCAAAGCCCAGTGAGCAGGAAAACAAAAATATTGATGTTTTCATGGATAAACACACCTCCAAGCCTGCAGGCAAACTTGGCCTGCAGCCTTTACACCATGGCTGCCCCCAGCCCAGCCCCCAGCTGGGGCTCCCCAGGCAGCTGGGCACACCTGTGAGAACTGTCCCCTCTGTGGGAACTGTCCCCTCTCTGGGAACTGTCCCCTCAGTAGGAACTGTCCCCTCTGTGGAACTGTCCCCTCTGTGGAACTGTCCCCTTTGTGGAACTGTCCCCTCTATAGGAACTGTCCCCTTTGTGGGAACTGTCCCCTCAGTAGGAACTGTCCCCTCTGTGGGAACTGTCCCCTCAGTAGGAACTGTCCCCTCTGTGGAACTGTCCCCTTTGTGGAACTGTCCCCTTTGTGGAACTGTCCCCTCTGTGGGAACTGTCCCCTCAGTAGGAACTGTCCCCTCTGTGGAACTGTCCCCTTTGTGGAACTGTCCCCTCAGTAGGAACTGTCCCCTCAGTAGGAACTGTCCCCTTTGTGGAACTGTCCCCTCAGTAGGAACTGTCCCCTCAGTAGGAACTGTCCCCTCTATAGGAACTGTCCCCTCTGTGGAACTGTCCCCTCAGTAGGAACTGTCCCCTCTATAGGAACTGTCCCCTCTCTAGGAACTGTCCCCTCTGTGGAACTGTCCCCTCTATGGAACTGTCCCCTCTGTGGGAACTGTCCCCTCTATGGAACTGTCCCCTTTGTGGAACTGTCCCCTTTGTGGAACTGTCCCCTCAGTAGGAACTGTCCCCTCTATAGGAACTGTCCCCTCTGTGGAACTGTCCCCTCAGTAGGAACTGTCCCCTCTATAGGAACTGTCCCCTCTCTGGGAACTGTCCCCTCTGCCACAAACCACAGCCTGGGGCTGTCAGGGCTGCACCCAATGGAGCATTCACCACTGAGAAACACAGACACGAACCCACAGCCCCCTGGGATGGGCTGGTGACTCCTCAGGGATGGCCTCAAACCTCATCCTCGCTGGGAAAGGCCCTCCCCATGGGCACAGGCTCGGTACCAGCCCTGCAGTGCCACTGACTGGGCTGGCAGGAGCTGGGAGGGGGCCCAGGCCCCAGAGCTGGCAGGAGCAGCACCTGAGCACCCACACATGAGCCACCTGCTCCCCACAGCTGCATTTCACATTCCCTCCAAGCAAGGAAAGCCAGGGAAACACTGAAACACTGACACTCCCTGCCAGGCAGGAAGCCCTGGGAACAGCACCAATGACAAACCCACCGCTGTGCCCACCTCTGCCCACCGTAACTCATCTGTCCCTGCAGCAAGAGAGGAAGGGCTGTTGCACCTCCCACCCTCCTTAAAAATTGCCTTTCTTTGACAAAACATTCCTTCAACAAATGGCAGCAAATCCCAAGGCAGAGCTGCACAATGGACACTTCAGTCTGCCCAGGGGAGGGGAGGCAGGAGCTTCAATGCCTAAATAAATGCAATTTGCTCATTAAGAGGGGGCTGGGGAAGGTTAGGCAGAGGGGAGCCTTGGTTATTCACTTCCCCCAATTAACATTCCAGCAGGGCTGCTCTGTTTTTGAGGAACAATAACTTTTTGGGAAGGGGGAGTGATGCCTGTGGGGGCATGAGGTGTCCTGGAGAAAGGAGACATGTCCAGGGGTGTGAGGGTGAGTCTGTGTGTGATGGGAACTGCTAAACAAAACCAACACTAAATAAAGGTCTACCCTATGTGAAAAGAACCTGCAAAGTAAAACCCTCCACATCCCTGGACCAAGATTTGCCTTTGCTGCTGATCTAAATGCCTTTCTGTGGCCAAGGAGGCCTGCACAGGAAAAAGGTGGCTTGTCACTGTTTGAAAGAGGTCTCCAAATGTAGGATATTTTCCACCACCACTCTCTGACAGTAATTTTGTCATCTATTTCCTTGTCAGGAGGAGAAAGCTGCCTTTCCTCTGCAAGGGCATTGATTTCTTCAGTACAGACTTTGCAGCACACTTGGTGGCTCTCATGGCTTCCCCAGCACTCTCCTAAGGGAAGCACCTGGGCTTTGGTCAGAGCCACACACAGGAAACAAGGAGAGTGAACCAAACCCACCTGTGGTGGCATGGAAAGCAGCAGAGGGACTCTGCATGCCCAGCAGTGCCCACCCTGCCCAGCAGAGCCTGCAATGCCCCCAGGACACCACGCAGCACAAAGCTGAGCCCAGAGGAAGCTGTGCCTGCTCTGTCTCAAGCACTGCAGGCCTGGCAGGAGCAGGTTCACCCTGGTGAGGCTGAAAGGAGCTCCCTGAGAGTGAGCAGGGCCATGCACACCCTGGGACCGTGTGCTGGGGCACGTCCATCTCCCCACACTGCAAATCCAGCTCCAACACACAGAAGGTGCAGCTCAGCTCTCCCAGCCACCACTGGGAGCAACAACAGGAGCAGGAGCAGGAGCAGGAGGCTGGCTGGACAAACAGCCACCCCCCAGGGAGGACAGACACCCCCCCAGAAGGAGCTCAGGCACCACAGCCACAGTGACACCATCTGTGGATGCCAGGGTAGGTAAGGAAAACACTCTGATCTCTGAATGTGCCAGGAATGAAAGCCCAGATTGTTTGGTTGGTTTGACACCTCGAGGAGAATGTGCCCCACTGACAGAGCTCTGGTCACGCCATGTCCAGCTGCTCCAGCCCCAGGTGTCCTGCAGGACTCAGAGCAGGCCATGGCCAGGGGTTTTTATTAATTCACCCACAGCAACACTCAACTGATGATTTGCAGTTTGCTCACTTGACTTCCCAGATGCCAAAGCAGCTTTTGGTGACACACCAGGCACTGTAGGGTCACACCCAAAGGCTCTCTGATGGCAAAGCCATGTCAGGAAGAAGAGGAAGGATGGCAGAAGGGCTGTACCTTCCTGAGAAGGTGCCTCTCACAGGCTCAAGGCAGAAAGGTTGGGAAAGCTGGATCAGACCAGCAGAATTGTCACAGTATTCCAGCAGAGTTCGGGGTGGAACCCCAGGAGGGCTCATCTGGTCCCAGCTCCCTGCTCAAGCAGGGCCATCCCAGAGCACAGAGCACATACAGGACTGGATCCAGGTGGGTTTGGAACAGCCCAGTGAGGGAGACTCCACAAATTCCCTGGGCAGCCTCTTCAGTGCTTTCCAGAAGTGAGATGAACAAACCACCCTGAGGCTCTTGGTGAAAGCACAGAGAACCACAGAGCAGCCAGAGCTCTGGGGGAAGGCTGGATTCACCTGCAGCCCACAGGAACTCTCCAGGCACATCTCCTGCTTCCTGCCCAAATCCTTCCCTGGGCTCAGCAACAGAAAGCTGCTGCCTGTGCTCCTTTTGGAGCACCACAAAGATCAGTCCCAGGGCAAAGCACCTGGTGCCTTTTCACAGCAAGCAAAGGGCTGCAGACAGAACAAATCCACTCCCAGGCAGCACCACACACTAGGACTCTGCTTTCCCTTCTTTTGGGGCAGCCAGTGCTCCATCCTACCCCCCACTGCACAACACTCTGCTGCAGAGCCAGCGTCACAGATGTGCAGAGGTACCAGTGAATGGTCATCTGGACAAAACCTGGATGGTCAGCAGAGCCACGGGCTGGGTTTGCTGCCGACTTCCAAGCCTGAAAGAGGAACCCACCCACAAAGATGCAGAGGTAAATTATTGAAAGAGCATGACCTCCCCACCAGAGGGGAAGCAGCAAAAACCCCAGGCAGAGGGGGCACAAGCTCCCTCCCAGCCCAGGTACCACAGCCCAGCGTGGGGCTCCTCCTCCTTGGGCACCAGCCAGAGGGGAAGGCAGCAGGGGCAGAACCAGGGCCCAGCAGGGACCCATCAATGTCCCTTGGAGCCTCCTGACATAAAGCTCCATCCCTGCTCCAGCAATCAGTGTCCTCCCTCTCTCCCCTGGGGCTAACAGGGGCCTGGACGAGAGTGTCAACACCCCAACACCCCAAGCTGAAAGTGGAGTCTTTCCAAGACCCCACCACCCCACAGGGGCAGCGGGAGCACACAGGATCATTCCAGGACAGCTGTTTCATCCTGCTTTCCTCAAAGTGTCCAAAAGAGCTGAAACCTATCACAAGGCTGGACATTCCTACTGTCAGGGAAGAGAGGCATCCAGAAGTTGAATGTTGTCATGCTGACAGCTGGACATCTCAGAAAAGCTCCTCTCTGCCTTGGAAAGTCACCTCTGTAACAGCCAAGGAAACAGGGAAATTCTCTCCTGCAAGAATATCATTGTGCCTTCCTGTTCCCTGCCAGGCCCTCTCCTCCTGGGCTGCCCAGAGGCCTCAGCAAGGACAGGTTCAGCAGGCCACCAATGAACACACCCCTTCCTTTAAATGAGTGTCAAGAACTCATTTACAGAAAAAGCATCCATCCCATCTCTGCTGATCCCAGGTTGGGGGTCTGGGGGTCTCACAGAAACCCCTCCCCACCCCACTGTGGCTGTTCTCAGTCCTCTGGCAGGGCTGGGCTCAGGCTGGAGATGTGACTGCAGCAGCAGGAAGGAGGAAAACCAGCTTTACATGTGACATGTAAATAGTCAATGCAGAGAGAGAGAAATCTCCTTTTCTTTGCAGGAGATCAAGACCTGATTATGCAAGTGGGGCACCTCCAAAGGCACCTTCCTCTGTGCTCTGGGCACCCTCTGCCTCTGCAAGTGCTCCCTTACAGAGACAGGCTCAGCTGCTGAACCTCACCAACTCACCATTAAAAAATAAAACACGAGTGAGATGAACAAAATGCTAATAGGAACCCCCGGGTCAAAACGCCTCCCTGTCACCAGGGCCTCCTCCTGCCAGCACATTCCTGTCACTAGTGAGGTCCCATCACTTCCTCCTCCCTCTTCAAATTGCTCCTGGTGATGCAAATCCACCGTCTTTGTTTCTATTCTTGGAGTAAAACCAGAACCAAAGTAAAGAGCAAGCAGCTCTTAGGTTTCAGGAGCCTTTCTTTTTCCATCCCTCCCAACTGCAAGGAGGCGGCTGCTGCCGCCCAAGGGAGGTGACACCCGAGCCCAGACACCAGCCTGTTCCCACAGGAAATGCTCCACCTGATCTCCAGCCTCAAGGTCCCCTCTGAGATCGCTGCCAGCTCCTTCCCCAGCCCTGCTGTGCTCCAGGGCAAGGGTCAGGCTCCTCATGGAGAGGGAGGGAAGCTGTGGGGGCCTGCCAGGGCCCCTGGGATGGGGCTTTCTCCATCCCCAATGCCCACCAAACCTTCCCCTGCCAGCCTTCCCCAGGGAGCTGAATCAGCTCCAGTCTGTGCCCCAGCTCACAGTGCCCACGGGTTCCCAATGGTGCCACAAAGGGGGGAAGGAGACACAGGGCAGCCCCAGTGGCTCTGTCAGGTCTGCCCTGCACATGGCAGTGTCCCACGGAGCAGGGTGGCACTGTCCTGCCACATCCCACTGCCAGGGAACTACTGAGTGTCAGCTCTGTCACTGTGAGCCCCATGGGAGCTGTGGGGCAGGAGGGACAGGTCTGTCCCTGACAAAAAGCCATGTTCACATCGAGTTCTGCTCTGTAACAACATCCCCCCAAAGTCCCTCCTGCCCCAGCTGAGATCAGCAATGCCCAGCAAGCAGCAAACCCTGCATGAGGGGCTGGGACCTGAAGCAGGACCAGCACACCCTGGGAGCACCAGTGTCACATCTCACCACTCACAGGTCACCCTGGAGAGTGGGCAGCAGCACAGAGCTGAGCCCTGGCTCCATGTGCAGGGACAGCACGGAGCCCTGGCAGTGCTCACTAATGATGGGTGAGCTCAGATGTGACCACTGGGTGCTGACACAGTGATCCCCAGGGCTGTAAGAGCTTTGGGAGCTCAGAGTCCCAGGCATAAGGAATGGGGATTTGTGAGGTACAAGAGGGTTGGAGAAGGGCTTTGGACAAGGACTTGGAGTGACAGGTCAAAGGGGAATGGCTCCCACTGCCAGAGGGCAGGGATGGATGGGATATTGGGAATGAGGAATTGTTCCCTGGTAGGGTGGGCAGGCCCTGGCACAGCGTGCCCAGAGCAGCTGGGGCTGCCCCTGGATCCCTGGCAGTGCCCAAGGCCAGGCTGGACAGGGCTTGGAGTGACCTGGGACAGTGGGAGGTGTCCCTGCCCGTGGCAGGGGGGTGGAATCAGATGAGCTTTAAGGTCCATCCCAACTCAAAGCCACCTGGAATGCCCTGCTGCAGAGGCTGGCAACTCAGAGCTCTGGAGCGAGAGCCGGGCAGGCAGAGGAGGGGAGGAAGGCCGGAGCAGGAGCAGGAGGGGAGGAAGGCTGGAGCAGGAGCAGGACGGGAGGAAGGCTGGATGGAGCAGGAGGGGAGGAAGGCAGGAGCAGGAGGGCAGGAAGGCTGGATGAAGCAGGAGGGGAGGAAGTCAGGAGCAGGAGTAGGACGGGAGGAAGGCTGGATGAAGCAGGACGGGAGGAAGGCAGCAGCAGCCGGGGAGCAGCAGCAGCAGCAGCGCGGTGCTGCAGAGACCCCTGGCAGCGCTCAGCCGCCACTGCAGCCACGCTCCCGCCCGGCCCCGCACTCCGAGCTCGTTCCTCACCCCAGAACTGCCTCACAGCCCCCGGTGCTGTATCCAGCACACCTCGGGCAGGCTGCACCCGGAGAGGCTCTGCAGCCGCAGCTGATGGCACCCGGCACACACCGAGTGCCACCTCCACACAGCCAGGGGCTCCCAGGCCCGCAGCTGAGTCCCTGTGAGGCACAGCCATGGCCCAAAGGGCTTTTCAGGCACAAGCACCTCCCTGCAGGAATGTGCTTGTAGGGAAAGGGCTCTGAAGGATTTAATCCTCAGGCTGGCAAGGCACTTTCTTCGCTGGCACTCTCCAATTGCACAGGAAAGGCACACGGGGATGGCACCATTAGCTCACAAACCTGGGGCACCGCCTCCCTCACAGCAAGAGACCCAAAGAGGTGCAGACTGTGGGTCTGACTGTAGGAGGACACATTATTACAACAGCCAGATTTCCTCTCTGAGATCTGGGAAACAACTGCAAGGGGCTGGAGAGGAAGAGCAGAGGAGCACATCTCCCAGGGAAACAAATGAAGGGCTGCAGCTGGACTGAGAGGCCCCATGGGCAGCAGGGGATGGGATTTAGTACACCTGGTCTGAGCAGTGACCCGTTGGATCCAGGGACCTGCCATCACAAATCCATCCTTGTGGTAAACCCCAGAAGAAAGGGAAATCAGGACACAAAACCCAGCAGAGTGTGCACTTTGGGATTAACAGGAAGAGCCCCAGCAGGCAGGACCTCTCCTGCTGGATGCCAAGGGCAGGAAGGGCCTGGCCACTGCCACCATCACAGCCAGCTGTGGGAAGGGACAAGCAGGCAAAGGCAGGTGGAGAAGCTGAAGTTTCCCCTCACACAAACCAGACACTGATCTGGGTAGTGCCAGCACAAGCCCTCACGCTCAGGGGGTTGGAGCCAAAAGCATTTGATTTTCCACAGAGCTGGAACACTGCTGGCTGCAGCCCAAAGCATCCACAACCCACCTTGCACTGCCAAAAGCCCAGATAGGCCTGCAGCTCCAACCCTAAAAATCCTCTGAGTTTCACATAGGACTCCAGTCCTGCCACGGAGGAGGAATACTCCAGCTCACAAAATAGAGTCTCACTTATTTTAAATCACTGTGGTTATTTTCTTTTTTCACACAAACTCCACAAACCAAAGGACACAGTGCACATTTTTGGTGAGTCTCGCTGGTGGAAGCAGAGTAAAATTGGAAACTGGCAAACGACTCTGCTCTCCTCCTCAGCCCGGCTGCTCGCTGAGCATTTCATGTTCCTTGTGCAGAAATAGAAATGGTAACACATCAGAGGCTGGAAACAGAATCATGGAATGGACTGGATTGGAAGGCCTGTTAAACTCATCCCACCCCTGCCATGGCAGGGACACCTCCCACTGTCCCAGGTGGCTCCAAGCCCCTCCTTGGGCACTGCCAGGGATCCAGGGGCAGCCACAGCTGCTCTGGGCACCCTGTGCCAGGGCCTGCCCACCCTCACAGGGAACAATTCCTCATTCCCAATATCCCATCCAGCCCTGCCCTCTGGCAGTGGGAGCCATTCCCTGTGTCCTGTCCCTCCATCCCTTGTCCCCAGTCCCTCTGCAGCTCTCCTGGAGCCCCTTCAGGCCCTGGCAGGGGCTCTGAGGTGTCCCTGGATCCTTCTCTCCAAGTGAGCACCCCCAGCTCTCCCAGCCTGGCTCAGAGCAGAGGGGCTCCAGCCCTTGGGGCATCTCTGTGGCCTCCCTGGGCTCTCTCCAGCAGCTCTGCAGGTGGGGTCTCACCTGAGGGGGCAGAATCCCCCCTCTCCTGCTGCCCAGGCCTGGGGGCTTTGGTGCACACAGCCAGGGCAGGTCCAACCCTCATCCACCAACATCTCCAAGTCCCACTCAGGACTTCTCTTGCTCCTTTCCCTGCCCAGTGTGTGCTTGTGTTTGTGCTTGGCATTGTCCCGAGCTGGGTGCAGGAGGTTGCACTGGGGGTTGCTGAAGCTGCTGCTTGTCTCTCTGCCAGCCTGGGGGATGCCCCGTGCTCCACAACATCATCCCCAGCCCTCGGCAGGTGCATCCAGGCTCTCCTCCCCAGAGCAAGGCCAGCAGAGGGAGCAAACACTGCAGGATTGCAGGGAGAGTGTGCTGGTTTCTCACTGTTATATTTCAAACGCAGAGGTTACGTCGTGGGAGCTTGCATAAGCTGTTTGGAAAGGTGCTGGAACCCTGGTCACTGAGGATTTCAGACTTTCTGTGCTGCCAGGCACTGACCCCCAGGAGAACACTGCCCTGACCTGAGGCTGTGGAGAAGCTTCCAGAATGGAATGACAGAACTGGGATTGTGGGTGTGGAGTTTGAATAGAAGTGTGTGATATCACAGGGTGGGAAACTCATAGTTTAAGGGTTTATTTAGAATATAGTAATATTTATAAAGCAAGATGGAGGTTTTAGGGCAGAGGCTGCTCCTTCTTCTTCGCCTTCTTCTCCATGGGTTTGGGTGGTTTTGTGTAATTGGATAAAAAAGTCTGCATTTCGGGCCATGGGTGGTTGGTTATTGTATAAAAAGTGAAAATAATTTAGGTGTCATTTTCTTAATTGGGCAGTTTACCCTTAAAAGGCCTTGTAGAGACAGAGATGGGGCTCCATTTTTAGTTTGTTAAAGTGAAGTGCTGCAGAACTCAGGGTTTGTGAGAGTGTGACAGAGATAAGAACTAATAAACATCTGAGTCCCAACAAGAAATACCATCTGACACATTTAATCCTGACCCTGGCAAAAAGAAGATAAAAACTCAACAGAAAGGCCCAGGTTAGGAGCAAAGCCAGCCTGTATGTTTTCTTGGGAAATGACACGTCAGTCTCACTAGCACCCACCCAGAAATGACAGCATTGAAATCAAACGCCAAGTCTGGTCCTCAACAACAAACCCCTTCCAGTTTCAAGCTCAGGATCCCACATCTTCTGGGTGTTAATTTTAGATTCCTGTGCCTTGAACTTTCCCAGCACTGGGCCCACCTCTCACAGCAAACAGGAGAGGCCTCAGCCACCCCAGCTCATTCTCACTGTCACAGGCACTGGTCCCAGCCTGGCTTTGACAAAGTGGGAGGTGTGACACTGTCCCCAGCCCCAGCAGAAGCCCTCTGTACCAGCATGGCCCGCAGCATTCCCCACAAACCGCTCTTCTGCTTCCTAATTCCTCCCACAGGAGACATCTCCCTTTGTGTGGGAACGCTGTGCTCCTCCTGAGGCAGCCCTGCTTTCCTACAGGCACCACAAAGCACCAGCTGGGACGTCACAAACTGCTGTTGTAAATAAAACCACGCTCACCAGAGAAATGAGCCGGCTACGTTTGGGTTTCGAGCTTTGCTGTGCCTGTTCACTCCCACACTAATTTGCAAAGTGGGGTGATTCACAGGGAGCCTCTTCCCAGCTCCCAGGGACTGCTCTCCAGGGAATGAGTCTCTCTCTGGCTCCAGCAACACGTTATTTATCAGGTTTGGGTTTTTCTGTGGAGCACTCTGTGAACAAGTCAGCAAGTGAGCAGCATGGGCAGGAGGGGCTGGGCACAGGAGTGATGCACAGAGCCCAAACATCACCTGCCTTTGCAATTTCCTCCCTCAGGCAGCCACTGCCACTCTGCTCTGGGAGCTGGGGCAGTCTGTGTGGAGCTCCAGGATAACCCTCATTACTCTGCTCCACCTCCTCACCAAGCACAGCTGACCTGCTCTCACATGGTCATTTTATCAACACAGAGCAGCTGTGGCTGCCCCTGGATCCCTGGAACTGTCCAAGGCCAGGGCTTGGAACAACCTGGGGTAGTGGAAGGTGTCCCTGCCCGTGGCAGGGGTTGGGATGAGATAGTTTTTAGGGCTCCTTCCGAACCAAACTACCCTAGGATTATATGATTCTATGACTCTATTTTTATATATGGATTTATTTTTATCACACTGAACTCCAGACTCAGCCAGGAATCTTTTGTCAGCTTGCTGATCCCTTCTGAAATCGGGTATGGGAGTGCATGGTTAGCAGTGTCAGAACAGAACCCAGTAAAATACAGCAAGGACAGAGGCACCACCAGCAGAGAGAGTGGGATTCCACTGGAGCAGAGGGATCATGGCAGGGTGACATGGCCTTGCTGTCACCATAAGCATCACCCCAGAGATGTCTCCTGGCTGCACCCACAGACTTGGGGAGGTCCCTGCACACTTAGGAATGAGACCAAACCCTTGGGACAATGCACAGATGGGCTCTACCAAGGTCCTACCTTGTCTCCAGCTCATGTGGCACCCAGAACCCAGAGCAGGATGCTCACACCCATGGACTGGTATTGCTCTGGGGTAAGGCAGTTTCTGCCCTCCCCAACATCCCTGCAGTGAGCAGCAGGGACAGGAGGCATTTCTGGGTTGATCATGATTCACTGGAATAGGAAAACCTGGGCAGGTACCTGTCAGCTGGTGCCAGCCCAGCGCTGTCAGTGACTCCAGTGAGCAGCAGGTGTGACCACTGGTCTGGGCCACACAGTGAGTTCCTCCCCTCACTGCCTCCCTCCCCAGGCTCTGCTATCCCAATAATCCACCTTGTCTCTGTCATCATTGCTTTGTCAGGCAGGGATTCCTCTGCTCAACTCATCTGTAGAACTCCCAAGACAAACAGAGTCTAAGTGTTTCCTGCAGGGCAGAGACACTTCATATCAGAATCACTGCCTGGAAAAACACCATACACAAATAATAATAATAATTAAAAAATAAATTATTGCATGAGAGCACAGAGAAAAATTAATTAGGCAGGAAAGCAATACAACCCCAAGTCACCTACTTGAAACCTGTAGGAACTACAGTGAGCAGAAGTGTCTGGGCAGCTGGGGCAGCACCAGGGATGCCATGGCAATGCCAAGGGCTGCTCTCCTCCATGTCCCCTGCACAAACTGGTGACTCCTCTGCCATGCTCAGACAGCAGCACATCATTTCAGAGCAGCAGAGGGGTCAGGGTAGAGACCTCAAACCAAGCTGGGTCAGCATATGGGACCCTGGGCACTGCTGGCTCCTTCTCCTCAGAGGCAGCAGGGTCTGTGCCATAACACCACAAAATGAGTGGGCAATGCCAGAACGACTGGCCTAGATACAAAGAACTTGAAATTCCCATGGGGGAAAGGGAAGAGCACAATTCCCTCAGAGCCCTGCTGCAATCTGCACTGACTGTCCCAGCAACAGAGAGTGACTCAGCCCTGCTGACCTCTTTTAATGCTGCATAAGGTTAATGCTGAGTTTAACAGGGTTAATTCTGCCTTTAATGACCAGTTTTCCAGTGAAGGCAAGGAGATCAGCAGTCTGTAACTCAGCCATGTCTCACTTCTCTCCCCAGCAAGGGACACTGCGGAAGGTCCTATCCCAGGAGTCAGCTGGGCACAAAACCAAAACAATCCCTTGCCATCACCAAGTGACCCCAAACAACATGCCCAAGGTCTCAGAGCACAGCCCCAGCCTGTCTATGTCACAGCTGGAGTGACTGGGACAAGGCAGGGATCCGAGTGAGAGACAGATGTCAAAAGCAATCAGCCGCTCCCCTGTCTCCAGGCAGGAATGCTGACAGCACTGCAGGCCTTGGAGGAGTTAAAAGGAAAGGCTTATTAGAAAGAAAACTCGTTCTGACAATCGCAAAAATTGGAATTCATTTAAAATTCAAATTATGCAAATTCCAGTAATCTGTACGTGCAGATCCATCACACAGCAGAGTGGGACTGCAGACAAATGCCACCAGTGACATGGCTGGAGAAATCCCCCCCTCCCCAGTGCTCTGGGAGGCAGGCAGGTGTGCTGGCCTCAGGCAGGCACGGGAGGAGCGGCTGCTCTGGGGCCAGGCTGGATTTGCAGGTGCTACCTCTGCACTGAAGATGCTTCAGCAGCCCTGGCAGCATCTAGCATATCACAGCCAGGGGAGCAGGGAAGCCAGATTCCAGTATTTTCACATAAATTACAACAAATTCTCCCTTGGACAAGCTCAGGTGCCCATGAGCAGCACAAAGCCTTCATTAGGTAGCACCCAATCACATGGATGTGAGGTGGCCACACAGCACTGGGTGCATGTGGGCAGCAGGTCTGCCCTGTCACCATCCGCCCTGCCCTGTCCCACCCAAAGCCTCAGGAGCCTCTCCTCTCTCAGCAATTCCCAAAATTCTATTTTTGGGGAAATTGAAAACCAAGCCAAGCAGCTGCAAAGGTGGCTCAGATTGTCAGCACGGAAAGAGCAAAGCCAGAAATCCTCATTACAGGCTGGGGAAGTGCAACAGCCCAGAAAAATGAATCCAGCTTCTTCCTAAAAGATGGGCCACTGTGATATGGTAAATCATGGTCGCTCCTGTGGGTGCTGTGCCATGCATGAGGAGAGCAGATCCCACCTGGCAGTGATTCCTCCCCAGCCAGGGCTGGGCAGAGCCGGTGGCACGCAGGGCAGGGCACAACAGGAGCCCAGGGGAAGCTGCAACACCTCCAGCACACAGATGGAAACTAACTACCCAGCCATGGGAGCACACAGAGCCCACAACTTTCCTTGGAAATCATTTCCCCAGCTTGGCAGGATCTCTGCTTTGAACTTACAAACCTGGCTCTGGGCTGTGTTGGGAATGCTGGTCCTGTCCTGGCCCAAGCCTCAGCCAGTTCACCTTCCTCCACACTTTCTGCCAGCTCCCCTTCCTCCATACTTTCTGCCACTGCTGAAGGCCCTCTGGAAGCCCTTTCCAAGCAGGATGAGTCTGCTTTTCTCAGCAGGTCTCACAAGGTCAGAGCCCATGGCTGAGTCTACAGCAACAACTTTTACGTTGGAATGAGCCAGGAATTATTTAGCAAGGAAAAAATCCCCCACATCCCACAGAAAACCTGCTCTCTTCCTTGACAGCCAGCCAGCTCTGTGGGTACACCAAGGAAAGCTAAAGGTCCCCAAAACCTGAGTAAGTCAAAGGTCAAATCAAACTGGCCACAGATAGCACAGAGAGGTGCTGGCATGGCACTGAGCAGGGAGGGACAGGGGCTGCCCCACAGGAAGGGCAGAACCCAGCTCTCTGCAGGTACCAGGACACTGTGCTTAAAACCCAAGTGCTTCCACACCTTTTGTCACCATCTCCACTGCAGCACAGAGGCTATGGGGAACAGGGCCCACAGAGACACTGGGAAAACATCCCTGACAGACAATGGTCCCCAACATCTCAGTGCCCTCCTGTCCCTCCTGGGTACAGCTTGGAGCCACAGATCCAGGCAGACAGAAAAAGCAGACAGTTCCTTACCCCACAGCAGGGCCGCCTCATCTTAAACATCTCCAGCATCTTTCAGCAGCTCATCAGGTGCCCCATCCTGCTTGTGCTCATCGCCATCTCTGAGGTTTCAAGACCTTCCTGAGCCCGAGGCAGCAGTTCCCACAGAGAAGGTTCACTGGCAGTGCTGGGACTGTGACAGCTCCCACAGCCCTCACTGCTGGCCCCAGCACGCTCTGAGACCAGAGGTGCCCTCCCAGGGGCAGCAGTGGCTACATCCAACGACACAGACACAAGAGGGAGGGTGAGCTCCCAGACCCACAGTGCCCAGGTGCACCAGGAGAAACCCCCAGTGTGACCCCAGAGGGACCAGCCCTTCCTCTGGGGCAGAGGAAGCCTGTGCACAGTTTGGGGCAGGTGAGCTGTGCAGCCTCAGCCCATTCCCTGCTCCATGCCCATTGTGCTGGCTCTCTCAGCCATTGCCAATCAACACCGAGTGCTTCTCATACCTGCGGCACCTGAGCCCTCATTACAACTAACGAGGCGGGGGAGGGACACCCGAGCCGCGGGGTTCGGTGTCTCTGCGAAAGAGAAGAGGCAGAGCCCATTAAACATTGATCAGAGGCTGCCACAGCTGCGGTGCAGCCCTGGCGCATCCCTGCTGTCCGGCCACCAGGAGCTCCCGAGGGCCAGGAAGCTCTGAGCTGCCCCAAGGACTCGGTGCTGGCTCCTTGCTGCCCCAGCCCCTCACTGCTGGCCCCTGACAAACCTCTGGAAAGCCGCAGTTCCTCACAGACACGAAGCCGAGGACAGGAAAACTCATTTCCTGCTTTCAGCCTGGTTCCATGTTTTGCACAGCAGTGCCCAGAGTCCAGGCCCTCGTCCCTCCCACACCCAGCAGCCACCCTGAGCCCTCAGAGCCAGGGGGACGGGACCCCAGGAGAGGAGCTCTGTCACGGGCTGGGCAAAGCTGAGCTGCCACCACCATCTGCTCCACCACTCTGGAGCAGCCTCTCTTTCTGTTGTTTTACTCATGTTGGGCACAGAAATAGCTCTCCAAGATGTCAGTGTGTTTGGGAACCGCGCGCGGGGCCGATACTCACGAACTGCCGCCGCAGCTTGGTCCTGACGCGCTCGGCCTTGCTCTCGGCCGGGTGCACGGCGTAGCTCAGCGAGCCCAGGTGGTTGTCCACGGACAGGCTCTTCCTCATGTAGAAGGAGCGCGTGCGGAAGTAGCTGAACGGGGCGTCCTCCACGGCCGTGCCCAGCTGGGGGGCCCTGGGCGGCTCCGAGCAGTCATCCTCCAGCCGCCAGGCCTCCCCTGCCCGGGAGAAGGAGATGTGTCCCCATCAGAGCGTGATCAGACCTGTGCTACCCCCTGAGACAGCTCTGGGGATGCCCAGTGGGTATCCCTGGACACCCTCTGGCCGTCCCACCCCATACCATGGGGTACAGACACTGGGAACTTACTCAGATGGCATCTCCCTCCCACAAATCCCCACGTACCCCCTGCCCCAGGCAACAGCCCTGCACTCAACTGCCCACCCAGGTATGCACAGTCCCCACCAACTCCTGGCAGGAATCAGCCAGATACAGTTAGAATCATGGAATGCTTTTTGCTGGAAGGAAGCTTAAAGCTCATCTCGTTCCAACCCCTTGCCATGGGCAGGGACACTTTGCACTTCATCAGGTTGCTCCAACTCCAGTCCAACCTGGCCTTCAAGTTTTGCTTTGTGAATGAGAAAAATGAGGCATCAACAAGTGTTAAAAATGACAAAAGAATTTACTGCCATCTTCTCCTACAGAAAAACACCCCAAAACACTTTATGGCACAGCCAGCAGCAAATCAAGAGCCCCATGAAGGACAGAAGCCAGAGCTCCCTTCTCCACCTGCCCGTCACCAGCAGCAACAGGATGCAGCAGTGCAGGGCTGAGAGCCCCAGGGATAAACCTCACTAACACTGCCACAGTGGTGACAGCTGGCACCACGCAGGGCTGGTGATCCCAGGGCAGGACTGGCCACATTTCATTGCAACAAAAGGGAAACAACAACAAAACAACAGGAGATGTTTTCAGAATATCACTGCTGCGCTCTTTTCCCTTCGGCTCAGATTGTCGCCTGCTTTTTGTTGCCAATCTCCTCTTTACATCTGGAGCTTGCCCTCCCTCCTCCCCTCAGCCAAAATCACTGCTCAAGCCATGACAAACAATCAATAAAAGCCTCAATCTTGAAGCCTTCTCAATTATTAGCCCAAAAGGGCATCACACAGGACTGCCTCCAGGGGCTCTCCCCCTCCTGCAGCCTCTTACCAAGGCAACATCCTTCGTTTCTCATTGCTGAAAAACCCAGCACCTTCGAGCATGAACAACCATGATCCTGCTACACCAGAGCTGAGGAGCAAAACACTTCTGGGGTTTAAAGCAGATAATGGCCCTAAGCCCCAGTTCAGCAGTGCAGTCCAGTTTACCCAGCAAACCTGTGGGGTTTACATGGAACATAGTGAGACACAGGCTGGACTCCAAGCCACCAGAAGAGGAACCACCTACACAGACTGCCAGAGGGCAAGATTAGATGGGATATTGGGAAGGAATTGTTCCTTGTGAGGGTGGGCAGGCCCTGGCACAGGGTGCCCAGAGAAGCTGTGGCTGCCCATGGATCCCTGGCAGTGTCCAAAGCCAGGCTGGATGGGGCTTGGAGCAGCCTGGGATAGTGTGAGGAGTCTCTGCTCAGGACAGGGCATGGAACAAGATGACCTTGAAGGTCCCTTCCAACTCAAACCCAAACCATTCCATGAAAGAGGCAACCCAGAGCACAGCACTCCGAGCATCGTGTAGATTTTTTCTCCCCTAGTTTCAATTTAATAAGCTGCTGCTGCTCCTCTCCAAATGTCACCTCACACAACACAGGAACTGCTGTTTGAAAGCTGTGATTATTCCATGCACAAACACGTCAATCGGAGGCAGATCCAGGCTGCCATTGTGAGACAGCACCGCTCTGGGAGCGCAGCAGGAGCACTGACACACCAGAGGCAGGGGACACGCAGGGAAACCGCACATGAAAGGAGAACCTGCTCTCGTGCTCACTTGAGATGTCCCAGCCACTGCCTGTGCCACCTGTGTCCTCAAGACTGTCCCCTCCCAGCCCCAGAGCTCACCCAGACACAGCCCCCACTGCTCTGCTGCCCTGAGCAAGGGAGGGCCAGGGCCATGTGCTGAATGAGGGCAAGGATTCACCTGCTGTACCCACCTGCTCCTCTGTGCAGGGCACCTCACCCAGGGACGAGGAGCTGGGTTTCAAATCCTACAGAACAGCTGTGCCACATCTGCTCTCACTGATCCCAGCTCCCCAAGGATTTTGCAGCTTTTGGTCTTGTCTCTCATCTGCAGGAGCTGTGTTCTCCAGCAGGAGCTGGACCAGAGGCAGCTGCTCCCTGGCCTGCCCAAGGGGTGATCTTTACCAAACTGGGTCCTTCCTCCCTGCACAGAGGGAGCCACCACAGGACCTTGTCTACCCCAAAATGCTTTTCTACCTGCTGAAGAAGCTTGTCTTGACTGCTACCAAACAAGTAAATCAATGATCAAGCCCAGAATGGCCAGAAGGGGAAGATCAAGAAGTCAGAGAATCAAAGACTGGTTTGGGCTGGAAGGGAAATAAAAGCTCATCTTGTTCCAACCCCTGCCACAGGCAGGGATGTCACTCACTAGATCAGGTGGCTCAGGATCCCATCCAACCTGGAGAGAAAATACCAGGAACAGAAGCAAGCCCACAGACTGGAGGCCAACAATCCTCATGCTCTTGTGTCTTGGAGCTGCTCACCCTCTGCCACTCAGAGCTGTGCCCTCAACATCAGCACCTCTGGAAGATCTCCTGCAATAACAATTCCTGCAAACCCTTTTTTCTCTGAATTTGAGGTGCTGGGGAGGACACACATCAAAGGATGGAGGGAACAGCAAGGACAGAGACCCGGTGCCTCTCTAGTACATCCTCTACAAGTAGAAGAAAAATTATTTCCAGGGTCCTGGTTTAAGCTCAAATCCAGCTGCTTCCTTGTGGCTTCTTTATTTTCCTCCCATGGGCACAATTCCCAATAAACTCACGCCAACCATGCTATGAGTTAACTTCTTCCCAGATCCACAGCAGGGCATGGAGCCAGCTCCTGAAGAGCTCTGCATGTTGCTGACAGACAAGGGAGAGTGGAGGCAGGGAAGTGCTCCAGAGTGGTCTGCTCCTTCCAGGTGCCAGAGGAGGGAACTGCAAGGGACCAGGCATGTAAACCATGCAGGAAGTTTCTGTGCAGGCTGCACCTCAGGGCTGCTGCAGTGCTCAGAGGCTGAGAAGAAGCCCCTGCCTGATGTAGAAGGAAGAGGTGAGAGAGCAAAAGGAGGGCTTTTCCTCAGTCCCACTCCTAAATCTTCACACTGGAACAAGGGATAAGAAGCAACACGCAGCTCATTGCTCTGTGCCACCAGCAGGTGTGAGACCTCCTGGCAGAGTGCAGTGGGACACCCAAGGGATAATGGCTTGGACAAGGCAGGCACTGTCCCCTGTCCAGTCAAGCCTCATTTGTGTTTGTCTTTCCCTCTCCAGGGCTTGGAGCCATAAGGATGTGGGGTTAATCCTGGAGCTGCTCCAGGCAAGGAGTTGAAGGATATAGGATGGAGAGGAAGAGCTCATAGCCTGTCCAGCTGACCCCAGTACTGTTATGGGTGTCCTGCAGGGGAAAACAAAACCAGACCAGCAGGAAACCCAGACCTGCTGACCAGCCAGTTCCTGAGCTCATGGAATGAGGTGGAAGGTTGTTTTGAAGGGAAAGAAGGGCTCTGGGAGGCTCAGCAGCCATGGACTCAGCTCTTCTGCCCATCTTCAGGGTCCCGGCTCCCCACCAGGCACCTTGGTGTCTTCACAAGGACCTGCAGAGGAGCTGTGGTGCCACAGCAAGACATCCTTCTGTGACCTCCTGTCAAGTGCCAGAGCACATCCCTCCTCCAGTGCTGACACACTGGAACCATGGGACACAAAGGAAAAGGCTGAGGAACACGTCCCAGTGGTCAGATGAGGATGTCACATCTCATCCATGCCAGACACAATCACATCTTCCATCTTGCTTGGAGATTCCTCTGCTCATGGCCCCCAGAACAGCATTGAGCAGAGTGCAGTTCCTCTCCAGAGCCATGAACACTCCTGAAGATGAGCTCATCACCTCTCCCAAGGACAGCCCTGCTCCTGCCATGTCCCTGTGCATGAGCCTCCTCCTGAGCTGGTTGTGGTCCTGCATCCCCCCACCTTCAATGGGGAGTGGTAGTGCCTGCTCACAGCAAATTCACCACTTCTTTAGGGAAAGGACTTATGCAAGAATGATGAAATGGTTTGGGTTGGAAGGGACCTTAAAGCCCATCTCATTCCAGCCCTTGCCATGGGCAGGGACACCTTCCACTATCCCAGGCTGCTCCAAGCCCTGTCCAGCCTGGCCTTGGACAGTTCCAGGGATCCATGGGCAGCCACAGCTTTCTGGGGACCCTGTTCCAACTTCTCTCCATCCTGATGCCCAGCAGCCCAGCTCTTGCTCATAAATCCTTACGGGAATCCTGCATTCCTGGTCAGCATCCCAGGGCTCGTTAACCTTCAGCACCACATGCTGCTCCATTCCCTTTGTGCTGTCCAAATGTCCTACCCTGCCAGCAGTGGCATCTCTTCTTTTTCTGCTCCGGGACATCATCCTGACAGCCTTCATAAGTAAATAATTAGCAGCTCCTAATTGAGCCAGGAAAACAAAGTGGGAGAATCTGGACTGAAAACAACACACTCACTCATCCACTGCTCTGGCTGTGGAGGGAGCCCTCCAGTCTCCAAGGGTTTTCCTACTCCTGCTCCTCTTGGCACCCTGGCCCCTTCCAGCCATGAGCAAAGGAAGATCTCAGACACTTCTTAGGTGCACTCAGAGTTTCCATGATTCCTGCCATGCAGGGAGGGTGTGCAGGGGGTTTGCTCCAGGACAGCTGTTCCGCGGAGCACGAGCCTGTCTGCACTCCCAGGACAGCAGGAGTCTGCAGCAGGAGGTCAGGTGTTTGCAGTGGGGCTGACCACAGGGCAACATCACCCCACAGTCTGACCCCAGCCTCCCACTCCTGTCCTTCAGCTCCAGCACAGCTCCCTGGAGGCACCAACAGAGCAAATGGGCACCTGCAGGGGTGCAAGGGAGCTCTGGATGCCATGTCCTTCGTGGGGGAGGCTACACAGGTTTCCTCCCATTCCAAGACCCACTCTAACAATTTGATGGGCTGAAGGAAAACCCCCAGGTCCCACACATGGCAGCAGTGGCTCAGGTGCTGCAGGACACCCAGGAGCTCTGTCATGACAAGAGTGGCAGGATGGGCTCAGCCATGTACAGAGATCTGCTCTGTGCACAACTTTTGGGAGAATTAGTAGCATCAGGAAATGAAATGTAGCATGCAAAGCATCAAAATTAATCCAGGGTTTGGACAGCTGCTCTGCTGAGCAACACACGGATCTGACTGTGAGAGGGATAATTTAAAAAACCCCATTAAAATAAAAAAATCCAAGGGTGCTGTTTGAAGGGAGCTGTTTTATAAGGGTTTTATTCAGCACTGGACTGTCAGCTCTGGCTTCCAGGCTTTATCTTTGTTTCAGTGTTAATAATCCCCCTTCCCATCACTTTTATGGTCCCAGCGTGATTCTGCTGGCACCAAAAGCACTGAAACACTTTGGCCATCAGCAGCTTTGCCAATAAACTTGCTCAGAGCAGCTGGCCCAGCAATATTAGTATTTCATCAGGATCAGCATGAGAGTAGAAGAACATTATAAAAATCCTTAGGGCTGCCCAAACACCAAAACACAGTGCTAAGCTGGGAGCATTTGCAAATTTCCAAAGCCAGGGCTGTGGGAAGAGCACAGCGATGATGTTCCTGCCACTGCTCCTGGTGCAGAGCAGCTACAAGTGAAATAAGACAGAGGCACCTAGGCCTGGGCATTGGACAAGGAGGCCCCAGGGCGGTGGCTCACCCCAGCACCCTCAGGCAGAAGGCTCCAAGCCTCACCCCTCCACCTCGGGTGGCTTCCAACAACCTGCTCTTCTTTTTCACCAGCATGATATGAAGGATGGGGAGGTTTAAGTATCAAGCTCAAAGAAAGACTCAACCAGGGGCAAAACCCCCAAAAGTTCACCAAGAAGCGCTATTTTCAGAGCAGAATACACTCCAGGTGGGCTGGAGCGGGATCTGTACCCCTGGAGAAGCGGGGAAGCTTGGCTGGGATCCCGTAGGCACAGAGGGGCGGGCGCACTCACCGGCAGAAGGCACCGTGCAGCCTTTCTGGTGCTCGGAGGCCGAGTGCTTCTGGAAGGGCTTCTGCTCCGGCATCTCGTCCCGGTAGGCGGCGGGCTCGAGCAGGGGCAGCCGGCTCAGCACCGGGGACTGCGGGATGCTGGGCAGCGTCCGCGACTTGCCCAGGAGCGGCCGCTGCAGCTTCCTGTCCAGGGACCTGCGGGGACACGGCGGGACAGGCCTCAGGAGGTGGGACGGGACACGGGACAGGAACCTTCAGCAGCTGGGATGGGATACAGGACACAGGACAGGGGCCTTCAGCAGCTGGGACGGGACACGGGACAGGGCTTCAGCAGCTGCCATGGGACACGGGACACAGGACAGGGGCCTTTAGCAGCTGGGACAGGACACAGGACAAAGGACACAGGACAGGGGTGTTCAGGAGCTGGGATAGGACACGGCTTTCAGGAGCTGGGATGGGACACAGGGCTTTTAGGAGGTGAGACAGGACACAGGACAGGGCCTTCAGCAGCTGGGATGGGACACAGGACAGGCATATTCAGCAGATGGGATAGGACACAGGACACAGGACAGGGGTGTTCAGCAGCTGGGACAGGACACAGGGCTTTGAGGAGCTGGGATGGGACACAGGACACAGGGCTTTCAGGAGCTGAGACACAGGACACAGGGCTTTCAGGAGGTGGGACGGGACACAGGACACAGGGTTTTCAGGGGGAGGGACACAGGACACAGGGCTTTCAGGAGCTGGGACAGACAGGGTTTTCAGGGGGTGGGAGGGGTCCCTCAGGCCAGGACCCCTCTGTGACACACACGCAGCCCCTGGCTGAGCACAGCCATGCCCTTCATGGAATCACGGAATTGTTCAGGTTGTAAAAGCCCTCTAGGATCAGTAAGTCCAACCCTTATCCCAGCACTAAACCATGTCCCTAAGTGCCACATGCAAAGGTCTTTTCAACACTTCTGGGAACAGTGACTCCACCATTGCCCTGGGCAGCTGTTCCATGAAAAAAATTTCCCCAAGATCCAATCTAAGCCTCCCCTGGCACAATTTGAGGCAATTTCCCCTTTGTCCTGTCCCTGTTCCCTGGAGCACAGCCATGCCCCCCGGCTGTCCCCTCCTGTCAGGAGCTGTGCAGAGCCACAAGGTCCCCCCTGAGCCTCCTTTGCTCCAGGCTGAGCCCCTTCCCAGCTCCCTCAGCCCCTCCTGGTGCTCCAGCCCCTTCCCAGCTCTGTTCCCTGCCCTGGACAGCCTCCAGCCCCTCCATGTCTGTCTTGTCATGAGGACCCAGAACTGACCCCAGCACTGGAGGTGCCCCAGCAGTGCCAGCACAGGGATGGTCACTGCCCTGGGGCTGTGGCCACACCATGGCTGGTACAGGCCAGGTGCCACTGGCCTCTTGCCCACCTGGGCACTGCTGGCTCAGCACCACACTGCACCCTCTGTTAGCAAAGCTGCTGCTGTGCCAGTGAAGCCTTCTCCCCTGGCCACTGTAATTAGGATTAGCATCTTGAGCTCCAAGGCACAACCAGCACAAAAAGAATTCAAGACCCCAGCCCACCCCAAAACTCCCAGATAATCTGAATTAACCAAATAAAGAAACCAGAGGGTTCAAGACTGAAGGGATAAAAATTTCCTTTGAGACAATGAAACCCCCATTAAACATCATCCACAGCACCAGAAAGGGATTTGAGGTAGAAAACAGGACACTGGACAGCTACTAGGGAAGGTCCAGACTCCAGAAAGCCAGACTCACACAAAAGGGACTGCAGAGGTCCTCAGGGTGTCATGGAACATGCAGAAACATAAATTCAATGTCTCTGCGAGGTCAAAACTCAACTGAGTTTGAGCTGGGGCTCCCAACCTGCCAGGGTGAGCAGGACACAGCCCATGTGTCAGGGTGACCACGCACAGCCACAGTCCCAAAGCCCAGGGGCAGCCCAGGGCCACAGGAGGCTCCTCAGGTGCCCTCCTGGGGATGACACCAGCCCCAGCAGTGCTCCAAGGAACCCAGAAATGCCATAGAAAGGAGCAGAGCCCAGCACTGCTGTGGGGTGTCCTGGGCTGAGGGTTACCCCAAGGCTGTCCCTTGTCCCCTGCTCTCACAGAACCCAGAGCTGAGCCCAAATGAGCTCCCCAGGACACCCCAAGGCTGTTCCAGAACCAAAGAATGCTTTGGGTTGGAAAGGACCTTAGAGATGATACTCCAACACCCTGCCATGGGCAAATCTCATAATGAAGGGTACAGATCATTCAAATTTCCATCTAAAACTCAATTCTTCACTGCTTATGCTCATTTGTTCTTGTGCCAATATTAACCTTTAGCTTAAATAATTATCCCCCCTCTACGGTGTTTGCTCCCATGATTAATTTCCATTATAATGAAGTCCCAGCCCCTTTCTGCCTGCCTTTTTCAAGGCTGATTAACGCAAATTCTTTCAGTCTCCTCTCACAAAATTAGCTTTTATTTCCCCATGGATATTTCCACACCCCTCACTGCCCTCCCTCTCTCTTGGACTCAGCTTTTTCCACCCATTCTGGAGCATCACAGAATCCCAGGATGGTTTAGGTTGGAAGGAACCTTAAAGCCCATCTCGTTCCACCTGCTGCCATGGCAGGGACACCTCCCACTGTCCCAGGCTGCTCCCAGCCCTGCCCAGCCTGGCCTTGGGCACTGCCAGGGATCCAGGGGCAGCCACAGCTGCTCTGGGCACCCTGTGCCAGGGCCTGCCCACCCTCACAGGGAACAATTCCTCATTCCCAATATCCCATCCAGCCCTGCCCTCTGGCAGTGGGAGCCATTCCCTGTGTCCTGTCCCTCCATCCCTTGTCCCCAGTCCCTCTGCAGCTCTCCTGGAGCCCCTTCAGGCCCTGGCAGGGGCTCTGAGGTGTCCCTGGAGCTTCTCCTCTCCAGGTGAGCACCCCCAGTCCTCCCAGCCTGGCTCCAGAGGGGCTCCAGCCCTGTGATCATGCAGACCTGAGCTCCTGATGCAGACAGCAGGGCAACCCCTCTGCCTCCCTGCACGTTCCACCACTAAATTTTATCCTATTTCATGCTCCAGTGCTCAGGGTCACACAGGCAGAGTCTATCATGCCAAAGCTGCTGACCCTCAGTGCTGGCCTGTCACTGAGATGTTTGTCACCATAGCTCTGCACTCCCACTCCAGGCACAGCAGCAGCTCCAGTGGTGCCAGTCTGGTGTCACTCAGGAGGGCAGGCACAGGGCCAGAGTGGTGCCACCGCTGTGCAGGCACCTCCCAGGGACGGTCACACCCAGCCCTGGGCACAGGGGCCGGGGCAGAGGGCAAGCCCTGCCAGCCCTGCCAGCCCAGAGGGCACAGAGCAGGGCTGGGCAGCACGTGCTGACATTGGGTCAGCAGCTCACTGCTGTAAATCCATCCCATTCTCTCTCAGCTGCCAGCTGCTGCTGCTCTCTGGGGCTGGGCAGGGGCAGCAGTGCCCAGGGCAGCAGTGCCTCAGCTGTGCCAGGCACTCAGCACCATCCTGCCACCCCAGGCCCCACGCTTCAGTGGGATCAGCATGGAAACAAGATGTGCCAAGAGATACAAAGCCAGAATTAGCTTCCCAAGCAGTTTCCATTCCAGCAGAACATTTGTACATCTCATTGTAACATATTTCACTGGCACAAGGCAACAGGGACAGAGCTTAACACATCGCTGTGCTGCATAAATGAGTTCAAAACATTCCTTTTTCTGTGCATGTAAATCCCAGGATACCTGTGTACAGCTCCATCACCTGCAGAACCCCATTAGCATTTTAGTGCTCCCGCTCCTTTTGTGCTCACAGGGCCACTCACAAGAGTTACATGGGGAAAAAAAACAGAATTCACTCTGTTAGAGAAGCAATTTTCAAGCTATGTGTCTTTAGGCAACGATTTATATTGTCAGAAAAAGCAAAGCTACTAGAAACCTGTTTACCACTGAAATCTGAGCTCGAATTCCCAAGCACAATTGAGCTCCATGGATTTACTATCCCACTTGTCATTGTTGAACCACAGCTGGCACATAAGTACCACACAGCCCCTCGTTCATCCAACCCCCTGGTGGGCTGGGGAGGAGAACTGGGAAAAAGTAAAACCCATGAGCTGAGGTAATAGTTGAAATACAGTTGTTAGTGGGGGTTATTATTGTTATCATTATTGTTGTTGTTGTTATTGTAATAAAAACGGAGATAAGAAAAAGAGAGAGAGGAATATAATCCCGGATAAACAAGTGGTGCCCAGCACAGTCTCTCACTGCCCAAAAAGCCCAGCCTGTTCCTCAGCAGCAATAGGCCTCTCCCAGCCATCCCCCACACTCCACATTGGGCATGACATTCCATGGTCTGGAATATCCCTCCTGGTCCTTGGCACCTCCTGGCGGGCAGAGCATGGGAAATGGAAAAGTCCTTGACCTAGGGAGAGCATTTCCCAGCAACAACCACACCAGCAGCGTGTTATCAACACTGCTCTCATCCTGAACCCAAAACACAGCCCTGGACCAGCCATGGGAAGAAAATGAACTCTGTCCCAGCCCAAGGCAGAGCTGGTGCACAGCTCCAGAGCTGTCAGCAGCCATGCCAGGCAGGACCTGACAGCACCAGGAAGTCACATTGCATCTCCGTCTGCTTCCCAAGCAGGCGTCCCAGCTGGGTGCTATCAAGGATGCCACATCCCATTAGTAAAAATCCCTGATGGAGTGTAAAGCTCAATTAGAAAAGCCACAATCAACACTTTACAGCCTATATTTAGCTGCCGTTCGGCATTTGGGTAGGAAGGAGAGCACATAATCGAGTCATGACAGGGGTGGAAAAATCCTCCTGGCTGGGTGTGAGAGCTCAGGCAGGAGCCCAGGGACAGCTCTGGCACTGCCAGTCCACAATCACATGGGGAAATGTGGGAACATCATCAGGGCAGGTCCTGCCCCAGCCCCCGGGACAGCTGTGGGGCAGGAATGACAGTGCCAGGCAGGG
The DNA here is from genome assembly GCF_028551555.1 of Melozone crissalis. NCBI lineage: Eukaryota > Metazoa > Chordata > Aves > Passeriformes > Passerellidae > Melozone > Melozone crissalis. Next base: position 982,628 of record NW_026535790.1, read on the forward strand.
GACAGGGCTGCTCCAGCACCCCCAGCCCAGCCACAGCCCCACACACCCAGCCCCACGGGAGGAAAACCAGCAGAACTCATCTCCAAACCTTGCCATGGTGATGTCCTTCTCCAGCCCAGGAAAGACAGGGGAAGGGCTCAGATAAAGGGAAGGGAGGGAGAAAGAAAAGTTTACTGCAAATTAGAAGGCAGCTCCTGCAGCCCCCCTGCAAGCTGGGAACAAACTGCACACATCTCCAGCCTCTCCCCCAGCTTGTATCTGTGGGGGAGAAGCTGCTCTCTGGAGAGCACTTCCAGCCCAGCCCAGGGAGTGTGGAGTCTGCAGCTTCCCAGGGCACGATGGGGGAGTCACCACAGCAGCCCAAGCAGCACCAGAGAGAGCAGCAGGAGGGGAAAATAACCCTAAACCCACTGCTCCCACAACCCAAAAAGGACCCCAGTAAGCCTCATTGATTTATATTATTTGCCCAGGAACAAAGCAAGGAAAGCTCCTGCACGTGTCCTGGAAACGCCTGAGGATGCTGACCCTGCAGAGATGTCCCACTCCTGGGACCGGGGGAGCCTTTGTGCTGCCACAGCACCCAGTCCCAGCAGCTGTGACACAAACCTGAGCAGCCACCCTGCCAATCCCCCCCCCCGAGGCAGCTGCTGCTGGAACACAGCAAGGAGAGCAGCTTAACCTGGGGGGGAAACTAAGGAGGGAAAGGGGCAGAGCAGCAGGGCAGCAGCTGCTCCAGACCTTGCCCACCTGCCCACAGCTGTGACTTGGTGACAGCCACATGCCCTGGGAGGGACACTGAGGCCACTCCCAAGATCCAAGGGGGACGACACAAAGAGCTCACAGCCCCAAAACTCAAATCAAAAACAGACAGAGTAGACAAAGTGCTCCTCCTGCAGCACCACAGAGCATCCCACAGGTAACTGGGGGGGCTCCTCCACCCCCTCAGTTAATTAATTCACTAAATCTACCCAGCAAAGGAAGTTGATAGAGCAGAAGGTTGGGGGAAGAGCAGCTCAATGTGGTACAGGCCGAGAGGGTGGCAGGGATAGGGGCCAGGAGAGCCCAGCTATTGCACAGGGACAGGTCTCCCAGATCTTCCCAGCCTATGGCTGCTCACTCCCTTCCCAGCCCGCTCCTCCAAGGAGGTGTAACTTAGCAACCTGACCTTAAAAACTCAGCAAGGGCTCCAGCTGGATTCGGGAAAATGAGAGATGTTCCAAGGCAGGAGGAGCCATTACCCACCAAAGTCCCTCTGAAAGCAGGTGGGGTGTGGGGAGGGGGGTGCACCTCCTGCACAGCCTGAGCCCCATGGCAACACAAACAGTGGCTGCAAAATGGAAACAAAACAACACAACACCCACAGCCATGCCTGAAACAGCTTATGGAGATGCAGCTGGGTGTGACAGGTACAGGGGGTAGGGATAGATGGGATACTGGGAAGAAATTCTTGGCTGAGGGTTGTTGAGGCCCTGGCACAGGGTGCCCAGAGAGCTGTGGCTGCCCCTGCATCCCTGGCAGTGCCCAAGGCCAGGCTGGGCAGGGCTGGGAGCAGCCTGGGACAGTGGGAGGTGTCCCTGCCATGGCAGGGGTGGGATGGGATGAGCTTTAAGGTTCCTTCCAACCCAAACCCTTGTGGGATTCTGTGAGGTTCCCCCTCAGTGCTCGGCTCCACGGCACGGGATTCACCCTGTCCTGCCACGGTGCCTCACCCCAGGGCAGACACAGAACTCACTCCTGGGACACTCCCCCAGGCTGGGCTCAGCCCCCAAAGCCCAGCTGTGCCTCTGACCCCCCAGCAGTGCACAGTGCTCACTGGGGGTGAGCTCTGCTCTGAGCCACGGGGCTGAGCAGAGATTTGAGCAAGGATCTTCTCCATCCCCACCCCAAGAGCAGCAGGAGACAAGGCAACATCCACCTGCAGCTGGTTTCTGCACAGGGGCTCTGCAGGAGGAGAGGGGAAGCACAGGAGGCTGTTGTGCCTCAGAAGCTCTTTCTGGACAGAAGCACGAGGCAGCAGCCCCTGGGATGTGCCTCAGTGCAATCCAACACCCAAAGCATTGGCAGGACCCCATGGAGGGCAGGGAATGCAGTTTAAGGGGATCACAGAGCAGTGCTGAAGCCTAGGGAAGGAGTAACACAGGTAACACACAGAGTAGCCTTGGAAACCAAAGCCTGAGGATTTTGGCAGAGCAGAGCCTTTGCAGGGCATCCTCACCTGTTCAAATCACCAGTTTGCTCTGCAAACCTTATCAGCTGTGAGCAAACCTGTGAGTCACTGGCACTATTTCCAGTGACCCTGTGGATGACAAAGCCAAAGAAAATCACTGAGAAATCTTCCTTTCACATTCAAAAACACCCAAACAAAATAGCTTCCTTTCTGGCTGGCTGGTGTATGTGTGTGAAGAGTGGAAAATGAGAGCTGAAACAGAGCATCTTTCATCTGACTGTGAGACAGTTTCAAAGCAAAACAAAACCCAGAACAGCATTCAGTGAGCAAGTTCAGAAAAGGAGAAAACCAACCATGTGAAGCTATAAAAATACCTTCCCAGGCTCAGCTGTGAGCTGGTAAATACCATGATTCCCACCAGCTGGTTTCCAAAAGCTTCTTCTCCTGCCACCTCTCCGACTTGCAGAGCATCTCTGCAGCAGGGCCATCACCCCAGCACTGAACTAAACACCACTGGCATCCTGGGAGTAATTGCTGCTGTCCCTACAAACTGCACTTTGATTTGGAGGGGTGTGGGAGGGCAGGACAGGTGGGTCACACACCCCTTGTGTTGAGGACAGCCCTCAGGAAACATTTCAGAGCTGCCTGGAGGAGGGTTCAGCACCATTCCCTGCTATGAGCCCCCTGTGCCCGAAGCCCAGCCCTGCCCCAAGCACCCCAGAGACTGGGAGCCAAGTACCAAATGACCCTGAAAAGGGCCAGAAGTTCTTTTTGTGGCAGATGCTCACACCCTGAGCTCTTGGGTGTCACAGCAGCCACTGCCCTCAGCCTCTGTCCCAGCAGGCATTTACCCAGGGCTAAAGAGCTGCTGCTGCTGCTGCTACTCACCCCTGGCACCACGGCACCATCCCTGCACACCAAGCTGGGCAGAGCCATCCCCAGGGAAACAAGGTGAAAAACACAAGCCCTTCATGGCAGCACTCACAGCCTATGAGCTGTGCCTGTGTTTTGTAGCAACGCCTCCATTTCACCATTCACTGGAATCCAACTGGTGAACAGACAAGGAAATGCATCGGAGCCAGACACTGCCATTCATTCGTTCAAAAGTACGTTGGTTTCATCGTTAAAATAATCTTTTTTCCCAGCTCTGTTGCAGGCAGTGAACGACATCCCCAGGCAGGGGGATGCTCCCCCTACTCCCCAGCCCAGGAGCACCCCACGGGGCCTTTGCTGGTGGCCACCCTGCCCTCCCTGTCACCCTCTGTCCCTGTGGTGCCACCAGACATCCTCCACACCCTGCAGTGAGAGGAGCCCTGTGCACTCCCGGCCCTCCTGCTGCCCTGGTCACACCCCACCAACGGGGCAGAGCAGGGACCAGGCCCTGGGGAAGGCTCTGGCAGAGCCCAGCCAGACCTGCCAGAGCTGCACCTGCACAACAAAAAGTCCCCAAAGACAAAAATTCCCTGGGGCCAGGGAGAGAAGTAGGAATATTCATGGAACATGAATATTTATCCTGTTCACTGGGTTCTCTCTGATAAATGGGGAGAGATGGCAGACAAAGGTGAAATTAATCCCAGCACAACAGTGGAGCAGACGAGCATCCTCCCTCCTGGCAGCTCCAGAGCGTGACCTGCATCCTCAGGGACCAGTGTGCTGACTGTCCCAGGGTCCTTGAGCTTATAGCCAGGCTGTGCCATCCAAATGAAGCAGACAGGATGGCCAAAGGCATCTGGGATGCTCCACAAGAGCCTCAGGGATCACCCTCCAGACAAGCAGCACTGAGGCTCACAAAGGAGGGTGTTTGAGATGCAGAAGGAAGCTCCTTCCAGGCTGGCAGTCAGCTCACGAGCAGGACCTGACTCCCAGGGACACAGCAGTGCCTGGCCAGCCCTGAGGCAGGAGATACACAGCAGAGCATGGCTGGGACAGAGAACCTTGCAGAGACACAGCAGAGCATGGCTGGGACAGAGAACCTTGCAGAGACACAGCAGAGCATGGCTGGGAACACAGAACCTTGCAGAGATACAGCAGAGCATGGCTGGGACAGAGAACCTTGCAGAGACACAGCAGAGCATGGCTGGGACAGAGAACCTTGCAGAGACACAGCAGAGCATGGCTGGGACAGAGAACCTTGCAGAGACACAGCAGAGCATGGCTGGGAACACAGAACCTTGCAGAGACACAGCAGAGCATGGCTGGGACAGAGAACCTTGCAGAGACACAGCAGAGCATGGCTGGGACAGAGAACCAGGCAGGGACACAGCAGAGCATGGCTGGGACAGAGAACCAGGCAGGGACACAGCAGAGCATGGCTGGGACAGAGAACCTTGCAGAGACACAGCAGAGCATGGCTGGGAACACAGAACCTTGCAGAGACACAGCAGAGCATGGCTGGGACAGAGAACCTTGCACAGACACAGCAGAGCATGGCTGGGACAGAGAACCTTGCACAGACACAGCAGAGCATGGCTGGGACAGAGAACCAGGCACAGACACAGCAGAGCATGGCTGGGACACAGAACCAGGCAGGGACACAGCAGAGCATGGCTGGGACAGAGAACCAGGCAGGGACACAGCAGAGCATGGCTGGGACAGAGAACCAGGCAGGGACACAGCAGAGCATGGCTGGGACAGAGAACCTTGCACAGACACAGCAGAGCATGGCTGGGACAGAGAACCAGGCAGGGACACAGCAGAGCATGGCTGGGACAGAGAACCTTGCACAGACACAGCAGAGCATGGCTGGGACAGAGAACCAGGCAGGGACACAGCAGAGCATGGCTGGGAACACAGAGCCAGGCACAGACACAGCAGAGCATGGCTGGGAACACAGAGCCAGGCACAGACACAGCAGAGCATGGCTGGGACAGAGAACCTTGCAGAGACACAGCAGAGCATGGCTGGGAACACAGAACCTTGCAGAGACACAGCAGAGCATGGCTGGGAACACAGAACCTTGCAGAGATACAGCAGAGCATGGCTGGGACACAGAACCAGGCAGGGACACAGCAGAGCATGGCTGGGACACAGAACCAGGCAGGGACACAGCAGAGCATGGCTGGGACAGAGAACCAGGCAGAGGGAGCAGCCCCAGGAACAGCTCCTGGATGGGAAGGACAGAGCCCCAGAGCCACCCCAGCAGGAGCCAGGTGACCCAGTCACCAGTCACTCCTGTGACCCTGTACTGGTCACTCCTGGTCACCGGTCACTCCTGTGACCCAGTCACTGGTCACTCCTGGTCACTCTGGGGACCTGCCAAGGCCGCAGCAAACGCCTCCCACTCCTCAGCCTCACCACACCTGCCACAGATCGTGCCCCAGCTCCCAGCTTTTCTTCTGTGGTGTTTCTGTATCTCCTTTTGTCTCCTCTGAAACATTTCGGAGACAAAAGCTAATGAAGCACAAGTAATGGATGACAAACATCCGGCTCACAGTAAAGGGCTGGCTAATTTACAAGATAAATAACGGAGCTGCCTCCTGTGCATTTACAAACACCTTTCAGGGAGGATGTGGAGGGTTCAGCATCACAGCCACCCCCAGCAGCAGCTCCTGCCCTCCTCCCTCAGCCCTGCATTCCCAGGAGAATCCCTGGAGCGGGACTGGAGCCGAGATGCTCCTGCACCACAACCCCCCAGCAGCTCCTGGTCCCGTTCCCAGTCCCATGACACAGGGCTGCTCTCCCCTGTTGCTTCAAAATCCAAGTCACACGACAGAGGAGACAAAAAGCTGCTGAGATCATCTTGGAAAGGACACTGCTGCTCCTGACAACCATAGGGGAGATGCTTCAGGCCTCAATTTTATGTGCTTCAGCACAGGAAGACACTCCAGGCAGCTGGTGGAGCTGCTTGGTTTGCTTGAAATCCTTTAATTTCTGCAGCATGACCAAGTTTTCCAGCACTGGAGATGAACAGGGGGCCAAGCTGATCCATCTCTGACTATTAATCCCTGGCAAAAATAATTATTTGTATATGTTTTGGTCAAAAAGCAGATTTTTAATCAATCATAGGCATGCTGCTGTTTTAAACCCTCCCTGAGCACCACCTTTCAACCAGAGCCTTAGGCTGGTTTTCATTTTCCTCTGAAGCACAAGAGGCAGGTCACCACCATGGTCAGAGAGACAAGCTCATTGAACAGAAAAAGATTGTTATGCTCCCAGTGTATCACAGTAAAAATTCCTGAAAAAGAGAGTTTTCAGTGCAGGAGTAATGGGGGCTGAGGGCAGCTGGGAGCAGAGCTCTGGAAAAGCCCAGTAGCTGCTCATGGCTGGGATAATGAATTTATCTGTCTTGTGAGGGGAAGAACGGGAGCAAACAGCCCCAAACCAGACCAGAGGAAGCCCAGCCTGGGCAGCAGCACTTGGGGACAAGATTCCTGCAGGGCAGAATCAGGTCTGGGTCCCAGGCAGCCCCAGGGCCCCACTGCACAGCAAGCACTGACCCACAGGGCTGGGCTGGGGGTGCAAGGAAGCAGAGCCCAAAAACCTCCTATTTCCAGCCAAGAAATGGCACAGCTTCAGCTGCCAGGCTGTCTGGAGAATCACAGAATCGTCAACGTTGGAAAAGACCTCTAAGCTCATATAATGCAACAACCAACCCAGCACCACCTCCTTTTTTCATGTCCTCAAGTGCCACATCCACAGATTTTTTCAATGCTTCCAGGGATGGGGACTCTGCCACCCCTGTGAGCAGCTGCAGAGGAAGGCAGAGCCAGGTTCTGCCAGGGAAACACATCCCTGCTGCAGGAAAAACATCCCCTAAAACCTCAGCTGGAAGGGCCTCCCAATCTCCCAGTGAGGAACTTGTGCCTGCCCCATCCCTGGAAGTGTCCAAGGCCAGCTGGGATGGGACAGTGGAAGATGTTGGAACAAGGTGAGCTGAAATCTCCATTCCAGCCCAAACCATCCTGGGCTTCTGTGATAAATTTTATCTCTTTGTTCTTTAAAGCAACATAAAAATGCACTGGAGCTTTCCAGTTTTTCTACAAACATGGATTTGCAGCCAAAACATAAATGTACCAGAGACAGCCACACAAATCCTGCACACAGGGCAGGCAGCAGGGGACCAGAGCATCCAAGCAGCCAACAGGAACCAGTGCCAGCTCCAGTGGCTTCCAAACACCTGTGGAAGCACATGGATGCTCCAGGCAGCAGCACCACACCCAGGGGCTGCCTCAGATGGGGGCTCTGCTCTGCTCCCCCATGCCAGGGGCTGCAGCAGCCAGGGAACCAGGAGGAGCTGCTCATTCCTGTCTGCATTCTTTCCATCGAAAAAATCCAAAAATGCAAACTAAAAATATCTTGCATCAATTTGTATAATTGCCAACTATTCCTACAGGAAAAAGCATAGAATTTTTGCGAGGGGAAAAAAATGTTTTAATTATTGAAGTAAGTATTCTAGTTTTCCCATTTGAAATATTCCCAACAGTAGCGTCCTTTTTTCCTTTCCTCTTTGAAATGCTGCTTCCTGGGTCTAGAGAAAATCTCTTTTGTTGATCTATTCCCTCTCCCTTCCTCCCCAGCTCTCCCAGAGCTGGCTCAGCCCACCTCCTGCAGGACAGCATCACCTGGGTGCCCTCCCCAGAGCAGCCCTCTCCTCCGAGGGGGCTCTGCCCCCACCAAGGGGCTGTTTGAAGGACATAACCCACCCAAACCCCCTGCAGGAGGGTGCCAGGCTCCTGCCCCAGGGGATGGACAGAGGATATTCTGTGCCCAGACACCTCCAAATCCCACTGGCATCTCCTCCCTGCTCCCAGGCTCTGCCACCATCCCACGGGCACCCACAGCTCTGACACTTCCATCCTTCCACTGTCCCCACGTGTGGTGCCAAAGACACCAAGCCCCACCTGCAGGTGACACCGATGCAGAGGGACATTTCCCAGGTATTATGGGGCAGGCAGCACACCACAGCTGCCCTGTGCCTGGCAGGGCCCCCCAAATCCCAGCCCCACCTGGAGCAGACAGAGCCAGCCCTGCCACCCAAGCCAGGACCGGGGCTGCCCAGCGTCGCCTTGCCCCTGGGGGCTCACAGGGACTGCCCTGCACAGGCAGGAACAGGCAGAGAAGGGCTCCAGGAGCAGCCCCATTGGGAACCTTCCCGTGCAGCCAGCACTCCCCCAGGAGCTGTTAACATTGCCTCTGCTGTCTGGAATCCCTGTGCATTGCTGGGGCTTGTGTTTCCTACGTGTGCCCCCAGCCAGCTGTGACTCAGTGCCACAGCAGTGGGAATCAGGAGCCCCAGAGCCTTTCGAGCAAAGTGTGACTCACAGGCCAAGGCTCTGCTGGAGCAGCCAGCTCTGCAGTCACGCTCTGTCTGTAATTCCCCTCCATACCAGCTTCACTCCCTTCCTCCCACTACCCATCCAACTACCACTCCAAAATAAAGGATGCCCATTCATCTTTTTCTGCCTCATCCAGGCAAAGATGAGCTTCAGCCGGGGCAGAAACTAGGCAGCTCCCAAGCTCATCTCCTGTCCCACAGATTGGTCTTCAAAGGAAACTGGAAGCCAAGGCAGAAAGGGAAAACAGCAGGTGCAAGTCTTGTCTTTACCTAAAACATGGCCCCAAACCCCAAAAAGATGAGCCTGAGGGCTCAGATGTGCTTTCAAGTCTGTCAGATCCAATACCACCAGCTCCCAGGCCACACATACCTGTACTTTTATGGGACAGATCTCAAACACCCCTGGCACACAGCCATGGGAGCAGGATTTTGAGGAGCAGGAGGAGGCAGAGGCCCAGAGCTTCCCTGGCTCTGTCCATCACCTCCCCCTGCACCCCAACAGCATGGGGGGACAGAGCCACAGCCCAGAGGCCAGGAGCTCTGTGGAACTGAGCCCACATCAGTGGGGCTGGAACTGGGAATGCACCCATTGCATTCCCATGGAACTGGGAATGTCCCCAAGAGCACAGAAACCACAGAGAACCAGGATAAGTCCAGGTTTGGTGGAGAGGCCCCTTGCAAGGACAGGTTTGATGGGGAGATTCTTTCTCCATGCTGCTCCCCAAGCCCCCTCCTGCCAGATCCCAGGCACGGCGCTGCAAACAGGAGGGAGAACAAAGCCTAAAGGCTTCTTTAGGTTTAATATCCAAAACCCAGGCAGCTCAACCAAGCAACAAAAGCTAAATGTCATTTCCTCCCGTGGCACTGCCACTCTGCACACAGCTGTGCACATCTGACAGCTTGTCATCGTCATGAGCCACCGGGGACACAGCCTGGGGAGAGCTGGCTCAGAGCACAGGGGACGAAGGCTCAGTCCTGAGCCACACAGACACCAGCACCCAGAGAGAGGGGACACCTGAGTGACCCTGCCAGGCACAACCACACAGGGCAGGTGGGAAACAGCACAGAATCATGGAATGGATTGGGTTGGGAGGGACCTTAAAGTCCATCTCATCCCACCCCCTGTCATGGCAGGGACACCTCCCACTGTCCCAGGGTGGGGAGCTCTGTCCAGCCTGGCCTTGGGCACTGCCAGGGATCCAGGGGCAGCCACAGCTGCTCTGGGCACCCTGTGCCAGGGCCTGCCCACCCTCACAGGGAACAATTCCTAATTCCCAATATCTAATCTAAATGTCCCCTCTTGTAGTTTAAAAGCATTCCCCTTGTCCTGTCACTGTCTACACTGTCTGTAATAAGTCGCTCTCCCTCTTTTTCCAATCCCCTTTTAGGCACTGGAAGGGGCTCTAAGGTCTCCTCAGAGCCTTTTCCTCTCCAGCTCTCAGCCTGTCTCCATGGCAGAGGGGCTCAGTCTTTGGAACATCATTCCAAACAAGCCTCACCCAAGAGGACACAGGTTGCCCTAAAGGCAGCCCCATACAGAGCTGTGCAGCCTCAGGCACCCCAAAACCTGTCACCACATTCCCAACCTCCAGCTGAACGAGGCTGAAGTTTCCAGCTCCAGCCAGCCCCAGCTCCTGGAGCTCTTTGCCTCATTCTTGCCCAGCCAAGCTGCAGAAGTGCTGGGCTGCCTGTTCCAGTTAAGAGGATTAATGGATGCTCAGCACCTCGGTGAAGCAGGCACGGGCTGAGTCACCCACACTGGATTCAGGACTTCCAGCACCAGCACTGCCCACTTCCATGCAGTGCCCATGGACACTGATCTGTTAACAGGTTACAAAAAATGGGAATCCATGCAGCCACACACGTTTTCCTGCTGGCATCTCAGCAGGCAAGGAAGGTGTGAATGCTGGGAAGTTTGGAGTATGAGTGTCACAAACATTTTGTTGACTAATTCCAAGTGGAAACTTTCCACTTAACCCAAAACACTTCCCAGTTCCTTGCTAGTTTTCTCCTTTAAAACACAGATATCCTTCCATATGGACGTGTCATTTGGAAGCAGAAAGATTCAAACATTCAAAATGTGCCAAAAACAAAGTAGGAAAAGTCAGTCAAACTCTCAGCCACTCAGGACAGCCCCTCAGAGCTGCCCCTTTGGGCACCTTTACATGGCACCCTTACCTGCCTCATGCTGTGTGCTGCTAACACAGGAGCTGCTCCCTCAGTGCAATTTCCCAGCCCCAAAACTTGCAGTTCCTCCTGTCCCCCACCATAATCGTGTGCCTGAACACAGACGTGCTGTCAGAGCTGAGGAGGTATTTTTAAGAACCCAAAAACAACTAAGCACAATCATGCCAGGAAAACATTCCCCACTACCCCTCCCCACTCAAAGCCATCACACTGCACAGCAAGGACATGAATCAGGGTATCAGTGTGGAACAGACCCCTAAAGGAGAGGAGGGAACAGCTCCCCATGGCAAAAAGCAGCTCCTTGGTCCAGCTTCCCACAAGGCTTGGGACAGGCTCTGAGCCTGGACCCACCTCAGCCCCCAGGAAAGCAAAGATGACCCCCAGCACCCCTTCTTCAGCTGGAGATCATCTAATGACAGGGGCAAAAACATTCCCAGGAAGCTGGAATTTTTACATAATTTAATTCTTACATAATCGAATTCATTGTTAATTAACACCAGCTTCCAGCTCAGGTACTGAGAGAAAAAAGGCAGCAGAACCCTAAAGCTGCCACCCTGCAGGCCCAGCACAGCCAAACTCCTCTCCTCCCCCTCTGCCACGCTGAGCTTCTCTGGCCTCCACCCCAAGCCCCTCTCCTGGAGCCCACTGAGGATGCAGGGGCTTCACCCTCAGGTTTTTGGGGCTGTCAGCTCTGCTGCCTCCAGGGCTGAAGGTGCCCCAGGAGCAGAATGCAGGATCCAAACCCTGGCACAAATTTCCCCCTCTATTCCCACACCCTGAACATCTTCTTTTCCATAACCAGGCAGTGATCTCCTGAGTTCATCAAAGCCCCTCTGTGGGGACCCTGTGGGGCTGTGGGGGCCACAGAGAATGGGAAAGGTCACAGAGGGAACAGAACTTCCTGAAGCCAGGGAATGGATCCATCTCAGAACAGTCCTGGGCCAACAGTGAAAGCCACTGAATCAGTCCCCAAATCCCTGCCTAGAGGAGAAATTTCTCTCAAAAGCCACCTCTGGATGGGACTTGAGATTTTTAATGACTTTCAATTGGAATTTTTAATGATTTTTTAAATTAATTAGCTACTGTTGCAGGTCACCTCTGTGGCGATAGAACTGGCCTTCTCGGGCAGTTCTGCTGTCCTGCATTGCACCCACACTGAGAGCAGCTCCAAGAGTGTCCTTGAGAAATTCCCCCACCCCCATTAACTCTGCCATGGGATCCCTGCCCTCCCAGAATCCATGCAGGCCCCAGGTCCCAGCCCAGTGCTCTCCCAGCCTGGCTCCCTGCTAAGCAGCCCTGGCAGCCAACAGCAGCCTGGGAAGGGCCATCATGTTCCAGAGAGTTCCAGCCCACCCTGGAGCCCCCCTGGCTCATTCACAGCGGGCAGGGCCGCTCTCCAGCCCAGTGACAGCACAACAACACAACAATGACGTTGTCATCCACTTTGCAAAAGCTGCAGGAATCCAAAATCGGCTGTCCAGACCTTTCAGATTACAAACAGCTCACTAAAAGAAGAGCTAATTAGTATAACTTGCCTTTCCCTTCCATTTCTCCTCCATCCCAGAGCAGAGCCTCTGTGCCCTTCCAGACAACACACAGAGCTGGGCACAAGCACCTCAAGGCTGGCACCACAAAATAACACAAAGAACAACAGCCCAGAACCTCAGCAAGCACCATGAGCTCCTCCTGTGCTCTCTCACAGGCACCTGCACCCAGTTCTGCAGACAAATCCTCATATCCCTGCCATGCCCCGGGCTCTCATCCCTCAAGGAGCAGTCCTGCTCCAAGCCTGTCACCTGGAGTTTCTTGTTCATCCATCACTGCCCCTGCTAGACAGAAAAAAGTTGCTGCAAATAAATCAGCTGCTCCCCTGGGCTGGGCTGGGCTTGGCTGGGGTGCTCACTCACACTGCCAGCCCCTGTCCCAGCACAGCAGCACAGAGACACTCTGATCCCCTGGCCTGTCACACCTGGGGCCTCCCAGCCCAGGGACAACCATGCAGGTGATTGATTCAATAACAGCAGGCAGCAGTGCCACAGCCCCTCCTGCAGCACAGGGCTCAGGCTGGGGGAGCCTCCAGGGACACAACACACAGGGACAAACCAGGACACACTCTGTGCCACAGCTGGGGCAGAGCAGGGGGCAGGGGCTGAAGAGCTCCTGCAAGCAGCACCTTGGCCCAAAAGCACCTCGAGTGAGATGATCTCCTGCCAGGCTCCACTTCTGCGCACAAGTCTGAGCTCACCAGCTCTCAAGCCCAGCAGACTTACTCATCCCAGCTCACTCATGTTGCCTTATCTGGAGGCGTAGTTTAAAAATGCAGGAATATTATTTAAAACCGTAACTGCACACCTGCTGATTTCTGTTAGGTCCTATGAGAATGCGTGGGACCACTATATTTAGAATTTAATAACTCCAGTCAGTGCAAGCTCTCGACTGAGTACCTGCCTACGTCTGTTCCCTGTGGTCCCAGGGGATTATGCAGCCTTGGTAAGCGTGGTGGGAGCCTGGCTGCCCTGAGCAAGACCAGGGCAGGGCTGTTAGACATCACCCTGCTGAACCTGGCTGCAGGACCTCTGACACCTCCATGTGTGGGGAAACGTGGCAGTTGAGGATCTTATCTCCATGGTTCACTTGCCCACAACAGAGTGAAGGAATGAAGTAAAAGCAGAAAGCTGATCAGCAGAGGTGGAAGAATCGCCATCTAGAGCAAGGGCAGGGTCAGACATTGCAGCAGCTGCATTGTGTTGGCTTTTGGATCTCAGCCATGGAGATTTCCTGGGGCTTCTCAAGGTACAGACATTGGGGGGGCAGCGAGGAACAGGCAGAAGCTCAAGCAGCTGGGGTGACAAGTGACACTGATTTCAAAGCATTCCACACTTCAATCAACACTTAGTTTTACTTTCATAATCAGCCGCGGCAATCAAGGGAACGGGCTCAGTATCCACAGGTGCACTCGAGCCCTGTCACTGTGGGGGTCAGGGACACCAGGAAATCTGTCCCCAAACCCACACCCAGCCCAGAGGAGCTGCCCTGGAGCAGCTGCATGGCCCAGGGGGCAAAGCAGGCAGAGCACAGCTCCATGCAACTCGAGCTTGGCCACAGCAGAGCAGCCAGGCACACGCAGGGTCTGTGCTTGGGGGAAGGGGCCCACCAGCCCCACACGGCACTAAGCCCTGAGGGGCAGTGGCCTTGGTGGCCACAAATGATGCACAGTGAGCCACAGTCCTGCATGAGGGGACAACTCAGACATAGAATGGTTTGGGCTGAAAGGACGATAAAGCTCATCCTGTTCCATTCCCCGCCATGGGCAAGGATGCCTTCCACCAGAGCAGGCTGCTCAGAGTCCCACATCCATAGCCAGCATCCCCAGGAAAATTTGGTGTGTGAGCTCCACACCATCAGTGCCACTTCTGTGTGGCTCACGTCCCAGAGCTAGGAAGGCACCATGACATCTCCCATTGCAGAGGAAACCACCCAAGTCACCCCAAACCCCAAGGTTCAGGGCAGCAGCACCCTGTGCATGGGGGCGGCACCTCCTCCTCCCCCTTGGGCTGGGCATTGGCACACGCTTGGCTACACACAGCAAACCCCAGGCACGCCCTGTGCTCAGCAGCACCTGGACAACAGACCTTCCTCACACCCAGCTCCACAGCAGGACAGCAAAAACCCGAGGGCAGAAACCAGGGTTTCCATCCACAACGCCACAAAGGAGCAGAACAAAGCTGCTGGCTCTGCCAAGAATGTTTCCTGAGAAACGTGAGTGGGGAAGACTCCTCTCCAGCCACCGAGGGCAGAGGGGAGGCAGCAGCGGCCGTGCTCATCTCACTGTCTCAGCAGCAGCACAGGCAGCAGCAGGGGCTCCAACTTCATTTGAATCTGTAGATATTTAATTACCTTTACAGAGCACAAAGTGCTCAGCAGCCAGAGAGGAAGGTAAGTGAACACCTTGGTGTTATTTTGTGCCCTGTGTGTCCCCTACACAGATCCACACCCCACAGCAGCAGGGAGGCACCGACTGCAGGTCAGCAGGAGATTTGGGGACACACTGCTCAGACTGAGCCCACACAAATGGGGAAGAGCCCAGAGCAGCACTGAATGCTAGCTCTGTCCTACATGCTGCACGAAACATCCAAGGAGAAGCCACCCAGGCACAGAGCAATTTTCTTAATTGCAGTAACTGTGTTTACATGCAAAATAAGGATGTGTGCAACCCCCCCAACACAACTCTGAGCACTCACATGCTCCTAGAGAATTTCCAGTCAGCCCAAAGGCCATCTTCCCCATCCTCACTATGATCCCCTCATCAATCCATACCCCAAACAAGCTGCCAATGAGCCATGTGTCTGTCTGCCCAGAAGAGCTCCCCTCTCCACTGCCCAGACCCTTCCAACATGACAAGAGACTGCATCAGCACCTCATACACACAGATTCCACTTCACCTGAGAAGCCACTTCTTGCTGCCCCTGCAGAGAGACCTCTGCATGGGGCAGGTGGAGGGGAGGGCAATTTCAGTGCAATGACCTTGCCCCTCTGATGAGGGGACAGTGCAGTGGCACAGCAGAGAGCACCAGGCAGAGGAAGGCAGGCACAGGTGCATGTGGTCACCCATGAGACACCCGAGATGTGCCACCAACACCTGGGACATGCCCTGGGCAGGGAGACAGACGCCAGCTCACAGAGCCTGCCAGAGACATCTCACAGTGAAGATCTGTGTGGGAGCCCCGGACAGGAACGGGGCGATGCTCCCAGGGCCCTTGGCTTGCTCCCAGCCCCCTCCCAGCCCCAGGAGAGCTAAACAGAAAGCAAAGCACCGAGGATCACACATTCCATCCCGCAGCCCCCGGCACACACGGAGGCACCAGGACAGCCGGGTCACTGCCAGCCCGTACCTGCACTCGGTGACACTACAGCAGCAGCTCCCGCTCCGCCGGCCCCAGCGCCTGGAGCGCAGCTCCGGCCGCGACTTCCTCAGGCTGAAATACTCCGTCAGCTTCCCAAACGAAGCCATGGCTGCCGCCGGTGTCCCTGCGTCCCTCCGCACGCTCGTGCATGCTACACCCCAGCTGTGCCCGCTGCCCCGAGCGCTGCTCCAGCCCTCAGCCCCAGGAGGGAGCGCGGCCACAGGGACCCAGCGCAGGCCAGGAGGAGCTCAGCCACCACCAACTTGGACAGTCCACAGCGTGCTCCAGCCAGCCCTCAGGTCTGGAGGGTGCTAAGTCCTGTCTCCCTGAGCCAAGCGCAGGTCACAGCTCAGGGCAGCTGAACGTGTATTTCATGTGACGCTGCAGAGCTGAGTGAAGGAGGAAAAATTAAAAGTGCTCGCTGGAAAGGGTCCCTCGGTAGCACTGGCACAGGTCTGCGAGCCCCCACGGCGAGCGGGTGGAGGAGCTGCCCTCTGAGCAGGTGGCCCAGCGTGGCTGTGGTGGCCCTCGGATGAGGAAGGGGATGGGGTTTGATCTCAGAGGTGATGAGAAACTCCAAGAAATCGGATGTTCAGATGAATTTCCAAAGGGTCTTACAGCATGGAGAAGATCCCCGCTTGGTCTTCCCAAGGCTATTCAGAGTCCACCAGTTTTCCTCCCTCCCTGTTTTCCAGAGCAGATGGCACCCTCAGCTGCCAGCAGCACCTACCTACCATGACTTTCCAGCCTGTCACCAAACACCTGAGCCCGAGGAGAGGGACAGACATTTAAAGCAAGCGAGGCTGATCCAGTTAGAGGTCACCTGTGAGCTCTGCTCCCCATGCTCCAGCACAAAGCCCTTCCGCAGCAGACAGCAGACACGGGGACGCTGCGAACCCGAAGGGAAATCCTCCTGCCAGCCCTCCCCTAGTCAGGAGCACTTGTCTCTGCATCCTCGGCGCCTGACGCCAGCTGGGCGGAGAAAAAACAAGGGCTTCAGAAAAAACCACCCAAACCTTGCTCCAGCCCCACGGAGCAAAGCCAGATCAAGTCAGTGAAGCACATCCAGGGGAAGGGGTGTCTGACGGCAACTCCAGCAATGCCAAGAGAGGAAACAGCAAGGAAAACTGGTGGTAACTCAGCTGGCAGAGCCCCAGGCTCCCTGAACACCCTTTTATCCCTCTGGTGTGGATGCCATGTTAAAAAATAAACAACCTGCATTCATTGCTATTTCCCTGCTTAGAGCCATGCCCTGCAAGCAGCCCCTCGCCACCAGGGACGGCCATCCGCTGCCGAAAGCCCTTCCTGACTTCCACTTCCCTCCTCCCTTATTATCTTTCTTTTCCTGTAGACTGTGGCTCAGCTTTCCCCTCGGAATTGAACGCCTGAGCAGCCGGGCGCGCCCCGCGGAGCACGGCCCAGGGACACCGGGCAGCCGCCCCCGCCGGCTGCGTGTGACCGGCACAGTCACCGTCCCCGTCACCGTCCCCGCCCGCGCTTTTGGGGGGGTCATTGGTTCGCACCATCCCCACTCGCTGCTCCCCGTTCCGGGCGCTCACAGGCATGCCGCTAACGGAGCCAGCGCCGCAGACCTGCCCACAAAGCAGGGGGCTGGCGATGCTCGGGGGGCCCCGCGGCCATGGGGGACCCTTCCAGCACCTCCCCGGGCACACACGGGGAGGGAGAGCGGGGCTGCTCCCCTCTCGCAGCCGGGGAAACGCAGCTGGTCCCGCACCGCTCCGCACAGCCACCCTCCCCCGGCTCCCACCTTGTCCCTCCGATGGGCTCCGCCGCAGCCGGGAGGGCTCCAGGGCGCTTCCCCGAACCGCCGGGCTTGTGCCGAGGGCAGAGCATCCGCCGGCTGGCTCCGGGCGGCGCAGCGACAGCCCGGAACACTGTCACCCCTCTTATCTGCCATCGGCTCCCCGTTACCCAGCACGGTGAAATGCAACACGTCAAAGGAGGTCAGAGCAGAGCGGAGGAGCCGGGCAGAGCAGAGGGGGCCGGCAGGAGGCAGCGGGAAGCAGCCGAGGGGGGCGATCAGAGAAGGGGAGGCAGAAAAGGACAAACTCTTGTTCCCCCGCTATGGGAACAGGCACGGCAGCGGCTCTGCCGCAGGAAACTGCGCCGGGCACACACACCTCGGAGCGTGGCAGGACAGCGGGGTCACCTGGCAGCGGGGATGTGACCTGCTCCTGGCTGTGCCAAGGCAACAGGAGAGGGGCTGGACAGGGCAGCAGGAAGAGGGGAGAGGAAGAGCGGCGTTAATTTGAATCCCTCACTTCCCCCCTTCCTCCACCACCTGGGAGGGCAGAGGAGCAGCCACGCTCCCCCAGGGATCCTCCTTTGGCATTTGCAAAGAAAAACAGTTTGGGGACAAAAGGGCAATTTGGAAGACTGCAGGCACAAAATCCGAGGAGCAAGGCAGACTTCCCCAGCACTCCGGGGGACACCCTAGAGCCAGGGACAGCACACATTGCTGCAGCACCCTGCGGTGGGGTCAGCAGGAACCACAGCTCTTGGTGGGGAGTCAGGCTCCCCACAAGGCTGCACAGCTCAGTCCGTGAGCCCAACAGTGCCAGGCTTGGAAAACAACCAAATGCCACCTTCATGAAACCTCTGGATAAGCTGGGGACGGTGGCTTTGAAGGCACCGACGCCTGAAAGCTCAGACAACTCCACAAACGCTTCCATCTGTGGCCAAAAAGGGGATTCCAGCCCCACATCCCCCCCAGTGACCCTGGAGCAGGCTGACTGGGACCCATTGGAAAGCACAGCCAGTGCTGGCGCAGAGGCAGCACAGCTCCCACACCATTCCTCTGAGTTACAGCCTCTGCTTTGTGCTGCTGCCTTGAGGCAAGGGAAGGGCTGTCTCCTTTGCCCCAAGGACATGGAACAGCCCTCAGGCCCTTCCTCGCTCCAAGAAGAGTGCCCAGCCCTTCAAACAGGGCTGTCACACCAGCTGCCTCCCAGAGGAGCTCGGTGCCTCCTATCAGGCAGCAGAGGCGATCTGCCAAGATAGTGCTGAACTCTCTAATTTCACATTAACAATCTGCTGTGCTGGGGTTTGCAGCCATGCACTCAGCGATGCAACAGCTTCCCACTTCCACTTATCAGTGGAATGAAACACTTCATAAGCGAAACAGTGGTTTAATTTGCAGAGACATAAACTGATTTTTAAGAGGAGCTGTGGAGGAGATGTTAGAGCAGGAATCAGGACCCGCACAGCGCTGGGACTTGGGGGATGCTGAGCACGGCTGCACAGGCATCACACAGCCCTGGGACAGGCATCACACAGCCCTGGCACAGCCATCACACAGCCCTGGGAGAGGCATCACACAGCCCTGGCACAGGCATCTCACACCTCTGGCTGCAGCATCTGGGAGGAGAAAATACCCACAAGTCAAACACAGCCTGGCTGTCTGGGTCATCTCACACATCCCTGTACATACACTGCTTTAGGCCCTAGAGACCAACACTGCGCGTTTCAGAGCCCTCCAAACACAATGAAACCATCACAGATATGGGAACCAGCACTGGTCCCAGCTTGCAACAACCACAATGCTTTTTCAGGCAGAAATCATCAGAGCTATATCCCAGCAGCTCAGACATCCTAAGTGTGAAGTGGGAAGCTTCTCTGCCAGGTCCTGTGCCCAGCCAGCACACTGGGACAAGCCAGACAGCCCTGGAGGGTGGCCCTTGCACCATCCTTGCAGTCCCCAGTCCCTGTGCTCCCAAGCCCATTGTGAGCAAACCAGATCTGGTTACATCTGTGGCTTCCCCAAGCAGCTTTTGCTCCAATTACACTTCTTAAATATGGATAGGCAGAAGCAGGGAAAGAGGAAAAGGGAGTTCTATTGAGCTGACAGCTCGTCCATGCACTCCTACAGTCCAAGAGGGCCCTAACTGCATTTCTCCAGGGCTCACTCCACACCAGTTAAACACATCCACTTTGCAGCCCTGGCTCTCCCAGGGAGCTGCAAATCCCTAAAAGGCACTGAGCAGCTGATGCAGAGCCCATCCTGCTCCTCCTTCAGCCATGCTTCCCACAGCCTATCCCTCCCCCAGGACAGCACGGGGAATGCTCACCAGAACCCGACTCCCAGTGTGTGGAGGAAGCAACTAAAACAAGTTTAAGCCATGGTGGGAGCAGCCACCCCATCTCTACAAGCAAAACCTTGGCTGGTTTAAGGCTCCCTTCCCCTCTGTCCCTTTCCCAGGCTGGCTGATACCTGGAGAGCAGAACTCCAGCAATGCAGAGAACGGAGCCCAGCAGATGCACAAGTGCAGTCCTAGTCTGGAGGGTGACACTGAGCAGAGATAACAGCAGAACAGTCTAGAAAAGCTGCCAGGTGGGCCAAAGGAGGAGCTGGAGCCTGAGCAGCCCATCAGGAACAGATTCAGAACAGGAGGCACTGCTGCTTGCTCATGCCACGATGTCTTGTGGCAAAGGGCTTCACCATGGGAGTCCTGTTTCCATCAGTTGTCATCAGAGTCCCTCTCCTCACAAGGGAAAAATACCTGCTGAGATCCCCAAAACTGGGTGAGAGGAAGCTTCCTAATTCCCCAAGAACATCTGTGTCCTCAGGTCAGGTGGAAGAGGATTTCTTATCATCCTTCTCTTAGTGCCAGCTGGGGAGGGACTGGCCCCTCCAAGTTACCTCAGAAATCATCTGAAAGCACCATGGGGACCTCAAAGGACTTTGGGACAGGAATTTTCCACACTGCTGAAAACTGGCCACTCATGTCACACATCAGCTCCCAGTCAAATATTTCAGCCAATTCAGAAGAATTTTGATAAACTTTTTTTTTTTTTTTTTTAATTCTGAGCACTAATTCTTGGGGTTTAGGAAATAAACTTCTTCCACCCTATTTTAAGTATACCTGCAGTGACTGAGGCCAAATTTTTCACTGCTGGTTAACCCAGCATACCAGACAATCATCAAACATTTTGGGATAGCTACAAAAATAAAATTGGAATACATTATTTCACAGAGTGCTCAAAACCAATTATCAACATGTCAATGTGAAGAAATATGTTAAATACAAGTATGAACTGATTTAAGAAACAGATGCAGAAGAGACATTGGAACAAACCTAGAGGAGGCCATGGAGATGCTCCAAGGATGAGCCCCTCTGCTCTGGAGCCAGGCTGGCAGAGCTGGGGGTGCTCACCTGGAGAGGAGAAGCTCCAGGGACACCTCAGAGCCCCTGCCAGGGCCTGAAGGGGCTCCAGGAGAGCTGCAGAGGGATTTTGGAGTGACAGAACAAGAGGGAATAGCTTCCCATTGACCAAGGGCTAGATTAGATGGGATATTGGAAAAGAATTCCTCTCTGTGAGGGTACATGAGTGGACTTGGCAGTGCTGAGGTAAAAGGTGGACTCAGTGATCTTGGAGGACTTTTCCAATCTAAATGATTCCATCCAGAGTTCATCAAAGCATTTCATTATGATTCTAAATGTGCCTGTGCTCTGTGCAAACACGAGCCCACAGTGGCACAATACACTGCAGGTCCTCTCTGGTGCCCAGCACCCTGCAGAAACACCTCTGGAGCTCCTGGAGCTGACTGCTGGGAACAGCACACTTGCTGTCAGAGCTGTGGGGCCCTCTGGGAAGTGCTACATCTCAACACAGCTGTAATAAAGTGCAGAGTGTGCAAGAGGCTCAATAATTTCAGTCTAAGCAGGCACTTTGCTGTAATTGCCAGCTCTATTGCATTACTCACACACTTCCGTGCCGGCACCTACCACGAGCCAGCCACATCAATTTACTGATTTACCCAATGTATCACTTAGCACAACCACTCTAATTCCAGCAGCAAACCCAGATGTGCTGCCCAAATTAAGGTAAAATACCCTCACTCTCAAATTAAATTAAAATATCCTCTTTCTTGGAAATAACATAGAATCACATAGGGAGAGCATTGCACTACAAGGATGGGGAAAGGTTTGGAGGGGGAGCCACAAGAGGAGCAGCTGAGGTCACTTGGCCTGTTCAGCTGGAGGAGAGGAGATGGAGCACAGAGCTCACTGGGCTGCAGCTCCTCCTGAGGAGCAGCACAGGGGCAGCTCTGATCTCTGCTCTCTGTGACCAGGGACAGGGCCCAGGGAAGGGCTGGAGCTGTGCCAGGGCAGGTTTAGGTTGGATATCAGGAAAGGTTCTTCCCCCAGAGGGTGCTGGCACTGCCCAGGCTCCCCAGGGAATGGGCACAGCCCCGGGGCTGCCAGAGCTCCAGGAGAGCTTGGACAGCGCTGCCAGGGATGCCCAGGGTGGGATTGTTGGGGGGTCTGTGCAGGGCTGGGAATTGGACTCGTGATCCATCCTTGTGGGTCCTTCCCATGATTCTATGGAAATTCACCTTCCCAGAGAAGCACTCAGAAATGGAATCACCACCAAATGCAGTGTGGCAGCACAGAGACAGCCCCAGCCCCCAGCACAGAGATGCCAGTGCTGAGCCTGTGCTAGCCCACCTGCAGCAGCTGACCAGCAGCTGTCCCTTTTTGGAGCAGCATGGGACGTGCATGCTCCTGAAATCCAATTCCCTTTTTAACCCCCAGATGGAAATTGCCAGGTTATTTCATCCCATTTTAAAAGGTTCTCCCCACTGGCAGCACTGTGCAGTTAAATCATGGGCACACAGGGATAATTACCTCCCAAAGCAGGGCTGTCCCTGGTGCTGCTCCCTGACTGCTGCATAAAAACCTGGCTCAGGCTTGCAGGGAAGAGATAAGGGCACGGAAAAGCAGCCAGCAGCACGGGCAGCTGGAGGTCACACAGGCCTTTAGATACTTGCTAAGTGAAAAAAAAAAAAAGAGAGAGAAAATTGGTTGATACCTCCTAAAAATAGTTTGTTGAGTTTAAAAGGACTGAAGAAAGTCTAAAACATCAGCAGTGAGGGGATGGGAGTAAACACAGCCAAAGGAGAAACAAAGGCAGGATTATCTGAGGACATTTGGAGCTGGCAGGTCTGTCTGATGGACAAGGAGTGCTGCCTCTGCTGGGCCATTCCCCAGTGTGGCCCCATTGGCTCTGCCCCCACACTGCTTGAGATCCACCCAAAATCCATTTGATCCACAGGGAATGGTCCCAGCCCGAGGCTGCCAGAGCTCCAGGAGTGTTTGGACAACGCTCTCAGGGATGCACAGGGTGGGATTGTGGGGGCTGAACTCAATGATCCTCGTGGGTCCCATCCAAGTCAGGACATCCTGTAATTCTATGACTCTTTCAAATCAAAAGGGACAAACCCCCCAGATCCTGCCCAAGTGGGACAAACTGGGACATGTATAATCCCCACTTACTCAAGCAGCCTGGGAACAGACCCAGCTCACTGCATAGCAGTTGTTCTTTTTCCCTGAAAAAGAAGTCCTGGCAAAACCCAAAGCAAAAATTGGAAAACTGATTAACATGATCAAGGGTTTCAGAAAATGGAAAGGAGAATAATTCATGCAATTAGAGCCCAGCAAACTTCATCAGTCTTCAGAAAAAAAATGATAATCAATATGGAGCAAGCAGTCTCCAGGCTGGGAGAACAGGGGACTGGATCGATGCAGTTGCTGACATCCCACAGACAGCAGAGTCCAAGGAGGGGCAGCCCCCTCCCACAGCTGCCTCCTGACAATTGTGTCTCCCCCCAGCCCTGTCACACCCAGGGGGACTGTTACAGGGCTTTCTTAGCAAGCACACAGCCCCCAAGGCCTCCCAGAAGGGGCCAGGACTTGCAGTGCTGTGACTGGGAAAGACAAAGCAGAAAGGGGACAGAGGGGTTGTGCCCAGCAAAGCCACCCCAGCCACACAACTTCCACTGTGTGCTGTGCTGTCCCCACTCCTCCTGCTCCTGTACACACCATGGTGGCTGTTCAGGGAGTCCCTGCCGCTCCCTTCACGCCAGCCTTGTGCCCAGAGTTTCCCAAAGCACCTGTGAGTGCCCATGGCTGGGATGTCCCCTCATGGGGCCCACCAGGGCAGGGAGGGGGCACCAGTGGCCACAGGCTGGAGAGGGAGCAAAATTCAATTAACAGTCAGGCACAGGAGATCACCTCATACACAACAAAATGAGCTGGATGAACATCTGACCTCTCAGCACCTGGCATGGCCTGCTTGGAAGGGAATTATGGATAAATCACAGAATCAGGGAATCACAGAATGATTTGGGTTAGATGGGACCTTAAAGCCCATCTTGTTCCACCCCCTGCCATGGCAGGGACAGCTTCCACTGTCCCAAGTGGCTCCAAGCCCTGTCCAGCCTGGCCTTGGGCACTGCCAGGGATCCAGGGGCAGCCACAGCTGCTCTGGGCACCCTGTGCCAGGGCCTGCCCACCCCCACAGGGAAAAATCTCTTCCTAATATGCAACAGCCTCTCTGGGAAATGCCTCATCCACAGGCTCAAGCTTCCCTCTGATTTGTATGAAGTCCTTCCACTGATCCCATGGCCATGGAGGCTCAGTGCTGAGCACCTCTCCCTCCCAGGGCTTCACAAATCAAGCTGGACCTTTGAGCCCTGGCAGCAGACCCAGATGGCAGCTGGGGTTGGTGTGGGGGAGCCCAGGAGGAGATGGTGCTCAGACCCCATGGGAATTTGAATCCTCTAGCAAGCACCACATCCCTCAGGCAGCACTGGCCCAGAGGGGCACAGACACCCTCAACAAGCCCAGGATCCAACACCAGGCACCATTTCTACTTCCAACCATTTTCTTTTCACCTCACAATCAGTAATTATCTAATTTCTGCATCAAAACAGAATCTATTAAATCGATTCTTCCTCCAACAATAGATTAACATAATCCTCTTACGCCACCGAGCTGGCCCTGCCTGTTGCAGTCAATGATTGCAAACTTTCAAGCCTGGAGTAAAATTTTAACTTTTCCTATCAAAACTCTGAACAGCACAATCACCAGCTAGACAGGGATGTTGGATTTACTCAGAATAAGGCTTTCCATTTAAATTAAGGCCAAAGATTTCCCCAGGTTATAGCAATTTAATTAAAACAAAGTCAAAACAAACCTCTACAACTTCTGAAACGCTAGTTGTGTAAAATTAAAACCTCCAGGACTGCCAGAGTACAGAGCCCAAATAGCACCCAAAGGAAAACAAATACTTTGACTGATTTCAGGAGAATAAGACAACTGACAAAGCAAATCACATCTGATCCTTCACAATATAGGCAAAATATTTAAAGCCTCATTGGGCAGGACAAAGACAATTACCCAGATGGTCACTGCCACCAAAATGAGCAGTTGCATGGTGAGACTCCTCACCTGGGAGGAATTCTGCTGCTGTAGAGCTCCAAGGCTTTGCTGTCCCTTCTCACACCCCACATGCAGGCAGCAGGGACAGAGCTCCAGTCACGGAGCTGCTTGGGGCACTCACATCAGCTCCCTCAGCTCTGGCACCTCAGGGACACCCACAGGCCTGGAAGTTGGTGGGGTTAGCTGTGCATGGGGCAGCCACACACAAGGGCCCCAGGAAGCCCTCCATTTTCCAGCATGAGCCCTGAGGAACCCGGCTGCTTTCAGGACTCTGCTCCTCATGCTATGCTCATGGCAGGAGCACGTGGTTCAAACCTGCACTGTGGTGAGACCAAGGCTGCTGCTGTGGACAAAGGATGCAGAGAAGGAGGGAGACCCTGCCAGCCTGCACCATCTGCAGCATCAGCTCTTCTCACCTCCATTCCCACCTTTACCTCGCTGCTGCCTTCAAAGGATGCAGCCGTGCTGACAGAGGGAAGGGAAACCCCAGGGAGGTGTCTGTGCAGGCTGATGGGAACTGGCTGTGGGACAGGTCTGTGTCACACTGTGGAACTCACACCACCAGCAGAAAGGAGCAGAAATGAATCAGCTCAGCTGATCTGCTGAGAACCGAAACACAGCCCAGTCCAACCACACTGCCTCAGCACCAGCGTGAGCTGACTCATCCCACAGCAGGCACTGGACCCAACACAGGGGCTGGGGAAGGAGGGGACTCCTTCCAGGGCTGGGGTTTGAACCCTGCCCCAGCACCCAGCAGGGGATGAGCAATGAGAAGCTGTGCCCTGAAGAACTGTGGGGAGACAACACTCCAGCCTTGCAAAGCACCCTAGGATCCTGCCAGAGCCTGGGCCAGGAAAGGCACTCTAACTACTGCACATGCAGCACATGCAAACCCCAACATTTAAGTCCTAGCTGGCCAGAGGGTTTAGCCAAGGTGGTTTCTGCCAAACAGCTGGGGTCAAGGGTCCACTGGGCTCCCACCAGAACTCACTGCCCTTCCCCAAAGAGAGGGGGGCAACAGCTGTAAGGCCACACCTTTTACAAACACCCCACTGGGGTCTGTCAAGCTGTGCCAGGACACAGGGGAAGCAGAGCACACCTTGCCTGCAGTGTGGAGAAAGGAGGTCCAGCATCACAGCCATGTCCCACAGCAGAAAACCCTCCAAACCTCCAACTTCATGATGTCAATGTGGTGAGAAAAATAATTCACAGCATGTGCTCTGCACAGACACTGCTAGGAAACAGCAACCACTGACAGGAGGGAAACACTTTTTGCTTAAAAGAGAGCGCAAATTAGAAATGGCAATTTCTACAGCAGTTACCAGCTGCCATGGGAGAGGAGATGGTGGAGCACAAGGCACTGAGGTCAGTGGCTCTTCCTGTCAAATACCTAAATCGGCATCACAAGTGTGTGACAGAACAGGCTACGAACATACAGGTTATCTTCAACTAAAATGCCAAGGAATCCATCCCTTAGTATCTCCAAATGAGAAAAAAAGCTTGAAGCACACCAAAGATTTGTCCATGACATTGCTGTGAGCCGTTGCTCAGCCAGCAGCACCCTTGCACAAGCAGAGGCAGCAGCACACCTCAGGCCATCCCTCAGCCCCTGTAGGAGCAGCACCACCTGCGGCACCTGCAGGGCTGAGCAGCACCAAGGCACCTCCGGCAGCCCCTCAGGCAGCTCTGGGAGCCGGGCTTGGCCCCCCAAATGCTGGGGAACCCCGTCCGACGTGCCTGCCTCCCCCCGGGCAGCACAGCCGGCTCTCTCGCTGCCCCAGGCCTGCAGAAGGCACAGCTGGGAGGCACGGGAGCACCATGGCAGCGGCACAGAACTGCCCTGCCCGCTCCCGCTCTGCGCGGAGGCGCCGGGCTCGGCCATGGCACACGGGCTGAGGGGCAGAGGCCAGGCCTGGGGCCCTGGGAATGGCCGCGGGCTCCGGGCCGGGCCGCGGGGCAGGCAGAGCTCAGCCCGCCATTGTGCAACCCCACACGGTCACCGTGACACGTCCCCTCCCACAGCCCTCAGCAAAATTCAGGGCAGCGCTCAGGAAGGGCTCGGGGCTTCTTCCAGGCTGGAGCCCCTGTGCTCTGGAGCCAGGCTGGGAGAGCTGGGGGTGCTCACCTGGAGAGGAGAAGCTCCAGGGACACCTCAGAGCCCCTGCCAGGGCCTGAAGGGGCTCCAGGAGAGCTGGAGAGGGACTGGGGACAAGGGATGGAGGGACAGGACACAGGGAATAGCTCCCACTGCCAGAGGGCAGGGATGGATGGGATATTGGGAACTGGGAATTGTTCCCTGTGAGGGTGGGCAGGCCCTGGCACAGGGTGCCCAGAGCAGCTGTGGCTGCCCCTGGATCCCTGGCAGTGCCCAAGGCCAGGCTGGATGGGGCTTGGAGTGACCTGGGATAGTGAAACCCTGGAATGGGATGAGCTTTAATATCCCTCCAACCCAAACCATCCTGGGATTCTACTTTCCTCATGGTTATCCCAGGTGCCAACATCTCCCCACCTAGCACAGGCTGGCATGAGGGCACAGGAGATGTTTCCCCATCTGTAACACCTCAACAGAAAAAGGGGGAACACAAGAAAAAGGAAGGAAAAAAGGAAGATTGCATCTTAACTCAAGTTGTCCAGTGCTGGATGTCACTGCTTTGGTCTCCAGCTCCCTGGCAGCAGCTCTCTGCCCTTTTGTCACACCATGGTCTCGTCCACAGTCAGACCCCCAAATCCACCCCAACCTTCACTTCCAGTGGAAGGAACCCCCAGTCCACATCCACAAGTGTCAGCTGGGGCCTGGGACACACAGGGAAAATGCCTCACTCCCAAAGGCCGAAAAAGAAGTCACAACTTCAACAAAATCATAAGCCCTCACCATTCTCTTCAGAGTTGTTCCAAATCACCCGGATCTGCCAACAGCAGCCCTCTGGCAACACATAAAAAGCAAAAGCTGAACACATTTCAAATGCAGAAGCTGATGGGTTTCCCTGGTGCAGCCTCACATGGCTCATCTCCATGGGTCCCACCACAGCTCTGCCCTCATCTTGGGGCCCACAGCATTCCCACAGGAAGCAGCAGTTCTGGAATGTTCAGCAAACCCCTGGGGCTCCTTCACATCAGCTGCTGCAGAGCATGGACAGAGGAGGGCCACAGAGTGAGGGCAACCAGCCCACACTGAAGGGCAAGGCCACCACCTGCTGCCCTGCAGCATTCAGGCTGCCAAAAACAGTCTGGGACTTTTTCACTCCAATATCCTCAGGCTCTGCCCAGCTGGGCCATGGTTCCAACTCAGCTGTATCTCTCCAGCCATTCATTTTCCACCAAAGCTCAGCTTTCCCTCCCTGTGCAGTGAACCCCAGGCCCCCTCGCTGTGGGGGCTATGGCAGGAGCAGGCACTGCAGTGGCACATGGCAATCCATGCCCTCAGCCTCCTTGTTGGCCAGAGATTTGCCACAAACAGGTGGGATCTAAAGGGGCCAGGGGATGATTTTGTGCTTGGTGCTCCCAGCAGGGCTGGGAAGGTGTCCCTGCCTGCCTGGTGTCAGAGCCACGGAGTGACCACACAGGAATGCTGCTCGGCAGGACCAGCCTCCCCAACCCTGCAGCAGCAGATTAGAGCAGCAATAATGCACCAGGGAAGCAGCTTCTTGTCCTGCAGGAGGGACAGTCACCAGGACAATGTGACCCACATCCTCCCCAGCACAAACATCCTCGTGCCACCCCCAGGGATGCAGAGCAGGCAGGGCACAAATGCCTTATGGACAAATCCTCACCC
Organism: Melozone crissalis; assembly: GCF_028551555.1. Lineage (NCBI taxonomy): Eukaryota > Metazoa > Chordata > Aves > Passeriformes > Passerellidae > Melozone > Melozone crissalis. Next base: position 1,011,177 of record NW_026535790.1, read on the forward strand.
ACATCCAGGAGTTTTGAAAGGTCACTCTGCATTTCATGCATGGAACAAGGAAAATTGCAAACAAGCAGTGAAGGTGGGAAGTACCAGAGGAAATCAGACAGGCCACACTGTCACTGCTGGGAGGCTGGTGCTATCCCAGCCAGGCAGAGACAGGAGCTGCCAGCAGAGCAGCCAGACTTGTGAACGCTCATGGATGAATGCTCTTGGAACAGCACAAGCAGCCCCACGGGGCTCAGGAATAAGATGAAGTGATAATAGGGCAGCTCTGGCACTTAGAGCAGCTTTCCTGCTACAGACACTCAGCCCAGAGCATGGGAGTGGCAGTGTCTGAGCCAGGTGTCACCCATGGGGCACATCTGCCACTGCCTGGAAGGTTGGTCATGGCTGAAATCCACCTCACCTGCCTCCAGATGTAGGCAGTGAGTCCACCCCTGGAACAGGATAAGGGCCAGGCCTCCTCTGGCCCCAGATTAGGTCCTGGCATCCCAAGAACCCAGCCATGGGATCACAGAGACATGCTCAGAGCTAAGGCTTTATCAAGGCACCAAGATGCAAATAATAATAGATAACATGAAAATTAAAAATAAATAAATAAAGATGCAAAGCATCTTTTTCATCCACAGAAAAGCCTCATGCAGAACTACAGCTGCAGGAGGCAAGCTGTGCAATCCAAGGTCAATAACCCTCCCTCCAGCCTCACGGCTCTGGTGAGCAGTGATATCTGGGCTCCCCAGGGAATGGTCACAGCCCCAAGGCTGCCAGAGCTCAGGGAGGCACAGGGTGGGATTGTCAGGGTGCCTGTGCAGGGCCAGCAGTTGGACTCCATGATCCTCATGAGTTTTTTCCCACTCAGGACATTCCATGATTCTATGATAAGTCTGAAGATGTGCCAGCCATCCTCAGGCCCCTTTTCTTTGGAAAGCTGCATCCCCTGCTGAACTCTGCCTGATTTGCAGATATGTCTTTGTTACCTGCCCACTATTTGCACAGGAACACATCAGATGCCTCCCAGGCACCAGCTTTGAGTCTCTGATTTACTCTTTCACGGGTCACTGTCTCTGTAAATGTCTATCAAAGGCAATTGCCAGCACAATCAACAGCTGCACCCGTGGTTGTGCACAAAAAATGAATGAGGCTTTCCTCCCAAATTACTCCTGCCTCACAGAGAATGCTGTGAGGGCAGAAAGCAGGGGACCGGAAGGAAGAAAAGGTCAGAGCATGCAGCAAATGCAACATAAAAGTCAAATCAGCACAAGCAGGATGGGACAGTGTGAGCTGGGTTAGCAAGAGCCCTCCCTCTCCCCTGCCCAGGAGCAGGGCAGGCAGCACCAGGCTCAGCAAAATGTCGCCTCATTTCCAAAAGGCATTTTATAAAAAAAGCTGCCAAAGAATGACAGTCAGCAACCCTGAAACTCTTAAGAAATTGGGACAAGCAAGGATTTTTGAGCATGGAAATGAAAGAAATCACAAGCAGAAGCAACCTGCTGGAACGGGGGTTTTGGTAGCAGCCCTGCAACAGCACATCCCAAATCCTACGCAGTTTATCTCCACGTTGTTCCAGCTGACGTGACCCAAGTACACACAACACAGAGAGGATCCTGCTTCCCTGGCACAGGGTGGATGTGGCACTACAGCAAAGGACAGGGAGAAAGCAGAGGAGCAACGAGGCCCTTTGCCACCCCAAAGGCTCCAGCTGCACCAGCTCCAACCACTCTGAAGGGAAAAGCCTCTCGATAACATCAGGGCAGTGCAAGAGCTCTACAGCACAGGCAGGGAGACTGACTCTTCTCCCTTAGCAGCTGGCTGGATTAAAGATTTAATGCAAGGGGTCCCTTTGGAAAAAATTACACAGGCTATTAAGAAAAACGCGCCTTTCATCTGCTGAAATCCAGCAAACAGTGCAGCTAGCCGGACACCCAAGCGGCCCTGTGGAGCAGAGGAAAAGCTGCAGTTGCTCTCGTGAGCCCTTTCTGGGTGCAGGAACCAATGGGTAAAGCAGCAGCTCCATCAGCAGTAAAGCAAATGTGCAGACACAGCCATGCCATGCCTGCGGAGAACCAGGCAGACCTTGATTCCAAGGGAAGAGGCAAAGGAACGCTCACTGCTTCCCACTGGAACCCAGGGGCTCCCAAGGCTGCAGGAACAGGACAAACAGCCCCAGGCCAGGGGCACCAGGGAGCCTCAATACCTCACAGGGTCTTCCTTCCCAGAGAAGAGCGAGTCCCACACAGCCATCCCCCTGCAGACCGTGGCACTTTGGGATCCCAAGCACTTGCTGGTTCTGACAGCAGGCAGGAACTAACCCTGGCTCCCTCACCCAGGGCTGATGGGAGCAGAGGAGCACAGGCTGTCACAGCATCAGGAACATCATATGCTAAAGAATCTCATGGCTTTGGGGAGATAACCCAGTTTAGTACAGCATTATCGAGGGTGCAGCAAGCGCCACTTTCTAAGCAGCACAGACTCCAACACCCCCTAACCTTCACTATAGAACCTGAGCAGTAAAACACTGGACTTGTCCAGGGGCAGCAGATGCAGGGGAAGAATTCACACAGCAGAGTTCCCATTGGCATCCACAGGGCCCTTTCTGCAGAGCAAACCCATCCACCCAGCACAAGGCACCTGCAGATCATTTTCCCAGGGAACCAGAGCTGACACCCTGGGCTCGCTCACAGATGCAGGGAGCACTTCCAGGTCCTGAGTGTGACTTTCCAGGTCCAGCCACCTGCACATCTCACACTCCTTTCTGCTCTCTGGGCTTGCAGCTGCCAAAGGGAACCTGTTGGCTTGAATGCTCCACTGCAGAGATCCAGGTGCTTTCACAAGCACACCATGCCTGGAGGAAGGTTACACTCGTGGATAACACTCCTTTACAGTGGAACTCTGGTGCAGTTTGCTTCCCACGGGCTGCACACACCTGGAGATGGGTGCTTGAAGCAACTTCCCCCACCACCTTCACTGCTCTATAGTGCTTTGCTCCTTGAAAAGGCCATTCCACAGTCCCAGCCTGGCTCTGGAAACATCCCATGCAGCCAAGCACCACCCTGTGGTGTCGTTCCCCATGCCACAGGGCTGGGCTCTGTTCCATAAACACAGCCTGTCCTTTGCTCACTCCCCACCACTGTCCTCATCCTCCACACCCTCCCAGCTTCCCACAGCAGGGTGAAGCTGAGCCACTCACTTCTTCTCCCAACCCCTCCCCATTCCCTTTAAACCCCTCATGGTTCAGGAGCTTGTGTGAAAGCTCCTGCAGGACCCAGATGAAGCTGGACTTACAGAAGGAAATAACAGCTAAAATTCAGTTGCTCTGATCCAAGCAAGGATGCTCACAGATTTTCAAACTCCAACGGGGAGAGAAGTTGGAAAAACTGTAAAAGAGATGCCTGCAGACTGCCTAAGATGACAACTTGGTGTGAAATGCCAACTCCTGCCATCGGTGTGGGAGGCATGGGCAGGCTGCAGGGCACTGCCCTGGGCTGCCCCTTTGGGGTGACAGCAGCTCCTCACCTCTGTCCCCCAGCACTCACAAAGCTCATGGGGCTGCTGCAGGCAGAGCACTCCTCACCTCCACATTCTTCTGCTACGAGCACCAGCATGGATCCAGCAGAGCAACCCTGCCCAAAGCCTCGGTGCTGCCCCAAGAAGGCAGCTGGGTTTGGGGGGAGCCTCAGCACCCAGTGCCTGCCTGCAGCCCCAGGAGCAGCCCCAGCAGCTGCACACCCCTGTTTGCCAGCTGAACGAGTCAGCTTTGAACACTGGCGCTTTTGGCAGCTCCCTGTGGCCAAGGAGAGAGCACAAACACATCCCCCTGCTCAACTGCTGAGCAGCTATTTGCAGGTTATTAATAAATCATTCCCTGTTTATTGCAATCATTCTGCCAAAACACAAACAAAAAGCACTGCAGTCACTACCAGCAAAGCTGCCTGTTCACACAGGTCAGGGAAACAGACGTTTTGGGTACTGCCTTCTGAAAAGGGGGTTTGCAGAACCCTGGGTGGCCTGGGCTCCTCCAGCTGTGACAGCTGTGCCTGTATGATGGTGTCCAGGACAAACTCAGCCTCCTGCCAGAGCCCCTGTGCTGAGGAACAGACAGCAACACAATCACTGCCTGCAGAAGTTCTCCTGAGGAGCTCGTGTTCTCTCCAGGCACCTTTTGGCAGAGCTGCAGGGAACCCAGCAGGGCTCTGTGTGTCTCCCCCAGCTTCCCACAACTGCAGTGAAGGACCAAGCCCACGAGTCACCTCCCAGCACTGCAGATGGGTCCAAGGGCTGCTGACAGCCTCTTCACACTGCTTCCTCCCAAAACACCATGGGAAAAGCACAGAAAGGAGCGGAACTGCCAACCTGCCCTTACTCTGCTGGTAAACAGGGAACCTGCTTTCATCAGCACATCAAGAGCCCGTGGAGATCAAGGGAATACATTCCTCCATACACTCTCCAGGGCATGGAGCTATTTGCAACCTGAAAAACAGCTGCTGTCACTGCACATCTGAGGAACGATCCTGAGCACAACAACGTGGCTTTAAAGGAACAAGTACTACCCACACTGCAGCGTGTTGCATGCTCCCTCCAAAGTGCCTCTGGACAGACTGGGCAGTGATTTTCAGGGAGGACCAGCACCACCCCACCCACAGAGACAGGGCACAAGGATCCCCCAAAGCCCAGCCCTAGAGCAGATCTCTGCTGCTAGCAGCCCCTCCCCAGGGGACTGCAGAGATCCTTGTGGCCAAGGCCCACTGTGAAAGCCCTGGTCAAGGTGGAGGTGCCCACTCCAGACTGGAAGGCTGAGACAGGGCCTTGGGGACATCAGTCACAGGGACCTCCAGGGAGAAGGAACAGCAGCATGAGCTGAAGTTGTGTCACTGAAGACCAGAATTAGGTTTTCTGCTTAAACAGAGTGAAAACAAATAGAAGGACCAGAGCAAGCCACAACTACATCTTGATGTGCTCCCCAATAGGCACTGCACAGCACATGTACCCTTGGGACACCTGGGGACAGACCAGCACTTGTCCCCAAGCCAAGAACCCTACGCAGGTTGGCCTACAGTGCTAGGAGTAGACATTACCCTCCCTCACTACACTCTCTGAATAATTAATCCTCCAGAAATTAGTCAAGGCTTTAACCAAGCCATCTCAGCAAATGTAGTAAGGAATTTCTAGGTCAGAACTACAAGCACTGGGGAGGGGAGAAAAAGGAAAAAGAGTCTTAGTGCTGTGCCTCCTGCTCATTCCCAAGGGATTAGCACTCTGCTCTGCCTCTCCCTGCCAGAGCCAGCACCTCCTAGCAAGAGCTTAAATGGAATCACACCTTGTCATCCTGACATCTCTGACACCTCAGCTGCCTCTGACACCACCAGAGCACATTTCTGTGCACAGCATCTCTCTCCATCTCATACAGCTCACACCCAGCACTGAGAGGGAAGCACCCCATGACAACTGCATTTGTTACATCCCTCCCGCTTCAATGCCTTTGATGTCTTAACCACCATCTTCTGCAGAGGCGTTTTCCCTCTCCCAGAGCTGTAACCCAGGCATGGAGCTCACAGCACAAGCCCCAGGAGCACCAGATTTCACAGCACCAGAGGAAGAGCAGCCTCTGTGAAGCCTCTCTCAGCCCACCCACGTGGTACCATCCACCACCGTGCCCAGCAGCACAGAGGGTGCCCGGGCACAAGGGACAGCAGCCACTCCCACAGGGCACTGGGGGACAGATGCTCCTGCAGCAGGAGCTGTACCCAATGCTCCAAAAGCACGAGGTCTGCCTCCTCAGGAGACAGCCCTTGTGAAAATGAAGAAGTAATTCTTGAAGAAGATCAAGTTCCATGAGATAGATACAGATATTTGGCCACCCAAGAGAGTCTGGTGCTGAGTGGAGAGAGCACACAGAGGTGGGGTGGAAGAAGGCAGTGGGGTCAGGACAGTAGAGCATTGAGCACAGGTGAGGTGTTCCAGCAGTGCATCCCAGTCCCACAAGTGCCAGAGCCATAGGAGCAGCAGTGCCTAGCCCACACACCATGGGGACATAAATCACTTCCCTCCTGGGGACCCACTCTGAATCAGCTCCAGTCTCCTGCTACTCCCTCCTCTCCTCCCACCTTCATCCAGAGAGCAGGGGGGCTGCATGGGGGATCAGAGACAGGGCCAGTGCTTGCAGTTTCCCAGTTCTCAAGGAAAGAGCTCACCCTGAAACTCCACTGTGGGAGCATGGAAAGGGGACAGAGGGCTCTAGCGACAGCTGCCAGAACCCCCTGAGCATCCCCATGCAGACAGGATGCAGGAAGGAAACACAGAGGGATCCAGCTCCTGCCAGGAGCCTGGGGCACAGGAACCCACAGAAACCTGTTCTCACCTTTGCTCAGGCATTAAAACATCCCTGACCCCCGTTCCCACAACCCCTGGGCAGCCAAAGAGGTGTTCACAGGCAGACCCAAAGAGAGAGGGTGGCAGGAACCAGGCAAGGGACACAGCCCATGCTGTGCCCACCTGACACATGCTGCTTTGTGCCACCCCTTCTCACAGCAGTCACAAAGGCCATGTTGTCCACAGGCAACTCCTCCCACGCTCTCCCTGACCACACACCTGCTTGTCTCTTCCTTTGGGTTAACCTGAGGGACACTGCAGGGCATCTTTGCACCTGGAGAACCTACAGCACACATCCCCCAAGGCCCTGTGTGAATCCACATCCACCAAGCCCCTGTCCCAGCTCCAGCACCCCCAGCTTGTCCCTGCACTATTCACAGGTTGGGGTTTCCACCTTCTGTTTCTGCAGTCTGAGACAGACATGGACAAAGGGAGAACACAGGGAGCAACAATGCAGAGGGTTGGTCCCTGCACCTGGTGGGGCAGACACTTTCCAAGGGGCTCCATCCCTCTGTCCCGTGGCAGGAGCACTGAAACCTTGCTGGGATGGGGATATCCCACGTCCCTTTCTATAGTAGGAGTCCTAGTAAAATCTATGTATTGTATAAGTGGCCTTGCCCCGATCCTAGTTGTTCTAAATGGGCTGCAGCTGTGATGTCCCTAATTGGGTGGCAGCTGTGGCTAGTGAAGATAACTGGGATAAAAGGGGGTGGGCTGGCAGTCAGGGAGAGCCTTGGAGGAGCTCTGGTGAAGAAGCAGGAACAACACTGCTGTGAAGAGCTGTGTGTGAGAAAACCACCCAGAAGGTGTGGGACTTTAGAAATATGATAACAACAATAAGAGAACAACACCTTTCTCTCACCCACATGGCAGCAGTGCAGATGGCAAAGGCTGAGGCTGGTGCAATGCCATCTGAGCAGCACCACGTGCTCTTGGGATGGACCCTCCTCCCTGCTCCCATTGTGGGGAGGCAGCCAGAGGACAGGTCCTGCAGGAGCGAGGGGACCTGGGGGACAGAGGGGGCCAGCACAGCAGCTCTGTGCCCCAGGCAGTGCCGGGCTCTCGGGGCTCCGGGACCCAGAGCAGCACAAGGGGGGCACGGCCAGCACCCCCTGCCCATCCCCCGAGGGAGGCCACAGACAATGGCACATTGACAGCCACTCACTGCAGCCCATCTGCAGCTCCGGGGCGCACAAAGCCACCGCTGGGCCAGGGCGAGCCTGCCAAGGCAGGGACACAGACCCGCCTTTGTGTGTGCTACGGCAAAGTTAGCTTTGGGGAGAAGATGGGGGATAGTTCCACCACTGGAGCAGTGCTTGGGCTGCTTTTCACTGGAGATGGTAATCCACGTGCAGAGAGCAGCACAAGTGTCCAACACCCCCTTCTCCTGCTGCTCCACTCATGAGCCAGGTAGGGGCCCCTCACAGGTATCCCCTCATGCAAGGGCCTGGAGCACACAGAGGGCCATGAGAGCACTCTCACAGCAACAGAAGACCAAGACAAGGGGTTTCAAAAAAAATCACAGAATGGTTTGGGTTTGAGTTGGGAGGGACATTAAAGCTCATCTCATTCCATCTCTGCCATGGCAGGGACACCTTCCCCTACCCCAAGGTGCTCCAAGCCCTGTCCAGCCTGGCCTTGGACACTTTTAGGGATCCAGGGGCAGCCACAGCTTCTCTATACCAGGGCCACAGCACCCTCACAGCCAAGAATTCCTTCCCAATATCCCATCTATCCCTGCCCTCTGGCAGTGGGAAGCCATTCCCTTTGTTCCATCACTCCAGGCCCTTGTCCCAACTCCCTCTCCAGCTCTCTGGTAGCCCCTTCTCTTGTGTGGTTTGACACATCCCAGCTTAAATCCCTTTATCATCCCTGTTTTTCTTTTGCCCCCAGACTGGCAGAGAGCCAAAGAGTTCCTTCAGGGGAGCAAAGAAAAGCAGGGCCTGTGCTCCTGCCCTTGGACCTGGCCTATCCTGTCCCTCCCCAACACTTGCACTTCACATCCCTGCCAGCAATGATTTCCATATGCAGAAAAACAAATCCCCAAGGACAACAGGTTTAATCCCACTTCCTTCATTTCCCAGCTCTGCTGCCTGCAGCGAGCCAGCAGCCTGTCCTCACTGCTGCCCATGTCACACAACAGCCCCCTGCCTTCACCCCCACAGCCCTGGGGTCACTCTGCAGAGACCTCAGCATGGATCTCACAGGTGGGAATGTTTAGCAGTGGTCACTGATGGCTGCTGAACAGCCAGGACAGCTCAGGCAGCACAATTCCAAAGGGATCGTCCCTGAAAAGGCAAATTCTCCCCACAACTTAATGCAAAAAACAACACCAAATATAAAGGGAATCAGGAAAACAGTTTTCCCCACTCTGGAAAGTGATGTCATGGATGGAGATTAAACAGATGTGTTCAGCCACTGCTGCAGTCAGACTGTCACATTGACAGTACCTGGCTCTCACTCCTCAGGGAGCAGGCCTGACTGGCCCCTTTGCAGGGTCCATCCCCCCCTCACCCCAGGGACTGTCACAGCCCCAGCTCCTGGGCAGCCCAGAGTCTGTGTGCCAGCACACAGCCACCCACGCTGTGCCTGCCTGCCAGCCTGTGCCCCTGCAAGGGACAGAGGCACAGAGAGCCTGCCCTGGCTGATCCCCACACACCAGCAGCGCTCAGTGACAGGGGAGTGACACCTGAGTCCTGCACAGGAGAGCAGCCCCATGCCCAGCACAGCTAAACCTGCCAGCCACACAGGGGCAGGAACCCCAGGGCCCTCTGCTCCAGCACGGCCCCACCCAGCAGCCTCAGCTCACCCCTTCTCAGGCCTGAGCAATGAGCTCAGTTTAGAGGAACTTAACATGAAGGATGGAAGGTTTAGATTGGATACTGGGAAGAAACTCACCCTGTGAGGGTGGGCAGGCCCTGGCACAGGGTGCCCAGAGAAGCTGTGGCTGCCCCTGGACCCCTGGAAGTGTCCAAGGCACTTTTTGGCAGGGCTGCAGGGAACCCAGCAGGGCTGTGGGTCCTGGTTGTGTCCATGTTGGACAGGGCTTGGAGCAGCCTGGGATAGTGGAAGGTGTCCCAGCCCATGGCAGGGGGTGGAATGAGGTGATCTTTAATGTCCTTTTCAACCCAAACCATTTCAGATTCTATGATGCCCGCATCCCAGCAGCCATGAGCCCGAGTTTCTCTCTGTGAGGAGACAAACCTCCCTTTCTTGCTCTGACATTAAAGCAGGACGTGCTGCCCTCTTTTGGGATGATTATCAATCACTGGACTGATGAGAGATTGCATTAGCTAATGGATTACATTAATTTCTTATTCAGCAGTAAAAAGCAGATGTGTGAATAGGAACTATGAGCTTCCACATTCACATATCCTTTCTCCCCTCTATTTGGCACCAGCAGCCAAAATTTATTTGTGCTTCCTCCTGACCCCAGCAGACATGCACAGCTTGGCAAGAGTGCCCTATGCATTCACTCACTGCCACGTTGATGGTCATTTATTAATTAGACAACCCCATGCTTGTTAGCCTGCAGCCTGGGGTGTCAGGAGAGGTGATGTGCCCTGTTCAGGAGCCAAGGCACAAACTGCTGGGGAAAGAGAAACCATCCCCCAGGAGTGGGAACTGGTGAGGATCAGTCACACTATAGGGGGGAAAGCCCAGCACCTGTCCTGGGCCAGCCTGCACTGCAGAGAGCATGGAGCTGGGAAGGACAAGGGCTAAAGGGGTGACACCATCAGCAGACTCTGCTGTGGGCTGAAGGGGTTGCTGTCAGGGGAACATCTGGTGCACAGGGAGCCACAGCCCCTCTCATGGCATGGGGCAGCTCCCCTCAGGGGATGCTCGCTGGGATTTTGTCAGCAAATACCAGCGAGTAGAGGGAAGGGCCAAAAGCTGTCAGGACAGAAACCTTCAGCATCAAGATTTCCTCCATTAGGGATAAAAGAGGAAAAACTCACCAACTAAAAAGAGGCCTCTCAGTGCTTTTTGTGCACAAGTGCTCCATTTTCCTCTGTTTCAGGCCATGACACCTGTGCTTTTAGCCCCAGGCCCTGACATGCCTGTCACTCACTGCCTGTTGCACATTCTCCCTCTGACAGACAGAAAAAGGCGTCTGCCAGCTTTCAGCATCACTGAATTTCAGACTAATCTGAGCGTGGCTTCAGTCTCCACAGTGGAACTGCTGCTGCTCCAGCATTTACATGCAAAGCAAATGTGTGGGGGAAAAAACACAACTGAGACCATGATGTGCACATCATTATTTTGCTTCACCAGAGCTGGACACTGATGCAAAAGGAATATTTGCATCACATCCTTAGTCACACCTGCTAATCAGGGCTCCTGCTCTCAGCCAGCCAGGACTGAAATTGAATTAATGCACACAACCAAGTGAACTGCTTCCCTCACTCCTGGCCCAGCTGGGGCTGCCAAGGCAGCAGAAAGCATCTTCCAAAAATTACTTACCCTCAGAAAAATCATAGAAACTCCAGGCCATTATGTCCTGCCCATTGCAAGAGGGTGGAATGAGGTGATCTTTAGGGTCTCTTCTGTGATTTTATGACAATTCACAGGTGGAAGCCTGGAAACCCCTGTTTCAGCCAGAATTATTTTTCTGGTTGTAAATTGGAGGCTACAACCTCACCCAAGCAGTTATGGATCGAGTCACTGTGTCTGACATGGAGAAAGGTGTCAAGGAAATTTTATTGCAACACAGCAAATGGGGTTTGCCCTTAAGCACTGAACAAATCTCCCAGTTCATTACCCAATGTTAAGAAACACTTGGGCAAATTAGAGATTGGAAAGTGGAGGCTGCAGAGCAGCTCTCTGATTCACCTTAAACTGACCTGCAAATAAAACATTCCATCTGCCCCTCCTGGCCACCCTCCCCACACAGCAGCCCATCAGTAACACCCTGAGGGCAGGGCAGGGAGCTGATTACAGAACTGCTTTCCCCTCTCCCTTGGGGAGCATCTCTCAGCCAAAGGATGCTCTTCCCTGCTTGCCTGGAAAGCTGAAACAAAGCTGAGGCATCCTTGGCCTCCCAAAGTGCAGGGGAAACATCACATTTCTGACAAAGAAGAAAGCCTGGAAGAAAACTTCTGCACACTCAAGTGGTGCAGACTGCAGAAATGTAAAAGGCAAGATGCAGACAAAAAGAGTGCAGCAAGTGGGATGAGTGCAACTGCCAAGGCCACCAAGGGCATCCTGACCAAGCCAAAGGGGAGCTTGGTCATCACTTCTCTCCCCAGTGACTCTGCTCTTCACCTGTGCTGCTCTTGCAGCCAGGGAGGGAGGTTTGTGGAGGCAGAGGACAACACCAAAGGGAATTAGGCGCTCTGTGACAGTCCCACACACCGACAGACATGTGGGGCCTGTGCTGCTGAGGAGCAAAATCACAGAGCCATGGAATATCCTGAACTGGAAGAGACTCACAAGAATCAATTTCTGGCCTGCACAGACACCCCAACAATCCCACCCTGTGCACCCCTGAGATCATTGTCCAAGCACTCCTGGAGCTCTGGCAGCCCCGGGGCTGTGCCCATTCCCTGGGGAGCCTGGGCAGTGCCAGCACCCTCTGGGGGAAGAACCTTTCCTGATCTCCAACCTAAACCTGCCCTGGCACAGCTCCAGCCCTTCCCTGGGCCCTGTCCCTGGTCACAGAGCAGAGATTGGAGCTGCCCCTCAGGAGGAGCTGCAGCCCCAGTGAGCTCTGTGCTCCATCTCCTCTCCGCCAGCTGAACAGGCCAAGTGCCCTCAGCTGCTCCTCCTCTGGCTTCCCCTGGAGACCCTTCCCCACCTCACATCCCTCTCCTTGGACACTCCAACAGTCACAGACCCTTCTGATACTGTGGTGCCCAAAGTGCCCCCAGCCCTGGAGGTGAGGCTGCCCCAGCCAGGGACAATCCCTTCCCTCACTTGGCCCAGCACAGCCAGGCCATGGCTGTCCCTCCTGGCTGCAGGGCACTCTGGGACTCACACTCAGCCTGCAGGGACCAGCAGCCCCAGGCCCTGAGGGAAGGAAGGAAGGTAGGGAAGAGCCAAAGCAGCTGGAGATGTTCCTCAAATGGTGGCAGTCACAGGAACCAGCTTCAGACAGTGCTTCAGGAATGAAGATCATGGTAAGGCTGAGGGTAGCGGGGGCCTCTGGAGATCCCCCAGTCCAGACCCTTCCCAGCAGGGCCAGCAACAGCTGCTCAGATCAGCTTCTACTTGAGTTTTGACTATCTCCAAGGCTGAAGACTCCACAACCTCTCTGAGACTAGCCCAGTAAAACAGCATTTTTTGATGTTTTAAGTGTAATTCCTGTGCTTTAGTTTGTGCTCTCCAGCCAGAGATGAGCCCACCTGGGGGCAAACCCCTTCACATGGGCAGGGCTCACTGCCAGAGCTGACATCAGAGCTACACACCAGATTCCTGTGGGTGCTGAGCACTTCAAAACCCACCTGTGGCAGCTGTGGATAGGGAACACCACAGCACTCAGGGGGAGAAGGAGGGGTTCCCAGCCTTCCTTCCAAATCCATGCAAAACCAGGTTTTGCCACAGTAACACATCTCCTTCATAGGACAGGGCTGGATTGAATTTCAGCACCTCTGGCCAGAGGTTTGCTGTCCAGAACAGGCCAAGAGGTTGAGGAAAGTACATGCAGGCAGCTATGAGCACCCACACTTCTGCCTTTGCAGAGGCACCTGGCTTTTCCCTCTGCACAGAGGGTGCCTGGGCACAAACCCACTTGGGAAAAGTTCCCTGCTGCTGTCACTGCAGGACAGAGCCAAAGGGCAGCAAAGCTCTGCTGCCACAAAACCTGGGTTACTCCTTCCACTTTTGCAATGCTACCACAGGCTTGGGAAATTGTTCTATCAGGTGAAGTAAAACTGTCCAGATGTGCACAGGACCCAAAGGATGCTCGCTGCAGGTTTGGTCCCATGGTCTGGCAGCAGCTGCTCCCTGCAGAGGATTTATTCCATACTGTGGGACATCAGCACTGACAGCCAGGGATGCAAACCCACAGCCCACACAAGATCCCTTAGAGGAATAGCCCCACCTGTCTTCTCTCACAAAAGAGGGTTGAGCTCATACAGGGCTCAGTCACTGCAGTATTTGCAGAGTGGGGATCACTGGCCTGGCTACATCAATGATTTTGACTTCTTTGCATGAAATGGTCCCAGCCAAGCGAGCCAGGAAATGAACAACTTCAGCAGGTTCCTCCAAAAGAAAGGAGAGAAAGCCCCCTTTTGCCAAGAGCAAATACAGACCATTCAGGAATTCCTGGGAGCTTGGGTTAGTTTTGTTTGTCTGGTCTTCCTTTTCATTCATAGTCACTGAAAGAGTTTTGTGCCCTTAACTATTGTGTGTGCCACAAGCCAAGCACTGAACGAGGAGGAAATGAGACTTACCCAGTCATTGCTTGGACAGGGGGAGGGAGGCACAGCCGTGCCAGCCCCTGCAGCCATCCTGCCCCAGAGCAGCTGGCAGGAGCTGCCCCAGGGCAGGGCTCCCAATCCCTGCCCACCCACCCTGCTGTGAGAAGGGAAAGCTTCACACCACAGCAGGAGCCCCCTGTCCTGGGCAGGGACAGCACTGATGCCACATGCACTGCTCAGCCCTGCAGCCCTCAAAGGGGCTGCCCAAGCTGCCAAATTCCCCCATCCTTTCCAAGAGCAGGCACCTGGGAAAGATACAGGATGAAAACAAAATACAGAGAAACTTTCAGGCTGCACATGGAGTAAGAGCAATGCCTGAAACTCTCAACATAGCCACAGCCAGCTCGGGGTGGGGGTCTGGCAGAGAACTGCTGTGAGTTATAGTTTCCCCCAGCTCAGGGAGGGAGCAGGGCTGCACTTGTCCACAGGAAGGGATACACATCCACTGCTCAACAGGGCAGAACAACACAGCATCTCTTCAATACTGCACAGAGGGGCAAGACAGCAGCCAGACAGTGCTGCACACACAGCCTTATTTAAACCCCTTGGGCTGAGATCAGAGGGACCTTGGGTTGAGAAGGCTGCTGCTCTGCTGTGGGTTAGACCCTCCAAGAGCAGAGCAGCACAGGGGATGCGCCAGAATCCAAGAACAGGAACTAACCCACATCCCACAGAGGCAAAGGCCTTCGGAGGAGCTCAGTGGTAAGGACTGATAGCTCCAGAGACTGCCTGCCACCCTCCAGCTCTGCCAGGCAGGGAGGGCAGAGCCCTGCTGCTGCCCAGCCTGCCCTCCATGCTGCCCAGCAGGAATGGGCATTGCTGCACATCCATGTCAAACACTCGCCCTGTTAGGATTGGCAAGCACTCAGCAACGAGCTGCTCCCTTGCCTGCCAACCCGAGGGAGTGGAGAAAACTCATTAAAGGCAAGACACAGTCTCTCTGGATGCAGAGCAAGGCAGGACGAGCCATGCCAGGCACCCAGCAGCCTGTTTGGATGGAGAGGTGTCAGCCACACCCTGGCAGATGCAGGCAGGGTGGGCTGCATCACCATGTACCCAAACGCAGCAGCAGCTCTTCCATTTCATTCCCAACCAGCCTCCTCCTCCTCGCACAGGCAGACAGCCCTTTGCTGTCAGAGCTGGCTCCAGACACTGCACATCCCAGCTGGAGCTGTGCAGGGGGAGCAGACCATGGAGAGCAGGGACCGTGCCATGCTATGACAGTCACAGGCTGCATCAAAGAGCCTTTGCTGCTGTTGTGCACAAACACGAATTCTGTCTGTCCATGGCCCAGCCACAGCCCTGCCAAGCTGTTCTCAGCACCATGGCAGGACACGGCCCCCACAAGTGGGCACCTGCCCATTGCTCCAGCACCTGGCACACCAGGGCTGCCCCTGCACAGGGTTTGCTTCAAACTGAGTTCCTCTGCCACAGACACAGAACAGACATCACAGGCACAGAGAAAACTCCAACCCCCATGGAACACAAGCACTGTAACTCACACAGCTCCAAACAAGGCACCGGGTGTGTCCCTGGGCAGAGCCCCGCTCCCCGAGGAGGAGCACATGGTCCTGAGGAGCAGGCTGGGCTGTCTGCCTGATCCACACAGCCCGATCCTGGCCACAGCACGGCAAGGAGAACATTCCTGTTTTCAGCTTGGCTTTTCACAGCATCTCTTCTTGGTGGAAGAAGAAAAGAGGCATCACAGGAGCTGTCAGTGATTCCTGGCCAGAACCAGCACAAAGGAGCCTCACACAAACCCCTCTCACCGTGCCACGCTGCCACACAGCCCTGCAGCTCCCCAGCAACACCCTGGCCCCCAGGGCACAGCAGAGGAGCCAGGGAAACAGGGCTGGGAGAGGAACAGAGCTAGGAGAGAAACAGGGCTGGGAGAGAAACAGGGCTGGGAGAGGAACAGGGCTGGGAGAGGAACAGGGCTGGGAGAGGAACGGGGCTGGGAGAGAAACAAACAGGGCTGGGAGAGAAACAGGTCTGGGAGAGGAACGGGGCTGGGAGAGGAACAGGGCTGGGAGAGGAACGGGGCTGGGAGAGGAACGGGGCTAGGAGAGAAACAAACAGGGCTGGGAGAGAAACAGGTCTGGGAGAGGAACGGGGCTGGGAGAGGAATGGGGCTAGGGGAGAAACAGGGCCAGGAGAGGAACAGGGCCAGGAGAGGAACAGGGCCAGGAGAGGAACAGGGCTACCAGAGAAACAGGACTAGGAGAGAAACAGGGCTGGGAGAGAAACAGGGCCAGGAGAGAAACAGGGCCACGACAGAAACTAACAGGGCTACCACAGAAACAGGGCCAGGGCTACAAGAGAAACAAACAGAGCTACGAGAGAAATGGGGCTTTGAGAGAAACAAACAGGTCTATGGGAGAGAAACAAACAGGTCTATCTACAAGAGAAACAAGGCCACGTACTCATCCTGCTCCGGGAGCCCTCACCAAGCTGCGGCTCAGCTCCATCCAGCAAGGAGGGCTGGACTGATGGAGGGGTGTGGGAGCCACCTCAGCCTCCCGTCCTCATCACCAGCAGCACACAGCCAGAGTTGAATTCACTGATGCAGGGACACAGAAGAATCGGGAAGCTCTGCCTGCAGCCAGGGCTGCTCACAGACACGGCCTGGCACAGCTGTGCTGCCCCAGCATCCGGAGCCCTGCTCCCTGCGAGACTCCAGCATGTCAGCAAGCAAATCCTCTTTGCCTATGGGCAAGAGAACTGGAGGGGGGAGGAAAAAAAAGCATCAAGAAACTCTTTGTCTCCAAGCATCCCAGGCGGGCGCACGTGCAGCGTGAGCTTCCTGGTGAGGGCGGAGGGGGGTCTGGACTTGGGAGCCATCATTTCCGCCCCAGAGCCCTCCGCTCGCTTATTGTCCTCTAAAAATAAAAGTAAACACTGAAGAAGAGCTCTTTGTTTTTTTCTGCTGTGTCAGAGAGATTTCTCTGATAGCAACAAGTTGTGGGGCCTCTTCCCAAACCTCTGGGAGCTTTCCCAGAGAGCAGAGCAGTGCTGAGAAGGTGGTGGGTGTCCCAGGGACTGGCAGGGAAGGAGAGCTGCCCTGTCTTCCCTCCAACCTGCAGCTGCTCATGGTGGGGACCATAAATCCCAGAATAGTTTGGGTTGGAAGGGCTTTAAAGCTCATCCCATCCCACCCCTGGAACACCTCCCACTGTCCCAGGCTGCTCCCAGCCCTGCCCAGCCTGGCCTTGGGCACTGCCAGGGATGCAGGAGCAGCCACAGCTGCTCTGGGCACCCTGTGCCAGGGCCTGCCCACCCTCACGGGAAAGAATTTCTTCCCCATGTCCAATCCAACCCCACTCTGTGTGAGTTGGGCAGTTGGAAGGCATTCCCCCTTGTCCTGTCACTCCATGTCCTTGCGATGGTGAGGATTACCTGCCCTGGGCAAACCATTTTCCCTCTGTTTCAGCTCAGAGAGGAGGCCATTGCCCAAAGTGCAGGAAGCCTCAGTTTAAGTCACATCACTCCCCTTAATAAAGCAGCAAAGCACAAGGAAAGCCAGGAAAGCCATTTTAACACATAAAATACATATTTAAAAAATAAGATTGAGATATGCATGTACATCTCTCCCTGGTCTTGCTTCCAAATCTCTCTTCTTGACAGGCCCAGAGGCTGACAAGGCCAAGCCTGAGCCCTACACAGGCAACATCGCTGATTAAACACAAGCACAAACTTCCTCACCAGGCAGCTGCCCTAATCTAAGCATCTCACAGCTTTCCCAGTTGTTTGTTCAGCTTCTTCCTTTACCATGGAGCTGATCTAGAAAACTGCAGGGTAATCACACACACACACACACACACATATACACACAATTACCTTTTTTTTGGACCTGCTTTAGGAGTAAATCCAGCATTAATAGCCCAAAACATCAGGTATCTTCCATGATTTGATGAAGTTGCTTATCTAAGCAAAACCCTGCAGGAACCAGCCTCATTACTCACAGCAAAGCTCTTCCCCCACACCCTGATTAGTGTTTCTTTGAATTTGCCAGTTCCAAAAAAACCCCACAGATTAAAACAAAAAGATAAAAAAAGAGGAGACATTTGTTTTCTCGATTTGAGTGCTCAGATGGCTTCCCATGGGACCTGTCCCCAGGCAGCTCAGGACACCTGGGCCCTGGGGAGTGGCACATGCAAAGAGCAGTGGGGCTCCTGGAGACAGGAGTCACCCATCCCAAAGGCAAGGGGCAGCTCAGAGGGACAGGACAAGACTCGAGAGGAGCCATGACTGCCATGGTTCCCTCTGGAGCAGCTGAGAGCTCCCAGCCCTGTCCTCTGCTGGGACAGGACCTGGCTCCACCCTCGTGGGGACAGATATATCCAAAGATAACGGGTTTGACAGGGCCCCAGCTCCAGAACAGCAGCTCATGATTGCAAACATCCTCCCCAGGGCCTGATTACCCCTGAGAGTAATGAGTTGCAATAACCAGTGCTGGACCAGTAAAGCAGCCCAGCCCTTAGCAATCAAGCAGCCTGGGAATACACACACCAAAGTCTGCTGATAAAAGTGCTGTTAATTCCCAAACCATCCATTCCTTGGCTGCCAAGTTACCCACTGTGTTTGCCTGGGTGGTTTTCCTCCCAGCAGAGCACTGACAGTGATCTGAGCCTGGCTGCAGCCTCCAGGCACTGCAGGATCCTCCTGCAGCTCAGCACAGCTGGAGGAAGGGGAGTCTTTCCTCTCCAAATACAACTCAGCCCCCCAAAATCCCAACAAAACTCTACAGATTCAGATGTACCAATTTGTGAGTATCAGAGTGTGAAAAAATGGTCATTACACCCATCATGTGTCGGGCAGGGGCTCTGGGGTCTGGCCTGCCTCCCCCAGCCCAGGCTGGCACCATCATCTTCCTCTCCCTGTGCCAGGCCCTGCAGCACCATCCCTGCTCCAGATAACGAGCTCCAGCACGGAGGGAGAGCTCAGCAGTGCAACCTCCCTCCAGCCCCTGCCAGCATTTCTCTGATCCCACGGCTGGGTCTAGCACAGGAGGTCTCATTCTCCTCAGGCACCCAACCTCTCCCTCTTCAGTGGCTCTGTGAGGCTGCACATCAGCTCTAGTGGCCTGTCACCACTTCACACCACACAAATAAAAACCAAATCAAATCCAAAAACCAAATCAAAGAAAGAAGCAACGAAAGAGAGAAAATTATTTTGTTTCTTGTTAGCTCACCTATGAGCCATACAGCCAAGTCACACCAATACAATCTGTGGGCAAGAGCCAGCAGGATGTGTGACTGCTGAGCCACCAGCATCCCCTGCTGCAGCAGAAGGAACCCAGGACCCAGGGGAGGCTGGGACCCAGGCAGGCCACGAGCCCTGCACAAGGGACACTGGACAGGCACTGTCACCTCTGCCCAGCCTGGCACAGCACACCAAAACCCCAGGAGCTGAGCAGCAATGCCAGGCACAGCACCAGGGCCAAACCCAGCAGCAGCCGTGGCACAGTGGGGCTGGCACAGGGACTGTGCTGCTGGCACTGCTGCTGGCACTGCTGCCATCCTGCATGGGCTGTGCTGGCACACAGGGCCGGGCTCAGAGCTGGCAGGAGCAGAGCTGTTAACCAAGAGTTGGTAACCATTTAAAGCAGACTGTAACCAAAGAAAAGCCACGTCCCTGTTCAAAACTGACCAGCAGCAGTGTGAAAGAACAGCCCTGTCCTTGCAGGCCCAGCCATTGCAGCTCTGAACTTTTCCCACACCCAGCTCACAGAGCAAGATAAGCTGCAATGCATTGTTAATACACTGCATAGTTACAGCTGTACAGGTGCATGCATTGATTTACTCCATGCACATCTCCTGGGAGCCCAGAGAATGCTCACCAGCCCCCATCCCAGTCTGACTTTCAGCCCAGAGCTGATCCAGGCACGGAGGGACACTGCAGTTCTCCAGCATTCTGGTGGGAGTGCCTCCAGCAGGAGCCATGGGGAGACTTTGGCTTTCCTCTAGGCATCTTAATTCAGTTCAGTGTGCTTCCTGATGCTGGCACTGGAGGCAAAATCCACACTAGGAACTTGCCAAGCCTCTCAGCACTGCCATGGCTCCCAGCAGCTGCCTGCAGCCAGGGAGCCCCCGGGGCAGGGCTGGGTGCTGGAAGTGCTCAGGCCATGTCCTGCCAGCTCCAGCACCTCACCCTGAGTCTTCTCTAGACAAAGGGCCAACCCCCAAACCCCCAGGCACGGGCACTGCTCTGCTCTGGACTGCACACACACACCTGGGCTGGGAAAGCCTCACCAGCACTCCATGAACGAGGCCATGTCCCCCTGAGCTGCTCTCCCACCCAGCTCTCCTCATCCAGCTCCCCATGGTGAGCCAAGAGCACAAGGACAGCCAGAGCTCCCACAGGACAGCCACCACCCATGGCAGTGTCCCCTGTGAGAGCACACCCAGTGTCCTGGTGAGAGCACAGCAGTGTCCCTGTGAGAGCACAGCAGTGTCCCTGTGAGCACAGCAATGTCCCCTGTGAGAGCACAGCAGTGTCCCTATGAGAGCACACCCAGTGTCCCCTGTGAGAGCACAGCAGTGTCCCTGTGAGAGCACAGCAGTGTCCCTATGAGAGCACACTCAGTGTCCCCTGTGAGAGCACAGCAGTGTCCCCGTGAGAGCACAGCAGTGTCCCTGTGAGAGCACAGCAGTGTCCCTATGAGAGCACACTCAGTGTCCCCTGTGAGAGCACAGCAGTGTCCCCGTGAGAGCACAGCAGTGTCCCTGTGAGAGCACAGCCCCCTCTCTGTCCCTGGGGAGGGCAGGAGTGTCCCCTCAGGAAGCACAGCACCCAAAGCACTCCACATGCACCCTCACTGCCAGGACATGCTCAGCATTCCCTGCAGAATATCAGGGAAGGCAAAGGCCACTCCTCAGCCCTGCTGTCCCCATCATGCACCAAGCTCTGTGCAGGCAGTGCAGTGTCCCCAGGAGGGGCAATTCCTGTGCCAGTCTGTATTACCTGGCCAGCTCTCAGTGTTTCTGTGCAGGGACAGCCCTGGTTGAATTGAGGGAAGAAGGTAAAAGTGGTTTCCCCCTTGCTGAGCCCCAGAGCCTCCCCAGCTCCTCTGGGCCCCTCTCACACCCCAGAGAGGGCAGAGCAGGACTCCTGTCCCGAGGAAGGGGGCACAGAGGGGTGACACCACCTGCCCAGGCAGGCAGAGTCACTGTGCCTCTCCCAGGTGCCCTGCCCACTGATGCTTACCAGCCCCAGCCACGCACAGGAGGGCTGCAGCAATGAAAAGCAGGACAGCTGGGCTGGGTTTGAGCTCCAGCAGCTCCAGCTGTTTGTCCTCTGCCACCACACCTCTAAGGATCTCTCCTGGAGCACACTCACCTTCTCCTCCTCTCTTCCAAGCCCACCTCCATGTGCTGAAAGCTGCCCTAGTGCCCGAGCCTGGCTCCAAGCTGGTGCCAGCCTGAGGCTGTGCCAGGCACAGAAACCTTCCTGGGCCTCAGAGAGTGAGGAAGAGCCCAGCAAACCAAGCACAGAGAGGGCACGGCTGGCTTTGACCTCCCCATTTCTGACAAACCTAACATCACACCCCTGCTGCAAGAGGAGATCACATAGCAGACCAAAACCCCTTCAAACCTGGAAGTTATTTCCAAGGCATGTACAGGGGACGATGGCACAGTTACAGGCCAATCTACAGATCTAAGAAGATCCTACTGCACTTTGCACCTCCACTGAAGCATTCCTAGAGAGACAGCAGTTAAGAGAAGTTGCAAATCTTATTTGCACCATCATTAAAGGGAGGAAAAGGAGATTAAGAAGATCTGATAAGATTAAGTGCTGTTAGCCTCAAGCAAACCTCAAAATTAAGTCCCGAGGTAAGAAGAACAAAGTAATTACCTCCCTGAGAAGCTTTTCTGTTCCCCATGAGAAGAACATTCCCATCAGGACTGGGTGTGCTCAGGGGAAATGCTCTTTGATGCCCTCAGTGGTACCAAGGTGGGGCAGGGCAAGCCCACTGCAAACCTTCCCCAGCCTTTGCATGATGCTCACAGCTCCAGCTGCCATCCTTCCCCAGGCCAGGGAGGCACCCACAGGGGTTTGGGGCTTTCCTTTCTGGGCTGCAGCTCCTGGAGCCCTGCTGGATGCAGCCTGCCCAGAGGCCTGGGCAAGGGTACAGAGTCACCAGTCAGTGATGAGACTTTAAGGCAAGCTGTGTCACAAGTGCAGCCAGGAATGTCTCTGCCTGGAGGGTAAATCCATCCAGTGACCTTCTTGAGTCACTGCCTGCTGACTCACTCCCTTGGGCAGCCTGGGCCGAGCTGTAGGCAAGGAGATGTCATGGTGACAAGGACTCAGTGACTGTCCCCTAACACAGGAGCCTTGCAGGTTCTCCAGGATGGCAGGAGCTTGTCTGCAGCACCAATCAGCCCCCCTGTGCTCTCCTGCACTCCCTCCCACCTCCTCCTGCCCCAGGCCATCATCACAGGGCAGGGACTTGCTCTGCTCTTGTGCCAGGACAGCTCCAGCACAGCCAGGGAAGGGGAGTCGCTGTGCAATGTGCCAAGGAGTCAGGTGGGCAGGAGCAAAAGGCCACAGTGCAGCACAAAGCAGAGAACTCAGAGCCAAAGCAGCAGCCAGCCCCCAGGCACAGCCCTGAGCTGCTGCAGGGCAGCCCCAGCTGCCACACCAGGAACATTCCCTGGCACCTGCAGGGCACACCTGGGCTGCCCTGCCCTCTGCCATCACTGCCTCAGCCCCACCAGCAGGGCACAGGGATGCAGGACTGGCACAGGGATGCAGGGCTGGCACAGGGATGCAGCCTGGGCACAGGGAGGCAGGGCTGGGCACAGGGAGGCAGGCTGGGCACAGGGAGGCAGGGCTGGGCACAGGGATGAAGGGCTGGGCACAGGGAGGCAGGGCTGGGCACAGGGATGAAGGGCTGGGCACAGAGAGGCAGGGCTGGGCACAGGGATGAAGGGCTGGGCACAGGGATGCAAGGCAAGGCTGGGCACAGGGAGGCAAGGCTGGGCACAGGGAGGCAGGCTGGGCACAGGGAGGCAAGGCTGGGCACAGGGATGAAGGGCTGGGCACAGGGATGAAGGGCTGGGCACAGAGAGGCAGGGCTGGGCACAGAGAGGCAGGGCTGGGCACAGGGATGGAGGGCTGGGCACAGAGAGGCAGGGCTGGGCACAGGGATGGAGGGCTGGGCACAGGGATGCAGGCTGGGCACAGGGAGGCAGGGCTGGGCACAGGGATGAAGGGCTGGGCACAGGGAGGCAGGCTGGGCACAGGGATGAAGGGCTGGGCACAGGGAGGCAAGGCTGGGCACAGGGATGAAGGGCTGGGCACAGAGAGGCAAGGCTGGGCACAGGGAGGCAGGGCTGGGCACAGGGATGAAGGGCTGGGCACAGGGAGGCAGGGCTGGGCACAGGGAGGCAGGGCTGGGCACAGGGATGAAGGGCTGGGCACAGAGAGGCAGGGCTGGGCACAGGGAGGCAGGGCTGGGCACAGGGATGAAGGGCTGGGCACAGGGAGGCAGGGCTGGGCACAGGGAGGCAGGGCTGGGCACAGGGAGGCAAGGCTGGGCACAGGGATGAAGGGCTGGGCACAGGGAGGCAAGGCTGGCACAGGGATGAAGGGCTGGGCACAGGGAGGCAAGGCTGGCACAGGGATGGAGGGCTGGGCACAGGGAGGCAGGGCTGGGCACAGGGATGAAGGGCTGGGCACAGGGAGGCAGGGCTGGGCACAGGGATGGAGGGCTGGGCACAGGGATGCAGGCTGGGCACAGGGAGGCAGGGCTGGGCACAGGGATGAAGGGCTGGGCACAGGGAGGCAGGGCTGGGCACAGGGATGGAGGGCTGGGCACAGGGAGGCAGGGCTGGGCACAGGGATGAAGGGCTGGGCACAGGGATGCAAGGCAAGGCTGGGCACAGGGATGCAAGGCAAGGCTGGGCACAGGGATGGAGGGCTGGGCACAGGGATGCAAGGCAAGGCGGGGCCAGCTCCTTCCCCCTCACAAACACAAAGATCTCCTCACAGGAGCCATGTGAAAGGGTCAGTGTCAGGGCTTGCTCTGGGAGCACCACACAGGGTCAGAGCTCTAATATTAGAGCACAGATGATGACAGGGAAGCAGGGAAGGAACAATGAAAGAGCCATATAAATAGCAGCATTGTCCTTACTGGGTTTCACAGGGCATCTGATGTCAAATGGGATCGCTCACTCAGATGAAGTCTCTAATTGATTCCCATCTGACAGTTTCTTATCCAGCACTTGTTCACCGGCCAAACAAGCTGAGTAAATATGCTTTGTTCTACCATTAAAGCAGTGACAAATCATTGGCTTGCAGCAAACCCAGTGTAAACAGCATCCTTCCCCTGGGCCAGATCTCCTCCTGTTCCCCTGGCACCCTCCCACTGCTGAGCTGCCCTTGGATGCTCTGCCAGCCCCTTCCTGGCCTGTGTGGGGGACCAGCACACATTTGGCTTTGGGAAGAGAAGCTGCTCTCCCCAGGGGGTTTGGGCTCCAAAACACCTTTGCAGATCTCAGTGAAATCTGCTGCAGCCCAGAACTTGCATTTAAAAACAGAGATATCCAAGCTACAGCCTAGAAACAAGAGTCCTTACAGGAGGCAGATCCTGATCTGAGCAGAGCCAGTTTAGCCTGGCAGTGCCACAGACACATTTTATGGTCAAGCAGAGTTCAAGACAGACTGGAGATGTTCTTGCCCTAGACACATTTGTCCTGACTTTTGGAGTGGCCCCAGAAGATTCCTGCACCCCAAAGACCATCAGGAACTGCCAGGTTTTCTGCTCTTTTTCTATAAAGAGGCTGCTTAGGGAGATTACAGGAGCCTGGGTGCTCCATGGTGCATTCCTGGCATCCACAACTATGGGATGAGGTATGACAGTGGATATATCCCAGGTGAGTCCTTTTTGGATCCAGCTATAGACCTGCTGGCCAAGATTGTGCCTAGTGCCTTCCAAATGAGCCACCTGCCCCCCAAGGTCCAAGCCCTTGTTACCTGCCTGGGGAGCATCACCTCCCTTCACCCATTTTCCATGAACTACCCCTAAGTTTCACTGCCAACTTCTAGGTTTTGTATAGAGAGATGAGGTGAGCAACAGTCACACCTTCCTCTGACTCAGAGCCTTCATGATTTTGTAAGCCTGGACCAGGTTTTCATTCCATTCTCATTCAATCAAAGCACATTTTATTTCACTCCTGTTTCCAGACTGCTGATGGAGCCCCCACAGCAGTCCTGAGGTGTCACCACCACAGACTTCTCCATCCCTAACACTCCAAAGGTGACACACAGCTGAGCCTTTGCCTTCCATCACCCAACTCCTTTCCAGCACCTGAAAGACCCCTCTTAGAAACACAGAGTTGTTAAGGTTGGAAGGGACATTTAAGATCACCAAACCCACCGAGCACCACCACCATGTTCACCTCATCTTGATGTGCTGGAGCACCAGCAGTGAGAAACAGCTCAGCTGAATCCTGCAATGGGGCCAAGGGTGCTGCTCACCCAAGAGAGCACCTTTCCAGGTGCATCCCACCACCCAGCCAGCACCTGGACCATCAGCACACACCAGGCTTCATGGAAAAGCCAGCTGGTGGCACCTGAGGGAGTGCTGAACACATTGGACCTCCAGGTGTCCAGCCAGCAGCTCAGAGTCTCTCAATTCTCCCATGCTGGGGTGCAGCATCCCTCAGTGCAAAGCTCCTGGCTCACTCTCCTGCTGCTGTGACCAACAGCAAAGCCACAGTTTGGGCAAACACCCATCACCCACACCAACAGGAGAGCAGCAAATGACACAAACCCTGCTGCCTCAGGTCCTGCCCAAGCATCAGTGCAGCAGCAGCTTCACCAGGAGGTTTGGCTTAAACACCCTGGGATCCCAGGGTAAGCTCCATCTTTGCTTCTCGACATTTGCTAAACCTGAAATGGAGGAAATCCAAAGGAAGGGAAAAAAAAACCTCAATATTTTTCAAACAGATGATTGCTGAGAGCTAGAGAGACCTTGTGGTTTTGTGAAGGGGCCACTCAAAGTATACATTGCTTTTCAAACCCAGATGAGAATCACTGCCACAACAAGAGTCTTTTTTCAATTTTGGGCCCAGTGAGGAGTAGGGAGTAGTGGGTGAGGGTAGAAATTTAGTGCACATATTTGCTGTAAGGGCTGACAGGCCTTAAAAGGTGCCTGTCAAGGGACACACCTGAAAACATGTGAGGAAGCAAAAGTATAAACTTCTACCTGAGCCCTACTCTAGGATGTTTCCTAAATGTTGAGCTTAGTGCTGAAGTTTGGAATTTTCCTTAGCAAAGCTGGAATCAGACATTCATCACACAACTGCAGAGGAAGAGGAGCTGAGAGCCCAGCAGGAAGGGGTGGCTGTAACCAACCAGGATGAACAGGACCCCTGGAGCTGCACACAGAGGATCTGTTTTTCCTCCAAATCCACTGACAAATGCTCTGACCAGGGCACCCCCAGGTGGTGCCAGACCCATGCCCTCAGCAGAAACTCATGAGGGAGTGCCACAGCCACAAGGTCATGCTGCAGGAGTGACTCCCAGCCACTGCTCTGCCGGACTGCAATGCTCTGTCCCTTGAAAACATTGTTGTCATCATCTGGGAAACAGAGGAATAATATAATCACATGTTTCTGATATCTCTGTTTACAACCACATTTCCAAGTCCTCCCCAGAAAACATCTCTTGGGAATATTTCTGTAAGCATAGCTTAGCTGGAAAACCTTGGGCTCTGGCTCGGAGATTACAGCACATCCACCTCACGTGGCTCCCAGTGAACTGGGAACAAGTGACAGCTTGGGGCTCAGCTGAGAGCTCAGACAGGAGAAGGGGAGAGAAAGTGGGAACATCCTCAGATGCACTTAGCTGGTCACAGACTCCTGGTTTAGCACATCCTGAGCTCATTGTTTTACACACATGGCAAATATGCCAGGTCAAAAACCACTCAAGTCTATGGCAAGACTTTCCCCCTCAACTCTGCTGCCACTGGACTTGGCCTCAGGCAATTCCTCTGATTATGCCATACCAAGTCACTCACACTGAAACCTTTATTCCAGGATCAGACCTGCTGCAATTGCAACTTCTGCAGAAGAATTCCTAGTTACGTTTGAATTATAATGTCCCAACAAAAAGGAGAGTTTGTGACCCTTTAAGCAGTGTTCCCTGCTCAGGGTTTGAAGGATACTCTTCATGTTTCCAGCATGGGTGGAGGTAAGATTTACAGTTAAACTGTCCACTTCCCTGCCTTTAAATGCCTGGGGTGTATGAATGATGCAGCACAGCCAAACCACCATCCTTCAGAACCCCCACAGGACCTCCCCATCTCACCCCACCTGCCTGGGGCAGACGTGGAAACATTTCCTTCAAGTTTCCAAAAGGTGGAAGGGAGTTCACAGCAGCTGATGTGTCAGTCAGTGAGCAACAGCACTGAAACCCAAAATCCTGGGGCTCCAACCTGAGGCACTCCTGGGGTTGGAAGCAGCACCCTCAGACCCACGGGAGCCAGCACCTCACCTGCCCCTCCAGCCAGCACTGTCAAGGATGGGCCTTTCTCTTGTGCTGTCCATGACAGAGAAGGAAACTTGACTTCCAAACACCTTACACCATCCCTGCCCTAGGGAACGGGTCTGTCCTGTGCCACATCATGCCACCCTCTATATGGGCACACTCCTACTAACTCCTCTATATTTCTACTCACTATTTCTCTCCAGCCAGGCCCAAAGGACGGTCCAGAAGGACAGAAGTCCCTGTACAAGGTCCCAAAGCTCTTGGCCAAGCCATGGGGTTTCAGTGGACTCCACACAGGGCTGCAGTATCAGCCCCTGGGCAAAGGGTTTAGAGCCCATGGCCTGTGCCCACCTCCACCCCGGGCAGATCCTGGTGCCAGGCACACTGAGAGAGTCCCAGGTGTGAGGCACAGGACTGCCAGAGGTGACAGGGCCCTGAATTCCCTGGCTGTGAAAGATCAGCCTTGCCCCTCTGCCAAGCAGCTCAAGATCTAAACCTGAAAAGCAGAGCAATAAGGGACCACAGGTAACACGAAACCTCAAGTTTCACCCAGCTCTCTTCCCAGGGAACTGCAAATATTTGCAGTGTTTTATCCAATATCCCTCTGTGTTTGCCCAGTGCCCAAAGATAAACGAACAGGTCCGTAAACTTAAGATATAAAGATTTTATAAGACTTCAGCACAAACACCAGCGAGGCTCTGTTGCCACAGGGAAACAATTGGCATCCGTGGGCAGCCAGGGACCCAGAGTGCTGGAGCCTTGCCAGCCCCAGGGATGAATGTTCAGGTCACATTCACCAGTTTGTCCATGTCAATGCCCCCTGTCCCCAGCAGAAGCCACCCCAGAGCACTGAGCCAGCATGGGCACAGCCATGGCTGGAGATTAGTGCACTTTCAGGAGGTAAGATTTGCTGCAAGCACCTCTGGGAGCCTCTTCCAAAACCTCCCCAAAGGCCAGATGACAGCATGTTATTGGGCTTTTTGCACTGAAGATGACACAAGGGGTTGTGACCCTCATGTTCAGTTTGTGTGACCACCCCAGAGCCAGGTCTGTATCCCCACACAGGCAGGCAATGCATCACCAACAGCAACATCTATTCCCTCCACATGCTCCTTTTTCTGCTCTGTTTCTCCTAGAAATGCTCCTGACCAATCCTAGCAGCCCAATTTCCAAGCTTTGGCTCCCTCTCCCCTACAGCCTGTTTTCAATCATGTGTTAAAAGGGCAAGCAATGCAGAAACAAATCTGCACTAAAGGTCAGCAGCTTCCCCCACCCTGCAAGGCTGAAGGAAAGCCCCTCTGGCCCCAGCAGAGCAGAGTCCCTGATCCAGCCCCAGCCATCCCTCTCTCTCCTACCTCAGGCCCAGAACAGCTGGGCAAGGCCAGGACCAGATGAGTTATGGCCAGAACTGGGTGCTACCAGCCCTTGCCATAGCCACACTGGGAGATGTCACTCCAGAGCATCACCACCACAGTTCTGAACAGAACACCATCTCTACAGTTCTGTTTCTCTATTCTCCTGGACATTGTGAGCTCCCAAAACTGCTCACCAGCATCACACCAGCACCAGCACTCTGCTGGTCCAGCCTCACCTCGAGTCCTGGGGGCAAGTTTTGGGTGCCACAATATCGGAAGGACCTAAACAGGAAAACATCCAAAGAAGGGACATGAGGATGGTGAAGGGTGTGGAGGGGCCATAGGAGGAGCAGCTGAGGGCTTCTTCAGCCTGCAGGAGACTGAGGGCAGACTTCATCAGGGTCTGCAGCTTCCTCTCAAGGGGGCAGCTTCAATCTCTGTGACCAGGGACAGGACCCAGGGAATGGCTGGAGCTGTGTCAGGGCAGGTTTAGGTTGGAGATCAGGAAAGGTTCTTCCCCCAGAGGGTGCTGGCACTGCCCAGGCTCCCCAGGGAATGGGCACAGCCCCGGGGCTGCCAGAGCTCCAGGAGAGCTTGGACAATGATCTCAGGGATGCCCAGGGTGGGATTGCTGGGGTGTCTGTGCAGGGCCAGGGGCTGCCCTGGATGATCCAGGATGGGATGATGTGCCCAGTCCCTCTGGAGTGCTTTGCTGAAGGAGCAGCTGCTCTGGCAGCCCCTTCCAGCATCTCTTTCCCCCTCCTGCAAGGTCTCCTCTGCTACACTGCCATCATTGTCATTTCAGAGACAACAACTGACCACAAAAATAAAAAGCAAGGGCACTGCTGCCAACCCTCCTGCTTCCCCAAATCCCCCTTGCGGGCTGAGGAAATAACAAGTTCACCCTTAAGGCCTGCCCTTCATCCCAGTAAATTTGCTCTTCCCAGACAGAAACCCCTCAATCCCAGGTAACACACAGACAGAGGCAGAGAACAGGAAAGCTGGATGGTGACCATGGTGAAGCCCCTGCCAGGCCCTGCACTGTGAGATAAGGAGCTGGGAACAGAACAAGCAAAGCTTCCCACCAGAGCAGGGGCGTGCTGGGAGCAGGGCCATCGACACCAATCCGGAAGGGCAGGCTTGGATCTGGACTCAGAGACACCCATGGGTCCCCACATCTTGGGAGCACACAGGGAAAGGAAGCTGGGCTATTTTTTCCCCCCTTCTCAGAAGATTTGGCTCCATCTGAAGTCAGCCTCACAAGGTCAATGCTCTGGCAGGGACTGGGAAACTTCCGAGATGATTCTGTTGTTTTAATTTTGTAACATTGCAGGACTGGCTCAAATAATAAGTCCAGTTGTTCTCTGGGTACTCAGCCCCCCAAGCTGGGGACAAGGAGCAGAATGAAGACCCCATCAATTCCAAAAGAGGATGGAGTCAGCAAAATGCTGCAGCACTCAGACACCCACAAGTTTCTGCAGCCGCATGGGACCCACCCAAGGGTGCTGAGGACGTGCTGGAAGAACTCACTGAAGCACCTTCCATCATTTACCAGCACTCCTGGCTTACCCAGCTGCCTGGAGGTGCCAGTGTGATGCCCATCCACAGGAAGAAGAATCTGGGGAACTGCAGGAGTGCCAGTGTGACCTCAGAGCAGGGGAAGCTCATGGAGGAGATCATCTCAGGGCAAGCAGGTGGCACATTCAGGACAGCCAGGGAATCAGGGCCAGCCAGCACAGGCCCAGGAAAGGCAGGGCCTGCTTGAGCAACCTGGCCTCCTTCTGTGCCAGGGTGATCCCTTCAGCTGATGGGTAACAAAAGTGTGTGGATGTGTCTACCTGGACTCAGTAAAGCCTTTGTTACCCACAGCATTCTCCTGGGGAAAGTGGCTGCTCATTGCTTGGACAGGGCACTGCTTGCTGGGTGAGAAATGGGCTGGAGGCCAGGCCCAGAGGGGTGGGGAA
Organism: Melozone crissalis; assembly: GCF_028551555.1. NCBI lineage: Eukaryota > Metazoa > Chordata > Aves > Passeriformes > Passerellidae > Melozone > Melozone crissalis. The sequence goes on from NW_026535790.1 coordinate 1,041,774, forward strand.
CAAACCAGTGGTGTTCCCAGGGCTCAGTGATGGGGCCAGGTCTCTTCCAGATCTTTGATGAGCTGGCCAAGAGGGTCCAGGGCACCCTCAGATCACAGGTGACACCACTTTGGGCAGGATATTGATCTGCTGGGGGGCAAGACGACTCTGCAGAGGGATCTGGACAGGCTGCATCCATGGGCCAACACCCCTGCATGAAGATCCAACGAGGTCAGTGCCTGGTCCTGTGTTTGGGTCACAACAACGCCATGGGATGCTCTGAGACTGGAACACAGCAGCTAGGACGTGCCCAGTGGGGAAGGCCCTGGGGGTGGTGCAGCTGAGTGAGACAGGCGTGCCCCAGTGGGCCAGAAGGGCAGTGGTGGCTGCTCACACAGCTCCAGGGTGGCCAGGGACCCAGGGCAGGACCATTCCCCTGCACTGGGCACTGCTGAGGCACCGCAGACACTGGGGCCATGCATGACCTGCCCGTGCCTCCTGGGCGCTGCAGCAGGGAGATTTACACTGCCCAGGAAAGATGAAGCTCTGTTCAAACACACAACCACAAACTCAAATTACCACCTCCAAAGGCAAGCCCAAAGCCACAAGATGAGTTTTGTCCCCAGAACTCCCTCCAAGACGAAATAATACAGTATCTTGCACTAAACCTGTGGCTCCTGCTGCATTTCCCCCTTGCAGTGGCAGCAGCAGAGCCCCCTCAGTGCACACCCACACACAGACACCAGACCAGCTTCACCACCCTCGTGGCTCGGGGTGGATTTGCACATTTTTATCACATTATGTATGTTTGCCCAATTCATTTCACTACAATGGGAGAAGAGCTGGAAAGCTAAATTAAGCTGCAGAGGCAGGAGTGTTAAAAAAAGATCAAAGGTCTGTAATTTAAAATTAATTAATTCAAGCTTGAACTATTAACATAAATTAACAATTCAAACCACACACAAGAATATACCCCTTTCCAAGTAATTTTGAAGAACCTCTAGTGCTGCAAGATAAGGTAATGGCACATTCCATTCATTTGCACGATGCACAGCAGTGGTTAACCTCCACTTAATTAGAACTAATTGTAATTTTGTGGGAATAGGGCAAGCACACATTGTAAGAGATCCTCTTGACATTGCACCTCACAGGGAGGGCACAGAGCTCTTTATGCCACCTCTCCCTGCACACACATTGTCCATCTGCAGCCCCCATACAGCTCAGCTGGAAGAGCAGAGGCGTTGCACACAGGGCCACGGCCACCAAGGCAATAGAAAGCACAGGATTTCACTTCCACAGCACCCCTGCTATGGGCAAAGGAAAGGAACATGGACCCTTAAACACCAGAGTCACTGAAGAAGGGCTGCAGAGAGCTGCAGGAGCAGCAGCCCATGGCAAATAACAGGCAAAGAGCACACAAAGTCATGGAGGAACACCAGCACTGAACCCCACTGGAGTTGTGCCACACATTGCAAGGTGTGACATCGTGAAAGGATGGGAAGGCTCAGCCCTTCCAAGGAGCCTGTACAGTGGGGTGAAACCCCCCTGCCCAGGCTCAGAGCCAAACCTGCACCTGCCAGGGGGCCAGGATGGGTCACAGCGTGAGCCCTGTGCCACCCACAGCCCCTGTGCTCTGCCCTGCCACCCAGCAAGGCTCAGAGTCAAACCTGCACCTGGGCCAGGATGGGTCACAGTGTGTGCCCTCAGCTGTGCCACCCACAGCCCCCCTTCCCAGCCCCCTGCCACCCAGCAAGGCTCAGAGTCAAACCTGCCCCTAACAGGGGATCAGGATGGGTCACAGTGTGAGCCCTGTCCCACCATAGCCCCTCTGCTCTGCCCTCCCTGAGCACAAGGCACATCCCCTCCTCAGCAGCCTCACCCACCAAACCAGTCCTGGCCAGGAGCCAGCACTGAGCTGGAGCCTGGGAAGGCTCCTGGCACCATTGGTGCCTCCAGCTTCACCACCAGCCCTGCTCCAGCCTTCCCCCACGGGCTCTGCCTCCTCCCCAGCCTGGCCCAGCTCCCAGAACAGCTCCATGCACACTTCTGCTCTCACCTATGCAAAAATAACACTGTGGGATGGCCTCCAGCTCCATTAACCCAAATTGATGCAAACCATAATTCAAAGGAGTTAAAGACATCCACCCTAAAATTTTTCAAATTTGCCTAAATCTTCTTAAAAGCCTCCAATTCCTGTTCTACCTGAAGCTTCTCTGCAAGTGGCAGGAACTGCTGCAGGGTCACAGGGGCTGCACCCACCCGGGCAATGCCAGCCCTGAATGTCCCCCAGGAGCCAGGGGACACCCAGGCCTATCCTCCCTGGGGACTGACCCCACTGGGACCCACAGCAGCAGCACAGCCTGTGCTCACAGGACACAGCTGCCTCCACTCACACCCAGGGAGAGAGGGAAGGACCAGAGCCTGGAAACCAGAGGTCCCTCTCTGTGGCAGCTGTGTTAAAGGTGCCCACAGACGGTAGATTTTAGAATTTAGAATGAGATGGCATTTAGGGTCCATCCCAGCCCAGAGTGTGGTTCTGTGAAGCACTGACCTCCCCACGTGGGCACTGCCAGCCCGGGCAGGGTGCCCTGCACACAGCACACGTGCCCTTGGCTTTTCACCACCTTCAGCCTGAACTGCTCACCCCTGAGGACACCTCCTGCCACCACCAGCCAAGCAAAGCAGTGACTTCATCGCAGCTTCCTTCACCTAAATTGTCTCAGGAGACCCCGGCGCTGCTTTCCAGCATCCTCCCCACGCAGCTGCACGCCCCCGCTTCCTTCCTCTGCCTCACATCCCCTCCCTCAGGCTGCCTCAGCCTCCAGCCTGCCTGTGTGCTGCAGGACAGCCAAACCAGCCAGGGACTGGGATCCTCCTCTCCAGGGCTCCCACACACAACAAGAAACCCCCAGAGGCTGCTCAGGGTCAGTGGGGCTGATCCAGAGCCAAGCTGGGGAGAACAGGCAGGGCAGGATCCTCACCAGCTCAGGGTCAAGCCCCAGAACAGGGAGCAGTAGCATCAGCACTCTCTGCCCTGAACTTAGGAACTTCTCTGAGGATCAGGCAGAGGCACATTTGCACCCAAACCGCTCTGTCCATCCCCTCAAAAATCGTGGGATGGCATCAGCATGCCAAGGTGGCGAAGCACAATCAGCCAAGGAAGGAAAATGCCTGCAACATCAACAAAAACCTGGAAATATTTTGGAAAGAGATATTTTCATTCTGTTTTTCTGTGAGGCACAGCAAAAAAAAAGGTGCTTGAAATAATTTTATTTAAAGCTTTTTGAAGCACCACGTTGCTCAGCCAGCTCCACTAGACAGACACTCCCCAGCACCATCCCCAGCACCCTGATGACATTCCTGAGGGTTCCTCTGGCTGTGGCCAGGGCCAAGCAAGTACAATTAAGGCAAACCTAGTTTAAAAACAATAGCACATTGCTTTCAGACTCATCTGGTTGCTTTTACCAAGCCTGTGCTCCCAGCCCTAAAATAATCTATCAATGAAAGCATCTCCATTGATTTGGAGGGACTTCAGCTCAGCACACAAACTGTAACATCCACCTGCCCTCTCACAAGCCAAAACTGTTCTTGAGATCATGCTTTTGTCCTCAAAGCACTCCCCATGATTCAGGCAGGCTGCTATCCCTCACAGAGCCATGGAATGGTGGGAAGGAACCTTTAGGACCATCCCAGCCCACCCCACCCCTGCCATGGCAGGGACACCTCCCACTGTCCCAGGCTGCTCCCAGTCCTGCCCAGCCTGGCCTTGGGCACTGCCAGGGATCCAGGGGCAGCCACAGCTGCTCTGGGCACCCTGTGCCAGGGCCTGCCCACCCTCACAGGGAACAATTCCTCATTCCCAATATCCCATCCAGCCCTGCCCTCTGGCAGTGGGAGCCATTCCCTGTGTCCTGTCCCTCCATCCCTTGTCCCCAGTCCCTCTCCAGCTCTCCTGGAGCCCCTTCAGGCCCTGCCAGGGGCTCTGAGGTGTCCCTGGAGTTGTCTGTTCTCCAGACTGAGCATCCCCAGGTCCATCAGCACTTGAGATGCTCCTTAAGAGCAGAGGGGGCACAGTTTGAATCAACCCAAAACAGACCACAGCATCACACAGTGCTTGTGACTTCACATTTTCTAAATTTTTAGGTTTGATAAGTTTGAACAGCTCCATTTCTCCCTTAATTGGTGCAATTGTTTTTAACCCTGCTCCTGGAGCCACGTTGCCATGGCTACCCTGCACCAGCCTGGGCGAGCGAGGTGTATTTTTAGAATTGCCAAAATACACATCTCCAACAGAGCCTTTCTGGACAGAGCTCTCCTTGTTCCATCACAGAGGAATTAAGGCATTCAATGGAATTAAAATGTGGGAAATTCAAAACAGATTAAGAGAGAGGCCCACGGTGCAGCTGGTGCACGGCACGGGGTGGTGCCTGGGGCTGGGCTGGGGACAGGGGCTGGGGACAGGGGCTGGGGGACAGGGCTGGGGACAGGGGCTGGGGACAGGGGCTGGGCTGGGGACAGGGCTGGGGGACAGGGCTGGGCTGGGTATACAGGACAGGGGACAGGGCTGAGGCTGCACCTCCCCAGGACACCACGGGACAGCCCAGGGACCAAGTGCTGCCATGGATGGAACCCATGTGGGCTCTATGGGTCAGCAGGGAAGAGCTGCTCAGGGCCCATGGGGCTGTGCCTGAGGAGAGCTCAGGGCTGGGGGACAGACAGACACAGGTGACATTGTGGCGGTGTCAACAGGCCACCTGCTCAGGGCACAGCAGGTGAGACATTCTGGCAAATGGCAGAGGTCCTGTGTTTGCAGATCCTGATCCTCACCCAAAGGTGTGCTGGAGGAACAGCACAGTGGGACTCAGGTGGCACCTGGGAGCACTGGTGACAGCTCCCTGACACAGGAGAGAGGGGACAGCACAAAGAGACACTCTGCTGGGCCTCACTGCCCACGAGGAAGGGCTGCTCAGGGACGTGAAGGCTTGAGCAGCCTTGGCTGCAGCCCCACAGGTGTGGGGACACTGATGGAGCAGCAGCCTCAGCAGGCCCCTGTGAATTCCTGACAGTGACACTGGGCTGGCCGTGGCCAGGCAAGCCCTGAGGTGCAGAGATCCATCCCTCAGACTGCCCAGCCCCAGCACTCCTGGCACCCCTCCAGAGAGCCCCTGCCCAGCAGAGCTCCCGCAGCTTCAGGGCAGAAAACACAGCTGGGCTGAGCCACAAGGAAACACCAGGAAGGAAATGGAAAGTGTGGCAAAGATTAACACCATTTTCCCTGAAGTCAGCAAGTGGATTAAGGGGAGGGAAAGCTGGGGGCTCCAGCATCAACTTGTCCTTTAGCAGGAATGAACTACTTGAAAGAAGCTGCTGAGCTGTGGCACCGTGAGCTCACCCAGGTTCCTGCAAGGACCCATCAGGGACCAGGGACAGCAGAGCCAGAGGAGGCCACGGTGCCAGCAAGAGCCATCCCCTGCTCCAGCCCTGTGATGCTGCAGCTCTGCTGTCCCTGCACCCCCAGGGAGCTGCCAGGCGGAGGCTGGGGAGGAACCAAAGAACCTTCCACCTCCAGCATGGCTGGGATGGCTGAGCTCAGCCTGGTTTTGGAGCAGAAGCTGCACTCAGACTCAGCTCACAGGTACAGGACTGGAGAGAGACCGAGGGCACAGCAGGCCCTGGGTGGCACAGCAGGCCCTGGGGTGGCACAGCAGGCCCTGGGTGGCACAGCAGGCCCTGGGGTGGCACAGCAGGCCCTGGGGTGGCACAGCAGGCCCTGAGGGAGGCACAGGAGAGGGTCTCCATCAGCACAGCTGAGGGTCTCCACCAGCACAGCTCTGTTATGCTGGGCAGCAGCTGCACATGCAGAACCATCCCACCTGCAAGGGAAGGCATGGCCTGCTGACAGCCATTGCCCCTGAGCCCGGGCACCACCCCTGCAGGGGCTCTCAGCACCCTGGCCACCCACCCTGGTGGCCACAGGCTGTCTGTTCAGGAACACACCAATGACATCAGGAAACACAAAACGAAAAATGAAGAGAATATTCTAGAGGTGCAAATACCCAGGAGCGAATCTTCTGGTTTACAGAGCAGCTGTGTTTGAGAGCTCCTAGGGTCTTGAAAATTTACATAGACTAGAGAAAAGAATAGCTCAGAGAGACATTTACATGCTGTAAGTCAAATAGGATCATAAACATGGAGACAACAGCAGAGTCCAAAGATGTTCCTGCTGCTAAAGCCTCTCTGAATCCCCCTGCAGCCACTCTTCCCACAGGAGCCATGCCATGGACCATGACTGCTCCTGGCTGAAGCTGGGCTCTGCCAGCAGCACTCCAGGGGCACTGTGCAGCTGGAACGATGCCCTCTCAAAAATCATCTGCACAATTCATTTCAGAGTCAGAGCAGTCTGCCAGCAGCTCCAGTCATGCTGTCCCATCCCTTTCACAAGGACATGAGTAATTATTGAGCACTCTAGCTACTAAAACTGATTAGAGCAAAACAAACTAATTTTGTTGCAAGGCAATGCTGTGACCTCGCTAACGATGGTAGTAATGGGCTAACAATATTTCTCCCTTACACAGCGATGTCTTTCATTAGCGCTCAAGCTGTTTTGTAAAGGAGCTTAGTGCATTCCTATAAACTCATTTGCATAGGAGGAGACCCAAGCCAACACCCGCGTATCCAGAGGCTGCTCGCTGGGAAGCAATCTGGATTGAGAGCTTGCAGAAGCATCACCCTGCAGCCAGGAAAGATAAACCGAGGAGCAGGGCCGGAGTGGGGGCAGCCCTGCCCTCCCTGCCTCTCCAAAGCTGCTCCATCCCAGCCAGACCTGCACAGCAGCTTTGCTCCTCCTGCATCACAAACCTGCACCTCTCATCTCGTCCTTGTGAATGAGGAGAACAACTCTGGGCATCCAGACTCACCGTGAGGGTCACACAGATGGACACATTCCAGAGCACAGTTATTACCCTCCCTGCGTGTGGAGCTGACCAGCAGCTCCTTACAGCTCTCACAGCTCCCCCCCTACAAGGCATTAGCCATTACACGGAGCTCCAGCTGCCCTCCAGCCAGTCTGATGTCCTGCATGAGGCACACCAACAAGATCCTTCCCAAGAACTTCCATGAAGAGCCACCTTTGCAAATTCTGCTTTTCCCTTCGTCCTTTGTGCACTTACAGACACGCCAGGGACGTTGAGCATGTACCAGCTTCAGAGCAAGCTGCCCCGGCAAGGGCATCTCTCCTCATGCCCGACAAGAGAGGCTGGGATCTGCCAGGTTCAGCAGAGGGAGCAGCCCCTGCCCGATGCCCTGGGGGCTGGGACAGGGATCCTGCTGCTCCAGGAGGGGCTGGGATCCCAGCAGGAGGCAGACTGGGAGGGCTGAAACACCTCTCACTCAGAATCACCTGCAGTCAGGGCCTGATGTAACCCACCCCCAGAGTCACCTGCTCACGGGGCTGTGCTTCAGCACCTCAGGCACCACACAGCTCCCACTCCAAGGCCAAGCCCAGATTTCCCCCACACTTGGAGCAGCAGGGACAACAAAACCTCAAGACAGTGCTGCCCATAACACCCCATCCCCCAGGCTGCCTTACCCCTGCCCTGCAGCCAAAAGCCTCAGGGCACTTGCTAATCACTAATCACTAATTAACAAGATCTTACAGCTCTGCTTTGGAGGAGGGCTGGGAAATCACTTCTCCCTATCTCAAAGATAAGGAAAAGCCCGGCACAAAAGGAGATGATGCTCTGGTTTGTCTGGAGCTCAGCAGCTGAACCCCCCTGGCCTTGCAGGGCTGCACCAGCAGTGCTGCCTGCACCTGCTGAGAGGTGAGGGGTTTGTGGCCATTGCTTTACAGTTCCCAGCCAAGGCTCACACATGGGTTAAATGCATTTGAAGAATGGATTAGCCCACTTACCCCTCTGCACTGTTAGAAAGAGATGTTTGTGCAGCAAAACAGCAGAGATTCGATCTAAGGAGATCAATCACAGCCAGAGGGCAACTGCTCTGTTCCCACTGAGCACAGCACTGTAAGGCAGGGGGAGCTTCACCTGAGCTCACATCCCAGGGACTCCTGGGCTTCTTATGCAGCTCACACATTCTCAGCACTCCATGAAACACTAAAAGCAGGACAGGCAGCTGCCCTGCCCCACTCTTACCACTTGCAGGCTGTCAGGTGTCACTCACGATGCTCTGAGAGGCAAAGTCACCCTCTGCCAGCTCTGTGCTGCAGACACGGGCACAGAGCACCTCCAAGTGATGTCCCCAGGTGCCTCCTGTAAAGAAACACAACCAAAGCCGGGTGTTAGACTGGTTACACACGCCCAGAACCAGGCTGGATACTGGCACCAGGGTGACGTGCAGGCACACAAAGAACATTCTACAACCATGGGGAAATGGGCAAGTTCTTGAGACAGTAGGTTTGTGCCTCTCTTTTGGAATAAGGCTTACAAATGCTAATCCCAAAGCACCCAGAACAGGGACAACCCAGCACTACATCCCTGGCAAGCTGGAGGAACAGCAAGGGGAGAGATGGCAGCCCAGAGGCAGCTGCCTCAATGCACTCAGAGCAGCACTGGAGCTGCCAGAACGGGCTCAGCACAGCAGGACCAGACCCCATTGCCACCACCAGTGGGAACAGCCTCACAGCAGCCCTGCAGAACACCAAGCAGATCTCAGCCTCCCTCATTTTAGCATTTCTTTTTTCCCTTCAAGTCACTTTTAAGTCACTGAAATCCCTGTGTAAGTCTGGAAGCCCTTATACTCTGGTGTCTCTCCAGGAGCTTCCAAGCCATCAAAAGAAAACAATTCTACCAAACTCTCCCTGCTTCCCTTTATAACTCCCTGTCATGCAGGCACCAAATCTCTGAGGCAGAGGAGCTCAGCCCAGGACCTGAGCCTTGTTTCACACTAAATTTGGTCTGCCAGACATCCACAAAAAAAAAAAATCACATCAGTCATTCTGCTTCAGAGCTGGTTTCTCAGCATGGAAAATTACATTTCCTACATGTAGCTAATGCATGAAAAGCTTTGAAAGGTCAAAAAATGAAGCCATCAATTTATCACAAAAAGTAACTTCCTATTAAAGCTGCTGCCAGGCTGGGCTCCCCGGTGCAAACACTCCACCTAGAGCCAGCTGTGCCAGCCCTGCCTGGCCAGGCTGCCAGCGGCAGTGGCAGTGCCACCACAGCCACCAAACTGCAGCCACTGCTCTGGAGGGGAGCCAAGCAGGCTTTTGGTGGTACAACCTCCCCTGCTTGTGCAGGAGGTCTCAGCAGAGAGGACCCTCACTCCTACAGAAGAAAAAAGAGCAAGTACCTGTGCTCTTGCATTGGCTTTCATTGGAGAGAGGTCACCCATGAGGGGATCCCAGCCAGCAACATCTGTCCCTTTGTCTGTAGGGACAACACGTGGCTGAGCAGAGCACGGGTGCAATCACAAGGTGTGAAGGCACTGGGGTGGCAGCAGAGCTCCCAGACACTGCCAACACTTCCCTCTAGAAGGGAGAGGAGCAAGGGAGCCTGAGGGGCTGAGCCACACGGGATCCTCTCCCACCCAGCAGCTGAAGGGGAGCAGAGACCACAGAAACTCATTCCACCTGAGCATCAGCATCCAGCCCAGCCATAACTCTGCCCAGGACAATTCAGAGCCACTGAAATGGCACTGCTGTTCCCCTGCTGTGTCCATCTTCCAGCTCTGTGGTCGTTCCTCACACCTTTCTGCATCCCAAAAAAAAACCAAGCAGTGCCAACCAAGGCAGGGTTTGGTCCCCATGCTCTCATTCTGGCCCAGTGAGACACAGGCCAAGTGTCTCACAGGTGAGGGAGAGACTCCTGCAGCTGAGCAGGACAGGCATGGATACAGGATCATGGGGCTGCCCAGGGCCAGGAGCCACAGGGGTTGTTGGCACTTGTCCCCTCCTGCCTTAGGGCTGCAGCAAACAGGCTGTGACACTCCACAGAGCCTCAGCAGGACACAGCATCCCTCACCTGCCACAGCTCAGCACAAAGATGCCATTTAACATCCCAACTTCAGAGCTGGGAAACACCTGAAGCAAGCTGGGAGGGGAGTGCCAGCCCAGGCTGGAGAGGATGCAGCAGCACAAACTCCAGGCCAAGCTGAGCACAGCTCTGGCCCTCTCTGCCATCCTGGAGCTGGGGAAGCTGCCAACACACATTTCTCCTTTGGGACAGAAGCAGCCCCACAGGGAGCAGCTGCACCTGAGAGCAGCCAGGCCCTGCCAGCAGTGCCCCAGGGCTGCCCCCGTGCCAGCTCCCAGTGCCAGGAGCAGGGCACACAGGGCACCTGGCTGCACTATGGCTCAGCTCCCCACCAGTGCCATCCTCTGCAGCTCTGGCTGCAGACACAGCCTGGGCTCCCCAGGCACTCAGACACAGGCTCTGCTCTGCTCCTGTGCCATTCCCAGTGCTGCACTGCTGCACAGGCATGGCAGGGATGGGCATTTCTGCAGCTGAGCTCCGTGCAGATGGTGATCATGTGCCCTCTTAGAGATGACAAGAGGAGTGTTTGCTCTTGAGTTATGACTCGCATTCCCATAGCCATAATGACCTTGTGCTGGAGAGAACATCTGACCCTTCCCTGACCACTGTTCTCAGCATCCTGGAGGAGCACACAGGACACTGGCACGGAGTTCTCTTCCAGGTGAGCACCCCAAGCTGCCCATGAACATCACAGCAGGTGTCAGTGCAGAAAGCTGGGGTAGCTGCTGGTACTGCACAAGGATGGAGATGCCCCATCCCAGTGAGGCTGTTCCCCAGAATGAGACATCCAGGAGACATAAATGCCTCTGCAGGGCTCTGCCTGTCTGGGGAACAACCTCAGCAATGGCATTGCCTTCCCTGCACTGGGAAAGGCCATCTGAGACTGACACAGCTCCAGGGTGCAAACAGGAATGGACTGCAGCTTCCCTGGGCTGGGAATCATTTACACAGCTGTTGTCAGCATAAAAACAGATGTGGTTTTTCACTTAGAAGAAGGGGAGCAGGAAGATCTCAACTCATCTAATTAATTAATCCAACTATTACAAGAAATAGAAAAGATTTATCCATGAAGCCCAGCTTTGCTGAGGTGAAAGCTGTAAAAATCAACTTTCAGGTACCCAGGGACAGGCTGGGATAGGAAATTTCCCACCTCTATTTCAGGGGAAAAAACACCATTATTCAGCAAGTTCTGAACTTCTCAAAATACAGGATAATTTCCAGGGACCTCATGGGAGTTCTCAGCGCCACAATAAAATTAATTCAGGGAAATAAAGCAGAACAGCCAACCCCAGAGCATGATACCATTGGAGACAGCCCAGGCTTAAGAAGCACAAAGCAAATTTCCCTGGGTTTAAATATTTTCGAGGTTGCTGTTTTAAATGTAAAATATTTATGATAAAGAAGGAAGATAAATTCCCCTTTCCTTATTTCACTGCTGGAATTGCCAGTTGAGAGCAAAACCAGTGCCCTTAGGAAGAAGGTAAGAAGGAAAAGCGAGTTCCTGAGCACCACACTGCACCATCCCCTTTTGGAGGGGAATACACAGAAAGCTGAGCATGACACAAACACAAACTGGTCCTTCACTTGCAGACGTTTCACTGGTGTAAACATGCACCCAGCCAACCCAAGGACCAACTCCAACTTGCTCATCCCCACGTTGAAGCATCCTGCTGACTCCAGGCCTCAGGAATCAATGCCCAGCACTTGCCTGCTCTGTATTGATTTCTATAAAACACACACAACTTGTTGCTCATATTCAAGAACAAACTGCTCAGGGAGCACATCTGCACCTACTGTATTCTCAGGGAAGCAATTTCTGCTGGTTTGGTAGGCTGAATTTCAATGTCACCTGCACGAGAAATTTCCCTGTTCCCCCATTCTCAGACAAACCTGAGGAAATCCAGCTTTCACCAACAGAGGAGAAAAACCGAAGCTGCTCCACACAGTGACAATCCATGGCTGCAGGAGCCAGGACAGCAGCCAGCAGGCTGGGAGTAAACAGCCCGCTGCCAGCATTGGCACTTCCCTGGAAATCACATATTCTACAGAAACCTCGAAACCAAAGGAGAAATAGTGCAGGAATGAACCTGCCAGACGAGGAAGCCTCTGGGCACACGCCATGGACCGGGATTAGCGCGGTCCAAAAGGGCAAATATCCTCCGAAACCAAGGCAGCAACAGAGACAACGAGATCGTTTAAAGTGAAAACCTGCTAAGGAAAAAGGCGCTGGCGGCAGAGCAGCGCTCCAGGGCAGCCCCGCCAGGCAGGCTCTATTCACTGAAATCGAACAGCAAAACAGCATTGCAAGAGCATGAAGTAATCCCACCCCTGCAGTTCGTGTTTTCCTACCCAATTAGCTACTCCAAGTGTAAGAGGGAAAAGGGAAAGGGAAAAAAAAAAAAATTCAAACGCGCTGCAAAGCCAGGAGATGTTTTGCAACTCCCGGGCTCCCGCAGCAGAGCCCCGCGCTCCCGACAGCCGCGGGCGAGGCGGGGGCACCACGAGGAAGGGAGGAGAGCAGGGGAAAGGGAGGAGAAGAGGGGAGAGGGGAGAAGCCGCTCACTCGCTCCGCCGTCTCTCGGGCCCGTCCCGCGGCGCAGCCGGACCGCAGCGCCCGCCCGGCCACGGAGAGCACCGGGCTCGGCCGGAGCGGGGAGGAAGCGGCGCTGGGGGCGGCCCCGGAGCCCGGCCCGGCCCAGCCCGCCCCGCCCCGGGATGGAGCTGCCCGGGCCGAGCCCGTTCGTGTCCCGGGGGTTCCGCCCCGCGGGGACAGCGGCGCTTACCGCGGCACGCAACGCGCTGCTCCGCTGCGGTTCGGCCCCGAGTTTAACCACACCGGTTTGAAATCACTGATCGGAGCGCTGGGAAAGAGCGCAGGGAGCAGCAGAGCCCCCGAGGCTGCGGGAGCTGCTCCGAACCGCGCTGGGCACGGGCTCAGGGCAGCAGCCCCTCCCGCTGCACATCGTCCTGGGCTTTTCTTAGCTCTGAAGTGCTTCTAACCTCAGACTCTGAGACATCTGCTAGAGCGGGATGCCTGGAGAAAGTGAAATGCCGTCCCAGGCTGGATGTTAATTTTAAACCGTGCAAACTCTCGGTGCTCGCGAACAGCGGCAGGATGCTGCGGGCTGCAGGCGGGACACACACCCTGCTCCCGGAGCTCACGGGTGAGGTCCCCTCGCAGCAAAGCAGGGAGCCACACCCGCGTTTTGATGGCTCGGGGATTCCTGCTGCCCTAAGAGAAACCGGAGAGTCAAGGAGTCACAGCGCTCTGCCATCGCTACCAGCTCCTCTCTGAGAGTGGCTGCTGCTGCCCGTGCTGCCTCCCTCCCTGCCGATCATTTCCTTTCCCCTCCACCGCTTGTCCTGCGTTCCACTGGTGCTGCAGCTGGAGCCGGGAGTGATTCCCAGCTGGAACCTGCAGCCCCTGCTCCCCTGTGCCGGCTGCCTGCGGGCACCTGCAGCTCCAGCCCACCATAGCCCCAAACCCACCTGCAGCCCCAGCCCACCATAGCCCCAGCCCACCTGCAGCCCCAGCCCACCTGCAGCTCCAGCCCACCATAGCCCCAGCCCACCTGCAGCCTCAACCCACCCGCAGCCCCAGCCCACCTGCAGCCTCAATCCACCTGCAGCCCCAGCCCACCTGCAGCCCCAGCCCACCTGCAGCCTCAACCCACCTGCAGCCCCAGCCCACCTGCAGCTCCAGCCCACCTGCAGCCACAACCCAGCCTGGCACCCACATGCACTGAGGGCACACAGCTCCGATGGGTTTGGGAAAGTGCTTTTGTGCACCCCTGTGTGCTGGGGTACCAATGTCATGGGGATGGCACACATCCCTGTGCCGGTGTTGTGGGCATGGCACACATCCCCCTGTGCCAGTGTCATGGGCATGGCACACATCCCTGTGCCAGTCTCATGGGCATGGCACACATCCCTGTGCCAGTGTCATGGGGATGGTACATATCCCTGTGTGCCAGTGTCATGGGCATGGCACACATCCCCATGTCTCAGTGTCATGGGCATGGCACACATCCCTGTGTGCCAGTGCTGTGGGCATGGCACACATCCCCGTGTGCCAGTGTCATGGGCATGGCACACATCCCCGTGTGCCAGTGTCGTGGAGCTCAGCTCCATCACCTGCCCCAATGCCAGACCCTGCCACCCCCACTGCCCTGAGCTCCGTGCTGCAGTGCAGAACAACAGCAGCTGCAGGTTGCTCTCTTGTTTTTCCTGTGTTGCCCCAGACCTGTGCACAGAGGTGCAGATGGAAGCAGAGGCAGGACCTCTTTGTGCAGAGTCATCAGCCAGCCCAAAAATTGGTTTTGTCCCTTCACTGGGGCTAGATAGGGCTTTCTCAGTGATGTCCAGCTGCATGGGCAGTGCAGGGTGGGCTGGAAGCCATGGGAGGTTATGGACATAATGTCCCCCTGGTGTTAACTCCAGAACACACTATATATACCTCTGTTAAATTCAGGCAGGGAACTGCCTGTATTTCCATGTTCTTTCCATTGGTATTTTGTGCACATCCACCTGCCAGGCTGCAGAGCCACAGAGAATTTAATTTCAGTTTAAAAATTCTAAGAACACTCACACTGTGGTGATTCGTATCAGCAGCCTCTGGTGCCAGCCCCAGGTTTGTGTGACTGCCTCTCATTAGCACCATTTGGAGGTTAAGGCTTCTGGGATTTACAGTGGAGATAAATGTGCTGATGGGCAGCCCAAGGAGCATCTGTGAAACCCTGTGTTAGCATTAAGCTTGGTACTGGGAGAACCTGGGCCTCATCAGTCTGTCTCTGAAAACAGCATTTCTTCACCTTCTTTCTTCACATTTGCCAAAACATAGGCACAGAAAGTAAAACACATGAGTTAATCAGGAGAAAATATGCTGTGGGATGAAGAAAGAGACACCGCAGTGAAACGGTGTGCTAAGAATGGCAAATGCATTTTCTGTGTGTGGTTAGACAGAAAAGAATCTTATGAAAGGCCCGTGTCTGGCAGAGGACCTGTGGCATACACTGAGCTCCCAAGCTAAAATGCTTGAGGCATGCTCTGGTTTAGGAAGGAAAAATGTTTTCCCTCTCAGTCAGGAGCACCTTGATGCAAAGCATCAGCACCAAGAGGGAGCTGGGCGGTGGAAGTGGCTCTGGCAGGGGCTGGGGCTGAGCCCCCACAGTGCAGAGAGGGCAGGTGCTCACCCACACACAATTAATGGTCACAGGGGTAAAGAGGAGGGGGCTGAGAGGCTTTTCTGGGGCATTTCACAGCCCTAGGGACGTGCTCTGCTCCCCTAGAGAAACGTGCAGGAGCTGCTCCTCTGCAGGGACCCTGCCCCAGGCACTCCTGATGCTGCAGACCATGGGGAGAAGGATGCCATGAGGGAAATGGTGCTGGGCACCCCAAAATGCCCAGTCTGGAGGTCCAGAATGTGGATTTCCTGAAGGCCAAGCAATGCAGGTCTCAAGACAAGTGAAAGGAAACAAGGAATGCCGATGGGCTTTTCAGCTTCATTGATTTTAGATTACATCAAATATTCCTACTCAATGAATATTCCTATTTAATAGGAGCACAGAGATGCTTTGAGGGTTGGTGACCCTCAACTACAAAGCCAGGCTGAGATCTGGGCTGTTCAGCCTGGAGAAGAGAAGGTTCCAGGAGACCTTAAAGCCCCTTTCATTGCCTAAAGGGGCTCCAAGGGAGCTGGACAGGGACTTTGGACAAGGCCCTGGAGTGCCAGGACAAGGGGGAAAGATAGAGGACAGGATTAGATGGGATATTGGGAAGGATTTTTACTTGTGAGGGTGGGCAGGCCCTGGCACAGGGTGCCCAGAGCAGCTGGGGTGTGGGATCTCAGCCCCTCAGGACTGAGGTGCAGAGTGACCGAGACCGCCCTTGGGGGACTCGGGAGTCCTGGAATGTTGCCAGAAGTGTCTGGTGGCTGGACTTTGATCCTACACAGGAGACAACATCTGTATGAGGATAGGAGGATTTCACTGGGGTAAATGGTGAAGGGATAAGTTAGTTAGAGTGAAACACAGGGTTTAAGATTTCTGTACAGGGGGGTCTAAAGAAGTAAGATGGAGGAATTGGGGCGTGTCCTGTTCGTCTTCTTCTTCTTCTTGGCCTCCATCTTCTGTGGTGATGTTGGCACTTTGGGATTGGTTATTACTAAAAGTGCACTGGTTAATAAGGATAGAAGGTATTGGGGAAAAGTGATAAATATTGTATACGTAACTTCGAGTATAAAGATAGGTGACCGCCCCAGGGGCTCTCAGTGTGTGCCCATGGCTGACTGCTGAGCAGACCTCTGTTGGGCAGAGGGAAAATCTTTTAGATAAACAATTAATAAACACCGAGACCGAGAAAAGGTCTGAAGTCCCTTCTCGTCCTTTGAAGCGCGGGCTGTCCAAGGCCACCCTGGGCCTTTCCAGGTCATCTAAACAGCCGAGAATCCGACACTGGGGCTGCCCCTGGATCCCTGGCAGTGTCCCAGGCCAGGCTGGGCAGGGCTTGGAGCAGCCTGGGATAGTGGGAGGTGTCCCTGAACATGGCAGGGGTGGAATGGGATGAACTTTCAGGTCTCCTCCAACCCAAACCATTCCATGATCCTGTGATTCACCCCTCTGCCCTTGCAGGGAGTGAAGGCTGCTGCAAAGGGCTGACATGGTGTCATAAGCATCCTTCTCCCTGCAGTCAGTGACTGCCACTGCCCCTAGCCTGGCCAGTTGTGGCTGGCTGTCCTTCCCTTCCCTTCTGCTGTGCAGGCTGAACCCCACCACGCCTGGGGGTGGCTGTGGGGATGTCACACCCAGCCAGGGAGGGCTCATGTGGCTGTCTGAGCACAAATCATCCTCACTGGGATGGAGGTGTTGGGGGTCAGGTAAGCCAACCCTCCTGAGAGCAGCCCTGGGATCCTTCCATTGTGTGAGGCTGCTGTCTCAGATAACTCCATGAGACTGGGGACCCTCACTGGGGTAGCCCAGTTCATTCTGAGTTACTCTTACATTCTGTTACTCTTCTAAACCTTAAGAAATCTGAAGTCATTCGAGTAGAACCAATTCCACTGGACATCATGAATCTGTATTTGAATCCTGATGCAGCTTAATTGGCTTAATTTATTGAATTGGTTTAATAAAACCAGTTAATCTGGTTCAACTGGTGTATAAAATAAATCTTGTTTGAATATATAATGTGTCTCAATTTTACAAGCCTCCGCAACACTCCCTCATCACACTATTTCTATTTTAGATTGATTCTCCAGAGTTGGACAAAGTGGCTCTTAACCTCCCTCCAGGCAGCTCTAAATCTGCCATGGAACAGTGGGGTACCAGAAAAATGAGCTATAATTAACCCTGAACATCTCTCACTTTGCAGTCCTCTACAAGCTTATGAGGAGCAATGATTCCAGGATGGCAGGGCAGCCTCATGGACAAGTCTTCTGGAGTGAGCTGCTGTTCAGGGTCTAGAGACCAGCTGTGCTCCAAAGTCCCTGTCCGTGTGGTGAGTGAGGCTGCCCACACCAACACCAACCCTGGCACTGCACCCTGAGGCCAAGCCCTCACCTGGCACTGCAGCTCCAAGGAACCTGTGCAGGTGCATTCCTGTTTATCAATCCTGCTTCAAACATGGTATTGGTTACCCTGGCCTGGGGCTGCTGATGAGACATTCACAAATCTCCTGTTTAACACACCTGCTTCACTTCTGGGACAGCTGCTGGGCCTCATCTTCTGCTCATCAGTGGCTGCACCTTTCCTACAGTTTATAGGAAGGGCTTCTTCCTATCAACTATGTTTATATTTATGTGTCTATAAACCATGTTTATATTTATGTTGCCTATGGTTTGAGACCCAGCTACAAAACCTTGTCTAACTCGTCTCCTAATTCACATGCTTTTAGTTCAGACCCAGCAAACGAGCAGGATTTATAATGAAGGTAGCTGCTAATGAGCTGACACGAGATGCAGCACTGGATCATACTTGCTTTGAGAAGCACTGATCAAAGCCCTGTGCTTTCTGTTGGAGAGCATAATTAACTACAATTTCTAAAAAGTCAAGTTTGGGTTGATTAAAAATGCCATCTGACAGCTCCAGAGTGCTGTGGTGTCTCATGATGTGCTGTGCAGATGCAGCACAAGCTCAGCATGGTGTCCCTCCCCGCCAGGCAGGAGAAGGGCTCTGGTTCCTTTCCCAGCAGGCTCAATCCCTTGGGTGTGCAGGGTGATGGATCTGCCCCAGGAGGGCTCTCAGGGCTATGGGACCATCCCTCTGTGAGCAGCTCAGGGTTCTCCTGCTGCCCTCTTGCAGAGAGCTCTGCACATCTGGTGGGGATGGAGGGGTCTGATGCCATCAGCAGCAAAGTGGAGAGCCTGCTCCAATAAAGCAGACAGTCCTTATAGTGGCTTGGGAGATTCCTGCCTCAGAGGAAGGGAAATGAAAGAAATGAGAGCTGCTGAATCCTTTTCAATCTTCAATACAAGCAGGTCAAAGCAGTTCTTTGACCATGAATTCCAGGACACAGATTACCTGGTTATGTCCAAGCCATTAACTCCTGGGGTTTACTCCTGCCCCTGGCAACACAGAGGGGCTTAATCCCCACTTTCCAGACTCCCATTTCACCTCCCATCTCCTGTTTAACTCCTCAGCCAGCTGAGGTCTAGAATACACTGACAGAGACATTTAACCAAACAGTGCCCGACCACAGCCTGTGAAACAAAATTCTGAGCACAGCACTGACACCTGCCATGCCTGTCAGGGAGAGGGAGCTGCTGGAGAAAATCAGAGGCACCTGAAAGCAGCACTCTGTGCATCTGCTCTGCTTCAGGAAAAGAGCCATGGCCTTGGTCAGCCCCTCCTGCCTTCAGCTCCCACTAAAGCTTATTTTATCTGACACAGGAAAATTCTTCATTCCCAGTTTCTCTCCCACTCTGTCTGTTCCAGTTTGCAGTTGAGCAGAGTCTTTGGCCAGGTGATTTCATGGTCAGGGGAACGAGTCCCCTCCAAACCACACCACCACAGTCACAATCAGCTCCTTATCTGGTGCTTTTGAATCTGAATGGAGGCTTGGCCACTCAGCCCTTCCAGTAAGGGAACTACAGAACAACTTTGTCAGCTCAAATTAGAGATAAAAACTGAAAACAAAATGGTAAAACACCTTCCTGGTCCCTGATCTAGTGAGTGGCATCCCTGCCCATGGAACAGGGCTGGAACAAGATGAAATTTAAGGTCCCTTCCAGACTAAATCATCCTGTGATTGCATGATAAAGTACTTGCACTCCCCTCACCTTACAGGAGCTGGACCAGACCCTTCCTCATTCAGGCCAAAGCTGGGTTCAGCCCTAATCAAGATAAAACCCCAATTCACAGGGAACTCACCTTGTATTTTCACAGATGGGTGGGATGCAGATCCCGTGGTGCCTTCTGGAAGGAGTTATCTGATTTATTACGATGGAGACAAAACCTCTTCAAAGTTGCTGTGGTTTTCCAGAGTGTTAGGCAGGACAAACTGCCTGGGGAAATTAGGAGGTTATGGAAGAGGGTCTCCATGGCTGGCCTATCTTAAAAAAAGCTGATTTATAAAAGCCATAGGTACTGATTGTTCATAATCAGTCCTTGCTTCAAAACACAGAGGAGAATTGAAGCAGCTTTTTCTTTTTCCTCTGCAGGCTGCTCTGGCTCCCTGCTGGGAACCAACAACACTTCTGCTTAAGGCTGAGTTTCTGTTTCTGGGTCAGACAGAAACTCAAGCACTCATGGAGATGTTATCAGAGTGTGGAGCTGCCCAAGACATGGAGAGCTCCTGCTTTGGGCAGATGACATGCTATGGAAAAAATGAACCTTCCTAGATGATCTATGTGCCCACAACTAATATTTTTTTCTACAGATGAGGCATTAAAATGCTGATAAAATAAAGGAATTTTTATTTCTATGGCACCAAGAACAGATGGGGTTTTTTTTCCCTGTAAAAATCTGAGAGCTGGACCTGTCTGTTAGCACTGACATTCTCCATAAGGATGAGAAGTGGAAGGTGATTTTAGTGCAAACATCACTAGTGAAGGAAAGGATGAGCAGACATGTGAGGCAGAAACTGTGTGAGATACAAGCAGAAATCAGAAGCCCTCCCAGAGATGGCATGCATGTGTTTGCATATCAAGATTGCTGTATATGAAAGATTTTTACACAGTTTTGGCTGAATGCCCTTAGACAGACACAAAATGGACAGCTGAATTTGTAAGTGAATTTCAAATGCTCTGAGAAACTCCAACTCAGGCCTTAAATCAAGTTCAGGAGCAATGAAAATGAGGTTTCCAGCACATGAAGACCTGCAGTAATTTTTGAATTCTGGAAGAGGAAGATGAAACTGAATAAAGAAAAACAAGCTCAATTCTGAGCTTGATTGCTGCCCACAGGGAACAGGAAGGAGCTCATCAAATGCTCTTACCTGAGCAATAGATGATGTGATGGCCTGGAGCTGAAAGGTCTTGTCTGAGACCAGCAGCAAAGATAAAGATGATGCTAATCTGCATTGATTAATCAGTTTAATCTGGCAGTGATGTCTGCAGAAATTTAGATACCTTTCCTCCACCTGATGCAGTCTCCTCCATCATCAGCTTTCACGTATCATTTGACTTAATCAGTTTTGTGCAGAAGACTGAGACACAGTGTCAAGTGCTTTAGTAAAATCTAAATATATTACTGCAATCTCTTCTGGCATCAGTCACCACACCCCAGACTCAGAGCTGGCAATTCCCTTCTCATCTAACTCCTAATTATTAACTAAATAGGAAAAATAATAAAAGACAGGAAGGAGAAGCAATCAATAAAGCCATGGAGAAGCAATCATAAAGCTTCTTGTCCTTTGCCACCAGCAGGGCCCTGTGGCCACTGATTGTGGATCTCTCTACATGGATACAGGAGCATCCAGAGCTGTTTCTTTCTCAGTCTTTGCTCCTTTTCAGTTAGCACTGAAGCAGATTTATTTGTACAGCTACTGCCAGCTCAATTCTCTCTTGTGCCTTTGCATCACATGGTTTCCCAAACTTCTGGACTTTCACCGGTTTTAATTTTCTGTACCACAGGACCATCTCCACCAGGACCACGCATAGTCCCATCAGGGCCTGCTCACACAGCACAGGCATCTGCTCCTCCAGCAGCAGCTGGAACCTGGGGAACAGCCAGCAGGAGCTCCTGCTGCAGGCCCAGCTTGAGCAGCTGCTGCCATGGGGAGATGCCTGCAGAGCTGGCAGGGGCAGCGTGGTGGGCAGGTGAACCCACCTGTGCCCTGCTCCATCCCCTGCACAGACACCTCCCAAACAACCCTTAATGCTGGCCCAGAATGTCCTGAGAGGGAAAATCGAGGCCATGTCAAAGTTAAAGGCTTGGAGTTCTTTTCTTCGGGTAGAAGGCAAATGTTTGGGAATAGATGTGGATATGTTTGAGTCTTGCCTTACCTCTCCAAGGCGTGCATGCTCTGTGTTTGAACTTTCTCCAAGAAGCAGCCAGCAGTGTTTTAGCTTTTATCCAGGAATATTATAATGGAAGACAAGAAAATACATTTGTTCTACACTTTATAGCAATTCTGAGGGAAAAAATACTTGTCTTTGACCCTTGCTCCTCTCCATCCTCCATAGGGCTCCAAGTTCCCCAGAGCTCAGATCTTTGCATTTCATTCCTGGTGGTGTTTGTTTTTCATTCTTTTTTCCTGTGAGTTTTGCTAATAGGTTCCTTTTTTTTTCGGTTTAACTCATGCAAACTTCAGTATCCACATCCTCCAGTGCTGATGAGCCCAGAGTTCACCCCCCATTCCCGGAAACTGCACTTTCCAGGGAATTAATGGTGCTGTGCAAACGCTCAGAGCATGAAACGATCAGGCAAATCTCACAGCCACACTTGGTCCCAGGATTGTTTAAGGCCTTGCATGAAGCCTCAGCAGGAGAAGCCCTGGTCAGTGGGTGGGACAATTCTTCCTCCCACAGGAACCCCATCTCCTTTTCTCCCCATCTCCAACAGTCTGTCCTGTGAGAAGGTCAGAAAGAAAAGGAAAGATCCCTCAGGTTTCCATTTGGCTGCATTTTCCCAGACTGTAAATCAGGCAGCGAGAAGCCTGGAGGGCAGAATAGCCCCATAAATACCTCAATGCTATGGGTGACTCTGCAAACGGGGCAAGGCCCTTCCCTTGTCCAAAAGCTCCAAGAGACATGGTTTTCATTTGGTGTGAACTGAGACTTCAGCCTGGGCTCAGGATTTTGAAGATGTGTTAATGTGATGGTCCTTAACACATTCAGTCCCCAGGGGCAGTACTAATCCACTGCTTTCCCTGTGGTTTATAAACTCCTGGCGTGGCTTTATGGGGACGTGCATGTGTCAAATGCATCATTTTCCACAGAAACAAGGGAGGACAGACCCCCTTGTTACTGCAGCCAAAGAACCCCACTGGCAGAGTAAGCGAAGACAGAACGCTCCTGCACATGATGCTCTCAGGGGCTACTGATGAACTGCTGCAGAAGTTTTCCAAACAGCCTGGCCAAATCTCCAGATTCACAACCTTCCCTGTGCCCAGGTCTCACTGCACAGCCCAGCTCTCCTTGCTGAAACACCAAACCCGGGTTCCTCACCTCCTTCCCCCACGGGCAGACAGGATCCCCTGAGGGCCGGCCCGGGTTAGCGCAGCCCGGCCAGGGATCGCCGGCCCCGCGGCCCGGGGCTTTGGCCTCTCTCGTGTACCGGAATTCCTGAGGGACAGCGGCTCCTCCGACCCTGCCCGGCTCCAGCAGCGGCACCAGAGCCTCTGCAGAGGGCTCATCCCGGCAGCTCCGGTCCCGCTGAGGCAGCGGCAGCCCCGAGCAGCAGCGCCGGGCCCCAGGGCGGCGGGACAGCGAACCCAGCGGCGGCCCCGCGCTGAGGCTCCGAACCGGACACGGAGACCTCCTTTGGAAAGAATTCCCTTTCCTTAGGATCTCCTCACCTCAGCTGCACTCTTCTCCAACTTGGATATGCACAATCTTGACAGGAATGAGGGACTTGTCTTTGCAAACAAACTCTGGATCTGCTGGTAAATAAAGCCAGATACTGAGAGATAAAAGAAACAATGGGAAGGATTTCACTGATTGATAAATGGAATGAGAGATTTGTCTTTACAAACAAACTGCAGGTCTGCTGATAAATCATATTGGATACTGAGAGATGAAAGAAACAATGGGAAGAACCATAAAATCCCCAAGAAATTCCACTGAGCGACAACATGGAAAAGACAATGGTGGGGAATTATACATGAGAAGGCGGTATGAGGCGTTTCAGGGATTGGGTGTTTCAGAAAGTCTGTACCTGTCAAGGACCTCAGCCAACGGGGAAAGAGAGAGGGACATGCGGCCAGGAATGAGGATAAAAAGGAGACTGTGTCCTCCTAAAATTAGAGAGACTCCAGGGGAATGCCCCACAGCCTCTCCCTTTATTCAAATAAAGTTATGGGACTTCTCTGTCTCCTTTTTGGACATAAATATCTGGTGGTTTTTGATCAATTTTCCTGAGAATTTGTTCCATGGTTTCATACACAGGAGCATACATACATCCTTTGTCTTCCCTGTTTTGTTTCAAACAGGGCTGATCCAATGTAACATTCAGGAAAAGGGTGAGGATACAGACTATTTCCCAGTGAAAGTATCCCTGCTGTCAGCATTTTTCACCTAGCCAGCTGAAGCTGAAGCAACCTCAGGTTCTGCCAGGTAAGGTTTAGGTTGAATATTAGAAAAAAATTTAATCACTGTAAGGGTAGTCAGGCACTGGCACAGGCTGTCCAGGGCAGTGATAGAGTCACCAGCCCAGGAGGTGTTCAAAAAACATGCAGATGTGGCACCTGGGGATGTGGTTTAGGGGAGGGTTAATGGTTGGACTTGTATGAAAAATCCCACTATGAAAAGCCAGGGTCCATAAAGGAGACAGAGGAATCCTGAAACTTTATTCGAATAAAGGCAGAGGGGCACACACCCATGGGATTTTCTCTCTTGAGGTTTCAGAGGGTGCAGCCTCCTTTTACCCCAAACTCCCAGCCAGCATGTTGCCCTCTTCCTTCCCCATTGCTGAGGCACTGGGAAGGCACAGCCTTCCTGAACAGCCTAGCCCATCTCCCCCTTGAACCTGTCATTTTACCCCAAAGCTCAGAAACTGAAGCTCGTGCAGACCCACTTGTCTGTTTCGGGAGCCAGAGCTGTCTGGGCTCTATTACAAACCTGCTGCTGGTGATGCCCTGTGCAGGCTGCCCTAGAACAGAGACTGGACAGGGCTAAAGAATAAAGCAGGGATTTGTTAGGAGGCCTCAATGGATCCACCTTGGGCAGCACAAGAGCCCAGCCAGGGCTGCACCCAAGGTGAACCAAAATGGTCACAAAATGCATGACCGGGCATGAGGTCTCTCACTTTTATGAGTTCTGCTCCATTTGCACTCCATATTGGAGTTAATTGTCCAATTCCAGCTTTAGCCCATCAAGTCCCATCCTTGTTTTTCTCTCTTCAGTCCATGTTGTTTGTGCTCTTGGGCCTGAGATTTGGATCATTTGTCCTTGATCCCCAGCTAGAGAAGGAATTGTTTTGTCTCCCTGCTCTGTGAAGAGAGCTTACTATCTTCTAATATGAAGCTCAGAAGTGTACACTAAAGCAGCACAGAATCTGAAAACTATAAAAGCTAAACCTGAGGCCTCTCTTGAAGCTGGTAGAGACATTAAGAAACATTTCAAAGACATTCACACCCATCCCCTCACCCATGGAACTGTGTGTAAAGGCATTAGCACACACCTTTCCTACCATAAGGAACTGTTACCTGTGACAGTGTCCTGCTGCCCTGGTGATGGTTGAATACCTGCCTGCCCAGAGAAGCAGGGAATGAATTCCTGGTTCTGCTTTTCTTGCATGGCCTTTGCTTTCCCTGTTAAACTGTCTTTATCTCAACCCATGACTTTTCTCACTTTTACAGTGCTCTCCCTTGTCCCATTGGGAAGGGGTGAGGGAGTAGTGTGGGGCTGAGTTGCTGATCCCCATGGGCAGCACGCAGGAGGAGCCCAGCTCATGGAATAATAGAATAAATATAATATAATAAATATGATAAATATGATAAATATAATAAATATAATATAATATAATATAATATAATATAATATAATATAATATAACAATATAGAAAGTGGGGGGAGGTGTATTAGTGATTAAGTTTATCTCCTGGTTTAATTTTTTCTCTTCTTGTTGCTAAGTGATGTCTATTTGAATTTTCCCCCAGGGAATCCTACCATGATGGGTTATGGGCATGGCTCTCAAAGAGCTTTAGGCACCCAGCAGGAGATCCCAGTGCCTGGACAGTTATTTTTATTAGCTGACAGGTATTTAAGAGTTGGTCTCTCAGAAAAATAGAAATACAGATTGCAGAATATCACCTGGCACCTGTCAGCCTGACCAGTGAATGAGTGCTGACATTTTAACTTCCATTACATCTCACCTATGCAAGATTCTCAGGACTTCAGGCCCAAAAATAACTGGTGCCAGAGCTGTGTACCAGCGACAGTCTTTGGTACATCACACAAGTATTTTAACCTGTCTTTTGTAACTAAATTTTTGCACCAGTTGAAATGTTACTTAGCATGGGTGCCAGGTTGAGCCAGCATTTTCCCAGCAAGAAAATGTCATGAAGCAGAAACACAATTCAGACTCTGTTAGCTCAAAATCCAGGCTCTGGCACAAGGGTCTCCTATGCCAGCTGTGCCAGCTGTGCCTGCACTGGTGCAGGGCCTGTTGCTACATGAACAGAATACAGCTCTTCACTGCATTTACCCACTCCAGCACAAGATGCTCCCAGTGAAAAGAGTGATACACACACCTGGGACCTTTTCCTCAACTGCCTTTGTCAGATGATCCACTAGAAACCCAACCACCCACAAGACAAGGCAGGAACTGATTTCCCCAGCTGCTGCCCTGTTGCAAGACTCCTCAGAAGGTGAGGCAGCAGCAGCCCATCATAGAGGTGTGCAGGGGAGTGGGAGAAGCTGAGCTGAGTCCAGAGTCAGCACGTTTGAGCCCTGAGCATCAGTAGAGGACTGGTTTTACAGCTGTCAGGAAGTTTCTGCTCTCCACCTGCCAATTCTCACCTCACCCCAACGTCTCTGCCAAGGTTTCCCCATGGTTTAACCAGTGCTCGCTGCAGCTGCAAGGGGTGAGGTAAAGCCTTGCCCTCCCTGCCACGCTGCCCCTCCTGATTTTGGGATGGCAGCAGCCGTTACCTCACCTAAAACATATTCATCTGTCCTTCTTCCCAGCAAGGTGCAGCTTAACAGCAAAGTGCCTGCATTAAAGCTTTCCTGTCTGTTGGGGGGAATTCTACTGCCTGCATAAAGCCAGAGGCTCAGGAGGGGCACACACTTGATTAATCTCCTGTTCAAAGGGATCCTTGGGTTGTGGGGATCACTTTCAGCACTGCCAAACCACAGAGACTTGATGCAAAAGGCAGCTGTGTCAGTAGTGCTGCTCCAGCAGGTTTCATGCCTCGGGTGACCTTGCCGGATTACAGCAGCCTGATCCCTTTTCTGGTTGTTTTTAATACTTAAATGCCGACAGGTGCCTGAGGAGAGGTGTCACTGTCACGGCCCAGGCTGTGCTCCCCCGGGACAGCAGGCGATGCTGGAGGCTCCGGGAGTCCAGGGCTCCATCTCCTGGCCGGTCCCAGCCTGCAGGAATCCGCCCACCCCGGGCACAGCTTCGGGCACCACAGGATCGGGAGGATCCAAAGTCACTGGAGAGCAAAGGAGGGACTCGAGGATGGTGAAGGGTCTCGAGGGAACTAGAGCTGTGTGAGGAGGGGCAGAGGGCACTCGGTTTGTTCAGCCTGAAGGAGACTGAAGGCAGAGCTCAGCAGGGCCTGCAGCTTCATCCCGCGGGCCAGCTCTGATCTCTGCTCTGTGACCAGGGACAGGACCTGAGGGAAGGCTGGAGCTGTGCCAGGGAGGTTTAGATTGCATTTTAGGTAAAGCTCCTTCCCCTAAAGGGTGCTGGCACTGCCCAGGCTCCCCAGGGAATGGGCACAGCCCAGAGGCTGTCAGAGCTCAGGAGTGTTTGGACATCATTCTCAGGCACAGGGTGGGATTGTTGGGGTGTCTGTGCAGGGACAGGAGCTGGACTCATGATCCTTGTGTGTCCCTTCTGATTCAGGATATTTAATTATAGAGAAGCAGCTGTCTGAGAATGAGCTCTTTTTGTTCTGCTGCTGTGCTTCCCAGGGACCCACAGCATTGCACCTGGTGACTTTGTTGATTAAACTATTTTCTGAGTGTCTGATATCCCTGTCAGCCCTGCTGAGCCCAGGGATATCGAGCTGGGCTCTGCCTTGGCTCATGCCTCAGAAGCATAACTGTTCACA
Organism: Melozone crissalis; assembly: GCF_028551555.1. Classification (NCBI taxonomy): domain Eukaryota; kingdom Metazoa; phylum Chordata; class Aves; order Passeriformes; family Passerellidae; genus Melozone; species Melozone crissalis. Next base: position 1,069,127 of record NW_026535790.1, read on the forward strand.
GAGTTCTGACAGTGGACTCACACTTCTCTACAAGATTCAGGGCAGGAAGGGGCCAGCCTGTTTGCCAAATTCGGTTGCAAAGTCTACAGAGAGAGAAATCATTCTTTGCCTGTGCCAAAAGTGCAAATTACAATTGGAAAAATGTTGAGTTCGTGAATGTGGGAACTCACGATGTGTGATGATTTTTCTGATATTTTGTAACATTTTATAAGGGGTTTTAAAGTCTTGTCTCGACGAATCACCTCGAATTCTCAACTTCTATTTTAAAAAGTCTGTGGTCACGTCGCTGCAGAGAATCACGAGCATCTCAACCTCAAGACTCAGCCATTGAAGGCAAAGAACCACTTCTTTCTTCCTTTCTAACTTTTTGCTAACTTTCATTCCGCTGTGCAAGGGGGAGGACTGGATTCCTGCTCCTCAGCTGCCGGAACAGACAGTGCCGAGTGCCAGCTACGGGCTGTTCAGGGAACTGCACTGCTCCGCAGCGAGAGCTCATCCTGACGGGATCCAGCAGCACTCGGAGCCCGCGGTACCAACCCGGCTGCTCCCACAGCGGCAGAGCAAGGCAGATTCCCCTCTCCATCAAAAAAACCCCCACAAATTCTCTTTTATGCAGATGCAAACCACGGGCGGCAGCAGCAGTTTGCCGTGCGCGGGGCCGAAGGTGGCTCTGGCACGGTCCCGGGGAGCGGCGGACACCGGGCCGGGCCCGCTCCCACCTCCGGCCGCGGGCTCTGTGTTCTCGGGGCGCTCCACTGCCAAGGCTGAGGGGAACAAATCCCTGACCCCAGGAGTCCTGACCCCAGGAGAGGTCCCATACCCCGGACTGTGGAACAGGCCCGCGGCGCCCGAGCCCCCTGAGAGGGGGTAGGAAAGAGAGGGAAGCGCCGAAGGCTGCGGAGGGAAAAGCCGCTTCCCCGGGCCCAGCGGGGCATCCCCGGCCGTGTCCCGCCCGCGCCGGGCAGGCACAGCGGCCACAGGGACCCCTCTGCCCGACACCCTCGGCGCTGCGGGGAGCGAGACCGGAGCCGCCCGGAACGCCTCAGGCCCGGGGCCGTTCCCGCCTCAGCTCTGGGCCGCTCCCGCCTCCGCCGCGCTCGGGCCCCGCCCCGCCCCGCCCGCAGGTCCTGGCCGGGCCGCGGGGAGCTCGGGGCTGGCAGGAGCAGCGGCGGGAGCAGCGGCGGGGCCGATGCTACCTGCGGGCCGCGGCCGGAGGTAGGGGCAGGGGCCAGGGCCACGGCCGGGTCGGGTCCCGCGGGGCGCTGACCGCGCTGGGCCTTGCAGGGCGGCGGCGGCGCTGAGGGCGGCGCTGGGCGCGGGCGCGGAGCGGCGGCGGGAGCTGGAGCGGCGGGCGGCGCGGAGCCGGGCGCTGCTGGGGCGCTGGTGAGTGCGGCACCCGCGTGTGGAGCTCCGTTCCGGGCCCCTCCGTCCCGGGCGGCCCGCGGGGAGGGCGAGGCCCGGGCGCTGCTCCCGCAGCCCTGTCCGAGGCCCGCGGGCCGGGGGTGCTGGTCCCGTCCCGGGTCACGCCGGCTCCGTCGCTGTTTGTTCCCTCCAGGGATGGTGAGGAAGAGGAGCGGCCACAGCCACAGTCGGCCTCCAGCACTGAGCATGGTGAGCGCTTCCCCCGGGCCGCTGCCCCTCATGTCACACCGGCCCCGGGCCAGTTGGGGTACTGGGAGTTATTCCAATGCTCTGCATCCACTTAAATGCCCCCTCTGCCTTTCTCCTCCCTCTCTCCTCCTTGGGGTTAGCTTGGAGTCGTGTCTTGTCAGCCAAGGCCGGCAATAAAGTGCGGGCCTGACCCAGGTGTGGGAATGTCACTTGTTGAGGTTAGCTCAGGAGGTGTCCTCCTGTGCATCACATCCATCCTGGGGCTTCAGAGCTTCTGGCAGTCCTACCTGCATCCTCTGTGCAGTGGCTGTTCCCACAGCTAAAAAAACACCCCCCTGCACTGGTCATTAGGTTTTGTTTCCTTCTGTGCCACCTGGAAGAGCAAGTAAGTGAAGAGTCAAATAGGGAACATCCATGTTTGAGCCTTCTGATGCATTTTCTCTTCTTGCAGAAGACAGGCCTTCACCCAAGGAGCTACAGGAGCTGGAACTGCTGAACAGGGCCTTAGAGAAGGCACTGAAGGTCAGGAAAAGCATCTTGGAAACTCCATTAGAGGCTCAGGGAGCTAGAGGACAGAAATGGGCAGGTCAGGCACATGCTCCCAAGAAAGCTGAAGAGCAGCAGGTGCCTGTACCTGTTGAGGATGTTCCTGAGTGCAGGAAGGTGAGAGCTGGAAGCAAAAAGCCTTTGTTGTTGAAGAAGCCCTCTGCATACCAGTTAAGAGCCCCTTACAGGACTGACCCAGATGTGAAGCAACTGCAAAGGAAAGTCCCAGCCAGATGTGTTTCTCAAGGCCCCAGGACAGCTGGGAAGATTTCCTCAAAAGGAGTGACTTCCAAACAAGGAAGGAGTCACAGGACAGCAACTGGTGCCAGTGCCAGAGAAGTCAGTGCTGCATCTGAACCCCAGGGGACACCTGGCTTGTCTGAATGTGTCCCAAATGAGCAGCAAAGCTTTTCTGGAGGGGATTCAGCTGCAGTAAAGAATTCCACAGTTGCTGGCAAGCAGTTACTAGATGCAGGGAAGAAAAGTTGTGGTTTCCTGGGAGAGTCCAGCAAAAAGGAGGACACTGCAGGTGCATGGGGAAGGAGCACCTCACCAGGGCCAGGCACCCTGCAGGAAAAGGGGTAAGTGTGGGACGTGGGCACCTCTCCTGTTCTGCTCCAGACTCACAGGCACATGTACAGATCCTGCTGGCTGTAGCTGCTCTGGGGGTCCCAGCCTGGCTCCATCCTCCTCACATCCCTCTCAAGAGGAAGGATCCTATACAGTTTAAAAGCCTTTATTGTGGTTGAGTAAGTGTTTTCATTTTAAGGGCTTATTGTTGGATGGCTGGGACTTTGAAAGCCTTTCAATTAAGACTTTTGATGTTTCCTAGTCCCCTATGAGTGTTTTGGAAAGCTGTCTCTGTAGAGCTTTCTTGAGCCTTAGCTTTCCTCTGAGTGTACTCTCTATTATAGCATATCGATTTTTTTATTTATTCATTCTGTTTTTTACACTGTGACAATACATAATGCATGATTTCTCTCTCTCTCTGTCTCAAGCATGTGCTCAGTGCTGTTTGGAGTGATGGCATCTGGGTTTGATGCTGTCCCTGTTAACCTGTAACACACTGCCCATGTAACCACACAAATCAGGACTGACTCAAGTGCAGTTGTTTTAAGGGTTTGGTGCAGGAAGGATTATGAAGGGAATGTTACTGAGATTCTCTGTGGAAAAGTGACAAAATAATACTTGGAAGATTGGCTTTGCCTTCATGCCAGTCTGTCTTGTTTAAGTAATTTCTTTCCTCTTTTGCTTTAACAACATTGAAGTTTAATCTGCATCTGGAAAGTTTTGAGGAGTGTTTCTCTCAGCCACTACAACCTAACTATTGTGTTTGTGCAGGAGGAAATGATCCCTTTTCACTGCATTGGAAGGGCCCCAGGACACTTCAGTGACAGTTGCTGTAGGAACAGGGATCTGGATTCAAACATTTATTTAATTTCCCAGCTGTGGCCTTGCATTCCTAGTCTGCATGTGACTAACCACTGCCAACCCTCCTGTTTTTGTGTAACAATTTAGGGATTATTCTGCCTCAGGGTTAAGAATCATATTCCCAGTGGAAGCTGGAATGTCCCTTTCCTGTTTCTGTGAGTGTGACACGGTGCTAAGCAAAGCTGCCTCATCCAGCTGAGGCAGGGCAAGAGGCTGTGGCAGAGCAGTTTCCCTGCAGGTGTTGTTTCCATGTCTGTGCTCTGCTGTGCCATGGCTTCGCTCCCAGCTGCCCACCCTGGATGAACCTTGGTTGGTCCAGGAGCTCTCCCAGCTCAGCTCCATGATGCCTGTGGAACCCAATAAGCAACCTAATCTTCCTTCCTTGAGGACAGTCTGGAGACAGTGGTGGATCCAATCTCTAGAGCTGCTGACATCTCCCATTGCAGCTAAATTCATTTCAGCTTTTGACAAAGCACCATTTTCCCTGTTGGAAGACCAGGCTGAGTTAATTGCTTGGCAGCTGCCAGGATTGATCCTTCTGTTCCACAGATGCCAGCTGAAGCTCCCCCTGCCCTACAGGAAAGCCTACTCCAGGAACTGCAGGTAAGAGCAGTGTGACAGTTCAGTGCAGAGCTCTCTGAGCTTCAGGACTGTGAGGAGGGGTCGGTGTGGAGGCAGTGACCCCCAGGGCACGGGGCCTGAACTGGGAGCAGGAGGAGCTCCCACACTGCAGGGCTGCTGCTGAGGATGTGTTCTCCTGTTATTGTAGCCACCAGTGCTACTTTTGTTCTTTGAGTGCTTATTACTGTTAATCACTGAGCCATGAAGTTCCTGCAATGCTTTAATTGTGGTTTGAGGGTGCAGCAGAAGGCTCTGCTGGTGGCACACACACCCCCGTGGGATGGGTGTCTGTGTACACTGTCCAAATGAGTTTCCCAGCCCATCCCTGCCCTGCCTTTGCAACTCTCCTGTATGTGTCTGGGGCTGCTTCCTGCTGCTGAGCTCTGACACTCAGCCAGCTACAGTGTTACTGCAGGGATGGTGCCAGAGGTTGGGGCTTGCATGCTCCAGTCCATTCTCCAGCCTTCTGGAAGGGTTTCCCACAATTCCTCTGATGCTCATTATGTGCTTTGTTCAGATGTTAAGCATAAATCCTTTCTTAAAGCTAACTATAGCCCCTTGTGCTGCCCTCAAGAATTCCTCCTCCTCTTGAAAACTGTCATTTATCAGGCACCAGTTTGTTAGTTGCCCTTCTGCAAGTTGTAAAGGCTTTCTACCCTTAATTTTCACTTCTAAATTGAGTCTTTTAGCATTCCAATCACTTTGGTGTAATTTTATACTTCTCACTATTGCTTTCAACTCAGTAACAGATTGAGAATAACCTTTGCACTAAAGATCTTTTGTAGAGGATTTGCATCTTGCCTGGGAACTTCTATTCTTTCCTGTTCCATTAACCTTGACACTTCTTTGCATAACATATTTCTGAAATCTGCAGATTCTAACATGATTTAAAAGACCCATTAGGCTAGAGAGAAGACACATGCACACTCGAGTTAGTCAGGCACTGCAGAACTATTTTAAGCTTCCTCCTGATGGCTCTCACTTGCTGTGGCAGGTTTTGGGAGACAATCCTTAAGGTTGGATATCATGGGGACTGTGCATCCATGAGGATGTTGAACTCAGTGAGAGAAATGCATCTCTCCAGTAGTGCTGTTATTTGTGCAGTGCTTTATGTAAAAAACTGGTGACTCTGGTGTGAAGTCCTGGCCAGCTTCCTCATGGTTCTGTCCTTAAACCTCTGTGCAGCATCCCTGACATGCTGCTGCCATTCTGCTTGCCATACATTCCACTTTGTCCCCCCCAGAAAAATTATTAAGAATCTTGAGGAAGCTTAGAATGTGAAGTAGTTGGGTGAGAGTAGTTTGTCCTGTCTGCTCTTTTATTTTGTACACCTGTACTAACAGAACTCGTGTACAGAAATGCAAATGACTTACTCCCAAGAAAGGAAGAGGAGATTTGTTGTTTCCTCTGGGGTATAAAACCAGGCAGGACAATACAGCATCATGAGGGATGTGCCTGCAAGTTCACATTCTGCTTATGGAAATGTGCTGTCTGTCTTCTGATCCTTCCCCTCAAAACAAGAGGAGAGAGTAACAGGTGCTTTGGAGGATCTGATGCTTTTTGCAGGGTCTGAGGCTTTGTGCAGGGTCTGATGCTTTCTGCAGGGTCTGATGCTTTGTGCAGGGTTTGATGCTTTGTGCAGGGTGTCCCTGTTGATCTGAGAGCAGCTGTGGGAATGAGGTGGGAATGGCTGGTAAATAACCTGTGAGAGAGACCGGGAGGGAGACCCTTGTAATTAAAGCACTGCTGTGCCACGCTGGTGTGTCACAGCTCAGCGTGAGCACTGGCTGGTACAAAGGAACATAACTGCTACCTCCTGCCCCTTTGGAATTTCAGGGCGTGGGAGAGATGTCGCCTGTGCCGAACGAGTGCAGATGCAGCAGCTGCAAGGACCCGTTTTGTGGAGAGGATCCAGACAACTGTATCCTTTCCTAGCAGGCACAGGGTGCAATTGCTCTGCAGTGAGCTCCAGGCTGGAGAGAGTCATGCCTCCAATAACAGCAGTTCCAGTTGGGTCTCTAGGCAGTGGGTTTTCTCACAGTACAGCTGCTGAGCACTTGCAAAACTTCTGATCCAGCCAAACGTGGCCACAAGGCAAGCATGCCCCACACAGCTGTGCTTGCTGTCCTCGCCTTCCCCCTGCAGTGCCACTTCCCTCTGTCCTGAGTGCAGCTGGTCTGGGGCTCAGCATTCTGTGGAACCTTCCTTAAGCTGCTGCTGTTTGAGTTTTGCTCCCCGAAGCTGACCCCCAGTCCTGCAGAGATAGAGGAGGAATTAAGGGGCCTCCAGGATGTCCCCTCCCGTGTGAGGCAGTGTATGGAAGCTGAGCCTGCAGGTAAGGAGGGCAAAAGGGCAGTGGGAGGGCAGAAGGTAGAATAAGGATGATTTGGGCTCAGTTCCACGAGTTTTGTGTTCTTGGCATGTGCTGGACACGAGGGACAGGAACATTCTCTGCCTGAAATGAAGGCTGGTGAACCTGAGGCCATTCTGGAAGCTCTTTGGGGAGGAAGGTTCCAGTGTTCACACTTTTTCTCTGCTTCTCTTGTAGATCCTCCCACTCTGCAAGGAGAGTATGAAAGCCTTCTGACCTTGGAGGGTTTGCAAAGCACAGTGTCCCAGTGCCTGCAGAAGCTGCAGCTGCTGCAGGAAGGTGAGACAGTCCCTGTGTCTGTGGTCAGGTGTGAACGTGGCCCTTTGCCATCTGTGTGCAGGACACTGCACCAAGGTCATTTTGCTCCTGGTTATCTTTATGGTATTGGAGAACTTAATTCTGTGGTGGCAAACAAATCTGTGTGTCCTCCCCTCTGTGTTCAGGAGAGACTTGGAGCTTTGAATGCAGTTGCAGTTCAAGTGGGCTGGGGAGGGGACAGTGCAGGCCACTAGGGTGCCCTGATTGTGCCAAGTGTGAGGAGCTTACCCTGATTAATGCAGTGTCTTCAGTCATCAGTTCTGGGAACAGTAAGTAGATCATAAAGTCTGCAAGTACAGATTTAACTTGTATGGTTTTGTCTCCTGCCCTTTCTTGTACCCTGGCAGCTCTGGAGTCCCAGCTGAGGCTGTGCCCAGAGTGCCCTGGGGATGTGGGGAGCTGCTCTCCAGCCTGTGTCCCTGCCAGGGGACACACGTGTGACAGTGCAGACGTGCTGGCTGTGCCTCTCCTCTGTTACTCCAGCCTCCAGGAGCTCAGGGACCTGTTTGCCTTGAAGCTGCAAGTGTCAATGCTGCACCAAGAGATTGCCTTACAAAAGGTGAGTCTGGAGCAGTGTCAGTGCTCCCAGAGCAGGGAAGGAAAAGGACAATTGTGGGGCAGCAGCTGTTGTACAAGGTGTTGATGGGCAGCAGCAGCATGGCAAGTTCCTCCAGTGATGTTTTTGTCTTTATGCCTTGTTCTCTTTGTTGGTGAATGGGACTTCTGTTGTTTTCGTTGTTAGGGTCAGAGCAGAGGCCCTTACATGCCTGACCCTCTCCTGATAAGATTTTGTTTATGTACTCTGAAAGAATTTGGCAGTGGAGGATGTTGTTGATAATGCCCCTTTTGTCAGGCCTTTACAGCCCTCTTAGGGCACTCATTCCCTCCTGTGTGACTTCCAGCTTCCACTGTACACCTGAGCTCCTCTGTTCTCTGTTCCTTTCCTTTTAAATCTCAAACCACTGTGCTGCTAATCTTGCTTTTACCATTCTGAGACTGTAAGAACAGGGTAGGAGGTGTCAGCTTCTTCAGCAGCCTGAGCAGAGAGTTTGCCACACAGGGATTACTTGTTCTTCTCAGCCAGCAGCAAAGGGCAGAAAGGATCTATGAAATCAAATCTTCTCCTTTGACCTATTCTTTGCCACTGACTTGAGTGATAGAGACTCTGGAAAAGTCATTTTTTTGTAAGCCAGAGAGGCATTATTAATAACTGTCTGCAGCCCTGTGGCTGAAGACAGATTGCTACCTGACTTCAAATGGGATTTCAGCATTATAATCCTGAATTATGGATTATGAAGGGTTTGGGGTTTTTTGTCTGCCCAAAATGAAATGGTGATCAAAGCCTGATTCCTGCTGCTCTGCTGGTGGACACAGTTTCTTCTGCACATGTCCCCAAATAGATGCTTGGTGCCATGTGGGCCCTGAGGGTCTGAAGCAGCCCTGTGCAGAGTGTGCAGGATAAGTGAAATTCTTGGGCCAGGTGAAGTAAGTGGGCATGGAACAAGGTAAAAACCCCAGAAAAGTATGTGCCTGTTTCTGGGCCAAGCCTCCACTGCCTTTCCATGAAGGAATGCCAACTACCACAGAAATTCCTGGTAGCTCTGAGCCTGTCTTTGATGGTGAGGATCTGTTTCTCCTTAGGTGTGAGGAGCAGAGCAGGTGGATGGAAGTGGAGCAGTGCAGCACTCCTCCATGGGCCAGCTTTCCCCTTAGGCAGCTTTCCTGTCTGTGGAAAGAGACTTCCCAGAGATGAGCAGCTGTGTCCTGCTCCCCATCCCTGCACAGAGACTTGTGCAGAACAGGACAGGGAACCCCCTGCAGATATCCTGTACTCTGTTCTCTTTGGGTCTTCCTCTGTATCATCCACCAGGGAACAATCATGGAATTGCAGAATAACTTTGAGCTGGAAGAGACCCAACTCCTGGCCCTGCACAGACAGCCCAAGAATCCCACTCTCTGTCTGAGAGCATTGTCCAAACACTCCTGGAGCTCTGGCTCTTTAGGGAGGTGGCTGACACATGCACTTGTCCTCTCTCCTGGGCAGGCAGTGTGCAGCAGGCTGGGTTTTGGTGTGCAGGCTGCTCAGACTTCAGAACCTCATGCCAGATGAAAAAAGAAAAAAATAAAAATCCCAGGCAAAATGTGTGTCTAAGCATTAATTCAAGAGTGGGGCACCAAAGACCAGCTTTTGTCCAGTGATTGGAGTGACTTGTGCTTGAGTTGTCAGTGAGTCCTGATCCCAGAGCTGGTACTGATGCTGCCCTGGTTGTGTGACAGCTTGGGCTGAGATCCCAGCACAGGCTTAGCAGAGCAGCAGCCAGGCCAGGGAATGCTGGGCAGCCTGAGCAGCCCCTGTGGCCTCTTTGGGCTGCAGGTGCCACTCACAGCTCTGGCATAGCTGGGAGGTGATGGGAGCAGTGCTGAGTGAGGGGTTGAACTTCACCCTTGGGTGAGTGAGCACTCACTGTGTGCCTGCAGAGCTCCTGCAGCAGCCCCAGCTGCAGTTTCTTGCAGGATGCTGATCTCATCCCAGTGTGGGCCCTCCCTGCAGCAGCACTGCCATTGACTCTGCTCTGGAAATGCTGGGTGGCTGCTGAGGCAGCTCATGAGCAGAAAATGAACCACTCTGCCTTTATTAAATATGACAAAAGAAAGTATCCATCAATCACTTAGCCTGTTATTAGTCATACTGCTCTGATTAGATTTCACTTGTTATGCAGCCACTACAAGGAGTCCTGGAGTGCTGCTGGCTCTGGTGACAGTGTCTCCTTTGCTTCTGCCAGGTGATGATGGCAGAGCTGCTGCCTGTCCTGGAGGCCGGGCCGTGCCTGGAGGGCTCTGCAGGGCTGTTCAGGGCCATCCACAGCCAGCTCTGTCAGGGGGGCCGGAGCTTCCCTGTGCTGGTGAGGGACGAGCTGCTGGACTGAGCTGGGAGCCTCCTGCTACTCCTGCACAGAGCCACACACAGTCCAAGCAATAAATCTTTTCTATGAACTTCTTTACTCTGCTTGTTTATTCACCTAAATTCCAGGGGGTTGTTTCCATTATGGGCTTTTTTTATTTTATTTTAACTTCCTTCTGTATCCCTAGGACTGGTGCCAGAGAGAGCTGGGGGTGCTCACCTGGAGAGGAGAAGCTCCAGGGACACCTCAGAGCCCCTGCCAGGGCCTGAAGGGGCTCCAGGAGAGCTGCAGAGGGACTGGGGACAAGGGATGGAGGGACAGGACACAGGGAATGGCTCCCACTGCCAGAGGGCAGGGATGGATGGGATATTGGGAATGAGGAATTGTTCCCTGTGAGGGTGGGCAGGCCCTGGCACAGGGTGCCCCTGGATCCCTGGAGGTCCAACCAAGGCTGGGTTGGACACTGGGGCTTGGAGCACCCTGGGCTGGTGAAAGGTGGCTCTGCCCATGGCAGGGGCTGCAATGAGGTGAGTTTTAAGGTCCCTTCCAACCCAAACCAGTCTGTGTTTCTGCTGTTCTATATCACTTTCCTAACTGAGGTTTTGTGAAGCCCCTTCAGGGCTTCAGAGACTCTGGTTTTGGCTTTTCTTCCAAGCTCGGGACACCAGGCTCAGGATGCAGACAGTGCAGCAGGGAGCAAAACACGTTTCTACTGACCAGGACCATGGGTCACAGCCTTCCAGCATCCAGAAATCCCAAGCTGCTGCCCCGGTACGGTGCTCTCAGCTGGCATACAGGGTCAGGCAGTGTTTTAACGCCGCAGGGAGCGAGCGGGGCCGGCGCTGCCCCCGGCTGTGCCCGGCAGGTGGCGGGCGGGTCCCGCGGTCCCTGCCCGAGCCGGAGGCACCGAGAATGTCCAGCCCGGCCCTAGAAAACGCAGGGCCTGCAGCGCTTCCCACCTTGTCACCGCAGGGAAAGGCCAGCAGCCGTTTCTCCTTTATGCTGGGCTTTTGCGTGTAATCCCCAAATTCCCTGGTGTTTCAGTGACAGGTAAAGCTTGGGAGTGAAGTGGAAAACCTCTCCTTGTGAGTACTTAAATTCCATTCAGGAAGTGTACCATGGCCTAGTACAGTTTGACCCAGACCTTATCTCAAAACTGGACTCCTTTTGTTGTGTGTATATGTGTGTGTGTGTGTGTGTGTGTGTGTGTAATTTAGCTCTTAGCAGTGCCAAGTCATTCGTTAGTTTTTCCTTATCTTTTTTCAAGGTCAGGTTGCTTCCTGGCCCTTCTGAATGTCTGGCTCTTTGTGACACTCAAAATTCAATAAAAATCATTCAAATGATAGGTGAAAATCAGCATCTCTGACTTTCCCTTTGTATTTTTGTCACAGAATCCTAGAATGGGTTGGGTTGGAAGGGGCCTCATCTCACCCCTGCTATGGGCAGGGCATGTTCCATGGGACCAGGGTGCTCCAAGTCCCATCCAGCCTGGCCTTGGACACTCCAAGGGAGCAGACACTGCCTTCTAAAATAGCATGGTCATACATACACATGAACATGTCCATGTTTGAATGGGAGAGCTGACATTTGCTATTGTTAATTAGGGTGCTGTTATGGATAACTTGCATCTGCAAGCACTGCATGAGTCATGGAGCATCTGCTGCTCAGCACAGAGCAGGCCAGTGTAAATTGGCAGCAACTTCAGCAGCACAGCAAGGACTGCAGAGGTGGAAAAGGGCTGGGAAAAGGAGGCAGCCCACAAGAGAAGGTTCCCAGGGGTTGTTGCAAACTCAGAAGGCAAGCTGACCCTGTAGGGGTTGTGCAGAAGGGGTGCACAATGTCAGGTAGCTGGGTTGTTCTCTGCCTCTGTGTGCAGTGAGGTTTTCTTTCTCTTCCTACACCACATTTTAAAATTTCAGAAATGTGTAAGACTTTAAATAATTTGAATGACTCACTCTTTCAAACCAGTCTTGTGCTGTAGCAGAGATAGATTCAATAGCAGCTGAACTCAGGGGCTGGGGGGCTTTGTTATAGAATGTGCCATTGTTGTTGGAAGAAAGTACATCCAGCTGAGATGAGGAAACAAAGACTTAAGGTAGTGTTTGATGCCAGGGGATAGGATTACAGAAATACAGGAAATGAGCAGTATTTTTGGAAAGCGATAGATGATCCCAGTGTTGTGTAGACATGAGCTGAGAAAGCATAGTGAGGGCCAGGGAGAATTAGCAGCTCTGATTCCTTCTTTGTCCCCTGCAGTAGCATTTACAAGGTTTTTGGGTTTTCCCTACTTGAAGGATGGGATCCTGAGGAGGAGGCAAGTTTTGCTTTTCTTTCCAGAATCTGTGACTTTAAGTATTTCCAACTGCTACAGTTTTTCTTTAAACCTGGTTCTCTTCTCTCCTTCCCCTCTACAACTTCTCCACAGATTATGCTTGTTTTGCAGATATGTTTGGGATAGCAGCAGTGCTGCTGTTAGTGCACACTGCAAACAGAAGAGCTTCTTGGAGGGCTTCAATGCACCAGTTGTTTTTGGTTAGCATTAGAGAATAATAGGATCACAGACTGATTTGGCTTGGAAGGGATCTTAAAAATCATTTAATTCCACCCCTGCCGTGGCAGGGACACCTCCCCCTATCCCAGGGTGCTCCAAACCCCATCCAGCTGGGCCTTGGGCACTGCCAGGGGTGCAGGGGCAGCCCCAGCCCCAGCTGTGCTCGGTTCTGAAGCTCTGCTGAGCCCCCAAAGGGTTCATCCTGGATGTGTCACCAGATCTGCCACCGAGTGCTGCTGAAGCACGTGGAGAGACTCAGCAGTGGGACTGTAGGGCTGCTCCCCATCTAAAACAGAAATAACCTGAGTCTTGGTGAGAGGGATGACACAGCAGTGGTGTGGAGGAATGTCCTGCCTGGGCCTGCCCTTCTGAGGGCTCTGGCACGTGTGAGTGTGACACAGCATGGCAGGCTGTGCCCTGCTGCTGTGACTGTCCCTGGCACCCTCCCACCCTGGGAGAAGGGCAGGAGGAGCTCCCTGGGCCAGGAGCACACCTTAGGGCTGGGAGAGGCAAACCCTGCTGAGCTGTGTGAGGCACAAGGGAATTTCATCAAAGAGCAGTTTAAGATGGTAAATGTTGAAGTGGGAGGAAAACTCCCAGCCCCCTCTGAAGATGACAAATTCGCTGTTGATGTTCTTCTCTAAATGAGCTTTCTGTGAGCTCCAGAGAGCAGGTTACTTGATTAAAACTGTGTGTGAGTCAAGCCTGAAGCATTAACAGCTGACCCAGCAAGTTGTTGTGCCAGTCTAGAGTTCTAGAAAGAGCCCTGGTGCTGCAAAATGCTGGGACAGAGTTCTTGGGTTTTAGGGGAGCCACTAGGGGGGAACTGCATGTCCACACTAACTTTTTAGGTTTTATATTCTTTTACCTTTTACCCAAATCAGTCTCTCCCTAAGTTACAGAATTCAGGATGAGCTTGTGTTTTCCAGCTGAAGCTTTGCTGAGATATTTTCTCTGTTTCTGCTAAAGCTGAAAGGGGTTCCACAAGCGTGCAGAGCCCACTGAGGATGCTGGGTGTGGGAGCTGCAGGATGCACAGAGCTCCTCCAGACTGTCCCAGGGTGTCTAATTATCAGCACACTGTAAGCAGTGAGTGGGAAATGCTCTAATAGCCTCATGGATGCCAGGGGAAGGAGCCAACAGGGATTTTTGGTGGGCAGGCAGCCAGTTCATGGCTGTGCATTTCCAGTCCTGAGTCCTGTCACCATTGTGGAGGCGCTGAGAGGCTGCAGCAGATGATGGATCTGACACCAGGGCTTGTCAGTTGTTATCTGTAAAATAGAGATTGATGTGATTCCACTTGCTCATGAGCTTGGTTTTGTGTGTCTGTGCTCTCTGGAACAAGGCCTCTTGTTCTGGTGGATTGTGGTTGATTTTTAGAAGCATGGACACTGGGACTGGTGCAGATGACATCTGGGTTCACTGGCAGCTTCCTAGTCCTCCTTCACACGCATTAAGAACAACCTCACAAAAGAAAACCCCTGACCATTGCTCAGTCTGACATGAAAACAATTCATTAAGTAAGTATTAAAGTTCCTACCATTCACCACACAGATTGACTGCTATTTTTGTAACCAGCACCCAGAAGAAAAGATCTATCATCTTGGTTTTAATTTGTGGAGAAAGAAGGGGGTTAGCATTTTAATAAAAAAAAAAAAATTCTATGGCTGGTTAATTAATGTGAGCTCAGTAAGACAGAAGAGGGCAGGAAGCACCAAGCCCCATGTGCCAGGGAACAAAGAGCTGGGAATGGGAGGGGGAAAAATTAAAAGGGAGTTTTGAACTTTCTCCTTTCACAAGGAGAAAGGTTACAGTAATCTGTTATTTAGGCACACAAATGAAGATGTTTGACTTATTTTTAGCCAGAAAAAGAAAGATAACCAGTGGGTAATGAGTTTGGGTAAGAAAAAGTAACTAGAAGCAAGATGTGAGTCAGTGGAGGAGCCTGGCCTTGGAAGGAAGCTTGTCTGGAGTCTGCCCCTGGTTTCTGGGAGCACAAGCTCCCAGATGTGCTCATGCTGCTGTCAGGTTTGTCCTCACCCATTACATGTTGTAGAGGGAAACAATTGATTTGTCTCACCTGAGGGGTGACTGACCCCAGTGGGGCTCCTGCCCTGGGCAACCTTGGGTTGTGCATTTCCTTCCACCGCAGCTCTGTGGCACCTCAGCATCTCTCCCCTCTCCAAAGCAGTGTGCCACAGCTGTTGGTTCAGTGGCACAGCCTGGAGCTCTGCAGTTTGCAGTTGTGTTCTCTGGGCATCTCTCCCTTGGGGTTTTGTTTCCTGCTTCAGGCTCTGAAGCTCAGCACACACAGAGCAGTTTTCTCTGCAGGTAAAGGCTCCTAGAGGACATGTTAGCAGTAGATCTTGCTTTTGGGATTGTTGAGTGCTGTCATGCAAGGTGAGGGCATCTGCAGGTCTCACTGCCTCCAGGGTGGGAGTTTTGGGTACCAACCAGGCATAGGAACACAGAGGAGAGAGCACAGGAATCAGAGAATCATTTCGGTTGAAAAGGTCTTTAAGAACGTCAAGTCGAAATGTTCCCCCATTGCCAAGACCACCACTAAACCATGTCTACACATCTTTTAAATCCCTCCAGGGACAGTGACTCAACAAAAAAAAAAAACAAAAAAACCAACCTTTAAAAACTTACTGAAACCCTAAATAGTGCTTTAATTATAATATTGTGCTGACTGCGTAATGGGATAGAATTCAAATAGTTGGATACTGGATGCAGGGATGAATCAGACAATTTTTTGTATTTAAGCAAGTTTGGGCATATAAATTGAAACATAACCACATATTATTCAGTGTGTTTGCCAATATCTTTTAGACCATTTTCAATCTTAACTACCTGGTATTGTCTCAGTTTTAAATGGTGTTTGCTGTTCTGGAGTCTTCTTGAGGGTGACAGAGCTCTCACAGAGATCCTGCTGTCCTTGCAAGAGCAAACTCACCAGATTCAAAGGAGTATTTTGACTGAACAAAGCATTAGTGATTTGAATCATGTGTGATTCCATCTCCCTTCCTCCTACCAGCAGGAGCACCGCGGTCTCCATTCGTAGGGAGGAGCTGAGGGTCTTGCTTATGACAATGCAAACAGCATTATTTGGGCTTTGGCCTTTTAATTAGGTTGGGTTTTATTAGTTTTTTGGGAGTTTTTTTCTATTTAAGAAGTAATAACAGTAAAATAGCTTATTTGTATGTATTAGGTGCATTTCTTATCTGTGAGCCTTAAAACCAGTGTGCTGGTGTATGAGTCACCCAGCTCCCTGGGCAGCTCTGGGAGCACCCACAGCTCCTTTCCAAGGGCAGAGAGGAGATCAGCAAAGCTGCTGGGGGCCTCTTCTGCCAGCCTGGAGCTTTTCCTGGCTCAGGATGGCAGCAGGAGCCCAGCCCTGAGTGCTGAGTGCCCACTGTGGCCCGAGCTCTGTGTGAGCTCAGCCCAGTGCTGGCAAGGAGCATGGCTGTGGCTGGGGTGATGTCATGATCCTTTTCCATCTGCTCCCATCCATCTCTGAATCTTCAGGAAAGCATCCTTGTGGTGAGACACGGGAATGCCTCATTTGCAGCCCCCTCCCTGGGTTGGAAGTTCCCCTGGCATGCTGGGGCTGGTGCTGACCTTCTCCCCCTGCTGATGGCCCAGAGGGGCTCCCCATGCAGTGTAAGAGCCACGGGCCCAAAATAGCTCAGAGATGTCACCCAGCAGCTTGTCACTGTTGCCAAAGTCTTTGTTGGAGTGGATCAAGGTGACACTTGGCTGCTATTTTCAGCCCCACACTTCCTGATGGCTGTTGGTGCTTTATTCCCCTGCTTTGATTATTTATTTATTTCCCTTTTGCTGAATCATAGACCTGGAAAATACTTCTTAGGTCACTGAGGATCCAAGAATGTGCCTCCTGATTTATTTTGCTGCCTGTTTTCCAGCTTTACTTGGCACAAGGCAGCTTAAAATGGACTCTGAGATGCCACCTGTGCTTCTTTGATGATGCTTTCCTGCTGCGTGAGTGTCTTCCCTGCTCTTTATCTTAAAATTAATGGAGCTGCTCAAAGTTTAACACTGGCTTTGCTGGGGTTTTTTCCACAGTCAGCTGTGGTTGCTGGTGCCATATTCACCTGCTCTCATTTCTCTGCAGCTCTTCATTGCAGTCTAAGTTTATTTATGGTGGGGGACAGTTGTGCAATAAGTTGTTATTCAGTATTTCCTACCCCAGTCTTAATCTATCATGTGGCTCTTGCATGAACTGTGCCAGATTTTCATCATGGAAAGTGATCATGCATTGGCACAGACTGTCCAGGGCAGTGGTGGAGTCACCATTCCCAGACAAATGTGTCAATGTGGCACCTGGGGACATGGTGTGGAGTGACCATGGTGGTGCTGCGTTCGTGGTTGGAACTGATGATCTTCCAACCTTCACAATTCCATGATTCTGTATGAGCCAAATAAAGGCAGAATTACTAATTTCCTCACAGAGCCAAAGGAAAAAACCTTGTGAAGATTTCTGAGTTATTACAAACTGATGGGATTTGTTGCTTTTTTCCACTTCCTCTGTGCAATAAGTCAATGCCTGTGGTCTGCTGGCATTTAATTTTTAACCAAGTGAGGGTCATTTGTTGAGAGCACAGTGTGAGAAGGCTTCAGGGCTGCCAGTTTCTGGATTTCTACAACCTAGACCCCAGTTTTGAGCTGTGTGTCCCAAAACTGAGCAGTGAGGTGGGCACCAGTGAGTATTACTTCTTTGACTCATGCAGGGACACATGTGAATTGGGTAACAGTGATTTTCTTCAATTATCTTTGCCCACAGATGTTCCTGCCAGATACGTAGTTTTCTGTTCTTATTTCCAGCCTCATTACCTTCTAGTTCTGGACAAAATAAGGCATAATTCCTCCATATACAGAACTCCCCTGTGCAGTGGTTTAGCTCCAGGAAGGAGTGTGTCCACCCTGAGCACAGCAGGACCTGGAGCTGGAAGCAGAGCATGAGGGTGTCTGTGCTTCCTGGCCCTGCCTTCTTTGCTGCAGCACTTCCACGTGCTCTCAGAATTGTTTTGGCCCTAACATCTGCTTTGAGAAGGTGGTGTCAGTGTGTCTGGTCCATAGTTATGGACTGAAGGTGGTGTCAGTGTCTCTGGTCACTCACATAATTATGGACCATGGGACTCCTTCCTCCTACCACAGCATTGGGCAGTGCTAGAGAATGTGGATCTCCTCCTGCACCTTGCTTCTTCTGGGATTCCCTAGTGGTGCTCAGCATCATATCTGATTCTGGGCTTCCTTACTTGAAAATTGGAGACATTGAACTGTTTTAGAGGGATTCTGGCTTCCTCATCCTTCCTTTCCTCCTCATTCCCTTCTAGGAGTCTGGGTTTCTTGCTCAACCACCATCATCCTGTCACCCACCCAAACCATTCACCTTCCCTGCTCTTTGCTGTTCCTCCTCAACAGGAATTTTCAGGTGTTTCCTTCCCTCCTGCAGCTCTTGCCAGGCTTTGGAGCCTCTCTGCAGCCAAGGGCACCAAGCCAGGCTGTGGGCAGGGTTCTGGCAGCAGGGAGAGCTCCTGTGCCCCATCCATCACCCCAGGGTCCCTGGGGGTGTCTGTGTGCACAGGGAGTGCCATCCCTCCCTGCTCCTGCCAGTGACTCATCCAGCCCCAGCTGCACTTTCATCTCCTGTGGGAAGAGGGAGGAGGATGCACAAGTCTCTGTTTCTGCTGTGAAAATTACACCCTTAGGTTGGTACAGCAGTGTGGAGGGAAGGATTGCAGCACCCAGGCAGAGGAGTGTCAGCCCCACCAAGGGTGGGAGATTCAGTGCCCAGAAATACGGACTCACACCATGCAGCCATTGCACATTTGTGAGCTTATAGAAAACAACCATGAGATCAGAGAAAGTTGCCTGAATTTGGCCTCTGGATGAAGGAGGGAAAATTCATCCAGCTGCCTTCCACACATGAGTGTGAGAAATCTCCTGGTGGTGGCCCTGCCCCTGTGCAGCGTTGTCCTGGTCCTGCTTTTTCTTTCCAGCCAGGAGCAAAGCCAGCATGGCTCCCTGGCATGCACTGGGCTCTCTGCAGGTGATTTCTTTAAAGCATCTGTGCAGTTGTAGAGGTCCTTGGTTGGACATTGCTGCCTCTGCTGCTTTGAACCCTCTCAGGTGAGCTGTGTGTGGGTGGCAGTGGCAGCACTTTGATGCAGGCACATCTCCTGCAATGGGTGTGCACCTGTGCTTCCCCCCTGTGCAGCTCCAGGAGACACAGGGCTGCCACAGCAGGGCCACATCAGTCCTGCTGAGTCAAATACTCAAAGCCCTCATGCATCAGAACTGAGACATGAAAATGGCTGTTTTTCTAACCAGCTGGGACTTGTTTTTCTCACCTTTTGCTTTTTCAAGGCTAGTCACCGCTCTTCAGCACCTCTTAAAAACAGGTACAGCTGTCAACCCACAAATGCTGCCAGGTTTTGATAGAAGCCAAGAGTGCTTTTCAGTCCTCTGAGGGCAGGCTGGAGGTGTGGGGATGCTGCAGAGGGTATGGTCAGCACAGGGGACTGGAGTTGTGTTTAGGGTGGCACCACATCACAAATTTCCTGAGAAGAAGTTTGGGAAGTGGCGCATTGCTACTTGGAGTACTTTGGATATACTCCAAATTCTTGGAGTATTTTCTTCCAAAATACTCCAGATTCTTGGATTATTTTCTTCCAGATCCCACTGTCAGCAGCAGCTGAATTATTTTAGCTGATATTTTCTTCAAGGGTTCAGCTCAGGATAAATTTAAGCCTGAACATTTTCAAGTTCAACAAAGCTGAAACTGGAGCTTGTGCTGGGCGGCATCAGCCTTCTGCCCTTGCTCAGAGGGCATTGACTCATGGAGTTCTGCTGCTCTTCCTCCCCTCTAATGAGCAATCAGGAGAGTAAATAACAAAACTCGGTTTGCAGAGCACTGTTGCTGCATGTCTGCCTTAGCTGGAGTTATTTTCCCACTGCCATCCCTGTGCCCAGCTCTCTGTGTCTGCAGCTGCCTGCCTCTGGACATGCCATGGGAATTTTGGGAATTCAGCTGATACCTGATCAACTTCCACTGTTGTTATTTCCAAATGTTATTGAAGAAACTGGGAGCAAGAAGAGAAGCCAGGAGTCTTGCAGAGCCAGCCCCTCTGTTTGGGTGCTCACAGCTTCCCAGGCCAAACCTGAAGGGGGCAAAGGCTGATCCAAGCCAGCTTTACTTTATTCCTTCCCAGAGTGGCATGACTTCCCTGGGGATGCTGTAGGTAAGAGCAGTGCCCATAAAAAGGGAGGATAATGCATCCCCTGTGCAGATTAATGCCCAAACCTTCCCTTTCCTGAGCCAGTCCTATCAGCTCCTCTGATTCTCCATCTCAGCTTCCACAGAGCCTCGCTCTCACTGCCCAGCTCTGCTCTCCTGCAGTGTGGATTTTCTTCCTTGTTTTTGGCTTCCTCTCATTGATGCAGACACACAGCTGGGCCCCATCAGCTCAGGGGAAGCTCTGACCTGGGAAAGGCTCCAGGTCTTTAGGTTTGCTGCAATAGCTCATTCCTTTCCTCTCTCCTTCAGGAAAACCAATTAAAAGATAAAACAGTGCAGGAGAAGCCAGAGATGGGAACTGTTTGTGCCCTCTCCAGTCCTGGTGTCTCTCTGATCCACTCAATGTAAAGGCACGAAAAGCTTTTGCCCTCAAAAACAAGTCTCTGGTGATGTTTAGAGCTGGGCAGGAGGATTTTGTACTGAACCTCCTGCAGGCTGTTTGTGTCTCCCTCCGCCCTGCCCAGGAGCCCTGGCGGGCATCACTGGGCTCTGCCACATTGTGCACGTGTGTGGCTCTGTGCTGGGGCAGCGCTGAGCCAACATCCCCTACCTGTGCTCACCACTGCTGTTTAAAAGTGGTTCATCTTGGTGGTCAGGATGTGGGCACTGCAGGGCAAGGAAGCAGTGCCTGGAGTACTGGTGGGTACCGTGCCAGCTCCCCCGGCCCAGCCCGGCCCAGCCCAGTCCGGCCCTCCTTCCCGGGACAGCTCCTGTGGCTCTGCTGATCCCCGGCTGCTCTCAGCTGCCTTTCAGCATCCTGCCCCCCTGGACCTCACCCTGCTGCCGCCCTGCCTGCTCAGCCATCATCTCAAATCCCAAATCCTCCCGCACCTCAGCTCCAGCCCCCTTCCTTCCAGGTCCCGTGATCGGTCACCCTCTATTCCCCGCAGTGTCACCCGCAGTGTCCCACCAGCGCCACCAGCCCATGGGCTCCCAGTGAGGCCACCCCAGCCCTGTGCCAGGGAACAGAGATGGAGATGGTGACACTGGGAGAAAAAGAACTTGGAGGGAGGTGATGGTGCTGGCATTGCCCAGGAGGAGCAGAGGGGCTCAGGGGAGCGGTCCCTGCCCGTTCCCTTGGGATCTGCGTGCCCGGGGGTGCAGCACTGCGGGGCTGGGGACACCGGGCAGTGGGGACAGCGCCCCCGGGACAGCGCAAGTTGGGAAAACACACGCCAAGAGCGATGCCGGGCTGCTCCCAGCCCGAAAGAGTTAACAGGCGGCGGGGCCGAGCCGGTCCTCCCACCACCATGAGATCACCGGAGCCAGCGCCAATCCCGGCTGCAATCCTCCTCCAGCCCTCACTCCGTCTGGCAGCAAAGGAGCCGCGGCTGCGAGTGAGAGCGGCGGCAGCGGAGCCCCGGCCCGTGGGCACCGTGGGCACCGTGAGCAGCACCGTGAGCAGCACCGCCGGACACAGCGAGCATGTAGGATCCGGGACCCTCCCTGCACCGCCCGCACAGCCACTCTCGCCCGTCCCAGACGCGCCTTGTGCTGCTCCTTCCTGGCTTTTCCTGCCAACATGATGGGCTGCAAGTCCAACTCACTCACTTGCCTGCAGGGAGGAAAACCGGGGCTGCCGCTGGCCACAGCCACCGATTCCACGGCCACGCTCAACAAACTGGCCCTGGCCACGGGCGGCACCGAGAAATCCTGGTACCGCTGCATCTTCCCCTTCGGCATCGTCTCCGTGGTCATCGGCGTCGCAGCGACGTGCATCACCTTCACCATCAATGGCCCCCAGATGGACATCGCTAAGGTGGTCTCGGTGGCCACCTTGATCTTCGGGGTGGCGCTGCTGGTGGCCGCCTATGTGTGCTGGCGGGCCAAGCGGGAGCGGCAGCGCCAGCGGCAGCGCCAGGAGCCCCTGGCCCTGGAGCAGGGAGCGCTATGAGCCGGGCTGGGGCACAGCTCAGCTCCACCCGGAGCCCCCTGCTCACACAGCCCCCTCCGCGAGCAGAGGGGTGACAGCACCGGCTTTGTCGCATCCGAGGAGGTCCGGACCGTGCCCGAGGTCAGCTTGCCGTCATTGTCCACCCCGCCCGTGCCAGCGCCGGTCCGGCCAGCCCCGCTCCCGGCACGGGGTAGGGGCACTCCGGCCACGCCAGAGGCTCCCTCCGGCCTGCCCGCCTGGGACCAGCATGGAAAGAGCCCGGAGAGCGGCCAAGGAGGCCGGAGAGTGGCCAGGGAGCAATCACCAGACAGGGACCGGCTGCTGTCCCTGCCGTGCTCCGCCGGGGATCTG
Organism: Melozone crissalis; assembly: GCF_028551555.1. NCBI lineage: Eukaryota > Metazoa > Chordata > Aves > Passeriformes > Passerellidae > Melozone > Melozone crissalis. The sequence goes on from NW_026535790.1 coordinate 1,091,044, forward strand.
TGCCCAGGAAACCGTGGCAGCCCGGCAGCCCCTGCTGGGTGTTGGGAGAGTCCGGCATCACTTCTGTCCCCTTGCGGTTTTTCCCTGTGGCGAGGACCCGCGTGGCGCAGGACAGAAGGAGTTTAGGAGGAAATTGTGTGTGCGCTCTCCGGGGAGCTGCGGGCACGATGGGCGCGGGGTGCGGGAGCGGGGCCGGCCTGGCAGGGACACCGGGGACAGCCACGGCCACAAGGGCGGCTCGGGAGCTGAGCCTGCCGGGGCAGCGGGAAACGGGGAATGGAGGGGCTCAGCCTCGAGCGGGCGGCTGCTCTCGGGGTTTGTTTGCTGTGCGTGGAGGAGGAACTCGGGCTCTTTCCGAGCCCTCGCCGGTGACCCAGCCCGGTGGTGCCAGGGATGCCCGGGGTGCGGTGCTCGTGCTGTGAGCCCGCAGCAGCATCCCCGGCTGTGCGAGTCTGACAGCAATGCTGTTGTGGAGAGGGAGCTGGAGGCTCATCCAAAAGGAGCAAATACACTTTTAAGAATTTTTTTTTTTTTTAAAGAAGTCCATGCTCCCATTCTTTGAATTTAGCTTTGAATTCATGACTCTAAAAAACAACAGTGAGACCCGGGCACGGGGTTCCTCTGTGGCTGCTCCTCTGTGGTTCCCGGCCGCGGGGGCTGCGGCAGAGCGGGGCCGCTGCCCTGCCCCGGGGCCCCGCAGCCTCAGGGCCTCCCAAAAGCTGCCCCAGCACCGCGGCCGTGCCCAGAGCTGCCGAGAGCAGCCCCGGGCCGGCGGCGGAGCCCCCCAGGCCCAGCAGAGCCGGGAGAACGAGCGGAGCCGAGCCGGGCAGAGCCGAGCAGTGCCCGGGCAGCCGGGGCTCCCCCGTGTGTGCTGTGCCTCATGCAGCCCTCCCTGCCCGCAGCTCTCATCCCCACGGGCTTGTCTCCATCATTCCGTCGTGTTCCACAGCCCCGGAGCTGCTGCTTGCCACAGCAGGCAGGGTCCGAGCCACCCTCAGGAGAGTGGGATCCCGGGTGCCAGGGCTTGGACACCCAGTCCCACAAACCCAGGCTCAAACACCCACAGAGTCTGGAAGGCTGGAGACACTTTCAGCCTCAGATCTGATCAAAGCTTTACTTTTTGGGGGGACAGTATCCCAGAGCCCCACTCTGGGGATGAGTTTAGCAAACATTGAGCCCAGGCTGTTCTTCCTAAGGCTGGTCATTGTTTTGAGGTGTTTAAATCGTTTGTGGTTTCAGCCTCTCAGGGTCAGCAAACCAGGGGTTTCCAGCCACGGGGGCTCAGTTTGGGTGTGTGATGTGAGGGATGCTCAGTGATAAGTTCATGTATTGAGGGCTTGAGGTGCCAGCTCAATTTTATTACTTATTTCATTCTCCCTTGCTACAATACTTCAGCAAACACGTTTGTGGCTGCCTGCAAACCCCTCTGCTCTCACCTTGCCCATCACGACTACCAGGACCAGGAGTGCTGCTCCTAATCCTGCCCAGACTGATCTCACTTTTCAAGTGCTCAGCCCTTCTTCCCCCCGTTCTGAAGCAAACCCATCTGAACAGGATGGTGGGATGGTTGGCCAGGTGCACCTGGAAGGCCTTGGAGCCAGCCCAAAATGTCTTACATCAGGCCCTGTTACATCTCACCCTCCTTTGCTCTTGAAATCCAGTTCTCCAGATCCAAATCAGCTCTCCTGCTCCCAGTGAGCTCCTCAGGGTGGCTCTCAGCAGGACCTGGAGCAGTGGAGCCCATCCCAGAGACAGCCTGCAGGAGCTGGAATGCCAGTCCTGCACAGACCAGTTTGTTTTCTATTAAAAGCTTTAAGGGATTTGAGTTCTGCCAAGAGGGCACAGCCACAACCACCCCTCCTGCTGCCTCTGGGGGTTTATGACAGGGAGGGACCCTGGCAGTTCCCCCACAGGACTGCACTGGGTGGGAGCAAGTCTGGGGAATTTCAGCCCCTTAAACAGCCCTGAGTGCGGGTTGTGGCTGCAAGAAATGGCTGGGAAAGTTACACCTGGGTCACAAAGAACTTGGAAGGAAGAAGATGAAAGGAGCCACGTAGTCAGTCTGCACTCACAGAGCACCTGGGGATCCAGAATCTGCCACAAGCTGGAAACGGTGGTTCTGTGTTTGCTGGCACTGCCACCATCACACCCTCCTCCTCCTCAAGTGGCATTGGTGCCACTGGTGGCATTGCAGAAGTGTGGGAGCTGCCCCCATAGCTGTTCCCTTCCCTGTGCAAGCTGGGGAGGCTCTGAGGACACCCCACTGCAGCAGCCAACTGCCTGTGCCACCCGGGCACCCCAGCCTGTGCCACCCGGGCACCCCAGCCTGTGCCACCCAGGCACCCCAGCCAGTGCCCCCTGGCACCCCAGCCAGTGCCCCCTGGCACCAGTGCCCAGCAGCCCCTCTGCCCAGGGGCCTCAGCATCACAGCAGAGCCCAAGGGCAGCTGTCCTGGCCCAGCACAGGTGTGGGAAAGGGCTCACAGGGATGCCCTGGGTGTTGTCCAAGCCCAGCAGCTGAGCTGGTGCACGGGAGCTGTTGGGGCACAGATGGATCCTCAGGGCAGGAAGGGGCTCTGGGCTGCCTGACCACGGTCTGGGCTGAGAGAGAGGCCTCACCCTTGCCAGGGGAACCAAAGCGAAAATTAACAAACCTGTCAAGCTCACTCAAACACCAGTTTCCATCTGCTTTGCCTGGAGCTGCAGCCTGGCCCAGCTGTGCTGCCTCACTGCCCAGGGACCTGCACCCTCCAGAGGCCTCTGTGCCCCTGGCAGGAGCTCCTGAGGGAGGAGAGGTGGCTCAAAGGCCGTGCAAGGCACCTTCTCCCCAAAGCCATGCCATATAACCTGCATTGCACCGATAGCCCCCAACAGGGGCTGCTTTCCAGGACAGGGAGAACATTCCCCAGCCCAGGGACAGCCTCCCCAGGGCTCCCTGCACACACCAACCCACACCAGCAACGCTTCAGCTGCTGGGACAGCCCCGGTGCTCTCTCTGACAGACCCACCCCAATCCCTTTTCAACTCCAAACAGGATTCAAGGGGAAAATGCAAGGTTTGAGGCACCAGAGGGAAGGGTTAAGAATCGTTGCTGCCAGATTGGGAACAGTTGCAAAAGGGAAACATAAAAATAAAAACATGCATCCCTAAAATAAACCTGACATTCATTTCTTATCGTGGCTGACACGTGGGGCTGCTCCCACTGCTGGGTTTGGCTGCAGAGGGTGGAGCCCCACAGATCCCGGCTCTCCTCGGGATGGGGACCATGGGCATTCCCATTCCCACTCCTGGGGCAGAGTGAAGCCCTTCAGAAGAGCAGAGGGACAGCTGCAGAGGGACTGCTTTTCCTGGCAGCTTCAGGGCACCAGCAGGGCTGATGGAGGAGTGGAGCCAGCATGTCGCACGGGGTGAGGTGCTGGTGGCAGAGCAGGTGCCTGCAGGACACTCCCTGGGACAGGGACATGCCCTGCTCTGCCCTCTCTGCTCTCCCCCTGCCATGGGTGCTGTGCAGGGGTACCTGCCCAGGGCACAGGGTTTGGGCTGGGCCATGCCCCTGAGCTCACACACAGCTGCAGCCGTGCCCTGCTCCCTCCCCAGTGCCTCCATGACCCAAGCCCTGCACAACTCTGTGTCTGTGCTGCCCCTGGGCCCCCTAAAACACACCCATCTCACCTTCCTACACAGCCCATACAGCCTAAATCCCACATCTAGCTCTGCTGCTTTTCCACGTGTCAGCTGGCTCTGGAAATTTGTGGTGAGGAGGAGCAAAGAGGCCCAGGACAAGTCACAGCACTACTGCAGGTCTCCTTATCCAGCCTGTCTCCTTATCCAGGAGCAAGAAAGCTGGCACAGCCTGGGACATCCATCCCTACCAAAAAATCACCATTCCCTGCACTTCAAAAACACATTCATGTGCCCAGGGAGGTGTGGGAACAGCCAAGCCCAGCTACTTGCCACCCCTCCAAAGCTGCCAGCAAAATAATGAGTAACTCTGAGACAGCTGGGCTGGATTCCTGGCTAATCAACTAATTTATTTACTCCTCTGATAGTTATTTGTTGTGCAGGGACACAAATGGAAATTTTAACAGCTTTTTTCCCTATCTGTGCATGGAAAACTCTGTCTTCCCAAGGCAGGGACGAGGGACAGGATGCCAGGCACAGGGTGGGCACTGGAAGCAGACCTTTGGGAATGTGGAAATGACCAACAGACTGTCTTACCCAGCACTGCCTTCCAGGGGGTTGCTCTAATCTTGGTTTAGGAAGCTCCAAATGGACAATTACAGAAGATTTTTTCCAAATGAATGCAGTTTCTGATGGTGTGTGTGTGCGTGCAGGACTCACAGTCACAGAACACCCTTGCAGCTGCCCTGTGTCCTGCTGCAGGGCTGGCCCCGCCAGCTCCAGCTCCTCCTCCAGCTCTGAACTCTCAGAGCTGTCTCTCCAATGGGGCCTTATCTCAAACTTGGGGTCCCCCCAGCAGACAGAGCTGCAGCATTTGGGGTGCCCAGCACCAAGGGGGTCCCCAGCACTGCTGCAGGGGTGCAGGGGACACCTGAGCAGGGACTGGGGCTGGAGCAAAGGGTGAGGCCACTGCTCGTCCCCAGCAGGTCACACCTTCCTCAGAGGGTCAGCTCCTCTCACCACTGCATGCTTGAGCCCTGGTTTGGGTCTGGATCACCTTCCCCTGGGGGTTTACATGGATTGAGGGCAGCAAGGTTCGGGAGGATTTTGCAAATTGTGTAGCATGAAATGTATCACAGAGAGATGGGGCTCAGTGCAGCAGAGATACTGGGGGTGGTCAGAGGCCAAAGCTTGACAGGACACAGGGAATGGCTCCCACTGCCAGAGGGCAGGGCTGGATGGGATATTGGGAATGAGGAATTGTTCCCTGGCAGGGTGGGCAGGCCCTGGCACAGGGTGCCCAGAGCAGCTGTGGCTGCCCCTGGATCCCTGGCAGTGCCCAAGGCCAGGCTGGACAGGGCTGGGAGCAGCCTGGGATGGTGGGAGGTGTCCCTGCCATGGCAGGGCTGGGATGGGATGAGCTTTAAGGTCCCTTCCAACCCAAACCATCCCATGAATTTCTGTGCCTGCCTCTCTGCTCCCCTGGTCTGTGTTCCAAGTGTTGTGACCCAGAACTGTCCCCAGGCTCTCACATGCTCCCACTGAAGTTTCTCAAGCACTGCTGACCCCTCCCCAGAGCTCTGCTGGGGGCTGGCAGCTCCCTCCCTGTGTCAGAAGATGCAGGCTCAGTCCAGAGACACTGCAGAGCCCTGGAAAGGCCAGCTGTGCTCCCAGCTCAGGGCATCTCCTGCATCACCCCGAAATTTATTGACCTTGTTTGTCACCATGATGTCGGAGCACATCTTAACTGAACAGCTCATCCTTGCAAAACATCATGACACTGTGTGACACCTTCAGGGGCCAGGAGTAAAGCTGGTGACACTGCAGGGTAGGTGCCCCAAATTGGGACTAGAAACAACGTGGATTAACCACAAGGCTGAAAAGAAAGCCTTTCTACATGTTTGTGCTGGGGTTTGGAGCAGTGTCTGGAGCCTCATCCATGGGCAGTCATCCCTGGTGCAAGCAGCTGCCTGAAGATCGTGGAATTCCAGAATGGTTTGGGTTGGAAGGGACCTTAACACTCATCTCATTCCACCCCCTGCCTTGGGACACCTTCCATTCGAGGTGTTCCTGCTGTGGAGAAAACCAGGAGATGTTTTCTTCCCCAGCCAGAATGGAACTGAGGCACAGAAACCCTGGGGTTTGGTCCCATTTCCCTCATGGAATTTTCCAGTGCTGAGGGCTGAGCTCAGCTCTCTGTGATGGAGCAGCCTGGGGAGGCTCAGGCGGACCCCAGGTGCCTGACCAGGCAGGGTGGGTGGGTGGCACTGTGCCCTGTCCAGGCAGGCAGGGTGGATGGCACTGTGCCCTGTCCAGGCAGGATGGGTGGCACTGTGCCCTGTCCAGGCAGGGTGGGTGGGTGGCACTGTGCCCTGTCCAGGCAGGGTGGGTGGGTGGCACTGTGCCCTCTCCAGGCAGGATGGATGGGTGGCACTGTGCCCTGTCCAGGCAGCATGGATGGGTGGCACTGTGCCCTCTCCAGGCAGGATGGATGGGTGGCACTGTGCCCTGTCCAGGCAGCATGGATGGGTGGCACTGTGCCCCGTGCCCGAGCCGGGGCTGGCACAGAGGCCGGGGCATTCTCAGGGACATGGTGGCACTGTGGCACTGTGGCACAGCCCAAAGCCCACGGGGACAAACCTCTCTGTCCTTCAGCCTCCCAGGTGAGGAGCAGATGGGCTGGCGTGGCTGTGCCACCGGCACGGCGGGGACAGGTGGCTGCTCCTGCCAGGCTGTGATCCTGCTGCCAGGGGAGGACGGGCATGGCTGTGAGTCCTCCTCACTCCCTGCCCCCTGGGAAGGGGCACTGGCATGCAGGGCCTGTGGCCGAGGCAGGGCTCCCTGTGCTGGGTTTGGCTGGGATAGGGTTAATTTTCCTCCCATGGCTGGTCCAGGGCTGTGTTTTGGGTTCAGGATGAGAGCAGTGTTGATAACACGCTGCTGGTGTGGTTGTTGCTGGGAAATGCTCTCCCTTAGTCAAGGACTTTTCCATTTCCCATGCTCTGCCTGCCAGGAGTGCCAAGGACTGGGAGGGATCATGGCCAGGACAGAGGGATATTGCAGACCATGGAACATCGTGCCCAGTATGGAAACTGGGAGGGCTGGCCAGGAGCCAGCTGCTGGGGATGGGCTGGGCATGGGAGGGGAGCCTCACTTGTCAGTCCTGGGCTTTATCCTCCCTCCCTCCTTCTCACTGCATTGTCCTCACTATTAATACTTTCATTATGTTTCATTTGGTTTTAATTATTAAACTGCTCCTAATCTACCAAGTTTCTCTTTTATTTCTGGTTCTTCTCTCCCACAGGGAGAGGGGGAAGTGTCTGAGCCAGCTCTGTGTTGTTTCCTTGCTGGCTGGGGTTAAATCATGATCCTCCTCCATGGGCCTCTCTGCCCATTATTAAACACTCTATTTTCATTCAAGAATGAGACCCGTGGGCTCCATCATCTTTAAAAATCTCTCCCATGACCTTTCTGTCCATGTCCCCATTTTTTTTTTCCACATTGTGTCTGTGTGTCAGTCAGCCACCTTGTCCTGACAGCCTCTGAGACCAGGGAGAAGCTGCCTACGGCTGCTCATTCCAGCAAGCAGCAATTCCATTTAAAGCCCATCTAACAAATACAGGCTGTGCTGTGCCAAGGCAAATAGGAAAGCACAGCACTTCAGACACTCAGGATGCAGCTAAACCATCCACAGAATGCCAACTGCCAATTTTATGACAAATTTCTGCTGGTTTTTTATCCAAAATGAAAATATGTTGGTGCCCAGTGGGCAGCGCTGAGGAGAGAGCTTTCCCCAGTTCACTCCTACTCAGAAGAAGGAAGGAGATGTTTTAATATAGGATTGAGATATGACAAGACAAGAAACCTGCATGTTCCCCACTACCCTCCCTGGGATCAGGGAACAAGGGGCAGGAGCAGAGGAAGCAGCCTCAGGCTGCACCAGGCAAGGTTTGGGTTGGATATTGGTGTATCTTATCTATATAGCAATATATCTATTATCTACTGATATCTACCAATATATCTATCTCTCTATATTGGATATTGGTGTATCTTATCTATATAGCAATATATCTATTATCTACCAATATATCTATATATCTATATTGGATACTGGTATATCTTATCTATATCTATATCTATATCTATATCTAATCTACATTTTTATGTATATATATATATATATATATATATATATATATATATATAGGATATTGGTAAATCTTATCTATATACCAATATAACTATTATCTACCAATATCTATCAATATATCTATATATCTATATTGGATATTGGTATATCTTATCTATATTGGTATATCTTGTCTATATCTATATATATATCTTATCTATATATATCTATATATTTATCTATCTATCTATCTATCTATCTATCTATATATTGGATATTGATATATCTTATCTATACACCACCTCAAATGGATGGCCAGGCACAGGCACAGCTGCTCAGGAGTCCCCATCCCTGGAGGGATTTAACAGACTCATGAATGTGGCAGTTGGGGACATGTTTTAGAGGTGACCTTGGCAGTGCTGGGGTAACAGTTGGACTTGATGTTCTCAGAGGGTTTTTCCAACCTAAATGATCCCATGACTCTCTGCACCGCCTTTGGTCTGTGTTTCCCATCCGGCAAGATGCAAACCCCATTTTTCCTAAATCTGTCCTCAGGGAACTTGTGGAGATGGTAGAAAGCGGCAGAAGGCATCATTCCCGCCACTGAAGCCCAGGTACAAAGCAGGAGGATGTCACAAAGTGTATGAAAAAAGCTGTGAATCCCATGGCATCAGCAAGGTAAAATGCCAGGGACAGTTCCAGCGCCAGGGCTTCCTGCCAGGCTGAAATCAGGTCCTGTGAGAGGCCTCCCCATCTCACCGTTCCTGCAGGGGCTGTTCCTGCACTCCCAGCCCTGAACAGGAACTGGAATCTCACATTCATATTTTAGAGGGAAAGCACATTCAGCCTGGAGCAGCCTGGAGAGGAGGAGATGGAGCACAGAGCTCACAGGGCTGCAGCTCCTCCTGAGGGGCAGCAGGTTTGGGTTGGAGATCAGGAAAGGTTCTTCCCCCAGAGGGTGCTGGCACTGCCCAGGCTGCCCAGGGAATGGGCACAGCCCCGGGGCTGCCAGAGCTCCAGGACAGCTTGGACAGCGCTGCCAGGGCTGCCCAGGGTGGGATTGCTGGGGGGTCTGTGCAGGGCTAGGAGCTGCCCTGGGTGACTCTTGCAGCTGCCTTCCAACTCAGGATGTTCTCTGATACATGAAGTCAAAAATGTGAGCATTCTGCACTAAGCTCCCACACAGGATCAAGCACACTTTGAAATACATTAAAAAGCCAGGCAAATCCCCAGCTATTTAATGGCAGCTAACTTGGAAATCATTAAATGGAGGGTTAGATGGGCAATGAGGAGCTCTGTAGCACCTGTTAGCCAGGAATAGGTTTGCATCCCTCTGGAAAGGTGTCACACAGCAGGACTGCAAAGGAAGCAGCAAGATCCTCCAGGAGAGCAGGAGGGAAAAGAACAGTAAAGCTGTTCTAAGTGGAGGCAGCACAGCAGAGGGTGGAAAGCACAGGCTGTTTTCAGGCTCTGGAGAGGTGATAATAACCAGGGAGTCAGGAAAAATAATAATAACTGGAATAAAGAGAGACAACAATGAACTTCTGTTGAAACTGAAGTGTTTTTTTCTCCCAGTGTCAGGGCTGGAGAGCTCTCGCTGCAGATCTCATGGGTGAACACTCTCTGAGTGAGATCAAGGCAGCACTATTTCTTTAAAAACCCTTCTTTAAAAGCACTTCTTGGATTATATGAATTTTCTAAGTCTCCATTTTCCAACATTCCATTTAGATACTGAAAAACATTATGCCTGTGAGTTTGTCTTTCTCTGCTGAGATGCCACGGAGGCTTTTGGAGGCATCTCCCAGGGGGTGCTGGTCCAGCCCCACACAGGCCATGTTCCACCCCTGCACCAGCCCTGAGCATCCCTGGATCCTCACTGCTTCCAAACCCAGCTCCCTGCCAGCAAAACCACTGCAGCTTTTTGTACCAGGGAAGGGAACAGAGCTGGGAAGGGGCTGGAGCACCAGGAGGGGCTGAGGGAGCTGGGAAGGGGCTCAGCCTGGAGCAAAGGAGGCTCAGGGGGGACCTTGTGGCTCTGCACAGCTCCTGACAGGAGGTGACAGCCGGGGGGCATGGCTGTGCTCCAGGGAAGAGGGACAGGACAAGGGGGAAGTTGAGCCAGGGCAGGTTTAGGTTGGATTTTGGGAAAATCTTTTCACTGAAAGGGTGGTCAGACCCTGGCTCAGGCTGCCCAGGGCAGGGGTGAAGTCACCATCCCTGGAAGTGTTCAAAAGGCATCTGTGACATGGTTCAGTGGTGGTTTTGGCGGTGCTGGAGGAATGGTTGGACTCAATGATCCTGGAGGTCCTTTCCAAATTTAATGATTCCATGATTCTGTGACATTTTTAGGACTTCACCATTTCCGTGTTCTGTTCACAGCAAAACCATGGGTTTATTCCGAGTCCTTTGTCCTGAGGATGTTTTCCTGAAGAGCTGCCTGGCAGAAATCCCTCAGGGCTGGCTCAGGAGTTTGATTTCCCACAGGGCACTCACCAATTGAGTTTTTCTCTGTTTTTCATTACACGGAGCTGTTACAATGACTCCTCCCAGGGCACCTAGCAGGCACTTTGGAGGAAGAAAAGCACAACACACCCCAGCAAAATTCATCCCAGCAGTCCCATGGCCCAGTTCAGGCCCTGTGGGTCAGTTTTTGCTGCCTGGTTTTATCTGCACCATCTGCCTCTGCTGGGTTTAAAAGCTGCCCAATAAAAGCTGGATTTGCAGAACTCCCAAGTTGGAGCTGATGGCCCGTGGCAGGGCTCCTGCCTGGTGGAGCATTCCCATGGGATTTATTTTAAGCCTGTGTTCAAGGCCATATGCTGGAATGTTCTTCCAGAGCTCCAAAGGATCTGAACGGGTGAGTTCTACACATTCTTAAGTGAATCCCTGAGTTGAGTCTGAAGTGGATTAGTTCACAGCCTGCTACACCAGACCCAGATCCTGCTGGGATAAAGGGGACAAGAAACCATGCAAAATCTGCTCTTCCTCACAGCAAGTGCTGGCTTTCAGCTTAAAAAAAAAAAAAAAGAAACATTTCAAATGAGCATTACAAAACCTTTGCATCAAGATTTTCAGTTTGACTAAAAATTTTGGGCTGCGTTAGATGAACAAACAAAAATAATTAGAAATTCCACAGCAGCAGCACATCCCATCCCTGGTGTCCATTGTCCAACCCCTCCTAGAGAGCTGGGCTGCCTGGTGACACTGGCCATGGCACATGTCATGTCACGACACTGTCATGGCACAAGGCATGTCATGGCACTGTCATGGCACAAAGCATGTAATGACACTGTCATGGCACAAGTCATGTCGTGACACTGGTCATGGCACAATACATGTCATGACACTGGTTATGGCACACAGCATGTAATGACACTGGTCATGGCACATATCCTGTTGTGACACTGTCATGGCACATGTCATGTTGTGACACTGTCATAGCACATGTCATGTCACGACACTGGTCATGGCACAAGGCATGTCATGGCACTGTCATGGCACAAGTGATGTCATGGCACTGGTCATGACACAAAGCATGTAATGACACTGTCATGGCACAAGTCATGTCGTGACACTGCCATGGCACATGTGGTCCCACAGGGATGCAGTGACCGCAGAGGAGAGCAGAGGAATGGGGCACCAAGGGGGTAGAGCTAAGAGGGCCTGACTGGCATTTCTAAATCCTGAATCAGCATTGCTGCACTTCTGTGTCTTTTGGGTTTTGCCAGTTCATAAATCATGGAATGGTTTGGGTTGGAAGGGACCTTGGAGCTCATCTCATCCCACCCCTGCAGGGACATTTTTCACTGTCCCAGGTTGCTCCAAGCCCTGTCCAGCCTCATGACAGGGGAGTTGTTACTGGATGATCTTTTAGGTCCTTCCTATCCAAACTATTCTGTGATTCTGATCTATGATAGGGGGATTTTTCTAGGAAGGAACTGTTGAATCTACCCATGGCTTTCTTGTGATTTAAGATATATTAAAGCTTTTAAGTGTAAGCATTTAAATTTTGGATGAGACCATATCAGGGTAGGACAGGACCACGAGGAGGAGTCAAGAGCCTTACCATTGTGATTAAATCCTGCATTTAAATCCACATCAGTGCAGGGCTGCCCTGAGCTGGGCTGGGTTATACTGTCCCCAAAGTCAGCTGGGCTGAGGGGAGCCTGGATGTGTTGAGCAGGAGTGCTCAGCCCTCTGCCTGCCTGCTGCTGAGCACAGATCTGTGGGGTTCTGCTGCCCAGGACACGTGCAGTGCAGTGGAAAATATCAGGGATGGGGTCCAAGGGTTCCATGTCAGCAGCTCCCTAAAGCACCACGTGTGTCTCTGCTTTCTGCCACACCCCAGGTGTCCCCCAGTGTCCCCAGGTGTCCCCAGGTGTCCCCAGGTGCCAGCTCTGCTCTCTCCTCGGGTGCAGAGCCTGCTCAAGGTGCAGTGTTCAGGCAGCTCAGTCTGGGTTTGCACACATTTATCCTGTCCCTGGCTCTCCCAGCAAGCACTTCAGAGCTAGCACGGAGAAGTTCTCAAGTTAAACCAACTACAAGACGCAGGAGCCAAGCACAGGAGCTGACCCCAGCCTCTGAGGGTGTCTGCCAGGGGATTCTGATGCTTTAAGAAGCGTTTGAAGGTCTGATCCACTGAGGAAAGCTCAGCTCTGGAGGCACACCCAGCTTCACTCCCTGCCAATTGCTCTCCTGTGCCTCCTCCTCATTCCGAGCATTTTGCACTGAGAAGGAAATCAGCAAGTTGTACAATTTGCTGTTGGAAGCAGAAGTCCCACAGCACCCCTGCACCTCCCCATGGCAAGGAGGGGGGTTATTTTCGGATGCTGAACATCCCCTGCTGCAATAACCCGTGGCAGGGAATGGAGTGAGCAGTGAGCTGGCCAGGTGTTAGCAGGCTGCTTTCATCACTTCTCCATTTCATGCCTTCCAGCCTTGCTGATGTTCCTCCTGCTCTCTCCTTAGCAAAACAATCTTCTTACAACACTCTGTTGCCTGCAGCTTGGTTGGCTCCATTTTTGCAGACCTTCACAGGGGCAGGAACAGCCTGCAGTGGCAGAATACACAGAAGGTGAATGCTTTTTCATAAAGGCTCTTTGGAACTGACCAGTGAAGAGCTCCAGGTGCTGGGGCATTGCACAGACTTAAATCCAGTCTCTTGAGGCCAAATATCCCAGTGCCATTACAGGAAATGGGAATTTCCACATTTACTGCAAGAAGAACAAGAGAAGATTAGTAACCTCCTGCACAGACTGATTTTAGAGGGCCCCTGACTGAAGGCCAAGCCCTGTGCAGACCTAACCTGGGTCTGAAGTGGCATCCACAGCATGAGACACAACCTGAGCTGGAAGGGACTCACAGGGATCATCCAGCTCCTGTCCCTGCACAGACACCCCAACAATCCCACCCTGTCCATCCCTGGCAGCGCTGTCCAAGCTCTCCTGGAGCTCTGGCAGCCCCGGGGCTGTGCCCATTCCCTGGGGAGCCTGGGCAGTGCCAGCACCCTCTGGGGGAAGAACCTTCCCTGAGATCCAACCTGATCCTCCCCCCTGACTCAGGGCCTATTGCTGATCACCAGAATCTGTTGATTTGTTGGGCCTGGGTATGTTGGGGCATTTGTCTGGGGTTTTGGACATCCAGAGGATGTTGCAAGAGTAACTCCAGTGGGGCTGGTTGATGTGTTGAAACCCCTGGAAGACACCTGGAAACACCTGGGCTGAGGGACAGATGCCATGTGCTGATGTGACACAGTTGTCAGCTCATCCTCTAAGGATGCATTAACCTTAATATTAAGAGACAGTCTTAACTACAGAGGAAGCAGTGCTGAAAAGGTTACTGAACTGTATGACCAGCCTTCCAGGAGGAAATATAGGCTAAATTAAATAAAAATGGAGTAATAAATCATGAACAGTGGAAATGAGGGACAGAAGAGCATGAAGCAATAACAGCCTCTGGTCTGTAAACAGGAGATAAAAATAGGGCAAGGAGATGGCATCAATCTGAAGGCCATTTCCAAAAAACCACATCCCAAAAGGCCTCAGACTGATATTTTGGGGAGAGTTGGCAATTTCAAGAGGTCCCCTCCAAGGGCACTGCCCGGGGTGTGAGGGCAGCAGGCAGTGAGCTGGGTCCCTGGGGCACCGTGTCCCTTGGCCTGGGGACCTCAGAGCTTTTGTCATTGCCCACATGGTGGTGGGGACTCCAATTTTTATGTCCAGACTGCTTCTGGACAGAGCCACCCATTCAAGGCCTTCTGGTGAGGCTCTGATGGAAATACTTTCTGGACTTTTTTCTGGAGAACACCCCAGGTACAAACTGACCCCATTGCTCTTCAGACCTTTTCCCAGCGCTTGCCTTTCTTGCATCACCAAATTCAAGGAGTTGGGGAGAGCTGCATGTGCAGTCAAGTCAAGGAGATGGGGAGAGCTGCATGTGCTGATCAGAACCAAATCCTGGCTGTTTCCTGCTCCCTCTTGTCCAGGCTGCACCTGCTGGTAGATTTGGATGGGAAGCTCTTGGGATGGCACCATCACCCTATTCTGTGGCTGCATCCTGAGCATTCAGACCCACTCCTGGGAGATACATCAGCAGCATTTCTTCCTTTAAGTACAGTGATCTAGACCATCTCCCGTGGGCATTAATGCTCACACCCTCACTTGCAGGCACTGCAGCGTTTTGAGTAAACACAGTAAAATTCCCTGGCTTGTTTTGGCACCCAAAGTGGCTCTCTCCAAGGGCACATTTTCTGCTCTGCAGGAAGCCTGGCTGAGATGCCAGGGAGATCCTATCCAGAGAACACAGCATCCGTGGCCAGAGAAAGTGAGGCATGAGTAGGAAGGGTGCAAAATTACTTTGACATGAAGAAAAGGAGGGTTGTGAAGGAGAAAGTGGTGGGGAAAAGGTATTTCCTCCCTGAAGGGGTCAGAGCAGTGTCCGGGAGAGAGTGCAGGAAAGCCCAGCACGTCCCTGCACTGTGGGAACTCAGCACATCACTGCTGATGTCCAGAGTTGCCGAGATAACCCTTGGGGGGGCTCGGAAATCCTGGAATGTTGCCAGAAGTGCTTGGTGGTTGGATTTTGACCCTGCACGGGATGTGCCACCTGTATGAGGACAAGAGAATCACTTGGGGATAAGTGGTGTAAGAATTAATTATTCACAGGGTGAAAATACAGGTTTTGGGATTTTGGTACAGGGGGGTTATGGAGACAAGATGGAGGAATCGGGGCGTGTCTTGGCCTTCTTCTTTCTTCTTCTTGTCGTCCATTTTCTGTGGTGATGTTGGCACTTTGGGATTGGTTCATGGTGAATGTGCACTTGTTAATATGGGTGAAAGGTATTGGGAAATAGAGGTAAATATGATGTGCGTAGTTTTTAGTATAAAAATAGACGACCGCCCAGTGGGAGGTCAGTGTGCCCTTGGCTGCCTTGCTGGTCAGACCTCTGTCAGGCTGGAAGAAAATTTTATAGATAAGAAATAATAAACAATACTGAAGACTGAAAATCTGAAGAGTGCAGACTCGTCCTTTGGAGCGTGGGCAGTCCCAGGACCATCCTACGCGTGACTGGGCAGAGACAAAAGGCCGAACCGGTCACTGCACGACTGAGGAGCGGCTCAGGAGGAGTCTCTGGGGAGAGGGAGGGAGCAAGCCAAAGCCCAAGGCAAAAAAATCCACCTTTACAGCCAGGAGCTCCAAGAAAACAGCTGGACAAGACTGCGTGAACCTTTTTGTGAGGCTCAGTGAGGGTGGCAGCCTGTTCTCAGCCACAAAAGCTCACGGATATCCCAGCAGTGTGTCCCCAGCACGCTGCTGGCCCTCACCCGGAGCAGCACAGACCCAGCTGCAGACTGAGCTGGGGAGGGAGGGACGGAGCTTTCCCTTCCCCCGTCCCACACCCGCACAAACCCGGGCTGTTTCCTTCGCTGGTTTTGACCGCCCCTCTCTGTCTTTGGCCGTTCAGCCTTGGGCAGCTGACAGGAGCTGCCCAGCAGCCCCGGGCTGTGTCGCAGCCTTGCTGTGACTCTGCTGCCGCTCGGGGGGTGACGGCCCTGACCGTGCGCTGGGGGCGGCACAAACGCCCTCCCGGCGAGGGGCCAGGATCTCATTACAGCTCTGCCAGGAGCGGGGAAGGCAGAGCTGAGTCACCGGCAGGTACAGAGACAGTGACTGAGTCACCGGCTCGGCCCCGCGCATCAGTCACAGCCCGGCCGGCACCGCGCCCGCTGGTGTCACTGTCACTGCTCCAGGGGTGTCAGTGCTCTGCTGGTGTCACTGCTGTGGGGGTGTCACTGCTTCGGGGGTGTCACTGCTCCAGGGGTGTCACTGCTGTGGGGGTGTCACTGCTCCGGGGGTGTCAGTGCTCCGAGGATGGCACTGCTCCGGGGGTGTCACTGCTCCGGGGGTGTCACTGCTGTGGGGGTGTCACTGCTCCGGGGGTGTCACTACTCTGGGGGTGTCACTGCTCCGGGAGTGTCACTGCCCCGGGAGTGCCATCACTTCGGGAGTGTCACTGCTCCGGGGATGTCACTGCCCCAGGGGTGCCAGCACTTCGGGGGTGTCACTTCTCCAGGGGTGTCACTGCTCCAGGAGTGCCAGTGCTCCTGCAGTGCCAGGGCCCTGGGGGTGTCACTGCTGCAGGGGTGTCAGTGTTCGGGAGTGTCACTGCTCCAGGGGTGTCAGTGCCCCCAGCAGTGCCAGTGCTCCCAGCATTTCCAGCGCTGTGGGCAGTGCCAGCGCTCCCAGCAGTGCCCACACCCACTCTCTCGGATGCCCTGACTGCTCCAGTAGCCCTTGCCAGGCTCTGGCACCATCCTTGCAGCTCCTCTGCCCTGTGCTGGGGGACACCGGGTACATCCCCCTGGCAGAGTGTCTGCCCACATCCACCATGTGCATCGATGGCTTTAAGCTGAAATTCAGAGAGCAGGCTGAGGTTATGTACTGGGGGGAATTCTTCCCTGTGAGGGTGGGCAGGCCCTGGCACAGGGTGCCCAGAGCAGCTGTGGCTGCCCCTGGATCCCTGGCAGTGCCCAAGGCCAGGCTGGGCAGGGCTGGGAGCAGCCTGGGACAGTGGAAGGTGTCCCTGCCCATGACAGGGGTAGGAAGGAGATGAGCTTTAAGGTCCTTCCAACCCAAACCATCCTGTGATTTGATGTTCTAAATCCATGCAAAAATGTTAACTGGCATCGGTTCCCCTCTCAAACCCCAAAGGCCTGAGCTCTCCCCTGCATGAGGGACCCTTTCTCTCCCCTGGTTCAGCCCCTCAGTGCAATTCATCCCTTCTCCCCAGCAGAACAGAACAGGCTGTGAGGACATGTGGCCCTTTAGGGTCCCTCAGCCTCAGAGCCAGCACTTCTGCACAGAAGAAATGGCAATTTTTTTACTTGAGAACTTGATGAAAGATCTATTTCCCCTGTCAAGCACTGAGGGCAGCATGTCTGCAAGGAAAAATTCACCTGGGGTGGCACTTCATGTTTCTGAGTCTTGTTCTAATGTGTTGATTTTAACTGATGAAATCAGGCTCAGGGAAGAAATGTGCTCTCATCTGCACCAGGTGCCTGGCTGAGGGAGCTCTGCCTCGCTGGTACCTTGTCCTCTGGCACTGCTCTGTGCCCATGCTGGGAATAGATAGATGCCCTTTCATGCCAGTCTCTCCTGAAAGCTTTACTTTTACAAGAAGTCATTTTGAAGATAAGCCAGACAAATTAAACAATAAACTTATTGAAAAATTGAAGGAAAAGGGTAATTTAACACAGAGTTAATAAAGGTAATAAATAATCTGCTGAGTAGCTGGAGGACAGACATGGCTGGAGCTTTGGCTTGAAATTTTCACATCCTTCTTCCTGTGAGCATTTCCCCCCTCTTCTGCTCTCATCCTTTCACACCCAAGGTGCCCAAGCACTTCCCATTCTTTTGTGTACAGCAATCACCTCACTCAGCCCCAAAATACATCTGTGAGGGTGGGAGAAGCGTGGCAGCGCATGCTGCCTAGCATTGCACAACAGCTCAGGCCTGGAAGCGAAGGATAAACTTGGGCTTGGCTTGAAAACAAGCTGGGTTGTGTGGGATGAGCCAGCCAGGCTGGAATTCAGACATCAGTTCCTTAGCTCAGTGAGAGAGCTGGCCCTTGTGGGTTTGCCTGCACTTGAGGAAGGCACAGTCCTGGCCTGGCAGCACCAGCCAGTGAGCAATGGCCTTGATCCTGGCTTGGCACCTCTGGCAGCAGCACCTTCTTGACATCTTCATTTTTCCAGGAAACCTTGGAAGGGGGCCCAGCCTACCAGACGGCTTTTTTGAATTTGGAAACCAATCATAGTTTAAAAAAATGTCATTACAGCCTCTGTGGAGCACATTGTGTGCACACATGTGAGGCACTGCTGGCTGACCAGAGCCAGACAGGTCAGGGCTGCAGGGCTGGAGCAGCCTCATGGCTGAGGGAGAGGGACTGCACTGAAAGGAGCCCCCAGAGCCTGGCACCAGACTGTGCTGCTGATCTGTGACAGCAGTGACACAACAGGGACCTCAGCTCCACCTGGCTCAGCCTGGGTGACACAGGTGCACAGGTGACACTGGGAAGCACCAGGAGAAGCTTTTTGCACTGAGGCTGGTGAGGCCCAGGCACAGGTTGCCCAGAGAAGCTGTGGCTGCCTCATCCCTGAAAGTGTTCAAGGATGGGATTGGATGGGGCTGGGAGGAACCTGGGATACTGAAAGGTTTCAGGGGGTAGAAAGAGGTGACCTTCAAGGTACTTTCCAACCCAAACCTTTCTGTGGCTTTATGATTCTGTGACTCTATTTGGTGATGGCAATGGGCTGGTCTGGGGACAGCCAGCATGGGCATGCCCTGTGCACCCAGAGGAGTCACCATGAGCAGCACTTGCTGGTGGTGTCCCTCTGTCACAGGGGTTTCATGTCCCAGCAGCCTGTACAGCCCCACAGACGTGCTGCCAACCGCCTCAGCAGTGTGGGGAAGGGGTTTGTGATCTCAGGCCTGGGAATGTGTCCCCATGTCCATGTGGTGCTGAGGCCACAGGGTTGGGAACAGGGAGGTACCTGCAGCACTGAGCCCCAGACCCTTTCCATCAGCACTGCTCCTCGCTGCCTGGCAAGGGTTCCAGGCACATCCAGAGCCCTGCCCAGGACCAACAGCTCAGGGCTCAGCAGCCTCAGCAGCACCAACAATGCTCTGCTGTTCCCCAAGGATTATTGCCCCTGTTCCCCAAGGATTATTCCCCCTGTTCCTCCACTGCCATCAAAGCTCTTCAGCCAAGGACAGGCCCGACTGAAGTTGCTCCCCGACTGAAGCTGCTCCCCGCAGGGAGGGAAGGAGGCGCTGCCCATGAAAGCTTTAAGCTCATTAGCTGCCAGTGGAACAGTAATTAGGCTGATTTGTGCAGGAAGCACAGTGGGAGCAATCTTTCTTCCTCAGGCACCACCAGCAGAGAAGGGAGAGCTCCCGTCGCCCCTCTGGTGCAGAATAAAAGAAGGGTACTGAGGAAAAAAGAGCGTGTTGGAAACCAGCTCTGCCACGGAGATCTTCAGCAGGCTGCAGAGCCACTGCCACATGGAAAGGGACAGGAGAGCAGGGCACAGTGAGGGGCTGGCACTAGGGCAGGAGAGCAGGGCACAGTGAGGGGCTGGCACTAGGACAGGAGAGCAGGACACAGTGAGGGGCTGGCTCTGGGATGGGAGAGCAGGGCACAGTGAGGGGCTGGCACTAGGACAGGAGAGCAGGACACAGTGAGGGGCTGGCTCTGGGATGGGAGAGCAGGACACAGTGAGGGGCTGGCACTAGGACAGGAGAGCAGGGCACAGTGAGGGGCTGGCTCCGGGTGGTCCCCAGGTCATGCTGGGGGTGCAGGTGAGGAAGGACAGTGCAGTGGTTGAACCATGCTGGGTCAGGCTCACCTGCCCCAGGTCTGTGTGGGGTTTTACTCAGGGCTTCTGCCCCTCACTCACAGTGCCATAAGCATACAAAATCCAGCACTGTGCCACAAGAGAGCCTCACTGCTGGAACAGTGGGCAGACAAGGGGGCTGCAGCATCACTGCCCTGGCTGAGGGTCCCAAAGGACCTTGATCCCCATTTTGCCCCTCCAGCCCTGCCCAACATGGCACCAGGCAGGCATGAGCTGGCTCCTTCAGAGCAGGCAGCAACAGAGAATGGGGTACCCAGCACCTGCTTTCTAACAGGCATCAAATATTCTCTGAGCTTCCTCAAGTGGGACCACACCCCAAAACCCCTCCTCTGCAGTCCTCAAGCCTCCAAGGTGGGACCCAACCTCAAACTTCATTCTTGTCTCCAGGGAAGAACATTTTATCCTATAATCATGCAGTAACAGAATGGTTTGGGTTGGAAGGGACCTTTATGATCACCTAGTCCAATCCCCTGCCACAGGCAGGGACACCTTCCACTAGACCAGGTTGCTCCAAGACCCAACCAACCTGGCCTGGAACAGAGAAGTTTAAAAGATTATCACAGGCAAAACCAGAGAGTGGCAATCTGGCCCTGGTCAATGTTTTTACTCCTAATCCCAAAAGTTTGTGGGGTTTGAGACAGAGGAATGTTTCCTGCCCACATCTCCAGCAAAACTTCTCTCCTGCTCATGCACAAACTCCTGCCTGAGCTGTGGCTGGCAGGCAGAAGCACCATGCAAGTGCCACATGCCTTCTCCTGTGCTATCCTCCCTGTCCCCACAGGATATTCCTGGTACAAGCTGTTTTCCTCACGGCTCTGGGGGCCCTGGGCTGCGCAGAGATGTTGTGGGGCCTTTTCTGGAGAGCTGTTAGCTGAGGGCTGTGAGGGAACATGGTGAGGTAATTGGGGAAGATGAGCCTAATCTCATTTTTTTGTTGTGAAAAGGGTGTGAAGAAGAGAAAAGGAGATGTACTGGTAAATTACCATCAGGGCTGCTATAGTAACAGGGCTTTAAAGATTGCCTCGTTGGCCTCCTTGGGGCTATAGAAAGCTCTCCAGATTGTTTTGTAGTTTTCCACTCTCTCCTGGTGCAGGCTGGCCAGGGCTTCCTCGTGCCTGTCAACAGTGCCAGCCATGCATCCACCACCACTGTCACCCCAGGCATGCCAGCCCTGGGTGCAGGCAGAGTTCAGGGGAAGGAAGGGACTCAGTCCCAGATAAGTTCATTAAATTTCTCCCTTCAGGCTCACAGAGAGTTTCAGGGAAGTACCTTTACTCACTGTTTCTTTTTTCTCCCCCATTCATTACCCTGACTCATTTCCCTGTAGGGAGTCAGAGAGAGGCCCCAGACAAGGCAGCTGGTGCATCACAGGCTCCCAGGGCAGCACCACACCTGGGAGGATGGGGAGCAGAACCCGAGGAGATGTGCAGCCAGAGCCTCCCCTGGCCTGCACAATGCCCTGACCTGAGCCTGGAACTGAGCCTGGAACTGAGCCCTGTCCTGAACCCTGTCCTGAGCCCTGTCCTGAGCCTGGAACTGAGCCTGGAATTGAGCCCTGTCCTGAGCCTGGAACTGGGCCCTGTCCTGAGCCTGGAACTGAGCCTGACCTGAGCCTGGAACTGAACCTGGAACTGAGCCTTGACCTGAGCCTTGTCCTGAGCCCTGTCCTGAGCCTGGAATTGAGCCCTGTCCTGAGCCCTGTCCTGAGCCCTGTCCTGAGCCCTGACCTGAGCCTTGTCCTGAACCCTGTCCTGAGCCTTGTCCTGAACCCTGTCCTGAGCCCTGTCCTGAGCCTGGAATTGAGCCCTGTCCTGAGCCCTGACCTGAGCCCTGACCTGAGCCCTGTCCTGAGCCCTGACCTGAGCCCTGACCTGAGCCCTGACCTGAGCCCTGTGCTGGGCCCTGTCCTGAGCCTGTCTGTCCCCTCTGGCCCTGCCAGCAGGTGCTGGGGTGCACAGGCCCCACAAAGGGCTGAGCAAGCCCAGAGCCATGTGAGATCTGAGTCAAGGAGGGCATCATCACCTGCCACCACTGTGCAGCTCCCTAAGAGTCGCTTCCCATTCCTAAAGGGAACAGTTTCCCTCCTCTTTTTAAAGGAAAGCCCCAAATGTCTGTGCAGCAGTTCAATGCTAACAGATGCCTCAGCTGTGACCATGGGACAGAGTTTTTTCCTCCAATCTCACATCAAGCTACTGGAGTTTGTCCCTTACACGTGGACCATTTCTATTTCTGAGCAGTTCCCCAGCCCTCATCCCTGCAGAGCTGCTGCTTCCCTCTGCATCCTTGACAGCTGCCCTTGTTTCCAGCACAGTCAGGCTCTCGGTCAGATGTGTTGCTTCAGAGTATTTGCTAGACAAACAGGATTTAACAGGATTTTTGGCTCCAGGAGCTACTCATGAACTCCTGTCCTCTCCTTCCACTCATTAATGTGTTTCATTTCTCTTCAACACCAGCTTAATGTAGGTGGAGGCGTCTGTGTTTTATGCCTTTGTTTCTTTGGAATTCACTGAGATGGAGAAATGGTAATGTGCAATTTCTGCAGGAGGCAGAATGTGTTAACAGCCAACCCCCTCAAAGGACCCCAGATTAATTTAGTAAAAACAAAGGGCTGTGTGAATTCTGGTGTGAATTCAGTGAATTCTGCCATGAGGAAGGAAACTCAATAGGTGTGCTGGTCTGTGGCTTCACACATTGAAGAGTTTTCAGTAATTTCACTGCAGATCCCTAGAAACAATTGGTCTTATTCTTTATTAAAACAGCACCTAAGGTGAAATTTAATTTCAGATGAGACATGTCCCTGTGCTGAAGAACTCAGGATCTTCTAGATATGTTGCAATATATTGAAACCAAGCACGAGTGAATTAAGATTTGGCTCCCAGCACATGCGGCCACGCAGTCCCTCAGGAGCAGGGAGCACCAGCTCTTGTCATTCCCTGGGCACACACAGGCAGCCCCAGCAAGCAGAGGAAAGCTCTGCCTTCTGCAGGTGTGAATCTCAGCTGTGAGGAGCCCTGAACACGTGTTCCTTCGGGGATAACACCTCCCCTCCATGGGGCAGCCCCTGCCCTCAGACCCGTGTGCTGCAACTGGAGAAATTCCCCTTTGCCACAGAGCTGACCCTGCTCCGGTGCAGGAGGAGGGAGCAGCTCTCCCAGGCTGCCACTCCTCAGAGGGCAGAGCACAGGCAGCCAGACTCATGGAAGGAGGACTTTCCTAGCCTTACTAAAAAAAACACTACTTTTCTTCTTCATGTTTTAATGAAAGAGTGCCCAGAAGGTTCTTCTGTTTCTGTTATGCAATTTTTCGAAGCTTACCAGGATGTGGCTGTTATTCATCTGTTTTCAGGCTTGTGAGCTGAAGGGTAAAGTTTTATTAACATCTCAGAGGAAAGGACTCAGCCTTGGGGTTCCATGCATACTTACATTTAATGCTAAACATGCAGGCATATTCCTCTTGACATTTCACTTGGTTTCTCGCTGAGAACAGGAATCTTCCCATCCTCTTGTTTTAGCATTGTGCAATAACCAGATGGAAAACAGCCCTTGGCCATGAGAGAGAGATCTGAAGATGTGACATGGAAGTTTTGCTCTCTAAGAAGCTCTGCTGCTGGTTGCTAGCAGCTGGTGCTGGGTTCAATTTCTCCATGATGATAAGGCAGTAAATGTAAGGGACTTTCCTGTTGGAGACAGAAGATGGCTTTAAAGCAGATGCTTTGCCTTTAGAACTGGACATCTGGAAATGGTTCCCATTTTTGCTGTAGATCCCACATGTGACTTATCAAAAGCCTTTGCTTTTCATCTTGACATCTCCTGCTGAAGCTCTGAGCACTAGGCCAGGGACTGCAGTGCCTTGTGTCAGAAGATGATGATTTAAAAGGCAGCCCTTGGATGCTGTGATAAGGTCTGGTGATGATTCATCCTAAATGGAAGCCATCTCTGTTTGGCAGCTGGCACAGCTGCTGCCCTGTGAAATGCACCTCTCCAACCTGTGCTCTCCTGGGAGACAGGACTGACACCAGGAGGCTTTTGTGGCACAACCCTCACTTGCAATTGGTAAAGCTTTTCAATTGGCTGGGAGAGGTTGAAAATAGCTCTCTAAAAGCTGCTATTGCTCCTGTCTCACTCTTCCCTGTTGTGTAAGGACAGCTGAATATTTCTTTCCTTAGTGTGCCTTGCTGGCTTCCCCAAACTTCAGAGAAGTTCAGTATCTAGAGACCTTTAATCTGTGGGTCCTAACTTTGCTTGAAGTCTGGCAGAGCTGGAGACAGCTCCATCTGGGAGAGGGGAGGGATGGGGAACATGCACACATGTTCCTCTCCAGGGTGGGCTTGTAGCAGTTCAGCCCATCCTGCTGCTCTGGAGGTTGCCTTCCTCCATGAAGCTCCAGCCTTACATCCAAATTAAACCACTTAATCTCCAATTCTTCAGGCTGTAGAGACAAAAAACTCTAAATGTGGAATAGAGTGTAAATAGATCCATCAGTATCTGTCTCCAGACTGCACAGTTGATGTGTCTCACAGTTCCTGACTAAGCAGAGCAAATTCAGATGCTGGGATGAGTGACTGATCCCAGTGCCCCTCTGTTTATCCAAGCCTCTGCTGACCAAAGCATGGAAGGAAGGCAAGGTGGGTGAGCTGTGAGCCACCCATGGCTGTTTTACCCTCTCAAATGGCACCAGAGGAAACTTCAGTTGTGTCTAAAAAATATTATGGTATAAGTCCACTGCACATCACAGGAGCTGTTGTGTGTTATTCATCTTCATCTTGATGCCCACATTGTCAGTATTTGTTTTTTGTCTGTCACTTTTGCTTGACAAGAAGTTGTCAAGTTGGTATTTAATGCAGCCTTGAGAATGTTTATTGAGCATTGTGGTATCACTTTAATGTTCATGAAGTGCTGGGCTGAAGAGCAGTGCTATGGATCAGATGAGAGCAGACCCCAGCAGCAGAGGCACCAAGTGCAGCTTCGTGCCTGATGTTTCTCACCACAAACTGCTCTGTGGTGGTGGCAAACTCAGGCTGGCCAGGCAGCACAGCAGCCATGAGCAATCCCTACTGAAACACAGAATACATCGAGTTCTCCAGGGAGTGCCCAAGGCCCTGCCCAAGTCACAGATGTTGGTGCTGGCTCTGGAGTTTCCAGCTGGATGGCTCAGGTGAAGACTTTTACTGGGGTTCTAACACTTGCCTGAATTGGGTGTTACCTCTGCCAGATCTTAAGCACAAATTTTGGCCCAAGATTAGATGAGAGATTCTCTGGGGGATCAGAGAACTGCACTGGCAGTGCTCTGGTCCCGACACAGGATGGCCCTGCCTCTGCTGGCAGAGGCTGTGCCCAAGGCTGTCCCCCGCTGATGGAACTGAACAGAGAGGAAGAGTCATGCAGAGTTCCTTTGGTACATTCCCAGGAGGAGCCTGTTAATCCCATTGACCTGGCTTGATTTCAATCAACACAGGAACACTGCCTACGCAGGTTGCTCTGATACTGTTACTTGGCTGCAGCAGGGGTTCCCATCTTTTCTGATATTTTGTATGTGTTTTGTAAATGCAGTGTCACAGACGCCTTCTGCCTTGGCAGAACATGCCTTGTTCCCAGTGTCCATCCCTGGAAATGCCCTGGATTTTTTCTTCAATAACAGAATCTACTCTCTCTGTAGCCTTGGAGCCCTTGATGAAGGCACAACACCTTGGAGCCAGATGTCAGCAAAATGTCCCCAGGTGACTTTGAGCGAAGGCAAATTGCTAACCAGCAGCCTTGTGGTGGTGCATGCACAGGTGGTGGCTACATACTTCAGCAACATGTGTGCAGTTTTGGATGCCAAAATAGAAGAAAGATATAAAATGATTGGACAGTGTCCAGGGCAAGGCTATGAAGGTGGTGACGGCCTCAAGCAGAAGCCATCAGATGACAGGTTGAGGGCACCTGATCTGTTCTGCTGGAGAAGACTGAGGGGAGACCTCCTTGCCATCTGCAGCTTCCTCATGAGAGGAAGAGGAAGGACAGGCATTCATCTCTCCTCCTTGCCAGTGACCAATGACAGGAACTGAGGGAATGGCCTGAGGTTGTGTCAGGGGAGGTTTAAGTTGGGTATTAGAAAAGAGTTCTTTCCCTAGAGGGTGGCTGGGCAGCCTGGGGCCGCGCACATCCACGGCAGAGCCTCCAGGGCCAGCACAGTGTCCCTCACTGGTGCCCATCCTGCTCCTCCAGGAGCTCGGGAAGTGCTTCCCAGGTCCCTGTGTCCCGGCAGCGGGGCTGGAAGGCTCCAGTGGCTGCACCAGGAGAGCAGCACCGAGAGCTGCAGCAGCACCGAGAGCCCCTGGCTGCCCATGGTGCTGCTGAAGGCTGAACTGCCACCCTCAGCAGGCTCTGCTCGTCCTTCCCAGCCCACTTCTGCCTGGGCTCTGGGCACAGCCATGGGCTGGGGACACTCATCAGCAACCACGCTGTCCCCAAAGGCTGTAATGTCACAGAATCACTGAATCGATTGGGGTGGAAGAGCCCTGTGAGATCACTGAGTCCAGCTTGGGACCCAGCTCCACCAAGGTAACCAGATGAGAGCCCTGAGTGCCACACCCAGGCTTTTCTTCAACACCTCCTTCTACAGGCACTCCACCATCCACCTGGGCAGCCCATTCCAGTATCTGGTTACCCTTTCTGGGAAGGAAGTTTTCCTTCTGTTGACCTCAAATGTGTCTTGGCAAAGCTTAGAATCCTTTTTTGCATCTGTGCTCTTGTCCTTGTGCATCTCTGAGCAGTCTGGCACTGACTTGCTGGTCACTTCCCTGTAGGCAGGAGAAGAGGCTGTGCCAGTGAGTGCTGCTCAACTGTTAGGCCATTGAAAAGTGCTTCTTTCCTTATTATTTCTATATTTACATTACAGAAGAAAGCATCAGTTCAGGAAATAACTCTATAATGTAACTGACAGTGTGTACAATAATAAATGTCAAGAAATTCCCTAGAAGAAAACTTGAGGCTGGAAACTGGAATATGATTTGTGACTGTCAGAAGTACAGGGCTCTGGAAGAGCTTTTCAGAAAGCAGAGTTTTTAGATGGAGTTGGAGCAGCACATGACAGGAATTTCTGTGATGTGTTTAAATCAGTTCCCTCCGGCCCAATGCCATCCATGTCTTTGCCAGTCTTCTTCCACACAGGTCCTGCAATCTTCCAAGATGCTGTTTAGCACTATCCCAGCCTCTGTCCTAATTCCATGCATTCAAATTATCTTTCCTATCAGTTATGAGCTCTGGAAATACAAGTTTGCTCTGCAATCAAAACAGTTCTCCTTTTCTACTGGGTTTGCATAGCAAAAAGGGAGAAAATTTGGAGAGAAGTTGAGCCCAGGAAGAAGGTGGGAGGATGGGGGACTGGGAAAGGTTTTAAGATTTTGTTTTATTTCTCATTATCCTCCTCTGATTTAATTGGTAATAAATTAAACTAATTTGAAAAGTTGAGCCTGTTTAGCCTGTGACAGTAATTGCTGGGTGATCTCTCCCTGCCCTTATCTCAACCCACCAGCCTGTCATTGTATTTCTTCACCCCTGTCCATCTGAGGAGGGGACTGATGGCTTTGTTGGCACCTGGCTGCCAGTCAGGGCCAGCTCACCTCACCTCTGGGACTGCAAGATTTGAGCAAAGCAAGTGCTGAAGTGCAAGACAGCAGCAACATCAATGAACCCATGTGAGGTCAGGTGAGGCAGGAGGACAGCTGTGCTGTGCATCTGAACGTGCAGAGTGGTGCAGAGAGCCTGGGAACACCAAAATCTGATGGTTCTCCTCATACAAACACACACACACACAAACACCTTGTGCTCTGATGCAGAGAGGAACTATAGAGATCCAAGCAGTTGTTGCTCAGGCTAAACATGTTCCTGGCAAGGAGGACATAAAAACTGCTCTCCACAAACGCAGGAGCAGGCAACCTTCTTGACAGTGAATAAAAAATTGGTAGTCAAAAGAATTATAATTAAAGCAATTATCATCTTCTCTGCATCCACACACCCTGAGTGTTTCATAAAGGCTAATGGAGTGCAGTGCTGGGCTTTGATGGATAATCACGTGGGACTGGATGACTTCTTCACCCAATCTTCAGCTGATGACTTTAACACATTTTTTTGAACTTAATCTGTACTGGCTGTGGTTATGGAGAGACTGTTCAGTGAAGAAAAGCTGGTTCACAAAGTTACTGATCCCCCCTGTGAGTATTTAAACCAGACTCTGAAGCACTGGATGTGAGGTTTGGTTGTTTGGGTCTGTCCAAGGGAAGGCTCCCAGGGGATTGATGACTTTTGGGTCCTCTCACAGCCAGGGGTGGCGTCACTTGTGGTTCCCCAGCACAGCCCAGAGCACTGAAAGAGGCCACAGCTTCTTCACCCAGCTTGGTCACAGGCAAACCAAAGTTTCCAGAAATTTATTCTCTGGTTTCTCCACCTAGCCTGGATCTAAGACTGCCCTGAACAGCCATATTTAGTTTGTAATTACACTCCAGGAGTTCTACTGCCACAGCCTCACGGGGGTCCTGCAGGTCCAGTGAGAGCATTTGAAGCTTTCCTTCTTAACTTTTTATTCTTCCACTATTTCTCTTTTTTTTTTTTCCCTGCAATTTTCTTCTTGGAAATGGTTTCAGGCTGACATCTTGAAACCCCATCAGCAAAGCTTTATCCCTTGGAGGCCTTCTCTGAGATCACCTGGATTCCTGGCAACTTTGCTCTTATCTCAATTTGGAGAAGTCCAAGTCAAGCTGACTAACCATCATCAGAGATGAAGAGCACAAAATCAAACCATCAATCACCCACAAAGAGCATCCAGCAGCACGAAGAAGCCCATTAGAGGCAAAGTGGACCTGTCAGAGGCTCAGCATGAGGTGCCTCTTTGGCAGGAGGAACTCCCACACGTTAACTCTGCCTCTTCAGAGACAGCTTAGTGTCATTTTCTACGGGCGCCTCATAAAACAATTAAAATAAATGTCTTCAGAATACAGTTTACTTCTCTCTCTGGGAATGTTTCCAGCTCACTCAGTTACAGCATCACCACAAAGAAAATGAAATTTTCTAATTATTGAGGACAGATACCAGCAGAGGGTAATAGTTTTACTGTGGACCTGCTGGAGCATTGGGGCCATGCCAGAAAGGCACATTCAGAGGTTTTGGCCTGACTCTTTACCCTCCTGGTGCTACCAGGAAAGGTTCAGGATCATGGAGAGGTGCTGCTGTGCCGGCTGGGATCAGCACAGAGCTCTCCTGGTGTGCCACACCCTGCATGGAGTGAGTCTTGTAGGCCTCAACACAGTGGGTACATGCCCTAATCCACAGTGAATAGTACTAAAAATTGAATTAGAGCTTATTTTCCTTCTCACTGTCTGTTCCTGTCTCCTCTTGCTGTCTTGCAGGCTGCCTCCTCTCCATCCTGTCCTCTCTTGTCCAGTCACCCCCTGTTGTCCAATGTCTTCCACCAAGCATTTTTCCTCTGCAACTGTATTTATCGCTCTTCTCTTCCTTCCTGTTGCAGACACACTCCCCTTCCTCTTGCTGATGTCTCCGAGTTTGCCAGTGTTGGGTTGCAGATTCCTGGGGCAGAGCCCAGCCCTTGCACCGTGCTTGGTGCATTCCTGGCCAGCTGTCGGTGACACATTACCCAGGCTGAGCCCACAGCAGCTCTTTGAACACATTCCCACGCTGGTCTCTTCTGATCTGCTTGTTCAAGCTTCTTCTGTTACACCCTCAGCCCACTTAGAGAAATCACGGGTAATTTTGTAGCTCATAAAGCCAGAAATGCAATTACAAGCATATCAGTAACTTCCTTTTCTCACACCAAGGCTCCCTTGTAAATGTTTTATTTCACAGGATGTTAAAAAATATCTTGATTTACAGCAGAAACTGGAAAATGTTATCTTCAAACTTGGTGTCTATGACTACCTGGACACAATTTTTTTTGGATTTATCACATTGCCAAGCAGTGCCAAGTGAGCACACACTTCTGGCAGGAGCCAATTCACAGCTTGTTCAGAGCCTGAAACATGAGGGGCCTCACACAGAGCAACAACCACTCAGGCTACTGTAATGCAACAGCAGAAATACAGCAGGGGTGTGATTTTGCAGGAGCAAAAATTTAACTTTAACTTACACCAGAACAAGAGGAAAGGCAGTTCCACAGCTCAGTTACCAGCCTGTGGTTGCCTGCTGCAGATCTTATTTCCAACATCAAGATGTCCCTCTTGCCTGAATTCACCCCACTTTATGCATTGGGAGCCTAAAAAATGGGGTCTGGCTTGGTGATATACTCACACAGTGTGTGATCCACATGCCAGACCCCTCATTGCTGCCTCCACCAGGAGCAGTGGGCACCAAGACTCAGGTTAGATGAGTTAATTAAGGTCTGAATGTAGGCTGGATGAGTGTTAGTTCTTCATTCTCATCACGGTCATCACAGAACAAAATGAAAATTTCACTCACCTATTTCAGTGGGAATTTGGGAGGAGGAAATTGGCCTCCTCCTGAGCCTTTGTGGTATTTGCACAGATGGGACTTGGCATGGCTTGATCTGCTGGAGGGAGAGTGAGGATCAGTCAGGTAAGCTCCTCAGTGTGATGGTACATATGCACAGAAAATACACCCAAAGCCTTCTTTCCTGAGTACAGACAAGCAGGATGAGAGATTTCTTGCTTAGAAAATCCACATCTCCTTGCAGTGGAAGTATCTGACCCACAGGCACTCTCCTGCAGGGCTCAGGCTCATGCAATCCATGCAGTCAGTGCCCACCTTCCCCCTTGCTGTGCCCCTTCCCCAGCTTTGTGAAGCTGTGCAGGGAAAATTCAGTTTTATGTGGCTGATTTTCAAACAATCAGGAAGTTTTGGGACTTCTTCTCAGCCCTCCATACATTGTGTCTGTGCCTTCTGTGGTGGCCTCCACCCTTTTGTTTGTGGCAGAAAGGAGAAGCAATGGCTCCTGCCATCTAACTTGAGCATCTTTACCACCTCATGGGATTTTGTCAGGTTTGTGAGTGACACCTCAGCTGCACAGACTGGCTCAGGTACTGACTGCACCACCAGAACCATGAGCTAATCCTGAACCAAGAATGGGCTGGAAAACCCAAAGCTGACTTGGGTGACTGAGAAGCATCAACCAGCTCTGCTGGCTGTGTTCTCCTTCGTAGATAAGTGTTCATCCACTCCTAAAGATCATAGTTGTTGAAGAAAGAATTGCTAAGATGTTTTTCTTCCTTGGAGCTCTGCCTTCCCACCTGTTTGTGCTGGGGAGTGACAAAGGCCAGCTCTCCTAGAAGTGTGGCTGGAAGCAGGAGCTTATACAAGCCCCCAGCACACCCCACCAGCCCTGGGGCTACTTGTGTCTCAGAGAGGCTGTGCCAGGCAGGAGCTCCCACAGGCTCACTGCTCCTGGCTGAGGTTTGTTCTGCTGCATCAATCCAGGCAGGGCAAATCCAGAGGTTCCTCTGTGAGCACGGATGCTCCAAGCTGATGGAATGTAGGAGATGTCTTTACAGCATGCAGGTCAGCAGTTTAAAAGCTAAAAAGCCTCAAAGGCAGAAGAACATCACCCTGCACTCATCCCCTCACCTTGTGGGGTCCCCCATCCTCACCAGAGCTGTGCAGGTGGACACACCTTGTGTTTTGAATCTACATGTGTGAAGCTCCACACTGATCCATTAGAGAAGACTAAGAAATAATCCATTGAACACAGAATCAGTTCTTCTGTTCTGCCCTAAATTCCAGCTCCAGCTGCAGCTGGTACAGAGTCAGTGGTGCCTCTCCATGCAGGATACAGACATTTTGCTCGTACCTACTCAGAGACAATTTGGGAAGCAAATTGAAACAAAGGCCATTGGGATGAAGAGAGAAAGGTTTTGTATTAATTCCAACTTTTTATGTTGTAATTAACTGGCAGCAAAGAAACTGACAGTGTCCCATAGTGGCACAGACTTTTCCCTGTCTTGTGGAATACGGGGGGAGTTGCAATTTCCTCCCCTGCTTACAGCTGTGTCTGAAAATTGTTATATTCAAAAGAACAAACCAGATAATTTGCCCCAAATTGAAAAACAAGACCAACAAAACAAAACTCAAGCAATCGAAAATAATTTTGTCAGAGCTTGCCCAATTTGATTTTGCTTCGCAATCGTTAACTTTCCATTGCAAAAGAATTCATATGGGAAACTTTTTCCAGCCTAATTCTTGAACCTTGCCCTTCTAATTAATCAGATAATGGTCTTACAGCTTGATTCTGTTTTCTGTTCTAGTTAAACTGTTTAGAAATGTGCTAATGATTCATTCTCATGCAATTAGATTCAGCAGTCAGAGTCTTTACTACACTTCTGCAAAGTTTGCTGTGTAGAGGAGCACAGTACAAAGACACCAGTCATGGTTTCATAAAGAAAATCTATGGCATTTGGGAAAATACATTTGAGGATCTGGACCTGTATTTAATGCATGTCATTAGCTATTTGCAAGAGACAAATTACATGAGAGAAAGCAGCTTCTTGCAGTCTGCGGGGAGCTTAGAAGATATTCTTCAGCCTTTCATATTCCACTTCTCTTTCATATTAAGAATCCAAGTCTCTGAAGATCTACCTTGTAAAATTGCCACTGAACTGTAACAGGAGACACCGTGAAATTCTGGCACTGCAAAACTCAGGGAAATGAATTTCCATTGTAGCTCTGCATACAT
This sequence comes from Melozone crissalis, assembly GCF_028551555.1. Classification (NCBI taxonomy): domain Eukaryota; kingdom Metazoa; phylum Chordata; class Aves; order Passeriformes; family Passerellidae; genus Melozone; species Melozone crissalis. Next base: position 1,123,383 of record NW_026535790.1, read on the forward strand.
TTGTTCTTTGCTGAGCTGAGCCTGGGAAGCGACTGACGTTTTCATGCCGTGAGTGTGCAGGGCTTTGAGGCTTAGATTTCACAAGAAGTGCAGATGCACCACTGGGAGCCCCTTGGAGGCTGCCTTGTTTACAGGGCTCAGCCTGGCGGGGCCGTGTTTAATCCAAGTCAGGTCACAGGAGGCTGTGCTCCAGTCTTCTCATCACTGTCCAGGCTCCATGCTGATCCAGGCTACTGCAGAGAAACCCTGCCTGTTGGAGAAGGGAGAGCACAGCATCTCTTCATGCACTAGGACCTGGCCCAAGGTCAAGGCAAGAAGTCCATCAGAGGCCAGGGACCAAACCAGAGAGACACATTGGAGTGAGGCCATGGCTGGGATGTGGCTCGTGCAGTGTCCCTGAGGACAGGAGCCTGAGCTTAAAGGCAGCTCTGGAGAGCCCACAAGGCTTCTCACTGCACCCCAATCCCAGATTTGGGATGTGCACACCCACACCAGAGCTGGCCTTGGATCCAGGCAGGTAAGCCCTGAGGAAGGGAGGCAGCTCTGTTTGGAGACCCACATCCTGGAAAATGATCCATGTGTTATGAAAGCCATGGGTGCAGGCCAGGAGGGAAGGCACCATGGGCAGCTCCAGAGCTCTGTGCACTTCACATACAGGCCACTCATGCTTGGGGAGCCATGGGGTCTCTGAGGGATCATGAGGTCCCCAGGGCTGGGAGTCTGCTGGCTGGAAATGTCACATTTCCTAATGTGTGGCATTTGGTCTTTATTAAATGATTGCTCTATGACAATTAAGCTTTTCTGTGACTGCAGCTGGCCAGCAGTTGTAGTGCACACCCAGGAGTTTTTGTCACCCATTTGTTGCCTGTCCTTTGACGAGGGGCCTGCTAGGAGGCAGGAAACACTCAAGAACATTTGCAGCACTGGGTCTAAGGCTGGCAGAGATGGGTTTGCTGTGATAAATGAATACCAGTCCTGCTACTGAGCAGCCTGTGCTGGGACACAGGCAAGAAGAGAAAGCTCCAGTGTAAGGGTAGCCATGGGCAGGGGTTTAAAGGGATTTTTGTCTGTTGCAGACAAGAGATTTAATGTTGCTGGAGTTACAGAGAGCAAGCAGTAACCCACACAATTTCTCCCTCAGAGACCTTGTTTCGGGTTGAGTGGCGAGAGGCTCACACAGACATTGCAACACTGAGTCATGGCTGGAGAGGCTGGAATTGTAATGTCTCAACAGCTCATTCTTTTCCTCTGTTTTCAAACAGGAGCTAGGTTCTGTAGGAGGTCAGAGATGGCAGGGGAGGGAACACTGACAAAGTGCCCAGTACCTCTACTACCCCAAAATTCACCTCCCATCCTTCACATGCTGAATGCATGTTTCCAAAGACTTACTCCTTGCAGTGCCTTGCGAGCCCTGCTTCTACCTAAGCAACAAGAGTCTTGCCAAGAGTCTTTATCCTGCAGCCTCCTTCCCTCTTTCCCACCTGAAACCTCTCAGCCCCCAGCTCTTGTCTGGCTTGTGCAGAGACACAACCTCATGATGTTCAGCCCCACATAAACACCTTTTCCATTCCATAATTAGGACTTCACCTGCATGGATTCTGCCTCTGTCTCCCCTACCTGCACCTCCTTTCACTTCCCAAGTCCTTGAGATGCCTCTGACTTCACAAAATCTGCAAAATTACTGTTTTACAGCTTTCTTCACTCAGCTTTAGCCCTCCAGAATCGGCAGCATTTATCTCACTGCATCATCAACTCTCCACCCATTTCAAATTCAATTGAAAGCACATTTTATCCCTCGCCTGTGGTTCCTAAATTACATACACAGCTCATTTCAAAATATCAATTCAGAAACTTGGCAAGGTAATTATTAATAACACCTCTGTTTCTCTCTGGAGGAGAAATAATATTAGAAAAATGTGAAATGTGTACACAGTTGTCATTCTCACTCTCCTCTTTTGCCAAACATTCTGTTCTTTACAGGAAATAAAAACAACCCTACACCCAGTATTAAGTGGCTGAGGCAGTGTAATTAGCATGGAACCATGGAACTGGGACAGTATTCCTTGAAATGTCCCAAAACTTGGGGTGACACAGATGCCACAGTCTGCCATGAATTAATGCTTGGCTGCAAGGGGTCAGCAGCACAAGGGGGCTGAGCTTGAGGAGCAGTGCACACCAAGAGCTGGAGCCCAGCAGCTCCTTCAGTCACTTGTGTGGAGCTCATCATGGCAAATGGCCTCAGCTGTAATGACATTCTTCATTATTTGATTCCAAGATTTCACATGGGCTTCTCATGGACCCAGAGCTGCTGGGAAGCACTGAGCTGTGGTGTGGCCTGCAAACACCAGGCACAGAATCACGGAATGGTTTGGGTTAGAAAGGACCTTAAAGTTCATCCCATCCCACCCCACCCCATCCCATCCCACCCCTGCCATGTGCAGGAACACCTTCCACTATCCCAGGTAGCTCCAAGCCCTGTCCAACCTGGCCTGAAACACATCCAGGGATCCAGGGGCAGCCACAGCTTCTCTGGGCACCCTGTGCCAGGGCCTGCCCACCCTCCCAGCCAGGAATTCTTTCCCAATATCCCATCCATCCGTACCCTCTGGCAGTGGGAAGCCATTCCCTGTGTCCTGTCCATCCATGCCCTGGTCCAAAGCCCCTCTCCAGCACTCTTGTAAGCCTGGTGTGCATACAGGAGTTAAGTACCTGCTTTTTCTTTCTAAGTTTTCATTTTCTACCTGTACCTATAAAACATACAGTAACATCCTGAAGACTTTTTCATTGCCCATAGTGCCACAGGATGTGCAGTGAAGAAGCTTCAGGGTCTCTCCTGAAGCAAACCTATATGGGTGCTGTGTACACTGGGAGCTGAGCTCAGTGATCCAGGTATCCCCCTTATCCCATATACCCACACCATCCCAACAGGAACCAGGGTTGTGCTTCCCTAACTGTGTGGAAAGAAGGCAAAAAGAAAAGAAGTCCTTTGGAGGATGAGGGAGAAATAGAAAGATGGGGTGCCTCTAACTCCTGTGGTGGAGGGACAAAGTGAGGGGTTCCCAAGGAAGGGAGGAGGTGAGAAGTCCTCAAGGGATGGGTTTATGCAAGAAGGGAAGTTGTGCTTTCAGCCTTGAAAGACAAGGAAGACTGAGCTCACAATCACTTTGTTTGAGGGGAGGATAATGTGTAAAAAGGCTATAGAGATAGCCAGGGGCTTTTAATTCTGAAGACTCATCCTGGAATTGTGAGGCCAGTCCTTTTTAGTGGCATTTAAAGACCTGTAGGAGAGAAATATTCACACAGACAAGAGCCAACTTATTGCTCACCTTACCCAGTAGTGTCAGTGGCATTGGCTATCATGGGCCCAACAGCTCCTTCCTGGCACCTCAGCCTCTAGGGTGCTGAGGATCTGCCTCAAGTGAACATGGCACAAAAAGATAAATAAATATAAATAAATAATAAATGAAAATAAATAATAAATAAAGGGTTATAAACTGAATGTCTTGTATCAGCAAGAGCTTGGGAGGAGAAAGTCTGGTGACAGTGAGAGCCATTGGCTCTGTGCTATGCCAGCCAGTGCTTGTGTGGCAGATATATCCCTGCTTCCTCTCCCTGCCTCCTGGAATCCTGTCTCCCAGTCACAGCTCCCTGGCTCTGCCCCAGGCACCTCCCTCCCACAGAGCTGTGGGGTATTTAGGTAGCACTTCTCAAGTGTTTAAAGTGCAAGGGTTTAAAGATAATCCCATATCGTTTAGAAGTTGGCCAGATTCCGTGTTCTCTGGCTGAGGAGGGGATAAGCTTCCACTTGAATGGAGTTAAAGTAAAAGCTGCTGAGAGACCCCAAAAGTGAAGACATGGAATCAGCTAGGGGATGGGAAAGGCCTGGGCTGAAAGTGAAGTCACTGAACCTCCAGAACCTACTTCAGAACCTTTGAGATTGACCTCAGAACCTCTGGAGATCAGTCACTGCTCCACAGCCTTTCCTGGGGCTGCCCAAGCTGTGTCTGGCCATCACAGCTGGTGGGCTGGCACTGGACCTCAGCTGAGCCAAGGCGCTGGTTTCACCCACACCACCAGAGCCACAAAGCTCTCATGCCCTGTGGGCCATGAGCATTACTCCTCACACTCCCTTCTCCGTGGGCTTCCTGCAGCACCACTGCACTTTCCCCACCCCCAGTCCCATTGCTGCTCAGGGCTGTGTGCATTGTGCAGTGTGACACCGGGTCCTGCAGTACCCCCAGGAGCCCCCCTGGGTGATCCACCACCTCCCACAGGGGCCAGGGCTCCACCCTGCCACACACCCTGCCAGGACGAGCACTTCACACGGGTCAAGCGCACATCTGTGAGCTGGCTCAGTGCTGATTTCACCTCCTGGCTGAGCCTTCAGAGCACCAGCAGAACCCACAGGCCTCTTTTTGGGAAAAAGAAACTTGCTGCATGACACTTCTGCTAAATCATTTGTTCCTAAAAGCCATGTTCACCAGCCTCTTCCTTAGTGGGGCCAGCCCTGGATTTTGGAAAGCACTGCATTAACCTACTTCATGCCGATTGCCTGATTCCTGTTCATGTGCTACTCACGGAAGGCAGTCAGATTACCCACAGCGTGAAGAAGACTTGTAAAACTAGAGCTTCTCCTAAAATATCAGTGCAGCCCTTTTGGATTAGAAGTCCTACCCTGAGATGTCCTGAAACTGGAAAAATGCCCGGAAACTCAAAGTTCGATGTTCCATCCACATGGGTTTGATGCCACCTCGTGGTAGTTCCGTGTCCTGATTTGCAAGGCAAAGGTTCCACTCGTGGGATGTTTCCCAAGCAGCTTCCTTCTGAGAGAGAGACAGTTTGGAGAAAGGATGAAGACAGACAGATGTCCAGCTCTTCACTGCTGATTTACAGCTCCACAGCACTGTTAATAAATGTTAGCATGATTGTAAAACAAAGGGATTGCACATTATTCTGTAAGGATATGGATGTGCCATCACAGAACATGCTGAGATGTCCTGACATGAAACTTTAGTCATAGTTGCCTCATCATCCTGGGACCCAAGACAAACACTTCGACTGAATTCACAATTAGATTTTCAAATTTGTAGGAGTTCTTTCCTCCCTTGAAGAGCAACTTTGCTCTCCAGCCCAGTTGTCATTACATTATGCTAAGAGTCTAATAAAGAGCTGAATTATCTCACCCTTTAAAAAGGAGAACAGAAATTACTGGGACTGGTGCAAATATTTCAACCGAGAATTGGCTCTTTCAAAAGAAAATTGTTCCTCCTCCCCTCTCACCACTCTAGCAGAGGGTGATTTGCCAGGTGCATTCATGGAGCTTTTGAGCCTTTCATGCATCAAATGGCCCAGATTGCTTTTGTTTGCCCTCTGATCTGTAGGAAAGACACCACTTTACAACTGCCAGAACACATCCTTGGGCCGTTCTAATATAAAACTCTCATGTTCATTGATTGAGTAATCACAGACCATGTACAAATTGGAGTGAAATGACTCCCTGTTCATCACTTTTCCCACAAGCCTCAGGCACCCTCATATCCACGACAGCATCACATCAGGCCGTGCAGAGGTGCTGGATCCTGAAGGCAGCATAGCTGGGACATAGCTGCAGCTGAGCTAATTACTGTGAGGTTTCAGCTTGGCTGATTAACTTCTATGTAGCCCTGTAACAGCACAGGCATTTTGTTTTCAATTCTGGAACTATCTTGGACAGTGTTAATCTGGGGAAAAAGCCTCTGCAAATCACGCAGCTCTGTGGTGCAGTGAGACAGATGTAATTTCACTGTCTATATAAATGAAATTACTCTTTTGCAATGGTGTGTAACACAATCTCCAGTGTTCAGGTGCTTGTCTGCATCTTTTTCACCAGACTGAACACTCCAAATGTCTAAATAGAGCTGTTTGTTAAGCTGTTCACTATCTGAAGAGTTTAGAGGGGCTGTTACATTGGTCTTTGTTTATATCACTCTCAAAAACCTATTTGACTGAAATTCTAAATTTTCGCTCTTTCCTTAAAATCTGCACATTTGAATCTGATCACAGTATACAAATTGAGTGGAAAAACAGGAGAGATTTTCACACATGCCCATCTGAAGAGGCTTTAAAGGCTGAAGTGGCAGAGGCAGCAAGTGAGCAATGATCTGTGTAGCAATAAACTTCTTTCTCGCATGGACTTGTGAAAGTGGGAGCTGATATTTCCTGGCTAAGAGATATTTTCAGCAAATTTTCAGTTTTCCCAGGAGAATGTTGCTGTTGAATGTCTTGCTTAGATGCCATGGTCTCAAGCCCTTGGGTCTCTTCAGAAGAGGTATCAACACCTTGAGTGAAACTGGAGCTGGTAACAACAATTCTTGTCCCCAGAGAATACCAGGATTGGCAGAACCGTGAGTGTTACACCTGTGCTGAGTTTTGCTTAAATCACAGCAATAAATGCAAGCAAGATGCCTTTGTTGTATTCACCTTCATTTCCAGAGCCAGCAGAAGAGAAGGAAGGGAGGAGCCATCTGGATTGAGGAGAAACACAACCCTCTGCAGGCTCTTCAGTGGAGGAAAAGGCAAATATGGGAAATCATAGAATTCCAGAATGGTTTGGGTTGAATGGACCTTAAAGCTCATCCCATTCCATGGGCAGGGACATTCCTCTATACCAGGTGGCTCCAAGATCTCTCCATCCTGGCCTTGGACACCTCCAGGGATGGGGCAGCCACAGCTGCTCTGGGCAATCTAGGCCAGGGCTGTAGCACCCTCCAGGGAATGATGTGACTCGGACAGTGATAGGACAAGGCTTGAGAATGGCTTTAGGCCATTCCCCTTCGTGAAAAGTCCCTCTCTAAACTGATCTGAAATCCAGCTCAAGACTTGGCAATAGAGAACAAAACATGCACAAATCCTCCTTCTCCTCTGTAGTGACTGACTCTGATGAGTAGTGGCTTCCCAAGTGGTGCAGGTGTGTTCAGGATGGTGTATCCCACTCAGCATCCAGATGCCTGTTGGTGAAGGTGCAGGTCCCACTCCTGTCCTGCCTGCCACCTCTGGGCTGAGCCCGTGTTTGTAACCCAGAGGCTCAGCAAAGTCAGATGGCTGTGTTCAGGTAACACAAGCCCCACTTCACACCAGTCAGCCTCTGCTCTGGTTTGTCTGTCAGTGATAAAACCATCTGGATGGCCTGCCATCCTATTTGGGAAAGAACAAATCAGGCCAAGGTGTGCTGCTGCTGAGAATCTCATCTCCCACCTCCCAGTGCCCACCCAGGTTTTGGTTGTACCTGTCTCTCAAATATAACCCTCTCCACACCTTCCTCTTCTGCTGCCATGTTTGGGAAGGATGGGATCCACCTGAGGGGACTCTGCACTGCAGATCACCCAAGGAGCATCTCTTGCTGGGGGATCTGAGCTCTCTGTAGGCAGCTGATTATTCATGTTTTGTTTGCTGGCTCAATTTATTTTTAGTTGACAGAAACAGCTGTGAGGGGGAGAAAAAATGAGGAACAGAAGCTGACAGCATGATTAACTTTTTAACTCAAATTGCTTCTCAATTAAAAGAATCTAAATATTCCCTGTGCTCCTGGTGCCACTTCTCCATGTTGGCAGCTGCTGTGCTCGCAGGAACATGACAGTTTCACAGATGGAGGCGGAGGTGGGGCTGGACAGGAGGAGGGCTGTCCACAGCTGCTCCTCCCTCTGGGGTCACCTCACCTGAGGGACTGGGGGACAATGCACAAGGTGAAATGCCCAGCAAGGCCAGTGCTGTGGGGTGGGCTCAGAGAAGCTATCAGGCTACTCAAGCTCAGCCTCCCCAAACATAAAATGAGATCTCTAGTGAGATTTCAAAGCCATTCCAACCCCTTGCAGGTGGAAGAGTGCGGGTGCAGAGAAGCATCCAGAAGTTCATGTTCTAGCAATGAGAAGCGCTTGTAAAACCCTCAAACAAATCTCATACACGCCAGCAGGAAGAAACCTCAGCTCTGCTGGGATTGATGTTTAGTCACAGTACAACCCTGGGAAACCTTCCAGCCACCAGTAATTGGGGTGCAGTCATTTCCTGTCCTATAAAACAAGAGCTCTTCTTCTCACTGCTTTTAAGTCTTGTGAATCTTAAGATTCACAAGAGTCTTCAGCCGAGCGAATTCAATATCTGCTTTTCCCTACATTGCTTTGTTTGCCTGCCAGCCTTTTCAGTACACCTCCTTATCCCGCTCTGCCCTTTGCCTTATGAGGTTTAGGGCTTTGTTTTGAATCCTGTACTCAGATTTGAACTTTGAGTCCCAATTGTTTGCCTAATTCCCCCTCACCCCCACACAAGGCCAGGAACAGGGGTGTGCTGGGGAGAGACGGGGCAAGGTTGCAGCTCAGGACATCAGAAACAGACTCTGTCCAGGCAGCCCCTGGCTCCTTCCCCCAGCAGGAATCACAGAATGGTTCAGGCTGGAAAAGACCCCAGTGGATCAAATGGTCCCACTTCCCCGCTCAAGCAGGGTCCCATGACACAGCACTGTGGCCAGGTGGGTTTTGATTATCTCCATTGAGGGCAAGTCCACTCCCTCTCTGGGAAGTCTCTTCAGTGCTCAGCCACATTCACAGAAAAGTTCTTTCTCGTGTTCAGAGAGTATTTTACTTTTTGCCTATAACCTCTTGTGCTGGGCCCCACAGAGCAGATCCTGGTCTGATCTCTCCCTGCAGATACTGACAGATACAGACGAGGGCCACCCTCAGCTGTATCCTCTTGAGGCCAAACAGCCGCAGCTCCCTCAGCCTTTCCTTGTCAGGGAGATGCTCCAGTCCCTTCATCACCTTCCCTCTGTGGACCTGCTGCAGCAGGTCCAGAGGAAGCAACGGAGATGCTGCAAGAGCTGGAACCCTCTTGCTCTGGAGCCAGGCTGGGAGAGCTGGGAGTGTTCAGCCTGGAGAAGAGAAGGCTCAAGGGAGACCATAGAGCCCCTTCCAGTATTTAAATGGCCTTCAAGAGAAGTGGAGAGGGACTTGGGATACAGGCCTAGAAAGAGAGAAGGGATGGCTTCACTCTGATAGGGTTAGCTTATTAGGAAGAAATTCTTGGCTGTCAGGGAGGTGAGTCCTGGCACAGGTTGCCCAGAGAAGCTGTGGCCACCCCACCTCTCCAAGTCCAGGCTGGACAGGGGTTGGAACAACCTGGATAGTGGAAAGCATCCCTACCCATGGCAGCGAATGGAATCAGATGGTCCTTCCAGTCCCCTTCATTCTATGATTCTATACCCACTCCAGGAGCTTCATGTCCACCCTGTTCTGAGGAGCCCAGAACTGGACACAGCATTCCAGATGAGCCTCACCAGGGCTGAAGAGATGGGCAGGACCCTGTCCCTGACCTGCTGGCAATGCCCTTCCCACCCCAGGATCCCCCACCTTGGCCCCAGAACACAGGGCTGGTCAAGGACAGCTGTGATCTCCCAGAGCCTTCTCTGCGGAGCTGCTGTCTAGCAGGTCACCCCCAGCCCAGGCTGGGACATGCAACAACCTCCCCGATGCTTTAGCTCCAGCATGGACACCCTCAGTGAATGTTCAAGGTGGAGATCATCAGGCAGTAATAAGCCCCCACTACTCCCCTCACCAGCTCCCTTGGTCAGGCAGCCTCGGCTAAGCAAAGGTGACTGTGAGCGACAAAGCACCAGCAGGGATCGTCTGCTGCCGGCTGGAGCCGAGAGAGAAGAAGAGACTCCCGGCCCGTCGGAGAGCCGGGACCGCCGCAGTGCCCCACACCCGCCGCCGGCCGGGGATAACGGGACCGCGGAAACATGGCGGCCACACCGTGACGGGAAGCGCTGCGCCCCCGCTTCACTGAGCGGTCCCGCACGGCAGGGGGCGCCGTGCCTCCCGCGCATGCGCCGCAGGTTTGAACCGCCAACTGCTCCAATTCGAATTCGCATCCTCGCCGACCAATCACAGCGCGAGGGGCGGTACGGCCCCGCCTCCATCGGCATCCTGGCCAATGACAGAGTCTGCTGTGTTTAAAACAAGTGCGCGCGGGCGGTGGGCGGGGCTGTGGCGCGGAGGGCGGGCCTGGTGGGCGGGGCTCCCGCCGCTCCCGGCGCTCACTGGGCGCGCCCGCGTTGCGAGAGGGGCGTGTCAGCCCCACGCTCCCCGCCCGCCCCCGGCGCTCCGGTCCCTCCTACGGCCGTGCCGCTCTCTCGGAGCCGGGCAGGGCGCTCTGTCCGTCTGTGCAATCCCCGCGGGCGCGCCGCGATGAAGGCGGGCGGTGAGTGCGGATCTGCCCGCGGGTGTTGCTGTTTGCCGGGTCTTCCTGCTCTGAGGGGCGGCTCCAGAGCGGGCTCTGCCTGCCGGGCGCTTCCTCAGGAGGTCTGAGGGCGGGGGATAACGGGATGCCCTGAGGCCGGGCTGAGGGACCGCCGGGACCGGCAGCGGGTGAGGGGCCGGGCCGGCGGCTGCGCGCCCAAATTCAAACGCGGCGGGGACGGTGCGGCCCGGCTCGGCTCGGCTCGGCTCGGCCCGGCCCGGCCCGGCTCTGTCCGTGCAGTGCCCCCGCCGGGGCCGTGCCTCAGCCCCTCTGTGACCCCGGGGCCGTGGCTGTGCCTGGCGGTTGTGCCTGAGCGCGCCTGGCCCCAGAGCCAAGGGGTCGGGATGTGTATTGCGCGTGGAAAAACCTCTCGGGCGTCTGTGAGTTTGCAGGGTGCGCAGGACTGTGCAGGAAACTCCATTCAAAAGTAAGAGAAAGTGTTTTTTGACTGTAAGGGTGGATGAACGATGGTACTTGATTGCCCAGAGCGATTGTGGGATCCACATCCTTGGAGCTGTTCAAACCCACCTGGATGCAGTCCTGCCCCGCTTGGCCGGACGGTTGAAGTGGGTGACCCCCAGAGCTCTCTTGCAGCCTAAACCACTCTGGTTTTGTGAAGCAACACGTTGGAAATGAACCTGTGCCCCTTCCTGTCTGTAAAAATGGAGTTTTCATTGAGTTGCTCATGTACCCCCTGGTCCCCTTTTGGATGGTCCTATGGGCTAAACTGGCATCCCAGTTTGGATGTCCATTTCATTTTCATGGCAATAATACTGCTGAGGATAATACATTTTGTATTCATAAATATGTCCGTGTGTGTGTGTACATAAATATTGCCTTGAAATAATACTCCAGAAGATATAGGCAATGGATCTTCCATTAGCATTCCTGGCAGCAACTGCATGGAAAGAAAGGCTTGAGTAGGTTTGGTTGTCTTCTTAATATCTCTGGTTGTGTTCCAGGGACTGCTGTCAGTTGAGGAGGAAAAGCTGGCGCTTGGGGGAGGTAGATGAAGTGACAGTAGTGACAGTTAAACTATTTGTCACTACTGAACAGGGACAGCTGAACTCTTTGTCACCACTACACATGGTCATAGGAGTCAGGGCTCAGAGGCGCTCTTGTTGAAGAGCACTTGAGCTTGAGCTACCCCTTCTGAGTCTCTTGGCTTCATTACCCAATTTAAACAAGCCCTTTCTGCTCTGTACTTTAGTCTTGTGGCATTATGAGGCATGAGCTGCATATCCCTGGTTAATGTGTTTGCAGTGTCCTGTGCTGCAGTGAAGAGGTGCTCAAGTGAACACCTGTGTATGTGTGTACTACTGTGTAGTGCCTTTTTTCCTTGTGCTGTTCTATCACTAACTGAGGTGTCCTGTGTTTTTCTTTTCCAGTGGTTCACTGTAGGTGTTCCAGATGCTTTTCTTTCCCTTCGAAGCGAAGGATAATAAAACGGCCTCGAGTCCTGACGTTCTTGAACCTCCCCGAGGATGTTCTGTTTCACATCCTGAAGGGCCTCCCTGCTGCAGACATCCTCTCAGTCAGAGCTGTAAGTGCTGCAGCTTCCCCTGTGCCAGGCTCAGGGCTCAGCTCTGCCTCCAGGAGCCTGGGCTGCACACAGAGCAGGCATCTCATGTCACAGAGCCTGAACAAACCCAAAGAGTGCCTGCAGGGTTGAGATTTTTGCTATCCCAGGGACAGTTTCACTTCTCACTGCTCAAGTTAAGAGTAGCAGCAGTATTTGACTGCTTTTTGTACTTTTTCTGTGGAAATTGTCCTGCCAGATTACTGTGGCTGAATAAATAGGTTTGGTTTGGCATCTCTTGCCTTACTGGTTATCCTTGAGGCAACAAGTTAAACATAACTTGTGATCAATTAGTTACTTCTCTAAAAGAAGATTGCAAAGACCTGTTTTTCTGTTGGTCCTTTTATTTTGGTAATCATTATTCTGTGTTCCCTCCATGCAGGTGCACTCACATCTTAAATACCTTGTGGATAATCATTCCAGTGTTTGGGCACATGCAAGTTTCCAAGACCTGTGGCCATCTCCAAACCATCTGAGGATGTTTGAAAGGTAAGTTTTAAACATCAAAGTTCTCTGACCTTTTAGAAGATGATGTTTGAAGGAAGATTAACTGTTCTAATCACTCCTCAGTGTAATTGGGGGATCTGAGTTGTACAAAGAGGGGAAATATTTGCTTTGGCAATGAAAAAAAGTTGCTTTCAGGTCTGAGCTGCTGCTGGTCACTGCTCTCTCTTTAACTAGAGCAGGCCTTATTGCATATACCAAAGTTATTTCTCTTCACAGTCATTAATATTCCAGATTGGAACATAACACATTCCCTAAAACCTCTTTGTGGTGTCCCATGTGAATGAACAAGTGAGATCAGGGGCTCCAGAGAATAATCCTGTTTCTAAGTCTAAGTTAGCTTGGTCCCTTCTTGTGCAAACCAGTGTATTGAAAAACAGGTGAATTTCAGTAACAAAGTTTGAAAGGGTAACAATAAATCTGCTTCAAAAAGATGGGGAACATCTTTTTATCCATCTGATTTGAAGGAGTTGCATTGGTGTCAGAGATTTCTTTAACACATTTAAATGCCATGATAATGGTTTTGCTTCTGAGTGTCACTTCTTTTTGAGGCAGACCAGTATGTGCACATCACTTTGGGAGGGAGGAGCACAAGGGCTTGATGTTTTGATGCATGTCCTTGAGGGCACAAGGACCAAACTGTGGATTCTGGTGCTAGGAAGGATTTTAACTTCCAGTGCCTTCTCTGTTTGCCCTTCAGGGCTGCTGAAAGTGGGAACTTTGAAGCTGCTGTGAAGCTGAGCTTGGCATACCTGTACAACGAAGGCTGTAAGTGTGGGAGCTTGTCCTGGGGCTTTGGGGAACGTGGCATGAGGAATTTTACCTTGCTCTGCTTAGGCACTGGCCACAAAGCTGCCACTGGGAATTCAGCGCTAGGAATTACCCTCTGCAAACTTGTGATGAAACTCAGCTACTTTGGCAGTGGGATAAATGTATCAAAAGGGCCTGACAAGTGACAGGAGGAGCCTCCTGACACAGGGCCCTGGCAAGGCAGTTGGTATTTGCAGAATGAACCCCCCAACTCAGGTTATGTGTTCCTAAAGCCTGACTGTAGTTAAGATCTCTCTTCTTTAGCGACCTCCATGATTTCTAAGGCTCTAAATGACAGAGACAGTTCAACCTTTTCCTGTTTGTTTCCTCTTGTCTGTCTTGGCCTGACTGAATGCCAGGCAGGCATTGTGAACAAACTCCACTTGATTCCTGGCTTTGTCTCTGGTTCAGTGTCCATCACAGGCCACGGGCGTGCAGAAGTGAACGGAATAAAGGCATCTCACTACTTCAGCTTGGCAGAGCACCTGAATGTGTGTGCAGTCCCCTTTATCTGGCTCTTCATCCGTCCTCCCTGGTCCTTCTCTGGCAGCTGCTGTAAGGCTGTGGTCTTCGAGAGTCTCAAGGCAGAGTGCCAGCTTGACAAGGTCAGGTTTCTCTCTGCCCTTGGTTTTACCCTGCTCAGTAACTGCTTCTTGTTATTTTGGAAAGAATACTTTTGTTTCCCCGAGGAGCCTCCTGTGCTCTTGTTGCTTCAACAGCTGTGGCTCAGTCATTTATTGACTTTATTGCAAAACTGCACATGATAGATCATGAGTGCTGGAGGCCTGTACTGTCTCTTTGGAGAGGTTCAGTGCTATCTCAGGGATAACAAAACATAGAGAAAAGCAAGGGGGAAGAATGATTGAAAGATAACTGTAGTCTGAAATTAGTAGCAAGAATTGCTGTGGCTTAACAATGCTTTATTTTGATGCTTTCTTCAGGCTCAGAAAGGATCTATTCTCCACAGCTTGGCAAAGGTTTTGAATTTCTTTGAGGTGAGCAGTATTTCTGATGGGTTTGGATTTGGGTTTTTTTCTGGTGATGCTAATGTTGTTTACCTTGATTAAAAACATAAATCAGCCAGATGCTCTTTTACTCCTCAAGGGTCCCAGGAGTTTCTGTTCTCATGAGTTTAATTTACTGGTTGCTTAAAGGAACATTATTAACTTACTTTATTGAATTGTACAAATGGTGAAATTAATTTTGGCTTAATCATGGGCTTGCAGTATGTTCAGGTCTCAAAGGAAGCCTTCCAGTTGTAATGCCTTGTGAAACAAAAAATAAAATAAAAAGCCTTCAGTGGCAAGCAAGCCAAAAAGCATTTGTCTGGCTGAGGAAAAGCACTAACTGCTCTCAGAGCCTGCATCTGCAAATGGCAGCACTGAGTGGATGGGGGAGCATTCCTCAGAGGATGAAGGGCATTCCCAAGGGATGGATTCTGCTCTGTAGCTTTAGCACAGTGTTCTGTAGCTTCTGAAGTGTTGAGGCAGCCACTTGTCTGGACAGAAGGGATACCAATATATGCCTTTTGTTTTTAGGATGAAGGAAAAAAGAAAGAATCCCTTGAAATGCTTGAAGAATCTTCAAAACAAGGTTGTTTAATCAGCTCCTACCTCCTTTGGGAAAACAACAGAAAAGCTGCTGTAAGTAGTCATTTTCTGTCTCCAAACAACTTTTACACTAACTTCTGGATCCCTGTTATGTGCAATGAATGTCCTCAGAAAGCAATTGCTGTTCCTCAGAGCTTACCTTCTTCATAAACAAGGAGAGTGCTAAGAACTCTCTGAAATGAGCTCTGGTGTCTGAAATGAGGCTATGAGCAGTTGTAGCCAAGGTGCCACAGAAGTTGACTCCAACTCTGCTGAAGCCTGAGCACTGCTGGCCAGTGATCCCAGGGCTCTGGGGAACAGGAGCAGGAGGCTCCTGCCTTGTCTTTAATAAATCTGCCAAAGCTGCCCCCTTGGAATCCTGAGTGACTGCTCTCATTTCCTGTGAGACCTGAAAAAAGGTTCTTAAAAACAGCGGTGTCATGATAAGAAAGAGACTTGTTGCTGAAATAATAGATGTACCTCCAGGCAGTGTTTTTCTCTGGATACTGGTGCTCCAGCCCTTCTGTTTGTTGTGTAAAGGCTGTGGGGTTTTACATCTGTTTGTGTTCCTCTCTGTAGATGTCGGATCCTGGCAGGTACCTCCAAAGTCTCAGGAAACTACGAGACTATGCAGCCAAGGGCTGCTGGGAAGCACAGGTAAGACTGAGCTTTCTCAGAGTTGCAGTCTTTATTTGGTCCTTTCTGTGCTGCCATTGTAGGTTTAAATTTCTCTTTTTAGAAGCAGGACCAGCATTGCTGAGTATTGTCTTTATGTGCATGTCTGTATCTCCTCTGCATGTCTGTATCTCTTCTTTGAGAAATTGCAGCACAGTGGTGGCAGAATGGAGTAAAGATGCATCTTTTGATGGACTTAAAAGACTGGCCCCAAATAATCTGTGTGCTCAACATTTAAACCAAACTAAGAACTACTTTCAAGTAATTTGTCATGTTCAGTGTTTTCAGCAGGAAAAATAGAGGATCATCCTCTACTGCCTTAGTTTGCATTTGGTAAAATAAACACTTTCTTTTGTGTTCTCTGTACTACAGATAGCTTTAGCCAAAGCTTGTGGGAATGGAAACCAACTAGGATTAGAAGCAAAATCTTCCAGGGAAATGGTTTCTCAAATCTTTCAAGCTTCCCTTTCTATCAGCAAGCAAAGCATCTTCACTGTGCAGAAAGGAATGAATGAAATAATGAGGTAGGAACTTGGATCCAGGAGTGAGACCCCCACAACAAAAACTATTCTCTGTTTCCCTGTGTGTCTCTACAATCCTTCTACAGTTTCTCTAGAGAACCTGTGCCAGGGTCTCATGGCCCTCACAGGGAAGAATTTCTTCCTAATATCCCATGTAGCCCTGCCATCTGTCAGTGTGAAGCCATTCTCCCTTGTCCTGTCACTTCAGGCCTTGTCCAAAGTCCCTATTGACTCTCTTTTCCTGAATAAACACTTGCAGCAGTGTCACCCATGTTAGCCTGCCCCTTAATCCTTAGGGATGAGTTCTGGATCCTTCCCTGGGCAGACCTTGATACATTCCAGTTGCTGTCACATGTAGGGCAGCTCCACCACTTCCCCTTGCTGGCGTTGCTTTCCTAAACAAGTACATAACCATGCATGGCAGCATTGCAGCCACATGGGTGTCGCAGTGTGGCTCTGTGATGGCAATGGGATCATGGCCCTGTGACCACACACACATCTCCAGCTCCTCCTGTTTACTCCTCACACTGTGTGTTGGTGTGCAGGGAGGGGATGGAGCAGGCAGGTTTGCCAGGAGGGCTGCAGGAGGATCCACCTCAGCCACAACCCCTCTGGAGGGAGTTGGCTCTTCTCTTGGAAGGCATCTCAGGAACATTTATTTGTCACTGCTCTGCTTGGCCAACTCATTCTCCAGCTGGATGTCATAGCGTGGGACACCACTTCCCAAGTTCTTCCTTAAGTCTCTCTTGCTGTCCTAGGTATATCCTGGTGGATTGGCTGGTGGAAGTGGCTACCATGAAGGACTTTTCTAGCCTGTGCCTGCACATGACAGTGGGATGTGTGGACCGTTACTTGACGCTGAGACCTGTGCCTCGTGCTCGGCTCCAGCTTTTGGGAATAGCCTGCATGGTCATTTGCACACGGTGAGGTTCTGGCTGCTGAGCAGAGGTGGTCATTGTGATCTTCCAAATTCTTTCCTGCACCTCAAACTTCTTCCCCATTCCTTGCTTGTAATACTGGAAATGCTGGAAACTTTGACTTTCCTCTACTTTGACTGCTGTTTAAATGTGTTTACATACAAACACAGACTCTGTAAATAAGGCAAGAAAGGTAGCTTCTTGAAGGTTTTTTTCTTATTTAAACACATGATCATAGTTGTAGATTGCTCTAAATGCATTCCATCAGCAGCTGGAGTCTTTGACACCATATTGGCATGAGAAAGCTGGAAAGGAATAAAAGCAGCAGCGTTCCATAGTTGAGCCTGTGTACACTCAGATGAACTGCATGGTGTGGTAGAAGATTATCCTTCTGTGGTAATCTCCTTAATATCTTGCGTCTTAACCTAGGAGAGGCTTCATAGATGAAGAATTAGGATCAGAGAATCACAGACTGGATTGGGTTAGAAGGGATCTTAAAGATCATCTCATCCCATCCCCTGCCATGTGCAGGGACATCTTCCACTATCCCAGGATGCTTCCAAGCCCTGTCCAACCTGGCCTTGGACACTTCCAGCGATCCAGGGGCAGCCACAGCTTCTCTGGGCACCCTGGGACAGAACCTCACCATTCTTACTGCAAAGAATTTCTTCTGTATTAGGAAGAGCATTCCAAATTAGGAATGTTCTAGTAGGTGGTTCCATCTTACAGGTGAAATAAAGAGCTGCAATTCTTTGCTGGTCTACCTGGGAAAGTACCTTGTGAAGTTGTTTAACTCTGGTCATTGTGGGTGCAGTTATCTGCTGTAAGTGCACAAATCCCCTTTCTGCTGGGGCTAACTTAATATTTAACATTACAGTTTCATCAGCAAAGAGATGCTGACAATACGGGAAGCTGTGTGGCTGACAGACAACTCCTACAAATATGAAGAGTTGGTCAGAATGATGGGAGAGATCATTTCTGCCTTAGAAGGAAAGATAAGGGTGAGTTTGGAAAGTGGATGGAATATTTCCCTGCCCTTGGGTTGCTGTTCAAGTCAGGCTGTAGCAGTTCCTATCTCATGAGTTGGGGTTTAAGTCAGAGTTCTCAATCATCTGTGGAACCTGTGCATGTCTCAGAGCACGCAGATACAGAACCCTCTGCCTTCTGTAGAGATTAAAACTTCAGTTTTAAGAGGCCATTTATTCTATCACTGGAAAATGCATCATTGTCAGTGTAGTAGTTAAACAAAAAAGCCCCAAACAAACAAAATCCAGCACCTGGAAACAGCTGTTCTAAACACTTTGTGCCGGTCTTGTATTTCCAACCTCTGTTCGCCTTTCTGCACTAGATGCCCACCATTTTGGACTACAAAGAAGTTCTGTCAAGCATTGTCTCGCTGGAGAGAAGAACTCTTCACCTTTACAGCTTCATCTGTGAGCTGTCCCTCCTGAACACGAGCCTCAGTGTGTACTCCCCAGCCCGGCTGGCTGCTGCTGCTCTGCTGCTGGCCAAGATCCTGCACGGGCAAGGTAACCCATCTTACCTCAAGCACAGGCTGCCAGTCTGCCTTCTCTTTCTAGGGAGATTTTTTTGGGGGGTTTGGGTGTTAGTTTATCTTTAGGCAAGATGTTCCAATCACTTGGCTGGGGGAGGTGGACAGAGGAGTGGAGAAGAAGGGGACAGGTGTAAGAAGTCAAAATGAAGAGCTGAGTTCAGCCTGTTTGGCTGTATTGGGCAACCCAGATGATTAGAGGGCTGGAACAGCTCTGCTATGAGGAAAGGCTGGGGGAACTGGGATTGTTCAGCCTGGAGAAGAAAAGCTTCAGGGTGACCTAATTGTGGCCTTCCAATACCTGAATGGAGCTGACAGGAGACATGGACAGGAGTCTATTTACAAGGGCCT
Source organism: Melozone crissalis (assembly GCF_028551555.1). Taxonomy (NCBI): domain Eukaryota; kingdom Metazoa; phylum Chordata; class Aves; order Passeriformes; family Passerellidae; genus Melozone; species Melozone crissalis. The sequence goes on from NW_026535790.1 coordinate 1,142,147, forward strand.
AGAGAGACAGGACAAGGGGAAGTGGCTTCCCACTGCCAGAGAACTGGGTTAGGTGGGATATTGGGAAGGAATTGTTTCCTGTGAGAGTGGTAAGGCCCTGGCACAGGGTGCCCAGAGAAGCTGTGGCTGCCCCTGGATTCCTGGAAGTGTCCTCAGCCAGGTCAGACAAGGTTTGGAGCAAGCTGGGATAGTGCGAGGTGTTCCTGCCCATGGCAGGGGTGGAATGAGATGGGCTTTGAAGTCCCTTCTAATCCAAACCATTCCATGATTCTCTGAGTCTATTTTACCTCTTACTAGCAGTGATGAACTCGAATGTTAGCATCAGACTCTGCAGGCTTTAATTTAAATGAGCCTGAAGATTTCTGTCGTTAGGTCTAACATCAGTTTGGCAGATAAACCTGTCCTTAAAGCCAGCTGTGAACTTGAACAAACTATGGACAGATATAAGCTTGCAAATATCATGATCCTTCACCTATTAAAGAAAATAAGCTGACTCACTACAGAACTACTACACTTCATGAATATGTAATTCAATATCTGAATGTGTACTCTCTTCTCCAGCACACTCCTGGACCAGCCAGCTGTCTGAGTGCACTGGTTTCTCTCAAGAAGACCTCTTGCCCTGCGTGCTGAGCCTCCACCAAAAGTGGTAATTGTTTTGGGACTCTCTGAGGGGACACAGGAGTACTTGGATTGCAGCTCTGGCAAATGTGCTGCACTTGTACAGTCAGCCCTTCCCAGTGAAAGAAGGGCCTTTAGTTGGCTGCCTTGCTCCCCTCCACAAGGCACTAAGGTCCAGTTCAGGGACAGCTGGTCTGGCCCTGGGTCACAGAAAACAGGGACAGAAAAGGAATTAGATGCTCACATGCTTAGAAGCCACCAGGTGTCCTGATGAAGCTGCTGAAACACAAACACCAACTCCCTTAGCACAGCACTAAGCGACAGAGGAAAATTATCTAACTTGGCACGTTTTCTTCATACTGTTTCATAGAATCCATTGTAAGATAGGGGTTTCAATCTTTCTTTACAGCTTCCATGATGATGTCCCAAAGGATTACAGGCAGGTGTCCCTCATGGCAGTCAAACAGCGATTTGAAGATGAGCGCTATGAAGAAATTGGCAAAGAACAGGTGGGTGAGCTGTGGCTGCATCTGCTGCTGGCTGACACCCAGAGCAGAGCTGCTGTCCCATGGCAGGCTGTGTGAATAAAGTGAGAGTTCAAAAATTGAGGTGCAGGGACTCTTACCTGATGTTTGAATGCCTGTGGGAAGAATTCACTGGGATAGATTTCTCCTAGAAAATAAAGAGTGTCCCTCTGGCTGTTTAGTTCTTGTAAGAATCTCATGGTCTAATTCTTATAGGTGCTTTGACTTTTTAAAATCTATTTATTTATTTCATATTTTAGGTTATGAGTTACAGCCAGCTCTGCTCATTGTTGGGTGTGAAACAGAAGGACCCAGAGCCCAGTCCCTTGCACAGAAATGTAGTGGAAATTCAGACTTTCCTCAGCTCTCCCTCTGGAAAGAGAGCTAAAAGGTGAGTATAACTCATGGCTGTCAGCAGCTCTGAAGACCAGCCAGAGCCTTTCCTCTCCTCTGGTACCCTGAGGTTTCATTCCTAAATACAATCCATTCTCCTGTCACCATCTTGACATACCTATTAAATGAGCTGGGAAAGACTTGGATTTTGACATATGATTTCTGGGGCGTTTTGCTACAGGAGGAGGGAAGACAGCATTCAGGATGACAGAGGCAGCTTTGTGACTACACCCACAGCAGAGCTGTCCTCCCAGGAAGAAAGCCTGCTGGACAACTTCCTTGACTGGAGTTTAGATTCCTGCTCTGGTTATGAAGGTGATCAGGAAAGTGAAGGCGAGCGAGAAGGAGATGGTGAGCAGTTTATTCTTATAAAAAGCAGCCAAGAGGATTAAACCTGTCTTTTCATTTTTGCTAAAAACTGTTTCTCAGGCACCAGATGCTTAAACTTTCAGCTGAAGACCAGGTGGAAAAACTCTTCCCCTTCCCCCATGGTTATACTTGTTAAATTCTCTCAGAGGTATCTTATCTGTTCTTTCTCTGCCCTGCTTCAGAACGTGAGGAGGGGTTTTGTATTTGCTCAGCATTTCAGAGTCAGGCTGTTTGCAGTGCACCAAATGTGATGAATGAGCCACTGTCTTAGAAAAACACTAATTAGCTGTTGGGTTTTGCTGACCCTGGGCCTGGCTGCTCATTTTCTAACAGCTCTTAGTACCTGTTCAAATAGTCTGAGGGAAGAAAAGATGCTGTGTGAATAGAGGGTGAGCTTAGTGCCCTGCCCTCCAGGTGTAAGCAGACAGAAGGCTGACTCTTGCTTGGCTTTTTTCTGCTTGACTCTGTGCTGAGTGCCTGCTTGGCTCTGGATGGGGACAAACTAAGGTTTCTCTCTTCCCATCCTGCAGTGACCAGCCCCAGTGGGATCCTGGATGTGACAGTGCTGTACCTGGACCCTGCAGAGCACTGTGGCCAGGACTCCAGTGACGAGGACAGCCTGCCTGGGGAATGGGATGGCTCTGGGGCACCCCACAGGCAAGGGGAGCTGCCAGGGGCATATCTCACCCCAAGGAATCCCAACCCAGAGGGGAGCTCGGGCTACTCTTCTGTCAACACTGCCAGTCCTACATCTTCTGTTGAAGGCAGCCCTGGAGCTCCTCCCAAACCTACCTCAGCACTGCCCCAAGGCAATTCCACAAACAAGGAGCTGTGCCAGCCCCATTACCTGCACAGGAGGCAAGTCAAGAGAAAAAACATGGCAGAACACACTGAAGAAAGGCTGAACTTGGCCTTCTTAAGCCTCTGATTTCTTCATGCTTTTAACTTTACCGGGATTTCTAGAAACTGTATTTCTGTTGCAGTCATACAGGGATGATAGTGAATAATTGTAAATACCTCCAAAATAACTTCCCTTCAACCTTGTCTATCTTGTACAGCTGGGCTATTTCCTCCATTCACAGCTGCCTTTTTATGTATCCTCTATTGCCTGATCCTCTGCTAAGGTTCTGCTCTCTCTGTGAAATTCATAGCCCAGTTTTATCATCCCTCTTAGTGATAGAAAAGAACTGTCCTGTCCCTTGCTTTCTCTGAGGCCTGGCACTATGAATGAAATGAATTGACATTGGTTCTCAAGTTTCTGAATGTAACACTATGCTTGAATCTTCCACTTGAAAGACCTATTTTGAGGTTGTGCTGCCTTTTTTACTCTGTCCAGGTCTCCTTCAGCTCCCCTCTTCTTGTCTATGGCATTTGCTGCACTGACACAAGGTTTTTATTGAAAAACCCCAGAGGTAAATGAAGGCTCACTGCAGGTCTGAGCTGCTCTCTCACCTACCTCTCACATGGTTTAAACTCCATTTGCCTCTTCCTTTGTTGCCATGTTTTCTTCACCTGAAAAATCCTTCTGTGCCTTAACACATAGGAATTGGAATACTAAGGTACAAGACTTCAAAAAGATGTCACTGAAGCTAACACTGGAACTGGACTCCAGGACTGCCAATTTACTGTGGCATTGGCAACAGTTCAGCTACACACAGTGTAGTGAGTGTTTATTGACTGGTTTTTTATAAAATTGTTTTGTTAGTAGAGATGGATCCTGGTCTTCCTTCCCCTCATTCCCTGGCCTGAGGCCTGGAGAACTGCTGGGATGAGGTCAGGGTTTAGCTCTGAGCTGAATCCTGATGGTCAGGTTGCAGTGGCACTGCCTGAAGGCTATTTACACAAATCTCACAAGGAGCACAGGGTTCAAATCACCCTCACAACCCAACAGCAGCGCCAGAGAGGCCTTGAATCTTCCAAATAAACAAGAGCAGCCTTGGGTAGTTGTCCTCAAAGTTTATTACAAAACCATGTACTGCCACTCTCGTTCAAAAGAGAAAATCCCTGATTTAGTTTCCTGGCTCATGGTGGCTTCACTGCAGTTCTCCAGCTGCTGCTTCCCCTGATCTGCCATGCAGGAGCCTCTTCACATTAATTTGCTGCAGCAGCAGCTCAAACTTCAGCACTGGGTCACATTAACAGGAGAAGAAAACACAAAAACCTCTCATTCTAAAAACTGGTAAAAGTGAAAATATATTTGGGAAAGGCCTCACTGCAGAAAGCTCTGAACTCTTCCTTGATCTGAAAAAAAATAAAAGCAGAAAAGGGGAAGATGAATCAGTTTAAATTCCTTCCCAGGAGGAGGAAATTAGGTGAAGAGCTGACTCTGTGCTCCTGCTGCTGGATGCAGAGCCTTGGCTGGCGCAGCCTTGCACTAAAACCAGATCTGGCTCTGTATCAAGCCTCACTCTGAGGTGCCTCATGGCTAAAATAGCAGGTGGGCACTAAAACCAGAGCTACAGGCTGAGAGAGAAAAGCAAAAACTACAGCCCAGAGCTTCAGATATATACAAAAAATTGCCAGATGGCCTGAGTCTGCATTTTGTTATCACCTCCACAGCCCTGCAGCTCTTTCAGCATTTGCTTTATTAACCCTTGTTGTATTCCTTGCTGGGCAAGTGTTTCAATTGAGGAAACACAGGCTAAGCCTGGCTTTGTGCAGCACTGGCTCGGTACAGATGGGGAATGCCCTGTCAGGAGGAGCAGGTTGGTTTCAGCTGGAGGGATGTCACAGCCCAGCCTGCTCTGCCCTCACCTGGCACACGAGGAGGTGCCAGCACTCACCTCAGGGCACCACTGGGACATCCACACTGTCATAAGCCGAAGCTCTCATCTTTTCCAGTGGCTGCCCCAGGAGCCGCCGCAGGGCCGCGTAGTCAGGCCTGTCCTCGTACTGCAGGGCCAGCACCTGCTCCAGGTAGTTCTGCAGGGCATCTGCAAGGAAAGGAGTTTATGTGCTGCTCCCACAAACCCCAGCTGCCAAATGGCCATTTCAGGCTGCTTGTCCTGCAGCCAGCTCACCCACCCACCCAGGCAGCTGCAGAGAGGAAAACCAAGCCAAGGCTAATGCAAAGCTCAAAGAATCACCAAATTATACAATAAAATAGAATCTCCAACTGGTTTGGGTTGGAAGGGACCTTGAAGTCCATCTCCTTCCACCCCTTGAACACTTTTCAGGCATGGGACAGCCACAGCTTCTCTGGACAACACAATGGGATGGGGAAGTGTCCTCTAGCCCCAGGTATTTAATTTCTAAACCCACCAGCACAGCTCTCCCTTCAGCAAGGTTCATTAGAGCAGATCATGGAAAGCAGCCCTCATTCTTCTGTACAGAAAACAAGGGATTTGTTCCCAGCCTGCCAGACAGTTCATGCAATGCTTGGTCACCATCACCACTGGAAGCCATTCTGAACCAGCACCCCAGCACAGAGAAAGTTCTGCCTTTAGGTGCAGTCAGTCCTTCATCCCTGAGTCCCATTGCCACTGAGAGCAAGCCCATACCTGGAATGGATCTCTGCCTGAAGCATAGTTGGAGAAGGCATCTCACATCCTTTCTGTACCTGTCAGAAGGAGAGGCAATGGAGTAGGCACCTGAGCACCTGGCTTTGACAAAAAAAAAAAATCCCAAAAGGCTGAATTCAGCTGGCCATGTTCTGGATGAAGCAGAACCTGGGGTTCACCAAACACCCTGGGGCCAGGCTCAGCCCTGGCTGTGGGATTTGCCACATCCCAACAGTGTATTGTGACCTGGGGATTTCCCTCACTGCTTTCTGCTCAGCATTTCCCAGAAGAATAGATGATTTCTCCTACCTTTCTTTCTGTTCCATCACAGCTTTTACTTTGTCCAGCTCATCAGACCAAGGCAAAGTGCCACAGAGCCATTTCAGAAGACAGTAGCCCAGAGATTCCAAGTCACTCCGTCGAGATGGTCCTGATGAGAAACATGAGACATTCACACATCACTCATGAAGGGGCAGAAGTAAAGAAATTCAGGAGTTTCATGAGGATGTGCTCTAGGGTATCAGTACTCCTGGGAGCCTGCTAACATAGTTCAGGAATCACCTCCCAGCATCTGGAGGAAGATTTCCTGAACAGTGTGAAAGAGCAGTCGCATCCCAATGAGGAGAAGGACAGAATTTGGCACAGGCTGCCCAGGATAGTGTGGAGTCTCCATCCCTGGAGGGATTTAGAAGTCATGTAGATGTGGCACTTGGAAACTTGGGTTAGTGGTGACCTTGGCAGTGCTGGGTTTACAGCTGGACTCAATGATCTTAAAGGTCTTTTCCAACAAAAGTGATTCTATTATTTAAATGCCTTTCCAGCTCTCATTGCTTCAAGGTCAGAGCACAGCCTGCTGCAAATCTGTTTTGGGCAGGAATCCTGTCTGGCTTGAAAAAGATCCCTGCTAAGCCAGCACGAAGGGCCCTGTTCTCTATTCCCCACACGCCTGCAGCAGCCAAGGCTCCAGATGGAGCAGGAACATCCCTGCTGCAATCACTGAATGACCTGGCAAGTCCCAACACAGCAGCCATCAGGAGGCAGGAGTGAACAGCCCAAAGAGGAACCCAGCTCCTGGTGCATGTGAATGCCTGGAAAGCAGCAGTGCCAGCACGTGTCACAAACCCAGGCCCACCTGTGCCCTTGTGGCTGTCCAGGCTGATGAACTCCAGCGTGCCCTCGTGCGGGGTCCTGCTGCCCTCGCGCAGCGCCACGTGCTTCCCCCCGGGGCAGTAGCGGAAGGCGAAGCCGTAGCCAGCCAGGGTCACCTGCAGCAGCACAGAGCACCCACCTGAGTGCAGAGCAGCCCCCAGGCTGCCCCACAGCTCCTGCCTGAGCACTGTGCAGCCTGCCCAAGGCAGGGACTTGGAGGCTGCCTTATCCCAAGTCACAATCCCACCTCCCGTGCCCTTTCCTAGCAGCACTGCTCCTGCTCCCTACCTGTGAGAGGTCTGCTGGGTTCAGATAGATGTTCTCAGCAGTGATGTCCCCATGCACATACTCATTCTCATGAATGTACTCCAGGCAGTCTAGCTGAGAATAAACAGGGGGAGCAGTTTATATCAGATCCATGCAGGCTCCTGCAGCACCCTGGCTGTCACTGAGCTGGACCTTCCCCAGCTCCCTGGGGCCATGTGGATGAGCACTAAAAACACCACATCTCACAGCCTTCAAGTTCAAAGGTCAGGTTTTTCTCGTTCTTCTTATCCCAAATTCCTTCAAGGTGACACAGTGCTCAAAAGATGCTACTGAAGTTTGCAGCAGGTTTAGAGACCCCAACCAAGCCCCTGCACCAGCTTTAAAACACCTCTGAGAGATCCAGAAGGAAGTTAGAAGTCCTTTCTGAAAAAGTCCCTAGGGAAGGATTGGTTCTCCACATACCACACGAACTGCAATCTGAAAAGCTGCCTTCTCCCTCAGCAGGTGCAGGCCATCGCTCAGGACCGACTGAAGAGATCGCCCCAAATCAGAGAACACCAAAAATCTGCAGGAGAAAAGGGCTTTGCACATTGCAGTACCTACCTGGGTTGGAGGCCCTGCAACAGACACTTCCCAAATGATCCACTGGACCCCACTTCAACTCCACGCTGATCTGGGCAAACACTTCCTTAACTTTGATAAGAGAAAACTTTTATAAAGGAGACAGGTGTGCTCGTGGTGTGTTGCAGACACACAGCCTGAATCTCCCTTTTGTTTAAGTGTCAAGGACCAAAATAAGGTGTCCTCTGGCCTGAAGGGCAGCAGCAGCAAAAGCAGTAACTTCACCAGCAACACAAGGACTGAAGGAAACAAAGCAATGAGAGGCAAACCGTTTAAGACACGATAGGAGCACTGCATAAGGTCAGGAGGCCAAGGGGCAAAGACAAAAGGATTAGTGGAGAGCAAGCAGAGGAGAGGGAAAGCCAGAGATGCTCAGACAGCTCAGGAGCTCAGTCACCTCACCTGTAGCTGTCTGCATGCAGTCCAAAGCCAACACAGTTGGGGATGCCCAGCAGAGGCACGGAATGCCACTTCTTCCACTTCTCCACTACAAGAGAAGAGAACAGTGCAGCAGATGCTGCTGAGGAGCTCCACGAGGAAGGAGTTAGTGATGCTCCTCCTCTGAAGGTCTGCTCTGCCCTGGAGAGCTGACAGTGGCCTCTCATCCTGACTCTGTCCCCAGAATTCCAGTCTCATGTGTGCATTGGCATGTCAGTGAATATAGCACTGTAGAGCAAGAATAGAGCAGGGAAGATTCTGGGAATACCAGAGCAGGCTATGGCATGGGATTGCTACAGGGCTGGGGAAAACAAGGAGAGGGGAGAGAGAGAGGATGAGGGACAAGCAGATTTTTACACTTCTCCCAGAAGTGTAGATTTGACATAAATTCTTCCATCCCCCGTGCCTACATTCTCTGGGCAGCTTTGTTCTTGCTCAAGTTTTGGGATCAATGGAGTTGATACCAGAGAGCTGCTGGCAAAACCACCCATGGAAGAAGGACAGGAGGGTGAGCCAAGGTGAGACAGGCTGCAGGGCTGGGCAGCTCCCAGACACATCAAGAGAGAGTGAGGAGCACAAGAAAGCTGTGCTCATACTGCACTGTCTGCTGGGAGAACTGGCATTGACCAAACTCCTCAGCACTCTGGCACTAACCAAGCAGGGGATTATTTTATCCTGCTCTGGCCTTCCAAGAGATTCACATAACTGATGAGAGGGAAATGCCAGTTATCCTTAGTCCTTGCCCTCACAAGAAGCACCAACCTGTGCCTGCCTTTGCAGCTCGCTGGAAGAAATTCTGTTCATTGTAGATCCTCCCATCTTTGGCATCCTAAAGGGAACAGGGAGGAGTGTTAATTCAGCCACACACATCCTGCTGGAAAGGAAAGCTTGGGTAGATTGCTATAAGACCTTAACTACTCCTTTTAAAGAAAGCAAAGATCAACTAACAGAGCTGAGAGCGGAGCTCAGGTGTCTTGGTTCCCTATTTAATGCTGTCCCTAACAAACACATCAACTCTGAGTATCAGCACAGACTAGGAGAGGGGCCACCTCAGGTTGGGCCTTTCCAGCAACCCATTTACAGCTGTCTGAGGGTTAACAACAGCCAGGCAGTGCAGCCCAGGCACAGCATGGGGAGAGCTGTGGTCCCACAGCTGTTATGTTAGCAGGAGCCAGAGGTGACCTTCTTAGCCACAGCAGGGATGAGGGCATTTCTACAAACACACAAGTCTCTACAGAGAGCTGTGACATTATTCTAGCAGTCAGAAAGTGAGACAGGAAAGTCTGTATTAGTAACATTTGAGGTATTGCTGTCATCAAGTTACCTCCACTGCACACAGTCCACACTCAGAATGTCTGTGTTTGCCTACACACAACACACATGTCTACTCAACACTAACTCAGGACAGCTGCTATCCTGCATGGCAGAAAGTTATATTCTACCTGGTTTGATACAAAACTGGTATCAAAGCTGGAGGAACAGCAGCTGCAGACAGCACAGACCATGTCACAGAGGGTTTTCACTCTGCATCTTGCCTGTGAGCCCATGTGGGTCATCAAACCCAGAGCCAAAATGCTCTCATGTGCCATATCACACTCCACAGTGCTCAGCAGACCACCAAGCAGCCAAAAGAAACACAGAGAAGCTGGGAGTGTTGCCTACAGAAGTGATTACAGTTTCCCACCAACTGGTTCTAGTTTTGTGGCATTTAGCAGGTTTTTCTCATCCACACCGTATTCCTTCTCCATCCTCTTACATGTCTCCTCTGACAAAAGGCAGAGGGATTTTCCAAGTGCATGCAAGAGCCCCACAGAGCCATCAGTCAGCACTGGCCTCCTACAAACCAACAACCCCAAGAGCCACAGCAGACAAAACAGTCTTTCAGCTCTGGTTCCTGAGCTACTGAAAATCAATCTACTGAATTTCCACAACAGAACAGATGTTACTGGAAATAACACATTTCTGGAGAGCCCAAGATATTGACAAGTACCTGGAAAGCTGGCTTGGAACTCCCAACTATAATTCCTATTTGATTTCAAAGTGTGCTCTGGCTTTACATAGTGTCTCCATGGTGGCTCTCACACAAACCCAGCACAGCACCAAATTCCAACCTCTGCAGTTTCCTCAGACCTGAGCAGGGTGTGTGCACCCCTGCCATCGAGGAGAGAAGTTGGTCTGTGTCCTGGATTGTCAAGCAAATTGTATTCTATTTGCCATCTGTATGGCAGCTGTCTTCTGTTAAGTGGGCAGTTTTCCTTATCTCTTCCCCAGCCACTCCTCCCTCCGGGGAGACACCTGCTGATAACAGCTATTGAATGTCCCTGCATGGCTGATAAGAACTACAGCATCCCACTGGGAGATGTGAGCCCAGAGGGGAGAGCCAATCATTCTACCCAGATATAATCTGGAGATTCTGGAACACCAGCACAGCTTCTCCATTGGATTCCCAGAGGAACAGCAGCTGCCTCTTCCCCTGGATCTTCAGAGGAAGAGACTGCACCTTTCTCCAGGATCCCTGCTCCAGCAGAACCCGCCCTGACACTCCACGAGGGCTGAGCCACAATTCCAGTGGGACTGCTGCCAACAGCCTGACCCACAGGGTGTCAGGTTGGGTTCTGACTCTGTCAGTGTTGTTTTGGTTTACTGCCTTGTTTATTTTATCTTTTTATTTTCTTCCCTAGTAAAGAACTGTTATTCCTGCTCCCATATTTTTTGCCTGAGAGCCCTTTAATTTAAAATTTATAGCAATTTGGAGGGAGGGGGTTTACATTTTCCATCTCAGGGTAGGGTCCTGCTTTCCTTAGAAAGGAATGACACTGTCATTCCAAACCAAGACACTCTGGACATTCCCTAATCAAGATCTCCACTTCACACCACCAAGCTCAGTTCTGCAGGTTCCTGAGCCTGGTCAATCAAAGCAGCAGCCTTCTGTTATTAAGGCTTCAGGTTTTTTTTTAATCCTCATATCCATTTTCTTCACACCTTTAGCAGAAAAGCCAACTGAAATCCCAGCACAACACCCTCAGGAGGTTAGATCCATCTCCTAATTTAGCAGGGGCCTCTCTGACCACTCCCTCCCAATTTCTCAGATATTCTCAGCCAAACAGGTCAGGACACAGTACTCTATGCACTATTCCTTACCCAAACAGATCAAAACTCACAAGTTTGAGGGAGTAGCTTTGCTTTTGAGGACAGGTTCCAGATGCTGACTGCGCTGTGGAAGGATGGAACAGATGTGGTTACAGGAGCATGGAAAAGAGGTTGTGCATCATTAAATGCAGCCTGTGCAGCTGGGTTAACTCATCCTTTGCTTCTTTCCCTTGAGCTTTGCAAAGCAACCTCTGTGACAGCACCTTCCCAGATCACTACAAAATAATTCTTACCTTGCTCCAGGAGCTCAGCACCCTGACATGCAGTGCAGTTCTGCTTAAGTCACAGAAGCATCTGGGCAGGGCTACAGTATGGGGGGGGGCTTTGAGGAGTATGTGAAGAATAGATCATTAGTAGAATCTCAAAGGCATCCCCAAATTAATTTGCTGAGCACTCCCTCCAGCTCACTTCATGGTTTGACAAGTCTGTAAGGGATGCCAAGTCCTTCTGCTCTGTATGGATGTTAGAGTTGTATGTGGTTTCCCTTCTTCAAAAGCATTTGCACCCATGACTTGGCTCAGGGCAGTTCCTTTTATTGTGCCCTTAGACCAAGTGCTATCCACAGGTTACCTGCTGCTCATCACCTAAAACCTACTTCTATAAGAACACCCTCCACTATTGATTTTTATCACATTTTTTTAAAAACACAGATGGATGCTTAGACTTTGTTATGCAAGGGCTTGAATAGTGAAAAAGAAAGTAAAGCCAAACATCAGGCAAAACTCAGTAATGGAAAAAATTCCTCCTGGACAGCTTCCAAATTAATGAGAGAAGAAGATCAAAAACTCCCCTGTGGAAGTTCACAACTAGACTGAAAAGATCAGCACTTTCAGCATTAAATGGCTGAGAAGCAGCTTATGTGGTGTGGTTGCTTTCTTTGGCCCCAAAACCCATTGAGAATTGACATATAGTGGGTATTGATACCACTTACAGCACAGGAACTCCTGTACAGTGCCAGCAAATAAAAGAGAAAGAGGAAGTGTGGCAAATAAAAGAGAAAGAGGAAGTGTGGCTCCAACAATGGACATTTTATAATAACAGAGCAGTGTGGCCTCGGCTTGATATTATGCTGGTGGCAGAGTGGCTGACAGGCAGATGCCCAGTGAGGAACGGCTGGAGCTGTGTCAGGGCAGGTTTAGGTTGGATATCAGGAAAGGTTCTTCCCCCAGAGGGTGCTGGCACTGCCCAGGCTGCCCAGGGAATGGGCACAGCCCCGGGGCTGCCAGAGCTCCAGGAGAGCTTGGACAGCGCTGCCAGGGATGCCCAGGGTGGGATTGTTGGGGTGTCTGTGCAGGGCCAGGGGCTGGACTCCCAGGTACTTGTGGGTGTCTTCCAGCTCAGAATATTGTATGAATGACGGGTCCTGCAAGCCTGCGGGTCACCGCCAGCCCGGCGGACACCACGGTGTCACCCACTCCGCGGCCTCTGGGGGTTTCGGGATGTCCCGGCAGCTGCCGCCGAAGTCAGAGCCGGTGACCCCGCGCCCCTCGCCTCCCGGCGCCCTCTGCCCGCCGCGGGCCCCACGGTACCTTCGTACAGCAGCCCACAGCCGCCCTGTTCCAGCAGCCGCACCAGCTTCCACAGCCGCCCTCCCTGGTCCGTCAGCACCGTGTCCGCCGGGAGCGGCACGGCCGGGCCGGCCCGGGGCTTGCGGGGCGAGCGGGGCCCCAGCCGGGCCGCGGACGCCCGCGGGGAGGAGGAGGCGGCGGGGCTGGGGACTGGCGGCGGGCTCGGGGCCGGCGCTGCGGGCTCGGTGCGCTCCTCGGGCGGCGCGGGCAGCCTCCCGCCGCAGGCCGGGCAGAAGCGGAACGTGGGTTCCACGGCGAGCCCGCACTGCGGGCAGAACGGGCCGGGCCTGCGGGACACGGACAGCGTCAGAGCCCGTCCGCCGCCCCGCTTCCACCGCCCCGCTCCCGCCGCCCCCAGCACCTAAGGGAGCCGCCGGACAGCTCCGCCCGCGGCCGCTCCGGGGTCTGTGTCCCTGTCTGTATCCGTGTCCGTGTCCCTGCCCCCGTCCCGCGCCGCCCGCGCACCCTCCTGCCCGGCATGGCCCCGCCGGAGCAGCCGGGCCCGCCCGCCGCGCCGCCACCGCCACAGCGCAGGCGCCCCCCGGGCCGCGCCTCGGCCTGGCGGGACAGCGGGGCTGAGATGGAGGATCGGGGCTTGAGGGGACGTCGGGATCTGAGGGGATACGGGAGTCGTGAGGGAACACCGGGAATCTGAGGGGACATGCGGGCTTCTGAGGGAACACCGCGCTTGTGAGGGAATACAGGTGATGTGCGGGAGCACCGGGGATGTGAGGGGGCACCGGGGATGTGAGGGAGCACCGGGGATGTGAGGGAACACCGGGGATGTGAGGGAACATCGAGGATGTGTGGAGGCACTGGGGATGTGAGGGGGCACCGGGGATGTGAGGGGGCACTGGGGATGTGAGGGGGCACTGGGGATGTGGGGGGACACCGGGGATGTGAGGGAACACCGGGGATGTGAGGGAACATCGAGGATGTGTGGAGGCACTGGGGATGTGAGGGGGCACCGGGGATGTGAGGGGGCACTGGGGATGTGAGGGGGCACTGGGGATGTTAGGGAACACCGGGGATGTGGGGGGACACCGGGGATGTGGGAGGACACCGGGGATGTGAGGGAACACCGAGGATGTGAGGAAGCACTGGGGATGTTAGGGAACACCGGGGATGTGAGGGAACACCAGGGATGTGAGGGGGCACCGGGGATGTGAGGGGCCACCGGGGATGTGAGGGAACACCGAGGATGTGAGGAAGCACTGGGGATGTTAGGGAACACCGGGGATGTGAGGGAACACCGGGGATGTTAGGGAACACCGGGGATGTGAGGGGGCACCGGGGATGTGAGGGGGCACCGGGGATGTGAGGGGCACCAGGGCTCACGGCGGTCCCGTGGGCTCCCGTGGGCCGGTCGGGCAGGGACACGGGTGGTCAGGCCGCCCCGGTGTGGTCCAGCGGAGCCCCGGGATCTGTTCAGGCCGTGCTCCCAGCGCTGCCTTCTGGGGCCGAGTGTTTTCACGTTACTTCATAAAAGACACCAGAGAACTACTCAGAAAGGACCCTGAGACTGCAGAACAGGCGCTCACAGGTTAATGAGTGCAGGAGTTAATGTGTATTCAGCGTGTGCACCTGTGTATCCCATCCCTTGTATACATCCTACACCTCAAGCAGGCACCATTTCCATAAGAGAGGTGTAGGTGCACTTAAACCTTTCCCATCAGGTGGGCTGAGGCCGGGGTTTGCCTGGAGAAGGTGCTTGGCCCCTGAGACCCCACAGCAAAGGGGTAGCAGATGTGGGTGAGGGCAGTGGGGACCTGGTTCTTGTCCCACAGAACATCTCACATGTTAAGGTGTTTTTCAGAGCCATGGAACACCAGCCACTGGGTGCAAGCAGAAGCAAATTGGACCTGGAAGGTGACTGCTCACTGCATGAAGAGCTGAGTGGAGCAGCTGCTCCCACAAAAGCTTAGTGTGAAGCAGGAATGAGCTCCATGTGCTGATGGTGGAAGGTGGAGCAGTGGTGCAAGGCAGCATGAAGAAACCCTCAGGGTATGAACCCTCTGACTGAGCCCACCATGGGGCTGTGTGCAGGGCTTGGAAGAAGCATCACCAGGTAGGGTGTCCTGCACAGAGCTCATTCTGCCACGGGCTGGTCACCCCTTCTCAATTGCTCCAAATGCCAGGGTGTGTTCCTAATATTCACTAAGCACACAAAAAGTCACAGCAAAACCAGAACTCTGCCAATGACTCTGGGAAGCTTGGCATGTGCTTGAATCGGTTTCTGCAGCTGGTTCTGGGAGTTTTTTGAAGAGCCTGGACACTGTCAGGAGCGACAGGGCACGCTGGAGGGTTTCTTCCATTCCTGCCACCATGGCCATCAGGGCACTGCACTCCACAATCACTCTGCTGTTTCCCCTGGCATTGCAGGCAGCAGCAGAGCATTGAATTGCCTCACCTCCACTGCCAGCCCCCTGCAAAACCACTTCAGTTCCTTCTTCCCACATCCCATACAGGTACAGCCTCAATTCCTTTCGTTAACCAAAGCATCCCCTCAGAATTTTGACAGAAAAGAAGCAGCCCTTTGTCAGATTTGTTTGAATTTACCTTTACAGGCTGGTGGGTGGTGTTTTGTTTTCCCTAATTCCTGAACCAAGATCATTGTCCCCAGGCCCTCCATAGTAACCAGTGGCTCAGGTGGGAATGCCTTAGTTCAGCAGATTTATGAAGTCTTCCAATTACCATTTTAATTTTTTAAACTTAAGCTATTAATTCTTGATCATTCTATAATTTCATTGGTGGTTGCCTAGGGAACAGTGATCACGACCTGGATACATTCAATTTGGGGAGAGAAGAATCCATGCAGTAAACAGAAATACAGGGTGCTTTAAAAAGTCAGACCCCAAAAACACAAGAAAAACTGAGAAAACAGAGTGAAAGGCAGACAGATAATAGTAGGAAAAGGCAATTCTTTAAGATTTATTTCAAGAGCCACCAAGCCAGCATCAGAGAAGAGACTCCTCCATCCTACTTAGCGCTGCATTGAAAGTAATAATTAGCAATAAAAAGAAACCCATAATAAATAGATGAAAAGGGAAAAAATTAACAAATTTCTCCATTTCATAATTGGCAATTTACATCAACAGGGCAATCTGGGTGCCTGCAGTCACTGCATAGGGGATTGTGTCTGCAGCATTGCACCTTTTGCCTGGTATCAGCAGGAATTTGCTCCCCCTTTCCTACCTGGGGCATTGAAAACCAGTCTGGATTTTGGGCTGGAGAGGGCTCTGGCTCCTGGAGAGCCTCTGGAGAGCAGGACAGAGCAGATCTGGAGGTCAAGCTTTGGTTCTTTGAACCTTTCAGCTCTCAGATCCTCAGGTGAGCTGCCAGGGCCTCACCACCCTCACGGGGACGGATTTACCTGTGGATGATTCCCTGTTGCACTGCCCACCCATCTCACCCATTAGCAATCATTTAAAACCCCTCCCAGGGTTTCATTTCAAGGATTTGCACCCCACTTTTGTTCTCCTTTAGCCAGAGCTCATCCCTCGTGGAGATGCTCCTTCTATCCCCCAAGTTTCTCTGGTTTATCTGTAGGCTGAAATTCCACCCCCATATGCAGCAACCTACAGCACTTCTGCCCTGTTCCAGCTTCCTCGAAAGCAATGGGTTAGGTGAACTTTTAACTCTCCCTTGCTCTCAGAAGAGGGAAAAGTATAAATTTTCAGGAGAAGACCTGTCTTCCTGTGGCCTTTGTGTGTTGAGGATGGTCTGACAGAGTCACAAAATATCCTGAGTAGAAAGGGACCCCCAAGGGTCATTGAGTGCAACTGCAAGTCTGCTGTTGTGCCCTCTGGAAAAGTGCAGACAGCTGGGGTGGCAACAGAAAGATCCCTGTCTCCCCCCTGCAGGAGTTTCCTTGGTGCCAGCCCAGTTATATCTCCCTTATCTTACCCTTGGCTTCCCAGCACGCTGCCAGCAGCCCAAACACATGACTTACCGGATTTAGGTGCTGGCAGAGATCTTTGAGCTTGACAGAATGCCCAAAGCTGCCAGTTCTTCAACCTCTTAATGAAACGAGGCTGTTCCTTTTCATTTACACACCTCTTGGATCCTAAAGTGGTGCCTCTTGAGAAGCCATGCTAGAGTGCTGGGAGAGGCCTTGGAACCCTTTCAGCTCCAAATTGCCAGGTCCAATCCAGCAGCTTTGAGAGGTCTTGGCTGTTGGCACAGCCGTGGGAAGTGGCCCTGGGGACACCAGCTGCCTCTCTGGGCTGAAGGGACAAGCAGGCTGCCTTTGGGCAGTGCAGGCAGAGCCTGCCCATGTGTCCAGGCCATGCTGCCTCTCCAGCTCCCACCACAGTGGGAGGCTCACCCAGGCACAGAGGAGCAATGGGTGCTGAAATTCCCAGCCATGCCTCCTCTGTGCTGGTGGTGCTCCAGGGTCTGTCAAGGGCCTGGAGCTCTGTAAGCCCCAGCAGGGAAACAGGGACACCTGGGGACACTGCTGGAGGCTGATGTGGGTAGACACTGTGCCAGCTCCCTGCAGAGCACTGACAGGGAAATCACACTTGAGGAGAAGAGGGATTGGGAAGAGCAGCAGGTATTCTGGAAAGCTTCCTCCTGTGTCATCCTTCCCAGCCCGTGGAAATTTTCCTGTGTCTGAGCACCCCAAGGGGAGTCTGTTTCACTGTGCATCTGTTCAGCACTTAAAGGGCAAAGCAATACACCAAGAGACTCCAACCTGGCAGCCGAGATTGGGGGGCTGCAAGCTGGCATGCCTTGGGGTGAAGGGGAATGGGGGCCCCACCCTGGGGAAAAGAAGCCCAAGACATCTTGTCCTTGGCAAGTGTGGGGGGACCAAGAGAAGGTGTTGGATCCACTCACCCTCTTTAACTGGAACCACCATCTTGGCATTTTATTCCTGGGCAATGGCACTCCAGTCTCAGGGCTGCACCATGCAGCAGTACAGCAAAGTTAAGGATGGGAAGAAATGACAACAAGATGGAAAATGCTCTCAACAGACATCAGTGTGTGTGTCCCTGCACCACAACTCCTGGGATGTGTCCAGGGAAGCCCTTGCATGTCCCTGAGCCACCAGCTGCTCTGGAGGAAGGTGCCACTGGGCATCATGGGGTGTGTGTCCTGCTCACACTCCTTCCTCCCTCACAGGGAGCAGCAGGAGGCTGGGATGGAGAGCAAGGAGCAGTGCAGATGGGGTCACACAAGGACAGTGGTAGTGAATCTCTTGCCTGGATACTGCCCAGGGTGGCAGGGTCATGGGGATAGCAGAGAAACTGAAAGAGGAATTACTTAAGCAAGTTCTTCTTCCCAACATCTCATTTGGCTAGTGGCTGAGAGATGAGGGGCCAGAGCACCCTGTGCCAGGCCCACCCTGGCATGGGTGCCCTGGGGACTCACTGGCACACATCCTCCCCCCTATCTGTCCTGCATTTTGGATGTTGTTTGGATGGGGAAGGGAGGGTCCTTGATGGACAGAGATAAGATGGTTTCATGAGCCAGCCAGCACCTTTAACACAGACTAAACCCTGAAACCATGTGTGGGGTGAGCAGGGCTGGGGTTTTCTGAACCCAGCTGGTCTGAAACAGCAGGATGGATGTCCCCACTGCTGCTGACAGGATGGCCCCTGTGGCTGCCCCTTGGGAGTAACACCATGGGAGATGGGGGTGATAACAGCCAACAAGGAAAGGTGGTGGAGAACAGCTTGAGCCCTGATCTCAGGGACACAGGTGCCAGCAGCAGGAGCAGGGCTGACAAGTTTGGCACAGGGGCTGGTTCTTCCTTCCAGGGGTTCATGTGAGAGGTCAGACAGGGACATCCCCCAGGCAAGTGCTTTCCCACTGCCTAATCCCTGCTGTCCCTGCCGCCTCCTCTCTGCCTGATCCTGCCTTTTTCTGGGTTTCTCCCATGTTCCTGCTGAGTCTCCTGCACACTCCCAGCCTTGGGTGTGAGCTGAGTCACTGCAATGCCACTACACCTCATTGCAACATCTCCTGTCTTCTGTTCTAGGCGCCATGAGGAGCCTGTAAATAATTTCTTTGGCAAGATTTTTGTTTTGATCTAATGGCTCAGCTTCCTTCAAAGGCAGGCAGTGAGAGGCACTGCATGAGGCAACAGGGAAGGTCACGGGGAGAACTGAGGCAGCTGTAATTGGGGAGGATCAAACCCAGGCTTGAGCAGGGGTGTGGACAGGTGGCTCAGCCCGGGCTGGCGTGAGGCTCCGGCATGTCACTGCAGGCAGTGACTGTCCCAGATCCTCTCCAGGCCCACAGTTAGCTGTGACTACTCAGCTGGCTGCTGGCCTCACCTGAGACGGGGCCAGTGGCCCCTTGATGACAAAGATGCTGGGCAAGACCACACCATTACCAAAGTGGCCACAGCAGGATGCCATGCACAAGGGTGACACATGATGAGGGAAAGCAAACAGGGAGAGGATGAGCTCTCAGCCAGGCCATGCTTGGAGGGAAGGCACGTGCCATCCCCACTCCTGGCCAGCCTGCATCATCTCAAAACACTCGTGTGGCTCTGCTGAGGGATAACAACTCTGAGCCAGGCAGCTCCTTCCACCTCTGAGCACCGTAATGAGCTTTGCTGTGTGCTGCTGAGGACGTGAGTGTGAGCAGGGAAGCTTTGCTGTGGTCTGGTGGCTGCTCAGTCACCCATGGAGACAGCTTCAGTTCCTCTGGTGTCTGTGGAACCAGCTGGGGGAGGGCAGGAACAGGGCTCCCAGCTGCAGCTCTGAAGATGGGCACTGGGTCCAGGTCTCTCCCAGGGCACAGGCCAGACAGTCAGAACTTCAACTGCAAGCACCCCATCTGGGACCAGACCCATGGCTGTGACATGCTCCAGGTGCCCTGGGGAGCCAAAATTCAGCTTTGGCCATGGCCAGGAACAAAGGCACCATGGTGGAGAGTGGGGTCTCCCAGCTCAGGGGGCCCCAGCAGTGCAGTCACAAGTGCCACTCTGTTTGGCCTCATCTTAATACCAATGCTGCTGATTCCTGTTCCCGTACCCAGACACCTTCACCCTTGCCCTGGTTCTCAGTTCATTTCCTCCTCTCCCAAGGGCTAGCCGGGGTCCAGAAAGTGGCTACAAATCCCCAAGATCAGAGAGGAACACAGGTTTCCAAAGCAGTTGTACTCAAAGCCATCACTGTGGTATTCAGCTACATGGAGCCCCCCCAAAAAATATAGAATCATAGAATTAAAGAATCATTTAGGTTGAAAAAGCTCTCTAAGCTCAAGTCCACCTATTTCTCCAGCACTGCCAAGGCCACCACTAAAACATGTCCCCAAGTGCCACATCTATATGATTTTTGAGCACTTCCAGGGACTCCACACTTCTTTCAGCAGCCTGTTCTGATGTCTGAATTCCTTCTCTTTATCATGTGGAAAAAGGCAGTGGCTGGGGGCTGCTCTGCTTCCTGCCTGCCATAGCCTGGGGCGGGTTGTGTTCACTGGGTCACCCTAGCAGTAACAGCACCCAAGCTACCCCATGTTCCTTGTTCAGTAGAGCTGCCTCAAGCCATGGCTGTCCTTGTCCCCACCGCGGTCCCCTTTCCCCACCCTTCTCTTCCTCCTCCCTCTGCCCACACTGTGCAAACTTTCCCCACTTTGGTGCTCTCAGCACCAGCAGCACCTTCTCCTGCCAGCCTGGCAGGCAGCGGGCAGGACGGGCAGGGCAGCCATTCACTGTGGGCACACTCCAGCGCCGGCACTTGGATCCTTATCGGGAGCGCTCCACCTGCCCCCTGGAGTGGCCCGGCGGTGCCGCATTCCCACGCACGGAGCTGGCACCTGCTTCCACACACCGGGGCACCAGGGCAGGGCCCGTGTGGAGGGCTGCTGCTCGGGAGCGGCGTGGGCGGACAGACGGACACGGCAGACTGACCATGCCCATGCAGGGATGGACTGACCCCGCACCCGGAACCACCATAGCTGCTCACAGCCACTGCCCCCAGAGTGCGTGAGCTCCTGTCACGGACACATGCGGGCCCCTGCACACACACGGAGCCCCTACACACATACACACACACACACACAGCCCGACACACACACACCCAGACACAGAGCCCCTACACACACACAGACACAGAGCTCTACACACACACACAGCCCTACACACACACAAACACACACACACACAGCCCTACACACACACAGCCCCTACACACACACAGAGCCCTACACACACACAGCCCTACACACACACTAACAGAGCCCTACACATACACAGCCTCTACACAGACACAGCCCTGCACACACGGCTGCTTGCACGCACTCGGGTGTCTAAGTGGGCACATGTGAATTTGTGTCCCACACCTGGCACACGTGCAATGCCCAGTGCATGTGCACACAGCTGTGGAACGCCCAGGTGTGCACTCACACTGGCATGGGTGCACACACAGCCACAGCCAGCTGGCACACGGGCAATGCCTGGGGCACACACAGGTGCACAATGCCCTGCGCACACACACACTGGTGCATGTACTGCACAGCGGGGTGTGGGCACACACTGAGAGTTCACACCCAGAGGGATGTGTGCACACACACACCTCACAGACAGGTTCAGAGTACTACACACGTGCCATGCACACACATGATGACACACACGGGCACGGAGGACACACGGGCAGACACATAAATACCGCAAACAGTGAACAGTGGCACACATGTGTGCACTAAGACGTGTGTGTGACACACACACACACACACACACACACACACACACACACACACACACACACACACACACACACACACACACACACTGTTCCTGACCCTCCCACGGTCCCGCCCCGCTCGGGTCCCGCCCCCGGCGCGTGCGCAGTGCCGCGGTCCCGCGGCGGGCGCGGGCGGGGCCGCACGGAGCCGGAGCCGCAGCCGGAGCCGCCCGGCCCGGTGAGTGAGCGGGGGGGTGATGGGTGCGGGTGCCGGCACCAGCACGGGTGGTGGTGGGCGCCGGGGGGCGATGAGCATCGGGGGGTGATGGTGGCAGTAGCAGGGGGGTCGCGCCGGACGGGAGATGCGTGGGGCCGCGGCCTCTTGTCCGCTCGGCGGCCCCGCCCGGAGCTGCGGCAGCTCCGGGGCCCTTGGCCGGCTCCTCCCGCTGCCGCCTCCGCGCTCCGGGGCGGCTCGGGCTCCGTGCCGGCGGTGGCTCCTGCGCGGGCCCGCAAGGGTCGCGTCCCCCGTGGGCTGCGGCGGATGGAGGCGGCGCCGCGCGGGGATGCTCGGCCGCGCTCGGGGGATGCGCCTGGCTCGGACCCGCCGGCATCCCGGGGGAGCTCGGGCCGCCCCTCTCTGCCGGGAGCGGACACGGCGCTGCGGGCACCGGGGGGGGCACTGCCCACTCTGCGCCCCGGGCCCTGGCTCGGTATGAGAGAGTCATGCCAAGGCAGACTTTGATGGGCTGGAGCGTGTCGGGAGAAGGGAACGGATCTGGGGAAGGGTCTGGAGCACAAGTCTATTGGGGAGTAGCTGGGGGGGCTCAGCCTGAAGAAAAGGAGGTCCAGGAGAGACCTTCTCAGTCCACCACTCCCTGATGGGAGGGTGCAGCCAGGTGGGGGTCGGACTCTGCTCCATGGAAACAAGTGGTGGAACAAGAGAGAGCAGCTTCAGGTTGTGCCACGGCAAGTTTAGGTTGGATATTGGGAAAATTTCTTCATGGAAAGGGTGGTCAGGCACTGGAACAGGCTGCCCAGGAGTGTGGTGGAGTCCCCATCCCTGGAAATGTTCAAAACCAAGTAGAAGCAGAAGGGATCTCCCTATCCTCTGCTCACAGCTGCCCAGGTGGCCTGTCCTGCCCAGCCACTGAGAACTGCAGGGCAGGAGCAGGGCTGTACCAGGGTCCATGAGAATCCTGTGTGTTGGGCTCCAGCCCCTTGTTCTTGCTAAATTCATAAGGCCAGTGAGTTTGTAGAGTTTGTCTTTTTATGAGCAACTGCAAACTCACTGGGCAAACCAGTGATGTTGTTTTTAAGGCAAAGGGGATGACCAGCTCTTGCAGCAGTTTTGTCCCCTCTCTCCTGTTGCTGCCCCAGCACAAAGGCAGTTACAGATGCAACCATAGAGCCCATCAGGCTCCCTATGCCCACCGACCCACTCCCATTGCAGGGCAGCAGCTGGGCACAAGCCAACCCCTCATTCTGCAAACAGTATCTAGCCCCAGCTTTCTTCTTTATTTCAAGGCCTGAAGTTCCTGTCTGGGTCAAACCCAGACTCACGTCTCTGTCGGACACTTGGTGTTGGGTTCGTAGAGGGCTGTGAGGTCACTGGTCCCTGTTGCACCCACCACCCCACCAGCCTTACAGCCTCTTAGAAAGTTTTATTACTGTTTGCACAACCAAGGTGTGGTTTTTATGGTGTTGCTCTGCTGTAACTCCCAGATCTCTGTGAACACTGAGAAGGTGAAAACAGCCCAGCAGTGAGAGCTGTGTGTTACTGAACACTCATGGCTGGTCTGGTGGCTGCTGGCCCTGGTTGCTCTTTGCAGGACCTGGGACTTTCTAGATGCACCCGCCTCGGAAATCACTCGCTCTTCCTGTAAACAGTGGCCATAAAAAGTCCTTGCCCTGCTATGGCTGAATAATTTCCAGCACAGACACTGTGGGGAGTAGAGAGGAGTTTCCTGCTCCAGTGACAGTGTGGAAAGTACCCAGGCACTGACAGCCCTCACCAGGTGTGTGATGCCACCACCCTTGGCACAGCTGCAGAGGTGCGGGCGCCTGGCAGCTCATCTTGTAGGGGTGACACGGTGTCTCTGTACACCAGCAGGAAGAAACACCGGGTTTATATTAAAAAAGGCAACGTCTGCCATTTGCAGGGCTGGTTTCTATGGGAACGGGACATCAGAAGAGCAGAACTGCGGTGTGTGCTCTAAAATAACTGCAGGCTCCCGGGAGCACGTGGCCTTTGCTCGGCCCTTTCCGCTGAGGCGGTGGCCGGGCACAGCCTCCTCCCAGCAGCGAGGCGGGGTGGAAGTGGGTCAGGAGGTGGGATGCTGTGGCCTTGATCCCTGCCAGTGCTCAGCCTGTCCTCATCTAAATCCACTGGCAGAACGGCTCTGGTCCAGGCTGGCAGCTGGTGCCACCACGTTACCCGGCACAGCCTGGTACTGCGGCAGGGGCTGGTGGGGACCCACGGTGAGGAGCTGTCTCATATCCACTCATGCAGGCTGTGGGCAGGCAGCAGTGTCTCCTTCCTCACTGACCTCCCTGAGGATGGTGAGGGTGTGTCCACACTCATGTATTCAGGAGACCCTTCCTCCCGGGAGGAGGAAGGGAGGAGCTCCCCAGCAGGGAGAGGAACTGGGTTACTCTCCCTGAAGCTGGTGGTGGTCACCTCTCTCACCTCCCAGATCTTTGGCCCTGCCTCTTGGTGGGAAATTCAGTCTTATCTTGTGGTGCTTGAGGTCAGGTGGGAGCATCTCTGGCTGGCACAGCCCAATGTGCTGCCCAGCAAGGCACCGAGGTCATCATCCACCTGTGGCACTCAGCCCTCCCTTACTACCAAAGATGGGCCCAGACATGGACCCAGGCCCTGTTCTGTCCTCTGATCATGGACATCTCAGAGCTGATCCAGGCAGCACCTCCCAAAACAAGTTAACAGGTTTTCTCTCTTGGGTTGCAAAAAAAAATTTGTGCTTTGGGTACTAGAGCCTGGAAAACCATTTTTGCTCTCAAATCCAGCAAGAACTTTTGTAACTTTGCTTCTTCCTCCTCTCGTCTCCAGCAAGCGAAAGGTCCAGAACGAGTTTTCTTGGAACACTTAAAAACTTGGAAAATATTTATTGGCAGTAATGGAGTTTTCAGTCTTTGTATAGTGTTTGTGTTACCCAAGAGCTGCTTGACATTTTCCCAGCAGCAGCTGTAAGGCCCGTGGGGCGGCCGGGGGGGCAGCTTCAGTTGGAGGGTGCGGCGGGGCCAGCAGGGTTTGGGATCAGCAGCTGCTCCTGCCTGACCTGCAGCATTCGTCCTTTAAAGTGAGCCACAGCTTGGATTCCCTTGGTTTGCTCTGGACTCCTTCAAGGGGGTGCAGAACAAAGGTTTCTGCTTGGGGCTGGGGGGGCTTATTTGGGGCGCTTCAGATGCTGCTGTGGGGGTGTGGGGGCCTGGGGAGCTGCTAAGGGATCCTGGGGCACAGCATGGATGTTCTGCCTGGCCACACATGGACCAGAGGCCAGCTGGAGACAAGGCACTTCGGGAGGCACCTGAAGGTGCCTTTGCCAAGTCCCCATTGCTATTCCTTTCCTGCCTGCTCTGGGTGGGGTTCTGGTGGACTTTTTGGGGCTGAAGCGTAAGATTTCTGCTTTTTCCTGCCTAGAGAAAGATCCTTGAACACAGATGTCCCTGCTGTTGTGGGAATCTGTCTTCTGTGCATGGAGTGGCAAAGAGCTGGTGGGGTTTTTGTGCTCTGAGAACACATCTGAGTTTAGCATTGAGGCTGGGAAGGTGCTTGCAAAGCCAGGAGAAGGCTCCTGGTTCAGGGTTGGGGCTGGGAAGGTGCTTGCAAAGCCAGGAGAAGGCTCCTGGTTCAGGGTTGGGGCTGGGAAGGTGCTTGCAAAGCCAGGAGAAGGCTCCTGGTTTAGGGTTGGGGCTGGAAGGTGTGTGCCAGGGCAGGAGAAGGCTCCTGGTTCAGGGTTGGGGCTGGAAGGTGTGTGCCAGGGCAGGAGAAGGCTCCTGGTTCAGGGTTGGGGCTGGAAGGTGTGTGCCAGGGCAGGAGAAGGCTCCTGGTTCAGGGTTGGGGCTGGAAGGTGTGTGCCAGGGCAGGAGAAGGCTCCTGGTTCAGGGTTGGGGCTGGAAGGTGTGTGCCCGGGCAGGAGAAGGCTCCTGGAGAGCTGCAGGAGCTGGTGGCAGGGGGCAGGTGGGTGTTGTTGCTGTGCCCTGCCTGTCTCAGGTTGCTGCAGCTCTGTTGCCACCAGAGCTGTGCTCGCTGTGTGTGCTCACCAGCCCGGGAGCCGAGGTTGGCAGGGTGGGTCAGCAACCTCCCTCCTGTCACTGGGACACCCTGAAAGCCCTGCTCAGCTTGCTGGGTGCCAGCTGCACCCAGGGAGCTGATACCACCCCAACCAGGGCTGGAGAATGTGATGTGGGGCGCCTGCCAGGGCATTGCTCGTGGGTTCTGTGCCCCCCCTGTGTCCCTGTGGCACTTTCAGTGCTGCCAGGCTTTGGAGCACAGCTCAGAGCTGGCCCCACACCTGCCCGCTGTGATCCTGTCAGGGTTTGCCATGCTCAGAGGCTGGCACTGCTCCATGGGGGCTGCCCTGAGTCCGGCAGTGCGGGCAGGAGCCTCTGCTGGTGCCAGGGCTGCCCCTTCCTCCTCCGTGCTGCTCTGCAAGCCCAAAATCCCAGCCAGTGTCCTGGTGGGATAGCAGTGCTCCGTCAGGAAATGCCACTGCAAATGGAGACACAAACAACTTGAAGGGACGGCGGATGCTTCCCGGGAGGGGGAGGAGGCAGCGGGGGATCATTCTCGAGCACCGACCTTCCCCTGTGCTTCCCTTGCCCTTTTCTCATCCTTGCCTCTCCCAGCAGAGTTTCTGCTGGGAAAGCACCCGGTGTTGCAGAACCAACTCTTCACACGGCAGGGGGTGGAGGCACAGCCTGGAATCTCCACCCATCCCAAAATAATAGGCTGCCAGGAGTTTGACAGCCTTCCTGGGGCTGGTGTTTGTGGTTCTGTAACCCTGTGCTCCTGCAGTTTGAGGAAAGGACCCAGGGCTGGGTATTGAAACAGCAGCTTCCATTTCTGGGAACAGCCATGCCAGAAACCAGGGGCACTTACTCTTAGGAGAGGGAGCACAATGGTTACTTTTGGGGTGAAGCTATCTGCTCCAGACTGGGAGCAGAGAGCTGCCCTGGGCTGTGTGGGATGTGGGATGCTGCCCTCCTGTGCCCTGGGCTGTGTGGGGTGTGGGATGCTGCCCTCCTGTGCCCTGGGCTGTGTGGGGTGTGGGATGCTGCCCTCCTGTGCCCTGGGCTGTGTGGGGTGTGGGATGCTGCCCTCCTGTGCCCAGCTCCACCAGCAGCTGGCACTCACGGCTCTCTCCTCTCTCTCCTCCAGGGTCCTGCGCTGGGCCCCTTCTGATGGGAGGATGGTTCTGCTCAGGCAGTTCAGGCTGCTGCTCTGGAAGAACTACATCCTGCAGGTAGGCTGGCACTGCACCCGGGGGCTGCTTCTGGCGCCGCTAAATGGGGCACATCAGAGCTTGCCCAGCCTCTGGCTTCGTCAGGAAACCTCCCCTGTGGACACAGGGCATCTCTAGGAGGAAGACTGGGGTTTTTGTGCACGTGGTGTCTTTTGTGCTGGGCTGTGTGACCTTAGAGCTGTGCTCTGTCCTCAGTTTCCTTGTCTCTGGCTCCCCAGCCTGCCCTCCCTTCTCCTGGGACCGGGTAACCCACGCCCATCCTGTGACAGTGGGGTTTTCTGAGCTGTCTCATTGCACAACCTCCTCTGGAAGTCCGGTGCCTCCAAAACCCACTGGAGCCCTGGGGTTCTTTTTCTCCATTGCTTTCTACCCTCTCAGGAGCAGCTTTTATAGGTCTTAAAAATATTAAACTACTGGCTCCCACTGCCAGCCACCTCCCACCATGGCAGCTGGGTGGCACTGAGGGATTTGGGGACCGCAGGGCTGGCAGGTCCTGCCTGCTGCTGGCCCAGGTCACAGCCCCTTTAGGTGTTCCTGGGTGGATTCTGTGGCTCCACTGGGACCCAGAGCCAGCCCTGGCAGAGTGTGGGGCAGAGGAGGGAGCAGGGATGGCTGCAGCCTGGCTTTACACTTTAAGTTACCCGTCTGCAGCTCAGCGCAGCGTTTCTGTAAAAATAACCCAAAGGAAGAGGGAAGTGCTGGCTGCACTCGGCCTTCTGGCAGCACAGAACAGGGAACTGGCCTTGGAGGGGACAAAAGGGACTGGCAGCAGGGCTGATTTGCAGCCAGGAGCATCCCCCATCCCCTCTGCAGAGCAAAATTGTTGTTTTCTGGGTGTGCTCCAGGGTGGGGATACATCTCAATGTGTTTTCCAAGGCCACAAGCTGACTCAGGTCTGCTGTGCCAGGGTACAGCTAAAAGTCCTGTTCCTGATAAAGAAACAGAGCTCCCAAGTCACCCCCAGCCCAATGACAGGACAGTGGCTCTCCAGAGCTGCTTGTGGTGATTATGGATGAGTATCCCTGGCACCTCTGGAATAGAGACTTGAATGACTTCTGCTGCAGAGCTGGTGAATGTGTGTGAGCCTGCAAGTTCAGGGAGGCAGAGCTGTTCTGAAGGCAGCCCAGGAGACAGGGAGAGGTTTAGTGCCATAGTAAATCAGTGGGAGGCAGCTGGGCTGCCAGGGCTGCATTATAAACCCATCAGACATCTGCAGCGTTTGCTTTTATGAGCGTGGCTTTGGGAAAGCTCCTTTTTCTCTGCCTGCCTGAAACTTCTGCTTCCTGCCTGTGCTGCTGGGGCTGGCTGTGGCTGGAGTAGACTCTTCCTCCCAGGGGAATCCCCAAGAGGTGTTTTGGGCTTTGACAGTGGGTGCTGAGAGCCAGGGTAATAGTAATCCCCTTATCATTTCCTGACAAACTGTCCAAGATCCTGTTCACCCTGGCTCCTGCAGGGCTGTGTCCCTTCCCAGGCTGCACTCAGGGCTCCCTACCTGCCCCACTGCAGACTCTGCCCACCTGAGCCTGCCCACCAGCTGCTGCATAAAATCCAATTGCTGAGACAGCAAAGTTGTGACACTTAAGCTCTTGGTGCTCCTCTTTCCAGCCTGGCAAAGGGGGAGGGTGCAAAATCCCTGTGTCTTGTGAAGCCCAAATTAGCCAGAGGCCTCAGAAAAGGTTAATGCTGCTGCTGCAGGCACATGCTCTGAGCAGCCATGAACCCCTGTGGCTGGGGACACCTCTGAGCTGTCACTGCTGAGGCTGAGGCTGAGTGTGCTGTGCTGCTCTTGGGCCTGGCCTGGGGTGAAGGCAGCTGGGTTTGCAGGAGGAAACCACAGAATCCCAGAATGGTTTGGATTGGAAGGAACCATCCATCCCACTGCCCTGCCATGGGCAGGGACACTTCCCACTAGACCAGGTTGCTCGATGGCCACAGTTCCCCTGGGACACCAGTTTGAAATGCTGATTGACCTGGGCTGGATGCTAATGGACCTGTGTTGGTGGGGGCTGTCACTGGCTAGGAGGCATTGTGCAGGAGAGATGGCCCTGGGGGAATTGATGCATGAAGGTCCAGAGTGCAGCGCTGGAGTTCATTCTCCAGTTGCTTGAATCTCAATTAAAAAAAAAAAAAGAGCCACTGTGTGTAGTGCAGGAGTGGCTTGGGTATGCCCATGGGTGTGCTTGGCATGCTGTAGTCCTGTGGCCAGAGGCTCTGCTGGGCCCCATCCTGGGATGCACATCCAACGTCCAGCTGCCTCAGCTCCAGCAGGAAAAGTTGCACTGGTTCCAGCAGTGTTGCTGCACGGCAGAGCCCCAGGGCACAGGGAAGGAGCAAAGCACAAGCCTGGGTCATTCAGGCCAGCAGTGTGGTGAGGAAGGCTCTGGTGGGGGCTGCTTTGAGCTGGAGCAGTGCTTAGGGTAGGGGATCCCTTGGCTGGAGAGCCCTGAAGGATGTGGGAGCCAGCAGTGTCATTCCTGGCCTCTGGAAAAACCCAGGTTGTGAAACCTTGTGGAATGCAAGAACGCTATTGCTCCTTGGTGTTCTCATGCCCTGAACCTCATGACTGTGTCATCTACCTTCTGTGTTTGCATCTTCATTTTTATCTCTTGAGAGAGAGAGAGAGAGAGAGAGAGAGAGAGAGAGAGTGTACTATAGTTATCTGTGTATAGATACACACTGTCTGGATGTCTGTGTACATACAGGTACATAGTGTATTTGATATCCTTGCCCCACGTTTGTGTCTCCCCTGGGCTGCAGAAGAGGCAGATCCTGGTGACGCTGATCGAGGTGTGCCTGCCGCTGCTCTTCGCCGCCATCCTGATCGCGCTGCGGCACCGCGTGCACTCCGTCAGCCACCCCAACGCCACCCTCTACCCCAGCCAGTCTGTGGATGAGCTGCCCAGCTTCTTCTCCTCCCAGCATGCCAGCAACCCCTGGGAGCTGGCCTATGTCCCCTCCAACAGCAGCGCCGTCCGGAGCATCGCCGAGGCGGTGGAGAGAGCTCTGCCCATCAACATCAGAGGTGAGCAGGGCTGGGGCTGCTCCTTCCACCCCAGAAATTGCTGTGAGTCTTTTCTCCGGGCAGCCTAGTCCAGTGGCAGGTGTCCCTGCCCATGGCAGGGTCCTGGAACTGGATGGTCTTTCATGTCCCTTCCAGCCCAAACCTTTCTGTGACTGATTCTGAGTCCTCATGCTCCTGGAACACCATTTTTTTCTGAACTTCAAGACTACAGTTTGATGGTTTTGGAGTTTTTTTCAGTAAAATGACAGGATTTGGGGTTGCTTTTTGGTCTCATTTTATTGCAGTTTCTGTCTTGAAAAATATCACCCTAAAACAGTTAAAGAAGGTGGCAGCACTTCCCTGTGAAAGAGTATTTTTGGAAATCTTTTGGCACAGAAAATTTTAGCACTTGGTGTTCCAAGCTGTTAGAATTTTCTGTGGGAAAGCTGACTCCTGCTCTCAAGGAGGAGGAATGTCTGCATGCCCAGGATAGAGGGCAGCATCCTGTGTAACTCCCCCGTGTCTGACAGCAGGCACGGCACATCCCTCCTGTCCTGGGCCCAGCGATGCTCCTGGGGCTGGCTGAGCAGCAGTGCATGGTGCCTTGCTGTGCCCTGTCCCTGCATCTCCTATTTCTGCCCCACAGCTCAGGGCTTCCCCTCGGAGCGGGACTTTGAGGAGTACGTCAGGCTGGACAACCGCTCGGGCAGCGTCCTGGCCGCCATCGTGTTCCGGCACCGCTTCCCGCACAGCTCGGCCCCGCTGCCCCTCCAGGTGAGCCAGGGCAGGTGGGACAGCATCCCCCAGCCGGGTGTCACCGGGTCTGTGCCACCCTCCAGTGAGCCAGGGCACGGTGCGACAGCATCCCCCAGCCGGGTGTCACCGGGTCTGTCCCACCCACTGGTGAGCCAGGGCAGGTGGGACAGCCTCCCCCAGCCGGGTGTCACCCGGGCCTGTGCCACCCTCCAGGTGAGCCAGGGCAGGTGGGACAGCCTCCCCCAGCTGGGTGTCACCTGGGTCTGTGCCACCCATGGTGACCCAGGCATGGCAGGACAGCATCCCCCAGCTGGGTGTCACCCGGGTCTGTGCCACCCATGGTGACCCAGGCATGGCAGGACAGCATCCCCCAGCCGGGTGTCACCCGGGCCTGTGCCACCCTCCAGGTGAGCCAGGGCAGGTGGGACAGCCTCCCCCAGCTGGGTGTCACCCGGGTCTGTGCCACCCATGGTGACCCAGGCATGGCAGGACAGCATCCCCCAGCTGGGTGTCACCCGGGCCTGTGCCACCCATGGTGAGCCAGGGCAGGTGGGACAGCCTCCCCCAGCTGGGTGTCACCTGGGCCTGTGCCACCCACCCCCAACCCTCCGTGCAGGTGGAGTACGAGCTGCGCTTCAAGTACAGCCCCAGGAACGCCCCGCGGAGCGAGCAGACGGGGCTGAACCCCAACCTGGACCGGGACTGGCACACCAGTTACCTCTTCCCGCTCTTCCAGCTGCCCGGGCCCCGCGAGGCCAAGTTTGCTGATGGGGGCACGCCAGGTGAGCACGGCCCAGGACCTGGGGTCACCTTCCTACTGCACATGGCAGGCTATGAGACTTTTAAGAAATAGGTGCATTTAAAAAAAATCATTAAATTCAGTTAATTATAATGAGTTATTATTTATATCAACACTAAATTTATATCTGTATAAGGCAAACAATTAAATATTTGTTTGTTATAGGCATAAATTTATTTTATTTACACGAGGAATTAAATATTTATATATATTAAAATGTTAAAATTTACATATAAATCTTTATGAATATATAAATAGTTAAATGGTTATGCTTTTCTATAGATGTTTATATTCAGTTTTGTGCATATATAAACAAATAATGACACGATTTTAAATTAATATTTAAATATTAATTATTTACTATAGAGCTTCTTTATATTTACTTATATATTAATTATAAATACTTGATTATTATTTATATTAATATGTATTTATTTTGTTGAATTATTATTCATTGCTTAGATGCCATTGGACTATAGTTACAATTTTGTTATATTTGTTATATTATAGCTATCCTTTATTTAAATTTTATTGTGTGACTTCATGGGCACTGCTTGGCCTCTGGGCACCTCTGCTGAGCAGAGTTGGATTAGAATACATTTTAATGTGCATGAATCATTTTAAAATTTAATTTTTTTCCCATTTCAATTTTTAATGGAAATTTTATATCACTATCCAAACTGCCCCGTGTTTATTGTACTGCTTAAGTACTTGAAAAGTAAATAGAGCAGTTCTATGGTTTGCGGTGTTTAAGGGCAGCCAAACCACTGGCAGAGCATGAGCCAGCAGGGACATTGTTGGAGCTGCTGCTGGCTCAGGACTGGGTTTTTGGGAACTCCTCCTGTGGTGGCAAAGGAAATATTTCCCTCAGTGGGATTTCTCCCTCTGTATTCAATTTCAGTGTCCAGGGAGAGTGAGGGCGAGGAAGTGGGCAAACAGGTTTTGCTCACAGTGTGTAAATAAAGCAGAGTGTTTGCTCAGTACATGAGTTAATATCGAACAAAGTTCCCAATCTCATAATTCCACTGTTATCTTCTCTGTGGGTCATTTTAGCCCACTGACTTTCAAAATGTTCATTTGGGGTTTGGTAAGAGAATTTAAGTTCCTGTTCAGGTAACATTTGGCAGCAATTCCACTTAAAAATAAACGATTTAAAGTTGATTTTATTATCTAAAGCTGTGTCAAGAGAGGTTCAGGTTAGGGAAAAGCTCTTCACCCAGAGGGTGCTGGCACTGCCCAGGCTCCCCAGGGAATGGGCATGGCCCTGAGGCTGCCAGAGCTCCGGGAGTGTTTGACCAGCGCTGCCAGGGATGCCCAGGGTGGGATTGTAGGGGTGTCTGTGCAGGGACAGGAGTTGGCCTCATGATCCTTGTGGGTCCCTTCCCACTTGGGAGATGCTGTTGGGAAATTGAAATATTTGCCGTGTTTTCTAATGCACAAAAGTTAACACCACATGTGTGAGTCACAGGATACACTTCTGACTGCAGCCTGTGTAGTACTGCTTATTCTTCTGGTTTACAAAGAAAAAGAGGAGAAACACAAGCCCAGTGACTTGTGGAGGTTGATGGTGACGGAGAATCTCCCCATAACAAAGTCACAGCCATCTTGCAGGACAGCAATCATGAACAGAGTTTTCCTGGCAGCTCCTCCTAAATGATGGTTATGCAAGATCCTGGTTGGGTCTAGTGGAAGGTTACCCTGCCCGTGGCAGGATGTAGAACAAGATAAGCTTTAAGGTCCCTTCCAGGCCAAGCCAGTGATTCAGTGAATTTGCTGTGGTATCAATCCTTCCCCCACCCCCCATGTGTCAGTGATGCTTATATTGCTTTTCCTCTGCACTCCAGTTTTAGTCCCTGTTCCCTTCCCACAAGGGCTGTTTGTCCCTCCAGCCCCAGCCCCATGTCTGTTCCTGGTGTGGCTCTTGCTGTGCAGGTTATCTCCGGGAGGGGTTCCTGGCGGTGCAGCACGCCGTGGACAGGGCTATCATGCAGTACCACGGCGGTGCCAGCTCTGCCAGCCTGCTGGAGAACATCACCGTGGTGGTGCAGCGCTTCCCCTTCCCAGCCTACGTCAACGACCTCTTCCTCCTGGCCATCCAGAACCAGCTGCCCCTGCT
Source organism: Melozone crissalis (assembly GCF_028551555.1). Lineage (NCBI taxonomy): Eukaryota > Metazoa > Chordata > Aves > Passeriformes > Passerellidae > Melozone > Melozone crissalis. Next base: position 1,175,538 of record NW_026535790.1, read on the forward strand.
GCTCATGCTCAGCTTCACCTACACCTCGCTCAACATCGTCCGTGCCGTCGTCCACGAGAAGGAGAAGAAGCTGAAGGTGAGAGCTGGGATGTGCTCCCCTCCCTCTGCAGCTTTCCCCAATGGATGATGCCTTTAGATTAGGAACAAAATCCCTGCTGGGTGTAGAGCCAGTGAGCAGGATGAGGGGATGGCAGCGGATTAGCGAGCCCCAGGGAAGAATGTTGCTAATCCTGCTGCCATGAGGAGGCTGGGCAGCCGGGGGTGCTGGACCACAGGGATGGTGTTTCTCCAGGGCTGGGAGAGCGGGCAACATGCCTGGCTTCCAGAGCTTGTGGATTCAAGAGTTCAGCCTGTTTGAAGGGAGGTTTTTGCCTTTTGCATGTGGAGACCCGTTGTGCGTGTGCTGTGGGGGCAGCTGGAGCTCGGCCACATGCTTACAACAGCAGGGCTTGGCTTCCCCCAGGCACTGGCTGTCCTGCCCTGTGCTGGGTGGCCCTGGTGGCACCAGTGGCACCCTGCTCTGGGTCTGGGCTCAGCTCAGCTCTCTGGGAACTCCTCCAGTGGTGGCAGCCCTTGTTTGGGGAGATGGGGGACACCACACCATGGTGGTGGCTGTGCAGGACCCCTCTGCTGATACCTGGGGCTGCCACCTCCTCTTTGCTTGTGCCACGAGGGAAAGCCACCTGTGCCTTGCCCTGGCTGTGCCCAGGGAGTGTGGGTGCAGCTGTGGGTGACACTGTGACCTCCCACAGGAGTACATGCACATGATGGGCCTCAGCAACTGGTTGCACTGGAGTGCCTGGTTCCTCATGTTCTTCCTCTTCCTCCTGGTGTCCGTGTTCTTCGTCACCGTGCTCTTCTGTGTCAAGGTGAGCGTCTGTCCCCAGGCCACAAAGTCTGTGCTGGCAAGGCACAGGGATGACAGGGCCACTCTGCCATGGGACTGTCCTGATGTCCCAGGGCTCCTCCAAAGACTGGAGTTTGGGTTTCCTGGGCTGAAATGAGCAGTGCTGCCCCACAGCTGCATTCATGGCAGGGTCACTCCCCCAGAGGGAGGTGGGGATGGGAGCTCCAGGGACGCAGCCTGCAGAGCAGGACCACCCTGCTCCCACAGCCTCTGCAGCTCCTCGAGCTCTGCCCTCTGCATGTGCCCACACCAGGGGAAGCAGGAGGGGGATTTTTGAGTGTTGGCCAGGGTATCCCCTGCTCCTTAGATCCTGCATCACACGAGGGCAATCTGTATTTCCTCCCTCTGGAGGGGTCTGGGAGTTTCTGGGTGTCCTCACCCACCTGAGTTTGTCTCCAGCACTTGGAGAACATCAGGTCTGTGCTGCTGACACCACGGCTGGCTCCAGCAGCTCTGGGCTTCACAAGATTTTCTTGGCAGGTGAGCGAACAGGGAGCAGTGCTCACCAACAGTGACCCCACCCTGGTGTTCACCTTCCTCGCCATCTTCTCCATCTCCTCCATCTCCTTCAACTTCATGGTGAGCACCTTCTTCTCACGAGGTGAGTCCCCCTGCGCTGCCTCCTTTTGTTACTGACACTGGGACTTGTGAGGGGGCATTTCTTCCCATTTTTGGCTGCATTTTCTGCGCAGTATGTGGAAAGGGATGTGGGCACTCTTGCTTCCCAAACCAAAGCAGGTCCAAGGATTGGAGCCCCTTTACTCTGGAGCCAGGCTGGGAGAGCTGGGGGTGCTCACCTGGAGAGGAGAAGCTCCAGGGACACCTCAGAGCCCCTGCCAGGGCCTGAAGGGGCTCCAGGAGAGCTGGAGAGGGACTGGGGACAAGGGATGGAGGGACAGGACCCAGGGAATGGCTCCCACTGCCAGAGGGCAGGGCTGGATGGGATATTGGGAATGAGGAATTGTTCCCTGTGAGGGTGGGCAGGCCCTGGCACAGGGTGCCCAGAGCAGCTGTGGCTGCGCCATCCCTGGCACTGTTCAAGACCATGTTGAATGGAGTTTGGAGCAACTTGGAATAGTGGAAGGTGTCCCTTCCCATGGCAGGGGGTGGGACAAGGTGGTCTTTAATGCCCCTTCCAACCCAGACCATACCCTGGTAGTATGACCAGCTCCTATCTTAGGGCCTCATCTGGCTGGCTTGGCCCCAGACTCTGCTCTGGGATAGGCAGAGGCTTCTGCAGCTGCCCACCATGGGGCTGGGGCTGGGGTCAGGCTCCTGCCTTGCTGGGATGTGTGTGTGTCTCTGTGCTGCCCCTACATAACCGTGCTTAGTGCACAAATCTGGAACGTCCCTGGGTGGGAAGCTGGTGAGCAGTGCTGGGTGGCATCACCCTGACATTCTCCCTCCTGCTTTTCCCTGTGCTGGCAGCAAACGTTGCAGCTGCTGCTGGTGGCTTCCTCTACTTCTTCTCCTACATCCCCTACTTCTTCATCTCGCCCCGCTACGACCTGATGTCCCACAGCCAGAAGCTGGCCTCCTGCCTCATCTCCAACGTGGCCATGGCCATGGGGGCGCAGCTCATCGGCATGTTTGAAGGGAAAGGTGAGCAGGGCCATCTGTTCCTGGGGAGAGGAGCATCCCCTTCCTGTCAGCCTCGTTTGTGGTGGGGGGGCACTGCCTTGGTGGAGAGACATTGGACAGAAGAAGCAATTTCCTTCTTATTAGAGCTGATTGCTCCCATACCAGGGCTCTCTGAACTTGTGCCTGTGCCCCTGGGCTGTGCAAAGGACCATCCTCACTTTAATTACCAGAGGAATTCTGTTCTGATGGATGGGAACCATTGCATTTCCTCCTTCACAATATATATCCTTAATTTCTTTAATTTAAAAGAATTAATTTCTTTAATTTAAAATTTAATTTAAATTTGTTTATTCCATTCAGAGCTATGCATTTACTAGGTGTGGCAGTAGTGATTGGAAGGGGTGATGCTGGAGAAGGGATCATTTCTTCCCAGGCAGTGGCAGAGAATGCCATGGAAGGATCATGATGGGGTGGGGAGTCTCGAGGGGTCAGTGCCTGTTTTCCCTCCACCTGCAGAGGATCACAGAGCTGTGCAGGTGCTCCTGGTCAGGGAGCAGTGAGCTGGCAGAGGGGCTGCTCTCTGCCAGTCCTGGAGAAGATGGCCCTCCTGGGGATGCAGAGGGAGCAGTGTCCCATGTGCCTTGCAGGGACTGGCATCCAGTGGAGGGACCTCATGAAGCCTGTCAGCGTGGATGACAACTTCACCTTGGCCCAGGTGCTGGGGATGCTGCTGCTGGACTCGGTGCTGTATGGTGTGGTGGCCTGGTACGTGGAGGCTGTGTTCCCTGGGGAGTACGGTGTGCCACAGCCCTGGTACTTCTTCCTCACGGTGAGCACTGCTTGCACCCCTCCCTGGGCTGGAGGGGCATCCCTGGGGACAGTCACCACTTCTGTGCCGTGCATTAGGCCAGACAGATGGCCCAGGGTGGCACCATCTGGCCTCCAAATCACAGGGCCTGCAGCATGTCCTCACTAAAGGCTGATGCAGCTGTTGATTTTTACTGTGGATGAAGGTCATCTTGGCTTTAGAGCTCTCTCCCAGCACTCCTGGCATGCAGGGTGTTTTTAAATGCCTCCAGGCCCAAGCAAAGGCATTGGAGAGAAACCGCAGGTGGGAGGAGCCAGATGCAGCTATCTGACACCCCTGAGCAGTGCCATGCAGGCAGGCATGGGTGACCTGTGTGTCACTGCCAGCTGCCACGTGCCAGGGGTGGGTGTCACCCCTCAGCTGCGCCCCCCTCACTCTGCCAAGCCAAACACTTGGCATCACCCTCAGCAGCTGCATGGGCACTGCAGCTGCATGGCTGCAGGGAGAATGTGTTCTGTTTGGATACTGGAGATGGGTCCTTTGTTATTTGATAGAGAGGCTTTTCCTTCTCCCTTCCAAATTCCTCATCCTAGAGTGGTTTCACGAAGCATCTCACTCCCTCTTGCAGTCAGACTGGGGAAACAGAGATGCAGCCATTGACAAAAGCTGATTTTGCATCCAGGAGTTATTGAATTGTTATTCCCACCAGGATGTAAGGTCCCAAACACTTAGTTTCATTCCTAGAGAGCCATGTCAAAAAAAGGGGCTGTGACTGCAGCAGCTGGACCCCAGGCTGTATTTAGTGTTTTTCAGGAGTTTTGGAGGGGGCGGTCATCCATGGGCTCTCCTGGGCAGGATGATTCTGCCTGAGTGATTTTACTTCTCAGTGGAATTTTTTCCATGGAGATGAAGATGGGGAAGAGCTGCTGTGTAAGCACAGGCAGTGCTGCTGTAAGGGAGAGATGGGGGAGGGCAGGAGGAGCTGTTCCATCGTGTCAGCCCTGCCTGCTGAAGGTGTTCTGCTTGGTAATTCCCAGGCCGAGGAGAGCAGTCTGGGAGATCCTTGGGAGATGTCTGTGGGAGGAGGAGGGTGGCCATGGCTGGGATGAAGAGATGGGCTCTGCCTGTGCCTGATTTCTGTCTCTCCCTTCCTCCATCAGCCCTCGTACTGGTGTGGGCGGCCCAGGACTGTTGTGGGGAAAGAGAAGGAGGAGGAGGAGGACCCTGAGAAAGCCCTGAAGAGTCAGTACATTGAGGAGGAGCCAGCTGACCTCGTGTCAGGCATCAAAATAAAGCACCTGTCCAAGGTACTGACTGCCCAGCAGGGCACAAACGCACCATAATGTTGGTTTTGTAAAATCTGTTGCCTGCAGGCAGCTTCTGTGTCCTTGTGCTGCCCTGGGGCTGGGCATGGCTCTTCCCCAGAGCTGGCTGCATTTTGTGGTGGGATGAAGTGCTGTGTACTTAGAGGTGCAGTGACATCTGTATTTAACTTGCTGACATCTGAATTTAACCTGAATTAGACCTGTTGTCTCCTGGTAACACCCCGTGAGCATCCCAGGCTTTGCCTGCTGGGTGGAGCTGAGGCACTTGCCTGAAGCACAGCACCAACTCATGGACTTCATCTCCACAGGTCTTCAAAGTGGGAAACAAGACAAAAGAGGCAGTGAAGGACTTGACAGTGAACATGTACGAGGGGCAGATCACTGTCCTGTTGGGACACAACGGTGCTGGGAAGACCACCACTCTGTCCATGCTCACAGGTAGGAGTCTCCTGCTGCAGGAGCTCATGGCTTTACCCTTGAAGAAGAGCCAGACCCTGTCTCTGAGGGTGGGGAGGTGTTTTTGATCTCCTTGGAGCACCTTCAGTTTCCTGAGCCATTGGCTAGGAGTGCCAGGGTAGTGAGAGGGGCACAGAAGGAGCATGGGGGTCCCTGCTCAGCCCTCCACAAGAGTGGGATCAGCCAGTGGGTGAAATGGCAGCCAGGTTTTGTGCTGGAGAGCTGTGAGAAGAGACTGCTGACCAGGATTGCTCTCTGTAGGCTTTGCCATGGTAACACAGATAAGGTGGATCTGCTGTTTGTCACTCTTGATCTGCTGGGCTCCAGGATACCTATTTTGGCACAAGGGACACGATGACCTTTGATTGTCCCCTTCTGTTCTCTATTGCTCTGAGCTGCTCCTGGCAGCTCAGGGGGCTCACGGGACCTTCCTGGAACTCTGCCCTGGCCCTGCCAGGCTCTCTGCACGGCTCAGAACCGTGTTTGACCTGCCTGTTCCTCTCCTGTCTGCACTGGGGGCCAGTTCCCCCCTGTGGGTGCCCTGCAACAGGAGGAAGCTGCTGTCCCCCAGGCTGAGCACGAGACAGACCTGCTCTGGTTTTTAGCAGAAAACTGTTGGGGGAGGGATGCTCATCAGGACCCTCAGGTCACCCTGAGCTCCCCACAGGTCTGCACTCCCCGACGGGCGGGCAGGCCTACATCAACGGCTATGAGATCTCCCAGGACATGGTGCTGATCCGCCGCAGCCTGGGGCTGTGCCCCCAGCACGACGTCCTCTTTGACAACATGACAGTGGAAGAGCACCTCCACTTCTATGCAGGGGTGAGCCTGGCACTGAGCAGGGGGACAGCCCTTGGGGAGGCACCTGGGGTTCCAGGAGAGGGATTTTGGACAAGGGCCTGGAATGACAAGACAATGGGGAATGGTTTCACACTGAGAGAGGGCAGGGTTGAATGGGATATACAGAAGAAATTCTTCCCCGTGAGGGTGATGAGGCCCTGGCACAGGTTACTCACAGAAGCTGTGGCTGCCCCTGGATCCCTGAATGTGTCCAAGGCCAGGTTGGATGGGGCTGGAGCGGCCTGGGATAGTGGAAGGTGTCCCTGCCCAAGGCGGGGCAGTTGGCCTAAATGATCTTAAAGGACCCTTCCAACCCAAACTATTCCATGATTCCATGAAAAGCAGAACAGCCCTTGCATCCTCTTCCCACCTCATCTGCAGGCTGGTGGAGGAGTGCAGGGTCTCAGTCAGCACAACTCCATGGAGCCACCCCTGCCAGCTGTGCCAGCTCCTGCAGGGGTGGGCAGGAGTCCAGCTCTGCTTCCCCACTTTCCTGTCTGGGTGTGGAGCAGGGAGTGTGGGGAGGTTTGGCAGCCCTACAGGTGGGCTCATCTCTCCCTTCCCTGTCTGGCAGCTGAAGGGATACCCAGCCTCCAAGTGTCCTGAGGAGATCACCCACATCCTGAGGATCCTGGGCCTGGAGGACAAGCGCCGCTCGCTGAGCAAGGCCCTGTCCGGGGGCATGAAGCGCAAGCTGTCCATCGGCATCGCCCTCATCGGGGACTCCAAGGCAGGTGCCTTTGCTGGGCCCCCCTCACCCTGGGCCACTGCAGCTCCTTGGGGTGGCTTCCAGGCTGTTCCTCATCTGCCCTGAGCCAGTAGGAGAAGCAGGGACAGCGGGGAGCGGGCAGGAGCACCCCCACTCTGAGGGTATTGCCCTGAGGCTCTGCTGTCTGGCAGCTGCTCCCCAAAATCATTGCTGTGAGGTTTCTCCTGGGCCCTGAGGTTGTCCCTCCTGTGCTGCTGGGCCTCCCCCAGCCCTTTCTGACCTGCTCCCCTCTCCTGAGTGCAGGTGGTGATGCTGGATGAGCCGACCTCGGGGATGGACCCAGCCTCCCGCAGAGCCACGTGGGATCTCCTGCAGCAGCAGAGGAGCAACAGGACCATCCTGCTGACCACTCACTTCATGGACGAGGCAGACCTGCTGGGGGACCGCATAGCCATCATGGCCAAGGGCGAGCTGCAGTGCTGCGGCTCCTCACTCTTCCTCAAGCGCAAATACGGTATGGGGGCAGAGCAGGCTGTGCTCCGTGTGTTCTCCTGGCCAGGGAGGAGCAGGGAGGCTAGAGAGAGCAGGGAGGGGATCCATTGCTCCTTGCCTAATGGCTGGTGCTCCCCATCCTGCTCTTCAGCCTCTCCTGGGGCCCATCCCCACATTTGCTCTTGCATCGTGTCCGTGTCCGGTGCAGAGAGGTGCCTGTGCATCCCTCTCTGTTCCAGCCCCCTGCCCAGGCTGGGATTGACCCTCCTCTCCCTTCTCTCGTGGCTCCCACCAGGGGCTGGGTATCACATGGTGATGGTGAAGGAGCCCTACTGCAACTTGGGCGAGATCTCCCGCCTCATCTGCCAGTACGTGCCCAACGCCACCATGGAGAGCAACGCCGGGGCAGAGCTGTCCTTCATCCTGCCCAAGGAGAGCACCCACAGGTAATGGCATTGTCCTCTGCTGCCCCTCCCTGGGGGGTCCCTTCTCTTCACACACTCTCACAGGCTTGTTGGAAAGGGGAGCTGCTCCCTGCATCAGCACTGGTCATGGGAAATGGGATTCAGTTCCTCCTGTAGTGCTGAGGGTGGCACACACAAGGCAGGATGTTCTGGCTCTGGAATCAGATCTACAGATGCAGGAGATCAGGGGAGCTGATTGTCTCCTTCTGCTCTGTTCTCATGAGACCCCTCCTGCAGTGCTCCCTCCCAGTCTGGAGGCACCAGCAGGAGGATGTGGAGCTCCTGGAGCAAGTCCAGGGAGGCCACAGAGATGCTCCAAGGGCTGGAGCCCCGCTGCTCTGGAGCCAGGCTGGCAGAGCTGGGGGTGCTCACCTGGAGAGGAGAAGCTCCAGGGACACCTCAGAGCCCCTGGCAGGGCCTGAAGGGGCTCCAGGAGAGCTGGAGAGGGACTGGGGACAAGGGATGGAGGGACAGGACCCAGGGAATGGCTCCCACTGCCAGAGGGCAGGGCTGGATGGGATATTGGGAATGAGGAATTGTTCCCTGTGAGGGTGGGCAGGCCCTGGCACAGGGTGCCCAGAGCAGCTGTGGCTGCCCCTGCATCCCTGGCAGTGTCCAAAGCCAGTGGATATGGTTTGGAGCACTCTGGGATAGTGGAAGCAGGGGATGGAATGAGATGGTCAGTAAGGTCCATTTCAAACTCAAACCCTTTTGTGTTTCCATAATTCTGTGATAGCTGAGGCAAGAACAAACAGCCAGTGGAGCCCAAAGTCTGCCCTGGGGGATGGGGGTGTGCTCAATGCCACAGGTTACCCTGGGGGTGGATGCAAGACTCCAGCCAGCTGCAGGACTGATGCCCAGAGGGTCTTTACCCCTGAGTGCCCCCTCCCACGACTGTCAGTGTCTGATGTCCCCCTTCTCTGCTCAGGTTTGAGGCCCTGTTCACGGAGCTGGAGCAGAGGCGGGAGGAGCTGGGCATCGCCAGCTACGGTGCCTCGGTCACCACCATGGAGGAGGTGTTCCTCAGGTAGGTGCAGGGGTGACCAGTGCCCGTGTGCTTTGGTGATGGCCAGCACAGCCCTCCGGGGCACTCGTTGGCTTTGCTCTCTGGGCTTTGGTTTCCCTAGCTCAGAACAGCTGTATCCTGCCTGGATCTGTTTCATCACCTGCTTTCCCTCCTGGCACAGGGTTGGGAAGCTCGTGGACTCCAGCATGGATATCCAGGCCATCCAGCTGCCTGCTCTGCAGTACCAGCACGAGAGGCGCTCCAACGACTGGGCCATGGATGACTCCAGCAGCCTGAGTGGCATGACGGACATGACGGACGACAGCGGGGCGCTCATTACTGAGGACTGCTCCAGCATCAAGCTCAACACCGGGGTGAGTGCTGGGGATTCAGTGCTGCAGGAATGGGGAGATGATGTGTGAAGGGAGGGGATTGAAGTAGGGCTACCAGGTGGAGCCTCCCCCACAGTTGCTCTTGTTGCATGTGGTTTGGAACCACAATCGAATTGAAAGTTCAAGTTGGAATCTGCATCATTAAGAAAAATGATTTTTAGGGTTGATAGGGGTACTCTTTATATTAATCTTGGGATCCATGTTGCTCTTCAAGGTGATCCAATGTGGTTTTCCACCTGCTGTTGTTCTATCGTTGGGGTTTTCCAGAAGGAAGATGAGAAAATCCATCTTCCTTCCCTCGCTAGGCTCGTGTTCCAGTTCCCTGGCAGCCCTTCATGCCCCGCTGCCTCAGCGCCTGTGATCAATGTCCCTTTTCTTCCCAAGGGCACTCTCAAAGGCACAGGGGGAGGAGGATGTTGCTGGGTTTGAAAAGCACAGAAGGTGTTGGCAGGGGCTGGGCGGGGCACTCGCAGGTGCTCACCTGGTTGCCCTGCAGTAATCCTGTTTGGGAGCCTCAGCTGCTGGGAGGTGGAGGAAGGTAAAGGTCATGGCTAAAGCTGCTTTTAACACCTGAGATTTCAAAGTGACTGTGACTCGTTCAGAAGCCATGAAGCTGGATGAGCTGGAGCTGGGCAGCTGCCCTGCTAATCCCTTTATAGGCTTAGCTGGAGAGCAGGCTGGCAGGTGCATGAAGGATGGCGGTGGTTTGGGGTCACTTCCACATCAGCTGCATGGGGTGACGTGCCCCCAGCTGGCAGGGCTGAGCGTGACCCGGCCTCTCCCCCTGCAGTTCTACCTGTGCTGCCAGCAGTTCTACGCCATGTTCATGAAGCGGGCCATGTACAGCTGGCGCAACTGGAAGATGGTGGCGGCGCAGTTCCTCGTGCCTCTGATCTTCACTGCCTTTGCCCTCATCGTGGCCAAGACCTTCCCGGGCCCGCGGGACTCGTCCCAGCTGCGGTTGACGCTGGAGCCCTACGGCCAGACCATCGTGCCTTTCTCGGTGTCGGGTGCCGCGGGGCTGCCGCAGAGGCTGGCGGAGCAGTACACGGAGCTGCTGGATGCCCAGCATCAGTCGCCGCTGGAGGTGCTGGGTGAGGGCTCAGGGAGCGCCCCTGGAGCAGGTGGTGCCTGGTGGGGTGTCCAGGGGCCACTGGTGTGGTGGTTTAGGTCCCAGCTGTGCCGTATCTGATGCTTTTCTTTCCTGCGTGGGAGTGTCGCGTCACTGGCAGGACCTCTCCTCATCTGGGCAGAGCTGTCTTCTCCACAACCCCATGTTTGTGGCCACTGGAACAGGCAACCTGGGGAATGGTCATGGCCCCAGTGCTCCCAGAGCTCAAAGAGCTTTGGATAACACTCTCAGGCACATGGTGGCATTGTTGGGATGTTCCATGCAGGGCCAGAAGTTGGACTTGATGATCCTTGTGGGTCCTTTCCAACTCAGGAGATTATGTGGATCTGTGTTTCTGTGATGAGGACTAGGGTGGGCCACCAGGGCTGAGTCTGCTTGGGGTTTTTTCCAGTTGGCCTCAGTTAGCAGTGGTGTGATGGACCCGCCTGTAACAGCGGTGGTGTTTGGCAGGTGGGCTGGAGGAGTACCTCATCTCCAGAGCCTCCGAGGAAGGAGGAGCCTTCAACGAGCACTACATTGCAGCCGCCTCTTTCGAGGCCGCGGGGAACCGCACGCTGGTCACGGCGCTCTTCAACAACCAGGCCTACCACTCCCCGGCCACCGCCCTCATGCTGGCTGACAGCGCCATCCTCAGGGTGCTGGCAGGCCCCAACGCCTCCATCACCGTCACCAACTACCCCCAGCCCCGCAACATCACCGAGAAGGCCAAGGACCAGCTCATGGAGTACGTGTGGTGATGGCACAGGGCTCGCTTTCCTGCTAGGGCTCCCATGGGTGCAGGTTGGCCTGGTTGTGCTGGAGTCAGTGAAGAAGCCAGGCTGGAGCTTCTCAGACCCAAATGTAGCTGTGATTGCACTCAGGAAGTCAGGGGGGCAAAGCTGTGGAGATGACTTCTCTGCTGAGCCAGGCAGCCACATCACCCCATGCACATCTCAGAGTTGGCTGTTCCCCTCGAGATACTGGCTGGGGTTATTTTTCCTGGGTGCTCATAGTAGTGGAGGCCATGTGGCCATGCTCTTCACAAAACCCCGCATCCAGGGCCTCTGAACCACACCTAGACCAGAGGGGCCATGTCTGGGACCTCACCAAGGCAGCATGGAGGTTTGTGGTGTGCAGGGTGGGCTGTGCCTGGGGGGTGATTGACTCCCTTGAGTGTTTCTTCAGCATGTTGGCCAAGTGTAGCCTCTTCAAGGAGCCCAGTGTGGGTGTGCTGGCCACAACTTTCTCAAGAGTGGCAGCAGAGGGGCAGGTGCTGATCTCTGCTCTCTGTGACCAGAGACAGGACCCAAAGGAACGGCTGAAGCTGTGTCAGGAGAGATTTAGACTGGAAATCAAGAAAAGGTTCTTCCCCCAGAGGATGTTGGGGCACTGCCCAAGCTCCCCAGGGAATGGTCCTGGTCTCAAGGCTGCCAGAGCTCCAGGAGCATTTGGACAACACTTTCAGGGGCGCACAGGATGGGATTGTTGGGGTGTCTGTGCAGGACCAGGAGCTGGGCTGGATGATCCCTGTGGGTCCTGAGACTATTCTATGTTTCTTTGCTGTCCTTGTGTAGCCTCAGCATTGGTTGGCTGAGGTGTCCCTGCCCTAACGTGTCCCCCTGTCCCCACAGAGGCCAGACTGGCTTTGCCATTGCTATCAACCTGCTGTATGGGATGGCCTCTCTCGCCAGCACCTTCGCGCTGCTGCTGGTCAGCGAACGCGCCATCAAGGCCAAGCACGTCCAGTTCGTCAGTGGTGTGTACGTGGTCAACTTCTGGCTTTCTGCCCTGCTCTGGGACATCATCAACTTCCTCATCCCTTGTGCTCTGATGTTGGTGAGTCACCTGTGGCAGCCCAATCCCCGTTGGTGGGATGCTGGGCTCTGCTCCTCTGGGATGTGCGTGGGTGCAGGGAGAAGGACAGGGCCACTGGCAATGTCTCTGTAGAAAGGACCCACTAGAAAGCTGTCCCTTGGTCCTGCTGGGAGCTGGACCACGGCCAACCAGCTGGGGCAGTGTCCTCTGGCAGTGTCCTCTGTCCTCCCTCTTTGCTGTTGGGACTAGAAAATTTTAAATCCATGAGATGTTGGAGAGGAATTCCCCAGATCTCTTCTGCATCCCAGTCTGCAGAAAGGGCCTCCCCTGGGGACAGCCATGGGCTACTGGTAGGACCCATCCATGAGGTGCTGTCTGGGTCAGTGGAGTGCTGATGTTACCCTGGGCCACTGGGACAAGGAGATATCGCCTGAGGTCAAGCCAAATGTGCCTTCTCCCCACATTGCTGTGCCCCAGGTGATATTCCAAGCCTTCAACGTGCAAGCCTTCACCCAAGACAGCCACCTCGTTGACGTGATGCTGATCTTCCTCCTTTATGGCTGGGCCATCATCCCCCTCATGTACCTCCTCAGCTTCCTCTTCTCGGTGGCAGCCACGGCCTACACCCGTCTGACCATCTTCAACATCCTCTCCGGCACCGCCACCTTCCTCGCCGTCACCATCATGAGCATCCCAGGTGGGTCACTGCCCTCTACCTGCCCAGCCATCACCAACAAGGTCCAGCCCCCAAAAGGGCTCTCTGACCCCAGGGCTGGTCCCACAGTAGCCATAAAACACTACAACAGTCCATTGTCACTCATTAAATGTGACAAAATATGTTTGGTTTCTCTCTAAACTTCAGGGTTTTCCAGATATCAGGGTTTTTTCTCCCAAACCAGCAGTCTCTAATTCATTGATCCACCTGTTCTCTTTCAGAACTGGGCTTGGTGGACCTCTCCAAAACCCTGGATAAAGTTTTTCTCATCTTACCCAATTACTGCTTGGGCCAGTGCATCAGTGACTTCTACCAGAACTACGAGTTCATTCAGTTCTGCACCTCCTCTGTTGAAGCCATCTTCATCTGCAAGGCCTTCAGTGAGTCTCTACATCCTCACCTGGCCAGCCCCCACAGCATCACTGCGGGGTTGTGTGGGTGGATGGTGGAACTGGGCAGTGTCATGGGGCCTCTGCCTGGGCAGTAGCTGCAGGTACCATTTTAGAGCAAAAACTGGGCAGCATATTAGGACATATATAGGAAAAAATTCCTTAAATGGATCACCTTACTCATGATTTGGAGGAAAAATGTGTGCTAGGGGAAGTTTCAGAGATGAGTGAAGAAATCCCAATCTCAAGATTGGTGTCCTCTGCCTGCCTCCAGTGGGCATCTTCTGCCAGATCCCTTCCAGACCCAGATCCTCCTGTGGGAAGCATTGGGAAGAGCTGTGGGCAGGGAGCCAGTGTGGGATGAAGATAAGCCTGGCAAAGCTTTGGGCTCATAGCTTCCTCTGGAGTTTATCTGCCCCTCCCCAAAGTGTGGATTGATCCTGGCGTTGATTTTGTTCCATCTTTCCTCAGATATCAGTTATCAGATGAACTACTTTTCCTGGGAGACCCCTGGGATTGGGCGGTACCTGACCTCCTTGGCCATCCAGGGTTTCTCCTTCCTCTTCCTCCTCTTCCTCATTGAGACAAACCTTCTCTGGAGACTGAGAACTCTGGTCTGTGGCATCTGCAGGCGGCGGAAATGGGTGAGTGAAGCACGTGGGAGGGAGCTGTGCCCTCCAAGCCCAGCCCAGGAGTCCCTGTGAGCTGGAGACAGGCCCTCATCACCTGCATCATATTCCCAGGGAGCATCCCTGGAGCTGGGAGGAGCCAGTCCTGTTGAGTGTATGGATTGGCAAAGGGAGTGAGGCATCTCCAGAGGGATGGATCCTCCCAGGGTTGGGGACACTGGAGGAACCCATTCATCCCCCAGCAGCCAGGTGACACAGAGTGTGTCTTCCCCCTGTGTTCAGGTGGCCCTGCTGAACAGGGTGTCTGTGCTGCCAGAGGACAGGGATGTGGCAGATGAGAGGAAGAAGGTTTTGGAGTCACCACCAGAACTGCTGTCGTCTCTCAGCAGCCCTCTGGTCATCAAGGAGCTGACCAAGGTGAGGCAAGGTGACCTGAGCATCCTGCTGCCATCTGAGCCGTGTCCTCTCGGGCCTTGCCGTGCCATCGGGCAGTGACATGTGGCATGTGTGTGGCTCCTCCAGGTCTATGACAGCCGGGAGTCCCTGCTGGCAGTGGACAGGATCTCCTTGGCTGTCAGCAAAGGGGAGTGCTTTGGTCTCCTTGGCTTCAACGGAGCGGGCAAAACCACCACCTTCAAGATGCTGACGGGTGACGAGAGCATCACATCGGGGGACGCCTTTGTGGATGGCCACAGCATTCTGGCCAACATCAAGAAGGTACCCAAGGCTGCAGGGCTGAGGGTGGTGTTGCAGACCATCCTGTGTTTGCCTGGGCTGAGCCACCTTGCAGTTGCCTCCAAGAGGACGTGGTTGCAGTTCCAGAGGCAGGGACAATAAATATCCCAGGGACATCGTGTCCTTGGCTGGCTCAGCTCTCCATTATCTGGCCATGAGGAAGCAGTTTCCTCTCCACTGGGATTACAGATGTGATACAAATGGAGACCAAACCTGCTGTGGGTAGCAAACCTTTCATCAAAGGGTTTTACCTCCATAGCTGGAAATGTGGAAAATATTGGAGGATGGTCTCTAAAATGAGTGTATCAAACCTTTCCAGACTTCTGCTAGGGGTGTCCTTGCTGGGAATTGCCCACTTCTTTTGGAAGAGATGAGCAGGGGTTAGGCTTTGAGTCCAGTCCTTCCTCTTCCACTGTCCCAGATTTCACAGAATATTCTGATTTGGAAGGGACCCACAAGGACCATCAAGTCCAAGTCTTAGGTGAATCAGGATCCCAGACAAGGTCAGACATGAAGAACATTCCTTGAGAGCATGCCCCCAAATTGCCTCCTTCCCTGAAACTGCCTTCTCTCATGCTCTTGTCCCTGCAAGTGAGCAGGACATGGGGGAGGTACCAGCCCTCCAGCACTTTCCTTCTTCTGAGAGCCTGGGCACCCCAAAATGGTCCCTCACAGTGAGGAACCAGCTTGGCAGAGACATTGTGAGCCCACCAGCTGCTGTCCAGAGACACATCTGTCCATCCCTGCCAGCCCAGCTGCTCCAGGGGGCATTCCCCTCTCATTCCCCCCACGGTTTCAGAGCTGCGGCTCAGTTCCATCACTCAGGGAGGAGCAGCAGGGCCCGTGGGTGCCCAGGCAGCCCTGGCTCGGAGCCCTGCCCGTGTGCTGATTGCTGTGTGCTCCCCTGGGCACAGGTGCAGCAGAGGATCGGGTACTGCCCGCAGTTTGACGCCCTGCTGGAGCACATGACGGGCCGCGAGACGCTGAGCATGTACGCGCGCCTGCGCGGCATCCCCGAGCGCTACATCGGCAGCTGCGTGGAGAACATGCTGCGGGGGCTGCTCCTGGAGCCGCACGCCGACAAGCTCGTCAGGACCTACAGGTGAGAGCAGGCCTGGCCAAACCGCTGTCCCTCCCCTGGTGTGCTGCTCCTGTGCTCATACTGGGGCTCTGTCCCCGTTCCTCGCTCCCGTTTTCAGCTGAAGTTTGAACTTGGTGATCTCTCTGGTCATTTCCAACCCTAATGGTTCTGTGATTCCTCTGCAGCGGTGGGAACAAGCGGAAGCTGAGTGCTGGCATTGCCCTCATTGGTGGCCCCCCTGTGATCTTCCTGGACGAGCCCTCCACTGGCATGGACCCCGTGGCCCGGCGCTTGCTCTGGGACGCAGTGACACGGACGCGGGAGTGTGGCAAATCCATCATCTTCACCTCCCACAGGTGACACCTGGCTTGGCAGGGCTAGGCATAAGAGATCAGGGAGAGTGGTGGGATCCGAGGGATGGGACACACCTCCGGGGCCTGGTGAGTGGGCATACACTGCCTGCAGCCAGTGGCTGGCTCGACCCAAATCTCCCTCCTCAAAGAGTCCAGAGCTTCAGTCCCTCCTCAAAACCTCCAGCCGCTTCCCAGAAGCTTCTGCTTGTGTCTGGTGTTTACCTGCCCGGAGAAGCTGTGGCTGCTCCATCTCTGGGGGCATGCTGGACTGAGCTTGGAGCAGCCTGTTCTAGTGGAAAGTGTCCCTGTCCATGGCAGGGGGTGGAACAAGATGAGCTTTAAGGTTCCTTCTAGCCCAAACCCCCCTGGGATTCTCTGAACGAGTCCTCTCCTTCCTGCAGCATGGAGGAGTGCGAGGCACTGTGCACACGACTGGCCATCATGGTGAATGGGCAGTTCAAGTGCCTGGGCAGCCCCCAGCACCTCAAAAGCAAGTTTGGTAGTGGATACACCTTGCTGGCCAAAACCCGGAGCGAGGAGGAGGGTGAGCTGCAGGCCTTCAAGGCCTTCGTGGAGAAGACTTTCCCAGGTACCGTGAGCTGCTGGAGTGGTTGCTCCTGGAGCAGGGGCAGGTGCTGGCTGTGAACTGCAGCACCTTCCCTAACACAGAGCCTCTCCCTGCTCCATTCCCCAGGCAGTGTCCTGAAGCATGAGCACCAGGGCATGGTGCATTACCACTTGACCAACAAGAACCTCAGCTGGGCACAGGTAAGGGGGCACTGGGAACCTTTCTCCTGCCCCTTCCCATGTTCTTGGTGCTTTGCTTTCGGTGGTGCATCCTCCCCACACTGCTTTGCACTGTGGAAACCTGGCATGGGTGGGCACAACTTCCCCGTGCTGACAGCTCCCTGCTCCTGCCCCTCAGCCCCAGGAACCCCCTGGCAGTGCTTCAGTGTGGTCCCACTGGGGCTGTGGGCAGTGGCTCTCCCCAGCCACCGATCCTGAGGGGTCCTAGCCCAGGGACACCGATAAAACCCCACAGTACAGATACAGTATGTAACCCTCTGCATACAGAGTTAGGTATAGAGCATACCTAGTATAGCTCTCTGTATATACTGTCTACATGTACATTATCTATATGTGAATACATACAGAGATATTCATAGTATATAGATAGTTTTCATATGCAGTATCTAAGTGTGTATATATATATTTATCTGTATATTACATGCACTGGATGTAGTGTATATCATATACTTTATATTGTATTTATACAATATATAATATATACTCAATAGGGTATGTGGTATAGGTAATACTCTCTAAGATTATATACTCTATATACTCTATATCAAGTATGTGGTATAGTCTATAGAGTATATATAGAGAGAGTAAATAGTATACAGATTATATTAAAACTATGTATGGGATTATATAAAAACTAGAGAGTGAGTTTATCAATATGTATATCATATGTAGCTCAATATAAAAATGATGTGTATGCTAGATACAGATAGTTATGTATAGTGTATATATTATACTAAATGTTATTTCTATATTATGTAAATATTTTATATATATAATGTGTTAGCAGAAGCCTTGGGCAGGGATTCAAACCCAGATATGTGTGTGTATATATATAAATACATATATACATGTATCTATATGTATGTATTTGTATATATGTATGCATTTATCACATATAATTGTGTAAAACAATCATATCCACAGCATATGTTTTAAAATGGTGTCAGATACTCCTGGCTTCCCCCGACTCTCCTGCCAGGGAAGGTGTCATTTTCCTGCGTCTCCCTGGAGAACAAAGCTTTCTCTGCTTTCCCTGCCACAGCTGGGAGGTTCCCTGTCACAGTGGGTGCTCCCTGTCACAGTGGGAGTTCCTGTCCCAGGAGTCCCCCCACACCTCACGCTGCCTCCTGTCCCTGCCCTCCCTTGCAGGTCTTTGGGGCCCTGGAGAAAGCCAAAGAGAAATATCGCTTGGAGGACTACTCGGTGAGCCAGATCTCCCTGGAGCAGGTCTTCATGAGCTTCACTCGCTTCCAGCACTACACAGAGGACAGAGGGAAATGAGCCCCTGGTGCCCCGGCACGGACTGGCCCTCAGCCTATACATAGTATATATAGAGACAGTAATTTATATATCGGCGTGTCTTAAATACTGTATCAATGTAAACCTTCCCAGCGAGGGTGAGGGGATGGCAGCTCCTGGCTGCCAGGCTCCGGGGTGCGTGGGTGTGCGTGTGTGTGCGCATGTGACACTGCCACTCTCCAGCCTTCTTCATCCATACAGCAAAAAAACTCCACCCAAAACCCCGGGAGAGCCTGGATGGGTGGAGAGGGGCGTTGGACTTGGGATGGGGGAGGAGGATCCCCTGTGCTCCCTCCTCCCTGCCCTCGCTCACACCCAGCGGGACGCGCCCGCGCTCCTCACCCGCATGTCCCTGTGTTGTTTGGTGGTTGCTCGTGGTTTAGCAGGAGCCTGTCACATAGCTCAGATCCAAACCGTCCTTGGGGCAGCAGGATGTGCTGGGATCGCCCCTGGAGCACTTTGTGCTGTCTGGCACCTGCCAGGCATGGCAAGAGGAGGCTCTGTCTCCTTTAAGCGCCAGGGAAAGCTTGCCAAGCGTGGCTCGAGGAGCTGGCTCTGGCCCCAGCTGTGCAGGGGGAGCTGTGGTGCCAGGAGCTGGCTCTGGGTGAGAGGTAGCCATGGAGCAGTGCCCAGAGCTCGGCCTCAGAACAGCACGTGATGGGCACGGCTGGGAGCCAGAGCTGGGGCAGTGAGGGGTGCCCAGGGACACTGCAGGGACGGGTGAGAGGTGCCACCAGGTCCCTGGGGACGCTGTGGGTTGAGGGAGAGGTGCTGCAGGGTCTTGGCTGTGCTCTGTGGGATGGGTATGAAGTGTCACAGGGTGCCCAGGGATGCTGCTGGCCTCAGTGCTGTGCCCATGCAGGGGCTCTGCCAGCAGCACGGCCCCACACTGTGCAGGGCAGCCACAGGACCAGCGTGAAGCCAGCGATGCCCTCGCTGTGCCCATGTCCTGCTGAGCTCACCTCTTTACACCCCACACAGCTTCAACCTGACCACATCTGTCCTGCATCTGCCTCCTCATCCCCTCTGCCCCTGACCAGGCTGTGCCAGCAGCAGGCAGGAGCAAAGGCCCTGTCCTGCCCCTGCCTGGCTCCAGGATGCTGCTGGGCACCAGCATTGCCCAGCCTTGCCTGGGCCCAGTTGGAGGAGGCAGCTCCTTTTTGGAGTTTCCCAGTGACTGGGTTGGGGTTTTTTTTGTTTGTTTGTTGGAAATCTGTGTTGATTCTTGTCTGTCCTTAACTAGTCCCTGTGTCACCTGGGGCAGCCCCTTGGGAGCTGCCCCATGATCAATGCAGAGCTATTTGCACTATAGTACTACACACAATTGCACATAATTAATATTTATGGCAAGGGGGGGCTGATTCCCTCCCAGTGATTGCATTGTCAGGGGTTGGGTTATATTTTTGGGTTGGGTTTTCATTTTTTTCCTTGTGACTGACTCATTTATTCCTGTTCCATTCCTTTCCTTTGCCTAATGTTGTTGTTCAGAACAATGGTGCATCATGTTACTAAGAATTTCCCTGGATCTTAAAGATGTGTGCTTTTATTAGTCAGCAGCCAGCAGGTGAATGGCCTGCTCTGACACCTTGGAGTCCTGTGGAGTTGCTGGTAGGGAGGGATTGCACCCTGGGAGCATCCTGGTGGGCAGCAGAGCCAGCCACTGCCAGGGCACCATGCAGGGGGAATCCCAGCTGCAGGGACTGTCCCAGGGAGGGAAGAAAAAGGGGGGGGGGATGGTTTTAGCTGGGAGGGTGGGCTGGCAGTGCCCTGAGCACAGCAGTAACTGTTCATGCTGGCTCTGGTGCCCCTGCAAGGCTTGGTGCTGGGTGGGGACACAGAGGCAGCTTCACCCCCTCCCTGCCCATGCTGCCATGGCAGAGCTGGGGGAGAGCCCACGGCAGGGCTGACCTCCCCTGGCCCCAGCCCTCCATCACACTGGGGCCACCCTGGCCTGAATGAAGGAGGTGTTATGGAAGCAGCATTGCCCTGTCCCAGGGCTGGAACACCCTGCCTGGCAGCGAGGCGGGCACTGTGGGCTGTGCGTGGTGCTGCTCCTGATTTCAGTCACAGCCACAGTGCCAGGTGTGCCAGCCTGGGGCTGGGAGCAGGACCAGGAGTGCTCCATGGGCAGGTGCCAGGGGCACAGCTGCTGCTGGCACTGCTCTGGCCTCCCAGGTGGGAGAAGCAACACAGCTCCTGGCCAGCTTCTACTCCCCCCTGGCTGCACTGTGGTGGTTGTTCCCCTCATAGGAATAATAAAGATGATTTTTTTTTTCCAGTGGGTGTTTCCTGGCCTCCTTTCGATTCAGACTCTGTTCAGCCTGTGCTGGCCTCCTGCTCTCTGCCTGGGGAGAAGGGCATGGGGGTAGAGGGGTGTCCTACAAACCAGAAGGAGAAGAGCTCAGTCTGGCTTGAAAAGCCCATCAGCTGAGTTTTTTGTAGAAGCACAAGTTGGGGTCCCCATTCTCTTTACTTCAGGTAGCCACAACTATCCCCTCTCAGCTCTCCCAAACAGCCACAGTGAGGGAGAGACCTGAAGCCTTTTGGCCTCCATGGCAGTGGGCAGCTGGCCCTGGCACTGCCATTCCTGCAGCTTTGCCCACCGACATGCTGCAGCGCAGCTCTGGAGCACAGCCAGGGTGCTCAGCCCCCCTTGCAGATTCCCATATGCCCCCCAGTCCCCAACAGCACCAGCCCCTGGCTGAGCCCCGGGAGATGGGGCAGCATCGGAGCAAGGATGCAGCTGCGAGGAAGGGGAGCTCCAAGCCCTTGGATCCAGAGGAGCCACGGGTCAGCTGGGAGCATCCCCTCTCCAGGGGCTATGATGCTGCAGCCCCTGCTCCCCCTGCTCCCCACGGCACAGGCGCGGCTCCACGGGCAGTTTCAGCGCTTTATTGTCTGCGGTGCTGCTGCAGCACCCCCTGGCCTCCCGCGGCCGCAGGGGGAGCCGCTCCCTGTCCCCAGCGTGGCACCGCAGTGTCCCTGGAGCTGGAGGCTGCAGGAGTCGCAGCAGGCCGAGAACTGGCACTTAAGGAATCCTGGCTGGGGCTGCGCGCTGCTCCTGTGCCGGGCACGGGGAGGGCGCGGGGCCGGGCATGGCTGTGGTCCGGTGCTCGGGGCTGGCTCGCTCCACCTCGGGCGTCTCAAAAACGCTTCAAAAACGCCTCTGATGCTGGGCTGTCACCAGGTGCTCGCAGCTTCGTTTCTCTTATAAAGAGACCAAAGGCAACCTTTTCTTCCCTTTTATGAGCTGTTCTCGATTTTGGCCAGAAATTGCTGTGCCCACCAATCCTCCAGGTCGATGGGAACGAAGTCTGAGAAAGAGGGGAGGGAGAGAGGGGAACAGCTGGAGCAGGAGCAGAGCTCTGGGTGCTGACTCCAAACCCCAGAAAAAATAACCATGGAATCACAGAATATCCTCAGCTGGAAGGGACCCACAGGGATCACCCAGCCCAGCTCCTGGCCCTGCACAGACACCCCAACAATCCCACCCTGGGCATCCCTGTCCAAACTCCTGGAGCTCTGGCAGCCCCGGGGCTGTGCCCATTCCCTGGGGAGCCTGGGCAGTGCCAGCACCCTCTGGGGGAAGAACCTTTCCTGATCTCCAAACTAATGACACCCCCAGGTCTCCTCCACCCCTGTGCCACGTCCCCAAAAGGCCAGACTGGATCAACAGGGACATTCTCTTCCTTGGGGAGCTCTCAGCTGCTGTGAGAGCCCAAAGGCTGCTGACTCCAGGTGCCACCAGACAAGTGTTGTCCCCAAGCCCAATTGGCCCTGCTAGCCCCAGGAGAAGCAGGTTCCCACAGGCACCTCCTCTCTCTCCAGCATGATGCTGAACCCCTTGGTGGCAGGAGAGGGCCTGAATCCCAGAGAAGTCAGCAACACAGTGGAACACGCAAGGGATGCAGTGGGACATCCCCAGCACCCCCAGAGTGACCTCAGCACCAGCAGGACAGACCCATCCAGCCCCTCTGGCACACCCAGCACTGGGATCCTCCTCCTCCTTCCCCTACAGCCCCGTTCAGGGGCAGGCTGAGCCCACAGCCCCTCCCTGCACCCCGAGCCTGACGCACCCCAAAGGGCACAACCACTGCCACTCACTTTTGAGTCCGGGGTTGGGGGTTTTCTCCACGTACTGCACGGGGCCGCAGGCGCTGTCCCCGCTCCGGCTGCTGTCCAGCTGCTGCTCTACCTGCTGCCAGGCTGGGGAGGGAACGAAGCCGGGTGGGTTTGGGACCAGCTCCCAGGGCAGGGGGCTGCGGGACAGGAGCGGGAGGCGGAGCAAAGGAGGGCAGTGCCCAGGCTGGGGACTCCGTGCCTGTCCCCAGCACGGGGCAGGTGCTGGGGAGGGGCTCCATGTGCTCCAGCTCCCCTGGCTGCTGCCCCAGGGACCCTCTGCCCTCACCTTCATAGACAAAGCGGACGTTCTCCTCGTGGGCCAGCGTGTAACATTCCTCAGGGCCTGAGATCTGCTGCAGCAGCAGTGGGGGCCTCTTGCCATTCACTCTGTTGAAGACGAGTTTCTGTGCTGGGCTGGGGAGGGAGGGAAGCAGGGGGGAGGTGAGGGCACAGGCAGCTCTGCCCACCCCAGCAAGAACTGGGGCGGTTCAGCTGTCCTGAACTGTGTCCCCACAGTGCACACACTCACCCACAGCTGCAGCCACCCTGCCCTGTCCCCAAGGACTGGGATGGAAAGGGACCCAGCCCCAGGGACAGGGGATTCTGACACAGGAGGGGTGCAAGGGGATCTCCCTGGGGAAAAGCCCCAGCTGCCCATCTCCTACCCATCCTCCAATCTAGCACCAAGTACAGTCCCTAAGATAAAGAATCTGCCACCGAAATTGCAGGAATATCAGGAAATGGAAGTGAAATCAGTCAGGTACTGGAGAGGGGATGTGCCATCCTCTGCAGATCAAACACCCAGGTTCACAGGAACAGCTCTGGCCCCAGCATGGGACACACAAGGTGTCCAAGGACTGGGATGTTACACTCTGAAAAGTGGGAGGAGGTCAGGCTTCCTCAGAGCTGGGATCCCCTCTGGTGAGGGGCACTTCAACCACTCCCTACCCGGATGCAGCAACACCCACCAGAGCTAAAGGCAAGACTTGGGATGAGACCTGGGAGCACATTCAATGCAAACCCCAGTATTTTGGCTTTTCTGCCCAGCTCTAGGGCAGGACACGCTTGCAACAGCCACGTTCCTCACGGGGCAAAGTCTAAGGGGCCCTAGGAGTGGGATTGGAGGGCAGGAGAGACTGGGAGGAGGCAGCTCCTGCAGATCTGCAGGCAAGGGCTGGGGAGGGCAGCGACCCTCAAGCCCCCACAGCCTGGGGCAGGGAGGAGGGCAAGTGTGGAGAAGCCACTTCAGTGAATTCCAGGGGTCCTGGGAAGGAGAGGAACCGGGGGGTAGTGGGGAGCTCATTTCTTGGAGCTGGAGAGGACGTGCAGAACCAGTGGGGTCCCACTACCCTGTCTGGGCGCGCTGTGACTCCAGTCGGGAAAGGGTCTCCGTAGGGATCCCATCCGCACCTCCCAGCCACTGGAATACCCCACAGCACCCTGCCACAGCCCCGGGTACTGCTGCGGGACACTGCAATTCACCAGAAAGTGCCACCCCGGCTTTCGGGGCACAGGGGAGCGCCGGCTCCGCGTGGGCTCCGCGGTCCCCGGGGGTGCGCGGCGCGGCCAAGGCGGGCGGGACCGGCGCTGGCCCCGCCGCCCGGTTCGTGCAATCGGGGCCGCCGGCGGAGGGGCTGGACCAGCCCGGCCCCGGCTCTGCCCGCACCGGGACCCCCCCGCGCCGCCTCCTTGGCGTGACCCCGCCGGTCCCACCGCCCGCGGGTTTGGGCACGGCCCGTGGGCAGGAGGGGGGGCGGCCACCCCGGCGTGTCCCCGACGCGGGGCGGCCACGGCACCGGGCACCGAGCCCAGGCGTGCCCGGAGCTCCGCGGGACGCGCGAGCACCGCCGAGACCCCCGGGCCGGGCGGCACCGAGCGGAGCCCCCGGCTCCCCGTCCCGCGTCCGGCCCGGCCGTCCCGGTCCCGTTCCCTTCAAGGTCAGGCCCGGCCGCCCCGCGCCGCTCCCCGCCAAGGTCACCGGCGCTCACCTGGCCGGGGGCCACAGGCCGGGCTGCGCTCGCCCCCGGTACTCGCCCAGCTTGCTGCTCTCCACCGCCTGCTGCGTGGGACCTGCGGGGAGCGCGGGGCGTCAGCGGCGGCCGGGCGGGACGGAGCCCCCGCGGCCCCGGCCCCGCGCCCCCCGGTACCTGTGCGCCGCTGCGTGGCGAGCTTGCTGGGGCCCCGCGTCAGCGTGTACATGGTGCGGGCCCCGGCCCACGGCCCCGCCGCCCTCTCGAGTGCCGCAGGTGCCCCTCGCCGGGGCCTTAAGCAGGCAGGGCCGGGCCCCCCCGGCTCCGACACGCCCCCGCGCTTAAAGGGGAACGCGCAGGGAGCGAGGGGGACGCGGAGCCGGCGCCCAGAGCCCGGGGGGAGCGGGGAACACCCGCGGGACAGATCAGGGGGACACACAGATCGGTGGGAGGCGTGCGGGGACACACGCGACACGTGTGTGCTGTGCAAGAGACATGTCTGCGTTGTGGGGACACACAGGGGACGCGCACGGGATACATCGGCAGCACACGTGTGGATTTATGGGCACACACAGGATGCAGGAACAAGCAGGGCACATGCTGGGAGCACATGTGGGGGCTTCCATGGGACACAGAGGGGACATGCGGGAGACATGGGACTCGCACAGGACACACGGAACGCGCAGAAGGGACATTGAACCATGCGGGGCTGAAGTAGGGGAGAGGGCACAGCAGGCACGTGGGACACAAGATGGCACAGGCGCGCAGGGGACACGGGACTCACGGCAAACTCGGCGGGGACCTGCACGGGGACAGTCGGGACACAGGACACTGGAGCCACGGCACACATAGGGGACAGATAGGGGTCATTCCTGGGACACAAAGGACCCGGGCAGGGAAAAGTGAAGGGGTGCATAGGCAGGGGCTGAGGTACCACCCCCACGGGGACAGCGCAGGGAGCCGGGTGGGCAGCCGCGTCCCCACCAGCACGGTGATCTTTGGAGCGGGAGGTTCCGCCGAGGTGTCCCCACGTGGCAGGAGGTGCAGACCCGGGACACGACCCCGAGCTGGCCCCCGGCCACCCCGCAGTGTCCACCGGCCGTCCCCAGTTTTGGGGACAGGCCGTGTGACAAACACACTGGGGTCTCCGGGAGGCTCCAGAGGCTGCAGGGCCACCCCACGAGGGTGACCTTTGCCTTTCCGCCACGTTGCCCCGGTAGTGGCTGGAGAGGGAGGGCTGTAGGAGGGTACCTCCCATGAAAGCCCAGCCTCGCCTGGCCCTGATGGGTGCCAGGCACGCGTGGACCCTTCCCGCGTGTGCATCCACTGCTGCCACCCCCAACCCTGATACTGTGCCTAAATACACACCTGACCCACGGGATGCTGCCACCAGTGGCGGTCACCTGGCTTGTAACGTGTTGGGGGCTGTGCCTCAGTTTTCCCCGGATCTGCCCGGGATTTCTAAGAGCCTGTTGGCGCATCCCTGAGCCTTTCCATGTTGGGGAGAGCTGAACCATTAATCCCTGTGCTCCAGATGGATCCCTCCGGACCTCCATCACCACTGACAGCTGCCGGGGAAAAGGGGGGGTGGTGTCCCTCCCCCGGCCCCGTTTCCCTGGGGTGTCCGCGCAGAGCCTCACTTTGTCCCTTTTGGGGGTCCCGGTGCAGGGCGGGGAAACAGCAGCGTAGGGCCCAGGGGTCCCCGCGGGGCGGCGGGACGGATGGGCAGCGGGGCAAAGCGGCTCCCGGCCGCGCCGCTGGTGTAGTGGTATCATGCAAGATTCCCATTCTTGCGACCCGGGTTCGATTCCCGGGCGGCGCAGTTACTTTTTGTCTTGCTCGATGTCGCTATAGGACACGAAACACGCACGCATCGCTGTTCTCAGGGTGAAGAAAGGGGAAGTTTATTTTCTGACTCCAACATTTATAGTTTTCCAGAAATGACAGTGAATTGGACGGTGACTGTGCCACCTCTCCAATGCCACCGGACAAACCAACGGTCCATCAAATTTCCCCTCCTCCATAAAAGAATGCAAAACAATGAGTTATTTACAGAAACTGTGTGTGAAAGTTTGCTACAAGAATGTAAGCATCAGAACGCTTACAAAATCTCACAAACTCGGGGCGGCCGCTCTGCCTTTCCCCTCCCCGCAGTGCGTCGCTCCTCCCGCGGCGCGGGGCGGTGCCGCGGCCGCGCTTCCCTCCCGGCCCGGCCATGCAGGTCCCGGCGGCGGCGGAGCGGAACAAGGGCCCGATCCTGGCGGTGCTGCGGCAGTGCGCGGGGCCGGGCGCGCTGCGGGTGCTGGAGGTGGGCGCGGGCTCGGGGCTCCACGCCGCGCACTTCGCGCGGGCGCTGCCGCAGATGCGCTGGCAGCCCTCGGACATCGACCCGCGGGCGCTGCGCAGGTGAGCGGGGCCGGGGGGCCGGGGGAGCCCGCAGCACTCCGGGGGCACCGCCTGCAGCCCCTCCCTCGGGCCGTGCACCGCGGCCTCGGTTCCCTGCTCCCCGTTCTGTTTTTTCTTTATTTATTTTATTCCGTTTGGGGATTTGGGGAAAACCCCAGTATCTAATTCTCCAGCAGGCCTGGCTCTCCTGCTTAGCGCTTTGCTCCCTCCAGGAAAACCCCAATATCCAGCTCTTGGAATAACTGGATACATTTTTTTTCTCAGAAAAGACCCACTCAACAGTGGGCCCAGGCTCCACATTTTTTTTATTTTTTCAAGAAAAAATCCAATAGCCAACTCTCCAGCAGCCCAAGCTCCCCTGTTCAGTACTGTATTCTTTCCAGGAAAACCCCAATATCCTGCTCTCAGATGAGATTAATGTGTGTATTTTTTCACAGCAAAGACCCCCTTAAACAATCCAGGCTCGATGCTTTATTTTTTCCAGGCAAACCACAATATTCAGCCCTTGCCCAGCCCAGGCTCCCCAGGTCAATACTCACAATATTTTTTTCAATAGATCCCCAATATCCAACTCCCAAACAACCCATGCTCCCCAGCTCAGGACTTTATTTTTTCCCAGAAAAGTCCCAAATTCCATCTTTCCACTGTAGAAAAAAAAATAAGCCTGGTGGGGAGATGCTGGAACCAGCCCCTGTCCTGGAGGAGTTTTGTGCTGCCCACCCAGCAGCACCCACCACCCTGGGTAAAAATAATCTCCAGGCTGGGAGGCTGCAGGAGCTGAGACCTCGGTGGTGAATGTGCCAAAAAGGGTGTAAATAACACCAAAATCAGGAGGTGCTGGTGCAGTGGTGCCAATGGGGTCCCCACGAGGGGAGAATGCTCCAAACTTGGTGAGGTTGGGCCTTGGGGCCTCTGCATCCCCATGCTGCTGGTTCTCCAGGTGCTTCCAGTTCTCCGTGTGGCAGCTGGAAGCAGAGGGCTGGGTAAGGACCCCCAGGCTGTGCTGGACCCACATCCCTGTGGGTGTTTCTCCACTCCTGAGGGTCCGTGCGGGGCTCTGGCCCTGCCTGCAGCGGCTGCAGGGGCACCCGGCCGGCCTTGAGCTGGGCTTGGTGCCCACAGCATCGCTGCCTACGTGGAGGCCACGGGGCTGCCCAACCTGCTGCCCCCCATCCTGCTGGACGTGTCCCAGGGCTGGGAGACCTGGGGGGGCACCCAGCCCGCCAGCCTGGACCTGCTGGTCAGCATCAACATGATGCACATCGCAGAGCTGCGCTGCACCGAGGTGAGCGCCCTGCACAGCCCCTGTCCCTGCTCAGGGGGGCTCCCGGGGGTGTCCCCGGCCCCCTGACCTGTCCCCACCTCTCTCGTCCCCCAGGGCCTGTTCAGGGGTGCCGGGGTGCTGCTGAAGCCCGGAGGTGTGCTCTTCACCTATGGGGTGGGTCCCCTGTCCTGCTGCAGGAGAGTCCTGGGGGCTGCAGGGTGCCAGAGCAGATACTGGGGGGCAGCTCCGCTCATGGCTTAGGGAGGGAGCTGGGAAATGCAGGGGCTTGGCTTTTGGGGGGTCTCTGCCTTTTGGGGCACCTGCTGAGCCCTGGAAGGGGCAGTTTTGGAGGAGGCAGGTCCTGTCCTCCCTCACCTTATCCAAAGCAGGGTCTGGGGTGCCTGCAGAGGGTGACAGGACCCACAGTGGGTGACAGGACTCCCTGGGGGCCGTGTCTCTTCCCGCTTGGCTTCTGTGCTTGGTGGGGGCATCAGGCCGTGGCAGGGGGCTGGGGGGCACAGGGGGCTCCTGCCTGCAGCTCCAGCCATGTCCCACCAGCCCTACGCCGTGGACGGCCACATCAGCCCCCAGAGCAACGTGGACTTCGACCGCAGCCTGAGGCAGAGGTAGGAGGGGGCTGGGGGGCTCCTGGGGCCCATCCTGCCCTCTGTGTCCCCCCCCTGCAGCTGCAGGAAGCTCCCTCCCTGCGTGGTCCTTTGAGATAAGCCAGGCCTGAGGGCAGCCCCCGGCCGGGGGTGTCCCGGGTGTGACCCCCGGCTCCTCCCGCAGCAATCCCGCCTGGGGGCTGCGGGACACGGCAATGCTGCGGGAGCTGGCCGAGGCCAACGGGCTGAGCCTGGAGAGGATGGTACGTGCTGGGCCCGGGGCTGAGCCTGGAGAGGACGGTACGTGCTGGGCCCGGGGCTGCCCGTGCTGCTGGGCACCTCTGAGCCCGGCTCTGTGCTTCCAGGTGGACATGCCGGCCAACAACAAGAGCCTGATCTTCCGCAAGCTGTAACCAGCCCTGCCGGCACTGCCAGCGCCTGCCGGCACTGCTGTCCCCACTGCTGCCTCCTGCAGGGTGTCACCGTCCCGCCGTGGCTGCCACTGGGGCTGGGGACAGCAGTGATGGGACAGAGCCCCGCTCACCCAGCTGGGGCTGGCTTGGCTGGGCAGGGTCCATCTGCCCCGGTGCCTTTGGGGCTCCCTTTGCAGTGGGGTGCCCCAGCCTGGGCCACAGGACCCAGCACGGCTGCCGCGGGGGGGCACAGGTGTGGGGGGCGACAACACCCCTGGGCATGGGGGAGACTCCTTGCTCCATTTTCTTGGAGGATGCTGTGCCAATGGTGTCTCCCTTCTCCCTTTCCTCAGGATTGTGCTGTTGTCCCCCCAATAAACTCTGTGGCTTTGCCCCCTACACCCCAGCAGCTCCCTGATGTTTTCAGCACAGACACTGGGGGTGGGGGTGTCCCCAGTTCCAACTCCAGCACCAATGAAAGGGTCAGGTCCAGCACCCAGGGATGTTACACTGGGCCCAGAGGCTTTGGTGAAGTGGGAAGATTTTATGGGTGGGGTGTTCCCAGCAGGTCTCCCACCCCTCTGCAGCCCAACCCAGTTCTCCATTGCTTCTGGACAGGCTGGGGTAGGGGTCACACGGTGGGGGAACATGCAGCAGATAAATTACAGCGGAGGTGGGAGCTGGTCTGGGGCTCAGCATGGGGTTGGGGAGAACTACCTGACAGTGGTCACCTCTAGACACAGGCACTGGTGCGGGGGCTCCCCCAGGCTGCCCCCCCATGCTGTGTCTGCAGCTCCCCCCGTCAGCACATCCTGACTCTCCCCTAGTCCTGGAAGCGGTTCAGGAGGTCGCAGGTTTTCTTCTCCATCAGCTCATAGATCTTCTTCACCCGTTTGTCGTTGGCCGCCCGGACGTAGCTGCTGGGGTCCAGCGTGGCCATTCCGTCGTGCACCTCGCCCATGATGATCAGGGGCCCGTCCTCCGCCGTCATGTTGGGACAGGGGCAGCTCCAGTCCATGTCGGTCAGGGTCACCTCCAGGTACTTGATGTTGAAGAACTTGAGGCCCATCTTCTCATCCTTGAGGACGTCCTCGAGGGCGAAGCGGGCTATGCCGGAGTCCTGGTCCTCCACGATCTCCATGAGCCGCCCCACGATGGCGAAGTCGCTGCGGCAGAGGCTCAGCACCATCTTGCTCTTCAGGCGGCAGGCCTTGCACTGCAGGCTCTTGGGGAAGGGGCACACGTCCTCGCAGGTCTCCTTGCTCTCAAAGTTGTTGGTGTTGCCCTCGCAGCCGCCGTAGACGAAGGAGTGGCACTGCTTCAGCAGGTGGTTGTACGCCCAGCGCGGCTCCCAGTTCTGGCAGGGCCCCTGCACCATGGGCAGGAGGCAGGTGGGGCGGGCGCTGCCCAGGCAGGCGGCTCGGCACTCCTCGTACGTCTCGAAGTGGTTCCTGTTGGCCCCGCAGCCGCCGTAGCGGAAGGTCAGGCAGGAGCCCTGCTTGGCATCGAAATGCCAGCGCACCTCCGTGGGCTCGCAGCGCCGCCGGTCCGGCTCCTTCAGGCACTCGGCGCTGGGGAAGGGCTGGGGGCTGCCGCTCCGCGGGGTCCCCCCCGGCTCCCGCCGGAGCACCGACAGCGGGAAGTCGGCGCGGAGCAGCCCGGCGGCGTTGCGGGCCGTGCAGGTGTAGATGCCGGCGTCCTCGTAGCGGGCGTTGTAGATGACCAGCTGGCCGATGTTGGTGACCACCACGTTGCCGTACATCTGGTCCGGCCGCATGATGAAGTTCTCCTCCCGCTCGCTCTGCTTCTCCCAGGTGATGTCGGGCTGCGGGCGGCCGCTCACGTCGCAGCGGAAGCTGACGGTGCCGCCGGCGCGCACGGACTGGTGGAAGGGGTTGGTGTAGAGCGCGGGCGGCACCGGCAGCTCGGGGCCCGCGCCCGGCGTGGGGCGCGCCGTGGTCTCCTGCGGCACGGGGCTGGTGTCGGGCCAGGTGAAGATGTGCTTGCAGGGCACGGTGGTGAGGCGGGTGCCGCGCAGACACGCCTCGGCGTCCATGTAGCACTTGTTGTAGTAGGTGAGGCCGTCGGAGGCGCAAGTGAAGTTGGGCTCCTTCTCGCAGCGGTCCTTGCACTTGCACACGGGCTGCCCGTCCCAGATGTCGCAGTCGGAGCCCTGCTGCGCGCACACGAAGCTCTCGCAGGACGCTGCGGGCGCCAGCGCCGGGACGCTGCCGTCGGCAAAGCGAGCGGCCACGCAGCTCCGCAGCCCACACACGTTGGTGCAGCATTTCTCAAAGTCTTCACAGTCCTGGCCGGGGAGGGAGAAGAGATTGAGGGGGACGTGGAGGTCACCGCTGTGCTGGGGCTGTGGGTGCTGTTCCCACCCCTGTGGGACTTTGGGGTGGGCAGGTGTCCCCCGCACAGCCCCGTGCACCTTCAGCATCGCTGGGCTCCGGCCAGAGCCAGAGCTCCCCGGCACAGCTGTCCCAGCCCCAGCCCACCCTCAGCACCCCCAGGATGTTTCGGGGTGCACCGCGGTGATGATGATGGTCCCTTCTCCTCACAGCAGAGAGCAACTTGCCCTTCTCAGCTCTTGCTCGCCGAGGGGAGGCAGAACGCAACAGACGAATTGTGAAGGAGTCTCCCCTCGGGGTTCAGACAGCCCTAACCGGAGTGGGGTTACCCCTGCTCAGCCTGGTGGAGCCAGGGCTCTCTGGAATGGACAGCGCGGTCCGTGGGTGGGCTCCGGCCCCCAGGGGAAATTTGTGAGAGGATTCTGTTCTCGGGCTGATGGGGTCCGTGTCCCAGCACACCCATTCCCTTCATCCCAGCCAGCCCTTTGACAGGGTGGAAGCATCCTGGGGGTGCACAAGGAGGGTGTTCTGACCATGGGACACGGTCTGAGGGGGTGACATGAGAGGGCAACCAGCAGTTTCTCTGCCTGTGGGCAACAGGGGAGCCCAGCAGACAGGAGGGGCTTAGGGGGCAAAGCTGCAGCAGGGTTGCAGAGCCCGTTGCTCTCAAACAACTGAACCGGCTGTGCCACCCAGCACAGCACCCACACCACACCCCACAGCATCTCCTTCGGGTGCCTGGGGATGCCCCCCAAAGCCCGTTACCGCCCGCAGCCCCCCCGCTCACCTGGTCGGTCTGGCACTCCCGCTCGCAGGTGCTCTGGGCATCCACCCACAGGTTGGGGTTCAGCTGGTTGGGGCACACGCCCAGGTGCCGCATCCTGCCCGGCTGCAGGCTGAGCCCGGCCGCCGCCGCCAGCACGGGCAGGAGCAGCGCGATGCGCAGCGGGCCCCGCTGCCGGCCCGCCCGCTGCCCCCGGGCCCCGCGCCCGCCTCTGCCCCGAGGAGCCATCGCGGCCGCCCCGCCGCCGGCCTGGCTCGCTGGCGAGGGCTCGGGGTAAATCACATTCAGGACGGACGGGATGAGGGAGAAGGCGGGCGGGGGGACAAAGAGTAGGAGGAGAGGACCAAACCTCTGTCCTTCAGCACACCCGGCGCCCGCCGGACCACCGGCGATGCCGCCCGCCGCCTCCATCCATCGCGGTCGGCTCTCGGGGACGCGGCGGCAGTGGCGGGCGGCTCTCGGGGCTCAGTCCATCCCCGGCACGGCCAGCGGGGCGAGTGGGGTGGAAGGGGAGGACGGGAAGGTTGTAATCTGAATCCCCTCCCTTCCCACTGATGTTTCTGGGTGTTTGGAATGGGAAAGGCGCTGACCTCAGCCTCTAACCCCGGCGAGCCCGGCGAGCCCTGGGCAAACACGGGGGGAGATCAAAGGCAGAATGCAGAAAGTCTCCAAAGAGGGAGAGTGAAAGGGGGGGCGGGGGGGCGCACACAGAAACCCGCCCGGCCCACGGAGCCGAATTCCTGCAGGATGAGAAAACAGCCGGAGCCTGCGGTCCCCTCGGACGGGGCGGCCGGCGGGAGGGACGCGGAGCCCACGGCGGGACCCGGCTGGCCCGGGCGTCCCTCACCCCGCACCGCATCTCGGGCACCACCGGCCCCGCAGCCGAGGGTGCCGGGAGCGGGACAGCGGCACGGATCCATCCCGGCTTCCCAGCCCGCATCCCACCCGTGCCGTGCTGCGGGCACAGGACCGTGTCTGGCCTGGCGGGGTGGGT
Organism: Melozone crissalis; assembly: GCF_028551555.1. Classification (NCBI taxonomy): domain Eukaryota; kingdom Metazoa; phylum Chordata; class Aves; order Passeriformes; family Passerellidae; genus Melozone; species Melozone crissalis. The sequence continues at coordinate 1,208,364 of NW_026535790.1, forward strand.
GCCCACCCAGCGCCCCTGGAGGGGCTCCCCCAGCTCCCTCCCCGGTGATTTACAGCCAGGATGTTTCCTGAGCCGCACCAGACCCCGGCACGTTGTGCTGGGGCTCAACCAGCACGTCCCGCACCAGCCCAGAGCTGGCAGGAGCCGGCCCCGGCTCCCACGCCAGATCCCCCTAATCCCCGATGGAGACTGACCTGCAGCAGGAACATTTAATGGCATTTTGGGAGCATTAACTCTTCCGGCTCTGGTGAGAGCCTCAGCCCTGAGGGGGGTTTGCAGCCCCTGTGAAACAGCAAACCCGAGGGCGTTTTGCCCCGGGAGCAGCTCAGCACCTCCGTTCTCCCCTCTTGGGGAGCACGTGGTGGAGAGGACAAAAAAAACGATGGGAGCCCTTTCCTTTTTTTGTTGGGGTTTTGTTTTGTGGTGGGGGTGACCCAACCCAGCCCCACTCCAGAGCTGCTTTCACATGGAATGGTTTGGTGCTCCCCCAGTCTGTGGCTCCTTGGGGAAGCCTTTTTGCCCCAGACCCGGTGATTCGGGGGACCCTCAGCACCCCCACGCTGGTGTGAGCAGGGTGCACCACAATGCTCTGGCACGGTGACCTCCAGCCAGCAGCACTGACAGTGCTGTGACCACCGTGCCACCCGTGCCACCAGCACACAGCACTGCTGCTGCCTCTGGGCTGCCCATGGTGATCCTGGGGCTCTCTGGGACCCAAACCCCAAAGCACAGCCAGGTCTGTCACCAGCTGGCCATGGCCATGCATGGACACAGCGTGTCCATGGCCGTGCCCTGAATCCCATTCCACAGCCAATGGTGGCTCCCAAGGGTCCATCCAGCTGCAGGTGCTGAGGGAGGCTTACCCTGCCCTGGGACACTCAGGGGAGGCTGATGTTCTGCAAACAGGGAATTGCATCAGGCCAGCCCAGCCAGGAGCTGCCAGGGCCTGTACCCTGCATGCCCTGGCAGCCTGAAAGGCCCAGCCTGACCCAGCTGGCCCCAGACACTCCCTGATCCACAAACCCACAGACTCCAGCTGGGAAGCAACGTGGCAGATGCACAGCACCCTGGTCCCAGAGGCACAGGGCCACTTTGAGGTGTCCCAGAGTCCTTCCAGGGGAACTGGTGTAGGAGGGAAAGGGAAACAAGACCTGGAGCCTAACTTCTGCCCATAGCCATGTCTGAGCTCTGTGTGGTCACAGCATGATGCCAGTGCCAGGCTCTGGGTTGGTTCTTGCCCCACTGCTCCTTTCCAGAGCCAGAGGAGCAGTGCCAGAGGCTGGCATGTGTCACACCGGAGCCCAAGGTGCCTCATGCCTGTGCTCCCAAGATCAGAAGCTGCAAGGACAAGCCAGGAACCTTCACCTCAGTGGTGCAAGGCTGGATGGAGGAATGGCAGCTGCTGCATGGCTGGAAAAGCAGCTCCCAACAACTGGAAATCCTCACCCACACCTTGGGACCCTGACCCAGCCTCTTTTAATGCTTCTTCAGCTGAAGGTGAACGACAAAGCAACTCTTCCCACCCTGACCAAGCCCACAGAAATTCCACCACCTCAACAGTTCCCAGCTGTTCACCTCCATGTGTCCAGGCACCAATTGCACCCTAGAACAGGGATTTTTTTGGGTCACTTTCAAAGATCCCAGACACAGATGAGGATTTTATGGTTTATCTTCTCCCTCCAAGACAAGGAATTGGCCCAGCACTGTGTCCTGGAGGGAAGGGTGCCGTGCTACCTGTCCCTTCTCCCAGAACCCAGCAGGCTCCTGCCCCTCCAATACACCCGTGGGCAGCTGCACCCTCATTTTCAAGCATCTTGCAGTTGTATGAAGGTCACCACCTCTTCCCAGGCTATGTGGGACAGTGGGATCAACCCAAGAAACCTCTCATCAGAAAGGTGAGTGCAGAGAAACACACTCAGTGACCAAAACCCTGAATCATCCCAGAGCAACCTGCTCCCTCCTTTCTCCGAGGAGCAGAGAGCCTTGAAGCTCCCCCAGCGTTCCCACCCGGCTCAGGCTGTGCAGTGTTTTCCTGCCCGGCTCTTCCCAGGCACAGCTGTGGCCCCGCAGCCCCCGCTGCTCCGCCCTAATGGGCTCCGGCTGTCCCGACCCCACCTGAAACCACACACAGCCTTTGTTTGGGCCCTGGGAGAGGGAACAGACACTTCCAGAACCCCCTGAAGAAAAAGAGGAAAAAAAAGGGCTGTGTGACTCTTCCCTGACCAGGCTTTCACCTTAGCTCCAGGGTTTTCCAGGCTGCAGACACGATCTCATTTCCCCCTGCCCCCTCCCAGCCCCAGCAATTACTACTTAAGCTGTTAAAACAAGCGTGGCCAGTCTGGTACGAAGTGGAAAATCTGATCCTGGGGAAGTGAGAAGGCAGGGGAAAAGGGAGGTCAAGGGGAGGTGGGCTGGGAGAAGGGGATCAGACAAGAAGTCTCCCTCCACCCCAGGATCAAATCCCCTTTCTCTGGGGCTCCTGGTGCCTCCAAAGGCCACTCTGGTGTGACACTGGTGCTCCGAGCTCCCTGCAGCATCCTCTCCCTTTCAGTCCCATTTGTCCCAGGATGGCTTCCAGCTTGCTCCAGTCTGGGCTGCCACAGCGCTCGCTGCTCCCTCAGGATCACCCACACCCAGAGAAGGGATTTAGGGTTTGACTGTACTTGTCCTGCCCCGTGGAGCAGGGACTGGGCACAACTCCTGGCAAACTGCTGGAGACCGTGGCTTCCTCCAGCCACCTACGGGACCAGCCCTGTTGGAGATGAGTTTGTGTTTCCTTAGGGCTCCACTACCCCAAATCAGTGGTTCTGTGAGAATCAAGAACAGATTTATCTTCTGCACCTACAGAACAGGAATTTTGGCTCCCCAGAAAATGTTATTATCAAGTTATTTTGTGGATGACCTGGAAATAGGAATATACACCTGTAACACAAACAGCCCCAAATCCCCATGCATGGGCAAAACCACCACCTTTTTCCCTTCAGCCTCTTTCCAGCCCACACAAAAACGGATACTTCTCCTCTTTTCAACTGGTAGTTCAAAACAAACAAAAAGACTTTAATTTATACAAAACAAAACCATGTAGAATCAGTTAAACAACACTGACTGTACAAAGGAATAAAAAAATAAAAGGATAGTCCAAAAAAACCCAACTCAGGAATGGTACAAGTGTTGGAGAGCAGCTACAGACTAGTGTTGACATCAGATGCAAGAATCTTTTCCTTTTAAATTAAAAAATAAAAAAAGTTTGTTGCTGGGCAATCACTCCAGGGAAATCTTCCATCCCCACTCCAGACAGGATCTGCGAGACTTCACAGGGTGACAAAACCTAAACCAACCACAGGGAAACAGCGTGGGGAGGTGGCACACGTGGCACAGCCAAACCAAAGCAGAGGTACAGCGAGTTTTGAGCCATGCAGCAGCTTGGTGATTCCAGGAAGGATCCCTTTCTCCCTCTGTGTCCCGCACACCGGCCAGGCCGGGGGTGATCCCGGAGGAGCCGCCCTTGGCGGTGCCGGTCACCTGTTGGCCGTATATCCCTGTGCTGCTGAGCCAGCGATTGTCTTCTGCTGCCTGTTAAGTGATGGGAAACAGGTGCCAGCCATCCAGACAGGTTCTCCAAATCCCCCGGCCTTCGTGCCACCGGGACGGCCCGGCTGCGGCTTTGCTCTCGAGCCAAAGCACCCCTTCAAAGGATTCCTCTCCCCCTCCACCTGCCTGGGGTTTAATTCTGTCCTCGCTCACTTGAGCTGGGTGATAAAGCACGAGAGAGCTGAGCCAAGAGACCTGCCCGTGCTGGGCTCTGCAGGGAGGGGAGGGGGAATCCTCTGGCACTCCCCAGGTCGGCTTGGGAGGGAGGGAAGCGGTGTCTCCACAGGGGGACGTGTCCCTGCTGTCCCTGCTGTCCCTCCTGTCCCTGCTGCCTGGACACAGCGGGTCTGTCAGCCACGCTGGAGCTGCAGCGGCTTCATCCTGCCCACACAGTGCCCCAGGCTGCCTGGAAAGGGGGAGCAGAGCAAGCTGATCCCAGGAGGAGGTGGCAGCACTGTATACTTCACTTACTACCACCCTACTCACAGTCTACACACCCTGGCCACCTATGAGAACCTGCCACCATAGCCCAGCCCCACTGCCAGGCTCCCTTAGCTTTTGGGATAAGGGCTGGGTGCTATTTCTCAGTTTGCAGGTGAATTTCCAGCACAGGTCAGCTGTGGAACAAAGCCAGAGAGGCAGGTGCACTTGCTCGACAGAAGATCCATCCCAAGCTACTGCCCCTCCAAGATCCAGGAGCCATGCCATGGAGCAAAGCAGTTTGCTCTCCCAGTCTCCTGGGACTGCTGCAAGAGCCAGGTGATTTTACCACTGAGGGACCTGGAGATGGCCATTTCCTCATCCCAACCTTCCACCTTCCCAGTCCCTGCTCCTTCATGCTCCAGTGGGAAAAGCCACTTCTGTCCTTTCCCACTTTCATCCAGGAGGAGCCGCAGCAGCACGAGCTCAGGCAGCATCTTTGGGAAAGCAAAGCTGGAAGCAGCCAGGATCCAGGAGCTGTCATGGATAGAGGGCACTAGAAGCGATGGATGAGACTTTGAAACAATAAGGGACAAAATTCAGCATTTTTCCCCTGCTTTAGGCACAATGCTTCCACCCCCTGCTCCCAAATCCCCGATGAGAAAGCACAAAGTGAGCAAGGCCTCAGTCTGACCCCAGAGCTGCCTCTTCCTCCTGCCTGCCACAGCACTCCAACCGCCCAGGACCCTGGCCTCGCTGCTCTGCTTCTCCAAGCACTGCCATCCCACCCTGCCTTCAGCACTCACAGGTTCTAGTGAATGGTAGGAACAGAGCAGCTTGGGGCATGTTCCATGCCAATCATCCTTTCCTTCTGCACATTTAGTATTTAAAAGCACCAGCACGAGCCCAGAGGTGAGGGAAAGTCTCTTAAAGCATTTATGTGTTTTCATTGGAAAATCCTCCACTTGTCCCCTTTGCTGACACTGGGAAAGTCAATCCAGTGCTTGTATTTACATGGCTGCATAAAATTTTCCCTGACTGCTTCTTAAAAAAACCCTTAAAAAACAAGTGATATTTATATATATGTATAATATTTACATAAATAAGTGAAGGCAGCAAATGGAGCGCTGCCTTCCCCTTTCCAATTGGCCAACTCTTGCCTTGTTTTCTGTTTTTTTTGGCAACAGCAGGTTAACGTCCTGGTGAAAACTGTCATTAGTGCCCCGTCCCTGCTTCTTTTTGTCTACATCCAATGACCACTATTGCACCAGCAAACTGTTCAGGAGGCCAAGAGTTAAAGTTGCAGCACAGACTCTCCTTGCCTACTCCCTTAAGCCTCTCAATCTTCCATTAAATCCATTGCTCCATTGAGACTGGATGAGCTTTTTTTCCCCTTCCCCCCTCCCTAACCCGGCAGCTGCTGAATTTTCCACCCCAGGCCAAGAGGCAAAGCCCAAAGCATTCTTGGAGGGTCACTTGGCAGATCCTCTCCCCGCCAGCGCTGCGGGATCCAGCCGGCACCATGCTTCTTCCTATGCCAAGCCAAAACGCGAGCACATTCCTAACGCTCGTGCGTGCCATTGGAAAAGCAACCGTGGCCCATCTGCAAGGATCCAGCGGAGAAGGGTTCGGTGTGCAAACAGCTGTACACGGGCGGGCGGGCGCGGAGCCGACAGAAGCTCGGGGTGCCCATCCTGCTAAGAGATCTTGCAGTTGTTGCGCGAGCAGTTCTGTGGGGGGCTCTGGGGCGGCCGGATGGATTTGGATCTCTTCAAGCTGTTCCCTTTGCTGCTGCTGCCGCCCCCGCTGCTGGCCAGGGAATAGGAGCGGCCGTGCATCATCACGGCGTTCATGCCGTTGGCCATGGAGAAGGATTTCAGGTGGCTCTTGATGGTGACGGGCAAGGGCAGCTTATCAATGAGGTGCACCGGGGTGCAGGACACGATGGCTCGGCAGCACAGGTCCTGTAAGCTGAACACTGCGGGGACAAAGGACCACACGGTCAAGGGCAAGGAGATCTCCTGGGCTGCCCTTCCCCACAACCATTCCTTACACTGCACAGCTCCAGCTCCTCAGGGAGATATGTCAGTAATGATTGCACAGGAGCTGGGAGTAGGGAGCAGGGTGTTTAGGACAAAAGCTTGGGAAATCAAAGTGAGCTTTGCTGTTGGAGGTTGGTGCTTTGCCAGACACCAGCTTTGGTGTGAACACAGGGTTAGGCACTGCCAGCCCTGCTCTGCTCAGCACCCGGGGCTGGCAGTGCCTGGCTCACATTCCTGAGAGACACTTGGCTTCTCAACCCATCCTCTGGCAACCAGGGCATGCCTGGCAAAGAGGCAATAGGGTCAGCAAGTCCTGAAACAGGACAGTGTCAGCTGGGATCTGCAGAACCCCCAGGCGCAGAGACCCCAGCAAGCCAGAGCACTCAGAACATCACTCTGCCCGTCCCAGTTCCCCAGCATCCTCCCAGCTCAGCCTGCACCCTGTGAGCCTGCCTGCCTGCCTTGGGAAGTCCCTCTCCCTGCCGGGGAATTCCCAGCCAGGGGCCACACGAGGGCACTCGTTATCCTCCCGCCTGCCAAAGCCACGCTGCCATTCCCGAGCAGGCCGATCCCCACTCCCTGCTAGGGAGCCCCGTTCATGGAATCACAGAACCATTTCGGTTAGAAAGGCCTTCTGAGACCATCGAGTCCAACCATTCCCCCGGCACTGCCAATGCCTCCACTAACCCGTGTCCCCAAAGTGCCACATCCCATCATTTTTTGAACACCTCCAGGGATGGTGACTCCGAGGCTGCCCTGGGCAGCCTGTTTAAGTTTAAGTGCCTGACCACCCTTTTTGTGAGGAAATTTCCCTTAATGTCTAATCTAAATCTCCTCTGGCACAGTTTGAGGCCGTTTCCTTTTGCCCTTTCCATTCCAAAGCAGGCAGTCTGCAGTCTCAAATCCTCTGGAAAAGATGCAGGAAAGGTCTGTGCATTCAGCCCATCCCTGCCCACCATCCCTGTGACCTGCAGACCATGGCACAGCAGCCAGGCTGGGGACGGGAGCCCAGGCAGAAAATCTGGTGACTGGAGCTGGCAAAGAGGATTTTCTCATCCTGCTGAGCAGGGGCTGAAGGTCCATATGAGAGCAGGACACCCCACAAACACAGATCTGCTGCTGCTCAGACTGCAGTGGGACACACTGCTACCTCCAGCCAGGAATAATGCGGGAAGTGAGATTATTCCGCTTCAAACTCAACAGGCTGAGACATAACATGGAATCTGCTTGTGGTTTCCCTCCTTGTGGCACATATGCCTGGATATATGGAATAACCCAGCCCACTGCTGCATGCTGACAGCAGGGATGAGATTTAGTCCCTTTCAGCTCCTTGGGCACACTGCTTCCCTCCAAAACAAAGACAGGCTCAGGCAAGGGAAAGGAGTGAGGTGCTTACACTTGGATTTATCCCACACAAATGTTTGGCTGAAGTACTTTCAATGTGGGAGCTTATTTGCCCTCAGCCTCACCCAGAGTAAGTGAAAAGGCAGAGGATGCCCCAGAGCACTGCAGCTCCCAGACATGCTGAGCTGCCCTCTGGAGCTGCCCATCCCTACACCAGCACAGGCAGCTCCTGGCTCAGCTTCAGCTTGTCTGGCCTGAGGGATTCCCCCACGTGTGGAGGGTGCAGCTCCCACAGCTCCCACCCAGGCAGCCCCAGGGCCCCCCCAGCCCCCCCCTGCCCACTGACCTCGGTTGGGTCTCCAGATCTTCTCCATGCCGTGGCGCATGAGGACGATGCGGGACAGCTCGGTGAAGGACTCGATGACGTTGAAGTTGCACAGGGGGCTCACCTCGAAGAAGGTCATGCAGTTCTTCTCGGCGTAGGCGCGCGCCTGCTCCGTGGGCACCTGCCGCTTGAAGGCCAGGTGCAGCCTGTTCCCCACCAGGATCCGGGGCACACCTGGGGCGTGCTGCAGCAAGGAAAGGGGTGAGGAAATCAGGGCTATGTTGCAGTGTGTTGTAATAGCCTCTTTTAGACTTCCAGGTCCCTTCCCAGGTGTGCCTATACCCCTCTCCCTTCCCCCTTGCTGAGTGAGTCCTGTCAATCAGGCTTAACATTCCAGCAAGGTGTCGTGTGGTTGGTCAAGTTCAAAGGATGCCCCTCAGGCCTGGGGGTCATTGGCCTGTCTGGGTGTCCCTCTGTCCCTTGAGACCCTGCCCCTCTCACCTGGTTGGTGCTCACCTGTACCTCCCCTCCCCCTATCCCGGAGCTTAAAAGGTGAATCAGACCATGCGATCAGGATTCTGTTGGAGCAGTTGCTCACGTTCAGACCTCTGTAACCATGGAATAAACCTCTGGATTTAAACCCTCCAGCAGAATCCATCTCCTTTTCCTCTTCACCATCGCCTGAAGCCTTCCTCCTGAGGTAAACTGAGTTCCTAACAAGTCTGGACTTGTTCAGTGCCCAGCTGCAATCTCCAGCAAGCCAAAGGTGTCTCTGAGGTGAAACACCACAGCTGCCGCCTTTGGCTCAGCAGCAAGGGTCAGACTGGCCCAGGCACAATCTACCTGGTAATATTGGGATTCATATTCCAATAGGGCTACACCCAGCATTTTGCTTAGCTGCAATAGCAGTGAGGGGAAAACAAACAGAAGCTGCTCTGTGGCTGAGGGACTGGCCAGCAGCACCTCTCTGTGGTGGGGACAACTCATTTGTCACCTCCCATTTCTGAGGGAACTTTCCCAGTCTATTCATTTCTGAGGGAACTTTCCTGTCTTTTCTTGACCATTCCTGAGCCATCTCCTACTACTCCAGATTTACAAAGAGATGGAGGGCAGACATTTATTGCTTTGCTCCACTTATGACTGCACTGCCATCGTGTCCCCTCCACAGCAGAGCTGTCCCCATGTCAGGTAACACCTTGGGTGATCCCTCCCCATGTCTCTGCTGTGGATCATTGCATGGGTTCCTCCATTCACTCACCTCATCTATTTCCTTTATCCATCGGTCTATCCCATCAAAGGACCAGCGATTAGTGATGTCATACACCAAGAGAATTCCCTGGTGGAAGACAATCAGAAGCAATCAGGAAGTTCCATAGCAGGGCAGGACACCCCTGACAGACCCTCACATGCAGAAACCAAGAAGCAAAGGGACAGAACATTGCTCCAGCCACACCATTTGTGTGCTGACAGTGCAAAAATTGAGACAACAGGGCTGTGCTAATGCAGTCCCAGGTCATTAGGGAACGTTTTACTCCTGTTTTGGCTCTGGTATCTGCCAAATAATTTCCAAAGCTGCAGTCTCTACAGAGGAGGAGGAACTGCCTTGGTGGCTGTATCTGGAGGAGCAAAACACACCCTTGTCCTATCACAATTCTGATACAAACTTGCTGAGGCAGAAATACACCTTTTTTTCTATCCCCTTACTGACAGCTGCAGTCAGTGGGGAGGTGGCAGCAGGACAGGAAGGAATTTTCAAGCACATCCCTCTTCACCAGAACCTGTGTCACTGTGAGCCCTTTGCTGACAAGGAGGAAGATGAATAATGCTGATAAGCACCACAGTATCTCCACAGACTGAGCTCTCAGGACTGGGATCCATCCAGACTTCACTGAAGGTGTTTCTATTGTCGCTGCCACGCTGGCAGAGAGCAGGCCAGAGGTACCTACAGCATCCTCACCTTGACATCCACTGTCCCCGAACATCTCATCCATGACTTGCTTCCCAGTCACCTCCTGAGGTGCAGCACGTGGTGCTGGCAGCAGCACAGGCACGACTCAAGGCAGGAGAGACAAGGGACAGCTCTGAGGAGTCTCCATCTCACCCCAAGCTGGGCTGGCAGGACCCAGGAGCATGGCCTGACTGTTGGCCATCACTCAGGTCCACAGCATCTCCCAGCAAATGAGCTTCTCTTGAATCTGAGTATTTCTGAGGACAGACACAAGGAAAGTAGGCTGTGCCTGGCCCCGCAGGCACACAAGTCAGGAGCTGCTGCTTGGCACCAGTTGGGCACAGACAGCATTTATAGAATTGTCCTCAGCAGAGCCTTTCTGCAACCCTCCCATTATTTTTCTGACTTCTTGTCACTCTTCTTTGCAATAAAGGACATTCCAAGTGACAACAGGCACTCAGAGCTGACTTGGCAGAATCACAGTACAAGAAGGCTGGAATGGGAACTAGGGAGGAGGAGATGATGCTGTGCTGAGAGAGGAGGGAAGGAAGTGCTGGATGAAAAGGAACCCAGCAGCAGCAAGGCTAAGGGCAAACCAAACCAGACCATTGAGCACCAGGCTCTGCAGAATCAGCCTTCCCTGAATCAGGGGCATCCTCCAGGAACAGCCATCCCCTATAGCAAAGCCCCAGCATAGGCAGAGATCTTAAATTGGCAAAGGAAGGTGTCAGCTTTCAGCCCAGTCCTCTCTGTGCATTGAGCAGAGGGAAGGAGAGAGCTGAGACACTCCCAGAATCAGCCCTGGGACGAGTCAGGGACCTGGAGCACCCTCCTGTACCTTTGCCCACTGAAATGAAAGGTGTGCTACACAGATGGGAAGCACAAGCTACCCAGTCCTCCCAAACCCCCCTGTACAGTCCCTGCTGCTGCCAGCCCCTGTGCTGAACTGAGAGCAGCCTGTGCAGAAGATCTGTGTATGATATACTTCAAATTTACCAAAAAAAACCCCATTAACATGAAATGTGAAGCACACAGGAATGATAAACTGGCATCTGGGCCACAAAGGCACCTGAATTCTCACAATAAAGTCACATCTGGAGCTGGCACTAGCACTGCTCCCCCCTCATGGAACAGCAGCCGTTCCCGGAACGCTCTGGGTGTGCCTCGACCTTGTCTGCCTTTCCCTCAGCTCCTCTGAAATAAGCAGCTCTCAAAGCCTGAACAATTTGATAATTTTATAACAATTCAGATGCTTCCTTGCAGAATAATTCTGATTCTTGAGCTGCACCCCCAGCCTCCCTGCCCACTGCTTCCAGCCCAGGCAGTCTCTCTCCAGGTGGGGTTTGTTTTTTCTGTCCTCACTGGCCCTCCAGCATCTCCACATCTGCAATTGTACCCCCACAGAAAGGCTCAAATGCACAAAAATAGAAGGGCAGAGGGCACAGAAGGCAAGCCAGATGGGCTGGCTCCGTGTTTGACAGTCCAACACAAAGAGCAAGCCATTGAAAGTCTGGCTTTGAGGCTGTTCTGTAGGACCTGAAGTGAGTTTACATAATGGCAGAAATATCTGTGGGGTGGGGGAAACATCTTCAGTTTCCTTCAAGGAAAGTCTGGAGCTCCTACCTGTAATTTTTTGTAGTCTCATTTCTAGGACAGTCCAAAAGCTTCATAATCAAAAGAAATGGAGGTTGTTTTTGTTTTGGAGGACAAAAGGATCAGTTTCTCCAAGATTTAGAGAGGAAAAATAAGAAGGAAGTAATGATTTTCTGTAATTAAAAAATGCCACAAAACCAAAGATACTGCTTCTCAAGGACCCAATCTGGAAATACCTACTAGCAGGATACATCACATTTTAATTGCATATTAAAAAAAAGACTCTGAGCTTTCTTTTAATTTTTCCTCTATTTGTTTTGATTTCCAGCTTCCACGGCTGTGTGTGAGAATTAATGACAGCCAGGAAATAACAAAGCAAAGGGTTTGATGAGCCCCTTCCAACACAAATGGCCAGCAAGATAAATAAAGTCTACTTGCTTCATTTCTGGATTGACAAGTTCCTTCAGCCAAGAAAAACAGACCCAAGACCTAGTTTGTAACGATTATTTCTGCCAGGAATATGCCTGAGGAGGAGAGTTTTTAAACTTGCTGGCAGCTTCTGCCTGGATCTTCTTTGAATAGGAATAAGGATAAAACTTGAGCAAAAACACACCCCTAATTTCTCAGCAGGGTAGAAGGTCAAGACCATGATTTTTAAATGCAAAATGTGACCCTTTGTCTGCCAGTTGAGCCTCCAAGCCACACCATGGCTCCAATATCCACATTTAGAGCCTCCATGGCTCCAGCACCCACATTTGGAGTGCAGACTGTCCAGGAAAGCTTCTCAAAGGCCAAGTTGCCCTTGCCTTGCTCCATCCCCATCCTGCCCAGCTGGGTATGGAGCCCAGCTGTGCTGCAGCTCAGCAGGGGCAGCAAGAAGGCTGCTCAACCCCTGGCCAGCTCCTGGTGCTTCAGAGAACCTCACACAGCTCCCAAGGAGCACTGGCATGCTGCACACACCACATTTCCAGAGCATGCATCCCAAATGCACTGTCACTGCCATTGCTGCCCCAGAGAGAACAGCACTCAGCCCTGCACAGGGAGGGGGCTGGCTCCAGCTCTGCAGACAGTTCCAAGTAAGATCTGTCAGGCTTTTTTAAAGTCTCCTTTGGAATAACATGCATAGAATTTTAATTTCCTCAACTCAACAAATGAACAGTTTCCCATTTGCAGCCTAATTTGTTCTCTAAGTGCTTAGATGGTTGTCAACACCCTATTATCTCCACAGCTTTCAATTTTTAGTTTCACAAAGCCCTTTTGTACCATTATGTGCCCCAGGTTCCCACAGTATGGAGTGAAAAGCTCCACGCTCAGCTTCTCAGACCAAGGAGACCTGGAGCCCTCACAAGCCTCCAAAAGCCTTCCTTCTTTTCCTCCTCAGTCTGCCTACAGCTTCTGTGTAGGCAGAAGCTGACTGGACTCATCCCCAGATCCATGTGGGGTCTTTTCACAGTTGGATTTTCAGAGTTCATTGCCACTCTGGTTTTGTTCCACACTACTGGGATTGGCACAACCCTCAGCAGCCAGCGACAGAAATTTCCACATGAGTGCCTCCCATAGTGAACAAGGAATACAGACAGAGCACCAGTTATTGTATCCAGCAGCACATGTGGACATTTACTCTGCCAAACCCCAAATTTGCTTCCAGCAGGAGCTTACACAAAGATCTGTCCATGTAACTGAGGTGATGGTGGGGAAATATCATCTCTGCCTGCTTGCAGCAGGTTTGGACCAGGTTTATAAGCAAAAAGCTTTTAAAGGTAAGAGAAAATCAGCTTGCACACTCTCAATGCAAAGCAGGCTTGTCCAAAAAGGCTTCTCAGATGGCTTTAGGGGCTTCCAGCACACAAGAAGCTGCTAGGAACACTTGCACAACTGCCAAGGACCTCAGCCCAAGGCAGGCAGGGGACAGGGTGGCCAGGAAAGTGTCATTTGCTGATATTCTCCACTGATGGAAAAAAGCTGCTGCTGAAGAAGGCTGAAGAGCCCCTCAGAGTGAATTTTCTGTCCCACAGTATGAAATAAACCTTAACCAGAAGGTCCAGTGCTGACAGGAACCAGAACACTCTGTCTCCTGCCTGCTCTTTCACATCTCCATTTATCGTGGCTTTCCAGCTGGCACATCAGACACTGGCTCATGGACACCCTGCTGCCAAACCTCTTTCCAGCATTGGGGGTATTTATCACTGAGCTCTTGATAAGTATTCTGCAGGCAGGGCAGGCTCCTCCAGCAGCTGGGCAATCCTGTCTGAATGACCCAAGGCAGGTGAGGTATTTGCAGTAACCAAAAGAGCCATAAGGGAGGGCTCAATCTACACCTGAGTCTGCTGAGCTGCCAAAAATCCACCACCTTCCTGCATACTAAGAAGCCCTGAACAGGATAAACAGCAGCTCCTCAAACCACCTGCCTAAGCTGAACTCAACAATATTCATCATTTCTTTAGGGCTGCAGCTTTGCTGCAAGATGGGAACATTTTATCACACTGTCTGGGAAGGGTTTGGCAAGCCACACTTTCAGAAACAGTTTAAATCACTGGCATATGAGGACATCAGGAATGATCCTGACACTGCTTCTTCCTGGCTGGATCAGGAAGCACCACCACAGCTCTTTCTCCCCTCTGTGATCACTCTTGGAATAGTTTGCATTTGCTCACAGCAGCCAGAACAGTCACTCAAACAGCTGAGATCAGCCAGCCAGCTCTGCTGCAATGACTGAGACCTGGAAGCCAAGCAGAAAAAAAACAGGAGTCCAAGAGCAAAAAAGGTTTCTGCAGCACTTTTAAGCACACTAAAGGTGTGCTTAAACATACTTTTCACTGTACCCCATGCTGTGACAATTAACATAAAATCCTTGTGCAGCACAGCAAGTTCCCCTGCCCAAGCTGGCTCTGCAGGGCACAGCACTGCTTGGTTTCCCTCTCTGCCTCCTCCCTGGCCCTGCAGTCACCATGACTGGCTGCACTCCCCCTGCCCCAGCTGTGCCTGGAGGCCAGTGCTCTGCTATCCCAGACACAAATGCTCCTCTTTTGCCCCAGAAGGAGACCCTGAAGTGATGTGCTCAGGACCTGCTGGCCCATCAGAACCCAACAGAGAAGGGGATGAAGTGGAAACTCAACACCTAGGGAAGGAAGAGAAAAGGAGAGGGCTCCCAGGCACAATGAGGCAAAGGTGTGAGCTACATCTTGCTGTACAAGCCTCCACCTGGAGCCCAAGAGCTCTGTCCCTGACAAGAAAGATCTGCTAAAGCAGGGCAGGGAGGAAGGCAAGAGCCCTGTGATCCTCACAGCAAACCCTGAGGCAGTCATGCTGAAGAAGGGGCTGGTTCTTGCTCAGAGCCAGCTCATCAGGGGCAGCAAGGATGTTTCACTGCAGACAATTTCAGGAGGAAGGAGCTCCTGCTGAATGTGAAAGTCACATGGCTCAGGAGCCAGGCCAGTGGGGTGGAGGTGAAACTGGGGAAGGCATCAAGGTATTGGAGTCCTTTCCCTGGGGAGGGAGCAGCCAGAAGTTCAGCCTGAGCACTGCACCAGGCTGTGCCACGAGGGAAAAAAGAACTCCCAAGAAGGTCTGCTTGCTGTCTGGAGACTGTTTTTCCATGTTGCAACCTCTCCAGGGTCTACTTCAGAAAATTCAGGTTTTTTTTATCACTACACTTGAGAAACAATACAGAGTGTGTGGGAAAGTCAGGCATGCTTCCCTGGCTTGGAAGTATTTTTCATACCAAGTATTCTCTCAAGCACTGGCTATTCAGACCTGGGTAAGGGCTGCCAGGTTGCTGAGCCAGCCTCCTGCTCTCACAGCCAACCTGTACAAGTCCTCTCTGGAACCTCATTCTTCAAGCTCCCCTTGAGCTCTTTAGTCCTCTACTCAGTGAGAACCTTCCACTAATTGTCAGCATGAAGGTGCTCAAGGCCAGTTTACACCAATCTGTTCCTGTACAAATATCACACTGAATTCAAACAGAGCTTTTCCCATGCTGGCACCTCTTTCCTCTGCTGGATTTGTTCTTCCTGAGCCGTTGTGCTGTAGTTTCAATAAGCTGTTTCTCTTGCCTCCAAGGGGATTTGCATCAGCCTTCCTACAGGAGAAGTCTTCAAGTCTGATGATTCCAAGGCAGTAGAAAGGAAAGCAAACAGCCCTGAATGTATCCTGGAGATCACACCTGGAGTACTGCACCCAGCCCTGGGGCCTCCAGCATGAGAGGGATGTGGGCATCTTGTAACAGTCCAGAGGAGCCCATGGAGGTGCCCCAAGGGCTGGAGCCCCTCTGCTCTGAGCCAGGCTGGCAGAGCTGGGGGTGCTCACCTGGAGAGGAGAAGCTCCAGGGACACCTCAGAGCCCCTGGCAGGGCCTGAAGGGGCTCCAGGAGAGCTGGAGAGGGACTGGGGACAAGGGATGGAGGGACAGGACACAGGGAATGGCTCCCACTGCCAGAGGGCAGGGATGGATGGGATATTGGGAATGAGGAATTGTTCCCTGTGAGGGTGGGCAGGCCCTGGCACAGGGTGCCCAGAGCAGCTGTGGCTGCCCCTGCATCCCTGGCAGTACCCAAGGCCAGGCTGGGCAGGGCTGGGAGCAGCCTGGGACAGTGGGAGGTGTCCCTGCCATGGCAGGGGTGGGATGGGATGGGCTTTAAGGTCCCTTCCAACCCAAACCACTCCATAATTCTAAATCACAGAACTCAGAAGCATTTCTGTGTTTCTCTGCCAAGACCACATAGGTTATGCTGTAGTTATGCTAAGGCCATGCCAGAAGAAGTCAGCTTCTGCATACTGAAAATAACTGGAGGTGTTGGAAGTCCATCCTTGCAGTCACATAGGCATTTGTTATTCAAAACAAACAGTCCTCTTGCTTTGGTTAACCATTCAAAGTATAAATTTGGATATTTTCTTCATCCACTGAAAGTTGTGGTGAGTTATTTAAGAGACATGGCATCTGTATTTCTGTTAATACAGGAACAGCACTGGAACATCACATGGGAGCCAACCACTTGTGGCTGAAAACAATCTGAGTTTTACTCCAAGCCACCTGGAGAAGACTGTACAAGGACTCCAGTCATTTTCAAGAGGCATTTTCTCTGTGCTCATCTCCTGGGCACTTCCAGATGGCCTGGAGAGACTTCCCTTAGGAATTACCTCTCCTCATCCTAGGCTCCTTAGGGCTGGTTTGCTGCTTTTAAGCATTGACTGCTTGGGCAGACCAGGATTAAGGCATCACAACAGCACTTTGGAAAAGGCATTTGTTGCACAAGCAGAGGGCAGTCTTGAGGCAAAGGTGTGAGCTACACCTTGCTGTGCAAGGGAGCTCCATTCCCCAGCATTCAGCAGTGAATTGCTGTCTACAGCTTCCTGAAAGCAGGTGGGAGTCAGGTGGGGATTGGTCTCTTCTCCCAGGTAACAAGTGACAGGGTGAGAAGAAGCAACCTCAAGTTGTGCTAGGGGAAGTTTAGATTGCATTTTGGGGTAATTTCTTCATTAAAAGTGTGGTCAGGCATTAGCACAGGCTGTTCAGTGCACTGGTGGAATCAACATCCCTGGAAATGTTAAAAAATCCACGCAGAATGTGGTGCTGAGAGACGTGGTTTAGCTGGGCCTTGGCAGTGCTGGGTTCCCGGTTTGCCTCGATGATCTCAGAGGGCTTTTTCAGCCTTAGTGATTCCATGGTTCTATAAAGCACTCCCACTAGAGGTCCCCCTGCCGGGCTGATGAGGTTCACTGTCTCTCAGACTCACTCCTTGGGAGTGAGATGAGGCAAGGATGAGGCAAACCTTGCTGATGTTCAGGTGAGAGTTCCTGCAGCAATACTGATAAATACAGCTGAAGAAGGTCAAGAGCTTCACTTTGAGGAAGGAAGAGAAAATGAATCCCTTTCAAGCCTGTGGGCAGCCAGGTACATGACACCTCGTGGCACCCAAGCGCAGTGTCCGGGGAGAACAGGCTGCAGGAATCACAGGGAGGTGCTGTGCCAGTGCCTCACAGCTCCAGGCAGGTTCCAGACAGACGTGTGTCCCTCCCCATCCAACTGGAGTGTTCTCATCACTGCCCATTTCAGCTCTGCCCTGTGCCCCAGTTTGCCCTGTGGCAGCAGCAGGTGCAAGGTCTGGTGTGTGGGCTCAGGCTCTGAGGGTGCAGTGTCTCTGCAGACACTTGCTCTGAGGAGCTCCAGGTCACACCAAGGGGAGTGACCACAGTGCAGTGGCTGCACACAGGGCTAAAAGCTCCCAGGTGACATTCCTGGACACAGCAGCTGCTGCTTTCCATTCCCTGTTTGATCTGACACAGCAAGGTCTTAGAAAGAGCCTGACTAAAGCTAAGTTCTGTGGTCACCAGAAAACCACACTGACCAGTTCTGTTCACCTCTAACTGGTGAGGGAAGCAACATGGCCTCAAGCCCACAGGTTCCATGAGCAGGTTGTGGATTCCTGATCCCTGGAAGGGCTCAAGGCCAGGCTGGATGGGGTTTGGAGCACACTGGTCTAGTGGAGGGTGTCCCTGCAGATGGGAGAGGGTTGGAATGAGATGAGCCTTAAGGTCCCTTCCAAAGCAAACAGTGATTATGTGATGGGGGTTACAGATTTTTCTGAAAAGTAGTAAAGGCTGAAAGAAAATGAAATGTAGATGCTGAAAGAAACTCAGACACAGGACTGAACATGTGAACAGGAGATCCTGCACTCTCCCACCGCAGAACTCCACCAGGAGCACCAGGAAATTGGCCTCTGCTTCAAAGGAGCTGCCTCAAAGCGTCCAGACCACCAGAGATGTGCACTAACATGAATAAACAGGACATGGGGAGAGCTCAACAGCACACTCCAGGTGAGGTGCTCCTGTGTCTGCAGCACAAGTGAATTTGCAGGAAGTCAGAGAAAGAGAACAACACAGATTCTGCCAGTTAGCAAAGCAAAGATCTACAGATACAAGGAGCAAAAAGCCAAAAGTGGTAAGAGCTTGAGTAGAAGTACAGTGTTTCCCAAAGGCTGGGAATCTCCCAGGATACTGGCCTGCTTAGGAGGCTGACAGACAGCTTCTGACTCCTAGTGCCTAACAAAAGAGGAATTTTCTCCAAAGCTTTACAACTTGAAAACAATAAGGAAAATAAAGGAATTCATTTAACTTAGGTAAACTTTATCCTGGAGGGACCCTGCCATGCTACTAAAAGGACAACAGCAGAACTGTCAGAAAGCACTATTAAACAGCAATTTATTAAATGCAATTTTCCAGAGGACCACAAGATTTTTGTGCTGGTGAGGATCTTGATGTTATTCTGGAGCAGGGCCCAAAGGAGAAACTCAAAATGTAACACTCTGCCTCATGTTTTGAGAAACACACATACTTTACGTTCCAGTTGAGCTGCTCTAGTTTCAAGTCTGCCTCAAACACACAAGTAGGAGCCACCCCTATTTTTGGAACTGACTCGAAAGCAACACAGACTGGAAGAACTCCACTGGGAAAGCCAATGCCATATTTTAAACAAATTTTAAAAACCTCAGAAAGTAGGAGCTCCCACATTAAAGCTGAGGCAGATCAGGAGTGAGAATTGCCTCATCCTCCCTGACGACCTCTCAGCCCTCCTCTGGAAATTAAGAGTGAATATTGTCTGCACAGACCTTTTCTGTAGGAGTTTAGCAAAGTCTGCCATTCACTCCCTTCTCTCCCACCACTTCATAAGAACAGAATCCCAGGCAACATGACAACACTGAGTGTCTCTTGTCATCTACAGAGATCCTTTTGGTGATCAGTGCATTCCTCTTCAGAGCTCTTTATTAAGGCAGGAAAGACTTACACATCCCAAAGTTCAAGCACATGTGTCCCATCAAAGCCCTGAGAGCAGCACTTACCTGGGCTCCCCTGGAGTAGGATCTGAAAATAGTGCAAAATCTTCCTTGCCCTGAGGTGTCCCTAAAACACAGAAAAGTTACAGCTATGAGAGGTGGAGAACTGACTCCCATACTGCACATCTCCTACTGGCCATAAAGAAATAAATAAAAATCAGGGTTGATCTTGTCAGATCTTTAGGACAGGCAGGGTACCCAAAGTCCTCTGCATGGTGGGTTCTTCTGGGGAAGAACTGGTGGATACATCTCCACCTTTGGGTACAGGTTGTCACTGTCATTGTGCTTCCCATGGAGAAGACACAAGCCCAAACCTTGGCTGCAGCACTACTGGATGATGTGTGAGGGTATAAGTCATTTTACTGCCTTGGGCAAAGGATTTTCTGCCTGGTTCTCTTCAGTCCTCAGGAGTTCAAAGTCAGAGTGAGTCTGCAGAGGTCTCCCAGCCATGGAGAACAGCCAACCTAAATATGAACACTCACAGGAGGAGAAACTGCCTTGCACTAGGCTTCACCTGTTTTTCCACTACATTTTAACCAAAATAAAGGGAATTCTCTTGGAATTCTCTTTATACCCAGATCCCTGACAGACCTGGTCTATATACCCTATAGAAAGCTGAGGATCAGGAGTGGGGTACAATGTTTCTAGACCACTGTGACAATAAGGGGCCTTTCAGTCACTGTAACTTGTCTTGTCTGGACAAGGTGCAAATAAGTGTGACAACACTGCCAGCACCTCACAGTGCCCTTCTGGAATAAGACACCAGAGTCCAGCACTCTGATTTAACCAGGATATACTGAAAAGTGTCAGGCTAATCAGAGACACATTATGGTGTTTCTCAAATCTATTCCCTGGGCCAGGCTAAAAGACACTTTAATGACCACTGAGAAGGCTGAGGAATCCCTCAGCCCCAGATTTGCAGCTCTAGGAAAAACATACTGACCTCATGTGCAGGACAGTCATTTTTTCAGAAGTAAAGCTTTATAGGATCCTGGACATCAATCTAACAGCCTGTGATTACACGTCCTTCTCCCTCAACAATCAAATACTGGGTAAGTAATGGTAAAAGATTACTCTAAGGCATCATCAATCAGTGTTATCAGCTTTTCAGTTTCTGTGCTGCTCTCCAGCTCAAGAATTACATTATAAAAAGATGGTTTCAAAAGGGAAACACTAAGTTACTACACACCTGGGGCTGAAATGTTAAAATAGGTATCTTACAAGAGAGGCAAGAATGCAAGTGACACATAAAAACATCGAGGCTAGAAGAGATAAATTAGCTGCTTCTGTTCTTTTTTGTAAGAAAAATGAGGACATTCAGCTTCAAAGAGCAGGGCTGTAATTAAACCACCAAACTACACACTGCCAGAGTCAGTCACTGAGGCTTAGAACATGGAGTTCATTCCTATTTAACAATTCACACATGTTACTAATATCCCTGTTACTTGACCCAAGCATTTCTAAGGGGATATTTAACTCCATGTTTTAGGACTGTGTCATTCCCTAATTCCCAGATCTGGGTGAAAACCAGGGTAGGGACAGACAACCTATCCTGTCCTTCCCTTCCTCTTTCATCTCCTCAGACTGCTGTGTCAGCTCCTCAGCAAGTCAGACAAAGCTCAGCCAGAAGGGCTCCAGCTGTCCCTCAGGTGCTGACAGATAAGGCAGGGGTTACCCCTCCCAGGCAGGGCTCTCCATCTGTGTCCCAGGCTCTGGGCACTCCAGTCAGTCCTGCTCCCCAGGGGCTCACCCCACCCTGACGCGGTGATGCCTCCTCACTGCTTGTTTGAATTTTCTACTCAAGGCATTGAGGAATATCCAGCTGCTGAGGGACCAAGGGTTTCACCTGTTTTATTTTTCTACTTTCCTTCTCTTGTTTCTGTTTCTCATCCTTGGATATCAGGAAAATCCAGTATTGCTTCCAAAACAATACCAGTCCCTCAGTGACTGAGAGCAGTACAGGAACATAGAATGATGGAATGGTTTGGTTGGAAGGAATGTTATACACCAACCAGCTCTACCCTGCCATGGCAGGGACACCTCCCACCATCCCAGGCTGCTCCCAGCCCTGCCCAGCCTGGCCTTGGGCACTGCCAGGGATCCAGGGGCAGCCACAGCTGCTCTGGGCACCCTGTGCCAGGGCCTGCCCACCCTCACAGGGAACAATTCCCAATTCCCAATATCCCATCCATCCCTGCCCTCTGGCAGTGGGAGCCATTCCCTGTGTCCTGTCCCTCCATCCCTTGTCCCCAGTCCCTCTGCAGCTCTCCTGGAGCCCCTTCAGGCCCTGGCAGGGGCTCTGAGCTCTCCCTGGTGCCTTCTCCTCTCCTTCAGCTCTCCCAGCCTGGCTCCAGAGCAGAGGGGCTCCAGCCCTTGGGGCACCTTCATGGCCTTCTCTGAACCTGTTCTAACATATCCATGTGCTTCTTGTGACAGGAGCTCTGGACAAGAGAACTACAGGTGGGGTCTCAAGTGCAGAGTAACAGTGAAAATGGTCAGTTATGACAGACAATGACTGAATTCAGACTATTCCAGCAAAGAACAGCATGGTGTTTGTGCTACTTGACTGACAGCAAGGAATCTTGTTTGCCAGAGTAACTTTCAGGGAAGAACAGCCAGGAAGTCCCACCACACCCCAGGGATGGTCCACGCTCTCCACAGCCTGGTACAGCATCCCCTGGCCCTGTGTCCCTGCTCACCTGGCCTGAGCTCCCAGGGTTTGGGTTACAGAGGCTCAGAACACTCACCAGAGTTCCAGCTTGACCCTTCTGCCGTCCAACAGGATAGTAGTGGTCTTGTAATCAATTCCTGAAAGAAAAGCAATGAAAAGCTGAGCAAACTCTGAGAACATCTTCGAACCTTGCTCTGCCCACATGGAGCTCTCATTTCATGTTTCCTAAAGGGATGTTTTGTCCTTGTTCTGCTGCCTCTTTGAGGGGAGCTACAGAGACCTGACAGGACCAGACTTCTGCTCCATGGCAAAGGCAGCTCTGTGGAGCTCTATGAAAACACACTCAGCCCCTACATTGCTTCTGACTTCTTCATTGTGGTTTTAAACCTCTCAGAACTTGAGCTGTAGGAGAAGTTGGATGGGGCTTAGAGCAACCTAGGAAGGTGTCCTTGACAATGGCACAGGGGATGGAACAAGGTGAGCTTCAGGGTTCCTTCTAACCCAAGTTACTCCATAATTCCCTGAGATTCAGTGATTTGTAGGATAATCCCACATGGCAGCGATAAATTAGACTTCTAGGGGGTGAACAGACAGAAACAATTTGGATACATCTCTGCTACATCAGCCTGCAGTCCCAGCATTTCTCAACCTCCACTGCCTGCAGCAGCAGGGCACTTTGGGAGAGCTTACAGGAAGGCTGTCCAAAGATTGCTGTCCCTCCCTCTGAGCAGCTCTGGGGTGTGGATCCCAGGGGGCAGGTAAGGCAGGACACACTCCCCCCTTGTGAAGGGCTGAGAAGCAGCACAGATATCTGCTTTCACTTTTCACAAAGCCCCAGCAATGGAGCAGCAGAAACCCCACAAACCACAACAACCAGCTGTGCTGGCATGCAACTCACCCACACAAGGGGTGTCCACTACCTTCAGATACATCAGAATTTTGTTAAAGCTGGGAGCCTGTCACACAGACAGACTGAAAAGTTGGAAAAGAAACAACTGCCCTTGCAAGCAACAGGCCCAACCCACATGGAACACAGCATTCCCTGAGCCCCAGGCACAGGGCAAGAGGCACAACTGCACCTCCCACCTCCTGCCCAAAGCTGAGGGGCACCAGGTGCCCAGGAAAAGCAGCTTCTCTGCAAGCTCTTGATAATGAGCTTCAAGTGTAGTGAAATTGCATAAACAAAGCAGAGAGCACCATTACTGCACACCCACTGAAGCATCAACTAATTTACAACCTTTTAATAAAGCAGAGTCACTTCACTCTAATTACATCAACTTCAGTTTTTCTTCTTGCCAACAGATATCAAACTTTGAATGTCTATTAAAACCCCACACTGTGTTATGTGTTATGACCTGCATTTCCCTTTTCCTGCAAGGAGAACACTGCCCTGACAACCAAACAGACAAGTTTGTCAATAAAGCAAATGGATTTTTCTGAGTCATCCGCAGGAGTTCCCTGTTAGTGAAAAACAAATTAGATTTCAGCCTTCATAGGGTGCTATAAAAAGCAATAAAGATAATTATCTTAAATTCCAACTATTTCCAGTGCTGCATCACAGAAAATAGGCAGTTTACATTTTATCTTCCTCCAGAGACAAATGAATGATCTGTATTTATTTCCAGGCAGACATAAATCTCCCTCATCCCCAGGGATGGTGAGGAGTAGTGGGAGTAAGGCTGCTCTGCTACCAGAAGGGAGCATCCAGACATCATCCCCTGCCAGCTCCTGAACCAGGACCTGCTGGGCTGTTAGGGAATAGGCTAATTCAGCCCATTGCTCTGATTCAGATGCAAAATCCCGACAGACTCTGGCCCCTCCTTAGGCACAAGAGCTCCCTGTCAGAAGTGAGTCCCAATCACCCCCAGTGCCAGCAGGGCACAGCTGGAGCAGCTGTGTGAAAGCACCATGGGTGGGAACAGGGACAGTTTTCAGGGCACCAAGGCCACATGCTTCCAAAAATGCCACTGCTGAGCTGAAACAAATCGCTTGACTACAGCTTTTAAAAGTGAGAGAGGATCAGCTAAACTGAGAAGAGAAGGAAACCTGTTAATGGAAATGTCAAATCCGCAGATGTCGTCATTGTGCTCCTCGCCCACTAACTGCCCAGCCTACATCCCCAGAGGAAGATGGGCTCCCTGTCCTCAAAACTCATGACTTGGTCACCAGAGAAATGCTTTAAATAATCCATGTTCATCTGAAATTACACCACATACTTTAATCCAGAGGGACATCAGTCTTTGGGTGTTACATATGCTGGCCCAAGGAGGTCACACACACTCCAGTTAAAAGCAAGCTGGTATCTGGTTATGGGCTGAGAAATGTGCTGCACTTTTAAATGTACAAACACCCAAACTGAGACTAAAGGTTTTGGAGCAAACTCTGCCTACAAGCTCATTAATGAAAGACAAAACTCTGCACAACTGCAATGTTTTGGAGAAAATTTCAGCTTCCTTTTCCATCAACACTCAGCGCATCGGGACAGCTCAAAGGCACTCCCTGGTTTTGGTCTGTTATTTTAGCTGGTTAGCACTGAGTATGCTGCAGTTCACAAGCACAGCTCTCCCATGGCTCTCCTGGTGAGAAAAAATCTGCATCAGTTTGGAGGTGCCCTCAAAATCATGGGACTCTGCACTGTGCTGAACACCAGTACTGGCCCCTTTCAGTCCCAGTAACCCACAACCATGTCCTGAGCTGCAGCTCAAGGCACTCCCCCATTTACAGCTCACAGGGAAGCTGAGCAGCCAAGCTCCTTTTCCCAGGCCCAGCCTACAGCTCAAGCTCAGCCCTGGCTCCCCCCTTGTCCCAGGGATCTGGGGACAGAGGGTCACAGCAGCCACTAGATGCCACCTCTGCTCTGAGGCTGCTGGCAGTGCATGGCCATGGCCATACCAGGGCTGCCCCTCCAGCTTTACATTTCAGGCAGCTCAGACACAAGGGAAGTTTTCAGAACTTCTTTTCTACAGGTGACAGGGCTTCCCCTACCTGAGCATCACCTCTGCTCACAGCCAAGCACAGCTGATTTCAGGATGGACACTGAGTGGCTCTGATGCCACTCCCCTGACAGAGAGGGACCAGCCCAACCACGGGCTGTCCTGCAGCACACACAGCTCCACATTGGGCTGCTCCTGCAGCACACACGGCCCCAGCACGGGCTGTCCTGCAGCACACACAGCCCAGAGATCCAGCCCTGCCCAGCCCTGCAGCAGCAGCGCTGGGGGAAAAGAAACCACTCTTGTTTAAAGCCTACTTTATATCAACTGATCTCTTTCTGGGCCGATATTACCATGATGCAACAAAGCAAATGAGACTCAGAGAACAAGTCTGGGCTGTTCTCTGGGATTTAGCATTCAGGCCGACTCCTGTGTTATTTTTCCAGCCCTGCTTTAGACTCCTGTTATGCTGATGCCATCCCAGCCCCATTCCTGCAGCAGAGAGATGACCTGGCACAGAGGGATCTGCTGTACCAATCCTGTACCTGCCAGCCTGGCACAGAAGGATCTGCTGTACCAATCCTGTACCTGCCAGCCTGGCACAGAGGGATCTGCTGTACCAAGGCTGTACCTGCCAGTCTGGCACAGAGGGATCTGCTGTACCAAGGCTGTACCTGCCAGCCTGGCACAGAGGGATCTGCTGTACCAAGGCTGACATCAGACACCCAATTCCCCTCCACGGAGCTGAGTTTCATGCTTCTGGGCAAGGTTCAGGGGAATCCCAAACCTTTCTTTCTTTTCCAGTTGCTCTAAGGAAAACCTAAGAAAGCAAGTCATTTTCCCATGGGAATCCACAGGATGTGTTATAGGAAACTCTGATCTCTTCCAAATTACTCATGCCAAGCACAACACACTTGGCATCAGTATCACCTGAAAACTCCACACCCAACCTGAGCTGACTTAAAGCTTTCACCCAAAAGATGACACTTGATGTGAACAGGGAAAGTAAAACCCCTCCAAGAGAAATGGTAACTCTTTCCCAACACTTGATACCCCTTTATATCAGGCTGTTCCCTCTCCCCTGGGAATTCAGGGCTGGGACACACGTGTATGTCTACCCTGCCAAGCTTCTGCTCTGCACCTGCATGAGCAGCAAAAACACAAAGGAGGAGGCAGCAGCCAAGCAGGTACATGGGTCTGGAAGTCACACTGGAAAAGGGAGAAACACAAGGGAGATGTGCATTTCATGCTCTCCCTTTAAAGAGGTTGATCTCTTAGGAAAATCGCTTTAAACAGCTCAAGTGAACAAAGCTCTGTAAATTTTTACTACTGAAACATGGTGGCCTCTGGGTTTTGTGTGGGTCTTTGTTTCAGAGAAGAGGAGACAAGTTTGCAGGTGTAAGTCATCAGGTGGCTCTGCCCTAACACCTGGGTGGAGGCCAGGAGGGCACCTCCCCTTAACAAGGCAGGTTTGAGCAAAACCCCAGAGCAGCAAGTGCCTCTTTCCTCCTTCAGCTTCCCAAGGTGATCCCACTGCCCTGGGGGAGGGAGATTCCAGCTCCCAGGGTAATGCCAGAGCCAACACTGCTGCTGTGGTCACTGGTCCACATCAAGTGTCCTCCTCCAAGGATGCTCCAATGATCCAGGGCCCAGCTAACACAGACATCACAAAGGTACAACCAGGGACGAAGGGCTCAGCCCACATTAACCAAGCCAGCAGCAGGATTTCCTGAGACCTTCCCCAAAAGCTGCCAGCACCATCTCCAGTGGGTATCTGCAGTGTGTCTAAGAAGAACATAATTTATTCATAAATCTGAGCCAGAAGACATTCCAGGTGATGCTCAAAAATCTCTTTCCAAAGGAAAAAAAATTAAAAGTAGTAAAAATAAATTAATGTACTCAAGAGAAACATTGATATAGTTTTAAGACTTAAAGCTTGCTTTCCTTCTGAGAGAGACTCCTTGTCACTTGCAGTCATTTCCAGTTTGTGTGAGTCAGATTGGTCAAAGATGCTTTTTCCACCTCATTTCTTACATGAATGTTTCTGCTTGTGGGAGCTTGGAATCCACCTCGCTGTTAGTCCACCCACAAAAAACCCCAGTGCACATTATTTTAACTTCATTAAAACTCAGTTCCCCCAGCTTGCAGACATGTGCTATATGATGCAACCTCAGCTTTTTTCCTCCTTTTAAAGATTAAATTTGGTTTCATTTATTTATAATTCAAAAGAAGATAACCAACCTGCTTGCAAAGAGATACATAAGGTCAACAGGCAAAACTGGAGGTATGCAGTGATGATGAGCCAAGGCCAAACCTTTACTCAATGCATCATATAAATAAGAAATAAGATAAACTGAGTGGACTTTTGTTACCTGACTAATGCTGCAATTCAGTGGATTGTTCCTTTATCTACAGACATAATTAAGTCAGAGTGGCTGCATTCTGCAACTCTTGATGGCATCTGAGCACTCAGAAGAGGGCTAAAGGTGAGCTGTGCCTGGCCCCTTGCAGCCCTGCAGAAATGCTCTGCTTGACTGAGAAATCTCAAGGCTGGCCCAGAAGCCACAGAAAGACTCAGTGTGTCACCACAGAGCCTCACCCAGCCAGCCTGGTGATGGACTTTGGTTTGTGACTGTCATTAGTGCAGCTGAAGCCACCACACCACAGATGTGTAACTGAAAAAGCTGCATTTCCCCCCAAACACCCTGGACTCCTCTGTTTGCTCACAGGTCATCAGCTCTGTACAAGGTCTGGGGCGCTCAAAAGGCCTCACTAAAGGTTTGTAGGTTTAGTGCCACACTGACCAGTGGCTGCTGGGCAGAGGGGACAGCAGAGGGCTGGAATGAAAACATAGAGAATACACATCAAATATTTAACTTGCTGAGATTTCACAGTGAACTCGAGTGAGCAGCTGTGAAGGGCTGGTCATGCTGTGTGGCAGCAGAGAGGAGCCTCGAGAGAAAGGGACACAGAGCTCTGGGAGCAGGGAGCTGACAGATTCACACATGCCATGATTATAAAACACCAACAGTATCCAGCCAGGAATTTGTAACCTGTGTCGTGACAATCCCTCCTTACCACACAGGGAAGGATCAAAGCCACAATCACTCAGTGTGCAGCTGGGCTTAAGGCATGTTCTCACTGCCACAAAGGTAGATAAGCACCCAGGAACACTTCAGAGTGGGTCAATGGACTGCAAATCCTTTACTGTGTGTTTGCAAAAGGAAAATATCAAGGATGAATCTCTGGTGAAGCTTCTCAGCACCAAGGACTCCAGGAGCTGTGACCAAGCAGGGATGGGTAAATTTGGTTTTAAAACCTTATCAACAGCTTTGTCAACGCTGTGGATGCCAAGAACACCACAGCAATTGTGAATTTTTGTGAGAACATAAACCATGCATGAGAGCTCTGTCCCTTCCAGCCAGGGGTCCCCAGGAGGGGTCTGGTGAGGGTGTCCCCTCCTCTGAGCCCTCTTGCAGGGCTGGCACAGCCTGGCTGGGTGTCACTCAGGCTCCCCCTGGCACACCTTTGGGGACATGCCAGCATGTTTTCTGTCACATAGACTAGCTGTCATCTTACTGGTGTGTATGCAAGACATGAGCTGCTGAAAGGTCCCTCCCTCTCCCTCCAAAGGGCCTGTGCCAACCTTCCTGCTGGATTCAAAAAGGGAAAACCAATCTGTACTGCACACAGTGCAGAGGCTGCCCCTTCTCCAGTGCTGGAACTGGAGCCCTCTGCACTCTGCTAAGTCCAGCCCAAGGCCATTAATGCAGAAATTAATTTATCCCAAATGCCAGTGATACCCCAGCAGTGTCCAAAGGCTCCTTGTGGATTAAAATGTCTTATTTTATGGTTTTGTTGTTCTGGGTTTTTTTACAAGCCCTCACCAGCCTATGAGTGAAAAGGCAGAATTCACCTAACAGAATTGTTGGTTGTGGGTAAAAGCTGATAGAGGAGGACTTGTTGCTTCACTTCTAGTCAAACAAGGCAGACTGGCATGGAAACCACAGGTGGCCAGGAGCTGCTGAAAGCATGTTCAGAGCAAACAGGTCTAACCAAGTGTACTAATCCAACACCAAACCCACTCCCAGGCAGAAGGAGCTGCTGGGCCAGCACCCAGGTTATGCATGCACCCACAGAGGCAGGTTTAGGATCCTCCAGTTTCACAAGCACTTTAAAAACAGACAGAAACATCTGTAAGAAGATACCACAAGTGCATTATCTTCCACCCCAGCTTAGAGGAGTAGTTACTGTCTCTGTCATCTGTAAGTGATACTAAATTGTTCAGAAAAAATTCGGTATGAGGCACAACATAACAGATGTTGCAAATGTGGCATCAACATAACAGATGAAAAAAAGAGAATTCAAGCTATTCAAATAGCAACTGATGAAGTCACCCAACCTTAAAAAGTGTGTACAGCAGCACATTAACAGCAGCAATTGAACTAGTCAGCTCAGAGATGTGAGCCACGGGAAAAATCCCTTCCAAACAACACATGAGCTCATCCTTTTGAGTCATGCATTCAATTACCTACTCTTTAAAGAGAGAAACAAATTATCATCACCAACAACAGGGGTCAACCAAACATAGGTGGATTCATCCCAGGTCTGTGTCAGTTTACTTCACAGTATCACCACCCTGTTTTGAGCAGGATGAAAGAAGTTTCCCAACAGCATCACAGCAGAACAGCCCAGCTGTGCCTGCAGAGCTGGGACTGAAGGTCAGCAAATATGTGATTTACCTCTGTGATCCTGTCCTGCACCCTAGCTGAGCTTTGGGAACGGGATCAAGAAACCCAACGAGCTGCCAAGCACCCCGTACAGACACCTGTTGAAACTGAGACAGAACAAACGCCCTTCAATTATCTGTAGTTACCCAGATTTGTACATTTTCTCCTGAAAAACATACTCCATCTTCCATTCACAGCTGCTTCATTTCAGCTGAGAGGGATTTCAATTATCTGTAGTTACCTAAATTTGTAGATTTTTTCCTGAAAAACATACTCCATCTTCCATTCACAGCGCTTCATTTCAGCTGAGAGGGATTTCCATTTAGCCTGGAAGCCTTTCACAGGAAGGCTGCTCACATCAGTTCCCAGGCATCTTCATCTCCAGCTGAGAGGGTTTGGAGGTGGGGATCTCCGGCAAATAATTGCTTGTTTGGTTTTGTAACCAGCCAAAAGGAAAACATTGATTTGGAGACCTCGAAGAAGGGCGGATTTGCAGATTTCACTTGCTCACTGTTTGCTGCAAGCCCAGCACCGTTCCAGCAGCTATATGGTCCTCACACAGAGGAACTTTGTTCTGGGCACACTTAAGGGGGACAATTGCATCAGAAAATGGCATTTGAAGCCAGGAGCAAATCTGTTCCTAAAGCTCCAACAATTTCAGCAGACACCCGGGAAATCCCAGAAACAGTCCAAAGTCAGTCCAGAACCAGGGATGTGAAGTGGATTTGTGCTTTAGAAGAAAATCAAGAATGATTTTATGCACAGAAGCGACAACAAACAAAAGAGTTTCTTCATGCCTTGCAATTCAGATCTCCATAAAAACCACACAGCTGCAGGCAGAAACAAAGGCAGCCTGTGAGGGAAATCAGAGGGCACCATAACAGTCTGCATTGTTGCTGGATGACCGTACAAACATCAAGATATGCTGGGAGACAAAAAAATCCCCAACACTCGAAAAAATCCAAGCGTTTGTCCAAAATACTTTGAATATCCTATCTCTCCACAGTTACCCTTCTGTGGATACTGTGCAGGGGAATGCTGCCCTGCAGCATCAGAGCCTCGTGGCAGCCCCACACTGTGCCTGGGCAGCCTGCAGGGTGCAGAGCATGGTGCCAGCCTCAGGTGCACACACCTGCTCAGGGATCCTGCAGGGGCTGCCTCTGATCCCTGGCATCCCCAACTGTCGCAGACATTTTTTCACAGAAATCCTTTCTTTGGGATTCGGCATCTTCTGAGAAGCAGAAGCCCCAGAAGAGAATGTAAACAATTGTTATCAGCTGCTGTAGAATGCAATAAGATGCACCTGTGATTAGTTCGTATTCCATGTGTACCATTAAGAGCCAATCACAGAGCAAACTCTCTAGAACACAGAAACAGAGAATTCTCTTGTTTTTAAATTCTTTCTTTCTATTCTTAAGTTAGCAAGCATCTACAACTTCTCTCTTTATTCTATTTAGTATAGTTATAATGTATTATACATCATATATCAATAAATCCAACCTTCTAATCAAGAAATAAGATTCTCGTCTTTCTCTCACCCCAGCGACCACCTCAAGTCGCTGTAATACCCAACCACACCTCACTGGCATTTCTGGGTTTTGCCAGCAACAAAACAGCATTTCCAGAGCCATGCTCCTCACCCAAACACCCAGAGAGAGCTGCAGCCCTCAAGCTGGGTGTAGACAGGTTGAGCAGACACTTGCAGAGCTCCCAGAACAGCCACAGAGATTCCACTCCCCAGGAATTTCTCTGGCTCCCAAGTTGGGTCTGGCTGCACCAACCACAGCCAGGAAAGGGCTGCTGCATGTTGGGAGCACCAGGATGGCTGCTAACACTGGTTTCACCTTTCCATGGGCTCTTTCCAATGACAACAAATCTCCAGGGGCCTGACTTACAGTGCATGGCAGGTGTGCTCAGCTCTCCCTCCTTGTCCCTGAAGGATGGACTGGCCCTGTTGGCACAGCAAGCACCTCACCACACACCTGTATAAACTCTGCTGCCTCACAGCAGCTCTCTCCAGCCTGAAACCAGGTTTTCCAAGCCCAAATTGGAGCCTCCCAGGTCCCCTCCTGACCTACAGGTCAAAGATCTCACTCCAGCTACCCTGGCAGCCACTCTGGAACACTTTTGCTGCCACCAGGGAAAAGCCAGCATTTGACATTTAAAAAAAAATAGAAGAAAGTAGTGAATTTCAGCCTTTTAATACAGATGAGTCCTACAAGAACACAAGTGTGTCTCACCCACAGAGGTGTTCCACAGCAAACACATTTGCTGGCAGGGTGAGCAGCACAGGTAAGATCTACCCTGCAGAGTTTCATCTCTGTGCCACAGCACAGGCCTGCAGTTTCCTGGATGGATTTTACCAATGAGTTACTCAGGCAGCTTGACAATGTAGGAAAAACAACAACTCTTGGGACAAGAGAGGATTTAAGATTAAATAAATGATGGGCAAAATGGGATGAGGAGTGGGTTGCTGCACTTTCTTTGTTGATTGCTTGGTTTGGTTTTTTTCCATCTAGTTCTGTATCCAGCCCACTTGGCCTCCACTCCAGAACCATGGGCAAAAGGCCTGTTACAGGTGCTGCTACAGCTGGTACCAAAGGAAACAAGGCAGGGTAATTTCTGTGCCCAGGACTGAGCAGGGAGCAGGGCCAATCACCTGCACAGAGAGGCAAATGGTACAACAAAGCCCCAAATGGTGCCAGGAACCCAGCAGCCTGGCTGGAAACAAGTTAAAATCCCTAAAAAAAAAAAGGATTTTTTTGAACTCTGCATTTTATTTAAAAGGTTACCCCAAAGATGCTCAGAACCTTCTGTTAAACTGCTATTTAATTACAGCCTTTCAGTGTGCTCTTTCTGCCTGTCTCCTCCTTAACCACTGATGGTTTAAGCAGCAAATATTATGTTTGAATTGCACAAAGACTTTTGTCCCAATTCAGTGCCCAATCCTGCACAGAACATGCGGGACATTAAGAATTTCAGGTGTTATATTTATAGAAGAACAGGTGTCAAAGTTTTAAAATGATCTAACAATATCTAGAATGGACCAATGGAAATGAAACAAAGATGAAGCAGAAAAGAGGAAGAAAATCTCAAAAGCTGTGGCTATGTAAAAATCCTTTTAGCAAACAGAAGCTCTATAGGAACAAACAATCTCCAAGCTATGTTGCAACCTTACTCTTTACTACAACTTTTGCAGAAGCAAACAGACTCTTTGATGGATGTTTCTTGCCTTGAGCCACCACCCTGTGTGCCCCAGGGTAATTTTCTTTCAGGTGAGTCTCACCTTACAGCAAAGCCTTTAGCAAAACAAAGCGGAAGGTTTTCACATTGGAGCTTCCTCCCTCCTCCAGTGCCTGCAATCACACAGGAATTGATATGACATAATGCTCCTCTGGAGTGCCAGGGGACAGCGAGGGGTAAAGGAAGAGAAATCCAGATTTTAACCAGCAGGGTGATAAAAGCACAGCCCAAAGCCTCAGCTCAGAGCCTAGCTATTCTCAAGTGCAATGGAAAGATGCTCTGCTGTTCTGAGAGATCGAGGCTGCAGAGGAAAACATGCCAGGGAACAGCTGGAAACAAAAGCTGGAGGAGGAGGAGGAGGAGGAGGAGACTAACTTCCGTGCAGCTTTTTCCTATGCAGCTTAAATACTGAACCAACCAAAAACCTCCACACCAGGAGAGGTGAGGACAATTTTGGTGTGGAATCTGGAGAGAGCAAAACCTGCCTGCTTTTTACAAACAAAAACCACAGCAAAACTTTTAATCCCAGTTATCAGAAGAACATTCCACCCATTTCAGCTTTGTACTGCTCAGCTCCCATCACCTTTGTGCACTCAGGGCTCTGGAACACGTTTACAGCCATAAAAGCACAGCTTTTATAGAGGGATTAGGGGTGGTGAGAACTCTGCAGTGCAACCCAGAACTTTGCAGAGTAGGTCCCTCCCCAGCTTTATAAAATCTCCACAAAAACACAACCCTCCTCAGAGGTTCTGCACACATAACAACCTACACTGCTGTGCACATCTAATCCTGACTAGAGAGACACACCAAACCTGCCACTCACTTTGGGGGTTGGGTTTTGGCTTGATGGGGATTTTTTTGTTTGTTGGCTTTGTTTTGGAATTTAAGTTTAAATCACAGCTGGTCAGTCCCACAACAAGCAGGGCTGGAGGTTCAGCACTTATCTTTGGAACTAATTTTTCACACAAAGGTTATGCAGTAAACAATGGAGAAACAAGAGATGCTGGAGCTGTTTCTGAGTTGCCTGCTCAGATGAGATCAGCTCTGCGTCTCTGATGACAGGGAAGTGAACATCCCTGAAGGACACTGATGCAAGTGCTGGCAGACAGCAGGAATTGCTGCAACAACCACTCTGCACTCTGCAAGCCATCCAGAGAGGTTTCCAGCAGCACAACCAGCACAGTCCAGCTGAAACATTTCCTGCACATCAGTTGTGCAGCCACTACAGGAACGTGATGGCTGGGCTGCACTTGGAACACTTTGCCTCAATCCTCCTTGCACCAGAGAGCTAAAGCCTCAAACTGAAACATTATTCCAAGCATTATTCCAAAGAATACAGTCCTGCCAGAAAACAAAGAGCAGTTTCCATGGGTGTGCAACAGCTGAAGCAGTGGGGCAGCCACGGCCAGGGACAGGGCTGCTCCAGCAGAGCAGGACACACCGGGTGGGAGCAGGCCAGGTGAGGAGGAGGAGGCTGCAAAGCAGCACCAGAACCAAGGCTTCCCTCCCTGCTGATGCCAGAGAGCCCTGACAGCGCAGCAGCACCAGGATGAGCACTCAGCTGCTGTCAGAAACCCAGGCTCAGCACCTGCAGCTCTCATGCCTATGCCCAGCAGGTGCCACTACATCAGTGCTGGCCCTGGCTGAGGTTTCACTGCACACGGGGTCAGCCAGCAATTCCTGTCTGCTCAGGAGGGTCAGCCAGTATGAAGAGATGTCCTGTGCTTACACAAGTTCAAGTTTAGAGCAGAGCTGCTCAGCTGCACACTTTTTAAGGCTGTGAAAAGCAAGCCAGTGTAGCAGGACCTGCAGCCAAACACGGCAGCACCACAGAGGCTGCAGATCAGAAGCAAGAACCATCTCCATGGTCAGTCTTGGAAACCCAGCAGGCAAGGAGCAGAAGCACTGGGAAACATCCCTTCACATGCCCTCCATGGCAGCAGGGAGGATCACACAAAGTGTCTCTTCACCCTCTGCCTGGGCAGGCTGCTGTAGGACAGGTTATCTCCTGCTCGGCATGGAACTACCAGGGGAGGTTCTGGCTGCACGCTGGTGCCTGAGGGGTCACAGGACAGATCAGGAGAGGAGCTGCTGTAAAGGAAGACTTGAAAGAAACATCTTAGAGATCTCCAGATTCAGACAGTTGCACAAAAACAACCAGAGGGAGAAGACATCCAAAGCTGTGGATCACTCAAATAAACAACCTGGTAATTAACAGCAGCCCCCAGGCAAACAGTGGCGGCTGGAAGGGACCGACCACCTCCAAGGGCTGGGCAGTGTCTTCAGCTGCCTCTCCCGTTCCTCCTGGCCAGGAAAAGGGCAGGAAGCTGCACTGCCCCAGCCCTTGCTCCTGGCAGGGAACCCAAGCCCTGGTGGGCTTGTTGCTGCCCAGGAGCTGAATTCCTGCACCTCTACTGTTGGGGAAGAGTTCTTGGGAAAGATCCAGTTTCCACCCGAACCATAAAATCTGTCAGCAGCACCTCAGGTGCCTCTTCCCTGACATTGCCTGGGTCTGGATAGCAGTAGGATAGAGAGCACCAAAGGATGGTGCCTGAATAAAGGTACTAAAGCCCAGCCAAGGGACAAGGTTGAAAGGAGGTACTGGGACTCCTGCACTAGGGCTGGTGTCAGCACCAACTCTGTGCAGGGCAGGGCTCTCATTTCAGCTTTTGTGTGCTCACTGCAAGATCAGAGTGAGGACATTGGCTGCATCCTCATCACTTTCTTAATACAAGCTGAGGACAGGGAAAATAAAAATAAAAATCCACCCCCTTTCCAGTCAAAGCCATCTGCTCCAAAACACGCTCTACTCTCTCCCTAACACACATTTCTGCTTTCCTGTGGGAACAGCAGCAGGTGAGGGGGAAGGCAGCGGCAGAAAAAGCCCTCCATCATGTGAGGAGGGGCACATCACCCTCAGTGTGTGGTGAGCCCAGCCCTGGCCCTGTTCTGGGGCACCAGCCCGGTCTCCCAGGGCAGCCCCAGCCCTCTCCTGCCGGGCACTGAGAGCTGCCCTGACTCACCAGGGCTCAGCTCAGGGCTGGCTGCTCCTGCAAGCCAACAAACCTGCTGGGTGAGCTCATTCCAGCACATGAATAACCAGCTACTCGAGAGTGGATGTGTGACACGGTGGTGACAAAGCCACCACGGGTCCCTCAGGTGAGGAGCAGCCTCCATGGCATGCACACTGTCCCTGCTTCACCTGCAGCTCCACCACATCCATGGCCCAAACCACCCCAGGACCAGCACATTTCTGTCCTGCTTCAGGGCTTGGGGATGGATGAGGACAGCTGTGTGAGCTGTGCAGGGCACTCACCCTCAAGTAAAGCAGTTTAGTCTGGTGTAACCCTGTGGCTCACAGCACAGAGCAGCCCCTTCCTGCACCTGGGGAGAAGGAGCCAGCGCTGACAGCACAGAGGGCATTCAGGGAAAATGCAGGATTTCAGGTTCCCAGGTGAGATCCTCCAGCTGTCCAGAGCAGCAGAACCTCTCAGAACAGCATCCTGCCTCCACAACTACACATTTGGGAAAGGGAGGGTGAAAGCTGGGAAGAAGGACAACGTTGCAAGCCCAGAAGAGCATTAATGTTCTCCCTGTCCAAACAATAGTTTGGAAGAGAGGCTTAATTCAGGATCTTCTGTGGATGGCCAAGAAAAGGCAAAAGCTAAGTCCAAACCAGTTACAATATGCAGGGAGCATGCTTGGTGATGCTCCTGGAGACTGATACACTCTCCATAGCTCAGCATGACCCTAGTAAGGAACACACAAGTGACACCTGGACGTCAGTTTCCTCCTCAAAATGCCACCTTTTTGTCACTAGAAGTTCCATACTCACTGGCCTCACAGCTTGGTGCAGCAATGGTGCTCACATCTCCTGCACCAGGAGTAACAACCACCTCTGCTCCCACAGAGGAGCTTTATTTTGCCAGCAATCTAAAGAAAGGACATTGCTGAGGCCTTGCTATGCACCACAGGAACTGCAGGGGCCAATACAAGATGTGCCTGATTTAGACTGAGGTGCCAAGCTCCAAGGCTGTGCTGAGAAGTGACATTGCTGTTCAGGGATCCTGAAAAAGGATGGACAGAAGCCCCTATGGTGCTGTGTGACAGACACAGCTCCCACTGCACCCCAGGCTCTCAGATACTGGACACAGGCAGGCAGAGGCTGCTTACAGCACCTAAAATCCAACAGAGAAAGGGCTTTTCATCACTCAGCTGTGTGCTGATCCAATACTCAGTGCCCACGGAGCAGAGAGGAATCCCTGGATCCATTTTCTAATAGGCTGGGTAAGAGCAGCTAAAATACAGAGCAGCCAAAACACAGAGCTACATTTACAGAGCTTCACTTCTGAGGGTGTGCCTTCCCGAGCTGGAAAGGACAATCCATTCCATGCTGCATCACAAAACCTGGCTGCTCACAACTGTTTCCACAAGAGCAAAAGCAGCAGACCCCAACCAGACAGAGAAGGCAAATGCTCTCTCTCCCATCCTGCCAAGGTCAGGGACCTGAGCTCCACATGAGACATCCCCACCACAAGAGCAGCTCAAAGCACACACCAGTTGTACTTTCTGCACTGACCAAAACAGTGGGAGATGACACAACACTCATTTTAAAATTGGGATGTGGGATCTGGGAGGGGATGAGGACAAGGACAACGTGCTTACAAGCAGATTTACAAAGACAACCTCCACATAACACTCTGGCACTGCTGTTTTGGGATGGCATTAGGGACGTGCCAAAGAGGACGCCAGGCTCGAGCTGTTCCCAAAACCCAAGAGCCCAGGGGATGGTGTCTGTCAGGGAAGGGAGCAGCATGCCCTGTCAGCACGTCCCAGCTGTGCCAGAGGCACAGGGAGTTCCACTGCCAAGGCTGTCAGCAGCATCAGCAGGATCAAATTCACTTGGATATCAAAGCCACTCCAGCTGATTATCCTAAAGGTGCGTCGCCTCCCAGAATCAACAGAAGCAGAGCCTGTCAGAGCATATATTACTGTGAAACAACAGTGTGTGACCTAATTCTCTAATTAGGAATGGGCTCAATTGCCCACAGAGGACAAGGGAAGGTTCTGATACTATTCACTGAGATTTCTTTTTCCAACAAAAAGATGCTGGCATTTAGTTGCTACAAAACAGTGGGTTCTGAGACAAAAGGTCTACAGCCATAGCCAAAATCCCCGTTCTTTGGGTGCAAACCAAAGACCCCACTTAACTCACTCCTTATTCCTACCCTGTCTGCTTCAAACCCACTT
Source organism: Melozone crissalis (assembly GCF_028551555.1). Lineage (NCBI taxonomy): Eukaryota > Metazoa > Chordata > Aves > Passeriformes > Passerellidae > Melozone > Melozone crissalis. The sequence continues at coordinate 1,246,282 of NW_026535790.1, forward strand.
CAATCAGAAGACAATTCCAGCTGCAACACTTCACTTAAAAGAGCCACCCCGTTACACTCTACATAGTAAACACCAACCCCACGGAGCAGTTCCACAGCTCCCGGGTGAGGCAGGTTCTCCAGAAACACAAACTCTCTTCAGGGAAGCTCTGAAGTGCCCAGCACCTCCTCAAAGGCAAACCACACCAGCCCAGCCAGACACCCGAGGAGATGAACGATAGCAAAGCCTTCTCCTTCCTGAAGAGCTGCTCCCATTTCACAGGCAGCTCCACTTCTGAGTCACCACCTCCCCGTAAATCTCCGTGGAGCAGGTGTGCATTTGCATCAGCTCCTGGGGAGCTGAGGAGGACCGAGTGTGGTCGGAGCCACACCACTCTGCACGCTCCAAATTTGGCCAGCGCTGAGCACCAAGGAGCTCCCGATTCCCTCGGGTTCCTGTACAGGCAAAACTCGGTACTACCTGCTCCTGCCCTGGGCTGCAGCGATGATACAGGGTCCGAGCCCTTGGGGATGTTATTGTGCACGGAGGAGGGGAAGGATGACAGATTGACACCCACAGCAGGACCCGCACCCCGCCAGGCCGCGCTACACCGTAACTGCAGGAAATGCACAGCGCTGCTCCTTGGCTCTTAATTACGGTCTTGTGATAGCGTAGTTAATGGTCTGTCATGGGCTCCATTAGGAACCTCGACGCTGGCAGGAGGTGGATCAGCCAACGCGGCCGCTCCCGGTACAGCCACCGAGGCAGAGCGGCTCCGGGCTGGGAATCAGGCTCCAGTTCTTTTGTTACAGCCCCGGCTTCCTCTGGGAACGGCTCGGTCCTTGTGGGAGCCGGGGAGAAGCAGGGAGGGCAGCCCTGGGACCGCTCGGGAAGGGTCCGGCTGCGCATCCAGGGATTACATCAGACACCAGCCCCTCTGCCCGCATTCTCCTCCAGATTTGGGGCATTTCAAGGCGCTGAGGAGGCCTCTGAGCTGCCTGCCACGCGCTGCGCTCCCAGTTAATGAAAAAAAAAAACAAAGGAAAAAGCAAAACAACCCCTCCCTGGCCGCCAGCTCGGCGCTGGGGTGACGGCCCTCGGGGTCCCCGCGGGATGCGGTGACAGCAATGGCGGGGGAGGTGACAGCGGCAGGGGTGTGACAGCGATGAGGTCCCGCGGCCCGGTGCCCCCCAGTCCCCCTTACCGTTGCTGTAGGCGTAGGGGGACTCGGAGGCGCCGTCCTGCAGGCTCTCCAGGATCTCCCCCTTGCCCACGTCGCTGTCCCCCACCAGCAGGAACTTGAGCAGGTAATCGTAGCTCTTCACCGGGCTGCCCTGGGTGCCCATCCTGCCTCTCATCGGCGGGGCGGCCCGGCCCGCATCCTCCGCCCGCCAGCCTCGGGCTGCGGCCTCTGCCCCGCCGCCGCTCACCGCCGGCCGCGCATCTTCCGCCGGGGCCGCGCTGGGACCTGCGGCGGAGGAGGAGGAGGAGGAGAAGGCGGAGGAAGGGCCCGGCCCGGCCCGGCCCCGCAGCGCCCCCGCCGCTGACACGGCTCCGCTCCGCCCTCCCACTCGCACAAAGCGCCGCCGCCCCACCGGGCCCCGAGCCCGCTCCGCTCCGCCCCGCCGGGCCGCAGCACCGCGCCAGGTCAGCCCGAGCTCCGGTCCCGCCACCCACCTCAGCCGGGCAGGGCCGCCCCCGCCTCACGGAGCCGCCGTGTCCGCCCGAGCCCAGGCGGCGCCTCGGCCCCGCTCTCGCCGCTCCCATAGGCTAAACCGTACGTCAATCAGAAATTGCCCCGCCTCCCACAAATGTTCGCCGCCACCATAGGCTCAGACACACGTCAATCAGAAGCGCCCCGCCCCGACGCGCCCCTGAGAGCTCAAGGGGCAGGGCCAGCGGACGGCTGGGCGGCTGAGGACTACAGCTCCCGGCGTGCCTTGCGGGAAGCGGAGCGTGATGGGATAGCGAGTCGGGCGGGGTAGTGCTCGACGCGGGAGGGACTGGGGGAGCGGGACTGGGGAACCGGGATTGGGGGGAAACCGGGATTGGGGGGAAACCGGGACTGGGGGAAACCGGGACTGGGGGGAAACCGGGACTGGGGGAACCGGGATTGGGGGGAAACCGGGATTGGGGGGAAACCGGGACTGGGGGAACCGGGATTGGGGGGAAACCGGGACTGGGGGAACTAGGACTGGGGGAACCGGGATTGGGGAAGTGGGATTGGGGGAAGCGGAATTGGGGGAACCGGGATTGGGGGGAAACCGGGACTGGGGAACCGGGATTGGGGGGGAACCGGGATTGGGGAAACGGGACGGAGGGAACCGGGATTGGGAGAGCGGGATTGGGGGAGAGGGATTGGGGGAACTGGGATTGGGGGAGCGGGACTGGGAACCGGGATTGGGGAACTGGGATTGGGGAGGGGGACTGGGGGAGCGGGATTAGGGAACATCCGAGTGTGTGCGGGGCACCCAGGTGTCATCTAGGTTGGGGAGGCATCCACATGTGAGCTGAGCATCCAAATGGGAGGGGCACATAGATGCGGGCACATCCAGATGTGTGGGACATCCAAGAAGAGGCGGCGCCCAGGATTTGGGACATCCAGGAGTGAGAGATGTCCAGGTGGGTGGGTACGTGGGAGGGAGGGCATACAGGTGTCCTCCTCCAGATATGGGGTGGGCATGCAGAAAGAGGGGCACCCACAGTTTGGGGCATCCAGGTGGGTGATCATCCATGTTATGGCAGGCAGCGGGGTTTGGGGTGGGAGGTGTGTGCACCCCATTGTCGGTGGGGCAGGGGCAGCCATGGGGACATGCAGCGTGTCCCCAGGGAATGGGGCTGTGGGTGCTGTACCCGGCTGTACCTGGATGTTCTCCCCTGGAATCCCTTGGCACTGGGCTGAGGAACCACTCCCAAACCCAATCCCAGGGGATTCCCGATGGAAGGTGTGGAGGAACCCGTCCCTGCCATCACTGCTGACAAATCCCTGTGCTGAACAGAGCATCCAGAGCTGGGCATTTCACCATCCCTGTTCCCAGCCTGCTGCTCCCAGGGAATGCCATGCCCATGACCCACGTGCCCTGAGCCTGTGAGGATCCTGCAGCTCCTGGGGGAGCTCTGCAGGCTGCTCATGCCAGGGGGTCACTCATGGATGGAGAGGGAGAGGAGATGGATTCGAGGGGGATGTTTTTATAGAACCACAGAATGGTTTGTGTTGGAGGGACCTCAGAGACCACCCAGTGCCACCCCTGCCATGGCAGGGACACCTCCCACTGTCCCAGGTCACTCCAAGCCCTGCCCAGCCTGGCCTTGGGCACTGCCAGGGATGCAGGGGCAGCCACAGCTGCTCTGGGCACCCTGTGCCAGGGCCTGCCCACCCTCACAGGGAACAATTCCCAATATCCCATCCATCCCTGCCCTCTGGCAGTGGGAGCCATTCCCTGTGTCCTGTCCCTCCATCCCTTGTCCCCAGTCCCTCTGCAGCTCTCCTGGAGCCCCTTCAGGCCCTGCCAGGGGCTCTGAGGTGTCCCTGGAGCTTCTCCTCTCCAGGTGAGCACCCCCAGCTCTGCCAGCCTGGCTCCAGCCCTTGGAGCATCTCTGTGGCCTCCCTGGGCTCTCTCCAGAGCTGTTCCCTCTTACAGGGAGGGGGGGCTGTCCCCTCTTTGGGGGTCTCTGTCTGGCTCCGTCTCCTCTCCCACAGCCTGAGGGCTCCTGTGCTGCCCTAGAGCCCTGGCTCCCTTTGGGGCCTGTTCTGGTGAGGGGTTTGTGTCCTGTGGGCCAAGGGGATCCTCACCCTCAGCTGCTCAGTTTGGCTTCTCCACTGGCAGGGCCCAAACCCAGCCCCCCTCTGTGCCCTCTACCAGCTGCCACGGCTGCTGCCAAGCACAGTGAGAGCAGGGACAGGGGAAAGGAGCAGCTAAAGCCACCCCAAAGAGCAGCCAAAGAAACCCCAAAGAGCAGCTAAAGCCACCCCAAGGAGCAGCCAAAGAAACCCCAAAGAGCAGCTAAAGCCACCCCAAGGAGCAGCCAAAGCACACCCAAGGAGCAGCTGAAGCACACCGAAGGAACAGCTAAAGCCACTCCAAAGAGCAGATAGATTTCTGATGTCCTCCTGCAGCCACTGCCATCCCTGCCACTGCATTGCCAGGGTAAAGGGGCTTGCAAGGTGAAGCCTGTGCAGAAACACCCATCCAGGGCACAGCCTGGTGGGCAGAGCAGGGCAAGGGGAGAGGGGGACATGGGGATGTTTTTTTTCTCCAGGAGGAGAGAAAAGCCTCATTTCTGTCCAACAGCCCAATGGATCCAAAGCAGTGCAAATGGACAGGAGAGGATGAGCAGCAATCTCCTCTATTTTATCTCTCTTTTCTCAGCCTCTGGGTCTCAGTCCTGCTGCTCCACAGGGCAGCCAAACCCTCACTCCTTCCAGGGATTTCTCCTGTCTTGGTGGGATGGTGGGAACCAAACAGAGCCCAGCCAGGTGGGAATTGTGGCAAGAGGTGGGAGGCAGAGGGAGAGGGAAAATCCTGGCAGAGGCTCCTGGCAGGGGTTTGCTGCAATGTGGGGAGTTTGTCACAGCCATGCATTCAGCTGGGAGAGGGAAAAGGAGAAAGGGGTGGAATTCAAGGGAGTGAGTGCTCTGGTGTGAGGAGGGAAGGAGTGGCCAGAAGGATCCACCACTCCCAGGCCCAGCTTGGGCTGCTGCTCAGATTGTGCAGAGGATTGTCCCCTGTCCTGCCCCTCACACTGAGCACACCCCATGGGCAGGGCAGGCCCATGGGACACCAAGGATCCCCCTCTGAATCACAGAACACCCAGAGCTGGGGGAGCATCACTTCAACCATCTCCCAGGCCTGAGGTGGCATCATTGGATCCTCCTTGCACAAGCTTTGTGGTTTGGCCTTGGCAGAACAATTATAGGTGGACAAATGCTGAAATACCCCAGTGTGTGAGAGCAGAGGTGTGGGAGCTGCCCAGCCAGGCCCTGGGATGGGCATGAACAGCCTGGATCAGCTGAGGCTGCAGCAGCTGCCCTGCCTGTCCCTGTGCTGCTCACAGCACACTGTGCTCTGCAGCAAGGCAAGCTAGAGTTAAGGGCTGGGTGTTCCTCCCAACATCTTTATTCTGGAGTTATCAAAATCCATTTAAATTCTGATTAAAAGGTTGAATTAACCAATAAAACCTATCAGTATAACAAAGCTCTCCATCCCTAAACTTGCACACAAGCACTGGAATGTGCAGCATTCCTCAGCCCTGCTGCAGCTGGCACTGGCACTGTCCTGCTGTGCCACCACTCCTGCCTGCACAACTGGAGCTCTGATGAGCCTGAAGCCAGGCAGGGCTCGTTCCTGGACTGGTGCACAGGACTGTGTGTGTTTCACATCACCAGGCTGTGTTTCACATCAGGGCTGCAGGAGGAAGGAAGTCACCTTCAGCTGGGGCTGGTGGTGACATTTAGAACAAGCCCTGTGTCACTGCTGTGGGAGCACTCTGCTCCTGCTGAACGCCTGGTGCCTCACGTGAGGGAAGGAAAATGCACAGTGGCTTTGAACTTCCCTGCCAAACCTCATCACAAACACTCACACACTTCTAATGAAACTCTCAATGAGTCAGTGCTCTTTTATAATACTTTACTCAAAACCAGAAAACACTGTGAGGGGGATTGATTACAAGAACTGTGAAGTTCTCACGAACTTCCCCAGTGCCAGATGTTCAATAACAGTGGATGGCAGAGGAGCTGCAGCCTGTCCCTGCCCCGAGCTGGGCCTGGGTTCTGCAGCTTCCCCCAGACACCTCCACTGCTCCCCAGTACCTGCCCTGGGATGCAGGGGAGTGTTCTGTCACCTGCAGCACTCATCAGTGCAGGAACACTCCTCTTATTTAGCTTGCTGAGATGGTAAATGGGGAGTTTGAGCTTTCCTGCTTTGAGGCTCAGGCGTGGATAAGGGCTGGAGCCAAAGGTGACAGACTCTTGCAGCAACCCCTAATGCAGAATGGCGAGCTAGAGACAAAGGTGGTGGGCACTGTTCTCATCCAGGAAGGCAGATCAGCTGCCCACATGGGGCTTGGACTGCTCTGAATGTGTTTATCCTGCACCCAAAGCTCGCAATCCAGCTGGGAAGCCCTGTGGCCTCCTGTCGTGTGGGAGATGAGCTGAGACCCAGAGCCATCCCCTGTGTGTGCACAGCACACTCCCCCTGCACAGCCCAGGGCTCCACACTCTGGGCTGCTCCCTGACCCTGCAGACCTGGACACTGCCAGGTTTGGGGGTGCTGCTCCCCCTGTGAGCTCAGCACAGGCAGGAGTGTGGCAGCAGAAAGGGCTCTCTGCTCCCAATCCCAAAAAAGGACCAAGGAGCAGGAAAGGGATCTGAGTCAATGCACAGGCACCCCCTAACCAAGGCTTTATCCCCCAAAAGGCAAAGGGGCTGCTAGCAATGCCTGAAGAGGGGGAACAGGAGCAGAGATGGCACAGCACTGCCAATGCTCACATTCCTGAGGCAATCTGAGTCACGGTGTCACCGAGCTCTGCACAACACCAGGATGAGAGTCATGAACTGAAACACCTCAAACCCTGCTGGGAGAGGGAACAGCCTTTCACTGAGGGGGTCACCAGGCACACCTTTCACTGTGGGGGTCACCAGCCACACCTTTCACTGAGGGGGTCACCAGCCACACCTTTCACTGAGGGGGTCACCAGTCACACCTTTCACTGTGGGGGTCACCAGCCACACCTTTCACTGAGGGGGTCATCAGGCACTGGCACAGGTTGTTGGAGCTGCCATCCTTGGAGATAGCCCAAAGCCATCTGGACACAGTCCTGGGTGGCCCTGCATGAGCAGGGGCTGGAGCAGATGATCACAACCTCCAGCAGCTCCCTGGGATGGTGTGACCAGCAGGTCTGAGCACAAAGGCTAAATCATTGAGGGATAGAGTTAAGCAAGAAGATGGTGTTGGAGCAGCAGGAAGAGGCAGCACAGGGCAGAAGGAAAGCAGCTCATTCTCTGCAGGGTGAAAGGTAGATTTTCCTTACACTACTGGAAGTCAATATATGGGTTGTGTATTTGTGCAAGAGTCTTTGTGTGGGCCTGAACAGGGCACAGTCCAGTTGCAGCATCAGGGAAGACTCCCAAACCCATAACCAGAGCTTTCAGTGCAGTAATTACTGAGGTTTCCTTTCAGCATCATCATACGCCGTCCTGGTTAGGGGAAGAAAGTATTTCTCCAAGGCAGAATTTCTCTCTAGGATAGAGTTTTTCACACAGTGAATCACATTTTCCTTCACAAACCCCCTGCCTATGTAAAGAGGGGGTTTGTGGCAGCACTGGGAACCAAAAGGTGGGAGAAATAATAATAAGGAAATGCAGTATTAAAAGAAGTCTGTAAGATTAGAGTCTTTGACTGATGGCTGGCAAAGCCTGTTTGCTGCCTGCTATAAGGGGTGCGTGGTAGGAATGGGAGAACTGGAATTTTTAACTACTTCTCATCCAAGAGCTGCTCTGGATAACATGGATCTGAGGACAAATCAGAGCCAGGGCCTTACCAGCAGCCTCTTCCCTGAGGAAATGCCAGCACTGGGCCAGTCTGTGCTGCTGTGGAAGATGAGGCTGATCCTGACTCTAATTAGAGAGATGACATAAGGTCAGGTGCTCCTGAGCAGGATGTCTGCTGCACTGCTGTAATGTCCCTGCACACAGTCGGAAAGGGTGGGGGAAGACTCTTCCAGCAGGGACTGGAAAGGAAGAGGAGAGACGTGGCAAACATCCAGCAGGAGCAACTGAGATGCTCAGATACCACTGCAGGCAAGGAGAACAGCCAGTGCAAGGAGCAGAGAGGCAGCTCAGGCACCACTCCGGGTGCCACAGGAGAACTGCAAGCACAAGGAGCTGCCACTGCCCAGCTGGGCTGCTCAAGGTTCTCCCTTGCAGAAGACTCAGGGTTTCAGGTTTGTGGAGGAGCTTTGCCTTGGTTTGCAGGGGAGTGTTCTGTCACCTGCAGCACTCATCAGTGCAGGAACACTCCTCATATTTAGCTTGCTGAGATGGTAAATGGGGAGTTTGAGCTTTCCTGGTTTGAGGCCCAGGCATGGATAAGGGCTGGAGCCAAAGGTGACAGACTCTTGCAGCAACCCCTAATGCAGAATGGCGAGCTAGAGACAAAGGTGGTGGGCACTGTTCTCATCCAGGAAGGCAGATCAGCTGCCCACATGGGGCTTGGACTGCTCTGAATGTGTTTATCCTGCACCCAAAGCTCGCAATCCAGCTGGGAAGCCCTGTGGCCTCCTGTCATGTGGGAGATGAGCTGAGACCCAGAGCTCATGTTCTTGGTTTGGTATTTCCCCACGCCAGAGTCAGTATCAGCCTTCAGTAAACAAACCCAGCACTGGAACATCTGATACATCTGGCAGGGTCCCAGTAGGAAGGTCACAGCTGCTGATTTTTGTGGCTCTGGGCTGTCACTGGGGCTATCATGGCATTTGTACCTAAGGATTTGTACCTTGATTAGGACCAGCATGAACTGTCTGGTCCCACAGGCAGATTTTAAAAGCCAGGATATTAGAAACATTACTTTCACAAGACCAAAAATAACAAAGTTTCTCACAGCAGTCAGCAAACTGAACTGTGCAGGCGTGGGAGGAACCAGAGGATATCATTTAGGAGCTCCACAGGAAAGATGAGAGGGAGGTGAGGTGTAAACCTGCTCCGCTCAGTGCCAGGTGAGGATGGGGCTCATGACTCTGACTTCAGCTGGAGTGAAAATGTTATTTACACCATTCATCCCCTGAATGCATCACAGTCTGCAGTTATTCACACCTGGAGTGCAGAGAATTCCTCAGGTAGTGATCATTCCAGGACAAGAAGATGCTGCACAGGAGTTTTAAGCCCAGAACAGCTTGTTCTCTGCAGTTTCTGCAGGCAGGGATGTCCCAACAGAGCCTGTAATGGCAGATGGTGAGGGGGCTTTGCCACACTGGCTTTCCCAGGGATTTGCCCTGGCTCAGGGTGACAGGGCACCATGTAGTGCCCAAGTAGTCCTGCCTCCCTCACATGGCCCTAAGAAACCTCAAAGGCCTTGTCTGAGCTGGGGCAGAGGAATGAGCAGAGCTGCAGGAAGTGTATTTTGGGTAAGGACTGTATTTAAATTTGACACAACCACTGATGCCCAGTGGGACATCCCCCAGGGCACAGGCACCCTTTCCAAGAGAGAGAATAGGAGACACATCAAAATGAGACCAGAACATGGAAAGCCAAGCACTCCTGTGCTTTGGAAATGTATCCAAAGCACTCTCTCAAGAGAAATCACAGAATCATGATAAAACAGTCGGTGCTTCTGGGCCTCCAGCCTCACTCTCCAACACCTCTGGTGCTGCAGTGAGGGTGAATGCAGGCCCTCCTCAAAAGAAGTTAATAAATATCCCATGAGCTCAGACACCCAGCTGTTCAGTTTTCAGTGTAGGACTCCACGAGCTGATTCTCCACATAGTTTTGATCAGCTGGCTTGAGGTCTGAAGCATAAAATGTCCAAAACATGCTCTGGCTGAAGGCATCACAGCATTGTGGCTCCAAACCACCTGAGGGGCTGATTTGCTATGGCTCTGTGAGCTGACATGGAAGGAGAAATTCATCCCCAGACCATTTGGGAGCTGCTCCCTCCATGACACCGAGTGCTGGTTTCATGAGGCACTGATGGGTTTCACCTTTTGCTTCCAAAATAATCATTAGCATAATATACAAACACAGTGCAGGGGAGGAGAAAGTTGAAAAATAATGTTTAAAAATACTTGCCTTTAAAAATTCAGCCCTTCCTATGTTACCAAAATCTGCTTAAAGGGATGGAGCATTTGCTGGCTCTGAGCAGCCTTTGGTCCCAAAGCATTAGGAGTTGTTAAGATTTCAGGTCAAGTTCCCAAGTTCTTCTACTGTCTTTAGTTCTGCTTGTCTCCTTTGTGTTTCCAGGGGTAGATGAGCTCTCCAAGGAAGAGTTTCTTGCAGAGAGATGCCCAGGAGTCCCTGGGATAGCAGCTGTAGGTGGGCAGTCTGTAGGTCTGGACCACACCTCCATAGGAGAGGGGGTTGATCTGTGTGGAGAAAGAGGGACAGCAGCAAGGGGAGCATCAGGGCTGCTCCTCACACAGCACAGAACCCCTCCCTGCCTTGCTGAGGCTGTTTATCCTTCTCCAACATCCCCCACATTAACAAATTGAGCTTGGCAAGGGGTGATATTAGAATCATTCCCAAGCAGAGGGGCAGACAAGAGCCAGCATGAGAGGAATGAGAGTGGAGTGTGTTACACACCAGTGGAGGGGACAGCAGCTGGAGAGACAGCAGACAGCAGCAGAATCACAGAGTCATGGCATTTTGTAGTTTGGAAAAGACCTTTAAGATCATTGAGTCCAACCCTTAAGCCAGCACTGCCAAAGCCACCACTAGCCCATGTCCCCAAATGCCACATCCACACTGCTTGTGAACATCTCAGGGATGGTGATTCCACCACTGCCCTGGGCAGCTGTGCCATTGTCTCACCACCCTTCCCATGAAGAAATGTTTCCTAATATCTAATTTAAATCTACATCTAGTACTGCACTGGGATGCACTGGGACTCCAGGAACTCCTCTGGAATTTGGCTGTACCTGTTATGAGCCCTCAGCCCACAGCTGTGTGTGAAGTCAAACCTGGTATCACTGAAACCACCCAGTGGAACCAAGTGTCAGCACAACAGGATCACACCACAGAGCTCCTCATTACCATTTTCAATTAAGTCTCCTTGGCTGAGTTAATCTTTTTTAATTTGACTTCAACCACCACCCCAAGTCTGTGCCCATGGCCCCCACTTGCTGCACTGACCTTTTGAAGACAGGGATGTGAACAGACACATTTACTGTGCAAGGGGTGACAGAAGCATGTCAGACCTTGGAAATGCTCATCCCAGTGAAGCACTCAGGGTAGGGAGGCAGCTGAAATCCACAGAATGGATCCAGTGTGGCATGAAAAGGATGCACAGCCACCAAAGGACCAAAACAGATGGCACAGAAGTGGTGGGGCTTAGAGCATAGACCATGAGAGATGCCCAGGGTGGGGACTTACAGAGCTTGGTCAGTGGAGAGAAATGGAAGGACATCCCTCTCTAGCAGAAGGGTTCAGCTCTGCTGGAACCAACCAACAGCTCTGGGAAAGGATCCAGCCACAAAAGGAAAGAGAGACAGCAAACCCATGCACAGAGTCACTACTTGGTCAAAGCTGAGTATTTTTTTTGTCCACTAAAAAGCATCTGGGTTTCTGGGAGTTTGCCTGTGCCACCAGCTTGCTTCAGCTGCTTGGAGCTCATAGAGTGGTGAGGGATGAAGCCCCAGTGCCTACAGAGATGGAGCCCTTGGAAAGCAGGGTTGAGCTAAGAGTTCCTTAGAACTAACCCTGGAGATCTTTGTCAAATTAGTTTCAAAGTACAAGATTGCTCAAGCAGAAGGGGAAATGCCTGTACACAGAAGCATCTCTAGGAAGTTTAGACAAAAGGTCAGGGCAGCTGCTTGCAGGGAAAATTATAAAATAGAATAAACAGCGGGGGGGAAAAAAAGGCCAAAGAAACCTGTCCCTAGCACTAACAGCTGTAAAACCCAAGTAACAATTTCTGCCCAAGTAACAAGTAAAACCCAAGTAGCAATTTCTGCCCATTTCCTCAGCTGTAGGCAAAGCAGAGTGTCTGAAGTGCAAACATGCTGGGGGAGGAGGACAGGAACTGCTGCTCCACAAGGGAGAGACACAGAGTGTGCTGCTCTGGCTATGAACTGTGTGGGCTGGGAGGTCTGACAACATTTCTTGTTGAGAAGCATCTCTGGGTGCAGTGGTGATACCCAGGGGCAGCACTGGCCACTGTAATAGCCAGGGTTCCTTACACCCAGAGCAATTCACATCCCTGCCTCTCCTGGTACCAATGCAGGCAAACAGGCAAAACTCATTATTAGTGAAGAGGCAATATTTGTTCCCCTTATGAATGTTCTGTAGGTCAAAGCTATAATAAACCCTGCTAGAATATCCATCCTAATGAAGCTGTTCCCTTCTCCCTTCCTCTGCTGTTTAACCCTTTCCAAAGCAATTGCTGGAGAAGATGAGACTTTCAGCAGAAGGTACATGAATGGATCAAACTCATTGTGATCTACAATCTCAGAATCTCAGACTGTTTGGGTTGGAAGGAACCTTAAAGCCCATCCAGTGCCACCCCTGCCATGGCAGGGACACCTCCCACTGTCCCAGGTGGCTCCAAGCCCCTCCTTGGGCACTGCCAGGGATCCAGGGGCAGCCACAGCTGCTCTGGGCACCCTGTGCCAGGGCCTGCCCACCCTACCAGGGAACAATTTTTTCCTAATATCTACTCCAGACCTGCCTCCCTTCAGCTTAAAGCCAGTTTTCTCCCTGGGCTATCAGTTCTGTTGAGCCATAAAGCCAGAAATATTCCTTCTTGTGCACCAAAAGAAATGACTTTAAACACTAATGAAAATACTGACCTATGTAAGAGTTCCTGAAGAATATTAAGTAGGATTTGAAATGGAAATATCATCCCCCATCCTCTGCCCCCCTCCAGGGTCTGCACTTTGCATTCCAGAGGCACTATCTGAAAAATCAAAAATAATCCCTTGGCTGAGCCCGGAGCTGGTTGGGAATGCTCAAAGCCAGCATTATTGATTTCTAATCCATCCCCAGTGCCCCACAGGACAGCTCAGACTATCACCTACAGCTGCAATTATTTTGGGTGTAGGTCCATGCATCCAGCATGAATTCCACCAGGCACTGCTCCAAAAGGGCTTCCACACAGAGAGGGGGCAAAGCCACTGCAGATTCTCAAGAAAGGCACATCACTGTGTACAATAAATAAAAATTTCACTTAAAAATAGGTTTTTTAGACTACCCTCTACAAAGGCCTATCATAAAGTGGGTTATTCAGCAGGATTTCTGACACAAGCCCATTTTTCATTTCCACCAGCACAAAGAGAGAAAAAAAATTGCCTTTTCTGACTGTCTGCTCATTACTATTGGAACAGAAGGTTGGGACAGACATCTACAGCAGCACTTGCACCTCTTGAGGTGATGACTTGTGCTATATTCCAGATAGAAAATGGATCTTCCTGCAGTGGTCCAAAGAAAATTCATCACAGTCATATGACTCATTGCCTTTGCTCTTTAAGTCGTGGTCTTTTTTGTCTGGAGACTCCATCCACCTCATCTCTCACACACAGATGCCAAAGCCTCTGCTCAGCACCTCCTATGCCTCATCTCTGCTGTCTGGTTTCCTTTCTCTGCAGTCTCCTGGCCATGGAGGATGGCAGGTTTTGGTTCTGACACCACAATCCCACTGAAGGCAGGAGCTGGGAAGACAGCTTGCTTAGAGAATGTTGGTTTTGCCCTAGAGGACATCTGTAGAAGGGATTCCTTCTGGAATTGCTACTAGCTGGTTTGCTGGTTCCCTGCTAGCCTGACCTTTGCTGAAATTGGGTGGGACAGTGATGGAAAAAGCAAAAGGACTGAGAAGCTGCAGTTAAATCCTTCCCACACACTCCCTCAGTGTCCAAGTGCTTTTATAAGTGTTATACACTACTGGCAGCCTCTCCTCTTTAGGATGCAGAGAGCAAAAAAAGCCTCTCTGGGACATGGCTGTGTTCCTGCTGGGTCAGGAGATGGAAATTTCACTCCTGAAAGTGTAAGGAGAACTTCCCTGCTGCCAACACCTCATTTCTTTCAGAAGATAATTTCCTTTAGTATCTTTGATGCCAGAGCATGGAATGGGGGGTTACAAAAGCACAGGTGAGCTGTGCCCATACTCCTCACCAGGGCAACCCTGGAGAAAAGCAGGAAGCCCTTTCCTCTCTCATCTTGCCCAGGCTCTCATCCTGCTGCCTCATGGAGCAGCCAAAGCTTTCCAGCACCACTGGAGGGGAAGAGCTTTTCCTGCTGCTTCATTCTGGAGGGTTAACTGCCTTCTTTTGCTTCTCCCAGTGTCAGCAATTATGACATGAAGCTGCACAGAGCCACGAGGTGATAATGGCATGAGGTCTTAGTCCCAGCAGTAATACAGCTCTGTGTTTCTCCTTCTCTCTTTCTACATTTCACTTCACACCATCCAGGACACACATTTCCTCCAAACAGGACACAAGCACGGAAAGCAGCAGCCAGCCACAGCAACACGAGGTTATTCCCCTTGTTTCAGCATTTTCGAGCTGATAATGTTGAAGTGGAGCCTTTCAGTGGCAGCAGCACAGAGGGGCTGGGGTCACTCTGGGGGAAGGCACAGGGCCCTTACCTGCATCAGGAGACGCAGAGGTTTTCCATCCTGCTGCTCAAGGACTCTGAACTTCACTCCAGCTGCAAAGACACAAAACAAGGAAAGCAAACCCATGGGGGGATTGTTGGGGTGTCCTGTGCAGGGCCAGGAGTTGGACTCAAGGATCCCTGTGGTCCTTTCCCACTCAGGGTATTCCATGGTTCAATGCCTGGAGCACAGACCATGAATTTGCTGCCCAGTGCTGTGGGCTGAGCAATGATTCCCTAGAAACTGTCTTCAACCTTCCTGGATTTGGGAACATTCCCCATTTTCAATAGGAAGCATGGATGTCTCTACAATTCTTTAAGCCTAATGTCACAGCTCCATTAAAAGTAACCCCTCCCACCTCCAGCTTGAAAACTCAGTCCTAGGGCAAGCACAAAGCCTAGAAATGAGCCAGCCAGACCTGAGGATGACAGAGGGACTGGAAAAACCTTCCACTTTCCCCAAACCTCCATCAGAATGGGAACTCCATGTTAGCAGCAGGTAGAGAGCCCACCTTTAATTTGTGCTCATGTGGACAGTGCAAATCTGTCCCTGGTTCAGGCTGAGGGAGGGAAGTGGCTGACCTGGAGGCACTGAAACATTTCAAAGCAATCCCTGCCCATTAATCCCAGCACCCACATGTTTTTAAGAGGCTAACCCCATCCAACCTGCCACTTTCCTATTTTCTCTTGGATTTGCCTCATTGCCGATACTGTAAAGATAAATAGGAAAGGTTTTGGATTCCAAGGGTGACACAGCGCACACACAGATTTAATACAATGTTTCAAAGGTAACAGCTTGGACCAGAGAGGCATTTTTCTTACAGAGATGTCAAATAACTTCACAGAAATAAAATCACCAATCCATCTCTGCAAACCTGTTCCAGCCAAGCATGCTCTGTTATTCTTTCCTGCAGGTAAAAAGATGAGCCAAGACTAAGGCACAGATCAAACACTGACAGGAGCACAAACAGAATAACTGCTCACCACTGTAAGTGTAAGTGCCATTGCTGCAGTATCTCTATGACTCTTGAACACTGAAAAACCAAAATGTTTTCTCTTTTTCCTAAAGCTTTGAATTAATTAAAATCATACAGTTCACTCCTGGGATAGAATGCTTTTCTCTAGCACACAGCTCTGGTTTAAACTCTCTCCCCAAATCATAAAACTTTTTCTGTCCAGGACAGGAGGGATTTATCTGCATTTTGCTGGATTATATTGATAGAGGGGTTTCCCCAGTGGCTTGAAATAGATGTTTGAGTACCCTGGGCCTCAACAAGCAAATGTGCTACATGACCAAAGTGCTCAATGTGATTCACAGAGCTTTGGCTATGAGGAAGTGTCTAAGCCATTCCAGGAACTACTTTTCTGGCAAACTTTGTCAGAGAGAGACAGAAACAAGCAGGCACTGAAGGTTCAGATATGTGCTTAGGCACTCTGGAGTCTGACCCCAGAACAGTAATCCATTATCCCAGCAAATGCTGCTTCTCTAGGTCCTGGCCACACAGCTCCCTTCTCAAGATACAAGCCAACGCTTTCTTAATTAGATAATTTAATTGCTTAAGAGTCTTAAACTTGTAAGAAAACACGAGCACAAAAAGGTTATAAATTCATTTTAGAATGACCTGCAGGTGACTGCAGAGCTCAGGACTCTGAGCAGTTCCCTCCTCACAGGAAAAGGGGAAGGCTCAGGCTCCTGCAGATCACTCCAGCACAGAAGAACCTGAACTATTCCCTGACTTCCAGCCAGCTCCAGAGCTCAGGGCTCTGCTTTTCCTGTACAAAGGCCTCAGCAATGGCACAGGAGAGCTCAGGACATGGATTCATTTGCTTTGTTTCACATGGCAGCACACTCAAGTGAGGGTTTGTACTCCAGCAATTGTGGCAGGTCCTACAGGACTGTGACAAAACCTGTCCCAACAATTCCAGTGTTGGGAAAGGGAAGTACAGGAAAAACAAGCTGGCCTGTTCACAATCAAACAATGCTGGTAACCTGTGTGTGGGCACTCTGAGAGCCCTGAAACCCCTGCTGTTCCTTTCTTCATGCTGTGAATCCACATCCCAACCAAGCTGGCACCCCTTGAGCTGGCACTGGGTGCACAGAGGACATCATCTGTGATCTAGATAAGAAAGGCTTTTGGAAGTCATAAATATTTCACTTTGGATGCACAGAAAGAAAAGAATGCATTTAGTTTCTGTGTGTGGATGGATCATTCACCTACCCCTGGCCTGGCCTTCATCAGTGAAGTATTTTGTCAGTTCAGACACTGAATCAAAGAACTTGGAGGCCACATGCCACAATGAACTCAACCCCCTTTCCACCAGCAAAAACTATCCATTCATGTTGGTAGAACCATCTTGATGGTGCCTGTAAAATCAGCTGCCCTAACACCTGCCAAAGGATGTCTTCTCCAAGTTCTGAGTCTGACAAGGGAGGCAGCACCTCAGCAGTGAGCACACCATGTGATGTGTACTCTCTCAAGTCCTTTCAGTTGGATTCAACTACTCCATCTGTTCCTGTTGCCATGCCACAGTTTTGTGCTGGGGCAGGGACACAGGCTGCAGAACTGCTCAGAGATGCCTCTTCCTCTCACAGGCAGCAGTGCCAGTTAAGGAACACAGCTGAGAAGTCAATCCCTGCTCAGGTGGAGGCTTGCTTCCAGCAGCAGAGACCTGGCTGAACAGGAATGAGGAGAAGTAACCTGTGGCCTTACATAACCTAAAGGAATTCACGGTGTGAAACCTCTCAGTGGCACCAGGATTTCCTCCTGCCCTTCATCCTGCCCATTACTGGGTCAGGTTTCTTCAGCAGCATCTCCTGTTCCCCAAAGACAGCCCTGAAGGGTTTAAGAGGCTTCTGCCAGGAAATTCACAGGAACCTGCTGAAGGCTCCCATGGAAAAGCACCAGAGTTGGTAACAGAGCTCAGCTCTACCTTCCCAAGGCTGAGCCTGGCAGTGCTCCAGCAGACAAAGCTGCTGAGGTTGCCTCGAGCTTCCTCTGCCTTTGATGACTGGCCTTGGTTTACTGATGATCAAGCTCTTTCTTCTATGCTAAATTCCTGCTGCATGCTCTTTAAAAGGATGGGAGATAATAATTTAGATGTGCTTGACTGTAACTAGATCAACCATAGCTGTGGACAGTCAAAGGCATTCCAAAATGAGTCCTTACTCTGGTGCCAGCCCTGGTTTATGGTTATCCAAAGTGAAAAAACAATGACTGGTTTCAAAATGGTGACAGATTAGTCTCAAAAAGGGAATGATTATCTGAACTCTGCCCAGAGCTTTGAAATTCATCCAAACATCAGGGCTTCAGCCAGTCAAAGTCAGCATAGAACTGAAAGAGCTCCATTGATTTGCAACCACTGCAGATCCAACCCTTTGGAACAGCTGATATTCCAAGTATTTTTGTGATCTGGCTTGTTTCAGAGGCCAAACACCCAAAGTTATGAGCTTGTTTTACAGAACCATGGAATATCCTGATTTGGAAGGGACAAGGATCATCCAGCCCAGCCCCTGGCCCTGCACAGACCCCCCAACAATCCCACCCTGGGCATCCCTGGCAGCGCTGGCCAAGCTCTCCTGGAGCTCTGGCAGCCCCGGGGCTGTGCCCATTCCCTGGGGAGCCTGGGCAGTGCCAGCACCCTCTGGGGAAAGAGCCTTTCCTGATATCCAACCTAAACCTGCCCTGGCACAGCTCCATGCCATGTTTGACTCACAAAAGTTTTACCTGCCCTGGTAGTCTGGAACTGCAATAAAAGATGACCTTGTTTATATGGTGCTTGTTTGGATGCAATTTTTAGTGGCCAAGGACTTTCTAAAGGTGCTCCAGATTCTGCTTCAGGTTCAGATTTCTTTCCATTGACACCCTCATCCTGCTCCTTGCAGGAACTGGTTCACAGCAGGGACATCTGCACAACTCAAGCGTTTGGTTCTTCCCTACCCCCACTGCATCCTCAATCCAGGAGTGACCCAGTGCACCAAAATCAAGCACATAATGCAAAACGCTTGAAGTGCTGCAGGGGCAGAGCTGAGGGACTCACCTGCGAGCCTGTAGGATCTGCAGAGGCGAAGGATGAGGGAATAAAGAGGCAGGGAGTCAATCAGGTCCACCAGCAAGTGTATGAGGCCCTGCACAATCACCACCAGCAAGCGGAGCTGCAAAAACCAGTTTGACAGAACATCTCAGGAAACAGGAGATTAAACACTTGTAAATTCCTGAGCTGAGCTTGGATCTAACACTGCTGTGTGCTAAGCTAAGGCCTCCCAAAGTGGGTGTGGTGTCTGGAAGTGCTGAGCATCCAGACCCTGTGTGAGGGTCCTCACCAGTCTGGGTTTAAGGGGTAACTGGAACGAAGCTCCTACAGCTGGAGAAGCTGTGACCACCAAGGACATGAGAACTATTCCACTTTCAACAGCCACAGCTGGAAAGGAAGCCCAAATTCTCCCACTTTGAGTCAATTCCATCACTGTGTACCAGTGAATGTAAATTTTCCTCTCTCCAACAGTGAGCTGCAACTGCTTATTTCAGCCTGGAGAAACCCCACGTAGAGCTTAAGCAAGGCAGAAATGAGCTTCCTGCTCTGTGTTTTCTGTCCCTGCATAAAGCACCTCCTTTTGTCACAATGCAGTTATTTTCTGCTGCCAAGCTCATCTGAAAAGAGAGGGCTCAAAAAAGATGCTGAAAGCATGTGATGGCCACTGTCTGTGGAAAATTTGGCTCTGGGCAGACTGTGGAGAGGACTGGTCATGTTGGGGGAAGGAAAAAAATAAAGAAGTTTCAAACCTCTGAGGAAAGCTTGGCTGAAAACATTTAATACAGCAAGTTAATTCCCTGGAAAAAAAAGTTCTGGATCAGACTAGAGAGGCCATCACCACAGATGTGGACAGAAACATCAACTTCTGAGAGAAAGTAAAGAGAACAGTTTGTCTTGCAGACAGGATTTGCTGGGAATTTCCTTTGGAAAAATACAAACATGAGCTGATGTGAGAGAATCCTTCCTAAGACAACCATATTTTTATTTTCTTTATGGATGACCATAAATGTCTAGGAAACCATTTTTTACTACCTTAGAAGAGAGTGTTTGACTTGTTTCAAGGGTTAAATCTTACCAGGGTAAACACCAAATAATACAGTGCAGTCGTAGGCAGAAGGAACAGCAGGATTGTGAACAGCAAAGTGCCAATAAATAACTAGGGAAAAAGGAAACACAATCATGAGCAGAGCAATGGTAAAATAAAATACATTACAAATAAAAAATAGGAGACTCTGAAGCAATAGAAGTTTGCAGGACTCCTTAATGTGTTTTTATCTTGCCTATGTGAATAATGCTGTTACCTTGAATATTTTCAGTATTTCTCCTCTCACTGGGCCTTCTTCAACACTTCTTATTATGGGAGTACATTTGGAAAGATAAAAGTTGGATCCTGACAGCACTTTTCCTTTACAGACAACATTCAAGATTTCCCATTTCAGGCCAGCTTCCTTAGGAAACTAGACTTAAGTGATCTTGCATTTTTTCCACTCTCTGTCCCCAAAAGTTTTAGAGCCACTGACCAGATTTTATCAGAGAAATGTGGAAAATAACAAAGAAGTGGTAATTTGTTTGGGAATTCTGGAAAGAACTGAGAAGTACTTTTGTTCCTCCTTCTTTTAGCAGTGCAGGCACCTGGTGCAAACCTGACAGAATTATTTGTGATAAACATTCCCAGCAGCAACTGGCTGAGCTTCCAGCCACAGGAATTCTGTTTCTTGCTCACTGGGAAGGTGGGAGAGAAGCTGGAGTCAGGGAGCAATATTTAGAGGATGCAGGAGAAAAATCCCTAAGGAAGGAGGTGTCATTAGCTCCACTGCCCACAGAAAAAGTTATTTTTATTCTGGGCCAGCGTAGGTTGGCGTAGGTCTAAATAATTCCAAGTGGGAGAATTCAGATTTGTACCAAACAGGAACCTGACTCTTCTATTTCCAGTCACCACTTCCAGATCAGAGAGGCCACAGGAGCACAGGGCACTGCAACCTCTGCAAAAAGGGACCACGGCTGCGGGATGTCATGAAAGAAAACAACCCAGCAGCCACAGCACAGAGGTGGATCAGCATCACAGCTTTAGGGATGTAACCAGGAATAAATCACAACCCAATCCATTCTCCTCACAGCAGTTGTTTCCCCTTTCTCCTATCACTCCACTGCAGTTGTTTAAACCTCCAAGAGTCTTTTAGGTCTGCTTTGAATGTCTCTTCCTACCCGGCCAGCAACACAATTCCCTCTGGTCTCCAGAGCAGCAGGATGAAGCCTCAAGTGCCAAACCAATTCTCCTCAAAGTACTCAGGGAGGAGATGATGCAAACCTGGCACGGAGGCTTTTAATCACCAAAGAAACAGAAAACCAGCTCTCAGCTGTGGTGCAAGAAGCTCAAGGTTATCTGTTGTAATAGAAAGAGGAGCTGACCCCGCAAGTTTCCAAATATTATTGTATTATTTCAGTGATGTTTGCAGCTGCTGGCCTGCAGCAGTTCAGGCTCTGTTGGACTTTTGCATGGCATTTCAGAAATTAAAAAGAGCTTACAGCACTTCACAAAGAACTGCCTCTGCCTGAGCCAGAGTGTGTGGGCCAGGCTCCAGCACAACGTGAATGAAACGGGGCCTTTTAATAGAAACGCTGCCACGGCTGTTACTGTGGCAACACTGCTGGGCACCACATCTCCCACTGCCTCAGCCCTCCCCCACTGCCACACCAGGCTCAGAGCTCCGGCATCGGCAGCGCCCAGCACAGCTCGGCCTGCAGGGTGGGGATGGGATGGGGTGGGATGGGGTGGGATGGGATGGGATGGGATGGGATGGGGTGGGATTGGGTGGGATGGGGTGGGATGGGATGGGATGGATGGGATGGGATGGGATGGGGTGGGATTGGGTGGGATTGGGTGGGATGGGGTGGGATCGGGTGGGACGGGATGCGATGGGATGGGATGGGGTGGGGTGGGATGGGATGGGATGGGATGGATGGGATGGGTGGGATGGGATGGGATGGGATGGGATGGAATGGGACGGGACGGGACAGGACGGGACGGGATGGGATGGGATGGGATGGGATGGGATGGGATGGGGTGGGATGGGATGGGATGCTGGAGAGCAGGGATAGAGTGCAGGGTAGGGAAGGGGTGCAAGGAAGGAGTACAGGGCAGGGAAGAGGCACTGCAGGGAAGGGGAGGGGTGCAGGGAATGGAAGTGGTATAGGGAAGGGTGTGGGAATCCATAAAAATCTGAAGGTTTTAGGAAGGTGGTGTTGGAGGGCAGGGAAGGAGTCCATGGCAATGAAGGGGTGCTGCAGGCAGTCAAGGAGTGCTGTAAGGCAGCAGAAGAGCCGTGGGCTCAGAGCGCTGGGATATGTCCTTGTTCTGGGCACCACAAAGGCTCCTGTGTCTGTGTCCCAGTATCAGTCAGAGCAGGAGGGAGGGCATCACCGAGGGCAGTGCCCTGGGGTGTCCCCAGGGCTGTGGCACTACCTGGTCCAGGTCGTAGGAGCAGGAATCCACCCGCTGCCGCAGCACGTTCCACTTCTTGCCCCGGAACAGGCGCCACAGAGAGGACAGGCCGTAGATCTTCAGGCAGTAGAGCCTGAGCAAAGAGAAGACTCTGCAGCACAGCTGGCAGCTCCCAGCTCCAGCAGCACCCAGCTGTCACCAGCACAGCCCCACGCCCACTCACCCACCTGCAGAGCCAGGGGGGGCAGAAGGAATACTCTGGGAATGCTGCAGATAAACCCTCAAGCCTGTCTGGGCTGCTCCCTGGCACGGGGCTGCTGCAGCCAGCTCTGGGCCACTGCAGGGCCCAATGTCCAGGCCATGGAGCTGCAGCAACCACCAGCCTCATGGCAACACTTTCCCTGCAGCAAAAGGGTGCTGAGGCCCTGGCACAGGGTGCCCACAGAAGCTGTGGCTGCCCCTGGACCCCCAGAAGTGGCCAAGACCAGGATGGATGGGACTTGGAGCAACCTGGGGTAGTGGAAGGTGTCCCTGCCACAGCAGAAGATGAGCTTTAAGGCTCCTTCCCACCCAAACCATTCCATGATTCTATGAGAAGAACCAGCAGGTCTATTTCCCCAAGGTCACCTGTGTCTCCCCAGTTCAGATCTGTCCCTTCCCCTGCCTTCAGACCCTTCCAGACAGGGCTGGCCAAGGTGTTACCCCCACACCTGAGTCAATGCAATGCAATTGTGCCTCTGTAGCAGAGATACAAGGGAAAGGAGTGGAGCCCCTGAAGCTTCCCCAGTAGCTCACAGCTCTAAAAATCCTTAAGAGTGGGAAGAGACCAGTGAAATGCCTGGTGGCCCCTCCTGCATCCCTTCCTTGGGCTTTCAGAATTTGGTGCTATGAGACTTGGAGCTACTTCCTTTGCAGAAAATGACAACAGTGAGGGACACTTGGGGTGACAAAGGGTGGGAAACAGACACCTCTTTATGGAATAACAGCAAGGAAGAAAGAGCCCTTGGGATGGAGAGGAGGCACAAAGTGCCGTGGGCAGCAGTGCCAACACACAGGGACATAAAGGGTACACAGACAATGTGTGGGGCAGAACAGAGTCTGAGAAAGCCTGAGCTGCAAAAGCCAGACTGGCAAACCAGGCTAGCTAAGGTGTGGAGGCTGCTCAGATTCCATAGCAGCAATGTGAAAGCAGAGGTAAGGAGTCTCATCCAAGAGAAGAATCTGGTTTGAGGAACACCAACTGCTTCAAGGAATTGGCAGGGTGCCTCCAGATGGGCAGGCACAGCTTGGTGCACTAATCCCCAGGCAGGAGGGAGCCCAGGACAGCTCCTCCAGGCTCTGGCACACACCTGCCCATGGCTCTGACTAAGGCCAGGCTCTCCCTGCACCCCTGACATGACACCCAGCGGGTGCTGCTGCAGAGGCACCTGCCCCACCTGCCCTCTGCCTGCCCTCGTTTCACTCTGTGTTTGCTCCACAGGGGATCTCAGGCATCACCAGCACCTGAACCAGCAAATCCTTCCTCCTGCCAGCTGCAGGAATTGAAGGGGCTGTGCTGGCTGTGGGTGACTGCTGACTCTTCCTGACTCTCCATAGGGACAGCACACAGCTGTACACTCTGTACTTCTGACAAACACAAGACAGGTAGGCTGGCTCCCTGCAACTCCAGGGAAGAGCAATCAGCTGACAAAATGCTTCTTTTCCTGCTTCCTACTACCACTCTGGACAACCAGGATGAGCAAGGCCATTCCTCCCTGACCCACACAGAAATTCCAGTGATTAGAGGTGTTGGGAAGAGACCTCCTACTCCTGACATTACTGATTCTGGGTGTATGACCTATGCTCACAACAGACCTGGTTCATAAATCAGGTCTCAATATTTCCAACCATTCCCTAAACCACCCATATCTAAAGATTTAATATTTCTTGTCCTTGTTTCCTATGTAAAGTCTGAGGAGGGAAAATGGCCATTCTGTAGTTAATAAGGCAAAAAGTCCTTTATCTCTTCTATCCCATCTCCTGTGGCCTGTGGGACTCCTTGGTGCAGCACAAGTAAGAGGAGAGCAGGAACAGAGCACAGTGATGGGCACCTCTTGCACAGGAAGCCCTAGATGTGCCCCAAAGCCCCTTGCACTCCCCCTGCTCATTCAGAGTCTCTGCCCAGCTCTCAGGCCACAGGACCCTCCAGACAGTGACACCAGGATAGTGTCACAGACCCCCTGTAACCCCAAACCTGCCACCTGTGCCCCACAGTGCAGGCAAGGACCTCTGAAGCAGGGCAGACAGGGATTCTGGGGGTTCTCCTAAACTGCAGGGGTTCCCCTCTCCTCCTCCTCCTCTCCAGTTCCCCTCCAAATCTCTAGCAGGGTGCAATGGAGGAGAGCACTATGAGCTGGCTCAAAGGGATGGGGCGAGCTGCTTTCTTGTCCTCTGCCTGTCATGCAGTTTCATTTTTCCAGGTCACTACCACAACAGATAAATATCTAAATGGAGGAGAAATGAAACATGGCTTGCTTGCACTGCTGTGTCCATCACTTCTACAGGCTTAAAAAAGACTGCAAGAAATTACTGTGGGTTAAAAAGTGAATTCAGGAGAACTACACCAGGACTGAATGCTCCACACAGCCTGAGGGCTTTCCAAACACAGCCCAGAGAGGGAGGGGACTCACCTGGCCCCGTAGACGTAGAAGCAGTAGATGTGGAAGGTGAGGAGCGCGATGATGTCGGACAGGATGCAGAGAGCCACGGTCAGCCCCAGGCAGGCCGACAGCCCCACGTACCACAGGATCATCTCAATGAATGGGGACAGCAGGTGGATGTAGCCTGGTGGACATGGCACAGAGTCAGTGTTTGACTGGGTCATCTCCCTCCTGGCCCTCTCAGAAGGCTGATTCCCCTCGCCCTAGAACGCTGCTCCAGAAATCAGAGCCATGACACCACGGAAGGGCAGCTGGAAAACTCCTTTAGATGCCATCTTCTCTTTAGGAGGGCCAACAAAAACTCTCCTGCCCAAGTTTCTGCCCACTGGGAGGATGGGGAGGAGAGTGCACAGCTTGAACACAGCAGTCACCTTTCTCCACATGGGATTTCATGGAATTAGCATGGCATGGTTTGGGTTGCAATTATCTTAAAGATAATTTAGTGTCACCCCCCTGCCATGGGCAGGCACACCTTGCACCAGACCAGGTTGTTTCAATCCCTACCCAATCTGGGATGTAACATTTGATTTCCTACATTTGTGTCCAGGTTCTTAAGTACATTTTTAACTGCACACATCAACCTTTACTGCAACCCTTCCTGTTTTTCTGCTCTTCCCACAAAAGCCACCTCATATGGCTTTTGTAAAATAAAGCAGTATGGACAAACAGTCTCATCACCAAAGTGAAGCAAAGTCACAGAAACAAGACCATACTTGACTGGTGAGCAAAGCAAATCAGTAAAATAACTGTGGAGTTCATGTCCATCATGCCTGTACTCCTCCATCAAGGATAACAAGAGTGGTTTTTTTCAAGGAAGAAACTGAAATAATAAAATTGCACTAAGCTGAAGTTTGAGATAGCACAGGGCTGGCATTTGCAGGCTTGCACATTTCTCATCCTATCCCAAGAGCTGCCTCTCACATGGCAAAGAGCACAAAACCCTCACAGCAGTGCCTTCCCCTGGACACTCACCACCAGTGACACCAAGGAACTAAGCCCCAGCAGCATCCACACTTCTTGCAGAGCATCAATACCAGCACTTTATTTAATATGCATGAATTCCTTGTGTGGGAATCCAACTTTGGCTTCAGTTCCCACAGCAGGAAGACTCCCAGACAAGTCTGTACTTGCAGAAGTGCATTTTGATTCATTACTCACCTCTAGGCAAACATTAAACACTCAGAGGCAAGAGATGAAAAGGGAGGCTGGAAAGTTCAACAATTTCACTTACTGATCCACAGATGGATGTGATAAAGGAAGAAGCGGCCCAAGACTTGATCCAAGGCTCGGTTCATTTTCAGTCCAGCTGGGGCTCCCATCAGCCACTGGAGCAGGTCCTGCAGCTCTTCAGCCACGTGCTGCAAGCACAAGCAAGCCAGGCCATGGAGAGAACAGACTGCAATCACACTGAACAGGGCCAGTGCACTCTAACTGCTGCCCCCTCAAGTATTCCACCACTACCTTCAAACCAATGTGAAAAAATCCAAACAGCTGCTTTACAGACAGCTACCTAAATCAAAAATGCACTTTTATTAACTCCTTACTGAATCAAACACAAAGCTGAGAGGAACCTCAATTGCTTCAGTGGTCTCTGTGCTGGGACCATGGAACTGTGTCACCTCTGGCCACCTCTGGAACGCTTGCACAGTGGGATTTCTTGGGGTAATGAGGGTTCTGGACATGGATGACAAATGCTGGTGCACAAATCCACTTCTGGGGACAGTCAGGTGAAAAGTCAGAGCTGAGTTTGGAGCAGGCTCTGTTATGATTTTAAAAGGGGGGAAGGTGGCAGTACACTAACGGGCAAAAGAGAGTTAATTTTTATAAACAATCTATGTTTGTTTAGAGCAGGGTAGAAAACACAATTACATAAATGCGTTTCATGCACACACTCTCTTGATACTTGGTGGTGTCCTAGACAATATCCCTGATCTTGCCTACCATTGTCTGCAGGCTTCATGGGTACTCATGGCAGCCCAGCAACAAAGCAGCCTTGGAATCACTGAGGGAAAACATGAATGGAGGTGCTCCCCACATCACTGAATCAGAAAATCATTGTGGTTGGAAAAACCCCCTAACATCAAGTCCTATGAACTGCCAGGTGCAGCACTAATTCACATCCCCAAGTGCCACACCCACATGGCTTTTGAACACTTCCAGTGACTCCACCACATCCTGGGCAGCCTGTGACAGTGCCTGACCACCCTCTTCATGAAGGAATTCTCCCAATATCCAACTTAAACCTTCCCTGATGCACCTTGAAGCTGTTTCCTCATGTCCCTTGTTCCCTGGCTGCCCTCTCATGTCAGGAGCTGTGCAGAGCCAGAAGATCCCCCCTGAGCCTCCTTTTCTCAAGGCTGAGCCCCTTCCCAGCCTCTCCTGGTGCTCCAATCCCTTCCCAGCTTTGTTCCCTTCCCTGGACCTGCTCCAGGTCCATGTGCTGTCACATCACTGCTGCAGAAAAAACCAAACCCCAGCTCTGGGCCTGTTCTTCCCTACCTCAAATGTGTGCTCCAGACTCTTCACTGAGGGCTGTTATTCACTTTTTCTGGTGATTTCAGCCCAGGCTGGTGTTATTTATTGGTTTTATCTCTCCACTCCACTACTCCACACTCCCCTTGCAGTTGGGTGATTTTTCTCCTCAGAACAACTTCACACCTGCCCTGCTCCCCTGAGCTGAAACCATTGCTGAGCACCAGTTACCAAGCTGTGAGCTGAGGGAGCTGACAACCTTCAGCAAACAGGTGGGGAAAATATCTGGAAGAAGTGACCCCTTACACTGTCCCACATGGACAGAGATTGTGAGGAAAAGCCCCCTTTCTCCAAAAATCCCACTAACAGCCCACACAGTGAAGGGCACTGAGAACTGCCCACGTGCAGAACCACCAAGCCACACTCCCTAAAGTGATGCACTGTAGCCTACTTTCCTTATCATTCACGTGTATAACTTCCCTGTGGAAAAAAATATTTCCAAGGAATGGTTCCATTTTCTTTATTAACCAATAGATGCTGGCAAAATGAGTTTGTAAACATTTACTTTTAATGCAGTAGCAAAATTAATGGCTTCATTTTCAACTTCTCCAAAAGGCTTTCCTTTCTATTCCCTTCCTTTTCCATCTGTCTCACTGCAAGTCAGGACTGATTGGATCCCATGGAGCTCACCTCTGTGGCTGAGAAGCGTTTGCTGCTTTATAAATAGACTGGTTTTAATATTTAAAGTGTTGGATTGGTAACTTAGAAAAAGCATTTGGGGATTTTAATGAAATATTTAAATGCTTGAAAGCAGTCCTTCAGCAAGGCTGAGTTTTAGCAGGGAGTATTTCTGGAGGCTGCCAGTCCCAGAGGTGCTGCTAAAGCCTGGCAGGGGCACGTAGCCCTGGGAAGGTGCCCTACATTGCTGGTATTGAGCTGGGCAAAACAAGAGTCCTGGAGCATAACCTTGCAGGTTGTTTTCCAGACAGATATTTTAGGACTGATCAATAGCAAGCAGAATGAGGAAAGGTGACGGTGAGTCCGATTCTCCCCCTGCAGTCATGAATACTGAATGTGGGCATATTAATAAATCAGATACAGTGGTTTGGAAGTGTTTCATAACAGGGTACTGGGATATGACCAAACTGGAGAGAGACTGGTGCTAACCAGGGTTGGATGAGCTCACTGTGGAAATATTCTCTTTCCTGTCATGCTCTTCTTCCTAGTTTCCATGTGCAGAGGTAAATGCTGATGTGACATGGCTGGAGAAGGACACACAGGGCACTGTGATGCTCCAGGGAACAGAGCTGGGGAAGGGTCAGGAGCACCAGGAGGGGCTGAGGGACCTGGGAAGGGGCTCAGCCTGGAGAAAAGGAGGCTCAGGAGGGACCTTCTGGATCTGTTCCTGACAGAGGGGACAGCCGGGGGGTCGGGCTCTGCTCCCAGGGAACAGAACAAGGGGAAATGGCTTTAAGTTGTGCCAGGAGAGGTTTACATTGGATATTGAGACAATTTCTTCACTGAAAGGGTGGTCAGGCAGTGACAGAGCTGCCTGGGGCAGTGGTGGAGTCCCCATCCCTGGGGGCCCTTGTGGCCAGGGGTTAGGGTGAACATAGGGGTGCTGGGCTGATGGTTGGACTTGGTGACCCTAAAGATCTCTTCCAGCTTTAAAGGTTCCATCTGGTGCAAGTCAGAGCATGCAGAGGCAAAGCTGTCCCTGTCAGACACACCTGCCCTGTGTCTGTGGCAGGTGGTTAGGGCTCTAAGACACACTATTTTATAAATTAACATCTAAAAATATTTTTCAGGAAGCACTCTCTCTGCTGGCTTTGTTTATGGATCAGTGGAACAAGACTGACTAGGAGCATACATCCAATTATCTCCAAGCCCCAGAAAAGCTTCTGCAGGCACAATCTATGATAAATATGTAACTGTTTCAAACAGATTGCAACTTAGGAAAAAGAGACATCAGCAAGGATAAAAGAGATAAAGAGGAAAAAAAAAGGAGATGGTTTATGAGCAGTTCTGTTTAAAACCAGTGCAAATCTTTGAGTCAGGTATTTCTGAAAGAAGGCTGTCTTGTGGAAGGCAAAAGCAAGGACAACTATTGGGAAGCCTGGTGGGATCAAGAGTAGGAGGAAGGTAGGAGTTGTGAGGGCACCTACAGAGAGAAGATTATTCAAGTTTTCCATTTTTGGATTTGAAAGCCTGCTTCAAAAATCAGTCTTTCCTAACAGCTCCTTGCCAGTTACTCCCTGGGTGTCTCTGAATCACATCTGCCTCACTGAGTGACAAAAGCAGCTTGTTATTACAGCCAGCACAGTACAGCTCACCACGCTGGAAAAGTGGGAGCTGCACTCAGAGATGTCTTGTGCAGCATCAACAATTGCCACCCAAGTGCTGATTTGAGATCCATTTTATCAGAGGATAACAAGGGATGGCCAGGGAACACAGCTTGAACTCCTGGCAGCAGGCTGAGCTTGTGACCCTGGCAGTGCTGAGACTCAAAATCACCCACCTGCACTGCTTCCTTCCAGAGAAATGTTGGCTGGAAAAAACCCAAGCACTGTACCCAGAGCCCACACAGCTGGGATTTTGTCAATGTTAAAATCAATCAATCAAACCAGTATGGTTATGTGTTATATAAGGGTACTCTGTCAATATTAAAATCAATAAGGTTAAAGTGAGGTTATGTATATAGACTTATATAGACAATCTTATAGTTATGTATAGTTATATATATATAGTTATATATACATAGTTATGTATATAGCCTTATTATGCATAACAATCTTATTATAACAGCAACACAGAATATCCTGAGTGTGAAGGGACCTATCAGGGATTCAGCTCCTGGTCCTGCACAGACACCCCAACAATCCCACCCTGTCCATCCCTGGCAGCGCTGTCCAAGCTCTCCTGGAGCTCTGGCAGCCCCGGGGCTGTGCCCATTCCCTGGGGAGCCTGGGCAGTGCCAGCACCCTCTGGGCAAATGAGATACCCAATGTTGTATTTACCAACAGAAACAGAAGTGTAGGGTCAATGCTATCAGCATATCTGGGCACAGCTCACAGCAGAAGGGTGTTAGGGAAGGAACAGGGGCTCTCTGCACACAGGGAATGCTGAGTTACTGAACTTGGCAACACACAAGCACTTGAGAAAGCCCAGTGATGGGAATAATGCAGACCAGATGGACACTCAGCAGCAGAGAGGAAACCCACTGCTGAATGGCTGAGGGAAGATTTTGCTGTCATACTGGAAAAGAAGTGGTGCTGGCTTGCACACCACATGCTGAAGTCATTGGTATATTTTGGGATCACTCAGATCTGCATTTTTTAAGGCCTGCATATAATGTATATAAATCAATGCCCAGCAAAGGGAGTAAAAAGACTCCAAACGATTTTATGTCCACAATCTCATATGCCTGAAAGAAGAAACTAAGGCTGGAAAAAAGGAGAGTTGTGAATGGCCTGAACTGATAAGCCAGGAAAAACAGGGAAGAAAGGCACTGGCTGGCTATCAGCCCCCCCAGCCATGGAGGAGTCAGCACTTCCAGGAATGAAAGCAAACAGCTCCTGGTGATAGCCTGGTGCCAGAGTCCACACACGGAGGAGGAGACTTGCTGAAGACAGCTGTCACTATCAGGCAAAAGTTGAGTGACAGATGAGCTAAATTACTGAAAGAGGAACAAACAAGCAACTCTCACAAGAAAGCCTGTCCAGGACAGGTGCTGGGGTTGGACACACCTTGGGCACGGAGAGTGTCCATCTGGCAAAGACACTGGGCAGATGGAATCCCTCCCAGAGCCGCCTGTGCAACCAGGAATGCAGCCAAAGCCACTTCCCTGCAGACTTGTTAAGAAATCAGATTTCTGAGAGCTGGGCGCTTCCAGTAATCCCAAAGGAAAAGCTCTAGAGAACTTAAACTTCTCCAGCTGAAATAACTGTAAGGGAAAAGATGTAAGAATAAGGCTTAGAAGAATATTTGCAGTGTACAGCTCAAACACAAGACCAAGTGCCCTGCAACAAATGTGCTTCTCCCTACCCACCACCACTACTGAGTACTGCCTACAGCACACATGCTGTCCTTGAAAGTCTGACTATGAAAGATAAGAAAACCAGCAATAGTCATGATCCACAGCTATGCTGCACAATCCATGCATGCTTTCTGCAAGTCCAGCAAGTACAAGAATGATCAGAGACCTTGCAATAATTAAGGAGCTCAACATGGACCAAAAAGATTGTCGTCAAAGGAAATGTGAGGTCTTCCCAGGAAATGCAGCATAAGTAGGAAAAATAAACCACTGCTGGAATTTTCTGATCAAAATCAAATTCTTCTCAACCAAGAAGCTGGAGAAAGAGCAGAGAGAAGACATTTTCCAGCTGCTAGTAAGAACCCAATGGAAAGAGTCATGTACAAATGAAAGAAAAGTGGGCAGAGAAAGGATTAGGCTGTGCAGCTGCATGGCAGGGCTCAAAATTGGCTGCACATGTAATCCCAAGACACAGAAGCTCTTAAAAGAGAGCTGACCTCAGATTAGTGGTCTGGTCTCCAGCCTCTGAAGTACATTATATGTTCCTAAACAGATATACTGGAGCTCTGCATCCAAAGTGAACCACCAGAAGAGCAGGACAGTGTGGGTCACACCAGCTATCTGTGAATTTCTGCTGATGTTGGGGGATTTCAGTGGGCAAGAGGAGTTACGTTGAAGAAAATCACAGCACACAGCAGGTTTTCCTAGTCTGGCCATATCCCAGAGCTCTTAGGCAGGATTTCAGGTGTTTGTACCCTGACCAGCAAAGCCTTTGGACTTCCCCATGAAACTCCTTCCACAAGCACAGCTGCACTACTTATCATATTTGACTTTCCAGCAGTTTATCAGACTCAACCCAGGTTACAGCTTTTTTTTCACCCCAAACACCCCATATAGCAACAACCTGAGGACACTTTCTGTCGACTCCAGAAAAAAATAAAATAAAATAAAAGACTATGGCTCCATAACCACCCAACCTGCAGCTGCAGAGCTCTTTCCAAGCCATAATTGTTCCTTTAGAAGTTTGAGGAGCCCTCCCATAAACATCTAATTACTATTCACAGCACATGCAAAGCAGAGCTGAGTTTCTTTCGAGCAGCCCCAACAGGCCTGATTTGAAGATTTCACTGTTCTTGAGGAGACCTAATTTGCATGACTTCAGACAGGTCTCTCTGAAAGCTTGTGTGAGAGGCATTGCCTCCTTACCAACCAACCCAGAGCAGGTGAAAGGGGATCAGATTTGGCCAGACTTACGTCAGCCACAGGGATGAGGGTGTCAGCAAGGTGACCAATGCGGTTCTTCCTGTACAGCCACGACATCAGCAGTATCCCCAGGGCCACATCAATCAGCAGAGACACAAAGATGTTGGCTTTCCTGCAGGCAGGGCAGAGAGAAACAGAGTTAAAGGAAGGACAGTGTTTAATGTTTCAATGACAGTTGTTGGCTTTGCTTATGTAGCACCTTTAATGTCCCAGGGACACAAGAACAACTCACTGAAGAGGAACAATTTTGGAATCTTTTCACTTTCATTGGCGCTCCTGTAGCCAAGCACAGGAGAGGTTTGTTCAGCCTGGAGAAGGGAAGACTGGGGTGAGATCTCCCAGCTGTTTACAGCTCTCTCCTGAGTAGCAGCTCCAAACTGTGACAGGACCCAAAGGAACAGCTGGAGCTGTGCCAGGGCAGGTTTAGGTTGGAGATCAGGAAAAGGTTCTTCCCCCAGAGGGTGCTGGCACTGCCCAGGCTCCCCAGGGAATGGGCACAGCCCCGAGGCTGCCAGAGCTCCAGGAGAGCTTGGACAGGGATGCACATGGTGGGATTGTTGGGGTGTCTGTGCAGGGCCAGGGGCTGGATGATCCCTGAGGGTCCCTTCCCACTCAGGATATTCTGTGATTCCATGATTCTAAACTCAGAGCCATTCACAGCCTGCCACACCACAAAACCTTTCTTAGTAGGGAGCAAAGATGGGATTGAAGCTACAAAGAGGAATGTTAGACAGAAAGGTATATACACACTCAGGGGGGATTTACCAATTACCTGTACCAAGGGCAGCAGCACTTGGCACATCCACACTGAGATCAGATGGCTTTCCCAGACAAGGCAATAAATAGCGGGTTTGGGCTCATGCACAAACCCAGAAAGGCTGCTGGGCTGCCCCTTCCTCACTAGAGTTTCTGAATGGAATTCCATGACGTGAGTTACTCAGGAATCAGACAGAACAATCACAGTTACTTTTGGCCTTCAAATCTGTTAATCTATTTTAAGTGTTCCCTGGGAGTCTATTACTGCAGGATCAGAGAATCACACAGAACAAGACTGGCTGTGGAAGAGCTGTAGGGCATCCAATATCTGTCTCAGATCTCTGCTCTGCTCCTCTCACTGTGCTGCATGTTTGCTTTTTCCCTTACACTTTGTTACTGTTCTAACAGTGTAAGTGGAGTCTCTGGTCTGCAGTTTCTGCACAAGAAGCTTTCCCAAAAGAGTGGGTGAAAGAGGGGAGCATTTAAACCTTTCTGCTCTTATGGAAAATGCCACTGAACACTGATGGACGGCTGTGGTTGACAGCAGCACATGTGAAAGCAATGAGCCTGTGGGAGTAGACAGCAAAGCACTCACACATGGGTGCAGCACAAGCTTTTGGGGTGCAATATCCCAGCTGCCTTTCCTGAGCTAGGGAAAAAGGCAGGTATCTGGCAAAAGACATGATTAACACATAAAAATATAAATATATATGCATATGAATAGAGTGTAGAGTAAAGATATGCAAACTAGCAGGGAATAGAGGAACATGATAGGGTGCAGTGAGGGCCTAGTACTGTCCAGGCATGGGATACATGGTTTGGGTTCCCCACAGGAGATAGGGATAGAGCCAAGACACATCTAACTTTACATGTACTCCATACCTCATCAGCTGATTTTGGTTTTGAGCCTTCTTGTTGCTGCTGATGACCTGGAGGTGCTGCAGGCGGTGTCCCAGCTGCTCACAGGTTGAGAGTTTGCTCCACAAGAAAGACAAAGGCCAAAACTTCAGCACCCTGCAAAACACATGGGAATGTCTCCTCTTGCCTTTGCCCTGGTGCAGGCAGGCCAGCATCCAACATCCATGCAAAAACACTCAGTGTGAAGTTAAGGTTGGGCAACCAGAGCTGGTGATTAGATGTTAATGACTCTCTGAAAGGTTAAAAGAATTAAGGCAGCCTTCCCAGACCAAGACAGGCAGACAACCCAAGCTCTCATTTGCACTCTGTCAAACCATGTCTCACTCTTCCTAGGAAGCCACAAGGCAATCCTGATCCCAGCCTCTGCTTTGGATACATCACTGGGCTTGCACAGTGCTCCAGTCTCCAGGAGAGCAGAGTCAAGTTGTGTTCAGTGCAACAATTCAACATGGTGTAACTGATGCACAAACCCCAGTGTTACTCATCACTGATCCTGGAATGGGTTGGGTTGGAAGGGACCTTAAAGCTCATCCCATCCCACCCCCTGCCATGTCCAGGACACCTCCCACTGTCCCAGGCTGCTCCCAGCCCTGCCCAGCCTGGCCTTGGGCACTGCCAGGGATCCAGGGGCAGCCCCAGCTGCTCTGGGCACCCTGTGCCAGGGCCTGCCCACCCTCACAGGGAACAAATCCTCATTCCCAATATCCCATCCAGCCCTGCCCTCTGGCAGTGGGGAGCCATTCCCCCTTGTGCTGTCCCTCCATCCCTTGTCCTCTCTCCCTCCCAGTACCTCTCCCTCTTCAGTCCCCAGTCCCTCTCCCTCCCTCACATCTCCTGGAGCCCCTTTAGGCACTGGAAGTGACTCTAAGGTCCCCCCAGAGCCTTCAGCTCTCCAGGTGAACCCCTCCAGCTCTCCCAGCCTGGCTCCAGAGGAGAGGTGATCACAACTCTCTATGTGGTGTGAGCCTGGTATAACAAACAGCTGTGCCCTCCATGCAGTTTATGTCCCTTCCCCCCTGCTTTTCTTTTTTCTTCCACTTGATCCCGCTCATTTTTTTTTCTTTATTACTTCCAAATTCTTTTTTTGGGGTCTTCTACCCTCTCTCCACTGCCTTGCAGTGACCAGCATTATGTAGATAACCAACTTTTAGCATTTAATTAGGTTTCAAAGTTAACATCCACATTAGGCCTGTAGGGGAGGAAACAGTCACAAGGTTCTTTTCTTATGACTCAGAAGAAAAGTACAAAATGATGCTCAATTATTTTGGGGAGTTACTTTTATTACCACACAACCTATAAAGCAAGGATAGTTGGTGATTTGTGCAGGCTGAAGTGACACAGCACTGGGAGCAGGCTGGTCACAGAAACCCCAGCAACACATGGCACCAGGTTTGGTTTGGGGGATAAATTCTGATGTGGCCATAATTTGGATCACTTCTGTACACAGGAGTACACCAGCCAGTGCAGTTGTTGCACTATTTCACAGTGTTTTACTGGTTTTTGTTAAAGGTCCAGGAATCCATGGTCACTTTTAGTCACTTTATCTACTCTCCTGTGCTGCTCTGGCACAGTTTTTCAGGTTACATTCATTTCCCACAATACCATTATTCCTGGTATCCTGCTTCACTCTGGAAATGGCACAGCTGCCTGGACCATTCCTGAGCAGGGCCTGGAGATGGATGTCCCTGCAAAGTGTGCGTGCCTTGCATGGATTTCACCCAGAGCCTGCCAGCCCATGCCCAGCAGCAGATGCCTCCACAACAGGCCAGGATGGGCACACTGGGCTGCCCACTGCTATTTATACAATTCACACCAATCACAAAGGTACAGCTCCTCCAAACCCTGCTCAGTCCCCTGGGGCTGCTGTCCCTTTCCTCCCCACACCCTCCTGAGCCCTTTGAACCCTACTTTGTGCATCATTTGTCAGCTGAAGGACCAGAGTGTTGAAGTCCCCCTCTTCCTCCTCCCTCCCCATTCAAATTTCAGACACATTGGGTTTGAAGCACACGCAGTGTACTGTGAATCATTCTTAATTTGAGGTCTCCAAGTTACTCAGCTCTGCTACAGCCTCCCACCTTGGAGACAAATGAATGCACTGTTCCTCAGCTGACTTGTCAGGAGGAGGGAGCTGGGGCGGTGGAGAAAAGAGCAGTGCAGGGGAGGGAGAGGGGGTGACTGCTCTGGCCACGGATCACACACACCTGGCCTCACAGATTCACCAAGACACCAGAGCAGATGAGTTTTCCCTTCCAATTATGCCCCAGCTCAGTGGTTACAAACTCTGGTGTGGCAAAACTTGACTAGAGCAGAGAATTGCACTTGAAATGTAAAGAAGGGGAAGGAGGAACGCTCTACCTGTGGGATTATGTACAGATGGCTGAAGGTGAAGAATTATGGGTCAAACACCAGCTGCCAGACCGTGTCAGCTCAGGCAGAAAGCAGCAGCTCTGGGGCCTGTGCTACACCACACACTCGCGGGGTGAGAGCCCCACCCTCTCCCAGCAGTGGGTGTCTCTCACCATCCATGGCTGCTCCTCAAGCTGGAGGCAGCCAGCCCCTGGCTCACCCCCAGTCTGACACCCCCAGAAGGATGGAGAGAAAGGACAGGCTGCTGTTGTCTGCCTGAGGAATGCCTTGCACAAATGGGAATGACTTCCAAAGCAACCTCAGAGCACCAAAACATTGTGCAGCCTGCAGTGGTTCAGCTCCTCAATGGGCCCAAAAACACATCCCAGGGATGTCCCTGTCTGTGCTACAACTGACTCTCTTTTCACTCACCACCACAAGCACAATCCCTATTCCACTCACACAGTTTCACATACACACACATTATTGAAATAAAAATACAAACATACTGCAAAAAACTCAATAGAGCAGCTGTAAGATGTGCTATGGGAACCCTCCTCTCTGTGAGGACTGAGGAAGAGAGCAAACAAATATTCCTTGCGTGGTCTCCTACCCCTTTGCACATTGACTGTGCATTGCCAGAAATACTCCCACTTGTTTACAACACACTATATAGAACCATTTTCAGGACCTCAATGGAAAACCAACCAGATAAAAAAACCCAACAAAAATCTAGTCATGTTGTGTCATTGCATTATCTAAGCAGCAGGAGATCTTTGGGGTATTTCCAAATATATGGAATTTTTGCAATAAATTAACACAGCCTCCATGAGTAAGCCTTGATTTTCCAATTCATTTTTTTCCCAAGGGTGAGAGGGGAATTTTCAGATATCAGATGAAAAGCAATCTTTCCGAATCTGGATCACATGCAAATATTAAGCTCCATTAACCAGACCCCCTGTGTGTTTTCTTGCTCCTTGCTAGAAACTGCAGGAGCAGTGCCTCCCTTTGCATGAGGAATTGGAGGTGTTTATAAACAGACTTTATTAAAAACGAGCACATGGAATTTACTGCCTCAAGACTAAAACATCCTAACGTCCCCAAGAACAGAGACCTTCAGGGATAATGGGAATGCTGCCCCCAAGTTCCTCGGAAGCAGAATCGCAATGGCCACCCCTCAGCACACGGTGGTGCTGCAGAAATGCCTTAACTCAGGATGTGCAGGACTTGGGAACACGGGGTGAGCTTGGAGGGATGGCAGTGACTCACTCCCTGAGATTTCCAACACTGCTGCCCTGCAAATACCCAACAGGGGCATAGCCAAAAATCCCCAAAGCTCCTCAGCCTGAGAGGACATTGCTGATCTCTTGCTTTAGCCTTTCAAAGCTGACTATCCCTTAACATCACAAAAAAAAAACCAGACAGAAAAAAGTCCTGTGACCTGAAGGAGAAAAAAAACCCAGTAAATCTTATTTTATGGGATGTCTTGTCCCAGCATGGGGAGGAGGGGACTGGAAGGATACCTGCATGTGACATCTTGAACTCTCCCTGCCTCGAGTATGTTGGCATGAAGGAGGTTGTACCACACAGCATGTGGTACAAAATGGAACCAAATTCCTTCAAATGACTTAGAAGGTCAAGCAGGAGACTTATTATAAAGCCAGGTACTAATCTCTGTTCTCCAAGGCTGATGTTTTAAAACACATAGGAGATAAGTAAATATAAAGTTGATACTGGGGGTGAATAAAACAAAGGAGAGAGAAAGCTCTGCCTCCCAAGGTTGAGGACAGGCTCAGGGTTGGTTTGTGCACACCAAGCCTTGCATTCTGCCTGCTGCCAGGTACAGCTGGCTGCTGCTCTACCTCAAAACATCCATCTTGGCCCTAGGAAAAGCTAAGTCAGAATTCCTGAGAAGCTGGGTAGCAGCTATCTGGGCCCAACCTGCCACTGAGCTTGAGCTCCCAACTTATGTTTCAATTGCAGACTGAGACTGGATGCCAGCAAGGCTTGAGCTTAACCTGACCCCAAGCCTGGCCTGAATCCTGGCACCAGTTGAGGTGGGACCAAGTGAGACCTGAAAAGAATCATCCTGTCTGTGGTGATGGCACACAGGCAGAAAAAGGACCTTTGGAGTTGACTCCAAATCTTCTGCCCAACCACAAAGTTGTGACTTAATCACCATTAAGAACCCGTAACACACAGTATTTACAGAGCAGTCCCAGGACACAGGGGTCCTTGGTGATATCAGGTTTGAATCTCAATCTCTTCCAATAATCCAAAACTGGACAGTTTTCTTTTGTGTAACCCAACTGCTCAGAAAATTTTTGCATGGGAAGAGTTTCACTGTAATTCTTTTACAACTGTATCACACAATTGGAAACCTGTTAAATACCTCCATTCCTTTAGGCTGTACTTAAAAAGATTTATCCATGAATATAGTAGTAGCTGTTATCAAAATTTCATCAATTACAGTGTCTTCTTGCAGCTTAGAACCAGAACTCCACTCTCCTCTCTGCCACAACCTCACCAGGCAGCTGCAGTGGTGGAATCACTATCCCTGCAAATATTTAAAAAACATGTGGCACTTGGAAACATGGGTTAGTGGTGGCCTTGGCAGTGCTGGCTTAATTGGACTTGATGATCTTAGAGGGCCTTTCCAAGGCAAATGATTCCATGATTTTAAGTTTCTTCCCTGCAAATCTGCTCAGAATCAGCTTTCAGTCCAAGCACTTTCAGTTCAAGCACTTGTCACGTATTACATTTGGAGCATCCTATTCAAGCTCACAGTTGTGAGAACAGGATTTCACCAAGGATTCAGGCTGAGCAGCAATCCCTCTAAACTTCTGTAAAGTGCCAAGGTTGCAGCACCACAGTCTCTTGGAGAGAGGATGGATTTAGAAACAGTATTTGGATTTAGAAACAGTATTTGCTGATGTTTCACAGCTGCAGAGGGAGTCACAGCAAACAGGGAGAAGGGACTCCCCAGCTATGGAGACTAAGGACAGCCTCACGTCATTCTGTCAGCCACAGAATAGCTGGAAGTGCACTGTTTCAGCTGTCATGAAACTGAAGCAGGGCTGAACTATCCCTGCTGCAAATGGGGAGGACATTCATGCCTCCCCAGAAAACCTCCCAGCTCCATGAAGAGCTCTGAGGGAGCCTCTGGCCTTGCGTTTTCCTGTTGGAGTGGAGCTCCAACAGGACCTCCTGCAGCAGCCTGTTTCCAACAGAACAATCTTGTATCGCATTTCTGACTGGGGTTGAGCAGTAGTCCTGCAATGCCTAACCAAGAATTACATTTCCAGGCAGAACAAGCTGGGTGATGCCACATCACCTACCTGCTCCTGCAGATCCCAGAGAGCAGAGAGAGCAGGAGTGTCAGCAGCATGCAGGCAGGCACAGAGGCCTGCTTCAGCAGCTCCACGATGATGCTGGCCTCCACCCCATCCGACTGCCAGTGGGTCAGCTTGATGGGCCCCTCGTCGTACCTGTCTGTCATGAACAGCACCTGGCTCCTGGCCACTGTGTCAAAGATGGCTGAGAGCTTTGAGGCATCCTCTGCCCCCTGGCCAGCTGTGTCCAAAGGGGGGTGCAGACGGGAAAGCATGACCTTGCGCTGGTCATAGTACACCAAGATGATTTCCTCCTCCTGGGGGTTCTTAGAGTGCTTCTGAAGGATAGAACAGCTCCAGAATTTGCTGTCTCCCTCTTTGCTTATCTGGATCCATGGCTCATGGCAGAATATGGTCCCAAGGTCTTCCAAGAACTCACTGAGACTCTCCTCTTTCTCCTGTTTGCTATTGCTCCATGAGCCAAGCACAGAAACGCTGACTTTAGTCACACGCTGGACTTCCCCAAGGTACTGCTTCACCTGCACAGGGATGAAGGGGAAGTGCACCACAGCAAGGATGACAGCAGAGTTCTGCTCGGCGATCCAGCGGCCGATCAAAATGCCGCTGTCTGCTGAGGAGCAGCACGATGGAAAGAACACCTTCAGTACCATGGCAGTGACCCTGCAGGGATGTACACCTGCCAATAAACACAAAAATTCAACCTGAGGATGGTGAGTAAATGCAAGGAAAATCTGAGCTGGCCAAAGCCACCAAAGAGAACTAGGCATGTTTGAAAACACTAAGCCCAACCACATGAATAATCCATCAGTGACAGCCAACAGCCATACACACGTTCAGGGGGTTCCTGATGATCTGCAGTCTTTGAAGTGAGAGAAGGTGAGCCTGGAGTTTTTTAGTAAAGCCCTTCTTCCAGCCCTGGAAATGCCTTTCATGGTGGTACACAGATAAGCACAGCCCATCAGACCAGCCAAGACCTGGCATTCACCCAGCCTTAGACCTTGGATCCCATATTGCATGTGCTGGAGCACCTCCTAGAGAAGGGACTACATCACAGCTCACCATGGTGCCTCTGGGGAGTATTTCCTGCTGCTACCAACAATCAAACACTGGTTCAGTCTCCTTTACCACCTTACAACCCAGCCCTCTGCAGCAAACTCACAGAGCAACCTTGATCCCATCACTCAGCTCCTCTTGCCTCACTCCTCTCAT
Source organism: Melozone crissalis (assembly GCF_028551555.1). Taxonomy (NCBI): domain Eukaryota; kingdom Metazoa; phylum Chordata; class Aves; order Passeriformes; family Passerellidae; genus Melozone; species Melozone crissalis. The sequence continues at coordinate 1,287,077 of NW_026535790.1, forward strand.
CTGGAAACTGAGACGATAACTTTGGCAGAAGGGGCTACAGTGATTAATTGAAGTAGTTTTAATTCATTAGATTCAACAACCTAAAAAATGAGAAGCACCTCTACTTTATCAGAGCTGTTTATCTTTAGTGCTTTTCTCCTCCTCATTAAGAACACATCTCAGTGGCCTTGGGAGCCTTTTGCAGAAAGGAGCTTTGAGGCAGTTGACAGTGTCTCTTTAAATAAGGTGGAGGTTTCTAACAGGACTGTAATTGCAGTAAGGAGGGCGCTGGCGCAGAACAGCAGCATCCGGCCCCGCTGTCCTTTCCTGTCCTTCAGAGCTGGGTGAGGGATGTGGAACTCCACAGGCCCCTGAGGCTGCTCCTCTGCAGGGACCAGTCAGTTGGAAAGGGAACACAGAGGGGATTTACAGCAGGGACAGAGGATGCACAGCGGGAAGGGCCTGGTGGCTTTTTCCTCTCCTTTCAGAGAGGAGAGCTGAGCCAGTAAAGCCCAGCACCTGGAATTTCCTACAGCACGGAGGGATGGAGGAGCAGTTATAGGCAGTGATTAACCTCTGGGGTTAATCACTTACAGTGGGATAATCAGGGGAGTTGTGGACTCCCCATCCCTGGCAGTGCCCAAGGCCAGGCTGGACGGGGCTTGGAGCAACCTGGGACAGTGGGAGGTGTCCCTGCCCATGGTAAGGGTGGAACAAGATGGTCTGTAAGGTCCTCTCCATGTCAAACCATTCTATGATCTATGATTCTTCTGAGATCCTGCTTCCTCACAGACTCCAGGTCTCTGAGGTTATCCTCGGGTCAAAGAGGGAGAAATGAAGTCCCTCTGTGGCCTCCAGATCTTGCTGGGGGTTGGAGCATCTCTGGAGCAGGAAAAGCCAGTGCTGGGTGCATTCAGGACCTGCAAACACTGTGCTTCCAGCACCACACTGCCAACAAAATCCCTCAGGAGAGGGAAGTCTTGGGATATGCTTTGCAATTTTGCAGTAAAAGGGAATATTCAGGCCAAGAAAAAATATCAAAGACAGCCCCATGATGTTTTTCCTATTGAAAGAGGGAGAGTTGTTGTGAATATCGCTACAAGAGACTCTCAGTGTCTACGCACGGCTGTCCTTAAATCCACTGGACACTTCAGAGAGGAATTGTCAACTGACTCTTCATATACACACTTATTTTTCACTGAGATTGTTTTTAAAGATAGCCACAATCCTCTGGGAAAGCTTCTCATGGAGCAGAAACACTTGCCATCCTTATCTTCTCTAGTTTGTGAATTCCTCCTCTTACATCTTCTCCAACTTTTAAAATTAACATAGTTTTATGCACGCAACTCCTCTGGCTATAGCTCAGGTCAAATGATCTGCCCTTTGGCTGCTTGAAACATGGCAGAGAAGATTCTGATATGATTTTCAGGCTGTACAAAATATCTTGATAGTTGAAAACCTGGCTGATCAACTATTGTTATGTTAATGTTCTCATATTCCCAAATCCACGACTTGTCATTCATCCACCTCATTCATTTCAACAGACTGAAATATCAAATGTCATCACAGTCAACTGCTTCACTGCTGCTAATTTTAACAGAAAAATCTTACCAATGCTCATGCAGTCCCTGTTCATCAAGTGCCTAAGATCTTTGAGATACACCTATTTCTGCTGAAAACATCCACCTTTCCCTGAGAGCACCAATGCATCTCAGGTCACCAAAACAAACAAAATAAACACCACCTAAAATGCGTTAATGCAACAAATGAATACAGGACCCCAGGGCTGATTAATTCCAGAACTTTGGTTAGAAAAGCAAAGGTGAACGGTGGGATGTGGCCACAGTGCCACCCCAGAGGCTGTCCTGTGGCCACAGGGTGCCAAGGGGGACTGATGCCATGGCAGACACACACCTGAGCATCCCACGATCCTTGCAGGGGGGTTAGGGCCAGGATCTAAAGAATCATAGAACCATGGAATTATAAAGCTTGGAAAAGCCCTCTAAGACCACCAAATCCAGCCATTCCGCCAGCACCACCACCACCACACCATGCCCTCAAGAGTCACATGCACACGGCTTTTTGAGCACTTCCAGGGCTGGCATTCCACCACTGCCCTGGGCAGCCTGTGACAGTGCCTCAGCATGCTTTGCGTGAAGAAATTTCCCCATCTATCCTATCTATACACAAATTAAACCTCTCCTGGCACAACTTGAGGCCATTTCCCCTTGTCCTGTCCCTGCTCCCTGGGAGCAGAGCCCGAGTCCCCCGGCTGTCCCCTCCTGTCAGGAGCTGTGCAGAGCCACAAGGTCCCCCCTGAGCCTCCTTTTCTCCAGGCTGAGCCCCTTCCCAGCTCCCTAAGCCGCTCCTAGTGCTCCAGCCCCTCCCCAGCTCTGTTCCCTCCCCTAGACACGCTCCAGCCCCTCAGTGTTGCGAGGAGCCCGGCGGGGGCTCCCCGGTGCCCGCGCAGGCCCCGCGCCCGGCCCGGCCCGGCCCGCCCCGCTCCTACCGCCCGCTCCGCTCCGCCGCTTCCGCCCGCGGTTGCTCGGAGACGCCGCTGCCGCCGGGCCGTGCAGCGGGACGGGCCCGGCCGGCGCCGCCACCCGCCGCCCGCGTTCCGCCGTGCCCCGGCTCCCCGCTCCCCGCTCCCGGCCTGCCGGGCCCCGCCGGCCCCGCTCCCGGCAGCGCCGCTCCCCGGGCTCGTCCCGGCGCCTTCCCGCGGGCCCCGAGAGCGGCGGGGCCGCCTGAGCCGCGAGATAAGGAGCGGCAGTGCCCCCGCCTGCCCGGCCACCGCCCGCCTGGAGCGGGGCCAGGGGCTCGGCTGTGCTCACGGGACACTCCTGGCTCCATCCCCACAGGCCGGGGGCTCACCTGTCCTCACAGGACATCGCTGTCCTCTGTTCTCAAAATCGAGGGGCTCCGCTGTTCCCACAGGACCCTGCTGTCGCTCATCCCACAGGCCAGGCACGTTTCCATGTGGGACCCCATTGTCCCTCATCCCCAAAGACCAAGGGCTCACCTTTCCTCAGGGAACGCCGTTGTCCCCATCCCAGTGGCGAGGGACTCGGCTGTGCTGCTGGGACCCTCTTGACCCCCATCCTGACCATCTCAGTGGCCCTGGCCCAGCGGAGACCCGCGGGTGCCCACAGGTGCCCAAGAGCTCTGTCCTGTGATCCAACAGTGGGCTGGGGCCGGTGAGCTTGGGAAGATGCTGGGCAGCATGAGCAGGTCCCACATGGAAAGAGAGAGCAGGTGCAGAAGTGGGGGTGGGCTACATTAAAGGTTTGGGGTTTTATTTTAGTTGTTGGATGCCACAGATTTGGAAATAAGATGGGGGAGACTAGTTCTTCTGGGAGGGAACACAGCCTCCTGGGACTGACCAGGCTGATCTCGCCGTTCCTGCAGACCATGCAGCCCTGCTTGCCTCACTCTGCAGGGAGAGGGGTCCTGGAGAGCCCCACGGGGTGTCTGCTGTGTTCAGAGCCTGTTCCAGGGCCAGGAGGGAACAAGGCCTTCTCCAGGGATCATTTGGGATGAAAGGTGGTGACTTGGGTCTGGGACATCAGCAGAGACCATGGAGTCATTAAGTTCCGTGCCTGCACCGAGGGCTGGAGCGGGGAGAGGAAAACGCCTGTCCCTGTGCCGGCACACCCTGCCCGCCTTCCCCTGGCCCCTGCGATAAAGACAGCAGACTCTGCCTTTATCCTGGCTCTGAGCCCTCCTCTCCAGAGGACAACAGGGCAACTCCCACCCCAGGATGTGGGCCAGTGTGAGGAGTTCCACGATTCCATATGAAACATACTCTGTGTAGTGGTTGTTGCTTCCCTGTAGAGGTCAGGAATGCAGCACAGAAGGAGTTACCTTCATCCTACCCTTTTCCTGAAGTCTGCTGCAGACCCAGTGTGCTGTTCTCTGATTGCAAAACCCTCTCTAACAGCCTGGGAATGAGTTAGGACAGACCAGTTGGCTCAATCATGCCAGGCTGGACAGGGCTTGAGGCAACCTGATCTAGTGGAAGGTGTCTCTAGTTATGGTAGGGTGTAGATCTAGGTGATTTTTAAGGGCCCAATCCAAACCATTGTGTGATTCCATGATTCTGTGATACATCATGGACTTCTAGCATGGCCTTATCCCTCTGGTCAAGCTCTGGCATCAGGAAGATGGGACCATAGCACATCAAAATCACATGGAGAGAGGAGAAATATTTATATCAGCTTTGGAAAACACACTAGAAATCAAGGGTGTGGTGATAACAAGTTTGCCAAGGCACCAATGCAAGGCCAATGCTGAGTAGCTGGGTCATCCTTTACATACTCTGGTGGATCCAGAGCTGGTCTAGTCCTGGAGAAGCTGAGGGCCATCAGGCAGTCAGGTCTGGGGCAATGTTGCATCCCTGGAAATGTCCAAGACCAGGTTGGACAGGGCTCGAAGCAACCAGGGATAGTGTCATGAAATGGTCTTTACAGTCTCTCCCAACCCAATCCATTCCATGATTCCATGAACCTGTGAGAGCAGTGGAGCTCTCAGCGCACCAACAGATGCACAGCTCAGCGGGGCTGCAGGGGAACCAGCCCTCCTCTCCACCTGTGTGTTTGGTTGGGGTCAGCACGTGATGCCCCAGCCTTGGTGGGTCTGTACGGGGGCCTCACACAGTACTTAAAGACTTTGACACAGTTCTCCCCTGTGTCTGCCACAAAGAGGTGCCCAGAGGAGGAGCAAGCCATGCCAGTGGGCCTCCGCAGCCCTGTGGACACCAGGCAGACGGGAGCTCCATGCTCTGGGAACAGGTGGACTGTACGGCGCTGCTCGTCTGCCACCAGGATGCTGCCGTCCATGTCCACGCAGACCCCAGCAGGGTTGCCAAACTGGTGTCCATATTTGCTGCTGAGGGAGCAGAGGAGCTTACAGCTGCTCATGAACACCTTGACGTCTCCACACTCCTCGCTCACCACAAAGCCTCCACTGGGCACCGGGCTGACGTAGCGAGGTCCCTGCAGATTCGGGACAGCGTGGGCATTGAGTGTCCTGAAGGCATGGTCCAGAGCAAAGCTGTGCACTTGGCCTTGTGCATAGTCTGCTACCAGGATTTTGCCCATGGAGTCTACTCCAATACCCCTGGGGGAACCAACCTTCCTGATCTTTATCCATTCCCCCTTGGAGAGGCTGGTGTGAGGGTTGAAGACCCAGATGGCTTCATTCACCATGTCAGCTACAGCCACCATTCCCATCCTGGTCACAGTCACATCTTCGGGCAAGAAAATGCTGCCTCCCTTGCCCGTTTGCTGGCAGGGCAGGGACTGCAGTGTGTGGCCTGTGCTGCTGAGCACATGGACCCAGGGAGCACTCTCAGCTGTCACGTAGATGGAGCCATCCAGGGAGCAATGGATCCCACTGACACCCCCGTAGCGGCTGCCGGTGGGGTTGGGGATCTTCCGGACCAAGTCATCCTGGCAGTAGTGGAGGAGGTTCTTGATGTTGTCCAGATCTCCACACAGGCTTTTGGCCTTATCTGCCAGCTGGTGGACCTGGTGCTGCGTCACCATGCCCATGCCACGCTGGCTGTGCAGCAGTGGGCTGGCTGATTGCAGTGTGGTAAATGACTTCAGCTGGAGGCTGTAGATGGTTTTCAGAAGCTTCTGCTTTAGCTGGCTGGTCTCCAGCGTGTAGTCCATGACAAATCTTTTGTCCCTGTTTGGGGGAAGCAGTTAGGACCATGACTGTCCCTGCCTGCTGCCATTTCTGGGGCTGTGCTATGGTGCTTGCTATCTACCCAGGGTCAAAGTGTTGGTGCTAGTCTGGATTCATTCATACCACAGAGACCACGTCACTTTATTGCCAGCTAATTATGGAATAAAGACAAACAAGGACCATGGCATAGAAATTGAAAGGTTAGCAAACTGGACCTGCAGCTGGAGGAACAGCCAAAAAAGTCCAACAGCTCCAACAGCTCAAACTGGTGTCAGATGTGGCCTGAAGATTCATGTGTAAAGGTGAGCCCTGTGTGTGAACTTATTGAATGGGACCTCAGACTTCCCAGTTCCTGAGACAGTGACTTCTCTCAGGTCTTAAACACTTGTTACCCCTATTTTCTGTGAGCCTCACCTCTCCAAACCTAGCTCAATCCGTGGTAACACTTGAGTCACTCAGGGTGACTATTCCTTGACTCCCACATGTCAGATCTCAAACATGGCCAGTGCATATCTTTGCTCAGGGCAGCCCCATCCCATCCAAGTAGTTTAACAGAATCACAGAATATCCTGAGCTGGAAGGGGCCCACAAGAATAATGGAGTCAAACCCCTGACCCTGCACAGACACCCCAACAATCCCACCCTGGGCATCCCTGGCAGCGCTGTCCAAGCACTCCTGGAGCTCTGGCAGCCCCGGGGCTGTGCCCATTCCCTGGGGAGCCTGGGCAGTGCCGGCACCCTCTGGGGGAAGAACCTTTCCCTGATATCCAACCTAAACCTGCCCTGGCACAGCTCCAGCTGCTCCTTTGGGTCCTGTCCCTGTCTCAGGGAGCAGAGATTAGCACCTGCTGATCCAGTTATTTCTGAGGTAGCCAACAACTTGTCAGGAAGGGGAGATTCTGCTTGAAACATACATTCAATCTTCACCATTTTTTTCAGACAAGAGAGCCACCATAAGAACCCAAATTTTCCTTTTGCACTCTCTCCCTCAGTTTTAAAACTAGGCAGTGATGGGAGCCCAGCTTTGCTATGTTCTCCCCAGGCCTGGCTGGAGCATGGCTTACAACACACAGCCAGGAGCTGGCAAGTGAAATGTTAAGAGAAGTATGACCTCATTAAAGCTCCTGGAGCGGCATAGCTTTATTTTGCTTTAAATGTTATTATAATTAAAATTATAATGGGCACACTTGACTGTTTTGAGTTGTTTGCAAGCCATCACTCTACTTTTATTGCCCCATGTCCCAGGATTGCCTGGATCATGTGCCTTATGCTGCTCACAAAAGTGACATTTCCCCAGACCACAGCTGAAGAAAGCTAAGGCACACGATGCCAAATGGTCCCTCTCATGTGCAAGTACTGCAACTATCTAAAAGCCATCCCTGCATAATCACAGAGTACCAAATGCAAATATGAAATGGTGGGAATGAGAAAATACAGATGGAAATCCAATTTCTGCTAGTTTTGGGCCTGGGAACAGCTTTTTCTTCCCCAAGGTGGTTATGCCTTGTGTCTCCAGCAGCAGAGATCTGCTTGGTGGAAACAAGCCCTCCTTTCCTAGGACTGCTTGTCAGGGTCCTCATTCAGAGCTGGACAGAGTTCTTAGTCCAAGAAGCTGGATTTTACAGATGGGGAAACTGAGTCACTGCCAGGGAGGCGATGTGCCAGCTGCCACACACCCCTCATCAGGAGCATCCATCCCACCTGCTGGGCACTGGGCACCCAAAGGTGCCATCAGACCCTTGATGATGTATCCTGAGCCTAGCTTGAACTGCCTGGGGTCCAAACCCAAGAGGAGGGCTCTGACACTGTCCCCCACACAGCTCAGGCCAGCCACCTGTGGATAGCAGCTCAGCAGCACAGATCCTGTACCTCAATCCTGCTGTCCTGGGGCTGCCTGTCCTCCCCGGCAGCGCTGGCCTCCCTCCGGCTCTGTCCTGCTCCTCACTGGGCTCGGGGCAGTGGGACCAAGGGGTGTTGTGTTGTTAGTAACAGCTGATTGCCCTGAAGTCTGGGTAAACACAGGAACTCCTTGTGCTGACAACCAGAAGCAGCAAGACAAGGGCTGTTCCACGTGGTTTGCACTCCCTGCTGGTCTCCTGCCCAGACACAAGGTGCCTTTCTCCCAGGAGCAGTCTGTGTCCCACCTCCCTGCTGGTGCCAGAGGGAGGCACTCAGCTGCCTGGGGGATTTGGGGCTTTTATGTAGAGGCAAAAGGGCTGATTTGCTGCTCCTCTCCCTTGGTAGCTGCTGGGGTGGGACAGGGAAGCTCACAGGGTGAATCAGGGCTGCTCACAGCTTCACCCCTGCCTCCCCGTGTGCCCCAGCCTGGGCACAGGGCAGCTGTGTGTCTCAGTCTCCCCACTTACAAAAAGGAGACTGGTGAGTGTTGGAGAAGCAATTCTAGAAGAGGCAGATCAGCCAGGACTGTTGAAACAGCCTCCCTTTCCATCTCCACTCTGCTCAACCCAGGCTCCCCACAACTGCACAAAAGCATGCTTGGAGTTGATGGTGGCATTTATTAGTTCTGCCCCAACAAAGAGGGTCAGGAGTAAAAGCAGAGTTAGCAAGGAACAGTCTGCAAGGGGCTGCTCAGAACCTGCTCTCCCTTCCTAGCAGTGATTCCTGACAGTGCTTCCTGAGAGTGCCCTCCCCACCTTTGCCCACAGTGAGCTCAAACCTGGAGCTCACAAACCACCTTAAACCTGGCAAAGTTGTGAAGAAGTTTGTGTCTGTTCACTATTCAGATGGGCCAAATGTGAGTGAAGTTTTGGTCAGACTCAGCCACGTTTGGGATGCTTGGAGGGGCTGCATGTGCCTTGCTTAGGACTAAGGGAGCAGGTTGGGTCCTTCTGGCTGCAGGAGCTGTGGGATGGGGATCTGCCTCCCCAGTCCCAGGGCTGGGTGCTCTTCTCAGCAGGTATTTAGGGCCCTTCTGGCCCTGGATCAATGTATCCCTGAACCTCACACTGCCTGCCTCAGACCTTTTACCAGCCAAAATTACAAAAATAACTTGACAAGACAAGTGCTGGGGCCGCTCCATCCAAGTCCCAGCAGGACGGGAGGCAGCTTCAAAAACCATCTCCCAGGGCAACAGGGTCTGACCTTTTGTTTTGCTGTTGTGTGCTCCATCACCAGGATAAACAAACACAGCCTGGCCCTGGGGCTCCCGTTCACCTTTCCAGGACCGTGGCTCTGTCACAACCTGTTCAGAAGGCACCCCAGACCCCAGGAGAGGCCTGTGTCATGGCAGAGCCCTGGCACAGCCCATACCCACGCCAGCTCTGGGACTGCAGGGTCAAGGACACAGGCATGGTCAGCCTGCTGCTGCCAGAGATGGACTGAGGGAAAGAGAGGTCATGTTCAGTTCAGGCTTTCCTGGAGCACATTCCTTGCAGGTATAAGTGGCAAAATTCACCCTTGTGGCTCTTCCTCCTCCGATGCAGGGGCAGCAGCTCTTGGTTGTGTGTCCACCAGGAACACACAAGCCCTCAGTGTCTGCCAGTCCCTGTGCCCAGGGAGACAGGCATGGTGCCTGCCTGACACGCTACAAGGGAGTCAGCGGAAGATCCCACAGCTGGAGTCAAGGTCATTGCTACCAAGTCACAGACTTGTGGGAAAACAACCCAAACCCATCCACTGAGAATATTTCCCCCCTAGAGCACAGGTCTGTGACTGGGGAGAGTGTGACACTGAAAATCCTCAGTGTCAGTCCAGTGTCACATGTGGGGCTGCAAAGCCTTCCTGTGGCTCTGGTCCCTGCTGGACATCAGAGCACTCTGGCCCCACGGATCCCAGCAGTCCCTGAGGACCCCAGCAGTCCCCAGCCTGCTCCACACCCCTGTCAGCAGCCAAGGGCTGGGGGAGTTTGCTGGGACTGCAGGGACGATGAGGGGACGGAGCGGGGTGGCAAGGGGTGGGTGTTGGGCTGGACACAGGCTGGCCATTGCTGGTCATTGCTGGCCATTGCTGGCCATTGCTGGTCATTGCTGTCATTGCTGTCATTGCTGGTCATTGCTGGCCATTGCTGGTCATTGCTGGTCATTGCTGACCATTGCTGTCATTGTTGTCATTGCTGGCCATTGCTGTCATTGCTGTCATTGTTGTCATTGCTGCCATTGCTGCCATTGCTGTCATTGCTGGTCATTGCTGTCATTGCTGGTCACTGCTGGTCATTGCTGTCATTTTTGACCATTGCTGTCATTGCTGTCATTGCTGGTCATTGCTGATCATTGCTGGCCATTGCTGTCATTGTTGTCATTGCTGGCCATTGCTGTCATTGCTGTCATTGTTGTCATTGCTGCCATTGCTGCCATTGCTGTCATTGTTGGTCATTGCTGTCATTGCTGGCCATTGCTGGGCATTGCTGTCATTGCTGGTCATTGCTGTCATTGCTGTCACTGCTGGCCATTGCTCTGTGCGGACACCAGGCGGCCCCGTCTGTCCGAACAACCGGGAGTGACTGGCACTGATCATCCAAGAGCTGGAGTGCACCCTGTGTGTGTCCGTGTGTGTGCAGGGGAAAGTCGGATCCCAGGACTGTGCGAGAGGTTTCCGTGGGAAGCTGGAGCACCCCCTGCACATCTGCACACAGAAAACACGATCCCAGCCTGAGCAGAGCCTCTGTCCTGGCTGCACCCCCACACTGTTCATGGAATGCTTGCAGTGTCCAGTTGGGGACATGCAGGGACTTGGGGACACTGGGGGACACAGCTCTTGGAATCTGATCCCCCACACAGACTGAGACTGGGCGGGGGCTTCCTCAACTTGGTTCTGTGGAGGTGAGAGCAAGAATTCAGCTCCTCTTCAAGCATCACAGAAATCCCTCCAGAAAGGAAAGCTGTAACTACTCTGGTCCCTCCCTAAAACTGACCTGGCCCTGTCCTCTGGCCAGCATGGACACCCCAGAATCCCTGCTGCTGGTTAGCTAACCAATGGAAAAGATTCTTCAGAGTCTGATAAGGGCTCAGCTGACACCTCAGCTTCTCCCTTGCTCCCTCCTCCTCTGCAGCCTCTCTTGCTCACAAGGCTCACAAGAGGATTAGGGAGTTAATCCTCTTTGGGACATCAAGCTCCCTGTTAAGACTGCTGGGAAGGGCCAGAAGCTGTGAAGCACAGTGGTGCACTGCCACAAAGCCCCTTTCATGCCAGGAGCAGCCCTGTGGATGAATCCCTGGGCTGGTGGCAGCCTCTCCATTGCCACCACCCCCTTCTCCACCCAGCCAGAGCACAAGGCTGTCCCCACGGCCATGGGAGCTGGGTAATGGTCCTATCAGGCTGTCTCCCTCCACCCCATCCTGGCCTATCCACCTGATCTGGAAGCAGGTGGGAGGAAAGAGAAACATCTTCCTGTCCTGGCAGGGACCAGCAGCCCAAGGCTGTGCAGGATGTGGGAAATGAACAAAAGCTTTCTGCAAACACAGCTCCATGCTCAGCCTGTCCAGGAGCTCTGTAGAATCCCAGGGGCATGGCTATTACTGGAGCAAAGTGATGTGCTGGAAACATTCCCTCATGGATGATACTGAGCCAATTGGTCTTCCACGAGGGATTGCTCCAACTCCTCCTCTGGAGAGGAAGGGTCCAGGCTGGCACTGCTGGTGTGCCACAGGCTTGTCATTGGCTGCAGGTGGGCAAAGAAGCTCCTGCACCTCCACTTTCTGTTCTCACTTCCCACCCAAACCACAAATTGTAAACATCCTTGGGTACTCTGTACCTAAAATCAGAGAGGAAATAACAGTGGCTGAGTGCTTTTACTCCCTGAGCCTTGGATCTGGGAAAATGATGTGTGTGTTTTGGTTTTGCAGCAGCTGCTGCCTGGGGTGGGGGAGCCAGAGCTGCCCAGACACTGTACCCAGCTGTGCAGGTGCTCCTGGGGCTTCAGGAAGCTTCTGCCTTGCAGGAAGTTTGCTCCTTCTCTCTCGACCATTCAACCCTCAGCATCTTCTCTTGCACCCCAGGCAGCAGTGGGGAGCACTCAGCCACCGTGCCCTGGCACCTCTTGGCATCTCCTGTGCTGCCCAGTCCCAGTGGGCATGGCCCCTTCCAGGCAGGGAAGAGGGCAAGAAGGCAGGAGCTGATCAAACAGCAGCAGCAGCAGCCAGGATCTCACCCTGCCTTAGCCTGCAAAGCCTGAGGGAAACCTCTCTGCTCAGCTGGGCTGCCTTTGGAAGCATCGGCCCTGGTGAGAGCCCGAGCACTGCTCTCACCCACCCCAGCTCTTTTAAGTGCTTAAACCCTCACTGCTTCCCTCCATGGGCCTTTGATCCAGCTCCAAAGCTGGAAAGGTTCTGCCCTGGGCAAATACCCAGGGAAACGATCCATTCCGAGGCATCTAGAGCAGGGAAAGGAAACCTCCAATTGCAATAGCAGATGGGAAAACCAAGCAGGGAAATTTTGTAGCCTTTTGTACTGTTTTTCCTCATGTAAAGCTGAGGAGGTGGGATAGCTACTCCTCCACACTGGTTACACACTGTGGGGGGATGGAGAACACGGCTGCTGCCGGAGCAGATCTGGAGCTGCAGTCTCAGGAACTGCTCTGCACTTCAGTGTTTGTGGCTGATGGAGGTTGAAGAGTTCATGTGGGTCCCAAAATACAGCATCAGTGCAGCAGTGTTCCTGTCAGAGCCAGGGGACAGTCACCAGGGCACAGCGAGGTGGCTCGAGGCACAGGTGCCACCACAGTGGTTATGGTGGGGAGAGTGGTGAGGAACAGTAGTGCTGCTTCCACAATCAGCTGGGAGCACAGGATCCAAGATAAGCCACAGGCAACGTGTGGAGTGATGCTTCTGGCTGCCTCTGCTCCTCTTCCTCCCACAGAGAAGCTCCCAGGAGGATCAGGAGGACTTGCTGTTCTTCCCCAGGAGCTGCAGTCTGGGTGAGAGCAGGAGGACGCCCAGGCTGGGCTGTCCCTCTGATCTGCATTGCCCTGGCAGATCAGCCTTGCCAGGTCTCAGCACATCTGTGCTGCTTCCCTGGTGTGCTACCAGCCCTGGGGGCAACATTTGTGCCTCGAGGGGAGTCACAGCCTCCCCTGCTTGCTCCTGCTGTGCTAAAGCTTCCAAGGAGGAACAATGCTGGGAAGATGTGTGATGAGGAGACAAAGGGAATGGTGTTCTCCTGGCACTGTTAGTACCTTCCAGAACACTTGGAGCTCCCAAGAACAACACCAGTCCTTACTTAAGTTGATAGGGAAACTACCTCCACCCCAGCATGCAGTCATTTGGCAGAAAGGAAACCTTCCCAGCCTTTCCCTTGGTGGGAAGTGCAAGGTGGGTTGGGACAGGCCCTCGGGAGTGATGAGACCCCTTTGGGGTCAATTCCTGATTTGTCTCCCCAGCCCCAGAGTCATCTCAGCCTGGGAGCTTTCCCTGCCCTTGTCTCACAGTTAAAGTTGCCCTGTCACCAGTGCAAGGCCAGGTCATTGCCTCCCTCCTGCCTGAGATGGAGCAATTCTGCTCCAGGTTGGCTTTGCAGCTTCACATGTCTGCTCAGGAATCTCCTGGCCGACCTTGGCCCTTCTTGAGCCCACGTTTGGTAACTTTCCACTGCTCCGAGCTCCGGCCTGCCCACGTTGGGGTAAGAGAAAACTGGTTGTGCTGGGTAGGAACCACTTCTTGTCCCCAGCTGGTTCCACCTCGTAGCCCACAGTTCTGAGTGAGTGCCCAGCTCCCCAGGCTGCTGCAGGTGGGGCCCTGGCACAGCGGGGTGGGGCACCTCAGCACTCACCCTCCTGCTCATCTCAGCCCCGGCTCTGGATTTGTGTGGTCCCAGATCACTTGGATCCCCCCCACCCAGCTGCACGTCGCTGTGTGCAAGGGATGAACTCCCCCAGCAACAAACGTGTCCCCATTTCTTGGTGTCACACCCAGCACCCTGCTGATGCTTGGCAGCATCCAGCTCTAGAGATGCCATTGGGTCTACCACATCTTTTACTGTGGGCAAACCCAAGGGAGTTTGCAGTTCCATCCCTTGGACCATGGTTTCCCTGCCAGGCTGGAGTGCAGTGGGAAGAGTTGATGCCCAGCACAGCCCCATCCATCCTCCATGCAGGTGGATGAGTCCTGGGACTCCTGCTGACTGTATCTCTGCAGCAAATGTCCTCTTCCAGCATGGGATCCACCCCCAGATTTTGTCACGGTCCCTTTACCACCAAGCTGGGGAAATCTGGGGACACAGCATTTTCAGGGGTCTCTGGCATGTTCCCACCTGGAGACATCTCGGGGAAATCTGGGGACACAGCATTTTCAAGGGTCTCTGGCATGTTCCCACCTCATGTGCAGGGCTGTTCTGCTCACACTGAGCAGCCTGACATGATGTCCTGCCACCCTTCCCCAGGTGCTCTGGTCCCATCCCTGTGTCCCAGGGTGTCTGGTTTTCCCCTGTACTCTCTCCCCTTCCTCTTGACCCTGGCAGGGCATCCAGCCACAGTCCACAGTCACACCAGTGTGGCTGGAAAACTGGCTGGGGATGCAGCAAAGCCACCCTCTGTGTCCTCCACTCCCAGCTTCCCCGGGGCCATGTCCTTGTGCCAATGGGATGGGGAGCATAACAACCTCCTCTTTTACAAGGAACTTGGAATCTGGTTCCTTCCACTGCCTTGCCTGAGATAAGCCTTCCCTCAGGGTTTGTTTATTAGGAAACTTCCCTCCCTCCCAATCCCTGAGCTCCATTGCTCTTGAAGCTGGAGGAGAAGGAATTCTTGAGCAGGAGCAGCTGTACCCACCTGGGGTTAGAAACCCATAAAAGTTGTGCAGCTCCATTGACCAGGAGCTGCTGGGCCCTGAGCTTGCCAGGGACCTGCTGTGACCCCATATCCCCCAGGCCAAGGAGCAGGGGGGCTGCCTCATCATGCAGGGGAGAGATTTGGCTGGGTCCTCCATCTGTTGATTGGGAGTGGGCTTGGGTGGCAGGAAAATGGGGGGACATGTAAGCAGGGGGAGTGTGGCCAAGCATGGCCAGGAACGATGGCTATCGTGGGTCTGCTGTAAAGGGTGGGTAATGGCTGCTATCAGATGCCTCTAGGGTGACCAAATAGCCGTGTAATGGCTCCTGTGCTGCAGTGGGCTGAGGGCCCTGGGGGTGCAGATTGCAGCCTGGATAAGCCACACCTGTAGTTCAACTCCCATCCATTATTTAAATGTAAGGGTAAATGCTTTCATTTTTTCAACTGGAATGGTGCCACCAGCTCAGCCACCTCCCTGGTGGCCTGCAGGCAAAAGTCCCTGGGGAGGGGACTGCCTTGGACAGCCTTGGCAGGGCAGAGAGGGGAGGCATCCCCTCTGTGGGGGTGCTACCAGCTCCCCTGGGGACGAGATGCAAAGGCTGATGGTCAGGGTGGAACTGGGGACATGGGGTATGACCAGGCACCCTCTCTCTGCTCTTCCCTGCACCAGAACTCAGAGTCTGGTGTTGTGGTCCCAAAGTCCAGCCACGGTGGATTGTGAAGGAGATGGAAAGAAAAGGCCATGTGTGTGTACAGACTTCTGCAGGAGCAAGAAGTGGGTTGGTAGGATATGGGGAATGACTTCAAACTGAAAGACAGCAGGTTTAGATTACTGATTACAAAGAAATTCTTCCCTGTGAGGGTGGTGAAGCTCTGGTACAGGTTGCCCAGAGAAGCTGGGCACGGATTGTGCCATCCCAGGAAGTGTCCAAGGCCAGGTTGAACAGAGCTTGGAGCAATCTGGGATAGTGGAAGGTGTCCCTGTTAATGGCAGAGGGTGGAAAGAGATGAGGTTTGAGGTTCCTTCTGACTCAAACCATTCTGCAATTCTGGGATTCTATGAAATAGGACACTTATGGCTTCTGTAAGGACATATCTCAGCCTGACTTCTGCTGTCAGACACAGTGGGCAGCCCCTGTCCCCAGCACAGGACAAGCCAGGGGGATCCTGGTATTGATCCAGCAGAATGAAAAAGTCAAAGCCCACCCACATAAACACAGACCACACTCAGCCAGTGTCAACATCTGGCCACATCCTGCTGGTGGCTCACCTGGCACCTCAAAAACAGAGCCTCTGTGATAGGAACTGTGGCATGAGACTGCTGCAGCATCCAGCCAGAGCAGGCAGAACTCCCAGGAAAGAACAGAGCAGCCAGCAGCAACTTCCACTCAGAGGTTTTCCCTTTAATGGTTTGGTTTTTGTTTTGTACATTCGTAAAACTGTGAACAATAAATAGTGTGTGATTGGCCCCCAGCTTCCACTTGCCCCCCCAGCTTTCTGCAGAGGTGAGGGACACATGGAGTGACACAGGGAGGGCTGCTCTGCTCATGGGAGGTGCTCAGCTCACATCATGGGCCCCACAGAGCGAGGCAGCATCCCAGCTCTGGCAGCAGGATGGAGTCAGGGTCTGGGGACAGAGAGGTGACAGTGTGCAGGTAACATCTCAGCTAGAAATGGGTGAAAGGCAGCATGGCCTGGTGATCTGGACGTGGATCTCCTGCTGAAGCTCAGGGCTGATGGTCCCAGAGCTCAGCTCCCCCTCTGGTGTCCTGGATCTCCAAGGTGCCCATGTTCAGATGGGGATCTGCTAAAAAATATGGGATGATGCTTGGAACTGGGAGGAGATGTGGTTTCCAGGTAGGCAGAGAGACCTACATGAGTTGTTGCTCCTCAGAGGAGGTAAAGGCAGGGAAGGATGTCATGGGAAAATGGGATTCCAACTTCCTGGCTGTGCCTGTGGGCTTCCTGCAGTGACTGGGGTGAAGGTCCAGGCATGGAAGAAGAGATGGTGAGGAGGGAGAATAGGGAGCCCTGAGATAAGGGAACAGGGAGGTGCTGGCAGGGGGGGTGTGGGCTGCCAGGGTAGTGAGGGGGCTGGGGAGAGGAGGTGACAGCAGGGCATGGGGTGACAGAGGGGCTCAGGATGGCAGAAGAGGCTGGAGAGAGACTGGGAGGCTGTTGGTGGAGGGTAATGTGAGCAAGGTGCTTGATGTGGAGGGTCTGCTGTGCTGATGGTGATCTGGCATCCAGAGATGACAGCACAATCCACACCCAGAAAGGCTGGCAATGCCACCTCCCTGGGCTCTGGGATTGAGGAACTTCCACCCAGGTTCTGGGATCAGTTCTGGTGGGGTCTTCTCACCTTCTCTTGTGGGACCAAGGCCATGCTGGGAAGCAGCAGGACATGGCCCATCAGGAAGATCTGAAGATGGCTCAAAAGGGCTACGCTGCAGAGCAGAGCATCTCTCTGAATATCCCCCTTTCCCCCACCCCACGCTTTCCTCCAGAGAGAAGAGACCAATAACCCCACAAGGGCCCTGTGCCCTAAGGAAATTCTTGCAGTGAGAAATAAACTCCTTTGATGATGTGGAAGCTTTGTCCAGAGAGCAATCAGGTGAGAAGGGCCAACTCTTCCTATTGTCAGGGTCCATCAAAGCACCTGGGAATCCCAGGTCCCACACGGGGCCTTGCCTTCTTCAGCCACTGCAATGGCCCACACTCTTTGGGCTCAGAGTGTGCAAAGCTCCTGGGATGTGCTGTGTATGTCCTTTATTTGTGGCTTTGCCACTGTCTTCTTTGTCCTGCCTTCCTGGCCCCCATCCCAGCATTTCCCATTTCAAGGAACAAGCCACCAAGCTGGGGGAGGACCTGGGTGCTAACAGAACACCCCACCATGTCCTGAACACAAAGTGTGGATGGGAGAGGAATTGCTTCTCCACGAGAGCACTACAGGGAGGGACTCCAAGAGTTCCTGGCCCAAACATGAGGGCATCCTGAGCCAGACCAGATGTATCTTACAAGGGTGGTGGGGACAGGGACATGTGACTGCCCTGCAGTGAGTCTCAGTCTGCCCAACAGAGTCAGAAGCTCCCAGTGAACACAGGGAGAATGTTTTGGGAAGGCCAGTGCTGATCCCACAAGCAGCCTGGATGGTTGGATCTCCAGTGCTCTGTCTCAGGGTGGTTGCTCAGCATTGTTCCAGCTTGGAGCAGGCCAAGTTTGTCCCTTCACAGTTGTTTTGGGGGTTTGTGCTCCTTGAGCTCTGTGGTTCACAGCAGCATCCTTCTCACCCTCATTCTGTTTGAGGGATTAGGACTAGTGGGCAGGAGCTCCTGGGAGCTGAGCTCTGCAGGACTGGGGCCTTGGGCAGGAACATGCATCACGTCTGCATGGGGAGAGAGGGAGGGAAAGTCCTTTCTGTGTGAAGGCAAAAGGAGGACCAGGACACTGGATGGTCAGTGTAAAGGAACAAGTCCCCACAGCCCAGCATTGGCAAATGGCCTGGGCAAGAGAACTCAGGAGCCAGGTGTGGAGCTGGTGGCTCCTGTGTCACACTTGTCATTGTGACTGGCAGGATGTACTTGTTCTCCACAGTGCAGAAAACTCTTGGCCTCTGGGGCAATCCAGCCGGCCATCTGGTTCCTGGCTGCGATCCTCCAGCCTCCGTGAGAGAAAGCCACTGTGTCTTTGCTCTGTACAAGGTGACAGCCATGATCTGTTTGAGCACAACCTGAACCAAGGCTTGGCCCTCTGTAGTCCCTCACCTGTTTACAGATTGTGGAAACTGGGTGGCAAATGTCCCTGAGTGTCCCTGATGGGCTGGGTGAGCCTTTTGATGAAAGCTTGGTGCTTTTGGCAGTTTTCTCTTGGTGTTTTTAGCAGTTTTCTCTCGGTGCCTGCCCCTTTCTGAGGGAGTTCCAGGACTGGGGTGCTGAGGCTGGGAGCATGCAGAGCCCAGAAGCACTGTCCGTGACACATTGGGGAGCACAGGGACTGGGTTTTTACACATGGCGGATTCAGCCGGGGGAGCCGCTGGAACCCCACACTACGTGGTCCCAGCCAGGCAATGGTGGAGCTTTCATCCACGACGAAGAGGAGGAGTGGAGAGGTGGGACACTGGGAAGGTGAAGCATGAGGTGGTCAGTGAGATCCAGGAGCTTTGGAGCGAGGTGAGCTTAGGGGTCAGCATGCAGAGGGCTGTGGACACACACGGCGTCGGTGTCGGCGGGGAGGCCGCAGGACAGGGAGCGCTGCATGGCCCGGCAGCCCAGGGGCCCGTCCTCGGCGCCGGCCGGGAGCTGCGGGCCCTGCGTGCTGCTGGAGCGGCCATCAGAGCAGAGCAGGACGCTGGAGTCTGCCTCGCACTTGGTGGGCCGGCTGTAGTAGGGCTCCATGACGTGGCGCAGCTCCAGGGGCACCGTGAGGGGCAGCACCTCGGCCTTGATCACGGCGCCCAAAGGAGCCTCAGAGGAGGCCGCCCGCAGGCTCTCGGAGCGGCTCATCTTGATCAGCAGGTCGATGGTTTTGTTCTCGGCCTCCAGGAGGCAGTTGGGCAGCCCCTCCCCATCTCCAGCCTCCCCGGGGGCCGGACATTTGCTGAGGGGCCCTTGGTCTTTGCCGTGAAGCTTCTCGCTTCCCAGGCTCAGGTTGCAGGGCTCCTTCTTGGCCTGCTGGACCTTCTCCAGACCTTCAGAGGATCTCTTCACCGACAGGTCCAGCGGTCCCTCGTGGGGTTTAGTGGCTTTCTCCAGTGCCTGGTGGATGTGGTAGAGCTCTCTTCGGATTTTGACCAGCTGGTCCCTCAGCTCTTTTTGCCCAGGGGTGTCCTCCTTTGCCAGATCAGACAGTTTCTTCTCCACCTCTTGGTACTCCTCCAAGGTTTTGGACAGGTCCCCAATAAGCACGGTTGTGGCCTCAGGGCCTGTCATGGCAGAAGTCTCTTGGGGTTGGCTCTGCTTGCAGAGGCCATGGTCCAGGGCAGCACCCACAGAGGGAAGGACTTCAGTGTCATTGCCCCTCTCTGGTTCCTCAGGCTGGCCTGTGAAGACATCTGAGTACCAGTGGTCCAGGGCCTTGGGGATGTGGCCAGGGTTGGCCCTTGGACCACTGCAGAGAAGAAGTGGATACAATCAGTAGGGGAAAAGACAGGAAAATCCTCGTGCTTATGGCCAGGGCCAGCATAACCAGATTAGCCAGGTTTCCTCCACTGGCTGCTGCCAGTGTGGGACCCTTCCAGGAAGGGCTTTGGTCTGAGCAGGCAGAGCCTGGCTGGACCTGCTCCTGGTGCTGCTCTCCCAGAGGAAGGTGGATCCTGACACACACAATTTCATATTTCATGGCACTGACAAAGGGAGAGGCCAGCCTGGGGAGGTGGTGCTGATCCCACCTCAGCTAGCCCAGCCTGGATTCCCCCTCTTCTTGGTGCACTGGAGAATGTCGATGGAAATGACTGTCCCACAGTCCTGAAGGCCCAATTGCAGGGAATTTGTCCAGCTAGCCTGAGGGCATGGAAAGGGCACGTGAAGATAGAAAACCAGAGATCTTCTCCACAGAAAGCTCCTCTGGGTGTCAGAACTGTGGGTTTACTGTGACATTTTTCTTGGAGCCACAGCTGGACTTGCACAACCAGGGGAGGAACTGAAATTCTGTTTAAAGGAGCTGTGCACATTTCTAGCCCCAGGTAAAAGGAAATGTTTGGGAACGTGACCCTCCTTCTGGGCTTTGAAACCAGAGGGTGAATCAAAGGAATGCAAATGTGTATGTTTAAAAATAGACAATGATTGCCCCAGCAAACCTGGGATATTTGGGGACACAAGAGGTGCTTTCCTGGTGCCTGGGGAGCACAGGTCCTCCCCACACAGACACCACATCACCTCTGGCTCCATATAGATCAGGGGAAGGCAAGGGACAGCAAGTGTGACACAGCTCAGGTGCTTGGCTGCACTTGGGGGCTTTGAGGCCCTGGAGGGCAGGGAGCTCTGCTTGGGTGGGCACTGGTGTGGACCACCAGCCTGAAGAGCGCTCAGCTCCCTGGGACTCATCCCATGGATTAGAGGGGGGAACAGAGAAACAAGAGGATATGGAGATAAACAGTGACAACCTGAAGTGAGGAGGAGGCAGAGAGATCTCAGGCACCTTACCTGCTCTGGTAGCTGAGCTTCGCAGGCATCATCCTTTCGGGTCCTATCAAATCCAGCCCATTGGCAGGGAACTTCCTCTTCAGCGGGTTTCTTGGAGGGCTGCTGGTCTCCAGACAGGTCATCACTGGCAACTCTGTCTTCCTGACACTGCTGTGAGTGAAAGCCCCATCCTTCATCCCCACCACGGTTTGGTAGATGTCAGTGGCTGACTTCTTGCGTAGGTTGCTGAGGCCCAAAGCTGGGTTGCCCTCCTTCTCCTGGGACAGCCATTTCTCTTCTTCTTCCTGCCCCACCATGGCAGTGTGGCTGAGCTCAGAGCCTGGCTCCTCCCGGACACCTTTGGCCCAAGGAAAACTTGTCTTCAGCACGGGAACTTTCAGCAGCCCGGGTTTGTTTGGTTCACTGGAAGGTTTGGATTGGGGTGGTGTGGGCATCACTGAGCCCACCAGCTGCTGGGGGTCTGGCTTGCTGGAGGACATCTTGCTCTCCGCGGAGCCGAAGGTGTGCTCGAAGAGCAGGGGGTAGTAGAAGCGGGGCAGGAAGGCTGAGCGCTCGGGGCTCTGCAGAGGCTGGAAGTGAGAGGCATGGGGGTGCATCAGCTGGGCTGTGGAGGCCAGGAAGGGCAGCTGAGCCAAGTGAGGGTGTGTTGTCGTGCTGTTGGCCATGGTGGGGCTCAGGTAGGAGAAGAGACTGGGGTTCAAAGGGTAGTTAATACCCAGCAGTGAGAGGTTCAGGCCCTGAGGTTCGTGGTAGTCACTGTAGGCTGGAGGGGGGTAGCACGGGATAATGTTGCTGTCGGTACAAGGTGGGGAGACCTCAGGTGTGTTCCTCCTTTGCCCATTTGCCACCAGTTTCCACTGCTCCATCAAGATCCCACCACTGGCCAGGCATTTCTTTGGCACTTTGCAATGCTTTGGCTTTGCATCTAGGTCAGGGGAGGCCATTTCCCTGCTCTTCATGACATGGTTCTTGAGAGAGAAGACATCTGTGATGATGAAATCGGGCTCCACCTCCTTGCAAGGCTTGTTGTCCCTCTTGTTCTTGAAGCCGAAGACCAAAGTGTTCACTTCTGCTTCAGCTGGGTCACCTTGGCAACCTGGCTCTTCATTTCGCTCTTTCTTCTCCCCCGCATCCATCTCCCTCAGCAGGCCAGCAACATCTTCCTCCTCCTCCTGGAACTGGCCCCCTTCCTCAGCAGCCCCTTCAGCAGGCAGGATCTCCACCCCAGCCATCGGCTTCTCCTCGTGGCCATCCCTGCCGGGGACCTGCCTGGCGCGGGCGGAGGCTCCGGGGGTGGCCGTGGGGTCACAGGTGTCCTGCTCGTCCCGCCGGCCCCGCAGCCGGGAGCTCTCCGTGTGCAGCAGCCGCAGCTCCGGGTGCAGCAGGTTGCCCTTTTTGTAGGGCCAGTCAGACTCGATGAGGAGGGACAGGGAGTTCTTGCACAGGCTGTACTTCATGTGGTTGTACAGGTGGGACTTCTCCATGCAGGTGAAGGGACACTGGAAGCATTTGTAATTGTAGGGTTTGCCCCACGGCCTCGGGATGTAGTGAGGCTTCTTCGGCTTCCTCTCCTTGTGCTTGTAGACCGAGGTCAGCTTGCAGCCCCCGTCGTCCTTGGACATGGTGGAGGCTGCCTGGAGATGGCTCCTGGTGGGAATGGAGGGGCACGGCAGGTGAATCTTCCCACGCCTCTCTGGGAAGCACAATGTGCCCTGGAAGAGGGACAGCATGGAGGTGGTGAGCTGTGCCTGCAGGTCCCGGGGAGATGGCTCTGCTCTGTGGGCACCTCCTGGCCCCAGACAGGGGAGCCTCAGTATGGAGCTCCCAGGTTTGAGATTTAAATCCAGGCTGGATGGAATTTTTGATGGAATTTTTGCCCAAACCCTGCAGGTATGCCTGTATATACTGATCCCATTATCAACCCTCTTCTCTGAAACCACCCCAGAGGAAAAGGAAAACAAACACTATTAAAGGCGTTGGAGCTAAACCACCTCAAACTGACATTGAGGTGCCCAGGTGACCTGCCTGGCCAGCCAGAGCCTCTCTGGGGCAGTCCCGGCCCAGCTCAGGGACCATTTCCCTGCTGAGGGCAGGGGATAAAAGAGAAGAGTCACAGCCCCAATACCGTGCTGGTCATGGACTCATTTGGCTTTGCCATCTCCTGGGGTACAGCAGTGCCAGAGCCTACCAAGGTGTTCCAAAGCTCTGGCACCAAAACTGCTGCAGAGCTGGGCTAAATTTGATACCTGCAGCCCTGCATGTGAATGTGTGATCCAGGAGCAAAGAGGGCAGTGGGATTGATGGACTGGATGGGAGAGGCTGCAGACTGCCTGTCTGAAAACTGGTGTTACTGCTGGAAAAGCAGTGCAGCCTCCCTGGCCCCATGGGACTGACACTGTCCTGTGACAGAACAGGGATAATCTGGCCTGGAAAACCAGCCCAGGCTAAACTACACCTCCCCCACTTTCAGGTGGTGCCAAGATCAAAATGCCCAGCCAATATCCCTCACAGGGCACTGACACTGGGCTGCCCCCTCTGTGCTTCCCACCACAACCTCCCTGGGGACAGCAGTGTCATGCCTGTCCCACAACCTGGCCGATACCAGCTCTGAGATGGGCAGGAGGCACAGCTCCCCCACTCCTCATCTCACAGAGGAGTCAGACTGCAGAGGCACTAGTCAGGAAACTGGGCTCCTTCACAGATGGCCAAGCAGTCAAGGGACACCCAACACTGATGCAAATGCCTGTGTCACCCCTCCAGACACTGTTTTGCTCTGGAAGGGACTTGCCAGCTTCTCCTGGTGAGAGCAGCAAATTTAAGGGCTCCTTCTGTGTGTGTGGGGCTCATTTCTCAGGGGCCAAACCCTCCCCCCACGTACCAGGTCCCAGGATAGAGCTCTGCCCCAGAGACCCTGCAGCCAGGCTGGTGTGGGAATGCAGCACCCAGAAAGGAAAAGGTCAGAAGCAGCTCCAGATTGGCACCAATGTGGCAGCTGGAGCCATTTGGGGAAAAAATCTGCTCCCTGGCTTCTGGGAAGAAGGAGACAAGATTTGGAGGATGGGAAGGGAAATAGCATGTGTCTCTGGAACTCTCGGCAGCTGGGACTGGGAGTTGCCTGGGGCCAGGCCCCGGCAGTGGCTCAAGAACCTGACAGCCCCTACAACAGGCCCTGCTCCCCAGCAGCCTGGAGTGTGCCTAGCCATAACCCACATCCTTCTGCACACAGTCTGGGGCTGGGGGGACTATTGCAGCTCCCAGGGCAGGGGGATCAGCACAGCAGGGCCAAGGGGCTGGGATCAGAGTGGGATCCCAAGGGGCAGGGAAGGAGTCCTGCAGCAGCACCACACCAGAGGATGGATTGCCACATGGCCCCATGGTAGCGCTCACCTCCCATGGCTGGATGGAATTGCTGCTGCTCCCCTTGGTGAGCCCACACCTTGGGGCTGGCCTCTTGCCCTGCAGCCCCACGACCCTGTGCTTTTTTCCCTAATCATCTTGCTCCAGGTACACAGGGATGCTCTGGCTGCAGCCTGCAGTACCAGTGGCCCTGGGGGGGACAGTCCTGGGGGGACAGCCCCACCAGCCCCATGCCTGGGCAGTGGCTGTGCTGGGCTGAAGGATGCTCCCATGTTCTGGTACCCACTCTCCTCACCAGGGGCACCTAGGGGCATCCCCTTCCCCTGGGAGCATGTTTGTGTGATAGAATTACCTGCATAGAACCCTTTCCAATTTCTTTCTGAGGTTTGACATCAAACAAGGGAGTATATCCCACCTGCCATGGGGACAAGGAATGAGCCACACAATGACTTTCCCAGGAGCAGGCTGAGTTGCAGGCAGGGCTGGGGGACAACTCCTGCATGCCCACGATATGGGCTGAGCTGGTGCTTGACCCTGCCACTAAGACCTGCTCAGGCAGAAAATAGGCAAAAACGTCCCCTTGTAATGAACCCACATCCCCTGGGATGCAAGGGGAGCCCTGGGAGTGCAGCCCTGACCTGCAGCAGCCCAGGCTGGTTTCTCCCATCACAGTGGGATGTGCGGGCAGAGCTTGGGGCCTCCTGCCTGCAGGTTCACCTCAGCACTCCCCAGTGCCCGCGGGGACACGCCTGTCCTTCAACCCTCAGCCACGCCGTGTGTGCGTCACGCCTGTGAGCTGTGAGAGCTGCACACACGCTGCGCTGCCCGCGGGAGCAGAGGGGATGTAGCAGCAGCTGGGCAGGATGGGCCCCTCCGAGCATCACTCCCTGGCTCCAGCCACTGAGCCTGGAGTGCCCTGAGCATCCTGGACCTGCCTGTCCCTGGTGCCCTGCCCCTTGTCACCCTGCCAGAGGGTGAGAAACCAAGAGTGGCGGAGCGGGGAGCCGGGCGCCTCGGCCCCGCTGCGATGCACGTCGCCTGTTTGCAGGTCAGTTGAACAAACATTTGCTGTTTATGTGCCAGAGGCAGATTAAATCTTTGCTGGAAGACTGGAACTGGTTGTTCCATTCCTGCACACCTGATCCTCCTCCTCCAAGGTTGCTGCGAGAGCCGCTTGTTCCCCTCCGGTGCCCGGTGGTGCAGAGGATGGCAGAGAGATGTCCCATGAAGGGACAGGCAGCTCGGCTGCTTCCACATCCTTAACGCTGCGGAGAGGAGCAGCAAGGGAGGAGAAGGGGAAAGAGCAAAAAGGAAGAATGTAGAGATGGGGAAATGCCCTGCGTGTGAGGCAGGCGGGCTCCGGCATCCCCAGAGCCGGCTCAGGTCCCGCGGAGCCGGCAGACAGGCGTTGTGGCTCCTGGTTGCTGAGCAGTTCCCGCACCAGCAGATCTTCGTGGTCTGCTGAGTCTCTCTCTGCCACAACGCATTATTTCCAGTGGGCTGTCAGCTGCGGCGGCGGGGGCCGTGCCTGGGGGCAGCACCGCGCACCTGTGCCTGGGAATTGCAGCATTCCCGCTCTCCTCCCCGGGACCGCCGAGGGGAGAGGGGCACGCTCCGATGGAGGGAGGCGAGGGGAGGAGAAAGAGAAGGGGAGACAAAGGGAAGGAAGAAGAGAGAGATGCCCACGAAAGAGATCTGCAGTCCCTGGTGCTCCAGTATTTAAAAAATGCCAGCCTGGTCTCCAGGGAAAGGGATGCAGAAAGGGCACACAGCCACTAGGGCAGCTGAGCCACAGCACCTCAGTTGTCCATCCAGCTCACATCTCAAATAACAGCCAAAACTCGATTATCAGGATGCAGGCCAAGCATCTATGGTGCTGCTCCGATTTTCCTAACCCATCATCCACCCAACAGATCTGGTGCCACTGGAGGAAGCACAGAGAATGCACATTCCCACTCTGAATCTGCAGGAGCTTCTCTGGAAGCTGTGGAAATGTTTAGCTCCTGAAGCATGCATAGCCCCATCCCCGTGCTGCAGCAGGCAGTTATTAGCACACCACCCAGAGCTTCATCCTCCAGCTTGTCCCCACAAGTCTCATTTGATGCCCCCCAATTCTTTCACTGGTAGAAGCAGCAACCATGGTCCCTGTCCACCCTCCAGACACATGGCTCAGCCCTGCTTCACCATCTCCTTTCCAGGCTGAAGCTGGACACAGGGCCAAACCCTTCCAGATCCCATCCCCTTCCCTGAGCCTGCTTCTGGTGTGTGGCAGCCATTTGCAGGAAGGGGCTCAGTGCAGTGGGCTTCCTGCACAAATACAAACCCTCTCCACCCCTAGGTGGGCATGGGAACTTGCTCTGATCTGCTTTTGCTGACTCCCAAGAGTTTTTCTGACTGGAACAAAGACCCCATCTCTCAAACTGATGTCCTTTCTTTGCTGCTGACCTCCAAGTGCTTCAGTGCTGACTGGGAGGCTGCCAGGGAGCTGCAACGCTCCCATGGAAATTGGCTACCCTCAACCTTTCCCAGATGGCTGTAGGACATGGCATGGAGGAATGCGCTCAGGAAAGGCACTGAAGTTCTTCTCCAGTCAGTGTTGTAGTGATGAACCTCCTGCCTTGCACCTCATCCTACAGCTGAGGGTTCCTGTGGTCTCCTACAAGCTGCTTCTACCCTTCACAGGTGGGATTTCACTGGTGGTGCCCTGCACACCCAGCACCCACCACAGCTTCCTTCCAGGCTGTCCAGGCCACTCATTTCCCAGGGCTCAGCATCGCTCCAGTCTGTGTGGCCCTGGCATTGCTGTTTGTCACCCAGGGATGCATTGCCCTGGTGACTGTGCCAGGACAGGACAGTGTGGAGCAGAAGCATGGCCATTCGGTGGGATCTCACACCAACCCCACCAACCTTCCTGCTCCTGCCCTTACTGGGCTCTGCCTTTCTGGAGATTCCCGTGGGGTTTGATCCCGTTTTCCGCAGCGCCGGGGCTGGAGCAGCCGGGCAGCGGGAGGGGAGCGGCTGGGCTGGGAGCCGCTGATCAATGCAAACCACTTTCCCTACACTGCACGCTTTTGCCGCAGGGCCTGCTCGGCTATTAGCGGCTATCGGGTCCCTTTTCCTTTTCATAGCCCGGAGTGGTGTGATTTGAGCTTTTAAGCGTTTATCGGAGCTGGGGTGAAGGCAATTGGCCACGGCAAAGCAGCAGGCACCCGGCAAGAGGAGGGAAGCATGGCTGGTGGGACTGGGGGCTCTGCCCTCCCCAACCTCACTCTGTACAGCCGCTCTGTGAGGGACTGAGGCCATCTCACCACCCCTGCCTCTGGCTCCCTCCATCAGCAGCTTTGGAACTATTCCCACCTCGAGCTGTGCCTTCCTCCAGCTTGATCTCCATTATTGCACCAAAATCTCTTCTCTTCCCAAAAGCACGTCTTCAGAAGAGCTGGGGTTCCCTGTCTCCTCCAAGCAGTCAATCTTTCCATGTCTGCCCACTCACCACATCTTCGTGTCCAGGGCCAGAGGATATGGCCCATGTCCTGTAGCTCAGCATGGCTTTGCTGCTCAGAGGGTTCATCACCACTGCTGTGTCTCCATCTGGGCTCACCAAACCATGTACTTCACACCCCAGGGGCAAGACAAAGTCAGAGTCATGGTCTACAAATCTGACAGCATTTGGATTCCCGGCCTTTGGGTTTCCAGCGTTGGGAGGGACCTGGAGTTTCTGGTTGGGGAAGCTTAGCTCTCTTCACAGGTGGATTTTGGTGAGACCCAAACCCCAGCCCAGACATGGGGTGGGTCCATCTTTGTGAGCATTGCTGCCTTTGGATGTGCAGGTTGTCTGGCATCTCCTGCCTGTCCTTGGGGTGTCCTTCAGCCAGATGTGAACATACTCCCCATAGTCACAGCACCTCCACATGTAAAGCTTTCCCTCGTTTTGTGTCAAATCTTCTCCCATTTGTGCACTTCCTCAAGAAGTGTTGCTATGTCTCTGACCTCTCCTCCAGCCTCCACCCACAAAAAGTTGGCCTGAAGGCTCCCTGTGGCAACCCCAACACCCCGTGAAAAGCATTCAACCAAGTGGCAATGGGCTGGAGTCATCATCGTCTGCCTGTGACACTCACAGCACAACTCACAGGCTCCCTGAGAGATGAGATCAGGCCGTCACAGCCTCCAGGCTACTCTCCAGAGACCTGAGGGTCCCTCACCACAAAGGGCTTTCCTCCCACAGCCTTTCCTGCTGCGAGCCCTTCGGGGGAAGAAGCAGGTCCTGGTGAGGAGATATCAGACTGTCTCTCCACATTATATCAGCCACCCGCAAAGCTTCTGCCTCAGCCCCACTCTGGGAGCTTCCTACATCTTCCTCCACCTCCACTCTAGCTGCTAATGGAGCCTCAGGAGACCGCGGGCTCCCGGCCATGGAGTCAGCAGCTCATTGGTAAAATGATCTCCAAACTTGTGAAGACATCATCAATGTCTGAATGAAAACGTGCAGCTGGATAGAGGGGAAGGTGTCTGTGCAACCCACGAGGATCAGCAGTGGGGTTGGCATGCAGGGATGTGCAGGGGAGGTGGTGCCCAGGCTGGCATGGTGAGCATGGACAGCTGGAGAGAACTTGGGGGGCTTCAGAAGTGTGTGCAGCAGGAAGGGGAATGTAGGTCCAGCCATCCTTTGTGCCAAAGTCTGTGTCATGCCTGTAATGTGCAGGGCTTTCCTGTTTCCAGATAAAATTCCACAGCTCTTTCCAGTTTCTATGACCTCTGAAATTCCTTTCCCCACTTACAAGTTTCTCCTTCTCCTGCTGGAGGAGATGGAGCCAAGGATGGCTCCCACTGCCTGTGACCACCTGCACAGGGAGGTTCCCTTTCAGCCTCTGGGGATCTCCAGAAGCCCTTTCTGGTCACTGGCACCTGTCCCCTCTGTGTGCTGTGGCACACCAGCAGCAGTTCAAGACAGCAATGTGGGGCTCAACTCTGCCCTGATTACCAAAATCCACTTCTCCTGTC
Organism: Melozone crissalis; assembly: GCF_028551555.1. NCBI lineage: Eukaryota > Metazoa > Chordata > Aves > Passeriformes > Passerellidae > Melozone > Melozone crissalis. The sequence goes on from NW_026535790.1 coordinate 1,315,961, forward strand.
CACCACAGACCAAACCACCTGAGTGTCCTCAGTGTGGACACAGAGGTTAGATCAGCTCTCTGCCCACACCAGCACAGATCCCCAGTCTGGGTGTGGACAAGATTCCACTCCTCTGCCACCTCCCCTGCAAAGCAATGAGCTCTGTCATACACTGAGGTGAATTAGTCACCCCTTGACCAAATTGAAGGCTCCCTGAGGCTCCCCAAACTTCTACAGCCCAGTTCCTCCTACTCGAAATGTTTTCATCCACTTTACAGTTATCCTTGGGCAGTTCACATTCCATAAATGCCCTCCACTTTGCTTCTCCTGGCCTGGCAGAGCCCAGCTCTTTTTGTGTCTCCTAAGACACTCCAAAGATGGCCAAAGGTTCCCATATTGATACAGCCTTGCTCTCTCCCTCCTGCTGTTCTTGTGTTTGCTGCTCAGGTGTCCTGCTCCATCAAATCACTCTCCATCTCCCAGGTGCACCTTCTTGCAGTTCAGATTTACCCCATATCCTCTGGGTACAGGAACAGGGAGCCTTCACCCCTGCTCTGCCTGCCCCCTCCTGCCTTGCAGCCCAGCCCTCTCCTGCTCCTGGATGTGCCCATTGCTGTGTCCTCACTTATCCTTTGCTGCAGGAGAGGAGCTTCACACAAGGACATCCCAGGCATTTCCCTCACCCTTCCCTGTGCCCATTCTTCCTGCTATCTTCAGAGCATTTCCCATCCTCTCCTCTCTTGGTCCAGCTCCTGGCAGCCAAGGTCCTGGCCCTGCTCGTGTCTTGGATGTGGCTCCTTTCCTGCAAAGTTGCTTTTTAGCTCATTGGCCAGGACATGCCCTGCTGCAGGGGCTGCTGCATCCCAAATGCAGGACTTTACCATTCCCTTTCTCCAGCTGGGAGCTGGCACAGCCCATTGAGCCTGGCAGTCCAGCCAGTTTTTGACCCACCTTGCCTTTACATTTCCAGTTTGGTCATGAGGACATTGCAGGAGAGGGGCCATGCTAAGGTCACCTAAACAGGATCCCTTATCTCTCCCTCCCCTGTTTAGGCAGTCAGTGCTCTCCTCACAGTGGGCAATTGTGCTGCTCTGGGAAGATTTGCACCCAGTAAATTCACCCTGGCACCTTCTTGCCATCCTTGAAGATGGAAAGGACTTCAAGGAGGGCTCACAGCTGTCCCAGAGACCAAGATGATGTCTGGTTCACTCTGGGTGCTCCCTGATGGGTCTGAGCCATGTGTGCTGCAGGGCCAGGGGCCATTGTGCCCCTGCAGGGACCTCTGCATGTCTCAGCAGAGACTGGGATGGAGCTAGCAGTGCCCACAGCTGGCCCTCTTGGGGCCTTCTGGCTTGGGTCAGTGTCCCCAGGGACTTGCAAAGCAGAGCATTGCTGGTGGCAGCACCCTGCCCTCGTTTGGGACCACCCCAGGCAGCCAAAGAAGTTTGCTCAGTACATCCTCAGGACAGACCTGACTGCCAGCACACACTCAGTCACTGCCTCCCCTGATGGACTGTCCTGCCAGCTCAGGGGGCAGGAAAGGGGACCACAGGTCACAGGGAGCACACCTGGCACAGAACATCCCTTTGTTTTCTTGGCTGGGGTGTTCTCCCAGGGAAATCCCCAAAGATCCTCTCTCCCCTGGGTCACAGGACAGGTCTCTTTGTGGCCAAAGCATGGCCAGGATGGGGCTGTGATTTCAATCCTAGAAAAGGGGGTTTGCAATGCTGGGGCCCCTCCCAGGAGGACATGGGCTTATCCCTGCTCCTCCAGCCAGCTATTTTGGGATGGAGGCATTTAAATCATGGCAAGGTCCAACCAGCTACCGAGGAACTCCCACCTGCTAAAGACTTGTTATGTTTAAGGTTAAAGCAAATAAAATAAACTGGGATAGAGGGGCTTGATATGCTGTGGGCAGTTTTGTGACCACATCCATGAAATCCAGTCCAATGCAAAATCCATTTCAAAATAGGAACAACCTCTGCTTCTCCCTTCCCATCCTTAAGAGAGCACAAACAATTCCACCTGCTAAATAAAAATCTAAAGGGGAAATGGTTCAATGCTGGTTGGGAGAGCTTGGGGACAGCAGGGAAACTGCAGAGCAGAAAAGCTGGTTGGGATGGGCTGCAGGGAATGTGGAGGAGCTCTGCCAGGCAGAAGCCTTCTCACAGGGATGGGACAGCCTGGCACAGGGCCAGCACACAGGGACACCCAAAAACCCTTCATGAGAGGAGCTCAGACTGCTCCTGGGGGATACAGCTTCCAGCAGAGAGGGGGGAGGAGGCTGCTCTGAAGGGACACAGAGCACACCAGGCCCCACATCACACCCTGAGCACAACACACCTCTTTGCAGCCTCTCTGCAGGCAGATTTCTCTCCAAAACATGTTTTTCTTCGTATTTATTTTTATTCTTATATACATATTTATTCTTGGGCAGGACCCCCTGCAGTACTGTGGGCTGACCCGGGGGCAGCAGGCACCTCTCTACTTTCTGCCAGGTACTTGGTGTTTGGTTGGGCTCTTAATGCAATTAAGGGTGGTGCTGCCTGCTGAGATCCTCCCTGTGTTTCCAGCTGCATTGCACCCCAAAAATGGGCTGGGATGAGCTGCTCAGCCCCTGGCCCCGCATCGTGGCTGCAGGGTGGGGACAGGAGCCGAGGGCGCTGCTGTGACTGGAGGCAGAGATGCAGAGAGGGCAGGTGGCACTTGGCCACCAAATCGCCCAGCGAGGTCTGCACTGGCCGAGGGATGACCAGGAGGAGTAAGAAGGGCCCGAGGCAAAGCCACCGGGAGGAGGCAGGGATGTTATTAGCGGTGCAGGAAGCGGGAATTCAGCTCGTTAGGCTGAGCTGTGCCGCAGGACGAGGTGGAATGGCCGTGCAGCCGCATTCCTGCGGGCCCAGTGCCCGCACACTGCCGGGAGCAGCTGTGACAGACCCGGGATGCCTGTGCAGGAAGGGGTCTGTCTTCATCCCCCCTCAAAACCAGGGTTCCTCTCTGCCTCTGGGTGGGGCAGTGCTCTGAAATTCCTTGGGATCTCCGGGAAAGAGTGAGAAGACCTAAGGGAGTGAGGGGTGACACATCCACAACCTCCTGTCCCAGATTTTCACGGAGGGGAACCCAAATCCTCGTCATGGAGGAGGAGCGAGAGCAGGGCAGCAGCGTCCAGTGGGCACCAGAAACTTCTCCCAGGGTTTGCCACCACCCTGATGCATAGCTGGGCCTCACTGACCTCATTTCCTTACCTTTTTTCAAGAAGCCCCTGACTGCAGTGGACTATTCCTTGTTATGTGACCTTTTGATTTAATTGCCAAAATCCCTACAAACATGCATTCCCTGGCGTGAGGAAGTATATTCCTAGTTGACACCATTAAGCATCTCAGTAACTCACCTCCTCTGGCAATTCAACAACAGCTCAGTTTAGTTTTCACTTCCTTTAAGAAGGATTTAGAGGGGAAAAAATATGGATAACAACCATAATACTGTCTTACTGTTAAATTTCCCCCTTTCCCTGGTTTGTATTTTTTCACAATTGCAAACATGCATCACATCTCCAATTCTACAGAAAACCATTGATCTTTTTGTTTATTACCCAAACGTGGAGAGGTAAATTTGTTAAAATTACCCTGCCCTCTGTGCCCTCCCAGGCTGGTTCCCTTTTCTCAATGTATCCTTTCATTTTCCGGTGGGGAAACCAGTCAGACCTCTGCAATCACCACACGGTCACGGGGAAAGCATCCAAAATCCTCCACAAAGTTTCTATTGTCAGGGACTCGCGTGAGCAGATCCCCGGTGAAAGCAGTCGGACGTGTCATTAGGAGAGCAACCCAAGCAGAAAGGCCCCATATGACCTCCCCGGTGCCGAGTGCCTTTAATAATCAGGAGTTACACGGCTTGCAAAGAGAGCGGGATCAGAGAGCATCACTTGGGAGCACTCGGCTCCCTGCTCCCAGCGGCTTTGCACATCCCGGGCACCGGCTCCTGCTCCCGCCTGTGCCGTGGCACAGGGTCCCTTGGGCACCGCCAGATGCCCAGAAATTTATTTGGGACAGCGCATAACTGGCAGGAGCAGGCAGCTTTTAACGGGGGTTGTTTTCCGCTCCAGGTCTTTGGTGGGTTTTGTTCTCTGCCCAAACCCGCAGTGAGTGCCCCTGCTGCCTCCGTCCACCCTGCGCCCACCGCATCCCTCCCCAAAACAGATTGAAATGTCAGCACTTACAGCTCGGCCCCCGTCCCGGCGGGGTCCCTGCTCAGGGCTGGGGGGCTGCGGGGAGGCCGTGGGAGCGGGCCGAGGGCTGTCCCCCCCGTGCGGGACACAGCGTCCCCAAACCCCGCCGAGGCGGGGGGCAGCTGATGTCCGGAGCCACTCCTGAGCATTTACAGGCTTGTTTGCAGGAAACATCAAACTCGGCAACAGAAGCTCCAGCCCAGGAGTCATCGCCCCCGCCGTCCCTCCCCACCCTCTTGCTTGGTCTCATTTGTACCGATTTGCCCCGCAGGCTTCGCGCTGATTTGCCGTGTCCCTGGCAGGGCTTCGACCGGGGAGGGGGAGCGGGAGCAGACGGGGAGCGGATCGGGGGGAGCAGCCACGGGGAGGGTGGTGGGGACCAACAGGAGCCTGGCTTGCCAAAAGCAGTTCAGACCTAGAAAAAGCTTTAATGTGCACAGACGGAGCAGGCTGGAAGCAAAACCAGCTGGGCTGGAAGAGAACGTGCTCGGCAAGAGGCTGGTTTGGGGCTGGGTGCGTGCGTGGCTCCGGGCTGGCTCCTTGCTCCAGCCCTCTGCCCCCCGAGGGAAGGCAGAGGAGGGAGGGGAAGGTTACATGTAAAAATTCCCCTTCCAACATCAACTTTTCTTATCGACGAGTGATGGGCACGATGCCAGCCTGGCTTTCTCCGGAATTAATGATTTACCTGCTCCTGCCACCACCCTTGCCCTGACATCTCCCGCACCACATCTCCAGCTCAAGATCCCCCTCTATGCCACAAGATGGGTCCTCTGGAGCTGGGACACTCTCACCATCATCCTCACCTTGTGCCCACCCTGGAGCTGATACCATCACTGTACCCTAATGCCCTGTGTGGGCTGAGCACCATCACCCATGGAGAGAGACAGAAGCCCCATGTGGGGGTGATTTGGAGCTTGGGTGCTTCCCTTCTCCTCTTGTAGGTCTTTTTCTCCTAGAAGTGAGTCCCAGACCATCCAGTTGGAGTGTCTGGCACCCAGCAGGGTGTTTCCGTGGTTGGAAGAACTGTGGGAAGCTGTATCCCAAGAATCTCCTCACAAGATGTTAGATCCAGTCCAGGCATCTGCATTGGGCTGTCCTTGCATGGCATGGTTTAATGCAATTCCTTAAAGTCGGACCCTTCCAAAACTTCCTGATGCTCTGGGCCAGCTCATCTCTTTGGGGCCAAGAGACGACACCCTGTGTCCCCCTCACACTCAGCCCACCAGCTCCATGTCCTCGGCTGATTATTTCACAGGGCTCTGCTGTCGGTGCTGAAGCTCTGGATCCAGCACCGGGCACAGCATTGGGGACCCCCCCGGCTCTGCACCCCCTGTTCACGAGGGGCCCCTGGCTGTGCTCTGTCCCCGCCGCGTGGCAGGGACACAGCCCTCGCCGGGCTCTCCGCAGGCAGCCGGCCCCAATCTGCCGTGGCTCAGGGCCACCTGTGCTGGCTGCCCGCGCCATCTGCGAGGGGCGGCTGCCACCCCCGCCCGGGTCAGCGAGCAGGGCACGGCGGGGCTGGGGCAGCTCCGGCCGGGTGGATGCCGCTGCATCCCGGAGCGGGGAACAGGAGGGGATGGGAGCAGCCCCCCGCAGGTTCCTCCTGGGATCTGCTGCCGTGGGGCTTGGGGGACATTCCTGAGCCCTTTGGTGGGGACAGTGCGCACCCCGGCCGCGCCGGCTGGCTGCAGCCCCTGCTCCTGCTGCCTCTGGTGCAGGGACGCAGAGGTGGATCCCGGGGGGGTCTTTGGGGGCGTCCTCAATCCGGACCCCCTTGCACTGAGCACGCGGCTGAGCATGGGGACATCCCGTCCCCTCCTGTCCAAGGGCGTCCCAAGGGGAGCAGCAAAAGGACCCCGGGAGCCTGTTGGCAGAGAGATGTGTCTGCCCTCCTACTCGCTCTGGCTGCAGCCACCATCCTCTCCTCCCTCCCTGCTCAGCTCCAGGAGCATCCTGAGAGCTCCCGGCCGCGGCCGGAGCCCCCGCGTGTCTGGAGCCCCGGAGCCGCTGGAGCCGCTGGAGCCCGGCACCGGCAGGCTCAGCCCGGGGTCCCCGCCTGTCCTGCTCCCAGGGGACGTCGTCCTTTGGTGAGCCGATAACGGAGCCTGCCCTGCGCCTTCCTACAGGTAGCCGGAAAGTTTTATTCGTCACCGGCTGCTGGAAAGGTCACGGTGTCCTCCTCCCCCTTCTATTTCTGGCCGTGCCCTTTCGCCGTCAGCCGGGAAGCGCTGCCGTGCTCTGCACCCCGGACACGCCGTCTCGGTGCCGGGTCCCGGGGGCGGTGGGAGCGCTACGGGCAGGATGCTCCGTGCCTGCCCACGCCGCCCGGGCTCTGCAGGGACCAGAGAGACCGCTGCAGGGCGGGGGGAGCCGTGTGCCATCGGCTTCACGGGGAATAATGGGAATTTGGGGGTGCTGCAGGAATCACCGTGCCCCAAAGCCGGAGCAGATGGGTCTGGCCCCGGCTGTCACCGGCGCTGGCACCTCCAGAGGCACCGGGGCTGCACGGTCGGTGCCATGCCTGGAGCGGGGTGCCAGGGGTGCCCAGTTGGTGCCGTGCCTGAAGCGGGGTGCCAGGGCTGCACGGCCGGTGCTGTGCCTGGATCGGGGTGCCAGGGCTGCACGGACGGTGTCGTGCCTGGAGCAGGGTGCCAGGGGTGTACAGTCAGTGCTGTCCCTGGAGCGGGGTGCCAGGGCTGCCTGGTCGGTGCTGTGCCTGGAGCGGGGTGCCAGGGGTGCCCGGTCGGTGCCATGCTGGATCGGGGTGCCAGGGCTGCCTGGTCGGTGCTGTGCCTGGATCGGGGTGCCAGGGCTGCCTGGTCGGTGCCGTGCCTGGAGCGGGGTGCCAGGGCTGCACGGTCGGTGCCATGCCTGGAGCGGGGTGCCAGGGCTGCAGCGGGAGGGTGGAGGGTCGGAGGGACCCCAGGAACCCCGGCCAGGGTCGGTCCTTCAGCACAAACACACGGACAGCTCTCAACTGCCCTGCGCAGATGGGAAGGGGAGCCACGGGAGCATTCCAGCACTGCGGAAACGTGGGCTGTGCGATGCCCCCGGGTTTTACTGCTGCCACCCAAAAGTGGGGAGCAAAAAGGGAACACCCCTCACTGACAACAGGAGATTGAAAAAGGGGATTGACCCTGAAAACTGCCCTTTGCTCAAACCTTGCAGGTTTTTCCTGACCCTGAGAAATAGCCAAAGCTTCATCTGAGCTCTTCCTGTGGGTCAGGCAGGACGAGCCCAGGGATCCACCAGCCTTCCCTGCCCCTGTGGCCTGGGATCACCCTGGGCCCAGCTCTGCGTGCGTGGGTTGGCTTTCAGCTGCACAAGGAGCCCTGCAGACCCTTTGTACCCCAGAGAGGGACCCCCATTAGTGCTCACAGCACCCCAGCATGTCCAGGGAGGGCTGTGAACCCAGGAGCAGCTGCAGAGCAGCCCAGCTCCCCTTCCCAGCCTCCCCAGTTTGCCCAGGCAGAGTTGCACCCCTCACAGTACAGAGCCTCTTCCAGCTCTGGGCCAACCTGAAGAAGGTTAAGAAAAGCCCCGGGGAGGTTTTTCATCCCTCTTTGTTCATGGAGCAAAGATATTCCCAGCCCTGAATCTATAGATTGGCCCTTAAACTACAACAATCTCCGGGGAGCAGAGAAACAAACGTAGATTTTGGTTGCGGTTTGTTGTGTTTTGTGGGGTTTTTTTCTGTTTCTTTTCCTACACAGACAGTCTTTGCCCAGGAGGGGTTAGCATGAAAAATGCATGTGGGGATTGGGGGAGCGGGGGGAGTGGGAGGAAGGAGCTATCGATCAAGCATCTCTGAAAGCCACGCAGCTGTGCCAGCCCCTGCCTCTGCCAGCCCTTCCTGGCGCTCGCGGTGCCAGGCTCGGTGCCCGCCCTGCCTTCGGGATGGGGCGCTTGATGTGCCCTGGATCCCGGGGAGGAGCTCGTGCTGCAGTGATCAGATGCCTCTGCCAGTCCTTTCCAACAATGCCAGTGCCAGGTTTGGTGCCTGGCTGCCTTCGGGATGGGGCGCCTGATGTTGTACCCAGGAAACCACCCTGGATCCCTGAGAGGAGCCCAAGTTGCTGTGATCAGATTCCTCTGCCAGTCCTTTCCAACAATGCCAGTGCCAGGCTCGGTGCTGGCCCTGCCTTTGGGATGGGGTGCCTGATGTGCCCTGGATCCCGGGAAGGAGCCCGTGCTGCAGTGATCAGATGCCTCTGCCAGCCCTTCCCGGTGCTCACAGTGCCAGGCTCAGCCTGCCCTGCCTTTAGGATGGGGTGCCTGATGTTGTGCCCAGGAAACCACCCTGGATCCCGTGCTGCAGTGATCAGATTCCTCTGCCAGCCCTTCCCAGCAGTGCCAGTGCCAGGCTCGGTGCCTACCCCGGGTTTGGGATTCAGGAAACTGCTCTGGATCCCGCAGAGCGATCGGATCCTCTGCAATCCCTGCCCTCTGTGCGGCTCCTCCATCCAGCTAACAGCTCGCTCCTCGCTGCACAGCATGTCACAAATGGGTCCTTTTCCACCAGATCCAAGGGATTCTCCTCCCAAGCTCCACAGAACCATAAGGAGGATCTGAGCAACAGCAACAGCTCTGCCCTCTGTGCCCATCAAGCCCCCTGCCTGCCCCACACCTCTGTACCACTCTAATCAGAAATAATTATAATAATTGCAAATAATAACAATCCTGAGCCTGATGCAAACAGGGACACAGCCCAAGTTTGAGGGTGGGCTCCAAGGCAGGCAACCAAGCACGAAGATGGGTAACCCAGCCCATCTCCCTGACCAAGAAGAGCAAGCTGGGGCATCTCCAGATCCAGCAAGAGCTGATGCTGGCAGGAGATCAGGGACACAAGTCCTGCTCTCAGCTTAGGAGCTGTGATGTGTCTGGCCCCGGCAGAGCTGGTGCTCCTCGTGGGGTTGGTGGTTCCTACAGCCAATGCCCTCACAGCTGTGTCCCTGAGAAACCCAGGGTGCAACCCCTGTATCAGGGTAAGGCACTGCAGGGGTAAAACCTTCTCCAGATGGTGCTTATCAAGATGGGAGCATCAAGAAATGGCGCTGGAGCGGACGCTTCATGCTGTCGCTGTCTCCCCCACCAAACCCAGCACTGCTGGCCAAAACCACTCTGGAGCCTGGGAGAACCAGAAGGGCTGATTTTAGGCATCACCTGGGCTGAAAGTGCCCTGAAATTTGTTCCAAATGTGAGATTTGGGAAGGGTGGGAGAGGAGAAAAACAGTGAGGAGAAAAGCAGTGAGAGAAAGGGATTATATTATCCCATGGTGGGGAAAAATCCCTGACATCTTTGCTTCTCCCTCTGGCTGGGCACCAGAGTATGGCATTGGGGACCTCCTGCTTTTCCAGTGGCACCAGGATGTGGCACCCAGCAGCTCCAGCTTGGCCTGATTTAGCTGAGATTTTGCTCAGTTCCTGCCATGCTCGGTTCCTGTACCCCTGGGGGGAGCAGCTCGGTGCCCTGCTCACAGGTGGGATTTTGGGGTGTGAACACAACCAAGGGGGCTCAAAAATGCTGGAGAGGGGCTGAGCTGTCCTCATTTCCGTACAGACATCTGAGAGCATTTGCTGCCAGGAATGATTTTCAAAGATGTGGAGCCGTGGGGAAGAGGTGTTCTCTCATCGGCTGTGGTCCCAGCCAAAGGCAGGGGACTCCCCGAGCCCCAAGGCCCTGTGCTGCCTGATCCCAGCCATGCTGAGATGCTGCAAGCCCTCGGATTTCCACCCCTCACGCAGGAAAAGCTCAGAGGGAGTAGAGGGAGAGCTTGGCAAAGTCACCGACCCCAGCCTGGCACAGACCCTCGGCTCTCTGCCAGCCCCCAGCACATCTCGGCCCCTGGGTCCATAACCCGACACTCAGGCAATCACACCTGATTGCCATCTCCAGCCGTGCCCGCGGCCCCGGTGTCCCCAGCAGGGTACAGAGTGCTGTAGAGGTGAGCCCAGCCCCAGCCCGGGTGCTGGGGACACAGCCGTCCCCTCCTGCCCCAGCCCGGGTGCTGGGGACACAGCCGTCCCCTCCCTCCCCAGCCCGGGTGCTGGGGACACAGCCGTCCCCTCCCTCCCGCCCGTGGCAGCCGCAGCTCCGCTCACCTCGGTGCCTCTGACCGCTGCAGGTTCTTTGAGTGCCCTTATCTGAACGCAATCTTAATTACCCCGGTGGCTGAGCTCTGATGCTCCCCTGGGCTGACCCTTCCTACGTGTACTGGGGCACTGCATCGAGGGCTGACCAGGGAGCCAGAGAGGGGGAAACTGAGGCACAGAGCAAGGGAACATCCTCAGCCTTCGCCCACAGAGCAGTTCTATCATCTCTGCACTTACTGGGGGTGTATAAACCCAAATGCACCGAAACATTAATTTTAATGATTTTGCCCATCTTTAACCCCATTACAATTAGAGATCCCTTTAGCCTGGGACTGCCAGGGCTTGTCCAAGACCGGCAATTCCTGGAGGTTCCACAGCCCCAAACACAACCAGGGCTCCTGAACCCCCATATCCCCAGCAGGAGCAGCCGATACCCCAAAGCACACAAACCCCTCGCTGCCCTGAGCTCGGGAGGCCCCGCCGAGCTCGGAGCTGTTGCTAGGATGATTTTCCATTGAGCAGGACACGAACTATCCCCGGCACAGAGCTGCTCCCCCTCCGTGGGGCCGCGTGTGGAGCGGGGATGCAGCAGCAGCCGGGCTGGGCTGCACAGACCCCCAGACCCGCACAAACCCCGCACACTTCGGTCCTGCCCGCGTCCCCCTCAGTCCCAGCTGGGAACAGCTTCCCTCGCAAAGGAAATTCCAGCGCAGGAAGGTGAGGGCAGCCAGGCAGGCGCTGGAGGCGGCGGGCTGAGCAAAAGTGCTTTTTAAAGTTGTTTGATGGTTCCTTTTGCTGCTTTGTCAGAGGCAAAGGGACCCCAGCGGGATGGGCCGGGGATGGGCGGGAGATGACGGAGAACAGCCGGGCAGGAGCCAGGCGCGGACCTCGACAGCAATTAGTGCGAGTAAAGGAACGTCGGCTGGCCCGGGATGCTCTCCCACTCATGGTGCCCGTGTTTGCAGCGACAGAGCTGAGGCTGGGCTCTGCCAGATTCCATCACTCTCCACCACTGTCCTGAACTCCGCTGGCACCAAAACCGCTTTAAAAATCCCCGCTGACAGCAGCAATAACTGCCCCATCCCAGCTGCCTGCACGGAGCAGGTCCCTCTCACGTTCCCCCTCCCTGGGAGCCCTCGGGGAGAAGGAGGCGAGGGGCGCTCACCTGCACGCAGGGCTCCTCTGCCTCGCCGCCGCTCCGCTCCGCCTGATGTTCGCTCTGTGGAAGTGGGAAGCGTTTTAGATCATGCACTAGGTTATATATTGTCTGCAAGTCTGGCCCTAGGGCGTCCATCAGTTGGTCTTGCTTTGCTCCTGCCCCTATATGGAAGATGCATCACATGCTCCGCGGCTCCCAGCTATCCGCCTGGCGAAAGAGGAAAAGAAGGAGAGGAGAAAGGGGGAAGAAAAAAAAAAATTTAAAAGGATCTTCATCACCATGAAAGAGACAGGGAGAATTTCTCAGTGGAAAACCCACCAGCCAGAAATCCCTCCCTGACCTGAACTTTCCCGCTCTCCTTTTGTTATCCCTGGCTCCCAGTGCCCCTTTCATCTCTGTTCAAGGCCGGGGAGATGTGAAGGTGCCTTCACCTTGATCACTCTCCTGCCTTGCTCCGAGCAGGTGAGGGGCTGCAGCTTCTGCCTGGTGCTGCTGTCCCCCTGCAGCTCTCCAGCACTGAATATTCATCCCTGCCCAGCCATGCCCCCCGTGCTGCCAGGCAGGGCAGGGCAGGGATGGGGCTCTCCCAGGGCTTCCCAACCATCCTGCCCCAAACACACTCAACATCCTGGGGCATCAGGGCCATCACACAGGGGCAAAGTTACTGAGGTGGCACCTCCTGGAGTGGGGCTGGCCAGGAAAGCTCCGTGTGGTGCTTGGAATGGGGGCTGCTCCACTCACCCACCAAGGAAAAGGGGCTGGTGGGGAGCTCAGTCAGGTGTGACTGTCCTGGCCACCGCCATGGTGGGGACAGGAAGGACAGGCAGGAGCTGCTGCATCTCCTGTCCTGCCAGATGTCCTGAGGATTTGACGACATTTCTCCAGAAGAATCAGGAGTTTCCTCCCTTTCCCCTATCTCACCTCCCCTCACCTCTCACACAGCTGGTTGCGCAGAGCAGAGGCTGCAGAAATCCCAGTTTCATCATCTTCTGCACCAAATCTTACCTGGTGGCTTCTCAAACCTTGGTACCACTGCCACCACCCCACAGCTCCCCAGGGCAATGTGCAGGCCCTGCTTTCCTGCTTGGCCCCTGTGTCTCCGGGCTGGGAGCCAAGCAGGGCACATCACTCTCCTGCTGTGATAGGGCATTCCTGGCTGCAGCCTCTCTGGGAAAGCCTTGGCCTCCCTGTCCTCAGAAAGGCAACTGGAGGTGGTGACACCCTCCCAAGCTCAGAGTCATCCCTGAGAGCTGATGTCTTCTGGTGCTCTTGGTCACACAGAGCACAGATGGGTCTCTGTCCACAATGATGGGTTCCTGTTTTCATTAGGAATATGATGGGGGAGCTTATGTAATGTTTTCATTTGTATTTTGTTAAGGTTCAAAACCTAAAAATTCTTCATCAATAACTTCATTTGTTCCCTTCCCAAACATCCCAGCCATGGCTGAGCTGACAGTGTGCTCCAAGGTCCCAGGCCCTGCCCACAAACCTGCAGCTTCTTCTGAACTGTGTTTCTACCTTCTTCAGAAATAGAGGGGGAAAAATAATTTTGTTACACCAAAATTATTTAGTGAAGCAATTTTTTTCTTCACTAAATTACTTAGTTGAAGCAATTTTGGAACTTTGGGTACACTCACATCTGAACCTGGGTGAGGGATTCTCATCTTCAGGTGGCACAGACATGGGGAATTTGAGGTGGCATCTGATAGGAACTCTAAATAGAGCTGAGCCCCATGAGATCATGAGCAAAGATTTCCTTATAACACCTCAGGAGCTGAAGGGCCAAGGGCCAGGCTGGTGATGGGTCTGCATTGAAGGGTCTTTCTGGGCAGGATGCATCTGGAATCACAGAACCATGGAATATCCTGAGCTGGAAGGGACCCAAAAAAAACATGAGTCCAGCTGCTGGCCCTGCACAGACACCCCAACAATCCCACCCTGGGCATCCCTGGCAGCGCTGTCCAAGCTCTCCTGGAGCTCTGGCAGCCCCGGGGCTGTGCCCATTCCCTGGGGAGCCTGGGCAGTGCCAGCACCCTCTGGGGGAAGAACCTTTCCTGATCTCCAGCCTAAACCTGCCCTGGCACAGCCCCACCATTCCCTGATGCTGTCCCTGGTCACAGAGCAGAAATTGGAGCTGCCCCTTGGGAGGAGCTGCAGCCCCCAGTGAGTCTCTCCTGTCTCCTCTTTTCAAACCAAGTGACTCCAGCCACCCCTCACCTGGCTTTATTCCCCTCTATACCATCCTCGTGGCCCTCTTCTGGTGGCTCCTTCATAGCTTTGGATCTCTTTTATGTTGTGGTCCCCAAAACTGCCCCCAGAGCTCCAGCTGGGGTTGTGCCTGCTGCCTTTGGTTCATCAAAGTTGGGCTGAGCTGAGCTCTCCTCCCTTAGAGCTCACACTCCATCCTGCAGCAGCTCAGTTCTCACCATTCTGATGATCCCAGAGGCAAAGCCATCTGAGACAGAGCAGTGCCTGGTCTGAGCATGGTCCACACGGACCGGGATTTCCTCAGAGTGCCACATTCTCACAGCATAGCTGCTTCTGGTGTCTCTGTGTGCTCTGGAGCTTTGTGCTGTTGCTGTAGAGGGCCCATGGCAATGCCAGGAGGTCTGGTCAGCCCAACCTCAGCTAAAATAGTTGTGTCAGAGCAAAGGATGTTCCCCTGGATCTCCATCTCCAGGCACACACTGCTGTGTGTCAGACCAGACCTGCTGAGGCTTTGTGAGAGCTCACAGCTCTTTCCAGCTGGGGAGCACAGTCCCCTGTTGGGCTCTTCTCTCAGTCACAGCTGTGATCCTCAGAGCAGGACAGTCCCACCTTCTTTGGGGACGGCCTGATGGAACAGAACAGGGAAATCTTTCTGGAGACAGAGCAGGTGCTTTCTCTTTCTGGGTGCTCTCATCAGGAGGGAAATGGCTTCTTTCTCTTTAGTTTGAACTCCACTTGGTTCCACTCCAGCCTCTTCCTGAGGGTCTCAGTGATTTTCAGCAGTCTTGAACTTGTGGTTCTGATAGTGGAATTTCTTTCTGGATCCACACTTATCCTTGTATTTTACCACACACAAACACACTTTCTCAGCTTTGGGGCTGGGTAAGGGCCCCATCCCCCCTGCCAGGATCCCCACCCCACTGAACACCCTCCTCTCATGCTGATGCCACTTTGACATGACCTCCCAGCAGGCTGGAGGTGCCCCTGCTCAGACAACAGAGCTGATCCAGCTGGGAAGCTCAAAGGCAGCACAGCTGACCCTGGTGGGAGACACTGCTCCTGTTGCTGCAGGACCCAGGGGATCTGAGTCCTGGAGCAAATCACACCTTGTCCTTGCTGAGCAGGCTCGGTCTGCTCCCAGGGGATGGCAGCAGGAGCGGAGGGATGAAAACAGCCAGGATAACTGATGTCCTTGTGGTTCTGTACTTGTGAATGTTCAGAAACTGGATGGCTCACAAGGGCTTTGGGATGGGAGGGATGGGCAGACCTTGCCAGGCACTGCTGAGGTGAGAGCTCCAGCAGGAGTCACTGAGTATGGAGGAATCACACCTGGTTCATGAACTCCCCCAGCTTTGAGCAGTAGGAAGCTTGAACAGTGCCCAAGAGAAATCTCCTGTGAGTTTGCTCTGCCCGTGGCCTCTCCCCTTTCCACTGTTCAGCACCACCAGAGACTTGGCTAGAAGGAATTCCTTCATGACCTTGTGCAGCCAAGGTGTTCCCTGTGGTGGGTTCAGACCCTGGAGAAGATGGGCAAGTCTCAGGCCAGTTCCAGAGGGACCCAGATGATAGTCTCTAGAAGCAGTTAAAGTTTTCCCTTTTAGGTAGACCTGTTTCCTTGATTATAATCTTTTACAAACGAAATTGACAATTAGCAGCTGTGCATATCTGTTTTCTGGAAGGAATTTTTTTCCTGAGGACCAAAGGAAGGACCATTTCCCATTCCCATGGAGTCTTGAATCTGGAGGGTTTTGTTCTTCTGCCCAGAACTAAAGACAGTGTCCTCTGTTGTGCTTTGTCTCTTCAGCTGAAAGTCCCACCCAAAGGGTTTTGCTGCAGGTCTCAGATTTGAAAACTCAGGTGTCTACACATCAGTGCCTGGGACAGGTATCTGTGCTTGGGGCCTGAAATTCTGAGCCTGAGCCTGGTTAAGGGGAGAGCCTTGTCCTGCAAGGAGCCAGCCTTGCCTAGGTCAGACCTGCCTCTGCAGCTGGCCTGGAGCTGTCAGAGGAACTCCCTGGGAGCTTCTGGGGTCCTGTTGGGGCAGCTGCCCCATTGCCCTGTGCAGTGCTGGGGGGGAGGCTGGGAGGGAACCCCTGCCAAGAGGGGGGAATTCCATTGTTCTGTGTGGTTCAGAGGTGATGGAGACCATGGTATGTGATGGAGAAGACAGGGAGACCTGAAGGGGCTGTGGCTGCAAAGTCCATCAGCTCTGCTGTGACAGAGGAGCTCAAGAGGCTGGAGGCAGCTGCTGTGACAGAACGAATCTGGAGCCCACATCCCTCCCTGCTGCAATTAAAAAGGCGGAAAAGGGGAAAAGAGCAGCTTTGCTGGTGACCTTTCCCTGCTGCAAATCTCAGCCCGCCCCACTTCCTACACCAGCATCAGGAGCAAACAGCCGGGCTGGGACCTGGCAGGCCTGCAGTGGCACAGAACCACCCGAGGAGCCTGCCCTGCCCGTGTGTGTGTGTGCACAGCAGAGTGCTGCTTTCTTCCAGCCCGCAGGCTGCTCCGGGGAGGGGGAGCGGGCAGGGCTCGCTTGCCAGCTCCTCCTGAGGTCCACTGAGAGGTGTCTGTAGGGCTCATCTCAAGAATGTCAGAGTGCATGTGCTCTGTGAGACGGCCTTTCAGGAGGCATCAGCCCGGCTGTCACGCAGTGGACCACAAATCGGGAGTGACAGCTGTCTCCGTGTGCACCATCCATCTGTGGCAAATGTGTCAGCTAGCTGAACACTCCCGAGGAAACTGCTACAGAGCTGGGAGAGGAGAGAGAGAGACAGAGGGGGAGTGAGGGCGAGGGAGAGGGGGGAAACACAGCAGCAACAGGGGCCACGACCAGCAACACCTTAACCCACCAGGGCCAAGGGTCTGGGTGCTCTTGGAGGAGAGAACAAGGGGCTATGGTGTGGTGGCACCTCCAGTGCTCGGTGGAGACGCCCATTAAACACCAGCCCTTGTCCCTCCCAGCCCAAGAAGTTCCAAACCATAAACATCAATGATGCCATAAAGCTGTCACCTGTGGTGGTGTCACTGTGCCACAGTGCAGGGAGCAGGACAGCTGGGCTTGGAACTGCAGTAGGTCTGGGGGAGGATGCAGCAGTGCCAGCACCACCCCAGCTGCTGATGCTGCTCAGGACCAAGGACAGGGTTGGGCACTGGGGCCATGGTGGGACAACCTGTCTCTTCTTCTGATGGATGTCACCTCCCTCTCTTCTTCTCTCCCCTTCTGTTCTTCCCACCACACTGAATTCTTCATCCTGGCTGAATTTGGTGCTGTGGGACATCACAGCCACAGGAACTGCATTTGTTTCACCATGCTTCTGAAGCAGGTCCATGTGGTTAACAGAGAAAAGGTGATGATTCTTCCCTTGAATTTCTTCACTCACTCTGTTCAAACGTCCTTGAAGAGGACATTTGGATTTCTTGGGCAGGCAAAAACTTGGTACTAACTAACCACTCACTCCTTCTTCAGATGATACCCAAAAAGTTCAGTCTCCTCACCTGGCCTGTGTTGTTGATGCTTTTCCAATAATACCTTTTGGGATCCTCCACCACAAATTTACCATTGGCGCAAAAAACCCTTGAACTGTTGTACCAACTCCGGAGAGCTACCTGCTAAATTATGAACTGGAGTCTTTCCAATGGAAAGCCGCTTGGAGTGTTGTCCATGTATTCCCAGAGACCGAGGAGCTGGAAGCTCCAGGCCACCAGCCAGGGGTGGCACTGCACCTTGTCACCAGCTCAACCCTGACAGTGAGCAACAGCTCGAGTCTCTCAGAGCCAAAGGCCCAGGCTGCATTCCTGGGCACTGTGTGGGCACCTTCAGAGCTGTTTGGAAGGGGGAGAGCCTTCCCTTGCTCCCATGGAGGTAGGAGGACAGAGTTGAAAGAAGGTGCATAGAGGTCAAGATCTGAGTCTTTCTCTGTAGATGTTTCTGCTTTATGGTCCCAGCTGAGCTCCAAATTCCAGCTGACAATGGTAAACTGGGTTGTTTCTGGCCATGGGTGGGGCCACAGGAACAATTTATTTCCAGCCTTAAGTTTTCCAGCAGGACAAACCTAGTACAGAGAGGAAACTTGGCCAACACCCGTGTATGGGTTCTGCAATGACAAAACACGAGTTTCCTGCCCCAGATCCCAAATTTGGGCCTGACATCTCCCCAAACCTGGGGCATTTCCTGGCCCAGATGCTGCTGCAATGACTGTGAGAGCTTTGTCCATCCTCCAGTATAGAAGGAAATGACGGGACGGGATGGGACGGGACGGGACGGGACGGGACGGGATGGGACGGGACGGGACGGGACGGGATGGGACGGGACGGGATGGGACGGGACGGGACGGGACGGGGTGGGATGGGATGGGATGGGATGGGGTGGGATGGCTCAGCTCAGTTGGAAGAGACCAACAGTGACCATCTAGTCCAGCTGAAGTCCTTTCAAACATTCATGATCTGAAGCTGGGAATTGCAGCAAGACAAAGCTCTCGTTTCCTCTGAATTCACCGGAGTTGCAAGGAAAACTTTCCAACAAGGGAGGCATGAAATCCCTGGCACTGGCTAGGGCAAGCTGGACATCTCCCTCACTGCTGCTGAGGAGCCCCCAAAGCACAGGCAGTGACATTTCCACATGCTGCCCCGAGCAGGGGCTGGGGATGCTCACAGGAGCAGAGGAGAGGAGCCAGTGGGGCAGGGAGGAGGGGCTGGGGGTGAGTCCATCAGCTGGCAAAAGGGAGCATTGTGTAGAAGACCCGTGATCTAAACCCTTTTTCATGCCAAAAACTCTATGCAGTAAGACCTAATTACAGTTTAAATCCCAGAATAAGCAACATATTCCTCCTCCCGTTGGGTTTGAATGATAATCCCTCTAGTAGTGCTTATTTATAACAGCACTCAGCACCAAAGTGAGCAGTGAACACAGCTGAAACCTTGTCTGGGAGACAGGAACCTGTCAGCCAACAAAGCCAGTGAAAGGTGTTTCCACAGGGAAAACATGGAAAAGACATGCAGGAAATTCCCAGCTGGTTTGCAACACCCAGGGTGGTTGGAGGGAGAGCTGCATAGAAAAGTAAATCAAAAGTTCAGTGATTGGGTTACCAAAAGCCCCATTGGTCTGGCAGAGGTGAGTTCTCTGCTTATGAACACAGGGGATGAAGGTGTTGAAAATGTGAAACAATTTATAGAAGGATTAATTCTGCATTTCTCAACTAACTAAGGACCACTGTGAATCAGGGCAGACGAGTTTAAGTAATCTGTGGAATAAAAATTATCCCAGAAACGTGGGAAGGTGAGAGCAGAAGCAAATATAGTCCCAGCATCAGCTGTCATGGGTGACAGAGCCTCACGAATCAGGCTCTAAAAGAGAGATTTCCTCCATATCATTAAAATTGCAGCTTCTCTGATGGCCTTGCTGGCACTGGGATGGGCCCAGCCCGTGTTTGATTTGAACACGTGGGAAGGATCACATGAGGGACAAAGCACGGGGAGGCTGGGCAGAGCAGAGGGAGGCTCCTGCTCTTCAGGTGGCTTCCTGAAGTGCTCCAGAGAGCAGATGTGCACTGAGGGGCTCCCAAAACAGCAGCAAGTGGCATCTTAAATTTGGGTGTAGAACCCTGAATAACAGAGGGGGAAAAGGAGCACAGCAGCATTTAAGGGGAAACTAATTCCAGTAATTCAATAAAGCAAGAACTGCTCTGATCAAGGTGTCCTCAATTCCAAACTGAGCAAAGGCGGCTGAAACAACAATCTGAGTAAGATGAAATGGAAAGCTGAAGTCTCCATTCTGTTAGTGTGAAGCTCCCCCACCTTGTGCCTGTATCAAACACACACCCAGAGGTATTTCACATTAAATCTGGGCAACTGAGAGCACCAGAGAATGTGCACTTGCCCAGAAAATGCAAGAACAGGATGGGTAAAGAAATGCTCAGTGACTCAGAGAGAGGAGCTGGCTTTGCTTTTCTATTCAGGGATTGAGCTCTAAACCCCTGCAGGAGCACAGGAGCTGTGGGAGGCTCTGCACAGGACCCAGTCAGCACCTTCACCCTCCAGCCCACCTGGTGATCACCCCTTGTGCCATGTCTTCCGAAAGATTAGGCTGCACAGAGAGACTGGGAGCTTTTTTACCCATCTGATCTTCTGTTTCATCACTGGAAAATGCTTTCACAGATGTCCTCGTTGCCACAGGTCTTTGGTTGGCAGCATTTCATGGGCACATGTGACTTGCATACCAATAGGGCTCCCCTTGGCAGGTCCTTCCACTGCTTGCTGATCCTTTCTCCTCAGAACTCTCCCAGGACTGAGCTGTGGTCTGCGTTTGGTGGCCTGGCCATTTTCTTGGCAGCTGGGAGAGATTTAAACTGACAGAGGGCAGGATTAGATTAGTAAAAAGGGAGAAATTCCTCCCTGTGAGGGTGGGCAGGCCCTGGTACAGGGTGCCCAGAGCAGCTGTGCCTGCCCCTGGATCCCTAGGTGTGTTTCAGGCCAGGTTGGACGGGGCTTGGAGCAGCCTGGGACAGTGGAAGGTGTCTCTGCCCATGGTAGGAGGCGGAATGAGATGATCCAGAACATCTCCTCCAGCCCAAACCATTCCATGATTCAGTGGAATTCAGTCTGGGACTGTGGATGCAGACAGATCTGATCCTGATGTTTTCCTGTTGGGATGATCCCCCTGTTTGCCCTGAAGAGCAGCTGTCATGGGCCCACTCCTGCCTCATGGATCTCACCATGCTTGATCTTTTGGGAAAATGCTTTTCCCCAGCCCAGTAAACACCCAGACTGCTTTGGAAACTGCTCTCCTTCACCCTGCCTTCCCTCTCTGTGCTTGGATCTCACAGCTTGGTTTCTAACAGGAGACCAGGCAGGGTTGTCGTCTCCCTGCCTTGCAGAGGCGCCTTGCTGGGTCCCAAAGTCCCACACAGGGACCCATTCCATGGGCTGGTTTCCAGCCCCTCCCAGGGGCTTGGCAGTCTCAAAGCCACCAGAGAAGTGTCCTAGGGTGGTGTTATGATGCTGTATCCCCATTTCTGTTCTGTTTATGCTGGATATTGTGTTTTGTGCCTTCAGGACTGGCTCTGAAGAGCGAATGTTTCATTTTGGTTTTGCTCTCAGCCGCTCCCCCACGGCTGGTGAGACACAGAGAAGGGGCAGTACATGGTGCTGCTTTGGCTTTTTGCTTTGCTTTTCGCTTTGCTCTTGCTTCTGCTTTGCTCCTGCTTTGCTCTTGCTTTTTGCTTCTGCTCATTAGTTAGTTTAGCTAAGCAATCCAAATTTTCCCTGGACTGTTTCTCCTTTCCCTTTTTATGGAACCACACGAGCCTGCTCTGGGCTGGGACCTGGGAAACACCGAGAGTTTGCACCTTGTGGCTGCAGCAGCTACCCCAGCACAGGAGGGACTGAGAACAGAGCGACCACTCCCAAGAGAGACTTTCTGAATTTGTCACCTTTTTCAGAGCGGTGACAGAGTGGTGTCACCCAGTATTGTTCATTCTGTGTGCTGGGAGTGCTGTGCCTGTTCAATAAACAGGTTCTGTGTGCTGGGGGTGCTGTGCCTGTTCAATAAACAGGTTCTGTGTGCTGGGGGTGCTGTGCCTGTTCAATAAATAGGTTCTGTGTGCTGGGGGTGCTGTGCCTGTTCAATAAACAGGTTCTGTGTGCTGGGGGTGCTGTGCCTGTTCAATAAACAGGTTCTTTCCACTTCTCTCCCAGGAATCCTTCCCGACCCAGTTGCGCACAGGGGCCGTGTGGGTTTGCTTTCTGGAGGGGCCCCCTTTTGGAGGTTTTCTCCCAAATTTGCCCTAAACCAGGACAAGAAGCCAAATGGGGGCTCTGTCACCCCTTCCAGCCAACTGGGTTGGGAATGTGAAAAACACCAATCACTTGTTTTTAAAATTTTAAAAGTTTAATAGTAATAAAATGGTTATAAAAATAGTAATATAATTAGAGTGATAATAATTTGGACAAATTAAATCAGGACAATATGAGACAATAAAGACAAAGAGTTACAAATGTCCAGGTACCTTTTTCTGGGCAGCACAAGCCCGAAAAAGGTCCCACGTTTACAGAGGATTAACCCTTAAAAACAACAGCCTGTTGCATATTCATACACTTCATACATGATGCATAAATTCCATTCAAATACAGGATTCTGTCTGGTCATCATCAACTTCTTCCTTCTAATCCTAACAACACCTTTGAGGTGAGAAGTAGTTCATTTCTTCTCCTAAGAGGGCAATAAATTCTTTTTCTCTGAAAGATTTAAGTGTCCTGTGGCTGCTATCTGGTGTGAGTCCCTCATTCCTTTCTTAAAAAAATCCCACTAACATAGTTCTTATTTTAACTACAAAAGTTCCCTTTTAGCTACAAGACTACATTTATCATATTATTAAAATGTTAATACAGCACTACTAATCAATACATCAAAATACATATGGTAAATTGTTGCAGTGTGTTGCAATTTCCTGTTTTAGATTTCCCAGTCCCTTCCCAGGTGTGGCAATACCTCTCTGGGCTGTCAATTAGTCTTAACATTCCAGCAAGGCCTCGTGTGGTTGGTCAGGTTCAAAGGATGTCCTTCAGGCCTGGGGTCATTGGCCTGTCTATGTGTCCCTCGTCCCCTGAGACCCTGCCCCTCCCACCTGGTTGGTGCTCAGCTGTCCCTTCCCTCCCCCTGTCCCTGGGCTTAAATTGAGCCAGAACCATGTGCTCGGCATTCTGTTGGAGCTGCTAGCAAGATTCAGATGTCTGTGACCATGGAATAAACTCTGGATATTAACCCTCCGACAGAATCCGTCTCCTTTTCCTCTTCACCTTAGCCTGAAGCCCTTCCACCTGAGGTAAACTGAGTTTCTACAAGCCTGGGTTTGTTTCAGCACCCAGCTGCAACATCCAGCCAGCCAAAAGTGTCTCTGAGGTGAAACACCACAGTTGCTGCCTTTGGCCAGCAGCGAGGGTCAGACGAGCCCAAGCGCAATCTACCTGGTAATATTGGGATCTTATAACAATATTTTGGCGCCCAACGTGGGGCTGTAAATATCAGCCCTATAATATGCACTTTTCACAGGAAGATCTGTGCCAGCTGCAGACCCGAGCCTGTGCCCCTTTGCCTCTGCCCCACCCTGGTGATGGGTGGCACCTGCAGGGTGCAGGATCCCCAGCACAGAGGGGCAGGGCAGGGCAGAGCCCTGGCCCAGCACGGGGGGCTCTGGTGGCAGCAGCAGCAGCAGCGGGGCTGAGCCCCGGGGCCGTGTCCGCTCCACGCTCGGCTGGCTCCGCGCTGCCTGATGGGCTCCGGCTGCCTTCAAGAGCCATTAACACCAAGGCATGGACAGAACATCAACAAAAGACTCTGAAGGTGTCCCTTTCTTGCCTCCTCACTGGGCTGGGGGTGATGAAACCTGTGGAAGACAGGTGCAGGACAAGAGTGAGGCTCTCGCAGCTGAAAAATAAGAACAGAATTAAAAATCAGCAGAAGAAAAATGGCAAAAGCTCCTGCAACCTGTCTGGGATGCTTTTGCCATCCAGGGAAGAGAAAATCAGGTTCAGAGGCCTGCAAAAGGCGTTCTAAAGGGTGGGAAAAGCCATGGTGGGAGCAGCTGCTTTCCTGGATTTGCATCCCAGTCTCTTCCCACCTCACTTTGTGCTCTCTGTCCTGTGACACACTGCATTCACTCACTTCCCCAGCTCTAAGGAGGCCTTCCCGTTCCTGTGCCCTGTCATATCCTACCCTGCAGGACCTGAGGCAGGATTTCCTGTAGCCCTGGTGCTGGTTGGGTGGCCATGCACAAACTGGGTGGCCTGGTGGTGGCAGACCACTCAGTTTGTCAGTATTTCCTTGGAAATCTGGGTCTTTTACTGGACAAAGCCCAGGAAGCCTCACGAAAATTCTTACAATTTTTCAGATTTTGACTACTTTGTCCAATTCAGTTGAAATGAGGCCAAGCACTTAGGGAAGGGGAAGGCTGGGACAGGCTGGGACAGGCAGCTGCACCCACAGCACTGCACTGGAACTGTGAGAGGGACCAGGACAGGCAGGAGCTGAGAGCAGGAGCAGGGATGGGCTGGTGCTGCTGGGCTGGGCACCAGCACCTGGCAAGGCCAAGGCTTGCTGGAGCCGTACAATGAGGAATTGGAGACAAATCCATGTCAGTTGACACAGCCTGGCTCCCTTCAGCTGCTCTGACAGGTTTTTGGAGAGGATGGAGCTTGGCCAGTGACAGAGCAGCTCTGTGGCCAGTTGCCTTGGAAGCACTGGTCTGATCCATGCAGCACATTGATTCAGAAAAGAGGGGAAGATAAAAATAACCTGCTGCACATTGGACAGGCCAGGGCCTGGCTTGGGAGCCTCTCCCAGCCAGGAGTCGGCTCTGGCAAGTTGTGCTTGGGTTGTCATTTCTCCTGCTCACCACCCACCTGCTTCTTAACCTGACATGGGAGTTCAGGGAGAAATGGCAGAGCTGGAGGGAACTGGGAAGATGTGAGAGACACAGGAAGAGGGCAGGTCCTGCTCTCTGGTCCTGCCCAGAGCCCAGGGTGGACAGCAGGGAAGGAGGCCCTGTGGGATGGAAATGGTGAGGAAGGTCTGGGTGAGGGTCTGAGCCCACCTGGGCTGCTCCCAGGGCTCAGTGGGGTGGATGGAGGCACCAGGGAGCTGCGGGGTGCTGGGAAGGGTGCAGGGAGCAAAGGGGAGCACTGAGATCCTTCACTGTGACCCACCACAGGTGTTGGAGGCAGAGCTTGTAACTTCAGCATAGCAAACGTGTGCAAGACAACAGACCAGAGAGAAACGGGAGGCTGAGCAGCTCTTTCAAGCAGCCAGGGAAGAAAAAATAATCAAAAAAAGCACTTTGGCTAGAAGGTGCTTTACAAAGTATTTATGAGGTGGGCTCGTTAAAAATGGATAAGCTGTGCAGTGAGGCTGCAAAACTCCTGCAAGCACCAGGAATGGGAACTTCTGCTGCCCAAGGAAGGCCAGGAGGAGCGAGCCTGGGCTCGGGGGAGCAGTGTGGACATGACTGCTGTGCAGCCACACTGGGCTGCAGGATCTGACCTGCACGGGTCCTGTTGCTCTGCCTTATTTGTGTTCAGGATCTGGGTTGGAAGGGATCTCCACCCCTCATCTTCCACCTCCTTTCTGCAGGAGCTGGAGTAGCTCCTGACACCAGGCTTGTGCCCCACTCGTTTTAGGGGCCACTGCATCCAGGCTGACCCCACTATCAGCTTTGCAAACCTGGCTGCTCTGCACAGGGAAAAGGAAAAGGCTCGGATGCAAAGTGGAGGAGCACGGGGCACCCTCCATCTTCTGCACAAAATGCTCCCGGCCAGAGCTGACCGCAGGTTGGACGAGCCAGGAATAGCAAAGAAAGGGTACAGCCTGCTGGGATGCAGCTCTGGACGTGGCAGACGAGGAGGAGAGAGGAGAGTTTTGCAGGGCGTGGATGAGGGATCACAGACAGGTGGGAGCGGTGCGAGGTTGGGTCAGCGCAGCGAGGGTGAGCCCTGCTCTGCTGGGCGGAGCCCTGCCCGCTCCTGCTCCTGCTCCTGCTCCTGCTCCTGCTCCTGTACCTGCACGGCCCAGGCAGCCGGATCCATCCCCCGGGTGTCCATCCTGTCCAGGATGATCCCACCTCCCCAGCCGGACCGATCCCACCCTCACTGCATCCATCCTGCTCCGACCGATCCCACCCCCACTGTGTCCGTCCTCCTCGGAGTGATTCCAATCCCACTGTGTCCATCCTCCCTGGATCGGTCCCACTCCCCCAGCCGGACCGATCCCACCTCCCGTGTCCGTCCTGCCCGGGACAATCCCACTCCACTGTATCCATCCTCCTTGGAGTGATCCCACTCCACCGTGTCCATCCTGCTGGGACCGATTCCACCTTCCCAGCAGGGACAATCACACCCCCACCGTGTCCATCCTCCTTGGACTGATTCCACTTCCCCCATGTCCATCCTGCTCGGACCAATCCCACCCCCACCGTGTCCGCCCTGCCAGGGACAATCCCACCCCGCCGTGTCCATCCTCCTTGGAGTGATTCCAATCCCACTGTGTCCATCCTCCCTGGACCGATCCCACCTTGCACCGTGTCCATCCTCCCTGGATCGGTCCCACTCCCCCAGCCGGACGGATCCTACCCCCACCGTGTCCATCCTGCCCGGGATAATCCCACCCCGCCGTGTCCATCCTCCTTGGAGTGATCCCACTCCACCGTGTCCATCCTGCTGGGACCGATCCCACCCCGCCGCGTCCATCCTCCTTGGATGGATCCCACTCCCACTGTGTCCATTCTCCCCGCATCGATCCCACCCCACCGTGTCCATGCTCCCCGGACCGGTCTCACCTCCTACTGTGTCCACCCTGGCCGGACTGATCCCATTCCCCCGTGTCCATCCTGCTCGGGCCAATCCCACCCCCCCGTGTCCATCCTGCCCGGTCCGGTCCCACCCCCCGTGTCCATCCTGCCCGGTCCGGTCCCACCCCCCCCCCCCGTGTCCGCCCTCCCGGTTCGGTCCCCCCGGGCCGCTGTCCCCGCTCCCGGAGCCGTGGGCGCTGCGGCAGCCGCTGCCATCGTTGCGGGCAGCGCTCCGCGATGTGATGGGGAACAGCTGCTCGGTGCAACGCGACCTCCCCCGGGCCGGGTCCCCCCGCTCGCAGCACCCGGCGGGGCGTGAGAAAAAGAGCAGCGCTGTCAGGGCCCATCAGCGCTGACGGGCACGGGGGGAGCGGCGGCGGCGGAGCGGGGATGGAGCGGGGCTCCGGGATCCTCGGCACGCGTGGGGCTGGGACAGGGTCCCTGGGGCAGGGGATGTGCCCCGGGTCGGTGCATCCCGCAGCGGTGGTTGGAGAAGAGGTAAAACAGGAGAGGCTTTGAGGAGGAGGAGGTGGTGGTGGTGGTGGTGAGGCAAAGCCAGCAGGGTCTGTGTCCCTGGGAGGGTGCCTGGGCAGCAGCCTGGCCTGGATGGATGCTTCTCTCCTGGTGCCAACCACAGCACCTCAAAGTTATCACAAGCTTCTCACCTGGTGCAAACCACACACCTCTGTGTCTCCTGTGCACAGCTGGGCTCTCCCGGGCTCCCACACTCAGACCATTCCTCTCTGCTTCTCCCATTCACGCCCCCTGCTCTGTCCGGGCCGGGGCTCCAGATGTTTTCAGCTGTGAGGAGCCAAACACGCATCTGCTAAAGGCACGGCTCAGCCTCTCGGCAACCCCAGCCGGGAAAAAAGCTCAAATCCCGTCTGGGTGGGTGAGAGGCGCCTCCCTGCTGCCCTCAGCTCGGTGTCAGCGCTGTGGCAGCGCTGGGGACAGCAACAGATGGGAACGGCTCCGTGCAGCTGCGAGCCAGGGCTGGGGCTGCTGGGCTGGAAATGGAGCTGGGCTGGGCTGGGCTGGGCTGGGCTGGGCTGCCCAGGGCCCCCCTGCAGCACCCCCGGCCCCTGGAAAGGCCACAGGGAAATACCTGCAGGAGGCAGCACGGGGAAGGGCAGCCATGGGGCTGGGGTGAGATGTGACCGTGTTCACAGGGGTTTTCGGATGAGGGAAGAGTCGAGGATCTGACTCCACGTTTCAGAAGGCTTGATTTATTATTTTATGATATATATTACATTAAAACGATACTAAAAGAATAGAAGAAAAGGTTTCATCAGAAGGCTGGCTAAGAATAGAATAGCAAAGAATGATAACAAACATTTGTGGCTTGGGCTCTGTGTCCGAGCCAGCTGGGCTGTGATTGGCCATTAATTACAAACATCCAGCATGAGACCAATCACAGATGCACCTGTTGCATTCCACAGCAGCAGATAACCATTGTTTACATTTTGTTCCTGAGGCCTCTCACCTTCTCAGGAGGAAAAATCCTAAGGAAAGGATTTTCCATAAAAGATGTCTGTGACAGTGAGGGGCTGTGGGGCTGCCCTGTGACTGCCACAGGAACGTGGTCACTCCTGCTCCCTGTGAAAAGGCCCTGTGCTGGGGCACTGCCAGCTGAAATGATCCCCAGAAAATGCGGCTGGTGCTGAGGAGAGAGAGCTGCTGCTCTGGGAAATGCTGAGACACGGGGAAGAAGATCCTTCTGTCCCATATCAGATCTCCTCTGTAAAAGATTCACAAAATCATGGAATAGTTGGGTTGGAAGGGACCTTAAGGATCTGCTGGTTCCAACTGCCTTTTCCAAGGGTCTCCTCTCAGCTTCACATTGGTGTGGTTCCCTGGCCAAAATCCCCAGGTCACATCCATGTCAAACAACTCCCCAAAACACTCCAAATCTTCTCTGAGGGTCCTGGAGTCCTCACCATGCCTTTACTCAGGCAAATATTCATCCATCACCGGCACAGGATAAAATACAGACTCCAAACAACATCCTATGATGGATGGCACCTCCATAAGAACAAAACCAACAGCAGGCTGGGACTGCTGCTCACCTTCCTCAGCAAAATCCAGGGGAGCACCAAGGTCTGCTCCATGAGCCTTGAGCTGCCAGGCTCTGGGCAGGGGAGCTCAGCACCCTGGGGCTCCAGCTCAGAGCAGAAACCTGCCCCTGTACCCGGTGAATCACTGCTGCTGTGGCTGTGCAGTGGGGTCTGGGCTCTGGCTGTGTCTGGCCAAGACCAGACAAAAATCATTTGTAGGGACCCTGCAGCCAAGGCAGGAGCTTTCTGTGCAATCTCACTCAGGAGCACAATTTCCATGGGAATGGGGAAAGCTGAGGCTTCTCCACACCTTTGTCTACCTGCTCCACCTTTATCAGGAATCTTTCCACCATCCTAAAGGGTGAAACCTCATTGACTTGGCCCATGACAGCCCAAAGTGTAGAGGTGGATTTGATGCTCTGGAGACCTGAGCTGCACAGAGACCCTGACCCTTTTTCCTCAGGCTTCTGATGTCCCTTCAGGCGAGCAAGAACCCTCAGTCATTAGAAAGGCTGCTCTGAAACTAATTGCCCCAAAAGAGAAAAGCTTCACATCCCATCCCCAGGCCCCCAGGCCTTTAGGATTTCTACAGGCAGCATGAAATTAGTAAATTGCTATTTGTGTGATTCCCTAGACCCTTGCCCATAGGACATTTTTGCTCTGTCATATAATGTAAACTGCAGGCTTTGGATGTTCAGGGAATCAGAAGTAACTGGAAGAAGGAAATGTGACGAGGTTCCTTGGAGAGCTGCAGGCTCCCCAGAGCCTCTCCGGAACGCAGCATCACACGCAGAGCTGAGAGAAGCACTGACCCCCCTCAGCTGAGCACATCCATGTCCTCCCATGTGCTCATTGCTGGGGAAAAAAAGTCACCATCACACCCAAAATTAAAAATATTATAATGAATTTAATGGAAAAAGATTTCTCTGCTGGTTCTGATCCTTGGTGTTCTTTGGTCCTTGTTTGTCTCCTTTATTTCAAGGTCACTCAGTGCAATCTGGGTATTTCTGTTACTGGTGAGTGCTGAATTTGAAGGTCCATCTGTGGACACAAATAATCATTCAGAGCAGAGGAACTGGGACAGACATTCCCAGCCCTCACTGGAAACACTTCCTGACAGCAATACCAGGCTTGGGGCTGCTCCTTGCCCTGACCACTGCTCCTTGCCCTGACCACAGACAGGGGAAATGCTGGGTGCCCCCAGAACTCTGCACCTCCTCCCACCTCCAGACACAGAACTGCAGAGCATCTCCAGCATCTCCAGCATCTCCAGCATCTCCAGCTGGAGAGGGACCCACAAAGATCACCCAGTGCAGCTCCCTGCTCCCTGCAGGACCACCTGGAGCTAAACCACGGCGCTGTGAGCATCATCCAGGCATCTGAAATTGGGTAAAATGAATTTTGCTCTTGCTCTGAAGCTTTCCTGTCCCCCCAAGTGCTCACCAGGTACCTTTGTTCCAGGTGGGTCACTGTCTCACCCACCACTGCATCCATCGCCAGTATAAAGGAGAAGCTCAAAAGATGAAGGATGAACATAAAAATCATGGAATTGCATGGGCTTCTCTTGACCATGAGATGCTGCTGGGGAAACCTTGCTCGAAAGGCTGAAAGCCTTCTGCAGAAACCTCTCCCTGGTTTGGTTTCAGAATAATTCAAAACAAAATCTGGAATTCCCTCAGCAGCTCCTGTGGCACCAGAACAGGGCCAGAGGGACGAGCTGACCCTTAACAATGAGTGATTAACCTTTAATTAGCCATGAACAATTAGCCATGGTGTGGTGCTGCCCTCCTGGTGTCTGCTCAGCTGCTGCAGCCACGTGAATCATCTCCTTTCCTCTCCCATGGGTGGTGTCAGAGAAAAGGGAGCAGTGGAGTGGACACACACTCTGTAAAGGAGATCTCACAGAGTCACAGAATCACTCGGGCTGGAGAAGCCCTCTGAGGTCATCGAGCACCACCACTAACCCAGCACTGTCCCCAGGTGCCACCCTGGGTGGCTTTTTAACCCCATTCCAGGATGTCCTGGAATGCTGGTCCCGTGTTTTGTGAGCAGGGCAGGGTGAGGGAGGTGGGAATGGCCCCAGGCTGCTGCAGAAGGGGCTTTGTCCAGAATGCAGAAGCAGGGAGTGACGGACAGCAGGAGGGGATACGGAAGCAGGGCAAGTGGGTGATGTCCTCTTGTAACTGCTCTCCCAGGTCCAGCCTTGCCCTTGTGCATGTTGAACCTTCTGCCCTGGTTTCTGACCCCTGAGGGCCAGCAGGAAGGGGGTTCCAGGTTATTGTCCTGGGCACAGACAGCTCTCCAGCCAAACCAGAGGGGTGCTGCTGTGTTTTGCAGGGGTGCTGCAGTGCTTTGCCAGAAATCACAAGAACACTCTTATCAGAGATTTGTCTCTTGACCTTCAAGCAGCAAACTCCATCCCCAGTGCCCCACCACTGCTGCCACCCTGCATCCCATTTGGCCTAGAGGTGCCTGGAAGAGGGTGAGGAGCTCTGTGGTTCATGGATCCCAGCTCTCCAAGGCACAGGAGGTGTCTCAGCACCGTCAGCAAGGCCGGTGGTTGTTGTCATTGCTGATTTCTGTACTCTCCTGCCCCTTCCTCCCTGGCTGGTGTGGTGGCCCTGTCATTACCAGCTTTCTCCAGCTGCCTGTCAGGGTCCTACTGGCCTCAGCCTTGCCTCAGGCTCCTGGATAACAAACAAGGCACACAAGAGTCCTTGGGCTTCCACGGACTTAATTAGCTGGTGTCATTTTAGGGATGTGTGTCCTGCTGGAGACACAGACAGCTCAGGAGCATCTTTAAATGCATCCAATTAGAGGAGCCACAGGGACGAGCCACAGCTCCGGAGTGCAGGGGCTGCTCTGAGACCTCACTGTGGCCTCACTGAGGCTGGGGCTGAGCTGCTCTCCCCCTGGCAAGCACCAGGCTCTCCTCAGGTGGGACCTGTCACTGCTCTGGCCCTGGTGGCACTCACAGCATCCTGCCTGGTTTTTCTCCAAGAAAGCTGCCAGGGAATCCTGCCACACTCAAAGCTTGGGTAGATGCTGGGATAAAATCAGTCAGTGTTTGCTGCAGTTTTCAGCAGCCCTGGACCTCCGAGGAGCTGCTGCCTGGAGTCTTTGGGCACAGCACAACTCCCCTGTCCCTTCCCCACTGTCAGGTTCTGCTGTGTGTGACAGGCTGTGTGCCAATTCTCACCGTGACCACAATCGAGGAGTAGGACTTGGTGACCCTTGTGCTGAGCTGGTCCCTCCCAGCTCAGGATATTCTGTGGTTCTTTGATAGTGAGGCCCAGCCCAAGGAGATCCTTTATCCCTTAGGATGGTTCCCTAGGGTGTCTAGAGAGGCACATCCATGCCCTTCATGGGCACATGAACTCCTCTGCAGGCTGGGACTGAGGGCTGCCAGCACAGGCACCCTCCCCACTGCAACGAGCTCCTGCCCATGGGATCCACAAGGAGAAGCCACCCTGAGGTGCCACCGAGGGGCAGTGGCTTGGGGGGACCTCACACAGAACCTCCACTGGCACGGCAGTGACCTGAGTTACCCTGAAACCAAATGAGAGGCCAATGGAGTGAGGATGTGAATCACAGAACCACACAAAGGTTTGGGTTGGGAAGATCTTTAAAGCCCATCCAGTTCCACCCCTCCCTGCAATGGGCAGGGACAATTTCTACTGGACCAGGCTCCCTCAAGCCCCCTCCAACCTGGCCTTGGACACTTCCAGGAATGGAGCAGCCGCAGCTCCTGTGGGCACCCTGTGCCAGGGCCTCGCCACCCTCACTGTAAAAACCTTATTTATATCCCACCTAAATCTCCCCTCTTTCAGTTTAAAACCACCACCCTTCATCCTATCACAACAGGCCCTGCTGAAAGGCTCATCTCTGTGCCATGAGTGTTAGAGGATGTTTTGTGGGATGTGTTTGTTCTCTAACATCTGCACACAGCTGTTTGCAAAGCCCTCGTGGAGAGCTCTGCGTTCCAGTCAACCATGAACATCTCCAGCCAAACACGAACACGCTCAGGCTGCCGGAGCCTTCCTGTGCAAGGTGAGCTCATCCCTTCTCCCTGCCCACATCCTGGCTCTGACAGGTCACCTCTGGCTCCTGCCTTTCCCCCGGGAGGTCCCTTGGTGTCCCCATCCTCCCCTCCAGGTGACAGCACCCCCAGCATCCCCTCACCTCCACCTCGGCTCCCTCAGCAGGAGCAGCCGGGTCAATCCCCTCCCCGGGGCTCAGAAATTATTAAATCAATTAAACCCTGGTTCAGCTGGGGTTCCCATCCACCCCCAGTCCCGGGTGTGATGCTGAGGGGCCGCTCAGTGTCAGTGGCAGCCCGGCTCCGGCTCTCAAAGAGTTAACGCCGAGCAGCACCATTAATATTCTCACTGATAACCCCAAATACCAGCCCTGCACGGCTGTCGCTTTCATTAGCGCCGGGAAAATGAGCCCTTCAAAATAGGACAGGCGGCTGGGGGGGGGCGTGGGGAGGAGGGCTCTGGGGCCAAACACGCGATTTTCCGTGCGATTGACGGAGATTAAACCGCCCTCCCCTGACGTCAGGGGCCGTGGGGCCGTGGTGGAGGATTCCCCAGCCCCCCTCGGCCCCGAGCCCCCCGGCCGTGCCCCGGTGGGCGCCCCGAGCCGGCAGCGGGAGGTGTGCGGGGGCTGTCACATCGCATCAGCCTCGGCCGCCGCTCCGATCAGGTCCTGCCTTGGCCGCAGAGCCGGGTGAGGAGACACAGAGGCACTGGAGCGGCTGGCACTGCCAGGGGAGCCGGGCACTGCCAGGGGAGCCGGGCACTGCCAGGGATGCCGGGCACAGCCGGGCACGGGCACCACCCAGGGATGGGCAGAGCAGGCAGTGGGGTTTGGGGGTTTCCTTTTCAGATGTGGAAGGGAAGCGAGAGCCCCGCTCGGTGTGTGGGAAAGTTTGTCTTCTGTTGGGGAAGATGAAACAGGAAAGCCTTATAAATGTGATTGCCTGGCAAAAGATTTTGAGAATATAGAAACTATAAGTGAGATTGAAATGAAAGCAAGCTTTGAGATACCTCAGTTACTGAACAACTGGAAAACAATGGTGTGGCCAGCTGAAGGTAATCTCCTTTTGGTGAAACAACACCCTCTGCTTGCAGACAGGCCCAAGGGTCAGAGCAGACCCTGCCAGCTTGGCAGAAGGGGCCCAAAGAGGAGTTTATAGGGTTTAAAATGTAACACAGTATGGTAATGTAATGATTCTTATAGGCTGTATGTAAATGCTGTAGGATTTGTATCTTGTACTAGATTGGTTAGTGAGAATTAGAATATTCAACACAGAAGAAGATTTATTGTATTGTAATGGGAACCTCGCTCTCTTACCCTTTTACTCTCTCACCCTCTCATCCTCTCTCCCCCTCTCTTCTCTCAGCCTGCTCTGAGCTGTGGCTGCAGCTCCCAGCAGGGCCCTGCCCCCAGGCCCTTTGCAATAAACCCCAAGTTCCTGACCTGGCTGCAGAGATCTCTGTCTCCATCCATCCTGCCCATCCTACCCCCTGAGACTCCTACAGTCGTCCACGTAACCTGTCCAGGAGGTGCAGAGCCCACAGCACCTCAGACCTCCTGAATTTTGCTTTACCGGGTGCAATCTGAGCCCCGGGGGCACTGGGACAGGAGGGTTCAGCCAGGGGCCAGATCCATTCTGCTCTCCAGCACAGCCTCACAGAGGGGATCCCAGGGAAGTTCCCAGTTGGATTGTTCTTTTCAGCTGTTGCATCTCCTGGTGTTTCAGCTGTCCAGCTTCTTTGGGATGCTGCTGTGGCCAGGGAGAGGGATCTGAGGAGATGGGGAAACTGAGGCAGGAGCCAGGTGCTTGGGTACAGGTGCTGCCCAAAGACACGATGGACGGGGCTCAGGGCTGGGGCTGTGATGCTGTTGGCACCAGAGGAGCCACAGAAGGAGCAGCTGCAGGGGTGGAACCACAGCCTGTGGCTGCTGTGGCAGCCTGGCAGGACCACACTGATTTGTGTCACCGTGTCCCCATGCAGGTCTCATTGTCATTGTGAGAAACACGTCCTGCAAGATGCTGAGTGTGTGCCAAGGCCCCTCAAAGAATCTTGGTACAGGTTGGAAGGGATCTCAAAGCTCATCTCGTTCCACCCCTGCCATGGGCAGGGACAGGGCAGGGACACTTTCCACTGGATCAGGAGGCTCCAGGCCCTGTCCAAGCTGACCCTGAACAGTCACAGGGATCCAGGGGCAGCCACAGCTTCGTCCTTCTCTTCCTGAAGGAAGACACTGGAGCGGTTTATGTTCAAGCCAGGCATTAACTGGGGAATGAAGACCCACTCTGACCCATGCCCAGGGAGGGCGAGGACCACGACAAACCTGTCCTGACCCAGAGAGAATCTCTGAGGGTGCCAGGAACCAGCCAGGATTGGAGTCCTGGAGTCTGCACGGTCCTGGAGGACACAGCCACAGGTGCTTGTACAAGGAGTGTAGCAGAGCTCCATCCCATTTTTATGCACCTCTATGATGGTGTTCACAGGGGTCCGAGGATGAGGGAAGAGATGAGGATCTGACTCCATGTTTCAGAAGGCTTGATTTAGTATTTTATTATATATATTATATTAAAACTATACTAAAAGAATAGAAGAAAGGATTTCATCAGAAGGCTAGCTAAGAATAGCAAAAGAAAGAATGATAACTAAGGCTTGTGGCTCGAACTCTCTGTGATTGGCCATTAATCAGAAACAACCACATGAGACCAATCACAGATGCACCTGTTGCATTCCACAGCAGCAGATAATCAATGTTTACATTTTGTTCCTGAGGCCTCTCAGCTTCTCAGGAGAAAAAATCCTAAGGAAGGCATTTTTCAGAAAACATGTCTGTGACAGACCTCCATCCCCATTGTATGGACCTCAGTTTGGGGCTGTCCAGGCACAGAGCTGCCCCTGCCAGCCCCAGCCCGCTCCTGCTGGCCCAAAGGGTGCCCTGGAGGAGGCTGCCCTGCACCTGCCAGGGTGCCAGCACATCCCTCGGGCCCTGGGGCTCCCCTGCACGGCACCAGCTCATCCCCACGGAGCACTCCTGGGACTTGGAGGAGCCTCTGGAGATGTTCTGATCCTGCTCACAGCCCACCCCTCCCTGACCTTTGGGGTGCCCAGCAGAGCTCGTCTTCCAATCTGCCCAAGCAGGGGCTGTCCCCAGAGCTCTGCTGGCACCCAGGCATGGGATCTAGCAGGGGACAGCCCCAGCAGTGACCTGTGAGGAGGGACAGAGGTGTCCTCACCTGGCCACAGTGCAGCCGGGGCTCACAGGGGGAGAAGAGGAGCTCACGCCAAACCCAACACAAGGTGACACAGCTGAGAGGAGGAGGGGGCTGCATCTCTCTCCCCACCTCTGCCGCTTCCAAGCTGATGTCCCCGGTGCCGGGGAACCAAACCTGCGGCCGGGGGAGCCAAATGGCAGCGAGTGCGACCCGCGGGCCGGGCTGAGCCCTCGGCGGGAGCAGGCGGCAGCGTGTGTGACAAGCCAGAGCAGCATGGTGGATGGCAGTAATTATCCTGCCGCCCACAGCTGAAGGGGAGCATATGGTAAGGAAAAGGAAACTAACTTGTATTTTTCCGCACCCCCGGGCTCAGCCTTTCTGGGGCTGTCACAGTCGATTTGTGCTGCCTGAGCTGTTTCGCCCCGGCCGCCGCTGATCCGGCGGCTCCTCGCAGGCAGCGCCGGGGCTGGGGCTCGGTGCCCGCTGCTGCCGGAGCCCCCCGAGCCGGGAACGGCGCTCCGGGGGCTGCGACGGCCACGGTGCCGCTCCCTGTCCCTGCTGGGACACGGCAGTGACAGCCACGGTGCCGCTCCCTGTCCCTGTCCTTGTCCCCATCCCTGTCCCTGCTGGGACAGCCCAGTGACAGCCACAATCCCTCTCCCCGTCTCTGTCCCCACCCCCGTCCCTGCTGGGACACGGCAGTGACAGCCACGGTCCCTCTCCCTGTCTCTGTCCCTGTCCCATCCCTGTCCCTGTCCCCATCCCTGTCCTTGTCCCCATCCCCGTCCCTGTCCCCGTCCCTGTCCCTGCCGGGCCAGCCCAGCGGGCACAGGGTGGCACTGGGAGCTGGGTGTGCCAGGGGTGCTGCCATGGACGCCCTTGGAGCCCCTGGGGATGCAGAAGCCCTGAGGAGCCCTGGGCAGAGCAGGACACCAACCCTGGCAGGGCTGGGTTTGGGGAGGTCTCTGCAGCAGCCCTGGGGTCCCCGGCAGCTCTGAGCTGTCTCTGCTCTCCAGGCTCACCAGGCTTTCCTGAAGGTGGGCTATTCCCCACCGGAGCCCCTAAAAGCCACCACAGTCCTGTACAGAGCCCTCCCTGAGCCACACACACTGTGTGTGCTGTGGGCACCCATCTGTAGGGTCCTGGAATGGTTTGGGTTGGAAAGGACCTCAAAGCTCATCTCGTTCCACCCCCTGCTATGGCAGGGACACCTCCCACTGTCCCAGGCTGCTCCCAGCCCTGCCCAGCCTGGCCTTGGGCACTGCCAGGGATCCAGGGGCAGCCACAGCTGCTCTGGGCACCCTGTGCCAGGGCCTGCCCACCCTCACAGGGATGTTTTCCCTCTACAATGCAAACTAACCCTGCTCTCAGAGAGTCTCCATTGCACTGACACCCTGGCATGCTGTGGCTCTCAGGTGGCCCCAAGGTGGCCGGGAGGGACCTGGCTGAGAGGGAGAGCTGCTGCCTCACTCCAAAGCTCTCTCCCAGCCCATCCTCTGTCCAAATCCTCGGGCCAGAAGTGAGCCAGGAAGCCGTGGAGGCAGCAGGCAGCTGTCCCTGCTGGAAGCACGGTGGTTTCCATGCCAGCTCATGGCCAGTGGGGATTTCTCGGGTGTGGGAAGGAGTGGGATGTCTCCATGGAGCTGCCAACAGGCCTTGGGGTGGTGAATGCTGCTGATGTTGGCCTTGCTGTGAAAGGAGGGTCCAATGCTGGAGCTGAGCTCCCTCAAGGGTCACAATCCCCTCGTGTTGCGGTGCAGGGCTGTGTAGGAGCCACCTGGGCATCCTTGGCAGCACTACCACAGACTGGTTCACCTGCCAGCTGGGCATGGATTCACCCCTGGAAAGCAAACTTCCATTTTTCACTGAGAAAGGGGAAGTGGGAGTTTCCAGCTCCTTTCCAGATCTGCTGCTGCTGCCTAGGGGCTCCTGGAAGGGCTGGACAGAGACGCTGTTTCCATGCAGTGGGATATAAAACCAGTTTTCTCACTGTTGCTGGTGCCTCACGGGTACAGGGCAGTGTCTGGGGCTCTGGTGTGGGTACAGAATCTCTGAGAACAGAGCTGAGCCTTGTGGGAGGTGGGGACCGTGCTCAGGCTGGTTTGAGACCTCAGCTCAGAACTCTTCAGGATAAAATACCAAATCTGGTCACCAGGCACCCTGCTTGACCAGAGGAGGGAGGATTTGCAGGGCTCTGCTTGGCACAGGGGCCTGCTGGTCACAGGATGCAGCACCAGCATCCAGGGGAGGTTATTTCCTCAGGAGTAAACTCCATGAGCAGGAGACCCCACAAAGCCCTCAGCAAACACCAGCAGGGAGAGGGGACATGGGGAGAAGAGGGCTGCACCCACAAAGGCCCTGGCACTTCCCACAGCTCTTGAGGTTGTGGGGGTGTCTGGAAGGCAGAGCTGAATTCCCGGGCTGGAGGAGGTGAAGGATGCAGCCGAGGTGCAGGGAACCCTTTCCTATGTCCCTCCTCATGCTGGGTCCCTTGGGTTTGCCTGTAGGACACCAAAAGCAAAACCCCCACCCCGGGGCTCCCCACCTACCCCAAGGGCCCTTTTTTGGGGAAAATTTTATTTGAGGGAAAAGACGCCAAAGCCGAGCTTAACTGCTGCAGCCAGGGCAGAGTGCAGGGAGCGGTGGGGTGGGCTGGGAAGGAGAGGAGCCCCGGGAAGCTGCGGCTCGGTGCCTCCTCCCCCTGCGGGTCCCTGACCTCCCGTTTGCCTGTCAAGAGCGAACTCCGCCACCGAAACACCCCCTGTCAAATTAGTGAGTCAGAAGACGTAAGAGAGACCACCGCTGCTAATTTGTACATTAACTGGTTCTGACAGAAATATTTCACAAGTGAAAAAACAGAAAATGTGCCTCAAGACAATGTGCAACTTCCGTACCAGCAAACTTCTGCTTAACTGTGCGGGGCCCGAGGAGGGGCCACCCCCGCCCCGCCGGGAGCCCCGCGCTGGGTTTAGCCCCGGGAGATGCTTCTGGAAGGCTGGAGCAGGCCCTGGGCCGCGGGAGGGGGCGGGCGGCCGCAGAGTCCCCAAAATGGGGAGAGGGAGGGGAGAACAGGGAATCCTGGCACCGTTATCCATCGGGAAAAGGGAATGGCAGGGTGGAAGGGGCTTGGTGTGAGCCCCCTCCTCACCCCACGATAGAGGGGTGCTGCCCCTCTGTCACCCACCCTGCTTCCCGCAGCTGCCCACATCAGGGTCTGCCGCTTTTTGCCCCCAGCCCCGGACAGGACCTGCTGGGGCTGTCCCCGTTGTCACCGTGTGGGACCAGCCGTGGGTCAGTCACCAGCTACGGCCGCTCTGCCGGGAACACCCACGGGCTCAGGCAGCCGCCAGCCGTGCCCACCCCGCCCGGTGCCCACGGGGGAGCGGCGGGGGGCGAACCCTGCCCGGGACCCACGGGACCCACGGAACCCCGAGCACCGGCAGCTCCACCCCGAGCGGCCGCGGCCGGAGCCGGTGCTGAGCCCTGTGCCGAGCCCAGGGCAGCAGAGCCCCGCGGAGCGGCGGCAGGAGCTCCGCGGCTGCCGGCTCTCCCCCGTGCCCCTCCCGGTGCCCTCACGCCGTGCCCGGGCCCCGCGCGGGGCTGGCACCGGAGCGCGGGTGGGAGCAGGTCCTCGGGCCAGCAGCAGCGAGCACATGATCTGTTGTGGCAGGTTCCCTGCAGCCTGGAGCCAGCCCCGAGCGAGCGCTGGTGATGGCTTTAATTGCTTTCAGATTCGATAGCCCAGCCCGTGACAGCCCGGCCCCAGCTGTGCCGGCCCGGACCCCGCGCCCGCTGCCCTCGCATGGAGCCCGCGAGCAGGAGGAGGAGAGGAGCCGTCCCGCGGTGGGATCTTCCTCTTCCTCTTCATCCCGGCAAAGTCTTCTCCTTCCCGTCTGCCTGGGTGACCCCCTGAGTCTCATCCCTGGGGAAGCCGGGAGGGACAGCGTGGCACCCAGGGATGTCGTGGCAGCCCTGCTGTGGAGTCACCCAGCCGTGTGTCACCGTGTCCCCAGGTGAGCGCCCAGAGCGGCTCCACCCCGCCCTCTGCAGCTCTGCCGTTCCCCCGTTCGGAAATGGGGGGATGCTGGAGGGCTCTGCTCACCCATCGGAGCTGGGGGCGGGGCAGGTGGCGGGCCCGCGATGCCACCACTGAAGCTCAGGCTGATCTCCTCTGCCTGTGCCCTCCCAGCCTGCCCGGCCGTGTCGGGGGACTAGGGATTGCTCCTTAGATAAACCGAGCCTGTCCCAGATCTCGGGGGTTTGTCCCTCATCTGAAGAGGAAAGAAGCTGACCCCAAGCATCAGGTCCTCATCCCACCGGCTGGTGGCTGGGGGGGAGCTGAGGGGGTCTCTGGTGTGGCTGGCACTGACCCACTGGTGCCTGTATCCTCCTCCTCCTCCTCTTTCCCGCCGCTGCCGTGGTCCGAGGTACCTCCCCCGCTCCTGCCCAGCGCAGGTGTGTGCAGGCAGCTGCAGGATCCGTGATGTTCCCTGCCTGGCATGATGCGTGCCCGAGGGAGGCAGGATGAGCACCCTGGCACCCGGAGCTCACCCATGCACGCACGGCCCTTCAGCAAGGCGGGGGCCCACCCGAGCTCCCTGCTGGCACTCGGTGCCGGGGGTGCCCGTGCCCTGTGTCCCTGCTGAAGGGAGGTGCCCGTGCCCCGTGTCCCTGCTGAAGGGGGTGCCCGGTCCCGCCGGGGGTGCCGGGCTGGGGATGGGGATGACGCTGCCTGCAGGGACCCCGGTCCCTGTCCCTGGTGCCGGTGCAGGTGAGCGCTGCTCCGTGCCTCGGCAGCTCCTGGCAGAGCCCGGGGAGCGGCGGAGGATGAGGAGGGG
The DNA here is from genome assembly GCF_028551555.1 of Melozone crissalis. Classification (NCBI taxonomy): domain Eukaryota; kingdom Metazoa; phylum Chordata; class Aves; order Passeriformes; family Passerellidae; genus Melozone; species Melozone crissalis. The sequence goes on from NW_026535790.1 coordinate 1,356,107, forward strand.
CCGCTCGCATCCCGATCCATTATTGCGGGCAGCGCCGGCGGGCGCCCGGGGCAGCGGCTGCATTATTGACGAAGGGGAAGGCAGGCCGGGGCGCAGGCAGGGACCCTCCTGCAGGGCTCAGCCCCGGGCAAAGCACTTCGCCTGCGCCGCAGAGCCGCAGAGCTGCCGGGCCTGGCCCGGGGCAGCGGCCGCAGCCGCCGCAGCCGCTCCCCACAGCCCGGTGCTGCGGCCGGGAGCAGCCCGAGCCCCGAACCCGGTGATGGGCCCAGGGCACCCATGGGCACCCCCGGGAGGGTGACGGAGGTAGGGGAGAGCGCCCTTGCCATGCTCACGCTGGCACCGGCGCTGCAGCTCTGCCCCCCTCACCCCAGCGCAGCGCTGGTGCTGCTCTTTTTTAAGCTTCCCTCTGTCTCCAGGCGGAGATTTGTGGCGTAAAATGCACAATATGTTCTATCTGCCCTGTGGGAGCCATAAAATATTCACCAGCAGCTCCCATTATAGTCAGAGTGAATCACAGAGAGCGCTGAAGCCCTCGCTCCCTGACGGGGCCCTCCCGAGCAGGGCCTGGCGGGGCCGGAGCCCGGGCCGGCCACACAGCGAGGAGCCGGTCCCGGCTCTGCCTCCGGGGATGTTCCCCGGGCCCAGCAGGTCAAGGGGTGGTGACCGTGCTGATGAGACAGTGACTGCCTCAGAAAATCCCAGACTGGTTTGGCATGGAAGGGACGTCCTATTCCACCCCCTGCCACGGGCAGGGACACCTTCCACTGTCCCAGGATGCTCCAAGCCCTGTCCAGCCTGGCCTTGGGCACTGCCAGGGATGCAGGGGCAGCCACAGCTGCTCTGGGCACCCTCTCCCCACCCTTCACCTTCATCACCTTCACACACGTGTGTGCCCAGGGAGGAGCAGCACCAGGGCTGTGGGTGGAGGGGACCCACAGGATGGCAGCTGCAGTGGGGTGGGCTCACATGGCCCCAGTCCTGCCCTGGGTAGGCTCACATGGCCCCGGCCCTGCCCTGGCTGGGCTCACATGGCCCCAGCCCTGCCCTGCTCACGCTGTCCCACCAGATGAGCTGGTGCAGGGACACTCCTGGGGTGCCTTGTGCTGCCATTTTTGCAGCCACAGCCCCTTGGGTGAGGAGCCACAGCCGTGCCAGGGCAGTGGGACAGCCCTGCCTGCTCCCTGCCCCAGCTGTCACACCTGAGCCTCTGCTCTTCACATGGCTCCGTACCACAGCACTCCTCCATGTCCCCTCCACAGTGTCCTGCTGTCCATCCTTCTCTTCCATCCATCCTTCCCTTGACCCGCTGCTCCCTCTGCCCATCCCCATCTCCCCCTCCACACCTCAGGCTCAAGACTGACAGAGCCAAGGGATGACAAATTTCCTGATGAGGCAACACCCTCCTCCAGAGCTGATGTGTCAAACACAATTTTATCTTTTGCCACACAATTATTTGTAATTATAAAGCAGTTAATGCTGCCTCACCCCTTGGGAATTGGGCACAATTAGGGTTTGATTTCACCTCCAGCCCTTCCATGGCTACACCGCAGCTCTCAGCCCGGTCTGTGATGTTGGGGGTGTTCTGAGGGCTCCCAAAGTGTCCAGGCAGAATCATTAGGATAATGTGCCACGCACATGTGTTTTCCTGGGGGATGGTGTGCCCTGCACCCCCAGCCCGCCCGGGTGTCCCCGGCTGCAGCGGGCACTCCGGATTTGCTCTGGTGTCCTCCTGCCATGGCCGGGTTTGCTCCCAGGGCACCGCGGGGCCGCGGCCGTGGGAAGGCAGGACACCATCACCCACCCGCGCTGCTCACCACGGCAAGAGCCACCGCCGGGTCACCGCGCAATGTCCCGGCGTGTCCCCGGCGCTGGGCAGCACCGGGCGGGGCGGGGGCACCCCCGGGACCCCCGGGAGGCGGCAGCGAGGGCGGCGCGGCCGCGAGGCCTCAACCCGGCTCCTGCTCCTGAACAGACTGAGGGAGAGGAGGGAGCGTGGCCGTGCCCTCCCCGCCAAAATTAACTCTCCATCTGTTTCTCCCTGGCTGAGGCTGATGGCTTGTGACAGGGCCTCCTGAATGCAAAGATGTTTCGCCCGGAAAAATCTATTACAAGTTGCTGTAAGAAAGAGCGAAATCCTCTCCTTCTGTCTCTCCCTACTGGTCCCAGGGTGCCCACCCCGGGCGAGAGCAGCCGGGGCCGCCTGCGCTCAGCCGGAACGCTCCCCCCGCGCCAGGCGGCCCCGCCGCCGGACACAGGCACGGCCCGAGCGGGAGCAGCGAGGAGGGAGCAGTTCCGGCATCCCCAGCCCGGGCACGGAGCCGGGCATGCAGCGGGCACGGCCGTGGCGCCGCCCGGCACGGAACGGGTGGGGAAACTGAGGCACGAGCGGGAGAGCATCCATGCGGATGGTGGGTGCCCTCTCCCGGCCGCGGCACGGCCCTGCGAGAGAACACCGCTCATTTTATGGGATTTCTGGATTTTGCTTTTGTTTTGCTTTATTCCCGCCCGTCTCTGTGCTCCTGCACCCCCAAGTGCAGGAAAATTTCCAATTCCCCATTTTTGGTGCTCAGCTCTCCCCCCAGCACCGACTGTCACTGCTCCACGGAAATGCTTTCAAGACCCATTGCTTTGACCCCCAAACCAGCCCACTCATCCCTTTTGTTCTCTTCCACCAGAAAACCAAACAGCTTCAGTAAAAAACAAAACTTTATTTGGTCCATCAGAACCTGAGTTTGAAAACCACCCATGGATAATTCATATCATACAGGGATTACTGATCTGATTTACAATTGATAAAATATCCTATGATTTTGAAGAGCTGGACAGTATTTACAGGGTTAAAAATATTCACAGCTCAGAAAGACATAAAGAGAGAGGAGAAAAAAAAGTGAAGGACAAATCATCCCAAGGAGGAAGGAGCTGGAGAGAGAGAAAACAGATCAACAAACAGAAATACAGACAGAGCTTGGCTCAGCAGCCCCAGCTGGGGGGGCTGGGAGGTGCCAGGGCAGCCCACCCCCCCTGCCACCCCCAATCCCCAGGGGACACAGAGGGGCACAGCCTGCACCCCCGGCTCAGCCCAGCTACTGGTGCAGGGTTTGGGGTGCAGGATTTGGGGTGCAGATCCCCCAGCACGGCCCCTGCCAGAACAGGGTCCAGCATTGCCCATCAGCCCCCCTCAGCTGTAAATCCACACAGCTCAGGGAGGAGACGGAGGGGAACCCCCAAACCACACACACACACACACACACACACACACACACACACACGCACACACACACAGAGAAACACACACACACGCACACGTCAAGTCAGAGAGCCACGAAGCCCTGAAAACGTGGGGTGCAGCTCCCCCCAGGATCAGCCCCCACCTCAGAGCACCCACAGGGCCAGCAGCACCCCGAGGTGCAGCCTTTGCCTTGTGCTCACTGCCTCCCACAGCACTCGGGCTCTGGAGGAGGGGGCTCTCTGTTCCCCCCCAGAACCACCCCCTCCCCAGCACATGGGCTCGTGGTAACTCTGGGTCGGTACCTGCTGCCCAGCCTCCCTCCATGGGGCACAGGAGGGGGCACAGGGGGCAGTGCCAGGGGCTGAGCCCAGCTCGGGCCATGGCTTCTCTCCAGGCACTGCTCCCACGGCTGCCTTTGCATAGTAACACTTGTGTGACAGGGACAGGGGCTCTGGGCCACAGCCCCCGCCTGCAGCACCCCGGGGCCCTGCTCCCCACCTGGAGCCGAGCAGGAGGTGGTGAAACCTCTGAGTTTTACCCCAATTACAGCACAGCCCCCTCAGCAGCAGCTTTCTGTGCCCTCTCCCCACCAGCCCCAGCACACAGGATGGGTGGGGGGTCCCTGGCAGGGGTGGCACCATGGCAGCGTGACCCTGGCACTCCCCAGCCCAGCCTCAGCACCACGCTGGTCCCGACAGCAGACAAAGGGGGCAACAAGACAGAGGGAAGGGCCCAGGGACAGACGGAGGGTCACACAGACGGACAGACATCAGAGGTATATTCTTCTTTTTGCAGCGCCAGTGCCCTGGTGCCACGGGAAGGGGCAGAGTCCTGAGCGTGGTGCCTGGGAAGGGTCTTGACAGCAACCTCCAGCCCCTCCCTGTCCCACAGTCCCCGGGGCGGGCAGAGGGCACCGGGCCCAGCGCAGGAACGGGGCAGGTGGGATCCTGAGATGGCCCCGTGCCCCCAGCCGCTCCTTGTAAAGTGCCTGGGGGCAGCGGTGCCAGGGCGGCCGTGCCAGGGCAGCCGTGCCAGGGCTGGTGCTGGCCCTGAGAGCTCACCCCGGCCCCGTGGCGTGGGGCAAAGCGCTGGGGGTGCCACTCCAGCTGTGCCCCACAGCTCAGCGCTGCTGGCTCAGGGGGGCACCCCGGGCCAGAGGCTCGGTGACAGGAACAGGGTGGTGGGGAGGGGAGGGGGAGGCTCTTCGTCATAGGGGCCGGGGCCCGTGCAGCCCCGCGACCTCGGGCGTGAGCAGCGGGTTGTGGGTGCCCTTCGTCAGCATCCAGTCATTGAGGAAGGCCTGGGTGGCTTTGCGGTGCGCCAGGCGGTGCGTGATGGAGAAACCGGCGTTACCCTCCAGCTGGGACAGGATCACCAACACCTGCCTGTGGAGAGAGCCAGGGGCTCAGGGCAGCAGCCTCCACCCCTGCAATCCCACCTCTGTCCTGGCAATCCCACCTCTGTCCCGGCAATCCCACCTCTGTCCTGGCAATCCCATCCTCTCCTGACAATCCCATGCTGCCCTGGCAATCCCACCTCTGTCCTGGCAATCCCACCTCTGTCCTGGCAATCCCACCCTCTTTCCTGGCAATCCCATCCTGTCCTGGCAATCCCACCTCTGCCTTGACAATCCCACCTCTTTCCTGGCAATCCCACCCTGTCCATGCCCCCCTGCCAGCCCTGGCTCTGCCTTTCTCCAGGCTCCTGGCAGCCCCCGTGACCCACCCCTGCCTACCCCAGACCTGTGCAGGGGGGGGACGCTGTCCTGTGTCTTGAGGCTGCCGCGCGTGGACACCACGTTGAAGCTGTCGGTGCAGTCGCACTGCACGTGCAGGTAGGACTTGGGGTGTCGGTTCTCCACCACCACGATGAGCCCTGCCCAGCCGTGGGTCAGGTAGTAGCAGGTCATCCCCTCACGGCCCTGGGATAGACAGCAGGGAAGGGGATGAAGCCTCTGGGCACCCCAATCCCGAAATCAAAACCCCTGCACTGGCATCCTCCACTCCAGCCAAGGGCAGCCCATCTGATGGGGTGCCCCACGCTGCCCCAGGGAGCAAAGGGGGTGGGCATCCAGGGGTGGCAGCTAGAGCTGGCTCAGCCCTGCCCAACCCCTGCCCAAGGACCCCACAGGTCCAGGCTCCCTCTGGCAGCATCACCCCCTCCCCACTGCAGCCCCTGTGCCCCCCACCCACCTCGTGGCGCTCGCCCTTGTTCTCGGTCAGCAGGATGATGGCATCTGCCAGCGTGGTGGGCTGTGCGTCCACCTGCTCCACCATCACCAGGCGGGAGCTGTAGATAGCCAGGATGTAGCTGGAATAATCAGTGGCTGGTCGGCTGCTGGTGGGACTGGAAGCTGCAGAGACACCCAGAGGAACAGGGATCAGGAACTGTCACCAAGCCCACAATCCCATGAGCACGGTGCTCCTGGGCTGATGCATGTGCAACATGCAACAGGCAACCTCCACCCTGAAGAAGGTCCCCATGAGGAGGGCTTTGGCACCTCTCCCTCCGCCAGGGCCCCTCCATGGCCTCACCCTGGGCAGCAGGGCCGGCCAGGGCAGCGCTCCAGTGGTTGAAGGCACAGCACACCACGGCGTACTCGCCCGGCTCCAGCATCACGTCGCAGTTGACGAATTTCTTGACGGCTCGTTTGCTGTGGGCCATCAGCCTGCCCAGGCTCAGCTTGTTCCCACTGGTGAAGGTGGCCCGGAAAACCATGATGCACAAGTCCAGCAAGTGGCTGTCCACCGTGTCTGACCTCCTGTGCCAGGAAGGAAGGGTCACACCTCACCCAGGACACAGGCAGCAGTTCCAGGGAAGAGCTTTCCCACTGCCCCAGGAACCAGCCCTGCATTCAGGAGTTGGGCTCCAGCTAAACATGAGCAGTTCCCAAGATTTGGAGAGATGTTGATGAGGGTCCATCCCTGAGCTCTGTGACCCCGAGGGATGCCAGTGTGTCTGGATTTCTTCTGGGCCCACAGAACCACAGAACTGTGCAATCATTAATGCTGGGAAAGTCCTCTAAGATCATCAAGACCAATAACCAACCATTAACCCAGCACTGCCAAGGTCACCACTAACCCATGTCCCCAAGTGCCACATCCATAAGATTTTTAAATCCTTGCAATGATGGGGACTCCATCACTGCCCTGGGCAGCTGTGCCAGGGCCTGACCACCCTTTCAGTGAAGAAATTTCCCCAATATCCAACCTAAACCTCCCCTGGTGCAACTTGAGGCCATTTACTCTTGTCCTGTCTGAAAGCAGAGCCTGACCCCCACGTGGCTGCAACCTCCTGTCAGGAGTTGTGCAGAGCCAGAAGGTCCCCTCTGAGCTCCTTTTCTCCAAGCTGAGCCCCCCCAGTGTCACTGCCCTGCCCAGCTCACCTGCTGCCCTCCTGGAAAAGGGCAAACTCCAGAGCTGCGCGCTCCAGCACCGTCAGCGACGTCACCGTCACCGGCCCGTTGGCCTTGTTGGGGAACATGCCCTGCACACGCACCTCGTGCCAGTCCGAATGGAGCTTGCAGATATCCACAGAGTCAAAATACCTGTGGGGAAGCTGGGCTCAGTCCTGATGGGGCACACTGCATGCTGCAGGACACCCACATTCCCTAGGGATGACCAGTCCCTCCTGCCCCATCATGACCCCATGTCCCGTTTTCCATCCTTGCCCCATCATGACCCCATGTCCCATTTTCCATCCCTGCCCCGTTGTTCCCTGCCCCACAGCTCTGCTCTGGCTGTGCCATACTTGATGAAGTCGCTGTACTCCATCCAGAAGACGCCCTCGCTGCTGCCATGGGGCATCAGGTCGTGGCGCAGGGGGAGCGGCCAGTGCGGCCACTCGTCCGACCAGCTGCCGTTCCAGGAGAAGCGGCCCCAGGGGTTCCGCAGGCGCAGCAACCTGGAAGGGGAAGGGGAAAAGTGTCAGAGACTCAGGAGGAAGGGGAGACCCAGCCTGACCCCCACAAAGGACACCCTGTGACTCCTGCCTTCTCACAGCATCCCAGAACTAATGTGTCACCCACATCGTGGTTCCAGATGTCCTTGTCTGCAGCTCTGTTCCTGCTGCTGCTCCCTCTGCCCTTCCCTGCCCAAAGGGGCTGCTGAGAGTGACATGGCTGAAAATACAGCTTCCTATAGCAGCCCAGCTGTCAGGGTGGCACCCATTTCTATCCCCCCTCCATTCAAAAATGAGCAATATGCTCTGAGCACCTCACCAAAGTGTGAGCTCAACTCAGTCCTCTGTGTCTTGTGAGACCAGGTCAAACATTCCAGCCCTGGACATGGAGCCAGCACTAGGCAAGGACAGCTCATATGATAACAGCATTTATGTGACGCCCTAGGATGGTGTCATCCTTGCTGTTCATGAGGATGGGACACCAAAGAATCCCTAGTGTCCTGTTCACTATGCCCTCAGCTATCCATCCCCAGGTTTCCTGCTGGGTCTGCAGGCAGGAGCAGCTGCAGAGGCATGGCAGGCTCCAGGCCGAGCTCACCTGAAGCCCTGGACATCCCTCACGTCCAGGATGGAATAGGCGTGCCGGGGCCGGAGCCCCATGCTCTCGTAGGCCACGTCATCCACCTTCATGTTGCCCCCGCCGCAGGACGCGCCCATCAGGAACCTGCACGGGGACACCAAACCCTCGGGGTCCTGCCAGGCCTGGCCTGGGGAACCTCATCCCTGCTGCTCAAGGCATGGGACAGCTTCCTCCCAGGAGGACCCTGGATGCTCCCACTCTGCAACAGCACTGCTGGGATCAACAACACTCCCCAGGAAGTGCCCAGCCCTGCTGGCCAGAGCTCCCTCCCCTTGCCCATGTGCAGGCTGAGCCCAGGCTCCAAGGAGAGCTGCTTTGCACTGGGGAGCTTTGCACCAAACCTCCCCTGAGTTCTACCAGGCCCCAGGGTCCTGCCCACTTCTGCTGGCTGGCAGAAAGCCAAGAGAAAAGCAGGGAGTCCATCAGCTAGACAAGCTAGCAGGGGTGAGGACACTATTTGGGGTAGGAGGTCTGCAGCAGTCAGGTTTAGGGGGACACCATGTGCTGGGAGCTATCCATCCATGTAGCCCCATACCCCAGCCTTCAGCCAACCCAGCTGCCCTCCTGCCCAAGTGATGAGCAGGAGGCCTCTGCTTTGGCTGTGCCTCCCTCCAGACCAGAGCTAGCCAGGTGTCATTAGCAAAGATGTCACATACAGGTGGGAGAGACGGGCAGGGTCAAGCATTCACGAAACAGAAAAGCTCAAAGCAAAGGGCTCAGTGCCACTTCCTAACTCCTGCAAGACAGCAGTGACATGCAGTGGAAGTTCACCAGGCTCTTAATTTCATATGAGAATCACAGGAGAAATAATTTCTTAAAGCTTTGGGTGGGAGCTCCACCAATGCTCCAGATGAGTGGCACAGGGGGTGGACTCCACCCCAGGTGATGCAGTGACCCCTCTCCTGAGCCTCTAAAGACAAGAATGCTCCCCCTCACCCCATCTGCAGCGTCCCTGCTCCTGCCCCACCTTACCCAGCCTCCTTGGAGCTGAGCATCTTGGCCCAGATGAGGTCGGTGTCGATGGGCTCCTCACGGGGGTTGGTGGAGCTGACCTGCAGCATGAGGCTCTCGCAGGGCGCCCCGGTGAGCGTGGCCAGCCCCTCGATGGCGCGCCCGGCCTGCAGCGCGAAGTACGAACCGTGCAGCTTGGCCAGAGCCTTCTCAATGAGGGCCACCCACAGCTGCTTCCTCTGGGCCTGCAGGGACAGGGAGGGACACGTCAGCCCTGGGCAGGGGGTGGGACAGCCCCTCCCAGCCATCCCTGCCAGCCATCCCGGCAGCACAAGGCCATGCCAGGAGCCAGTCCTCTTGGCCATGGGTGACCCGTTCGCTCTTTGCTCAGGGTTTTGTTGCTGAGTTCAATTCCCCTTGGGAAGTCCTGGAATGAACACCCAAGAGGCCTGGGTGCTGACAGAGCTGCACCTTGGGGTGCCCAGCAATCAGGCTGCCCATCCTGAGGCCCTTCTGTCCACTTCAACCTGAACTTAGAACTGTTTAATAATGGAAGAAGATACCAAGGCCCCCAGAGCTCAAGGAGCATTTGGACAACACTCTCAGACACAAGGTGAGATTGTTAGGGTGTCTGTGCAGGCCCAGGAGTTGGACTGATAATCCTTGTGGGTCCCTTCCCACTCAGGACATTTAGGATTCTGTGATGTGGAGCACATCTGGAACAGCTGCCTTTAAGTCACACACCTCTGCAAACCAAACCAACACCCCATTGGCACAGGAGGTTCCCCAGAGCACACCCACCCAACTGACTGGATTCCACCCAGGCAACACAGACACTGCTTCAAGGACAAGCTCCAAACACTTGGACTGGCAAAGTCCTCTACTCCAGCACAGCGAGTAACTACAAGGCCTGATTACAAGATGCAAGTTTTTTCCCAGCAAATGGGGTTTGGTATCTGGTGCTTGGAGAGCAGCAGGGAAAATCACTGGTACATTGTGCCTGTGTGACTCACAGGTGGCAGCCAAGAGCTGGCAGAGGAAAGGAGGGCAGTGAAGATTTCTTTCAGACGGATAAAGAGAGCTTAAAAGTGCTTTTTGCTGGTTTTTGGGTCCCTCACTCAACAAAATCCATGTTGTTTATTTCTGCCTGAACCACAGCCAGGGAGCTCAGATAAGAGCCTGATTTTCTTTTATTTTTAAAACTCTGATTTTCCTTTTATATCCCCCACATCCAGCTCCCACAGCTGAACACTCAGCAGAAAAATCTCATCACGATTCAGATGCTCCTGGAAACAGAGGCAAGGCAAATCCTCAAATCTTAAAAAAGCTCCAAAAGCAGACTTGAAATTCATGAAAGATGGAAGGAAAAGGTAAAAACCTTTTAGGGTTAGGGTAAATCTTATGCTGAAATAAAAAAAATGCATTTGTATCCTCTGTCTACTGAGAGACAGAATGTAGACACAAACTCCTTCTTCTTCCCTTCTCTGAAGTTTGATTCCTGTCCTGACATGGCTGTGTGTGAAAACCCAGAGGACTGGATTTGCAGAATGAGATCCAAGCCAGCAGTCCCAGTCCCTGTCTCCTCCTGACAGTGGTACTTTGTTTTCTTTGGCAGATTTTGCCCCCTGAGTTTCGATAGAGACGTTCTCAGTCTCCTTCATGGACATGATCCCAGCAAGAGCCCCTGGGCCTGGCAGGCAGGGCAGGGCACAGCAATGTCCTGGAGGGGCTGAGGGAGCTCCACTGACCCGAGCAGATGCCACCCCAGCGTGCTCAGAGCAACTGGGCACTGGCTTGGAACAGGCTGCTCCATGTGCCATCCCCTCCTTCTCCACAGGCCCTCCCTGGCACAGCCAAGCTGCCAGACCTCCCCTCAGAGGAAAGAAACAGCTTTCCCTCATTCCCTCACAGTGCAAAACACAGGTTAAAGTGTTTTCCTTTTATACAAAGGATAAGGGTGGCTTTCCCTGCAAGTGAAGTGGCTGTGGTGCAAGGAGTGAGGGAAAAGCAACTGTAAATGAAATTTCTTCACTGCAGCCTGGGAAATGCCAAAAGGGGTCCAAATAGATGGATATTATGGCTTCAAAGAGTTCAGCTGTCTTGAGGACACAGTAAAGAGCAGTGTCCTGAGCTGCAAACAGGGTGCAACCAGTGCTGGATCTTCCATTTGTGTCACAGCATGCCCCAGCAGCTCCAGGCCTGGGGCAGCTGGGAAGTACCTGCTGGGAAAGGACCTGGGAGTGCTGGGAAGAACCCACTGGGAAAGGACCTGGGAGTGCTCCTTGGCAGCAGCTGAACGTGAGTCAGGTGTGCCCAGGTGGGCAAGAAGGTCAGTGGCACCTGGGATAACATTGAGGGGCTGGAGGGTGTCCAGAGAAGGGAATGGAGCTGGGAAGGGGCTGGAGCACCAGGAGGGGCTGAGGGAGCTGGGAAGGGGCTCAGCCTGGAGAAAAGGAGGCTGAGAGGGGACCCTGTGGCTCTGCACAGCTCCTGACAGGAGGGGGCAGCCAGGTGGGGGCCAGGCTCTGCTCCCAGGGAACAGGGACAGGACAAGAGGAAACAGCCTCAAGTTGCATCAGGGGAGGTTTAGGTTGGATATTGGGAAAATTTCTTAATGAAAGGTGGTCAGGCATTGGAATGGGCTGTCCAGGGCACTGGTGGAGTCAGCATCCCTGGGAACATTCAAAAAACAAGTCCATGGGGTACTTTATGGCATAGTTTAGTGAGCAAGGGGTACTTGATCAGTGGTTGGACTTGATGATCTTTGGGGCCCTTTCCAACCTTAGTGTCTCTATGACTAAATGCAGCACAAAGTAGGGGCCTCACATGGAGCCCAGCAGAGCCTCTTCCCACTGCCTGTCCTGGGAGCACCTAGGATGAGCCTCCCTGAGCCCTGGAGCACTGCCCACCCCCGTCCCTGTTGCAGTGTGAGCTCATTCCCTGTTTTACTTCCCAGTCCCGTCCCAGGTGTGGCAATACCTCTCTCCCTTCCCCCTCGCCCCCTTGCTGAGTGAGTTCTGTCAATCAGTCTTAACATTCCAGCAAGGCCTTGTGTGGTTGGTCAAGTTCAAAGGATGCCCTTCAGGTCTGGGGTCATTGGCCTGTCTATGTGTCCCTTGTCCCCTGAGACCCTGCCCCTCCCACCTAGTTGGTGCTCACCTGTCCCTTCCCCTCCCCCTGTCCCTGGGCTTAAATTGAGCCAGAACCATGTGCTCAACATTCTACTGGAGCTGTTGCCAAGATTCAGATGTCTGTGACCATGGAATAAACTCTGGATATTAACCCTCCAGCAGAATCTGTCTCCTTTTCCTCTTCACCCTCACCTGAAGCCCTTCCACCTGAGGTAAACTGAGTTTCTACAAGCCTGGGTTTGTTTCAGCGCCCAGCTGCAACATCCAGCCAGCCAAAAGTGTCTCTGAGGTGAAACACCACAGTTGCCGCCTTTGGCTCAGCAGCAAGGGTCAGACTGGCCCAGGCACAATCTACCTGGTAATATTGGGATCTTATTGCAATACGTCCCCGTGGCACTGACCTGGGAGAAGAGCAGGTAGCCGCACTCGTCGCAGGGCAGCATGTCATCCACCAGCACCGTGGTCCACGTGCCGTCCTTGCACAGCCGCACCTGGTAGGCGCCCTCGGGGCACAGCGTCCTGGTGATCATCACCCGCTCCACCAGCTCGGGCCGCTCGGCCAGCACGGCCAGGGCGCTCAGAAACCTGCGGGGCAGGCGGGGCGGCCTCAGCACGGGGCATGGGGCATGGGCAGCACGGGCATGGGCAGCATGGGCATGGGCAGCACAGGCATGGGGAACAGGGCATGGGCAGCACAGAACATGGGCAGCACGGGGCATGGGCAGTATTGTGCATGGGCAGCATGGGCATGGGCAGCACGGGCACAGGGAACGGGCATGGGCAGCACGGGGCATGGTCAGCATGGGGCATGGGGCACAGGGCGTGGACATGGGCAGCACGGGTGTAGAAGTCCATCCAAAAATCCTTCATTTTTTGCCTCACAATTGTCATGAGAACTACTGAAGGGTTAAAACTGCTGAGCCAGTTGGGAAAGAAAGTCTGCTTATCTAGTGTGTTCACAAGTGATGTTTGAAGAACACGCCATGCTGTACTTGAGGGGGGCATGCTGCCCTTTTCTGGACAATTGAACTGGACTTTCTTCCAAACTCCTGACCTGGCTGGACTGAGCTCTGGGATGGCTCCCCCCGCCGCTCCATGAGAAGATCCCTCTTGCCTGTCTTCAACCACCGTGACGGACCAACAGAGATGCGAATCCCCTCATCAAGGAACCAAGAACCCCTCTGGCACCCTATTGGCACCCCCATGGCACCCCCATGGCAACCTCCTTCCAGAGACTGGGACTGTACCCCCTCCCAACTCAGGGAGGGGGAAAAAACCTAACGTACCTGTGAGCATTCGGCCATGAAAACAATGGACTTCTCCCCTCCATAGAAACCTAATTTCAGCTACCCTTCCCCCAACCAAGAACAGTATATATATTGGGGTTCGGTTCAGCTGTCCTTTGAGTACTCCCCAAGACGTGTACCAGCGAGTTTCGGCGGCGGGACCCCGAAGACATCACGTTTTGGTAGCTATACCCCATTCCCTGACCTTCTTTCCTTCCTTTTTTCCTTGTCTTACCCTTCTCTTCCCCGGATCCCTTAATCAAACGCATATTTAGCTGTGGTAATAATCAATAAAATTGCACCTTGTTGATTTGTTACTGCAAAACCCCTGTGACTTTTGTTGGTTATTTTTGCACCCAAAAATCATTCGTCACCCGTTCATTTCGGGCGGACCTTCACAACGGGGCATGGGGCAGGGGGCATGAGCAGCACGGGCATGGGCAGCATGGGGCACAGGGCACGAGCAGCACTGCCACGGCAGCACGGGCATGGGCATGGGCAGCACGGAGCATGGGCAGCACGGGGCATGGGCAGCACCAGCATGGGCAGCACGGGCATGGGCAGCATGGGGCATGAGCAGCACTGCCACGGCAGCACGGGCATGGGCATGGGCAGCACGGAGCATGGGCAGCACGGGGCATGGGCAGCACCAGCATGGGCAGCACGGGCATGGGCAGCATGGGGCATGAGCAGCACTGCCACGGCAGCACGGGCATGGGCATGGGCAGCACGGAGCATGGGCAGCACGGGGCATGGGCAGCACCAGCATGGGCAGCACGGGCATGGGCAGCATGGGGCATGAGCAGCACTGCCACGGCAGCACGGGCATGGGCATGGGCAGCACGGAGCATGGGCAGCACGGGGCATGGGCAGCACCAGCATGGGCAGCATGGGCATGGGCAGCATGGGGCACGAGCAGCACTGCCACGGCAGCACGGGCATGGGCAAAGGCAGCACCGGCATGGGCAGCACGGGGCACGGGGCATGGGCAGCATGGGCATGGGCAGCATGGGCATGGGCAGCACAGGGCATGGACAGCACTGGGCACGGATCATAGGGCATGGGCAGCACAAGCCGCCCGGCCACACAATGCTGGGAGGGGATGAGGCAGAGCATGGACTACAGCCTGGGGGCATAAAGGGGTTTGAGTAGGGCTGAGGGGGCCGAGCTGGAGCTGGAGGAAGAGGGGGAAGGAGGAAGGGGCAGGAGGGTGTCAGCCCGGCTCACTGGTCCCTACCAGCAGTTGCCCAGCAGTCCCTGCAGGATGTCCGAGGGCCGCGGCGTGCGGAACACCGACCACTTCACCGAGCGCTCCTTGAAGATGCTGCAGTTGATCTCGTGGGGGCGCAGCCACTGCTTGACCCGCTGCTGCACGCTGTCCCCCTCCGGGAACCCCACCGACTTGGGCCCGGGGGGGAAACTGTCGTCCACAAAATTGACTTTGTTCTGTGAGGGCAAAAGGCAAGAGAGCATCAGTGGAGCCACTCGGGACTGGGGGGTCTGGCGAGCCTCCCCCTGCCCCCATGAGAGACAGCAGAGCCCCCAGCCCTCCTGCCGGGCCCAGGCAGTCCCTTCTTAGCCCTACAGGGTGACAGGACTATGCTGGTGTCTGCTGGCAGCAGCAGAGATGCTTCTTGTGCTTCAGGTCCAGCATTCAGCCTTGCCTCAGGCTCACCTCACTGGTTTCAAGCTCCGGGCTGTGACTCCAATCTGCCTTTTTCTGTTTCACAGGAGCCTCCCTGGGCAGGGACAGTCTCACACTTCATGCTGGTGCTAAAAGCTGGGCTGTGGGGGGCCTTGGCTGCCTCCACAAGCAGCAAAGCCTGCAAACAGCAGGGCTGCGAGGAGCCACCTGGCACGCCAACACACCTCAACCAGCCTTGTCCCTGCCCCAGAGGGGACACGCTGGGCTTGGCAGCCCTGTGCCACCCCCCAGGCACATCCATGGGGAGGGGCAGCTTTTGCAATTGCATTCAGCCAGACCACAACCAGGCAAGCAATTTCAGAGTGAGGGTATCCCAGGTCCCAGCCCTCCTGCAATAGCTGCTGCATCATAAATAAATAGGATGGTGGAAGGGCAGGTAATCCCATAGGCATTAACCACAGGGATGGAGGCACAGAACTTCACCAAGTGGAGAAGGGTGGCTTTTTCAGTCTAACACAGGGTGAAATGAGAACAGGTGTTTCTTTGTTATTGTTAATTAAATTAAATTAAATTCTTTCAGCAAAAGCTAGCTCTGATTTAAATTAGCTTTACGCACACCCAATTAGTAGTTGACCTCCTCTTTTGTGGCAATCCTACCTGAATGCTTCCTTTGTGGTGCCCCAATCAGCAACTCCAGCTCCTCTTTTGCAGGAGGGTGTTTTTCAGCTAACAGCTGTCCTGCTCTCTCAGGGAGCATCTGCCCCATGCAGCTGAGGAGCAGCCACCAGCCTGGCGGGGGACCTGGCTGTGACCCATCCCTGCACACGGATCTCTGGGCTCTGCAGGAACTTGCTGTGCAGGGCTATGAGGACACAAGGGAGAGGATTCCCCCCCTCTGCTCTGCCCTTGTGAGATCCCAGTTTTGTCCATCTCTAGAGGACTCAGCATAACAAATACGTGGATCTGTTAGAACAGGTCCAGGGGACACCATGGAGATGCTCTGTGGGCAGGATCCCCTCTCCTCTGGAGCCAGGCTGAGAGAGCTGGGGGTGCTCACCTGGAGAAGGTTCCATGGAGACCTCAGACCCCTTCCAGTGCCTAAAGGGGGCTTATTAGTAAGAGGGAAAACAATTTTTCACATGAACAAGGGAATGTGAAAATTTTCACTGATGAGACAAGGGAAAAGTTTTAAACCTAAAGGGAAGAAATTTGGATTGGGTACTGGGGAAAAATTCTTCCCTGTGAGGGTGGGGATGCCCTGGCACAGGCTGTCCAGGGAAGTTGTGCCTGCCCCATCTGTGCACATGTTCAAGGCCAGGCTGGACAGGACTTGGAGTAACCTGGTGTGGTGGAAGGTGAGGTGGGTTGGCAGGGTTGGAGATGAGCTTTAAGGTCCCTTCCATCCCAAACCATTTTGATTGCATGATTCCAGTGGAAGAGGCCAGCTCTGCACTGCTCCCCAACAGAAGAGAAAGGGTGAAGCTAAAATAGGCACCACACACTGAGAAGGGTTGGAAAAGGCATCCCTGGAATAGCAGAGGAAGGAAAGCCCACAGCAGGAGCTCAAGCAGAAATGCTGGCAGGGATCAGCAAGAGGAGCTGCTCCACATGACAAGGGGCAGCGGGACAAACAGACGGAGCAGAACTCGGCCAGCCTGGCTCCTCCAGGGTAAGGCTGAGCAGCCTGGGCAGCAGGGAGCTCACAGGGACCTCCCCTGCCAGCCTGACCAGGAGCACAGGGACAGGAGCAGCATTGTCCCTCCACTGCTGCCAGGCCTAACCTCACACCTGAACAGTGCCAGAGCACAGCTGGGGCTGGGCTGGAGGGGAATTTTGGGAGATGGATCTCACAGCCCATTACTGTGGGTTAAGGAGCACACAGGCTCAGCTGTGGGACGGGGCAAGGCAGGCTCCCCTTCCTGGCAGTGCCACGCTGCTAATTCAGCCTGGCCATCATCATGATTCATCCTTCAGGCCTGATTCCTGATGGAACAGATGTTCCCTGCCTACAAAAGAGGCTATTCGCTTGCTTAAAAGATGGGGATAAGCAGAATCTGGGTCTCTGCTATAAAGACACCCACGCCTGTTAGGAAGGACACAGAGCAATTTAAAAAAACCACAAGCCCAAACAAGATCATTCTCAGAGCTTCCCCTCTGAGCCAAACATCAGTGTTCCCTGGACTGTGCAGTGGAGGTACAGGAATGGACACGATCCTCAGACCAGGCAGGAAAAGCCTTGTCTGTACGTCAAAACGGGACTGCAACTCCCTCTCCATCTGGTCCAGAAGAGCTGGAGGCTTCCCCCAGAAGGAGGCCAGAGAAAGCAGCATTCACAGGAGCTTTTAATGCCACACAGGGGAAAAAAATGAGGCCAACAGAGTGGTGTTTGAGGCTGAAACCCAACTGACTGGACCAGATAGCTCACAGTGGGAAGGTGTGTGCTGGCACGTCCTCCTGAGACCTTCAACTAGAGCCAGCCTAGAGCTGCAGCTCAGCTGCCTGCCCAGAACAGGGGGAGCCATTTGTGCTGCACCTCTGCATTTGCAACACCCAAACCAACAACACCAAGGCCCGGCCCATGGTTCCGTAACACCTGCAGCTGCTGGCAGTGGCAGTAGTTCCTCTGCCTGCCCTCTCATCCCGAGCCTCTGCTTGCTGCATCCCAGATTTCCTGCATTCATGGACAGTGTGCCACCAGCAAACCTGGGCACACTCTCTGCCTTTCCCACCACTAGACACTGGAAAGAGATGGACTGACCACCTAAGGATGTCCCCTTCATCCCAGAAGTTCTCTCTCACTAATCTAAAATACCACTGGGTTTCAGAATTAACAGGTTTAGCACAAGGTTTTAGACTTCCTCACCCTTGCACCAGGAGTGGGCTCTATGGCCTGTCTTCACCCTGGAGATCATTCTGCACCAAAATATGACATTTCAGTGCCAACAACCAGCATGCAGCTGCTGCAAGGGAAGATCCCTGGAGCCCAAGGCATGGAAGATGCTGCCCCAGACCTATGGGAGAGGCAGGAACAAGCAAGCACTGCACTCACCTCCCGGCAGAAGGTCACGATGTTTTCCCACAGGGCCTTGGCCTCGCCCTCATCCGTTTGCCTCCTCTTCTCCACGTGCATGCTCTCCCTCCTCTTGAGGGGCTTGAGGCCCTTGTGCTGTGCCACGTACTGCTGGGGGGTGTGGCAGGCGCCGCAGTGCTTGGCCTTGCCCTCGTTGAGCAGGGTGCAGGCGGGGCAGGCCCACTGGCCCGGCCTGTCCTGCGCCGCGGCCGGCGGGGCCGGGAACAGCCGGGCCACCTTGCGCGCCGAGGGCGCCTTGGCGCCGCACGAGCAGCCGGGCCTGTCCCTGTCCCTGTCGCAGGCGCCGCAGTCGGGGCAGCGCGGCCCCGGGTCCCCGCCGTGCTCCTGGAAGCCGTGCAGCTTGGAGGAGCCGCACACCTTGCACTTCTGGGCCTGCGTGGGGTTCTTGAGGGTGCACTTGGAGCACGACCAGGTGGTGAAGTCGGGGCTGGAGGGGCTGCACGGGGTGAACCTCACCGAGTCCCCCACCAGGTTGATGGTGTCGCTGCCTTTTTGGGTGCTGCAAACCTCGCACTTGCTGGCGCCGGCGGAGTTGAGCAGGGAGCAGGAGCTGCACTTCCAGTGGGACGGACTGACCTCCATCTCCTCCTCCAGCACGCTCAGCCGTTTGTTGGACAGCAGGTCCGGGAAGCGTGCGGCAGGGGCGGCCCTGGCCTGACCTTGGGGAGAGCCCTTCTGCCCCACGGCGCCCGTGGCCGCGGGCTGGGAGCCCTCGGGGCCCGGCATCTGCAGCTGTGGGGGCACCTCCCGCCGGCTTCGGGGCACGGGGTTGTTCTGGAGCCCCGGGGAGAAGGGGCTGAAGGCTGGGATCTTCTGCATCTCTTGTTCCATAGCCACGGGGCCCGGGGTGGCCGCGGCATCACCATCAGAGATCTCTGCGGAGACCGAAGGCTGCGGGGTGGAGGGGGCCATGTGGAACCCGGCCGGGGTGATGACTTCAGGGACGACCAGCGCCTCTGGTGGGATTTTGGGCAGGGAGAGCTTGCGTGGGCCACCACAGGCGGAGCAGGAGTTGGCCACGGGCGTGTTGTGCAGGGTGCAGCGCTGGCAGGCCCAGCCGCTCTCCAGCTCTGCTTCATCGGGGCTCTTCCCCTCCGAGTCCTCGCTGCTGCTTTCTGCCTTGGCAGCCTCCTCCTTGGACGTGCCCTTGGGCTCCATCAGCACGGCAGGCTTGGGCAAGATGCCATTGATGACGGGCAAGGGGGAGCCACCGGGTCCCGGCTCGGGGGTGAAGCCACACACCTCACAGGTCTCCTTGCCCAGAAAGTTCCTGAAGGTGCAGCGGGCACAGGCCCACTTCTGCTCCTCCACGCTGAGGCGCAGGATGTGGTTGAGGTCGGGCTTCTGGCGGGGCGCCTCGCAGATGGAGCACTGCCGCTGGCCCACGGGGTTCAGGAAGGTGCAGCGCGTGCAGGACCACTCGCGGACGGCAGCCATGGAGCCAGGAGAGTGGGAGTGGCTGCAAGAAAGAAGACACAGCGTGAGGCTGAGGCCAAGGCCACCCAATAGGCCGAGGTACCACGTGTTTCCTGGGCTGGCATGGTCAGGACCTTGCTTCCAGGAAGAGAACAACCATCAATCTAGTCACTGCTCTATTGGCACTTGCTCTTCTGGCACTGACAAATTCTCCAGCTGTATGGCAATGCATTGGCTTCCATCCAAAATGCTCCAGGAAGGGCAATAGAAGCAGCTCAGCACCCACTGACCCCATTCTCACAGTGGGGTTGTGCCCTGGTAAGCAAACACCATCTCTGTGCCCAACCCTGGCACTTTGTGTGTCTGCAGGGCACAGACACACTGTGGAACTCTTGGAACTTTTGGGAGGAGGTGAGACCCTGCTCTGCCTTCTTGCTGTTCCAACATCAACTCTTTTCTCCTTCTCTGCTCCACCCCACCTCTGTCTCACTTTCTGTTCCTGTCTCTCTCCTCTCCTCTCCTTTCAGCTCCACCCTGGGATAACTGTGTTATCCCACACCAGACACCACCAAGCCAAGGAAGGCAGGCTTTGGTGTGCAGAGGTGCTTCTACCTGGCTGTAGGTTTTGGGGCTGGAAGCCTGGCCCAGTCAGCCTGGGAGCAGCAGCTCCATGGTGCACCAGTGCCAGGACAGCTCACCAGCAGCTTCCAAGCTCAGCGAAGAGGAGCACCACGTCCCAGCTCCAGCTGCTTCCCCACTCATCTGTGAAGTAGAGATGTCATAATGCCCTTCTGGCTGTACCAGCTCTTGGTTTCAACCTCCAACGTTGCCTGGGAATGTCTGAAACCCTGATGGGAGAATGGGTCCAACACACGACAGAACCACCTCGTCGTAGGGGAGGAAGTCAAATTCCGCTTTCTAGGCAGGCTCAATATTCCAAAAGTGCAGCAGCAGCAGCTCCAGGGACCACAGTGATCCCTGGGCTGCAGGGAGCAGCGTTCCCCCAGTGCAGCCCTCCCGGTGCTTTCAGGCTGCCATGTGTGCACCCACACTGAGACCAGCCCTGCATGGTGCCCTTTGTCCCCTGCTCGGGGTCATTTCCTGCAGCTTGGAGCAAAGGTGGGGCTCAAGCAGAGTTTTCTGCTTCCTCCTCCTTCACACAAGGACAAACCAGCCCTCCCTCATTTGAGCATGCACTGGGAATCTGGAGCCCTCCCTCCATGCACTCCTGCTCCCAGATAAGGTGGCCAAGTCATAAATCCAATCTTGAACCCCAGCTCCAGGTCAGCTGTGCCTCTCTCCAGCAGAGCAGGCCCCTTCCAAGCCCCTCCACCCCACTCTGCTTGCCTGAGACCACAGACAGGGCCAACTGTGCAGAAAAAGCCTCCAAGCCCATGCCATGCCCTCAGCTCCTCCCAGGAAGAGCAAAGTCAGACCTCCAGAGACCAAGAGCAGCCCAAGTCATGGGAGCTGCACCTCAGTGGGCTCACCACTGGCTCCCTCTCCAGCATCCCTACAACAACCAAGTTCAAGCAGCACAGTGGCTGGAACAAAGGGGAGGAGGGTGTTTAATCCCACAAAGGGCAGGCACAGACAGCTCCAGACGCCGGTGCAGCCTGTGGAAGGAACTGGGTCCTGGCTGGCCTCCAGAATCCCAAGCAGCAGCACCTGCACACAGAGCTTCCCAAGGCTCTGAGCAGACTGCAATGCAGCAGCAAGGTCTGGAGGGGCAGAGGATGCAGCCAGAACCCCCCTGGGGAGGAGGGAAGTGACCCTGCCTTTGGCTGGTACATGAGAAACTCTCCTGGGAACTCTCCAGCAGCAGCAGCAATCCAACCCCATTTCCACACCACGCTCCACAGTCACTGGAAGAGCAGCTCCACCTCACAGAGATCAGATATAACCTTCAACTCCCTTCTTAAATCAAACACTTCTCTAAATAAAGCCTGAAATCAAGAAATCTATTTTATTGCAAGAGAGAGCTTGAAAATTCATTCTGGTTCATATGTGGTGCCTGCATCGTTTGAACTCTGCAAGGTGTTTATTTACTGGAGTTATTCCCAGCTAAGAGAAATATAAACATTGATTTTTCTGCCTCAAGTCCTACAGCTGGGAGCCACTGTACATCCCTCTCCCCTGTGGCAGCACCATGTCCACAACATCTGAAAGGGAGATCATTGCTCAGGCAGAGGAGGGGAAGGAGCAGCCAATGGGGCCATGAAGGGCACCGTGATCCTGTTACATCCATTTGTCTTACTGGTGAGGTTCATCAAACCACAGGCATCAGCAAAAGGCAAGGGAAGGCTGTCAGCAACCTGTGCCCTCCACCTCCAGCCTCCTCCATGCTGTGTACACAGTGCAGGAGAGCACTGGCTCCAAAAAATCTGCCCTGAAATGCAGATGCTGCAGTGCTGTCTGTGGACTGGGACAAACAGCCACCAATGTTCCTCCTGTCCATCCCTCATACACCCATGGTCCTACCCAGCAAGGAAAGGCTTCCAGCAGTGCCACCATGGGATTGTGGAAGGAATCACCCTGTTCCTTCCCATAGAGAGGAAAGACAGAAGTACCACATGAGGGGACACTGGGATGAGGCACATCCCCAGGCCTGCTTGATGTGGCATCGGCAACAAGCTGCAGGCTCAGGGAAGGCAACACCATTTCACTTGGCTGGGCAGGAGATCCAGGCTCCAGGCAGCTGGGAGAGAGGTGGAAACCAGGGCACTGAAGTGTCCTGGAATGGCCTTGGGGAGCTGTGACATTCTCTGTTCACACTGTCCCCCTAACACTGCCCAGCTGCTGCTGGGATTTCCACCCACTTGACTTCCTTGGGAAAACCAAAAAGCCTTCCAGAAGGGCCATCAGCTCTTCCATCAAAGGTCCTGCAGTGGCAGGGCCACCAGTGTGACAAGCTTTGGCAGGAGACTCCCCTGCCTTCTGCTGCACATCGTGTTGCCCAGCAGCCACACGGTTTTCCCTGAAAGTGAGTGGGAGGCACAGAGCATGGCAGAGGACACGGGACACCCTCAGCTGTGCCCCCAGTTCTGGGTTCCCAGCCACCCATCCCCCAGCCTTGGCAACTGGCAGGACACCAACCCTGCCTAGGGCTGATGGACAATTCCAGTCTCTGCCTGAAACAGAATTAAATTTAGGGTCCAAAGATCCCAGTGGGCACAGATTGGATCCTGCCTTTACATGGTCCAACCCTACCAGGACGTGGTGGATTGTGGCAGCAGCCTCTGTCCCACAGCAACAACCTCCTCCCAAAACTGAACCAGCTGAAGGAGAAATCCATCCTCAGCCTGTCCAAGCTCCACACTTCTCCTTAAACAGCCTGGCTGGCTCCTTTCCCAGCAGGCAACAAGGCTGCATGAGGAAACAGGGTTATCTCCAGCACCTATTCACCAGGCCCATCTGCTGCGTGTTAACACAGTCACTCTCCAGCCCCAGCAAACACAACAGAGATAAACATTGTCTGCCACCTTCCTGGGGGAGAGGAGCTCCCCTGAAACCAGGGACCTGGCAGCACCCACCCACGGGAGGGCTTTCCTGGGGGACACTTCACAGGTGACACAGGACTCTGCACCGGGCAGCACGGAGCTGCTGGAGGCTCTTTTGGGGTGCAGGGACAGCGTAACAGGCTACAACCCCACACCTCCAGCAGCAAGGATGGGGATGGATCCACATGGCTGTGCTTCCCACCACAGCAGCTCTCCCCAAGCAAGGCAGGAGACATCAGCTGGCAGGAGGCACCGTCATATTGGCAGGCGTGCCCCTACCTTGGCAATCACAGCAGTGTAATTATCATGCTTAAAAAATAATATAGAAAGTACTCTAGCAAGCAGGCAGCTTTCAGCACACTGATCAGGTCCCAGGGAACCTCTCTGCTCCAGGGATTAAAAGGTTCCAGCTGGTCACCTTCCAAAACCACTTCAGGACAGTGATATCCCCGCCCCAGGCTCTGCTGAGTGATGAGTTTGCTGAGCCCTGTGTGTCCAGCTGCTGCAGAGCCCTGGCTCCTACACAGCCACCAAACTGCCCAGGGACGGCCACCACCTTTGGGCACCATCTGGGACCCAAGTAATCTCTGAAGCAGTGCAAAACAAGGAACAAGGCAGGGTGGGAAATGGGGAAGAACCCAAAAACCTGCAGTTTGCATCGTTCCTGCTGGCAGGGAGCTGGTGGTGTGCCAGGGCTGTGGGATGTGCAGCTGAGCTCCAGGGCAGGAGATGGCACCCATCCCTGGGCAGAAGCACCCTGGACTGCCAGAGAACACCTTGAGATGACCTGGGCATCAGAGTGAGAGATCCCAGGGCTCTGCTGCAGAGCCCACACTGGCAACAGGATTAGAGGAGCTTGTGTCAATCACACACAGCAGCACAATCAGGCTGTTTCTCTAAATAAAATTCCTCCAGAGCAGCTAAAGTCTTAAAACTTATGGCTTGGTTTCTCTCCTGCAGTAAATAAACAAATAAATAAAAATCAATTGTTCTCGTCAGCAACACAAACCCCGAGCTCTCTGACACACAATGCATCCCAGCAAAATCCTCCCTGACAAATGCAAGAAAAAGCACTCGAATTTTGTGGAAGAAAAGAAAAGAAAAATTACCAAAAACCCCTAAAAAAATCCTGCCTCAATGTCTGCGAGCTGTGAATCCCTTCCCCTCAACCCCATGCTTTCTATTTCATATTTCCCATTTAATTTTCTTTCAGTAGCACTGCGGACCCTGACCTAAGAGAGGACTGCTGAGCCTTCTCCCACACAGACCTACCACATGTCCAGAGCCAGCAGGAGCAGAAGGCACCTGTGCCCACCAGGAAGGGGTGCAGGAGGTCAGGAGCCACTCAGAATCCCTCTGGCAGTGCTCTGTTAGGAGCACACGTGGCTTGGGATCATGAAGCCCGGGCGAGGAGATGCTGTTGGCTGAGCTGACTCACTCTTGCAGAGCCAGGCAGGGGCTGGGAGGCTGGACCTGGAAGGTTGCAGCAGATCTACTGGCAGAGCAACACAGAAACACCAGGAGCTGGGACTTTCCACTTGGTACAAGTTTCTATGGAGCATCAGTGGAGACAAACAGCCTCTGATTCACACTTCTGAACCCCTGAGGTTATAAGGGAAAGTGTCACCAGCTCTGTGCAGGCATCATCCAAACAGGGCAGGTTGCATAAGTGCTTCCAAATCCTGCCTCCAAAGTGAAACAAGAAAATAAACCAGGCTTTAATATACCAGTGACCTTCACCCCAGCCTTCCAGGACCCTTCCAACTCAGGATATTCTGTGTTGGAGAGACATGGACAAAAATACAGCACCAGAAGGGACCTGTCTGTTTGCCCTTTTCTCCCAGATCTGCAGAGCAAAGGCAGAGACAGCAAAGAGACCCCCCCAAACTCAGCCACACTTTCTGGAGCACTGTATCCAAGTATCCATGCCAGGCAGTGCCAGGTCCCACTGCAATGGCACAAACACTCCCAAAACCCAGAGGCTCTCCAGGTGTGTGCAGGAGCAGCACCCCACTTCCACAGGAGTAGCCATGGAGGATCCCAGAGTAAACAGGGCACAAGAGACCTCAGGGTGGTCTCCAGCTCAAAATCCTGCTTCAAGCTGAGTCTCTTTAAAGGGATTGCAGCAGGTTTAGGCAGTCTGACCTTGAAAACTTCCAGGATGGAGACTTCACAACCTCTCTGGACAGCTGTCTGTCAGTCTAACTGACTGTCCTTGGGCAGAAATGCTGCTCCTTATATCCAGTCTGAAACTCTCCTGTTTCATCCTATGTTTGTTGCTTCCTGCCCTCCCACCATGTGCTGCTGTGAAGAGCCTGGCTCTGACCTCTGGATGATGTCTGCAGGTTCTGCTACAGCTCCTGCAATTCTTTCTCTCCAGCTGGAACTAATCATGGAATAGTTTGAGCTGGAAGGGACCTTAAAGATCACCTTGTTCCAGCCCCTGCCATGGCAGGGACACCTCCCACTGTCCCAGGCTGCTCCCAGCCCTGCCCAGCCTGGCCTTGGGCACTGCCAGGGATCCAGGGGCAGCCACAGCTGCTCTGGGCACCCTGTGCCAGGGCCTGCCCACCCTCACAGGGAACAATTCCTCATTCCCAATATCCCATCCAGCCCTGCCCTCTGGCAGTGGGAGCCATTCCCTGTGTCCTGTCCCTCCATCCCTTGTCCCCAGTCCCTCTCCAGCTCTCCTGGAGCCCCTTCAGGCCCTGCCAGGGGCTCTGAGGTGTCCCTGGAGCTCTCCAGGTGAGCACCCCCAGCTCTGCCAGCCTGGCTCAGAGCAGAGGAGCTCCAGCTCTAAGTGACCAACCCAGGGGCCTGCTCTGGACTCACTCCAGCAGGGAAACTTGAGTTGAATTCTTCACTGAGCCCAGCTCTCTCCCCCTCTCCTTGCAGGACTCACACTCCAGCACCCTGACCACCAAAACACCCCAACACCAAAAACACCTCCAAAAAGTCACTGCTTTCATGATGCAGCCTCTGACACCAGGCATCCCCCTCAGCCAAGACCAGAGCTGGGGCTTTGCTCTGAGCTCCCTTTGTCCCTTCAGGTGGTGCAAGGGAACCACGACAACTACAACTACACAAATTGCTCCTTTTGTTGGAGCACTTGAGGAAATAAAGACTTCTTGATCCTGAAATATTAATCTTGAGCACTCCAGAGCTTTATCATATATTTATATCTGCTCTCGCTCTTTAATGTCAATCCAGGACAAACTGTCAAGGAGTTCCCGGAAACACAGCTTAGGTCAGGGATGGAAAACCAGCCAAGGGACCAGCCTGGTCCCCTTCCATGACAAACTCTCCTGTGGCCAGGACATCCCTTCTTTCTGAAGGTATCAGTGCTCCTGACCATTCACTGGAGCAGGACAATCACATTTATGCAGGAAATGGCATTTTCTACTGGTGATAACCTGCAGTCAATTGAAACAGGACAACTGGATTTGTCCTGTTTAATAAAGCAATGGTGGCAGGCAAAAATCCCTCATCAAAGCAGAAGGGAGGGGAAAAAAAGGTTTAATTCTGCAGCAGGAAACCATGCAAGGGTGAGCACTTGATGATAAATGGGGCCATAAAAGACCCAGCAACACCACACAACCCTCCCTAGAGGTGCCAAGAGGCTCAGACAGACACAAAGAGTTTCCCAAGCTGATGATGCACTCCAGTTCCCGGGAATTTCTTGGTCCCAGTTCCTGGGAATTTCTCAGTCCCATGGAACAAAACCTCCAGATGGTTCTAGCACAGTTTTTATTGAGTTTCTTCTTTTCCCACACTGGACACAGCTCCAGCAGCTCAGATGTGTTCCAACAGCCAGGGAGAGAAGAGGCTGGGAGTTTTAATGAGAAGTTCCCAGGGGAAAGCTGATCTCTGCTAATGAGAGGTCTGAGAGCAAAAACACTGGCCCAGCTGTACAGGGTGCACTCAGCACAGGAGTTTTCTGGCAGCCAACAAAGCCACAGAACACAATTTCAAACTGCAGCTGTCCCTGCAATTTACTCCCTTGTCACCTCCCCAAAATCTGGGATTGTCTGTCAGATGTGAGGGTGAGAGGGAACATCTTGCTGTGGGACAGGCAAGAAAGGACTTCATAGAATCACAGAATGTCCTGAGCTGGATGGGACTCACAAGGATCATGGGTCCAACTCCTGGCCCTGCAGAGACACCCCAACAATCCCTCCCTGTGCACCCCTGAGAGCATGGGGCAATGCTCTGTAAATACCAGTGCTGGCAAGGGGTACAAATGGGACAGAAAACACTCCTCTATCCTCCACCAGCCACAAAGAGACACCAAGGAATGTGTTCAGAGTGTGGTGGGAAACAGGAGGAGGGCAGAAGCACAGCTGGGACAGGGGCACCCAGAAAGCTCCTGTGACACACCAAAGTCTCACTTTGATGTCAAAGGGAAGTTGAGGAGACTGTCATGGCTTGCAGAGTTCTCATCATGGCTGAAATCCCTGAGTTTTGCTCAGGAAAAGGGAGGGAAGGGGCAGAGCTTTTGGATCTGCCCATCTGCAGCTACTGGAGCTGCTGCAGGAGTGCCAAGTGACACACACCTGGAAGGAGTGTGCCTTCTCTCTGAGCCTGGGGACACACAGGGAGAGTTACCCTGAACTGATGGACTGGAGACAAGAGACTTTCATCATTCTTCATCAAAGCAGAATCAGAATCTGGAAGGCTTGTCTTGTGAGAAAAACAGGCTGGGCATGATTAGCCTTTAATACACCTTAATTGCTGCAGTGTTGTAAGAAATGAGCTCTCAGAAGAAAACCAGTTTGGCTGGCAGAGCACAGGCACGCTGGGACAGGACCATTCCCAAAGGCTCTCAGCTAATGAGCAGCTTTCCCACATGTCTGCCAGGGCAACAATTACAATCCCTGGGGATACAAAAGGAGGAGGCAGACTGAGTGTTCCAGGGTCAGCAAAGTTCCAGCTTTGCTCAAAAGCTTTGCAGGCTCTGGATTCACGAGCTCTTGATGAGGTCTCACCCTAGAGCAGCACCTCCTGCACCTGTCCCAGGTTATTGAGATGCAGGGCCCAGATGGGATGGCCAACAGCAATGTGACCTGTTCATAACCCAGGATGGAGGGACTCAGCAGCACAGGATCATCATGGGACAGGCTCTGGAGCAACAAGGCTGGCAGGGGAATGGCCCAGGAAGGTCCTTGTGGAGCCCCAGCCCTGGAGACAGCCACCAGCACAGCCTCAGCTCCTCCCAAGCTGCACCATTTCTCATTAAGATCAATTCCAGCCTGTTGTTATAATTAATAACCTCATCTTGCCTCCCTGCATGCAAGCAGGAGAAATTTCTGCAGCTGCAATCAGACTTTACTTCAAAGAAACCAATTTAGCACAGCGCTGCTGCTGCCATCATTCCTCTTACTCAATGACTTTATTTACCTTTTCTGTACCTAATTTCCCCAGTCCTTCGTGTGCCTGGGGAAATTAAAAGCAAAAAATACCAAGTTCCATTTGCACCCAAATATTATAGCAGGGAGGAAATTTGTGTCCTTAACTCGGGCCAGCACTGTACCATGGCCATCAACACATTGATTTGGCTTGAGGAGGTGATGAACTGAACAGCCTTGCTTTGACTGCACAACCCTGACTTTGACCAAAATCTACATAAAATGGATATTTAAACCCTCTCAAGAGCAAACACAGAAAGGAGGTACAGCTGTTTTATAGGGGGTTGTCACAGTGGCATGAAATTGGTGTAACTTGGGTGTAGAAAGCACAAAAGACATCTGGTTCTGCCAAAACATCAGTGAGTGCTTCAGCATGCCTCACCTCCCAAAAAAGCTGCTTTTTCAGGGGAAAAAAGACCACAGTCCTCCAGCAAATGCAACACAAGAATTCAAAAATTTTATCTTATTTTGTCAATAAAAGGCCTGATCCTTGAAGACTGATGGCCACAAGTTCTGTTGGATACTTGGAGCTTCAACTTGGAGCAAGAAAACACTTTGAGAAATGTATTTTTTTATTTTAGAAAGCCTGGTAAAAATTGGATCAGCTACCCTGTATGGTTTTTATAACTACACTCCATCTGTGGTCTGAGCAGAAAGTTTCCCATGTAAAATAAACTTGTCCAGCAAACAAGTTGTGACCCCCTAAAACAGAGCAAGCACTCAACATGTGAGCAGGTCACATCACACAGGGATGAGAACAGATCTCCAAGCCTCCTCTGCTGTTACCACAGTGTGAGATGTACAGAAATCAGGGAGTATCAAGAACAGCAGGGAGAGGATTTATGAGCAGGACATCTGCTCTAGGACTAGCAAGATGCTGGGGAGGAACAGCTGGGAAGATGATGTTCTTTAATACTGCTGCTACACTAATTCATTTCAAATCATGGCAGGTTTTAATTAAAAAACCCAACAGAATCTTGAGTAGGAGAAGCAGGAGGGATGGCCAGAAGAGCTCAGCATGGAAGGGTTTCAGATGGAAGGTGTGAGGGAAAGGAGTGGAGGACATCTCCTTGTGTGTCTCATCTGGAGAGTGAGGCACGGCACAGTTTGAGGACCTGCAGGTGATGCTCTGTGAGCAGCTCCACTCCCCCACCCCTCTCACAGCCAGCACCACCAGCTCAGCTCCAAAACACCTCCCTGTACCTTCAGAGAGTAAATTAAATCCCTCCTTCCCAGCAGGAGAAGGAAATTCAAACCCCTTTGCTGCCTTTGAGGCCTGTGCTGCTGCCGGGGATGCCCCACGAGTGTGGAGGGGGCTCCTGTCCCCCTCCCAGCCCCTGGGGGTTCTGGGGTGCTGCAGCCACCATGGCACAGCCACAGAGGGGCTGGGAGGGCACTGCCAAGGCCCCTCTCCTTTTGTCCCCCCAGGTCCCAGCCCTACATGGGGCAGGCTGCTATTTGCTTCACAAACAACAATCTTTTCCCCTAAGTTCTCCCTGATAAAATAAATCAAAGCATAGCTCCGGGGTGCAATTAAGACAAAAACCAACAGTAATAAGAGCTTGGTACCATTTGGGATGGAGGGAGAGAGAAAGACTCATGTAGCCATGAGGTGTGAGGCTAAGGAGAGCGGGGCTGCAGCCTGGCAGGTGGAACAGAGCCCCCAGCCTCCTCTTCCTCCCCTCCTAGGGCTTTAGCTTGGCCACATCCCAGCTCCTGGCAGAGCTGCGCTGGGAACTCTTCCTGCAAACGAGGAAAGTTCTCAAGCCAAGCTCTGCAGTTGCAGTGTCCCATGCCAGAGCGGGCAGTGCCCTCCCCAGGGCTGCCAGTGCCCCTGGGGCACCCTGGGCAGCACCAGCCCAGAGAGCTGGGAGGCAGCAGGGCACTGAGCTCCATGGCCAGCAGCTGTCAGGTCCTCAGCATGATTAACAGCCCGTAATGAAGAGCTAAGCCAGTCCTGGACCTCGGCAAAGCAGCTCACAATTAACATCCCAGCCAACAAGCTTTGCACTGGTCAGCAGGGAGAAAGACAGACTGCCAGGGGAGGAGAGAGGAACTCTGGCAGCTCCCAGCACCCCTGGAGTTCAGTGTGGCTGATCAGGGCACAGCCATGAGGCCACTGCAGCACCCAGCAGTGAGGGACAGGGAGGATGGAGGGTCCCCACAGGCACTGCCACCACCAGCACACCCTGCTCGACCTGCCTGGCCATGGCACCAGCTCCTGTGGTGACAGAAGGTCACAAGGCAGAGGGCAAACCTGAATGCCCCCTCTCCTACATCAGAAACCCTGTCCAAAGATGCAGAGTCCCAGCTGAACTGGGCACTGCAGTTTGTACACACACACACACACACTCACACACACACACACATTGGGCACTGCAGTTTGCACACACACACACTGGGCACTGCAGTTTGTACACACACACACACACACACTGGGCACTGCAGTTTGTACACACACACACACACACTCACACACACACACACACACATTGGGCACTGCAGTTTGTACACACACACACACACACTCACACACACACACACATTGGGCACTGCAGTTTGCACACACACACACTGGGCACTGCAGTTTGTACACACACACACACACACACTGGGCACTGCAGTTTGTACACACACACACACATTGGGCACTGCAGTTTGTACACACACACACACACACACACACACACATTGGGCACTGCAGTTTGTACACACACACACTGGGTACTGCAGTTTGTACATACACACACACACACTGGGCACTGCAGTTTGTACACACACACTGGGCACTGCAGTTTGTACATACACACACAGGGCACTGCAGTTTGTACACACTCACACACACATACACACTCTCCACTGAGCTCCTGGCTCCACACACAACTCCCAGTGCACTCCCACTCCGTGCCAGCTGCTGGAAAAGCCACACCAAGGCTTGGTGCAGCTGCTGTGCTGGAGCCAGGCCCTCCCACTGTACTGACCTGTGCTGGAGAGGGGCCACCCCAGACAGCAGCCACCCCCCCAGCCTCACAGATGGCTCCTGCTCCTGCCTTTCCTGCTCCTGGAGCACTGGCACCTTCTCCAGCTCTGCTCCCCTTCCCATGTCATGTCAGGTCAAGCAGCTGAATGCAAGAGCACACAAAACTCATTGCTGCATCAGGCAAGCTTTGGGGAGCCTGTTGCCAGCCACAGCAGGCTCTGCTCTCCTGGCAGGCTTGGGGGGAGGAAGAGGAAGAGCAAGGAGGGGGGGAAGCAGCCTCAGGTGCTGCTCAGACTCAGGGCACAGGGACCAGCATCTCCCCCACGCAGCAAGAGGAGAAGGAATTTATTGTGACAAATGCTGAGAGCCTGCAGCAGGGTTGGCCCTTCCTGTCAGAGCTGGTGAACCACACCAGGAGAGGGGAGGGCCTGGCAGTCAAGTGGGATATGCATCACTCCTGGGGGGAAAACCATCAGCAGCTCAGGAGAAGCAGGCTGCAGGAGATCCTGCCTGCCCACCTGGGATGCTGGTGAGCACTGTGTGAGCCGGCACTGCTCACCCCCCTCTCGGGGCTGCTAACTGCCACCCCTCAGTGTCCCCTGCTCCAGAGGGGTCGTGCCTTGGCCCTTCAGCCTCCAAAAGGGGCTAAAGGTTTGGGCAGAAGTATCTGGAGTGGGACACTGGGTTAGGGCAATGCAGCACAAGTGGGATGTTTGTATCTGCAACTCGAGCTCATGTCGCAGACGACTTTTATGGAAAATCCTTTCCCTTAGGATTTTTTTCTCCTGAGAAGCTGAGAACCTCAGGAACAAAATGTAAACAATGATTATCTGCTGCTGTGGAATGCAACAGGTGCATCTGTGATTGGTCTCATGGAGTTGCTTGTAATTAATGGCCAATCACAGCCCAGCTGGCTTGGGCTCTCTGTCTGAGACAGAAGCTTTTGTTATCATTTTTTTCTATTCTTAGCTTAGCCAGCCTTCTGGTGAAATCTTTTCTTCTATTCTTTTAGTATAGTTTTAATGTAATATATATCATAAAATAATAAATCAAGCCTTCTGAAACATGGAGTCAGATCCTCATCTCTTCCCTCATCCAAGAACCCCTGTGAACACTGTCACAAGCTCATAAGTGAATTCTTGTTGAGTGTGGAGAGTTCACTGTACAGAAGGACAGGAAATAAAATTCTTAACTTTTAACGAACCTGAAACAAGGAGAATCTGGGATGCCAGTTGTGTGAATTAGCCAGGAGAGAATATTCCTCCTGAAGCAAAGGAATTCCAGTGTCCATTTGGTCTCCAGTGAATACAGAGATGGCTGTGACCTCCTCAGCTTGCAACACCTGCCTGCCTGCCACATTCCCTTTTTCCACAAAGTATCTGGTGGGGTTCCAGACAGAACTGGGACTGATTTTCCCACTGCAACCTAAGAAACACCATCAGCACCCAAAAGGAATATGGTTTCACACCTGTACAGACTTCTCTGTGCCTGCAGCAAACATTGGTGTTTGGAGAGCCTTGGATTCTTCTTCCACGGAGACTAGACAGCAGCCAAAGCACTGACAGACCACTGAGTCTAAGAGCAGTTCAGAAATGAAATGTGAATCTCTCAAGCCCTGGCAAAGCACCTTCACCATGCTCTGAGTTCCTCTCCCTGTACAGCAGAATGATTTCCCAACCTTTGGGTCAATCCTGAGCTGCTTCCTGAGCTGCAGTAGCCACGAGTAGGAGCACACACTTCCCTGCATCCCAGAATAGAAAGCAGCTGGAGTTGCATCTGAACACTGCAATGGGAAGATGAAAGACTTCCAGACACTCCTCTTTTTCCACTGAGCCCTTTATAGGCTCCTGTCCCCACTCTAACTCCCATACAGCTCCTTCAGCTGCTGATTTTCCACAGGTGCTGAACTCCCAAATGCTCTTGGAGGCTTTTCCTTTTTTAAATTAATTCTATTTAAATAACAGGGCATATGGTTTATTACAGTTAGTAAAGGGTGTGTGTATGTGTGAGGGGAATCTGATCCTGAGATCCAGAGGGATCCCAGGACCTCTGAGCACACAGGCACCAGTGCCTGGCCCCAGAGCAGTAGAGCCAGCTCTGCCTGCAAACATCACCCCAGAGAATGAGTTGCCAGCTCGCCTACATCACACCAAGTCCTTCAGTGCTAGTGAGGAGGTTTATACAGCCCAGGAGACACCAGGACTGCTGTGCCCTTTCTGGGACAGCTGCCACCCCCTGAACAAGATGAGGGCCAAATCTTCAGGACAAGACCAGTGCCAGGATCTAACCAGGAGCTTCCATCACCCCAGTACCACCAACAAAAGCTCTGTGCTTGAGCTGGGTGAGCACAGCTAGATAAAGATCCCACAACACAGGAGCCCAGCTTCTCTTGGGAGAGAAAAGGAGCCCAAGGGAAACCTGCGGATGTGTCCCTCACCCCTCAGCCAGGGGAACACAGGAGGAGCTC
Organism: Melozone crissalis; assembly: GCF_028551555.1. Classification (NCBI taxonomy): domain Eukaryota; kingdom Metazoa; phylum Chordata; class Aves; order Passeriformes; family Passerellidae; genus Melozone; species Melozone crissalis. Next base: position 1,389,748 of record NW_026535790.1, read on the forward strand.
ACAGATCTGGGCATGGAGATCCTTGGAATAAGTGTGGATCCACTCTCTCCAGGTTCCATCTGAAATGGGCTCAAGGGCAGCACAGGCTGCTCTCTGAAGGAAGCACAGGGGTGTAGGATGCAGAATGCAGGCAGACAGGAATTTTCATATGAAAAGTGGGAAGGAAGGGAGGTACTGCTGGGGCTGACAGCCATGGTTGTTTCACAATACAGCCTTACCTGCTCTCAGCAGGGAGGGGAGGAGGCAAGGAAAGGAGCAAGAAGCTGAACTCATTAAGCTTCTCTCTCATCTGAGGAGCTGGGACAGCCTCAGCAAGGAGGGTGGACTCGTGGGACCAAAGGACACTTGTTTCCATCCACTTAGCTCCCCACACCTGAGCTATGTTTGAACAGCCACTTCAAAAGCAACCCCTGAGGAAAGCAGGCTGGATGAAGAGGAATCTCTACTTGTTGTTTTCATTTCTCTGTCTTTAAGCCAATTAAGGAATTTCTTTTTAAGTGAGGGTTTGTGGTCTGCCTCAAAGAGCCTGCACTCCCCAGAGAGCAGAGCAGGGTGAGGTGCCCATCTGGAGCCAGCACTGCAGGGACTTGTGCTTCTCTACAAAAAAAGAAACTCTGCTCCAAAGCCCCAGAACCTCTCTGTTTTCTAACACGCTTCTGCAGCAGGTGCCTCTCCCCTTTGCACCTTGGTTTTCTCACTGGAACATCACACAAAAAGCAAGTGGTGGTGACTTCAGGCAGATTCTCCTTGTGCCTTTCAACACCTGCCCAGTGTTTGAAGTATCCAGCACGGAAAATGCCTTTAAAGCTTCACACCCAGCCAAGAAGGGCCAAGATAAAGGCATGGTCTGCAGTTTATGCTGGTTTCATATTCACAGAACCACAGAATGGGTTGGAAAGGACCTCAAAGTTCATCTCATTCCATGGGACACCTCCCACTGTCCCAGGCTGCTCCCAGCCCTGCCCAGCCTGGCCATGGGCACTGCCAGGGATCCAGGGGCAGCCACAGCTGCTCTGGGCACCCTGTGCCAGGGCCTGCCCACCCTCACAGGGAACAATTCCTTCCTAACATCAGAACATTTCCAGGGACAGAACCAATCTGGAAAATGTTTGCTGGGACAAACAGCTCCTGGTGTCAGACAGATCCCTTGCATGGACTAAATGGCCAAAGTTTTGCCTTTCACACACCACTCAGAGCTATTTTCCATTACTCCTCCTACCACAGCCTATGGAGGATACACACATCCTGCATCAGATAACAAAAGCACCTGTGTGTGCAGGGTAGTTTGGAGGGACAGGTGTGTTTGCTTAGATGAAAAGCATCACACACACACACACACACCACCTTGTACTGTCTTCAAGAACAGGGAACAACTTTAGGATCACACACCTGAACAAGAGCATTTGGAACTTATGCTGGTACCCCTCCTATTTCATGTTTGAGGCTATTTCCCACCACTCCCCAATTAAAACCTGATCTTTGAACTGAAGGCTAGGGTGGGAGAAGAATTTTCCTGTTTCCCAGGACTAGAGAGATGTGGGACTAAGGCTCTGGGCCCATAGCTGGAAAGAGGCAGGAAAACCTGATGGGACTGTAAAGTCAGGACTCACCTACATCCCCTTATCCCACTGCAACTCCCCTCACATGGGGAGGCTGCAAGAGGAGATTTACTGGTGGCTGCCAAGCCAAATTGCTGCTCAGCTAAAGATTTATGCTGCAGTTTGTAGTGCTGTTAAAATAGAATTGGAAGAGTGGTGGGGGAAGAGAAAGAGGGAATGAAAGAGAGGGGAGGAGAAATTGGTCAGGAGCAGCACCAGGGCTCCAAAGCTGTTTGCTCCATCTCTCCCATCTCCACTGAAGCAACCACTCTGCATTTCCAGCTGCTGTGCCCCAGCCCTCAGACCCTGCAATGCCAATGCCTGGGCTGGCTTTGCAGCTGGGCACACACAGGTTCAGTTAATAGAAATCCATCCATCTCCACAGCACCTGAACTGTCAGGCTCAATAAATACACCTGGCAGAGAATGGCACAAAAGGGACAGGGCATCTGCAGGCTGCTCACATGACTTCCACACTGCAGCCACCAAGGACAGGAGAAGGGACACCCCCATCCCAAATGTCACCCACTGCCTCCTCATTCTGGCACTGGTTAAACACCATTCCTACCTGCTGAGGTCAGAGGTGAGATAAATTATCCCCTGCACCTCCAGGAATTTGCCAGCTCTGCCCACTAGATCTGGAGGAAAAGGCTGTCAGGGCATGGATTGATATCCCTGCATGTGCAAAGAGCCATGGGCTTCCCCCACCAGGCCCCCACTGCCCCCTCCCCTGAGAAGCCAAGGAAAGGCCAGAGTGCCCTGCAGCTCCCAGGGAATCCTGACTCTGCTCTGCACAACTGGGTGACACACAGTCTTCAGAAATCAAAAGCAAAGCCTCTCTAGTGAACTTCAACAGAACAGCTTTCCTTTGACATCACCTCTTCATCCCCGTGCCCTGAGCCAGCCCTCTGTCCTGTACTGCCAAAACCATGGAGGAATTTCAGAATTACAGCCAAGGACACTTTGGCCATTCAGCCCTGGGCATCCCTGCAGAAAGAGCCAGGCCAGGCTCATTGCTCATTCCAAAACCACCCTAGGGCTGGGGCTTTCAGTTTACTGAGAGGTCAAAATGGATCCAAACTGACCCCAGGGCACTGGGGAGCTCTCAAGCCCTGCCTGAAACACCTCCTTGAGGTGCCCAAGCCACTGAGTGCAGCAAGGAGCTGGGAGAGGATGGGATGCTGTGCACAGGCTGGGTCCCACCCACAGCAATGGATCTGTTTGTGTGTGTGTTCCTCACCTGTACAGGCCACTCCTCTTTCTCATGTGCTCAGCTTTAGAGGGGACAGCTAGCCACAGTTCCCCAGAGCTCAATGGGATAAAGCACTGCCCTTCCTGTGGTTTGGTTGGGAATGCTTCATCATGCACAGCCCACTTGGCATTTTCATTTCCTGGCACTGGCAGCTTCTAGGACAGTCCTGGGCAACATTGAGCACCGGTGTGCAGTGAAATAGCTCAGGGTGTGCAGAGGGGAGCCTGGCCTGTATCCTCTGGCACAGCATCCTGTGTGGGCAGTGGCAGGGGCTCCCTCAGCACAAAACCCTTCCATGCACCTCCTGCCCATCAGCAGTGCCTTGAGGCCATCCCAGGCAGTCACAGATCACCCTCCAGGATCCAGCAGCAAACACCTCCAGGCTCCAGGAGCACACAGGGCACACCAGAATCCCACCACAGTCCCAATCAAACACAGGTTCATCACAGGAATCCACACTTGGCCTCAGATTCAGTTTGGCATCACTGTGCCCTTTCAAATTGGGGCTGTTTGGTTTCTCCAGCCTCTTGGACACAGAGAAGGGGATTTGGTGGGTTTTATGGAAGGGCCAGGAATGCAGCAGAACAGTGCTGTGCTGGGGCAGACAGACCCACAGGACCACCCAGCACCCCAAGCTGCTCCTTCTGCTCACAGCCCAAGCTCCAGAGCTGTTGCCACCTTAACTGAGGCAGCAGCTGAGCCTGGCTGGCTCCAGGAGCAGGCACAGGCTGGAACTACCAGGGAAACCCCCCCAAGTTATACTGTACCCTGGAGGCCTCCAGGCTGGGTAATTCAGGCTGCAGCACTGTTTACTGCCTTGTAAAGATGACACACACTTAACTCAGTGCTGTGACAGCTGGAATCAGGAGGATGCTCCTGGCTGCAGCACGTGCCATTAACCCTTCTGAGTCCATGTGCCAGAGGGAGGCATCCTGCATCACAGCAACCCCAGGGAGGCCAGGCTGGGGCTGCTCCAACAGCTCAGTGTCCCTCCCCTGCAGCACAACACTCAGTTTTCTACCAAGGAGAGCAGCTCCTGCTGTTGTTTAAAGCTCCTGAACCTCATCAAGTCACAGACACACTCATAGGCAGCCCCAGGTAAGCTCAGCACAGACTCCTCAAGGACACCCTCAAGGACATCACTGCTGACCTGCATGGGACACAGGAGCAAGGAGCACACGTGCCTTGGAGACTGAAATGCTGCACCAGACACAGACACTGTCTGCTGCTGTGCCCTCCCCAGCACTGCCACCAGCAGCAGCCCCTGAGCAGGCACTGCAGTGCCCAAAGACACATTTACTGCAGAACACAACCCAGGGACAACAGGTCCTGCAGGAGAACACAACCCAGGCACAACAGGTCCTGGGGGGAAGCCTTGCTGGAGATTCACTGGGCTGTGTGTGAAGTGCTCAATGCCAGTCCCTGCACGTGCCACAGGGGCAGCAGCAATGCCACTGGTCACTCCATTCTTGCCATGGGCTGCAGCCTGAAGTTCCTGCAGAACAACAGGCTTTCCATATTCCAGATGCAGTCAATGTTTCCCTGTTTGTCCCTCCCCACAGACAGACACAGCAGCTGTGGGTGAGGCAGCAGCAGAAGCCTCAGCTCCTGGGCAGGGAAGGTGCAGCTGGTGGCATGGCTCTGATGGAATGTCCCAGAGCTGCATGGGGCATGTGCCAGCCAACACCAGGGCTCTGAATGAAAGGTGGCCTCTCCTTGGTGTCCCAAGGAAGCAGGGGAAAAAATACAGCTATACACACACACACATCTATCCATCTACCTACCTATAGCTTCACTTTTCCAAGGCAGAGAGATGAAAATCAGATTTTGAGGAAGACAAAAGATGCTACTTGTGTCTGTTGTGAAATGCTGCTGAAGACCAAGGAGTGCAGACACTGTCCTCCTCCACCAAAAGCTGGCAAGATCCAGCCCCCCAAAATCCCCTTTTGCTGTAGCCAACCTGCCACACTCCAAGTGCCAGAGCCCAGCTCTGTGTAAGCACAAGCCCAGTGTGTGATGCCCAGGGAGCACAGGGAGCAGCAGGGCTGGAACCTGAGCGTCTGCAGCCCCAGCTGAGCTCTGCACAGCTCTGGGCAAGGGCAGGCAGGGCCCCCCCCAGCCCCCTGCAAGCTGCTGCCTTGGCAGCCTGCGAGCACCTGCAGCCCAAACTCTGCTCACCCCCACACGGCAGCCCCAGCTCTCCTGCTGCCATCCAGAAGGGCTCCAGGCTGCCTTCACACTCCACTTCAGCTTCCTTCTGGTGTGGATGTCCTGCTGCAGCCTCAGAAATGCCATCTGTAAGGCAGGAGCAGCTCTCTTCTCCTGGGATCAGCTCCCCACAGCTCCTGAGGGTGACCTGGAGCACCTGCCCCTCACAGGGCAGCAATGCCCGGGGTGCTGTGAGCTGGCAAGGGCTCTGCTGCCATCCTGGTGCCCTGCCAGGCACAGTGGCAATGCTGGCAGGGTGAGAAGCATGGGAAGGTGCCCAAGTCAGGGAAAAGCCCAGGGCAGTTTGTTTGAAGAGAGTGGCTGAAAAGGCACAGGCACCTGTGGGTGGGTTGTGGGTCCCCATGCAGGAACAGAGACATGCAGCACAGCCTGCCAAGTGCAAACAGCACCCAAGCAGGGCTCTCTTCCCTCTGAGTGTCCTTCTGCTGGCAGCAGCCACGTGCTGAGGGTTGCTCCATGCCAGAGAACAAAGGCCTGCAGAGGCTCCCTCAGCACAGCCTCCCCTCCACGCTCAGCACCAGGCTCTGGCTGCACTGGCATCAAGGGGCCTTTCAGGGCTGGGGATCACAGGGGAAGAGGCTGCAGGGAGGTGGGTACAGCTCTGAGCACCCCCCAGCTGTTTGTGACTCATGTTAGTCAGACTCCAGCCCAGAGCCACCAGTGTCAAACTGGATTAAGTTACTGGCTGGAGAAATCCAGCACGTGCCTTTCACAGCAAGCAGCACCTGGGAATCTGAGAGGGGAGCAATGGGCCTGGAGTGACCCCAGGGAGTGCTGGGGGCAGAGAGGGGAGGGAGCTCCCAGCAGGATATTCCTGCCCTCACCCCTCCTCTCACAAGCCCACAGCACAAGGTCACTGCAGGCCCCTGTCCCTGCAGGACAGATGCTGCACACTGCTAGCAGGAGGTGTTTGGAGTTTCCATCCTGATCCTGAGGGAAGAAATAACCCTCCAAACACACACCTTCCTACAGTTCCTCCTTCCTGCAGCAGCTCAGCCAGGCTCCTGAGCTTCCCACTATCACCAAATCCATGCACCAGCTCCTGCCAGAGGACTGAGGCCATTCCACAACTCCAGGCCACGTGTGTGACACCTCTCAGGGGGACAAGGGATGTGCCATGAGACACGAGACCACATTGCTCTCTATGCAGCCAAAGAAGCAATGCAGAAGGGTTACTCTGGGGAAAAAATAAAATCCTTGCTCTGGCTCCTCTTACTCTTAAAAAATTTTTAAAAATAAAAAAAAAAAAAAATCACAAGCTGCCAATTCCTCTCCTCCCCACCCTCAACATCCAAAGCAAAACTCCCCAACATCTGCACTTGGAGAAGGACCTGAACCCCTGGTCCTGGAGCAAAAGTGCTCAGCTCCTGCAGACAGGAGCATCCCCAAAACAGGTAAAGGTGTTGTTTTTTCTCAGGTGCTGGGTTTTCCCTTCTCCAGGCTGGCTCTGTCAAAGGGACAGCTCTGCTGTGCTCTCTGCTGTGACAGCAACATCCAGGCATTTTGCTCAGCTTTGGCCAAGCCTGCCATGTGAGATGAGGACATGTTCCAGCTGCCTCTGCCCTGGATCTGACCTCCCTTTGAGGCAGGATGGCCCTTGTGGGACATGGAAATGAGCAAGGTTGGAGGGCACACAGGGAGCAAAGTGAGGGTTTGTTTGGGGATCTATTGAGAACTCTGCTCTCCACTGCTCTGCACCACCCTCTGGGATATTCATGGCTCCAGAGCTATAAATAGCCCTAATTTAAACAACTAATAGGATTTGTGACCCGGGAGCAGGCAGTGCATGGGCAGGGCTGGGAGCCTCAGGCAGATGAAACAGGCTCCATGCTGCCAACTCCTTGGCACTGCAACTCCTCCTTGAGCAAGACACTGCTCCAGATCCCACAGGCTCTGGTGAGAGCTGGTGAGCAAACAGTTACAAGCCAAACATTGCCATCAAACAGGCATCCACAACAAGCTGCAGCATCTTTACTCCACCAAATCCCAGCTGAACTCCACAGCAACTTCCAGAGGGAGCACAGCCCACACAGGGATGGATCCACCTCCCTGCAGCCCCTGGGGAGCACAGGCTTCACTTCTGTGCTGAGCAGGCTTGTCCTGAGTATGAGAGCTGCTGGCAGTGCCCTCTGGTTTGGAGCAGTGGCTCCTTTTTCTGTGGACACACACTCAGAGCATGTGCTGGTGATCCCCATCTGCTCCACAGCCACATCTGCTCTTTGCATGGGGGCTTAGGAAGGGACATGGACCAGCTGGACCCAGAGATCCCTTCCAGCCTCAACCAGTGGGTGAGGTTGATGTGGTTGAGGTCAGTGATTCTTGAAAGGTGCCCAATAAACTCTCTGAGCACACCTAAATCCAGGCAGGTTGCTGACCAAGCCCAGGATCTGTGCCTGCCCCAGCCCAGCTCTGTTGGGGTTCATGTCCTGCTGAGGCTGCCAGAGCTCCCAGGGCCAATGCCCAGCCTGAGATCTGATGGCAGAAACAGAAGCAGGTGATCACCAGCTGATTGATTCCCTGCAGTCACCTGATGCCTTACCAGGAGCTTTTTTTCCAAGAATCTCATTTCTCTGGGCTCTGCTTTCCCCAACAAGAAACACACAGAAACATTTAGTTGGGAAAGGCCCTCTAAGTACATCAAGCCCAACCACTGCCCCAGCACTGCCAAGACCACCAGTAACCCAAGTACCACATCCACATGTTTTCTGAACACTTCCAGTGATAGTGACTCCACCACTGCCCTGGGCAGCCCATTCCAATGCCTGACCACCTTTTCTGTGCAGAATTTTTCCCCCAGCATGCAACCTGGCACAACTTCAGGCTGTTTCCTCTTGTTCTGTCTCTGTTCCCCAGGAGCAGAGCCTGACTCTCCCCTAGCTACACCTTCCTGTCAGGGAGTTGCGCAGAGCCACAGGATCCTCCCTGAGCCTTCTTTTCTCCAGACTAAGCACTGTCCTGGTGTCCTCCAGACACTTCTGCTTGTGCTGCACTCACAGATGAAGTGCCACAGGAGGAAGGAGCAGCACAGAGCCACATTGCTCCACACAGCTCCCTGCCACAGTTCCATATGCCAGAGTTCAGCTAGGAAAATCTCCACCAGCCTCAAAACAACTCAGAGCCCTCAGAAAAGGCCCCTGTGATGCTGCCCAGCAGCTCTGACTTGCTGCTGTTCATGGATTTAAGCCAAGGGCTCACAAACAGGACACTTGAGACTTGCCCAGAGATTCTCCCCAGAAGTGAGAGGAGCTTCTGGGGAGCAGGGGGTGGCACAGCAAGTGCTCTCCCACCACTGCCAACAACAAAGCAGGTCCCCTCACTTCCCTCTAAAGCAGCGAGATTTACATATTTTTAGCATATCATAATAATAAAATAAAATAATAAAAGAGTGTGTTCATCCCTCCACAGTCATTGAGACCCAGAGGTATTTCATTCTGCAAAGGCTTTTATAGGAAGATAAAAATCCTTTGCAGAACACTGCAGGAAAGCCCAGGAAATTAATATCTTTGGAAGAGGAGGGAGTTCAGAGAGCTTCAGCCAAAGTGAGTAGTGGGCAGAGACACCCAGGTCAGCTGCACAGACCTTGCAACCCTTTCCCCAAAAGCCTCTCCCAAGAGCACAATCCAGAAGTTCTCAGTACTCAACAGGACCCTCTTCATGAATCCTGGGAGTGAGGAGGAGGTGAACAGGAACATTCCCTCAAACCTCATCAGGAAACAGTTCAGAGCCCAAATTCCCTCCTAACCCCTTGCAATGAGGAAGGATGCTCCTTGGAGAGGTGCCACCACCCTGGAAATCACTGTGATCCCACAGCCCCCAAGCCACCCCACAGGGGCAGCCACAGCACTGGAGCCATGTCCTGCTGCCAGCACCAAGCCTGTGGCACTGCCCCTTCCTGCTCCCAGCTCCAGGAAGGGTTGGGATCCTGGCCAGGATGGATCCCTGGGGTCAGCTGAACCCTCCCACCCAACAGGCCAAGCACCTTCAAGCACATGAGCAAGACAGAGCCCAAGGGGATTTGTAGCTCAGCCAGAATTTGTCTGGCTCCACACAGCTACCAGAGGTGAATTTAAATCCATCTTTGCCCTAAGCAGAGATTTCTGCAATCAGATCCCTCCAACATGCACCTAATACCTGGTACCTCCAGCCTTTCAATAACTTGTCCTCCTGGCATGCTGGGAAAGGGACAGACTCCCGTTTAAATGCTGACACACAGAAAGAGCCTGGGCAGCCCTGTCCAGAAAAGACCAATCTGGTTGTCACAAGTCTGCTGCTTCTACCACTAAGACCCTTTTTCTACTCCCTCTTGTCTCCCTCTCTTCAGCACACAGGGAATTCCACACCATCAGCCTCACCCAGGCAACAGGAGACACTGAAGCCTCCTCCCAGGTTCTAAATCTTGAAAGCCAAACAGCACTGATTTCTCCCCTTATTCCCATCCCACCATAAGGGATGACTCCCCCATCAAGTACAGACCAAAGTCACTCACTCACTATTTGAGTCCCTGTTTTTCTGCCAAGGAAGGTTTGTGTTCATCCCTGAGACAGCTCAGAGCAGCTTGGCTCTGTGCTGCTCCACAGCAGCCAAAGCATTATCAGCTTTGAAGGTGGCTGCAGGCAGGGACAGAAAATCAGCAGGAAAAGCAAAGTCTATCCCAGAGCTCCTGCCCAGCCTCAAATTGACTCCCCAGTACTCCACTTCCTTCCTACACGACAGGACTCCGGGGACGAGGACAGGCACAGGCAGGATACCTACCCTGACTTGTTCTATTGACTTAATTTTTTAAAGGAATATATTTATCTGTTCCTCTCTGGAAACCAATCCCCCACTGCTGCTGGGCCCTGGGGCTCCCGGGGAGGGAGGCCCTTTGATGCCTGGCAGCCTGGCTGATCTCAGCAGGGCTTTTGAACCCACTTCCATCAGCAGCGCCTGCAGCGAGCTCTTCCCACGCAACTCACTGCTCAGTGAATCACAGCCCCTGCTCTTCCTGTCTGCAGGAACCATGCCACACTGAGTGGGGATGAGCTCTGCCCTCCCTTTAGCAGGGCAATCAGGAATTATCACAAAAGCCACTCCTGTCCCCACAGGACACCGGCGTTATCTGCGCCAAGACCGGCAGTTCCTGTTCTTGCCCCCACATCCGCTCCACCACCAAGGCTGGTTCTTCAGGAAATTTATTTTTTCCACATGTCAAGATATCACTTAGTTCCTCAAACTACAGACCTGGAGCCACGAGCAGCCTCAGCTGCCATACACAAGGCTGCAGACACACTGCCTTTTTTAGTGCCCAGGGCCAGGTGTACACTGGAAGCTCCTAAATTCCAGCTGTGGCTGTGCACAGCCAAACCAGGAGTTCATCTGTGAGCTGAGACACCTTCCCAGCTCCTCAAGGCAACAGAGGGATAACCAGCAGTCCAGAAGGGATAATCCTGCAGGAAGGACCCAGCTCTGTTTGCAGAATCCCTCTAAACCAGAGGAGACAAACCCACACAGCACAGATCACCACACAGAGCTGTGGACCAGCCACACAGCAACAGAATTTGGGAACTGCACAAAATATCTTTTTTAAAAGTACTCAAGTCTATGCTAGAGAGTAAAGACAACAACTTATTGGTTTCACACTGTTCCCAGCTCAACAAGAAGACCCAAGAAAGGAGCAAAGCCTGACATTGCTGGAGGCTCTAGAGTCATGCACCAGAGCCCAGGAAGCACATCCTGGACCTTGAAGCAGCAGAAGGCAGGAAAACAAGGAGTGCACCACAGATACTGCACCAATACCACAGCAAACACCTCCAGGGGAAAGCCAGGACAGCTCAGGGACACTCAGCAAGCAGCTATTCCTCAGTGACCAGCAGCTCCAAACAGACTCAGGCAGGTATGGACACCCATCCAGGCTGGAGTCCACACAAAGCAGGCATTAGGCAAAGGCTCAAACATCAGCACAAAACACAGCAGCCTCTACAGCCAAGCCCTGAGGCAGAGGGGTGGTGGATGCTTTTTGATAAATCTCTCAACCTGTCAGAGACTGAATGCAGGACACCAGCCCCTACAACAAGAGAAACTCCTCAATGCAAGTGGCTGATGCAGAAGGGGCAGAGGCAACAGCTCAGAGATACATCTGAAATGCTGATTTCATCGAGGTGGGATAGGAATTGAGGGCTGGAAACACTAATCTGGTTTTAAGAGTAATTCTTTTTTGGTGTGTTTCATTCCTGTGGATCTGTTACTCAAAAGCATTTCACTGCTTTTGCATGAAAACAGCTTCTCTGGCTCTTCCAAGTTCAGAAACTCTTGCAACTTAGTGCCACCCAGTCTGGAGACACAATCCTCCACCTGTGACACTACAGATGGTTGGGAAGGCAGAAAGAAAAGGAGCCACGAGAATGTGGCAAACAAGGAACTGAGATCCCATTCCCAGGCAACCACCTTGACAATTTAGGAAGAGCTGGGATGAGTCCTGCAGCCCATTCTGCAGGAGACATCAGCCCCCATGTGTAAAGCCAGGGGTTGGCATCACTCAAATCAGTGAGAATTTGGCTCTGGCTTCCCGAGGAACTGAACTGAGCCTCTGAATGCAGGGACCCAACACTGAGTAGGATGCAAAGCAGCCGGTGTGGCAGAGGCAGCGGCGGGGCTGAAGCTGAGAGGTGAGCAGTGAGCAGGGAGAGGTGAGCAGGCTCCTCCCCTCGTCCTTACCTGCGCAGCCGGTGCTGGAAGTGCTGCTGCTGCCGCGTTATAAGGGCGCTTTCCCACACGGGGCCGCCGGGGCTGCTCCTATACCAGCCCACGGCCGGGTGCCCCGCGTAGGGCGAGCTACTGAAGCCATGGTCCGACTCCGTCTCTGCGGCCAGCGATGAGGCAGAGCTCCCCATGGCTGCCCCTGCCCGCCACGCCGAGATTGAGCCTAGGTTAGCTGGGAGCCAGCGGCATGGGCAGCTCGGGCGGGACGGGCGAGGCGCTGCGGCATGGGCTGCTGCACAGATCCCAGCACGCTGGACAAAGGAGGGTCGGTTCTGATCAGAGTTGGGAGAAAAAAAAAAAAAAACAACAAACAAACACAGAGAAAGGGGGGAAAAAAGGAAAGAAAAAGAGAGAAAGATAAGGTATGATTTCAGCAACAACGCTCCAGTTTTAAAGCCTATCAATGCATGCTCTGAGCAGGGTCCCCGTCCCAGAGCTCACTGGGAAGGGAAGGGCTGTGTCACTGAATCAGCTTTTGCTGCTGGAGATGGGGAGTGTGGGGGCTCTAGAAAAGGCTCCCCCCAAGTTAAGCATCAGGAGCTCCCAGGTACAAGGAAGCACCGACTGATGGGGGGAAGCACAGCAGAACCCAGCACAAAGCCCTTCACACACAGGAAAGAAGCAGAAAACGGGACAAGCCAGGTCCACCTGGAGCCCAAACCAGCAGCCCTTGGGGACCACACACACCAGGTTAGTCTGGGCTCTAACTGGCACACAGTTCTAGTTACTCAGCTACAAGGACTGGATGGTTTGTGTGCTTACATATAAAATAAAATATTCCCCTTTTCCTGTTTCCCACTAACACCCCAGTAGGACTAGAACTGGACACACTGGGGATCTGCACAAGTATTTTCTGTGACTATTTACTTTCAGCCCAAGGCAAGTTTTAGCTGATCCTGAGCACGCCCCTACCCAAAGAAGCAGGTCTGGGGCTTTGCTCCTCCTTTTCTCCCTCTCTCTTTCCTACTTTTCAGAATTTATTCTTCAAGCATGCTCACAATTAAACTCCAGAAACATTTCATGTCCTCTGTATTAAAAGAAGTTGAAACACACACACGTCTCTCCTTCAAGTGAAAAGGCAGGACAATCTGGATGCATGTCAGGAGCAATGGATCAAGGTAACATTTAACAGAGCAAAAAAGAAGAAACAAGGAAGATGGGAAAATTAGCACAGCTGAGCTTATTCAATTACCCACCAGGATTTAAGGAGATGAATGAACCATAGAAAGACCTTTGCAAAGAAACTACTTTTGCCGTAAAAAGGCTGAGATGAGGAGTCCTAAAATACAGCTTTTCAATCCCAGGATTGATCTAAGGGATCAAGAAAGGCCTTGATAGATAATAGACTCCCAAAAGGAGCAGCTCAAGGAACAGGTGCAATTTTGTTACAAGCTCAATACCAGAATGTGCCTGCATAAGGTCATTAACTGGAGAATGTTAACTGCTCTGTCATGGTCTCTGTAGCCTGCAAAGCCTGGATGAACCAAACAAATCTGAAAAAAGTCCAAGAACACAGTTTTCCCTACCTCCTCCTTGTTTTAATTGGGCTGTCTCCCTGCTGTGTATCAGCACCCCCATCCCCACTACCCAACAGCAAGGTTTCACTGATTTCTGCACATCCACCCAAAGTGGATCCCTGGCACATCCCCTCTCATTTCCTGCCATTCAAGCAGTTAATTTGTAACAAATCTGATTTTCTGGCTACATGAAAGCCACACGATGTGAGGGGAAGAGCACTTCCAAGTACCATCAGCTCAGTCTATCTGGAGACATCAGTCTTCCCACACCTGTGGTGTCTCTGGCTCTTCCACCCCATCCCAGCAGCAAAGGCACAGGGGATGCAACTCTGACACCTACTAGAAGAACAAACTGACTCTTACCTCAAACCCTCAGGTTCTATCATGATAAAATAGGTAAGTAAAGGCAAGGTGGGTAGAACAGCCCCTCAATGCAGGCTGAGCCAATCCGAGGAAGGATGCCCAGGCATCAGTAGCCTTTTTCCCCCTTGAGTTGGGTTGAACTGCCACATAAAGCAATTCCACAGCCTGGTTCAAGATAAATTCCTCAAGCAGATAAAGCAGAACCCTTGGTTGCTCCTGCTGCCCGTGGAAATGCCAGTTTCAGCTCATCCCAAGAGGAGGCAGACATGCCTGCTGCCCGCATCGCTGCCAGCTCCCACGGTGGTGCTGCTGTCCTCCAGGAGCCAGCACAGGCAGCTGTGCTCTGCAGGGAGAGGAAAGGCTGGGAGCCCTGCTTCAGAACCTGCAGTAAAACCCCACACTGGGTGGAGTTGGGAGAGGAAGGGAGCTATAAATAGGTGGAGGATAACCAAGCTAAGTCGGAGTGATCTCCGAGACTGTCTGGTCTAACTGGGCTGCTCGGCTGCGAGTGCTGCGTGAAATCGGATTTCTCCAGGCAAAGCAGTAAATCCTTCTCCTCAGGGTCATCCTCATGCCAGGTGAGAGCAGCCAATGAGTGATACTGAAGGGGGAGTGTTGCCCAAAGGTGGGGAGAGGGTAAACCAGTCTGAGAACAGGAGTGGCAGCAGGTTCCAGCCCAATGCAAAGCAGTGCTCACCATGCCGAGCCCCAAAACGCCTTTGGCCAACACTAAGCAAATGAGGAGCCTCCAAGAAGTCAAGGTGAGAAAGGAAACTGCACCCCAGAAAGGGAAGGGGTCAATTAAAGAAGAAGAAAGCCACTCTGGAAGCACTCAGCCTTATTTTTGAGGCATTTCTGCCACTGGGCAGGGAGCTGCCCCAGGAGATGACCTGCAGGCACGTGGCTGAACAGGGGAGGCCTCAGTCACTAAAAGGGAGCAAAGCGCCAAGAGTTCTTCTGTCTTGGCAGGAGGGAGCAGGATTTTTCCCCTAATTAACAAAGCACTGCTTCCACCTATCTAATCTGGAGAGGAAGCAACAATGTGAACAGATTGAAGTGTCGTGAGAAGGGTGGATCTCACTCATGGAAATGATCAGTTAAGCACCTTAGCAAGATGCTGAGTTTGGATTTTGGTTTTCTGCCCTTTGCAGCTGCAATAATTACCAGGTTTGAACTGATGCTGGGTAACTGCCCCAAAATATCCCTTCCAAAATGAAACCAGGTTTGATGTTGCCAGCCACAAGCCACTCCCAGCTGTTTAACCTGATCTGTGCTACATGATGCAGACCCTCCCTCAAATTCTGCACCACACCCTGGGCAGCAGGCATGCACAGAGCGTGCAGGACAGCAAAGCTGTCCCATGGAGCTCCTCCTGCTGCCAGGACAGCAAAGCAGCTGCCTCCATGCTTCCACACAACCTCATTCCTCCTCACCAGCGAGCAGTGCTGACCCTTGGGCCCCAGCTCTCGTGTCACAGCAGAGCAGGCAGGAAGGGTGGGGATCTACCCAACCCCCTTTCCTTCCCTCCAGTTTCAAAGTAAGTTTTGGCACTGAAGAGAGCAAAAAAAAAGAAAAAAGGGAACTAGCCCATGTGTTTCAATGCCTCTAGGAAGCTGCAGGATCAACTTTTCCTAGCATCAGCCTCAAATTCTTCCCTTTGGCACGCAGCAGGAAGAGGAGACAGAGGTCCCTGGAGCTGCTGCAGCCACTGAGGAAACCAGGGAGGCAGACTCACCCCAGCTGGTCCCTCGTGCAGCAGCCTCTCTTTGTGATGGGATATCCACACCCTCCTTTTCCTGGTAATTTATTGATCCACGTGGCACGAGCCAGCTTTGCTCCTGCTTGAATTTCCCAGCCTCCCTTGGTTCTCAGCCTTGGAAACTCGGGGACAAGACTTTGCCACTTCATTAATTCCTCCACTCCCCCAGCCTATAAATCAAGTCAATCCTGAGCTACTCCCTTGCTCCAGGGAAGATCCAGGAATGAAAATACCATCAGACATACTGAGCTCAGACAGCTCTGGTCTGAGGTGAGGGCCAGCAGTTGGCCCAGGAGAAGGCTCACCATGTACCTGAGGGAAACACATCCCTCAAAGCTGTGCCCAGAGGAAACTACAGGAGATTGAAGGTGAAGTACCAGCCCTTCCTCTCCCTCTGCTGTGGGAGCTCCTCTGTCTGGGGGCTGACTGAGATCCACAGAATGTACTGAGTTAAAAGGCACCCAAAAGGATCCTGAGTCCAACTCCTGGCTCTGCACCAGGACTCCTCAACAATCCCACCCGTGCCTGAGAGCATTGTCCAAACACTCCTGGAGCTCTGGCAGCCTGGGGGCCATGACCATTCCCAGGGGATCCAGATGTGCTGGGAGCTGGTACCACCATCCCCAGCCAAGGAGGAGCTCTCTGCCTGCAGCCCCATGTCAGCTGCTGCTGGCAGGAAGAAGCCAGGGCTCCTGAAGAGCTCTCACTGTCCAGTGCCCACACACAGCCCTGGAGGAGCAGCCTCCTCCCTGGGGACTGCAGGATGTGACTCACACCCTTCAACACCAAGGACAGCTGGAGGAGCTGGGGCTGCATGGGGGAATCCAGCTGGAGGAGAGCACTTCAGACATCCTGGAGGAATGGCCAAGCCTTGGCTTCCCACCAGTGCTGCCTCCATGCACAGCACATCTCCCCCGAAGGAGGCACATGCCCAGGGAGGCCAGGGCAAGCAGGGCATGATGTGCAGGGCTGGAAGGTGCACAGCACAAGATGTGGCAGCCTAAGGAGGTTATAAAGTGCCAGAGCAGGTTGGGATAGCTAAGAATGCAGATGGGGGTGTCTGATGGTGTTCTGCTAGCCGAGGAAGGGAAAGGAGCTCAAACATTTGTGTGATCCAGCCAGCCCCCAGCTCCAGGCAGGGTGGCAGGGCCTGAGGATGTGCAAAACCATGGCTGGAATTCACCAGGCTGAGATGATCCTGAGAAAACAAGCAACCCCAGGAGAGGAAGTGAAAAATCCTCTCTTTTTCCACAAGGCAGCAGGGGAAGAGCAGACAAGCAACAAGACACCCACGTCAGGCAGACACAGCACTGAAACCCAAGCTGCAAACGCCGGCCCAACGAGAGCTCCAGGGTTCAAGGGCAGCAGGAGAGCTGGAACACTCTGTGCTGAGCAGGTGTCCTGCACACAGCTGGGGACAAGACAAAGTTTTGCTGTTCTTCCTCCCTGCCCTCATCTGCCAAGCCAGCCCAAGTGCTGCAGTCTTGGCAGGAAATGAAGGTGTCAGCAAGTTCCAATTCCTTGCAAAGCTTCTACCAGGGAGGGGTGGGAAGGCAGCTCCAAGGACAGACTGAGGCAGGGGTACAGCTGGAGGGATGGGACAGTGGTTGGAGCATTCAGCTGGGATGGGGGAGGCTTTTCCAGCTCTTGTCCTCCACACAGAGCTCCCCAGGGTTCTCTGACTCAGAAAGCTCTGCCTTACCTGCCAGGGCCAAGGAGCCTTGAGGTGTGCAAGGCACGAGGATGACAGACAGAGTGCAAACACTGCAGATGGGAGGACACAGAAAAGGGAGAGAAGGGTGAAACTCACCCACCCAAATGTTTGTTCTGGGGCAGAGGGCTGAGGGAAGAGAGTCAGATATTGTGGCCTTGCAGGAAACTGAGGGGACAGGAAGCTTTAAGTGAGCTGTTTTGCAGGTCTTGGTGAGAAATAAGACCACTACACCACTTGCAGAGCTATCCCTAGCTGAAGTGAACTGTCTGGAAGCAGATTTCCAGATGGGCTGTTAATGAGGTAACAAGATAATTGAACCTGGAGTACCAGAACAGCACAGAACAGGATCTCATACTCCATGATACAAAGTCCAGAACAACAGCACAGGTCTCTGGCCACAGACACCAACATGCAAAGGTAAGCCTGAGGGTCTTTGCCTTCTTTCAGCTGCTTTGAAACTGGTTCTGGCCCAACTTTAGCCCAGAAGAAACTCATACACAGCAGCTGAATTGGGCTAAGCTGCATTAATGCACAGCACTGACTCTTTGTAAGTGTGCAGGCAGAGGAAGAGTGTCTGAAGTGTGAAGTGAAAGACTGATAGGAAAAGCAGATGTATTGCAGAGCCAGCTTGGCCACACAGCAACTACCATCCAAGTCTGAACAAAGTTTCCTCTTCTCCCTTGCACTGCACACTGTAAAGCAGTGACAGATAATCCAGGGAGCTCCTGGAAATCTATCCCGGTCACTTTGAGAGAAGGGATTACACAGATCTGAAAGGGCAATCAGCATCTTAATCACAAGCTGGAGGGAGAAAAAGAGGAGAAGCAGGAAAGCTTTTTCAAAATAAGGGTTAACTTCAAACCTCATCTCCACTGACAACTGCGAAGCAGTTTCTGAACAGCGTGAAAATGGCAACAAGGGCGCTGCTGCAGAAGGGTCTGAGTGCACACACGTTTAAGAAAACCCACACAACGAAATCCCTCCAAGCCCAGGGCTCTATTAAGTCAATTAACACTGCTCCATTGAAGTGCAGCGAGCCGCGTGTGTCCCGCAATTCGCGGCCAATTGTGGGGACTCCGGAGCTCAGCACGGCGTGGGTGGGCTGGCAGGGCCCTCCCAGCACCAGGGAAAAGCCACAGGGACACTCACAGGGGAAGGAACAAAACAACACCAGGCACAGCATCCAATCCCGGGAAGCTTTAGCAGCACATCTCATTTCCAGATCTTTTCCTCCCCGTGTTTCTAATCCTTGCAGCAGAGTTCTGCCATCCTACTCAGCTCGCAGGCTGCCCCAGCTACAAACGATGTCAGGCTGAAAAATCACCTCGACAGACTGCCTGCTGAGACCAGTTGCATTATAAAAACAGGAAGCTCTTGCCTGCCTGCTCCCAATATGCTGAGGATTGAATGGGAAGGAGCATACGCAGGGATGCTTTGCAAGAAGAGCACACACATGGGACTCTTGCCAGGAAAAATGCATCTTGAGTAACACATGTGCTCTTATTTCCTCTTTTTTCTGAAAGGTTTAACTACACTCTGAGCTACCCAGCAGCAATAAACCACTTTTTTCCCCTCTTTCTCACTTATAGCAGAGTGTTGCTTGGTAAACAGCAGATCTTCCTGTCTGAGGCTGTGCCAGCCTGTGCTGAACAGAACTGTTGTTATTGCACATTCACAGCTAGAGATAAACATGAATAAGAGCCACGAGTAAGAGCCAGGCACTGGTTCTTCAATACACTGCTTTATCAGCTTCACCTTGATTCAAATGTTTCTGACATCTCTCCCTCCTGAAGGGGCAAGGTGGCACAAGTAGCAAGGACAAACATTAAAAAAGAAAAGACAGAAATGACAGCAGCACATAAAGTGCTCTTCTGTGCTCGCTAACATTCACAAACTGTGCAGCTCATAGCTCCACCTGCACTTGAAACACTCAAAAGCACAACAAGGAAACAAATGGGCCCAGCCAACCCAAGCTGCCCAAATGGGAAAACAAAACAGCCTTCAGCACATTCCTCAGGACAAATCTCCAACCAGAGCCACAATTGCTGCAGGACATAAAGGTTACAGAGAACCAGGGAAGGAAAAAAATGTGCAAGTCATCATCTCATTTGCAAGCTAACACTCTGCAATGACACAGGCACAGCAAACCAACCCAGGAAAAGTGGACACTGGAAGTCGAGGAGGGTTTCTAACCTTTCCAAGAGCAGACCTCTGGACCAGCTGCTCCAGAAGCACTGGGGGAAAAAGCACAGCATGAGTTCCAATAATTAGTTCCTGGACAAGTTCATGACCTGCATGAGATGACTGCTCATCTTCAGCAGCATGGAACTGGACTTGATGACCCATGAAGTTCCTTCCCCCCATCACTCAGCAACCCAAATTCATAGAGGCCCAGACATAGCACAGACACAAGGTCATGCCCAAAAGGACAGCAGGGATTGTATCTTCAGCTCATGCTAAGTTGACAGATAAGCAGATGAAGGGCTGGCCACTGCAGAAGGGAGGGGAAGAGAACTGCAGCAAGAAACAGTCTCACAGCCAGAGAAAACTCAGGGCACAGACTTGGAAAGCAAAGCCTGAGAGGTGGAGATGTCCCCTGAGCACACTGTCCCCAGACACTCCAGTCACAGCTGTAATTCTAACACAGATTACACAGACAGTAAATATATCATTTGCCCAAGACACATCCAGTTGCATCCCTTCCTAGAGATAGCTCCAGTCCACACTGCAGTGCCCAAGCCACACAGGCAGCAGCACCTGGCTGTCTCCTTCTGCCATTCTAATGCAACTTGGCCTTCCCTGGCTTTCATCAGGCACCACGTCCCAATTTCCATCCAACTGGCCTAGATTTAAGCCAACACATCTCTAGCTGTGCCTCAGGCAAGCGCAGAGGTGGAAGAAGCCTGTCAGACAATGGTGCCATTTGGCATTTCCATCACAAACAACCAAGAGATAAAAGCACAATAATTGCTGAGAGCTGCACAAGAGGCCCCTGCCTTCCCCAGGAGCACAGGGAACTGGGAGAGAACAGGGAGGTGGGACAGACTCAGGGGGCAGAGAGGAAGTTCCTCATCTAGAATCAGAATCACACAATGGTTTGGGTTGGAGGGAACTTTAAATCCCATCTCCTACCACCTCCTGCCACCTTCCACTATCCCAGGGTGCTTCAAGTTCCATCCAACCTGGCCTTGAACACTTCCAGGAGTGGAGCAGCCACAGCTTCTCTGAGCAGCAGGGAAGCACAGCTCAGCACAATCATATAATAAGAAAGCACCACATTACTGCTCACCACCTCTTCATCTCCAGATGACACCTGAAAAACACATCAATCCTTCTGCACACTCATGTGGCAGCCATGCCATTGCTTCTGTTAGGAGATTATCCTGTATTGAAATTACAGGTGTGGAGTAACACCTGGCACAAGGAAGTGATACAAACAAAACAATGCCTGAGACCACCACAACCTCCCCTCTCCTCACCAGAGTAGCTTTACTGGCTCACTGTCTCCATCACAAGTGGCTCCTCTTCAGCTACACCAGTACAGCTGGAATTGTAGGATGTGTTCCATTACACACACCTTAAGCAATATTTTCTGGGAACAGTCATTTGAACAAACACAATGGTCACATCAGGAAAAGACTGTACTCTGAGAGGGCTGAAACACAATGCAGATGGTTTGAGTAATGGTGGAGCAAAGCCAGGCAGCCATGTGAGGTACCTCCAGCATGAGGAGGGAGCTGAGTTTAACCACAGGCTGCTGGCTGCATCCTGAACCAAAAGGGCTGATGGAGAGGAGCTCATGTTACTGGAGCCACTCCCACATGCCTTGCAAGGCACATCCACAGGCCTGAGCCTCGTGTGGTGCTGCAGACCCCCAGGCTCCCTCCAGCAGGCTCTGCTTGCTGAGACATGGCAAGGTCAGGCAACAGGAACAAGGGCAGGAGCTTTTGGAAGACATTCCAAGGCTGCATCAAAACAGATCCCAGAGCAGGAACACCATCTCATCCCTCTCAGCCATGAGAAGGAGCCGTGGTGGAGATGTGACCAACACCTGCCTGGTGACAGTCACCACCCAAACACCAGAGTGCTCATGGCCCAGCTTCACTGACCAAAGCCATGAGAGGTTCCTGCAGACTTTCTGCTGTGGCTGGGCAGCAACAACACATACAGAGTCCAGCTAGTCCATAACAACCAGCCAGGCCAGACCACACAGCAAGCACCAGTGTCCATCTGACTCATCCAAAGCCCCAACCTGGATGAGGCCACATCAACCTGGATCATCTGAATCCAAGGAAACATCATCACACACTGCAAATGCATCCTGATGGTCCAAGCTCAGACTGGCTTCCCAGTCAACACAAGGCACAAGAGTCACCTCTCTGTCCTAGTGGCCTGGGAACTGCCACAGCTCTGTGCTTACTGCAGGCAAACTCATGCAGAGTTTCTTCATTTATTGCCCTCCCCTTGCACTGCCTCAAACACAACCCTGGGACAGTCACGTGAGCTTAAGATTGCAAGGTGCTGGAAGACCCCACAACTTCTCTTCCACTTTCACAGTTCCTTCTTCACCATGAGGAAACCAGAGGACATTGGTATTCCCCTCATTTAAGCACATAGCCTTTGCACAGCCAGCACAGAACACTCAGAGGGAGGAATTCAAACAAGGAAGAAAGACAAGAACAAGAGGCATGAGAGACACAAAGCAGGGTAACTGTGCTCACAACCAGAGCAGAGAAGGTCTCCTTCCTTCCTTGCAGCCCCTCCCAGCCCAGCCCAGTGCCAGCTGAGTCAGAAAAGCCTCTCACCCAACACGATTCCTGCTTGGCAGGGGCAGTGCTGGTCGCTGGAGGGTCAGCCTGGTGTCCTGCTGCTGGCACCCACTGAGAGGCCTGGCTGGAGGAGCATGCTAGAAGGTCCCTGCACCGAGCACTGGGAGCACACCAAGCCTGGCAGGAGCAGCTGCTGTCCCCAAGCTGCTGGACAGAGAGTGAAAAAAGGCATGTAAGAATAGATGACTGCTGAGACTCCACCCCCATCAGCATGGCACCAGCAGAGACAACCAACCTCACATTTTTGGTCCCTCAATCAGCATCCCCTTGAACTCCAGCTTGCAGAGCTTCCCAGGACATCCAGCTGGAGCTTGGTCCCCCCTGGAGACAGCTTTTGGGTCAGCTCAGACTCTCCACTCGTGCTCTCAGAACTCTTGGCTGTGACTTTACAGTTCCGTGCCCACCACTGGCCTCCCTCCCTGCCGGTGGCTGCTGCTCAGCATCCTGGTGGGAGCTGTCATCAGAGCAGGGATGGCACACCTCAGGAGCACAGCAGGATGGGGCACAGCAGAATCACATGCAGGAGGACTCTGGACAGCTCTCCACAATTAGCAACAGGGCAGGATCTCCCGAGGGGCCGGACGGGAACGCAGCGATGTCTGGCGGGGCACGCTGCCTGAATGTTCAAATACAGAAACAGATGTTAATTACTCTGCATAGCCAGGACATCATTACCAGCTACATCTCCTGGAGATTCTCAAGTACAAATTCCTCTGATTATGGCAAACATGCCCATCCCACCCCCAGAAGCCATGACGTTTGATAGCTGCCTCGGCAAACCTCCCTCCTTTGAGATATTTCCCCTTCCTCCTTCATCCTCTGTGCTCTCAAAACAACCTGTTTCCATGAAATTCCTGCTTTGGGGAAGTGCTGTCTCCTTTGGGACAGGCTTTTAGCAGATGGAGGCAACAAGAGCCCTTGTCCATAAGTGTCTGGCTCTCCAGCACACTCTCACTTTTTCTATTTTAGGCTGGGGAGGGAGGACAGAAATAAGGATTCAGCTGGCACCATGTGATCAGTGAGCCTCTTCAGCAGCATGGCAGAGCAAGGGACCCCATTCTGCCCCCTCACCTTGCTCACCATCCCCACAGCCACACCATCAGATGCAGTGTGATACCCCTGGGGTGGGTGATGGTGAATTCACAAAGAGCTTTTCTCTTCCAGCACTCCCCAGAACTGACAATTCCAGGCAGTGGGGAGAAGGTGCCCTGTGCTGAACACCTGGACAGGTGCTGCTGAGGGAAGGTGTACAGAGTGGGCCAGGAACACCACTCAGGAGCAGTAATGAGTAAATAAGGGAGTGATTCAGGAACCCTTCAGGCTCAAAGGGACCACCCTGATCCTTTTAGACCAAGGGTCTGTGCAGCTGCACAGAGAATTCCAGGCCCACAGCCCCTCCAAGGCACTCACTGAGCTGCTCCTGCACTGAAAGGCAGGAGATTCAGGAGAGCTAACGAGGCAGTGAGACCAACACCAGCAGCCAGAGCACCCCCCAAGTGCCACATCACATCAGTATCCTTGCACATTCCATGGGATAGGAAGGGAAAGCACTCAGCACCCAGCAGCTCAGCACAGACCTGCTGGCCAGGGCTGGAATTCCAAGGACATCCCGAGCTCTGCCTGCTGGCCACAGTCTGCAGGAAGCAGACTGACAAGGGGCAAGCTGGAGAGCAAGACCTTGATCACACCAGTGCTGCAGCCTCTGTGGATTGAGCACAGAGCTCAGCACACAAAGACCCTGGTGCTGTGCTCCCACTTCCACAGACCAGCACAAACACAGGGGATTGATTTGCTGCCAGAAAGTCCATGAGTAACTTTCTCTTTTTGTTACAGGAGCAGAAGGACACAAGTTGGGAAGCTGCCTGTGATATCCTCAGTAAACTGAAATCACCTGGGCTGGGACTGGGAACAAGATGCTGAATGAGAAACTTTGGTGCCACTGGAAGCATCACATTAGAAATGGAGCTGGGCAGCATCACTGGAGGAGGACAACAGCTTTTTGTAAGGTCTTGGTCTCTATTTCACCAAAGTGAGAATGCACTGATAACCCTGAGGTTATCAGGGCTGCTCACGCCAGGGCTGGGGCAGGACACCAGCTCAGTGCCCTGACACTGTGTCACCGCCCCCATCCCTGGTGCTGAGCCTGCTCAGGCCCACAGCATTTCCTACAAAAGGGGCTGCACTGCAGGAACAGAAAAGCTCTTTTTTTATGAACACTCATTAGAGTTCACACCGTTGGCAAAGTGTGGAGGCACGCATTTGTGGAGGAACAGAGATATGGTTCCAACACTGGTTTTAATGTGCAAGCCTAAAGACTCGGCTTCAGTTTTTAGAAATCAAACTTGATCATCTCAAGCTGGCAAAAATAGCCCCATGTTCCCTTGAGTTATTTTCTTTTCAAATAGGCAGGGTACAGCACAATAGGAAATATCAGCAGTTATGTATTCAACCTCCAGAAACCCAACGGGCCAATTCCAGCAACCCACAGCAGCTTTCCAATCCTCCCTGATCTATTTGCTGGAGTTAGTCTGAAAAGCAGGCTGCCCCCGAGCCATTCAGCAAACTCCACGTCCCGCTAATTACATCAATATAAATGTATTATCTTGGCTGTCAAACACGGGCTGCCTCAACAGGACAAGGCTCTGCCATGGAAATGCAGGAAAACAATTGCTCTTTCTGCTGGTGACACATTTCTCTGGATCCTATTTCCTTGCCAGGGCTCCCCCTTCTCCCTTCTGCCCAGGCACCAGGGCACCAGCGTTCTTTTCTTCCAGAGCAAGAGGAAATGGCACACAAAAACCCTCCTCATCCTTTGAGCAACTGAACACCAAATAATTTTGGGAACACCACCAGCATTTCTTTCCTCTCAGCCAACCTGAGAGCTGCCAGCACACAGGGAAGGGAGCTGTGAGGGCAAGAGTTAAATGTTTCTCGTGAGCAGGCAGCAGCTCTTCAGCCTCTCTTGGCTTCCTCAGCTGCCATTGCTAAACGCAAGGCAAGTGTCAACACTCCAAACAGCAAATGTGACAGAAATTGGGAGCAGCCTGCTCCTCCCTGCCCAGCCTGGTGACTGTGGCCTGGAGAGCAGGGAGCCTCTCAGGAAGGCTCCAACAGCAGGCAGCAAGGCTGAGGTGAGCACAGGCAGATGCAGAGGAGCAGGGAGGCAGCTCGCTTCGCTCCAGAGTGGGATTATGACGGAAAATGAGGAGGAAGCCACTGACTCACCTGTCCCACCCGCATAAGCAGCTTTCCCACCCAAGGCTGCACTGAGTGTGACCTTGATCAGAGCCCCAAGTTCCAGCAAAACAGGGGCTCACAAGGTTCTCCCCAGCTCTGGGCACTAGGAGAGAGGAGAGAGCCATGGTGGGAGGACACTGGGCTGACACACACTGTCCAAATCTGCCTCCTCTGACCGCAGGCAGCCACAGTCCCTCACTCCAGCTTCCCTCTGCTTCACAAAAATCCTCACTTGGAGAAATGCCACAGGGTCGGGTCCTTCCCAGACCCCTCTGTTCACAGGAAGGGTCAGAACAAAGCCAGAAAAAAACAAGCCTGGATTCAGATGAAGTGGGAAGATGGGAGGAAAACAGCATTTCTCCACCTAGGAGCAGATGATGTTTGCAGCAGCGGGGATTAACACAACCATGGGCACACGACACAGGCTGAGTCTCTCTCTGGATCTCACGTGCAACCAGCACAAACCTGGAAAGCTCCCACAAAACCTCCAGGACAGAAGAGAGCAGCGTGTTTTCCACGAGTTAAAGCCAACTGCTCTCAGCTGGCTGAGGGAACACCAGGGCTGTGACCACTTCCCTCTGCAAAGCCAGCAGAATTCCAAGCACAGATAAAGAGTGCCAGAGCAAAGATAAGGAGGGAGCAAGCAGGAGAGTGAGGGGCAGTCGGTGCATCTGCTGAGGACATCCAGGCTCCTCTGTGGGGTCACCCAGCCCTTCCGCCACCACGAGACAGCTCCGAGTCTGGGCACGCCGCCTGACCTTTTTTACGTGCAACTTTAGCACTTCTGGGTTGTTTTCCAAGATTTATTCTGATTCAGGAGACACCGTGCCTGGCCCACGCCTCCAGCTCCCTTATGCACCAAGTCATCAGGCTGGAGGAGGCTGCTCTCCCTCCTGCCAAAGCAACAGGGCTCAGCAAAGCCAGCCACTCACATCAGGCCTTCAAAGGGCTCTCCAGCCATTCCACCCCTCCCAGGAAGGGAGCAATGCTGGGTCTTGCCTTCTGCCTCCAACTCCTAAAGCCCTGGATGCAAACAGAAGGTGATGCAACTTGAAATGAGTTAATATCCCCACACACATAAAATCAGGGTAATTTGAATCATGCCTTGCATAGGTTATGCTCAGACAGCTCAGCCCTGCTCTGGTGCACTCAGAGGCACGAGACAGACTGTTCAGCAGGATCTCAAAAAATGGCTAGACAAAAGCCACCAGCAGACTCTCAGAGTCACAGCCAGCCAGTCTGTCACTGCAGGTGTGCTCCAGTTTAGGGAAGAGCACAGCCCTGAAGCACAAGTCCCAGGTGACAATGTGCAAAGCGTGGCAAGATCTCTGCATTCTGAGCCAGTCTGGGATATGCATCCCTCACCTCCACCTTGGCTCCCTCCAAACACATCTCCCAATCTTCATCAGCTCCTGACCCACCCACAGCAGTGCAGCAGTGTCCTGCACCAGTGCCCCAGGCCACGTGCATGGAGCAATTCCCACAAAACCTTCTGTCCGACCATGGGAACCCACCCAGCCACATCCCAGGCCTGCGGGCCTATGGAGAGCCAAGCTCCACTGAGATCCCCAGCTTGGAGGAAACAGTCTGACATTTCAAACACAACGTTCACATTATCCCATCTCCTCTACCAGGCTCACGGATGATCACCCTGAACAGTGGTTTCCTGGTGCTTGGGGGGATGTACCCCAGGAGCAGGGAGAGGAGAGAGCTCAGTAAATGGAGAGGCTGGCAAGTACAGAGCTTTTCCATCCTCTAAGACTCCTGCATCCACGACCTGGAGGCTGAGATGCTTCAGCTGCAGCTGAGCTGACATGCAGGAAAATCCAGGGGTCTCGATGAGACACTGGGACCCAACAGCCTTAGGATGTTCAAGACCCAAGGATAACAGCCAGACAACTGATTCTAAAGGGTGAACTCGCAGAGGCACGAGAAACTCTGCATAAAGCCCTGCTCAGCCCCAGCACGGGTGTCTGAGCTGGAGGTGAGAGTGAAGAACTGCAGGACAGGCAGCCCGGGGCGCTGGGGGCTCTGCCGTGCCCCAGCCCGGGGCCGGCGCTCGGCGGTGCCCCAGGCGGGGCTGCCGTGCCCGCGGCAGGACCGGGAGCAGCGAGGCGCAGGCAGGGCAGGCACTGCAGCCTGAGGCGGCCAGTCACGGAGCCGCCCCGTGCCCCCCGGCTGCTGCACGACCCTCAAGCCCGTTAAAACCTCTCCGGCCGTGCGGCCGGGCCGGGGGCGAGCGGGGCCCCCGCAGCCCCCGGGTCTCCCCACAGCCTCGGGCAAGGCGCTCCGGCCGCCGCACAGCCCCGAGCCGGGACCCCGGCACCGCCCGCCCCCCCGGGCCGCCCCGGCCTCCGGCCCCCGCGCGGGCCCCCCGGCAACAGGTGGTGCGGGGCGGCCCGGGGGCGGCGGGGCCCAGCCGGCGCCTCCGGCCGGGAGAGCCCCGGGCGACCCCCGGCGCGGGCGGGAGCCGCGGCCCGCGGGGCTGCGGCGGGAGGCCCCGGGCGGCCGGCCCGTCCCCGCTCCCTTCCCCCGCGTCCCCGTCGCCGCTCACCTGGGGGTGGAGGCGCCGCGCTGCCGCTCCGTCCCCCCGGCCCCGCGCGTTCCCCCGGGCGGAGCAGCTCGCGCCCGCTCCGGCCGCCCCGCCGGCCCTTCCTCCCGCCCGCCCGAGCCCCGCGCCCGCCCTACGCCGCCGCCGTGGCGCAGCGCCCCGTCCCGGCCGCGGGCGTGCGGCGCGGAGACAGCGCAGGGACCGTCGTGAATAGCGCGGCGGGACTACGAGCCCCGAGGGGCGCCGCGCGCAGGAAGCGGAAAGCGGCGGCCGAGCGGGGCACCGGGAGCGGCGGTTCGGGGCCGGGGCAGGCCCGGTGGAGCCCCGAGCAGCGGCAGTGGTTAAGGCCCGAGGGAGCGGCGAGCTCCGGACTCGCGGAGGGCGCGGGCCGCAGCGGCCGGTGAGGGGCGGCTGGCGCTGTGCGGTGGGCGAGGACTACGACTCCCAGCGTGCCTTGCGGCCCGTGAGACAGCGCCCACCCCCGGCCGGGGGTCGCAGCGCAGGCGGCGCTGGCCTCGGGGGCGGTGGGACCTGCTCGGGCTGAGGGTCCCGGTGGGTCTTGGCGTGCTTTGGGAATCCCGTGGCTCCATTCGTCCGGGGCCGCGGCTTGGGAAAGGCGGCTGCGTGGCCCTGAGCCCTCACACGGAGGCTCCGTGCGCCCCTGAGCGTCCCCGGCACTCCCCTGAAGGCGCCGCCGTGAGGGGATGGAGGATCGGGGCGTTCCCTGTGCGGAGTAGAGCCCGCGGCTGAGCCAACCTGGCAGGAGCCGCCCGTAATTACAGCTTTAATGACCTGGCGGTATATGAAGCGCAGGTGGGGCCGCGGGGATGTGCTCGGCGCTGCGGGCCATGTGCAGCCGCGGTTCGGCGTGGGACGGGAGCGGGGCCGGGCCGGGGCCTGCACCCACCCGGCCTCGCAGTCCCGACCCACGTCCCGAGCCAAACCAAGGCCAGACTCGCCGGGCTAAGAAGCGCCTTCACACCCTCCCACTGCACAGAGATGAGAGATGGGAGCAGTTCGACTCTCCGTGCTGGGCCGCTCCCTCCCGGAGCCATGAGGGAAAACTGAGAGAGGGCCCCAGATGGGACCCAGCCCAGCTGGTCCGGCACACCCTGATGGAAGTCAGTGGTCGTTGTTCCAGCAAAAGCAGCATCATTTATGCCACCAGTCTTGGAGGGTGATCACTGCCTGCTGAGTGAAACATGACAGTTGCTAAAGAGGGAGGAGAATGTTCTCTTCAGGCTGTTGGACCCTCCCCAAAGGGCACCTCAGGCTTTCTCTGTGGGGTGCTGAAATGGCAAATGTTCATGAAACCTTCTGTAGCACAATGCAGGGACCAAAAGCTGATGAAGAGCTTGGGCTTCCCTTCATCCCTCTGTAAAATGTGACTGCTTGTCATATCAACACATTTATTTGCAGACACAGTTCAGCTGCTGTTCTTTGGGGTGGCCCAGGGGAGGAGCAGCCCCATGCTGCCCTCACTCACAGATGGGATTCCTGATCTGGGGAAACTGAAGGCTTGGTGCTCCAGCAGTGTCTGAGGAAAGCACAGAGCAGGTATCCCCAAAATCACAGGATCACGGAATATCCCAAGCTGGAAGGGACCCACCAGGATCATCAAGTCCAACGAGCCCCTGCAGCTCCTGTGGGCTTCAACATCCTCACAGCACAGAGCCCAGCCCTGGCATGACAGGGAGTTCCTGGCTGGAATTATGTCACCAGCCTGGCCATCTTTATTTGGAGAATAAATGTGTGAAGCAAACTTGGCCCAGTTAGAAAGGGGTTTCAAAAAGTGGATGTTTTCAGTGTGTTCAGTTAGGAATTACAATCGTGGGAAGGTTTGGGTTGGAAGAGACCTTAAAGCCCATCCCATCCCACCTCCTGCCATGGGCAGGGACACCTCCCACTGTCCCAGGCTGCTCCCAGCCCTGCCCAGCCTGGCCTTGGGCACTGCCAGGGATGCAGGGGCAGCCACAGCTGCTCTGGGCACCCTGTGCCAGGGCCTGCCCACCCTCACAGGGAACAATTCCTCATTCCCAATATCCCATCCAGCCCTGCCCTCTGGCAGTGGGAGCCATTCCCTGTGTCCTGTCCCTCCATCCCTTGTCCCCAGTCCCTCTCCAGCTCTCCTGGAGCCCCTTCAGGCCCTGGCAGGGGCTCTGAGGTGTCCCTGGAGCTTCTCCTCTCCAGGTGAGCACCCCCAGCTCTCCCAGCCTGTCAGAAATTCAATGAACTGGGATCCACATTCCCTAATTTTAGCTGGATAAACTGAGGCCCATAACTGGCAGTGCCCATCACATCTGTGAGCACTGCAGAAAGACAGATGTTTCCAGTTATTCCAGACAAATTCCTGTTCCTGTCATGGATGATAAAGTGGATCTAACATTCAGTTGGTGCAGCAGAGGCATCAATATTGCAGTGAACTGCATTCCTGGGAATGAAAGGTGAGAGCAATGTCACCTCCTGCTCTGCCCTGAGCAAACCTCATCACAGAAACAATCATTTTCAAGTGTTGTTGCCCAGCTTCTCCACCTGCCATGCCTCCTAAAACCATTCCAGGGCTTTTCCTGGAGCTGCCTGGACCATCCTGAGCTTTTCCTGACCATACAAACCTTGCTTTCCTCTGGCTGTAAAGGTTCTCCCCCACCCAAATCTGACAGAGGAGAGTGTCTGCCAGCTCTCCCTGATGTCCTGTGCAGGCTGACCTAGAACAGAGCCTGGACACAGTTACAGAATAAAGCAGGGATTTGTTAGGAGGCCTCAATGGATCCACCTTGGGCAGCACGAGAGCCCAGCCAGGGCTGCACCCAAGGTGAACCAAAATGGTCACAAAATGCACCACTGGTCATGGGGTCTCTCACTTTTATAAGTTCTAGTCTATTTACATATTGGAGTTCATTATCCAATGACAGCTTTAGGTTGTGCAGTCCCATCCTGCTTATTTTTCTCCATTGTTTGTGCTCTTGGGCCTGAGATTTGGATCATTTGTCCTTGATCCCCAGCTAGAGGAGAAATTGTTTTGTCTCCCTACTCTGTGCAGAGAGTTCACCATCCCCTAATACAAAGTTCAGAAATGCACACCAAAGCAGGGCAGAATCTGAAAACCAGAAAAGTTAAACCTGAGGCACCATCCCCACACCATGGACTGGCACAGTGAGGTCCAAGCAGCCATGGATCGATGTGTGTCAGCCCAGACACAGCTCTGGATGTCTCTGTGAGCTCCCCTGGCCCTGATCCCGAGCTGCTGTGCCATGGGACACCCCAGAGCATGGGAGGTGGCCTGGAGCAGGCCCAGCTGGCCAAGGCCAGGGCACACACCCAGGGCTGGCAAGGACTGGAGGATGCACAGGGAGAATTCCCCTTGTGTTCTGGCACTGCTGGAACCAGCAGCTCCTGCCTGAGGCACCTCAGGTGAGAGAGAGGAAGGGTTTGCGTGTTCCACATGCCAGGATCTCCCACAGGATTTCCCAGGACACCAAGCTTGACTGAGCTTTCCCTCAGTTCTCACCAGTGCTGTGACCTTCACACTGGCAAGTGGCTTTTCCTGGTGCCTGCCCTCAACCCCCCAGCTGCAGGTCCTGGTGGCTGTCAGAGGGCAGGACAGAAAGCCTTAGATCCATCATTGTTTTGGGAGGAGATCCTCCTCCTTGAGCTGTTGCAATGGAAGGTGCAAGGCAGGTGCAAGGAAGTGTTATAGCAGCTTCTTTGAGTTAGGTTTAATAAGTTCTTGGAGGTCTCTAACACACCTAAGATAGCTCAGCTATCTTTGGAGGCATAAAAATTGGTAGGATGGCTTTTGTTGCAGTGTTGGAAACAAAAAGGTTTAATAAAAGGCAAAATAACAAACAGAAAAAGGGAGCTGGGTGTCAGACGTTCTTGTTCCTGGTAAAACACTTTACAAAGCCATTCATTTCTTTGTTTTCCTTTTTTAAAAAATTAATTGCTTAGATGGGACTTTTTGGCTTCTGTTTAATTAGATGTCTTTAAGTTTGAGGTGAAGTCCCCTGGGCCTATGAGGTGGCTTTTTTCAGCTAATCGAGGAGAGAAACTTCTGGGCTTCTTTCTTTTTTGAGGGGACAAAGGATAGTTTTGTCACTCTGTCAACAGGGGGCACACTCTTACACCTCACCCTTTCTATACATCTAAAGAGGAGAAAGGAACATGAACTGAAAAAGTTGTTGACAAAACTTTTGTAGTTCTGTTTTGCTGACAAAAGTTTTGTAGTTCTGCTAATAATTTTTAAATTTGGTTCTAATCTTCTATCTTAACAAGGAAATGCAACCCTTGACTAAATATATAATGTATATATATTGTATAAGGTGTGCAGGCCCTGGCACAGGGTGCCCAGAGCAGCTGTGGCTGCCCTTGGATCCCTGGAAATGTCCAAACCAGGCTGGGCAGGGCTTGGAGCACCCTGGGACTGTGAAAGGTGTCCCTGCCCATGGCAGGGGGTGAATCAAGATGAGATTTAAAGTTCTTTCAACCCAAACCACTCCATGACACTGTGATTATCCATGAGTGCATCTATCACTGGCCAGTGATATGTTTTTAGTGGTAGGGATCTCAAAGTTTTGTAGATCTAGTGTTGTGTGTAATACCTGTACGTGCAACACTGAGGGCACCTGAGGGAACAGTGTGGTACAAACCCAGATTTTGCTTTCATTGTCAAGAGAATGCATCTCCCACATTTGTGGTGTGAGGGAAATTGGACTCGGTGACTTTGAGAGGGGCAGGGATGGCCCAGGGGAGATGCAGCCTGTGTTTGTGGAGGCACATGGTCCTTGCACAGTTCCAGCAGCTGTCAGCAGTGCCTGGGCTCACACCAGGCTCGTGGTTCCTCCTGCTTGCCCAGCACCACGTGCTGTCACCTGCAGAGGGAAAGCTCAGGGGATGGAGAATGGTCCTGCTGCAGCTGGGCCAGGACATGTTCAAGGTGCTCTGTTGTCTTTTTTTATGTGGTAATGACACTCAAACCTCTCCCTGCTTGAGGGAAAGGTATCCATCCCCTCTGTTCAGGGAGGATTATCTGTTCCAAAACCCCCAGGTGATCCCAGGGCCCCACACCTGTCCCTGGGACTGAGTCTGTGCCTAAAATGGCCCCCTGGGCCCCATATCACAGGGACATGGGGGATTGGGGTGTCTCTTGGGTTGCTGGAGCTGTGGGAGTGTTCATAGCACTCTGGGGGTATGAGGAATTCCTGCAGTCCTGGGGGAATTCTCACTAGAGGAGGAGAGTTGTCAGCATCTCCTTAGGGGAACTGGAGAGTCCTGGGAGTATCAGGGCATTCTTGGGGGAACCTGGGAGCTCTGGGAGTATCAGGCATCTATCCCCCCAGGTGTGTGGTGTCCCCAGATGTCACAGTCCCCAGTTCCTCACAAGCATTGCACAAGTGCACGGGGACTCAGGGATTTGGGGTACCCCAGCTGTCCTCAGTGGGGTGGGGGTGTCAGGGGACCCCAGGGAGGGAAGGTGTCCCCTGGTCACTGGTCAGGGAG
The DNA here is from genome assembly GCF_028551555.1 of Melozone crissalis. Classification (NCBI taxonomy): domain Eukaryota; kingdom Metazoa; phylum Chordata; class Aves; order Passeriformes; family Passerellidae; genus Melozone; species Melozone crissalis. The sequence goes on from NW_026535790.1 coordinate 1,423,030, forward strand.
GTGGGCTCACTGTGGCCCTTGGGCACACCTTGGGGCAGGGGTGGTGACAGGGACCCCCAAGGCCCTGGGAAGGACAGGTCTCATCCCCCTGCAGCCCCTCTACCAACCCCAGCACCCCTCAACACCCAGGCTCCCCCTGACTCTCTGCTTTCCCAGCGCTCCCCTACAGCCCCTGCTCACTCTCCCACCCCCCCAGTGACCCCCAACCTTCCCCAGGGATGACCCACAGGATCCTGCTGCCCCCCAGTTCATTCCTCAGTGCTGTCCCACCCTGAGCCACTGTGTGCACAAGGAAAGAAAGGGATGTGGCTTTGGCAGGGCCTGGGGTCCATGGCCCCCCTCATCTCCTTTGAGTGCTGGGGTTTTCCCTGTGTTTGCCACGGCCCTGATGGTTCCAGTCCCTACTCCATTATGAGGGGTCTGGCTGTCCCCAAACAGGGTACAGGGGCTCTGACCTGTCCCCTGCTCCTCACACACACGGGCTGGGCTGCTCTCTCATGGCTCCATGAGGGGATTGTGTCACAGGCACCCAGGTTACCCTTTGGATTGTGGTTTAACCACTTCTATCCCCAAAGTACCTACTAAAGCCTTCAAATCATAGAATGTGTCAGGCTGGGAGGGATCCACAGGGATCACTGCTCTTTAAGAGACCAGTCCTCCCAGTGCAAAGTGCCCCAGGGATGTGGGGGCTGGAAGACTCTTCAGAAAGAGCTGAAGGCAGAGGGAAGAATGGTAAAAAGGGGTTTTGGCAGCAGGGCCTCTTCTGCCACCCCCCCTAGGCAGAGAGGTGGGATGACACAGGTGGAATGTCTGGAAGTCTGTCAGGAGTTGGTAGAGTGGGAGAGGGGAACCAAGTGTGTGTGAGGGGCTCAGCTCTGCTCCAAAATCCCTGAGATCCAGAGTGTCTCTCTTGTCACCCCAAGCCCACACTGTCCTTCTGCCAGGTCTCACTGAGAGCTGGGCAAGGGCCTTGGAGATCCCCAGGATCCAGCAATAATGAACTCCCACAGGAGGAGCACCTGGAATGACACAGATTAATGGGACAGTAAATGACAGAGGAGCTGAGACAATGCACAATGAACACTCTTTTATGGAACAGACACAGCAGGTGCAGCTCTGGCCATGTTCCCCCACAGAGGAAATCAGCTCCTGGCCATCAGTGGTGCCTGTGGTGCTCATCTTTCAGGGGTGGCATGATCTCTCCAGTCTCTAAAATCCTGTCTCCCTGTGGGAAGAGAGCATGGTGAGCATTCTCTATGGCACCCAGACTCCCCCCACACAGCCCAGTCCCTCAGGGAACCTGCAGCTGTCCCCACTTCCAGGCAAGAATCTCACCACAACTCACTCAGAACATTCTCATTCCCCCAACATCCCCACAATGCTGGAATAACATCACAGCAAAATTTCCTGGAGCCTGTGCTTGCTTTACCCCTTGTTTTCACTACAGCAGCCACACATTTTGAGCCTGCTTTGTTTTAAAAATTACTTATAGCACTGCATAATTCCCTCCAGCAGTGATCAGTGAGTCCAAACCCGTGGCCCAGAGCCCATGGGGAGCCATGGAATTCCTCAAAAATCAACCTGCTGCCCCAGTGCCACCTGTTCCAGCTCCAGGCACAGTCCTGGCCTGCTGAGCTGCCCTAACTCAACTGAAAAATGAGGCTGAAGACAGAGGCCAACAGCTTGACCTTCAGCATATTGTTTTGTGGCTGTGTGGGATGTAATAATTTATAATTTTATTTTAGACAGAGCTGATTAGGAGGTGTTATGCCAAATATGGGCAGCAGTCAGAAAGGGCAGAGCTGATTTTCTGTAGGAATATTTGCCCTCTGACTTGTCACACCAATCAGTAACAGCTCAGAGCAGCCTGGAAACAGAAAATACCAAACATTGTGACACTCTCTGCTTCATGAAACTTGTCCTAAGCTGAGGTGACACAGCTCTTTGGGGACACCCAAGTGTGGGGCACCTTCAGGGACAAGTGGGACCAAGCCAGAACCAACATTCTCAGGGCTTAACAAGGAGAAGCAGAGCCACTCCTGTGTGATTCCATGTTGTTAATAATCACTGGGGCTGTGAACACCCATTCCCAAAGGGAATGTTTGTATTTCCCACCCAGGAGGGGCAGCATCAGCCAGGTGCTACAGAGAGGTGACACTGAAACAGGGACTGAGACAAGATTAAAGTGCCCAAACCCACTGTTGCTGTGCTGCCCACAGGACCCAGCACATCCCTTGGGAAAGCTGTCACTGGACATTTCCCAGATGCTCCCTGGAAACCCCTTCCTGTGTGTGTGACAGAAGATAAGACAGGCCATGAGAGACTTACTGGGAATATCCGTGGGTTGGCCACAACCACCTTGTGCGGCGATTTCTGGAACAGGGGAAGAACACAGGGAAGGGCAAAGAGAACAGTGTTACTTGAGGAAGCACAAAGAGTGTTCAAAATGGGCACCACGACCTTTTCAGGACACAAACTGTGCTAAGCACAGGTCTTGTTAAACCTTCCACTACTTAGAGTAATACCTGAGGCTGCAGCAGTCACACTTGCCAGGGAGAGCAGAGCCCCTTTCCCTCCCCACACCAACTGCTGCCCTGGTTATTTCCAGGGCTGCTCCTGCAGGACAGGAACAATTCAGTCACAGCTTTTCTGCTCAGATCACAGGAGAAGCTGGGCACTGCCATAAATCATGGAATGACTTTGGTCGGAAGGGGCCTTAACCCTTCCACTATCCCAAGTTACTCCAAGCCCCAATCTGGCCTTGGGCACTGCCAGGGATCCAGGGGCAGCCACAGCTGCTCTGGGCACCCTGTGCCAGGGCCTGCCCACCCTCACAGGGAACAATTCCTCATTCCCAATATCCCATCCAGCCCTGCCCTCTGGCAGTGGGAGCCATTCCCTGTGTCCTGTCCCTCCATCCCTTGTCCCCAGTCCCTCTCCAGCTCTCCTGGAGCCCCTTCAGGCCCTGGCAGGGGCTCTGAGGTGTCCCTGGAGCTTCTCCTCTCCAGGTGAGCACCCCCAGCTCTCCCAGCCTGGCTCCAGAGGGGCTCCAGCCCTTGGGGTGTCTCCATGGGCTCCCCTGGACTCTCTCCAGCAGCTCCAGGTCCTGCTGCTGTTGGCCTCAGGGCTGGGGCAGCTCTGCAGCTGGGGTGTCACAAGAGTGATTCTTTGGGATGAAGCCTCACACTAAATTTATATATAAATGTTACCCCACCATGCAACACAAGCGGTGAACAGGCCACGGGGAATAACCTCCATCTGCAGCCGAGTGTGAGCAGCACCGTCCCCCACCCGCTGTGGGACCAGTCCCGCTCCATCCCCCCGGCCCTTCCCGGCCATTCCCTGCCCCGGCGGGCCCGCACGCACCAGCAGATGGTACTTCACGTAGTAGGTGATGGCCCAGGCGGGGAGCAGCACCCGCAGAAACACGAAGCGGCCGCCCTGGTAGAAGTTGTGCACCTGCGGGCACGGGGACGGTCAGGCGGGGCCAGCGGGCCGGGCGAGGCCGCGCGGTGCCCGCGTCCCGCCGCTCACCTGGTGCCGCCAGGGCTCCCCGGGCCGCAGGAAGCGCTCCCAGAAGGCGGCCACGGGCCCGAGCCGCTGCGGCGGCAGCACGGGCTCCCGCGGGCTCAGCTCCTGGTCCCGCAGCCAGCGGCGCCGCAGGGCGCGGAGCTGCTGCACCCGCAGCCTCTCATCCTGCGTGGGGCCGCTCATGGCGCCTCAGCCCGCCCGGGCCGCTCGCTCCGCTCCGGTTCGCTCCGGTCCCGTTCGGCCCCGCTTGGGTCACCCCGGTCCCGATCGGCCCCGCTCGGGCGCCGTGTCCTTCGCGGCGGCGCGCGGCGGTGACGTCATGGCGCGCGCAGTGGTGACGCGCCAGGCGAGGCCGCCGAGGTGGTGCTGAGGTGGCTCCGCCGTGAGGGGAGCCCGGGAACCGGGAGGGTCTGGGGAAAGGACAGCGCAGGGGACTCCGCTGGGGCCGCTTCCCGTGCCCGCAGGGAGCAGACAGGGCAAGTGTACTTGTAACAGCATGGAGGGACAGGACACAGGGAATGGCTCCCACTGCCAGAGGGCAGGGCTGGATGGGATATTGGGAAGGAGGAATTGTTCCCTGTGAGGGTGGGCAGGCCCTGGCACAGGGTGCCCAGAGCAGCTGTGGCTGCCCCTGGATCCCTGGCAGTGCCCAAGGCCAGGCTGGGCAGGGCTTGGAGCAGCCTGGGATAGTGGGAGGTGTCCCTGCCATGGCAGGGCTGGGATGGGCTGGTCCCTAATGACCCTTCCCAGCCAAACCATACCATGGTCCCCTGATTCCATTATTCCAATATTCCGTGATTGTGTGTTTCCACGTTTCCAGTGATTCCACGATTCCATAATTACAACGTTTCCATGGTTCTTATGATCCCAGTGATTCATTGATCCAGTGATTCCACGTTTCCCCGATCCCAGTGCTCCATGATCTCGATATTCCCCTGATTCCGGTGTTTCCCCGATCCCCCTGTGGGTTCCCCCATCCCATTGTGAGTTCCCCCCCATCCTGGTGTTCACTTCCCCCATCCCTGTGTGTAATTCCCCCCATCCCGGTGTGTGTTCCCCTACCCCGGTGTGTATTTCCCCCATCCCGGTGTGTGATTCCCCCCATCCCGGTGTTCATTCCTCCCACCCCGGTGTGTGTTCCCCTCCATCCCTGTGTGATTCCGCCATCCCGGTGTGTATTTCCCCCATCCCGGTGTGTGATTCCCCCCATCCTGGTGTTCATTTCCCCCACCCCGGTGTGTGTTCCCCCCCATCCCGGTGTGTATTTCCCCCATCCCGGTGTTTCCTGCTCTCTCCGTTCCCGCTCGGGCAGCGGGTCCGTGGCGCCCCCTGGCGGCGCGGGCATCTCTGTGGCGGCGCGGTGTCTGGGGGTCGCGGGTTCGATCCCCGCTCTGGCCGTTCCGTGCTCCGGGCCCGTGCAGCAGCGCCGCTCCGCCCTCGGGGCGGCTCCTGCTCCGGGACCCGGGGCCTGCCCGGCCGTGTGCGCTCCGGGGCCATGGCCGAGCCGTGCCCGGGGCTGGCCCTGCGCTTCCAGCGCCGCTTCCTGGCGGCGCGGCCGCTCCGCTCGCTGCCCTGGCCGGTACGGAGGGGCGGGGGAGGCTGCACCGCGTCGTTGTTAATTTATTTATTTATCTATTTATCCTGTTCTAGGAACTCGAGCAAAGCCTGCGGACTGCGCCGGACTCCGCGCTGCTGGCGGATATTCTGCACAAGGTGAGGAGCGGCTCGGAGTCACCCCCTTGCCATCACCAGGGTGTCCCAAATCCGCCGGAATTGCTCAGAAATACGGAGATCGGTGATCTGGTGTTGCAGTGCTTCTTTAGGCCCTGCAGAACCGCAGATTTCCTTCTTTGCCCGGTATTTGGGTGTTCTTAGATCAAAACAGACCCGCGTGCCAGAGCACTGATGTGGTGGTGAATGGCTCCGGGATGATCGGGATACAGGGATGGGGGTGCTAAACTGTCCCTGCGGATCACAAATCAGGCAGCAAACCGAAACGGAAAGAAGGAAGACCAAAAGAAGCAGGAGAATAAATTGAAATATTTTCAGTCTGTTTTCTTCTTTGCTGTATTGAAAAGTGATATTTTTGTTTTACACAAAAAGTAAGAACTCTGTGGCCACAGTTCTGTAAACTCACAAACCTGTCAGAAATTATCCCATTTCAGTTTCTGGCTTAGCATCTCTTGTACAGACTAAATTCCAAAGCATTTCATGGCACCCAGACCCAGTTAATGGTCTGCTGTGGTCCTTAGTGCCTTTCCTAAACCCTGCCCTGGGTAATTGGTTTCCATGGTTCTTCTCATTGTAGACAATTCTTCACCCTCTGTGTGTGAAATATCCCCCTTCAGCCAAGTACAGGAGGTGCTTCCTGACTGAGCTCATCAAAAAGGTACCTCTTGCTTTTCAGCTTATTTTCCACTTGTTTTTCTCTTAATTTTTTTTCCTTGAGAATACCCCATATAATAACCAACCACAACATTCAGTGTAAGTACTCTGTACTAAAATGGAGCTTAGAGTGCATTGTTTTCTCTTTCATGACAATGTGATGCTCAGAGCTGCCCTGTTCTCCTCCCCCACAGCTGGAATCCACAGCAGCTGAACCCCTGGATGAACTCTACGAGGCACTGGCAGATGTTCTGAAAGAAGAAGAGGAATCTACTCACTGTTACAAAAACTACTTACTGGTAAAAACTGACTCTGCGCTGTTCTAAACCACATTTACTCACCCAAACCAAGGAATAATTGGCTTTCTAAACACCCACCTTTATTGTAAATGCAGGGTGCCCTGACAAAGGCAGGAATGATGAATCTGACTCCGTGTTCTCAGGCTAGTTTAGTACTTTATTATATTAAGGAATACTATACTAAACTATACTAAAGAATACAGAAAGGATACTTGCAGAATGCTAAAAAGATAATAATGAAAACTCGTGACTCTTTGCAGAGTCCTGACAGCTTGGCCCTGATTGGCCAAAGAGTGAAAACGGCTCACAGCAGAAACCAATGGAACAATCACCTGTGGGTAAACAATCTCCAAACACATTCCACATGAGCAAAACACAGGAGAAACAAATGAGATAAGAATTGTTTTCCTTTTCTCTGAGGCCTCTCTTGCTGCCTTTCAGCTTCCCAGGAGAAAAACCCTGGGTGAAGGAATTTTTTCAGAGAATGTGAATGCCACACACCCTGAAGCCTGGAGTGCTTCCTGCCTTTTCCCAGGTGCTCCTGTTGATTGTAAGCTCTCAGTCATGGCCTGTGCTGATGCATCTTTGCCTCCCATGTCTTGCAGCCCTCCGGGGACTGTGTGAGCCTCTGCGAGAGCACAGCGCTGATCTCCGGGGGCACCACGGGGCTCCTCACCTGGGAGGCTGCCCTGCACCTGGCCCAGTGGGCCCTGCAGAACCCCAGCCTCTTCAGGGGCAGGTATGGCAGCACCACAGAGCTCTGATCCTGCAGGGTCACACAGGGCTGTGGCTGGGAAGGGACATATTCCATGGGCAGGGACACCTCCACTGTCCCAGGCTGCTCCCAGCCCTGCCCAGCCTGGCCTTGGGCACTGCCAGGGATCCAGGGGCAGCCACAGCTGCTCTGGGCACCCTGTGCCAGGGCCTGCCCACCCTCACAGGGAACAATTCCCAATTCCCAATATCCCATCCAGCCCTGCCCTCTGGCAGTGGGAGCCATTCCCTGTGTCCTGTCTCTCCATCCCTTGTCCCCAGTCCCTCTCCAGCTCTCCTGGAGCCCCTTCAGGCCCTGGCAGGGGCTCTGAGGTGTCCCTGGAGCTTCTCCTCTCCAGGTGAGCACCCCCAGCTCTCCCAGCCTGGCTCCAGCCCTTTGGTACTGTGAGCTACACTACTGTAGTTTAATAACATAAATATTTAATAACAGACTATGCACCCAAAATTACTGAAATTAGAGCCTTTTGCTGCTGAGTAATTGCTGCTCTTGTCTGTTCTGCCAAACTTTAACCCAGGAGAGGGCCTGGTTTAGGACCTGGTTTGGGATCAAACCCTTGCACTGTGCAGTCTGACCTTCTCTGTGAGGTCAGCTGTTCAGTTTTCAGTAATTTCATTAATGATCTTCACCTCATGATGGGATGCACCAAGGAATATCTACATTAGATTAGTGTGCAGTTTTGAACACATAATTTCCAATTTATTTATAATTAGTCAAGATGAGCAAGGAGTTTTGAGGAAAGATAATTTAATAATAATTAAGCTCACAGGGGAAGGAACTTTGCTGCTCAGTCTGTTTCTCTCCACTGACTAAAAGCTGGAGAGCCAGCTCAGGAGGAAACAACTGTGCTGCAGATGGCCAAAGCCAGGTGGGAATGTCTCTCCTCCCTGTGGTGGGAATGCTTTGTGCCTTACAGAAATCAGCATTTCAGCTAATTAATTTTATGCTGACAATTCCACCCTCAGTTATTCCCAACTCTCCAGTTGTTTAGGACAAAGGTTAGATTATGGATGGTTCACTCAAAAATTATTGTAATTATCTGGAACTGATTTTACCTTTAATTATATTTAGAATGTTTTGATTTTAACTCAATGCAGAGTCCTGATAGTCCTTTTTACTCCATTACCCTCAGGACAATCCTGGAATTGGGGAGTGGGGTTGGCTTCACTGGAATTGCCATCTGCAAGAGCTGCCAGCCCAGGACATTCATATTCAGTGACTGCCACCCCCGTGTTCTCAGCCAGCTGGGGGAGAACCTGCAGCTGAACGGCCTCAGCCCGGAGCCGGACGGGACCTGGAGCCTCCAGACAGAGTCCCAGGGACAGGAGGGGGAAGGACAGAGCTGCCAAACCCCCAGAGTGATTGTGGCTGAGCTGGACTGGGGCTCAGTGACAGAGAAACAGCTGCTGGCCCTCAGAGCTGATGTTGTGATTGCAGCAGGTACCACAGGGAGCAGGGGTGGGCAGGGCTCAGCCACCCCAGCAGCCTCCTGAGGAGAAACAAATAACAACAACCAACCACAGACTGTATTTGGACTTGTCTGTGTATAAAATCAGAGGGAGATTTATAAAAATTCAATTATGGAAAACCTAGTGGCAGTAGGATGATGGTGGTGATACCCAGTGAGAGCAGAATGCCTCAGCTGTAGGACTTACACCCTGATTTGGAGCTTTGCAAAGAAAAAACCTGAGAATCCAGGTGCAAAAATGACTTTGGTATCCCAGCTATCACAGGATGCAGTGATTGGGAATTGATTAAATGAAATCCCTGCATGGTACCTAATGGCAGTGACACTGCTCAGTGCCCAAACCAGCCCCAGCAGCTCTCTGAAGGGAAGAGCTGAGGGGCACTGACATCTCTCTATTTGCTGTTACTGCAGCACAATAACTGCAGTGGAGCACACGCCTCTGTGTAGGAAACCTGCACACCTCTGTGTAGGAAACCTTCCCACCTGCACACCTCAGTGTAGGAAACCTTCCCACCTGCACACCTCTGTGTAGGGAACAGCCCCCCCTGAGCATCAGCACTCTGCTCCCCTTGGTGTTCCCTGACCTCTCACCACCATTTCTGCTCTCCAGAGAACAACTCCAGCTGAAAACATCTGCAAGGCCTTGGCAGCAGCCTCTAAACCACTCATTCCTAACAAGGCAGGTTTGTTTTGCCAGGGGCAGTGGGAACAGAGCACCAGCACTCAGTGGTTCTGCTGCCTCCCTTAGGATGGGCTTAAATAAAATATCTGACAATCCATTTACAAAAAGGAGCGCTGATTTTTAGTGATGAGGGCATAGCCCATAAAATATCAATATTCTCCTGCACTGTGAAGATTTTATTTCTGCTTTGCAGTTGTTAGTCTGGTTTTTGCTCAATTCTCAATAAATATTGTATGTTGTTTTTTTTTTTCTTTTAGATGTGGTGTATGATCCTGAGATAATTGTAGCCCTCATTGGGATGCTACAGAAACTCTCCACCTCCAGAGCAGACAGGAAAGCTCCTGAGGTGTTCATTGCCTCCACAATCCGAAATCCAGCCACGTATCAGCTGTTCCAGGCTGAGCTGGGTGGGTGCTGTTCCATCCAGAGCTCAATAGTTCTGCCTTTCTGCCTTTCCCCATTCCTTGTTCTGTGGTAGAGGAGCAGGAGCATTGTCCAAGGGCAGGATCTTGTCCTAGAGCTGGATTTAAGAGCAGTGGCTTTTGCACATGGATTTCATCAGCTTGGAACTCACCTTTGGGTCCATCCTGGCTATCACAGCTCACATCTGTGAGGGATGATTTGTAATCTGGTGCCAGTAGGAAATAAAAAGTGGTTTAAGCTTAAAGGAGGGAGCCATCAGTGCTGCACTGTCAGTGATAACACCTGAGATGCAGCCTAAACCCTTAATCTTATCTTACTTGTTCCTTGACCTGACTCTATTTTCACCTTTTCTCTTTTGATAAAAAAACCCCAACTAGAGATTAAATAAAATAGATTTGGGGATTTTTCTTCATGTAAACTTCTAAAGCCTATCTTTTGCAGTGTCAGCTGGTGTTCACCACCTGGACCTGATGATCCCTGTGGCTTCCTTCAGCTCAGGATATTCTGGGAAATTCTGGTTAATTCACAAAGTGACACAGCAGAGGCATTAATGGGATTTTTACAAAAACACTCATAAGCATTTTCCTGACAATCACAGCATGCTAAAGATCTCTCCTTACAGAACTTGTCATGCAACTTTTGCTCTTCATTTTATCAGGCATGAATATGATTCTCAGTGTTTCTCTTCACAGATAAAGCTGGGATCAGGTGGCAGGTGATTCCAGCCCACAGCAGCTGTAATTTTCTCTGTGATGTGCAGCCTGATGTAACTATTCTACAGCTATTTGTATAACAGCAAACAGAACTGGAATTTAGAGACCAACAGGAGCCCTGTCAGCCCTGTAACAAGATTATCCTGAATTGTGGAAAGGAGGTTCTGAGGATACAGCTGGACACATGGAGTCCTTCCTCCAATTCCCAGCATGGATCCAAGCCTGCAGCTGCCCCTGGGAAGTGACTGAACCTCAAGCAACAGGAACCAAAAAGCCCCAATCACACTTCACTTGGATTCTGTAGAAGACAGCAGAATTCAAGCAGAGATTTTTCCCAACTCTGTTGTGATTTGTAAGTATTGGGGGCAACCTGCAGGATCACAGGGTGAGGATCCCACACAGAGAAGGAAGCAAAGCAGTGTTTCAGAGTAATCACTGGCTTTTGGTTTTAAAAGCAGCTGGTTTTTTATGTCTGTGTATATTTTATGTCTGTGTATATTTGCAGTTTGAGTTGGCTTAAAAACCCCCAATAAACAGTGAGCAGTACCTGTGGCCGTGTCCCAGGATGACTCTGCTGTAAATCAGGTGCATCTTCACTCTGCAGTGATGAGGAGTCAGAGTTGATGTCCCTTTCTCTCACAGTGGCTGCTGGGAATCCAGGCAGGGCTGGCAATGAAAAAGGAATCTCTCTCCATAGCAGAGTTCCAGGTATCCTGCAGAAAGGACTGAGCTTCCCTGCTCTGAAACCTCCCATCATCATTCATCCCTCTCCTGTTGGGTAGCATTGGTCCTGAAGCACAAACATCAAAGTGATGCTCATTCTTCTCTTTTAGCTTCCTTTTCTCTACTAAAAACTACTTAAAATGAAATGAAAACACTTCAACCTCCTCCTTCTGTAGCAATGGAGAGAAAACTGATGATACCTATCTTGAGACCTGAAGAATCTTCTTATTCTTCAAGCTTAAGGAGACCATGATTGCTGGGATCAAGCAGAAATAACCCCAGCCCAGGTTTTGGCTCCCTGTCCCCAAAAAGAACTCAAAGGTTTATTTCCAGAGTAAACACAAACTGGCAGCCCACACAGGAGCTCCTTTATCTCCCCTCACACAAAATTCAAGACAAAGGTTCTTTGTAGATCTCATTTTGGATCTAAAATGTTCTGTTCTATGAAGAGGAAACCTCTTTGGCATTAGTGTTTAATCAGAAAAGTCCCTAATTTACCTCCATGTGCACAGGAATGGCCAAACCTCTAGATAGGATTTTGACTGAAAACAGGAAAAAACCATTAAAAAATTGGCAAATCAATCTTTATGGATCATTCTTCAATCCATAAGCTGGAGGTTTTGCCAAATTCCTGCAGTAAAGTAATTTGTCCCTATTTTCACCTTTTCTCTTTTGACAAAAGTAGATATTCAAGAGTTTCTCAGTCAGAGTTTAAAACTGCTGGTGCAGAGCCCAGTGCCCACCTCCCAGCCTGAAGCAGGAGCTCTGTGAGAAGCAGTAAACACATTCCAAGCCAAGTTACCAATGTCTGACATCTGTTTTATCATCAAAAATGTGATGAAAAAAATCTTGTAAGCATTAAGCTTGCATGTGAATACTGAGCTTAATAAAAAGCTGAAGGCTGTACCTGAGTAAGCACTCAAAAAGCAAAGTGCCTTCTAAGTTATACATACTTTGTTCATGTATTTTGGGTTTATTTTCCCCTTTTCTGTCCATCTGTTCAAGAAGAGATGAGTTTTAAGTCCTTTCCCAAGGTAAATGGGCACATTCATTTCAGAGTACAGGGACAACACTCACTGCAAGCTCTGCTTTGCTCCAAGTGCCCAGTAAAGCTGTCACACACCAGTGCTGTGCTTCCACACCCTTGCACACATTGTCAAAAGGAAAAACAACTTGGAAACAAAATGGTTCTGTCCCAATAAATCCACACAGGAGAATTCAATGCTTTGGCAATTACTGGCCATCAAACTGACCAGCTGAAATGAAACAACTCCAGTGGAAAGCATCTGCCACGTGCCAAAGAAACCATACCCAAATCACCTACTGAGGTGCTGACTGTACAGGAGGTGAAGCTGGTCATAGTTTCTATCTGTTTTCAAGGATCTTCACCAAAAGAAGCAGCACAGGTTCTCACACAGCAAACAGCTCAGCACCTCCAGCACCTCCTGCTCCCCCAGGAAGCTGAAACTGTACAGGAAGAGTGTGAGAGCCAAGAACAGGAGTTAGAAACTGTAAGTGCAGACAATACAAAATCTTTATTCACTGTTCCCCAATCCCTGCAGCTGCAGGGATGTGTCTGACAGCCTCCTGCCCCATCACTCCCTGCTGCCCAGCAGGGGAAGGACAGTCTGCTCCCAGCTCTGCTCCCAGCGCAGCTGCCGCGACTCGCGCAGGTTCTCTCGGAAGCGCTGAAGTTTCCCTTCCAGGCTGGGGAAATCCAAGAAAAGCATCTGTAATTTAACAAACAAAACCACAGAAAAATAACTGTGAGGTTCCATTTCAGGCTCATTCCAGCCTCCCCAGTGTTAAGCCTCAACTACAGCTGCAGTTCTGGGGTCTAGCCCCATGAAGGGAGATCAAGGACAGAGTTTGAAATGCTTTTTTCAGGTTCACAGTCACACAGAAGTGAGGCAAACAATGCTTAGCAGGCCAGGCCAGCCTTGTGAGAATGCAAAACACACAGGTGATGTTAGATCTGAAAGGGCTGCTCACACAGTGCTACCTCTGGGGTTATTTCTGGGGTAAAGAAATCAGTCAGAGCCTTTACCTTCAGCTGCTTTGCAAGTTCCTGCGAGTCCCTGAATATCAGCCCGTTCTCATTGTGCTTCACCAGCTCATGTAAACTGTGAAAAAAGACACAAAAAAAGGAGAACTGAGGCAAAAAGCAGTGAGTGGGACATGAGTGGGACATCTGCAGTGCTGCACAGTGACATCCAAAGGGACCAGACCAGGGTGTCTGTATCATTATGGCCCCACAGCTGACATCAGGAGTTAAACAAAGTGTTAAACAGTTAAAGACTTCTTCTCCTTTCTATGTCAGACAAAATCTACCACAACTGTACCAAAGGGCCCTCAATCTGTCTTTGTGGCACTCATCTGCACATCCATTAAAAACCAGGGCAATTATCACTTTAAAACTAATTCTTTTTCCACAAGGAAAATCTGTCCATGATCCATCATGAAATCTTCACAGGAATTTATCTACTTTTATAAAGCTACTGTTTTCCCAAAGGACCATCAATTCCAAGAATGCCCATGCACACACTCAGCCTTTCACTGAACAGGTGTGTCTATGCAGAAAAAAGATTGTTTTTAATTAAATATATGGAAACAGTGGAATACAGGGATTTTTTAAGACAAGTGCTTGCATTAAATGCTCCCAAGTTTTTAGAAACTAGTATTAATTTTTAAACTTAAACCAACCTTGATTTCTATCTTATTTAATTTTTAAAATGGCAGAATACAGGAATCTCACTGAATTCCTGCAGTAGCTGCTGAACTCTGGCTTTGTAAGAATATTGTTTTATGTGATTGCCTTGAGCTATAACAGAATAAGCTCTTACCATTCAAAATGTATTGCACACACAGGTAAACAGCAGCCAAACATATCCACCACCTTCATGGGCAAATCCAAACCACTGGAGGATTTATGGAGACACACCCCCAGGTCTGCTGAGCCTGAAATGCAACACAACACAGTCTGAACTCTCTGAAAGCAGCTCCTCTGTCCTGCAAACCTTCATTTTCCTGCTGCTTTGGATGGAGCAAGTGAAACTTTCAATTACCCAGACACAATTTCAAGCAATCAGGGAAAAAAAATAAAGCAGAGGGTGTTCTGGGACTCAAAATTAGTTATGTTTTAGAAAAATAGTGAGTGCATGTTAAATTAAAGGGGATTTTGAAGTTTTATGTATCTTAAAACAGGCTTTCTGCTTCTTAATCTGTTAAAAATGGATAAGTAAAGGAAAATCCCATCCCAACCCCATCAGTAAACACTGTGACCTCACTTGTGACCTCTCCCAGCTGAAGCAGCTCAAACAGAGGAACTGTAGTGTGATTTTACAGGCATTTTGATTATTATTTAAAAAGGACCAAATAAACAGGGTGTTACAGCCACATAGATTGTCAGGCTCTAACCCTACAGAAAAATCACATTGAATATCTATTTTATAACTGTATTACTCCCCCTTTGTGCTGTTGCAATGAAGATGCTGAAGGAATAACATTCCAATGAGATGTTAATTTAGAATTTCAGCTACTTTTGGTTGCTCAGCCAACAACATTTTCATTTCATTTACTGGCCTGACCCTGAAGGTAAAATAGAACAGGCACAGGCACCTGTATTTCAGCACAGCTGGAAGAAACAAAGAGTGCCCAGGACAGGCTGAAACAGCACAGCTACTACTTGGGAAAGCAGGGAAAAGCCAGCCAGAGGAATTTCCAACAATTCTTTGCTGGAATGAGTCAAATCCATGAATATCCTGTCACTAACAGCAACATTCCTGACTATGTTCTCCCAGTCTGCATCAGCCCCTGCAACTGTGCTGAGCTGTTTCCCACACATCCTCAGTCCTTCTCCATCCCCCACTGTTTACCAAGCAGAAGAGGGTAATCCTCAGCCTCCAGCCATGGGGTACAGATCTGGATGTGTTTAAAGTGCAGCTTTTGGATCAGCCCATTGTAGTAATCTTTTAGAGGTCCTTTACCTGTGTAAAACAGAAAAGAAATGTTTTATCAAGATGACTGCAAACAGTGAATACAAGCTCCTGTTGGATCAGGAGCACAAACAGAGTACAACACTTGCGGTACCTCAAAAAGACATGAAAAATCTTAAGTTACCTCAAAAGGAATGTGCACATGGACTTCTCTTATTCAGTATTTCAGTGAGTTTCCCATCAATGGAGAATCATGGAGTTTTTAAGGTTGGAAAATCCCTCTCAGACCAAGCCCAGCTGTTCCCCAGCACTGCCAGGGCCAACACTGACCCTGAATGTCACACCCCCAGGGCTTCCAATTCCCCCAGGGATGGGCACTCCATCCACCACTGCCCTGGCAGCTGTGCCAGTGCCTGACCACCCTTCCCATGCAGGAATTCTCCCAATATCCACTCTGAGTCTCCTGGCACAGCTTAGGCTGCTCCCCCTGACATTGCTTTTGCAGCATCATCTCAACATTGGCCTTGGAGTGTTTTTCATGCAGAGCAGGAGCACACAGGGAGGCTCTTTAAGGATGTGCTATAATTGGTGGATGGTGCAATAACTCAGCTGGAAATCACTGTCCTGATAACCAGCACAAAGGCAACAGTCCCTCCTCCCTCCCACCAGCAACAGAAGAGTGAGCACAGAACAAAAGTGACAACTGAACCTTCTGCTGGTCCTGAAGAATTGTAACACAAACATCCTCACCTGTTATCACACACACCAAAGCTGGAAGCTCAGCTCCCTCCTCAATAAACCTCTCATAATCTGGAGAAGATAAAAACTGGTCAGAGCTGACACATCTCTGGGTGCTTGGCTGCAGAGTGGTGACAGTGCATTAATAACTGAGCTTCCCATTACAAGCAATTTCCTTACAAGCATGTATGAGTACCACAGCAGTAAATCCAGCAATGTTAACATTTACAGACTCCTCCAGAAATAAATCAGGCTGTTTATGCATGAAGCATTTCTTCAACTGCTCCCCAGTCAGTTGCTTCAATAGATCAATTAGGAATTGCAGCTGCAAAGTCTACAAGATAAGACAAAGTATTCCCTCCCTTCCCATTAGCAGATACCTGTGGAGAGCAGATGTAATAGCTCAGAAAATAAAGCTGCAGTTTAGGGGCCAGTTAGAGATTTAACTCTCCCTGACAGCTCCTCTAATTGAATTCAGATGTTGCACTGCTGTATTTCAATTACTAATCTGAAATTAGTGTTAATTAATCAAATACAACTGCATTTTCACCTGAATATAGAAGCACTGCTCTTTAGCAAAACCCTTCTTAAGTGTCCAGAACACCTCTTTGAAAGAGTGAGACCAATTCCTTCATACCAACCTTCTAAAGCTCTTAGAAGGACTGAGAAGTCTTCATCCTCTGAAAGAGAAGGTTTTATTAGTAACAGTCATATTTCTACCATTTAAATTTTTTTGCTTTAAATAACAATTGAGATGTTCCTCACCTTCACCTACATAATTTAAAAACAGACCATGTACTCAAAGTTAAATACATAGTTTGTACTTAAAGGTTACTATTTACTAAAATGTTCTATTAAAAATCCCCTAGTTTATTTTCATAACTAAAAGTCCATAACCATACACAGTGTTTATTTATCTCCCTTGTGGGCAACATGACAGATAAACCAGCTACAAATACTTTATATCTTTGAAGCCATTAAAATTTTCTAGTTTCTGAAACTGAGAATTAAGTGTAAAAACTGCCCTGATAATTCAAAGATAAAGACAATCCTGCACATGATCACTGGCAATGGATTTGTTTCCAGTCTTTGTTCTCTTCCTCATACAGAGGAAAAAAAAATGTACATAATTATGTAATAAACATCATCAGAAATCATGGAATCACAAATTGGTGTGGGTTGGATGGGACCTTAAAGTTCAGCTCATCCCAGCTCTGCTATGGGCAGAGGCACCTTCAGGGTATGGGATGCTCAGTAAGGAGTAAATATTTGAGTTTCTCAATCTGTTTTACACCATGCAAGATTGTATGTCTAGAATGAAAGCTAAAAAAAAACCAAATAGGAAGCCTCTTTTAATTATTCTTAAAGTTGAGCTCTATAATTAAAATCCAACTTCAAAAAAACCATTCATTTGTAGTATTATTTCAGTTACACAACACTTGGTTGCATCATACATGCTTTGTCTTCAAATTCTCCCAGGAAAACAAAGGACAAACAGAACTTCTAGTGTGAGATAGCACAGCCCCCGTATTTAACATGGAAAAGAGAAGCGATTCCCGACCTGTCCAGCTGGTGCTGCTGATGAGAAGGGCGGGCCGGCCCCGGGCCCCGAGCACGCTGCCACTGCTGCCGTCCCTCTGGGTGAAGGCCGATCTGTCAGCGCCGGGACTCCCAGCTCTGTACTATGGAGACACAACTTGCTGAGCCTGAGCTGCACACAGCGACAGCAGCGAGCACTCTGCTCACCTGGCACCCACTCCCACACATTTGGCTTCAGATTGAAGCTCAACTTGACTAGGAATAGGATCATTGCACGACAGAAATACCAGGACAGGGCAGGCCATTTTTCCCTCTTTCCTGCTGCTACAGGCACAATTCCACTTTTCAGCCAAATGTTTTCCTTCACAAGCTGAGCAGAGTCAGCCTCCCTTTCCACAGTCTGTCTCACAGTTAGCACAACAGGGAGCCCAACAGCACATTTACTCAACTAAACTCAGAACTTATGTAGTTTGATTTTTTAAGATTTTCTAAGCTTTTTGATGTTTACATTCTTGTAATGAACTTTCTCACACACTTTCTGTAAATAACTTTTTGGTTTGCATTCTTTTATAGAGGAAGAGAAATTTGATGGACTGTTGGTTTGTCCAGTGTCATTAGAGAGGTGGCACTGTCACCCTCCAATCCACTGGCACTTTTAGAAATCTATAAATGTTAGAGTCAGAAAATAAACTTCCCTTTTTTCACTTTGAGAACAGCTGTGTGTGCTTGTGTTGTTTCATGTCCTATAGTGACAAACCTACACATTCTGAGCTGGGCATTTCCAAAAAATCCCCACTATGCACTGTGGATTTCACTGCTTTTTCAGGCCTTAGTTTGGTGAAGTCAAACATCTGGTACATCTGCTACAGGTGACATCCTGCACTGCCAGAGGGAAGTGTTTATTTAACCCTTGGACCAAGATCCTGCAGGCTGTGCACAGTAATTAAGGAAGGGATGCTATTAAGGAAGCATCCAAGCAGTGGGGTCAGTGGGAGGCAGAGCTCCACCCCAGACACTCAGCACAGATTGCCCCAGTGCTGGTGCCAACTGCTTTAAAAACAAAACACTTCTACTGCCTGTGTCACCACAGCTCAACCATCTCACTGCCTGTGTCACCACAGCTCAGTCACCTCACTGCCTGTGTCACCACAGCTCAATCCTCACTGCCTGTGTCACCACAGCTCAGTCCTCACTGCCTGTGTCACCACAGCTCAATCCTCTCACTGCCTGTGTCACAGCTCAGTCACCTCACTGCCTGTGTCACCACAGCTCAATCCTCTCATTTCTGGCCTCTCTAGTGACAACTAGAGGTTGTAGGAGAGACATTCTGTGCTGTTCTTGTGAGGCAGCAAAGGCCTCCTGAAGATAAAGGAAAGCCCCATATCTCTCCTAAGGAAGACACCAAGGCTGTCACCAAGGAGATGTGATGAAGGAGAGAAAGTTAAGAGATACAGACTCCAGCTGGCTCACAGAATGATGTGGCTTCTTGGTCACCCACTGAGAACTTTGTTTCTTTCCTATAACCACTGGGCAGTGAATGTGTATGTTAAGTGAATGTAAATATCTTGAAAGAGTATAAAAGCAACATGTAGCTGTAATAAATCTCTCTTGCACTCTTCTGATGGAGCTGTGGTGCTTTGTGCTGTGTTGTGCTCTATAACAACACTGAGACCCCTCATGCCACCTGTGCCTGCTGGGGCCAGAATACCCCACACAGGATTTTGGTAACTGCAGTGCCACAGCTCCATGTGCCCTGGGAAAGGATGAAGTGTTGGGGAAGATGAAACAGGAAAGCCTTACAAATATGATTGCCTGGCAAAAGATTTTGAGAATATAGAAACTACAAGCAAGATTGAAATGAAAGCAAGCTTTGAGATCCCTCAGTTACTGAACAACTGGAAAACAATGGCATGGCCAGCTGAAGGTAATCCCCTTTTGATGGAACAACACCCTCTGCTTGCAGACAGGCCCAAGGGTCAGAGCAGACCCTGCCAGCTTGGCAGAAGGGGCCCAAAGAGGAGTTTTTAGGGTTTAAAATGTAACCCAGTGTGGTAATGTAATGATTCTTATAGGCTGTATGGAAATGCTGTAGGATTTGTATCTTGTACTAGATTGGTTAGTGAGAATTAGAATATTCAACACAGAAGAAGATTTATTGTATTGTAATGGGAACCTCGCTCTCTTACCCTTTTACTCTCTTCCCCTCTCACCCTCTCTTCTCTCAGCCTGCTCTGAGCTGTGGCTGCAGCTCCCAGCAGGGCCCTGCCCCCAGGCCCCTTGCAATAAACCCCAAGTTCCTGACCTGGCTGCAGAGATCTCTGTCTCCATCCTGACCATCCTACCCCAACACTCCCACAATGCAGGGGCAGCTGCACTTTCCCATACCGTGCTCTGAAGGGCTCGTAGTCCCTGGCAAGTTTCATGAACAAGTTGTGTTGGAGGTCTAATGGTGTTTCCTTAAAGTAAGATGCTGGTCTGTCATACAATGTTACAGCCCTGGGAGGAAAGAAGAGTGCAGCTTAAATAAGATACAGATGTAACAACATGCACATGGAACAGTGGCAGGCTGCCACAATGTAATCAGAAAAAATTAACCAGAAAACTAAAGAAATAACTATACAGCCAAGCAATTCATTTTTTGACTCTTACAACTTCCTGTATTCCTGAAGTTTACTGGAACACACCAAGGTGGGCACAAGTAACAAAAAACCCCTTTCTTGTGTGCTTATTCTAGGGGTGAAATGCACCACACTAGGTGCCCTGATTTTCAAACTTACTCCATAACTGCCCCTGATCCTGAAGCCCTCAAGATAAGCTGGCAGGCCAGAGTAACTGCTCAAACCTCAGTGACACTTGTCCCTCTCTGGCTCCACAGGCAGCCTGCAGCAAACTGCCATGGCTCCTGGAGTGCCACCTCAGTCACTGGGGTGTGTTAGTTCAGAAGGATGATGAAGATTCCTGAATGCCCACACCACCCTGGCCCATCACAAAACTGAGCTGATGTGTTTCAGTGGTGATGGGTGAGCTCAGGAGAGCTGCTTTTGTAAGATCCCTCTGAATCCTGAATCCTCAGGGATCTGTTCTGTCATTTACTTAGTACATACACACAATAAATTGAGGCACATGACTTACTTGATCTTGAAATTCACCCAGAGATCTTTCCTCATGGCATCAGTGACACACAGGTTATAGTCAGACAAGCGCCCAAAAAGCTTTTCATACCTGACAAAAATGAAATATCAGTCAGAAACCACAACTGCAGCAACTGCTCCCAGTGCCCATGCTTGATGAAAGCCAAACAAAACCCAAAGAAACCCAACTGCCCCCAGAACTGAAATTTGATTGACAATTTTTGATGGACTCCTGATCTCCAAAGCCTTTAACTACACAAAACCAATTCTATTCAGCAAGGAGCTGCTCAAAGAAGAGCTGGAGTGTAAAGCAGCATTAGAGAATAAAAAATTCAGGACTTACAAAGAAATTCCAATAACAAGATCAACATTTGCATAGGTAGGTAAAAGCAACCTGCCCAATTCCTGCAACCCCCTCCCACGTGTCCAACAAAGCAGCTGCAGAACAGAAACCACACAGCAAAGCCCAGAAACCCCTCCCTGTGCCAGTTACACCCTCCCCACTGGCCTCCATTGTGAATTCACATCATTTACAGGGAGCAGAAATGAGTGCACAAACCATTTTGCAAGCAGGACCAGTGGGTGGCTCCTCCCGTGACTCAGGCTCATGATGCTGTACCCATAGTTGTGCCAATCAATGATGAGTCTGCTCCCCCACCACAGCCCTGCCACCCAGGCAACAGCTATACTGGGCAAGCCTGGGGGATTCTGCTCAAAAACAAACCCAAAATAGCATCAGGCTGTGACCAAGTGACAAACACAAAGCAAATACCAGAAGCAAAAATCAAATTGGAGTTGCATCACCTTAAAGGAGCTCCATGGACAGAGACTGTTTGTGCTCACTTATGAACACTGGCAGGTACTTCAAATTTAACCCTGGATCAAGATCAAAATTCCCCTCCAACAAACACACCAACATTTCCAGTAAGATTTATTCCTTACTGCCACCCATGGCAATGAAGTTTGAAAGCACAAGAACTAATAGGAAGAGAAAACTTGACTTGTTAACAGACCAATCAAAGTTTAGAGCCAAAAAATATTTGCATACAGGTTTACACCACTGAAGAGGCCAGCTCAGCTCTGAAATAATTACAACAATGTCTGAGATGGCTATAACCACCCTGTGAAGCATTTATTTGTACTGAAATCAGTCCCAACACAAAACATACCTGAAGGAGAATGTAGGATGGCTGCTCTATCCTCAGCAACGTGTACAGTAACTGCACTGACTGCACGAGCACCTTCAGGACATACTGCAAAAGCTTTGGCCCCACTGCAGAGTGACAGAAAAACAGGTAAGAGAATTACAGCTCTCCTCACAGAAATGTGAATGTCAGAACCAGCCAGCTCTGCAGAGACAGGGGCAGAATAACATGAAAATGGAAACACTTTACCAACAACCTGGGTGCACCAGGGGCACCCTGAGCAAATTTGCACCAAGCTGGGTGAGAGTGTCAATGTGCTGGAGGGTGGGAAGGCTCTGCAGAGGGATCTGGGCAGGCTGGATCACTCCAAGGCAGACACTGAGGGGCTGGAGTGTGTCTAGAGAGGGGAACAGAGCTGGGAAGGGGCTGGAGCACCAGGAGCAGATAAGGGAGCTGGGAAGGGGCTCAGCCTGCAGCAAAGGAGGCTCAGGGGGGACCTTGTGGCTCTGCACAGCTCCTGACAGGAGGGGACAGCCAAGGGGGTCAGGCTCTGCTCCCAGGGAACAGGGACAGAACAAGGGGAAATGCCCCCAAGCTGTGTCAGAAGAGGTTTAGGTTGGATATTGGAAACATTTCTTCATGGAAAGGGTGGTCAAGCATGGGCACAGCTGTGCAGGGCAGTGGTGGGGTCCCCACCCTTGGAGGGGTTTAAAGACATGGATGTGACACTGGGGACACGAGTCAGAGGTGGCCTTGGCAGTGCCGGGGGAATGGTTGAACTCAATGTTCTTAGAGGGCTTTTCCAACCTTTGTGGTTTTATTCTATGATCACTGTAAAGCCATGTAAACATCTCGTGATCCCTACAAATTATCATTCTGTATTTTGTACAAAGAAATCCTACTCATTGAATGGTTTGGGTTGGAAAGGACCTTAAGGCTCATCTCGTTCCACCCCCTGCCATGGCAGGGACACCTTCCACTGTCCCAGGCTGCTCCCAGCCCTGTCCAGCCTGGCCTGGGACACTGCCAGGGATCCAGGGGCAGCCACAGCTGCTCTGGGCAACAGGGCTAACTAAACACAAGGTGGGGGAGAAAGAGGTAGAATGAAAATCATGTCCACATTTCACTGTGAAATGCACCAATTTCACACGCGAACAGCACCAATGCGCCGGCAGGTGTTTAACTCCAGGGCTCCTGTTTAAAGAGAAATGCAGAGCAGGGCGGGAGCCGGGCGTGCGGCGGGGCTGGGCCCGCACACGCTGCGGGCTCTTCACGCTCCCCCGTTCCCCCGCAGCCTCGGCTCCCGGCCCGGCCCTCACGCACCTCGCAGCCCGCTCAGCTCCGCCACGGGCACCAGCCGGATGTTCTCGGAGTGCAGCACGTCCCGGTGCGGCCGGCTCTCTGCGGGGGGAGAGCCCGGTCAGCGGCCGGCTCTCTGCGGGGGCAGAGCCCGGTCAGCGGCCGGCTCTCTGCGGGGGGAGAGCCCGGTCAGCGGCGCGGCCGCCCCGCCCGGCCCCGCTGCCCCTCACTCACGGAGGTAGCCCAGCAGCGCGACCTCCCGCCCGTGGCGGGCCAGCGCCAAGGCGTGGTACTGCATCCGCGGGCTGCGGCCCAGGTCCCCCAGCACGGCCACGCACACCCGGCCCGCGCCGCCCGCCCGCCGCCGCCGCCGCCAGAGCAGCAGGAGCAGCAGGGCCGCCACCACCGCCCACAGCGCCGGCCACAGCCCCTGCCACGGCCACGGCGCCGCTGCCGCCATCTTGGAGCGCCCAGGGCGGGAAGGGCGCGCCGCGAGCGCCCCCTGGCGGGGCGGAGGTGCCGCTCTGAGGGGGCCCTGCCGGGCCGCGGTACCGGCAATTGCCGAGAGAACGGTTCATTAACCAAATTAATTACAGCATAGACGGGGCTTAACTAATTACAGCGGCACTGGACTCTCGTCCGCAGTGTGGGGTTTCCTCGTACATTTTAGAGCATCTCGAATGTCGAGATCTCTAGCTTGTCAGAGTAACTCCGAGAAGAGTTAGAAAGTCTCTTTTCCCAGCCCGGCGCTTGAAGAAGGAGTCAGGGCTCTTCATTTCTCGGTCTCAAGGTTGTTTATTGTTTTTTATCTATAAAATTCTTTTTCTCCTGCCCTGCCGAAGTCCGTCCAGCAGGACAGTTCCAGGCACTCTGCCTGCCCCCAGGGCAGTGTTATGTCTTTATACTAAAAACAACGTATACAATATTTACCATAACTTCCCAATACCTATCACCTACATTAGACAGTGAGCTTCTACTCTAAACCAATCTGTAAGTGCCAACATCACAGCAGGAGATGGAGGCCAAGAAGAAGGAGAAGGAGAAAGGCTGGACATGCCCAGTTCCCTCCATCTTGCCCCCCTGAATCCCCATACCAGAAACCCCAAAATCTACTTTTTCACCCCGTGATAACTTCACTATTATTCTACCTAAACTGTTGTGGCTTGCTGGTCTTCATACAAGGTTGGTAATTTGCTCCACGGGTCATAATCGAAACCACAGGGGCATTTTGGGCTCGGTGCCAGGGTCTCTGAGCCCCCTGGCAGGGTCCTGCCTGTCCTGGACAGCCAGAGGGATGTTCTGGGGTCCCACACTTGAAGTCAGGGGTGATTTCAGTGCAGTCCCGTTACCATCCAATGCTTGTGCTTTTCTTTAGTTTGAATTCAGCTAAACTCTAACTAGCCCTTCTCTGGATCTGAGTTAACACTCTGCATATTTCTGTGCTATCCCTCACTTTATTGTCTCAATCCCTGATCCTACTAGGTACTAAATCCTTTCAACTTCTGCATCCCACTGGTTTCTCATATGTGTACCTAATAAACAATTTCCATCTGTTTTCATCCTGCTGATCCCTGTTTTCTGATGGAAATACAGAACAAACAGAAGCCTGACGACAGAAGCATTTGCCACGTTACCTTGGCACCATAGAAGTGATTGAACACCACATTGAAGAAATCATTAAGTTGTAAAAAGTTTAAAAATAACTCAGTTGTACTGGCCAAGTGTGGTATTTTCTGAGGTCCCCAATCAAAGGGAGGAAATGATGAATCTGACTCCATGTTCTTAGAAAGCTAATTTATTATTTTATGATCTATATTATATTAAAGAATGTAAACTAAAATATACTAAAGAATAGAGAGAGGGTACAGACAGAAGACTAAATGATAATAATGAAAAACTCGTGACTCTCTCCAGAGCCCCGACACAGCTGGACAGTGATTGGTCATTAAGTAAAAACAATTCACATGAAACCAATGAAACAATCACCTGTAAACAATGTCCAACCACATGCCAGAGCAGCAAAACACAGGAGAAGCAATCAGATAATTAATGTTTTCATTCCTCTCTGAGGCTTCTCAGCTTTCCAGGAGAAGAATCCTGGGCAAAGGGATTTTTCCAGAAAATATGATGGTGACAGGCCAAGAATCCAATGGGGTTATCACACAATGAAGAGAACAAATGGTATTTCTTCACTACAAACAGGGATAAAGACACAAATTAAAGATGTTGCTGACCAGGGACAGGACCAGGGAATGGCTGGAGCTGTGTCAGGGCAGGTTTAGGTTGGATATCAGGAAAGGTTCTTCCCCCAGAGGGTGCTGGCACTGCCCAGGCTCCCCAGGGAATGGGCACAGCCCCGGGGCTGCCACAGCTCCAGGAGAGCTTGGGCAATGATCTCAGGGATGCCCAGGGTGGGATTGCTGGGGTCTCTGTGCAGGGTCAGGGGCTGCCGTGGAGATGATCCCCGTGAGGCTCCTCCCAACCAGGAAATGTCACAATTCCACAATTCTCTCTGCAGACCTTGTGACCCCCCCCCCCCCATCTTGATGGCATCCCGCTGTTCCAGTGTTTCTTTTCCCCTTTGACAAAGGCAGATGTCAAATGTTGCATTTCCAGTGTAACTCTCCATATTGCCTAACAGCAAGCAGGCAGTAACAATGAAACCATTGTTCCCTTTTAAAACATATAACTAATTACAAGGGTGGCCAGGCTGGTTCCACAACAAAATAAAGCCTGGAATGTTTGCTCAAAGATTCTGCTCGGAATGCATATTTTTCTACTGACAATAGATGGAATCACAGAATCTTCTGGGTGGGAAGGAACCCCCAGGGATCATCCAGCCCAGCTGCTGGCCCTGCACAGACACCCCAACAATCCCACCCTGGCAGTGCTGTTTAAGCTCTCCTGGAGCTCTGGCAGCCTCGGGGCTGTGCCCATTCCCTGGGGAGCCTAGGTTTCCTCCAGAAAAGCCCCACATCCCCTCCTGCTGTTACACACATCCATTCCAACCTGCAGGAGGTCTGATCATGTGGGAATCCCTCCTTTCAGTCCCTCCTATCTCACCTGACAGCTCCTTGCTTGTACCACTTTAATGCAAAATGCAAATTGCTTTTCTGTTTACTTCCTTGAGTAAAGTGCAAATATCCTGGCTGCAATGCAATGAGGGACTGATGGATCCTTGCAGGCTATCAGGCTATAACACCCCAACTCCATACAGCTGTATTTTCTGGTAGGTTAACAAAGTACTTAAAATTACAAGTATTTCAGCTTTAGGGATGCAGTGACTTTTAGTTTATGAAGGTAGAGCTGCAATAAAAGTCCTTTTGATCTGTATCATCTGCAGAGTACTTATCTGGAGAAAGATAAATAAGGTGCAGTCATCACTTCTGGCTGAGGCTCTGAGAACAGGGATGCACTGGAGAGAAATGCATTTTCAGAGACTACTGATCTCTGCCCAGAGAATTTTTCATATGTATTGAATAACAGTTCTCTTTTACAAAAGCCTTTTCCTGTCTCTTCTTCCTGACCATTTCAGAAAGTTTGGAAATGCTGTTTGCACTTACCCTAGAAATAGTGTGTTTAAGCTCCATGTCTGGTCCTCCTGCCCTTGATGGACTGCTGTGAGTGCAATAAACAGAGACAGAGCAGCCAAAATCTCTCTCACAAATTGAATTTCTCTCATCCCACAAGTCTCCAATTCAAATGTCTCAAGCAAATCTCATGACAGCCTGCTGCTACTCTGGTTACTCTTATAGCCACATGGTATATGTAGTTGGAACCTTTTAAAACCCACCTTTTTTCCTTTTTTTTTTTTTTATATTTAATTTGCACTGAAAAAATAACATGGAATATTCCAGTAACAAGTATTTGCAGCAATCACATCTGTACTATGGGGCACAATCCTCACAAACTCACCATGACTCCAAAGGGCTCTGAGCACTGGCACTGTGCTATATCATGAGGGATAAATTATGGCCATTTTTAACAACAAGGCAATTTGCTTCTCGTGTTTTTTCTCTTTTTGCTCCATTTCTAAAGCACAACCCCTGCCACAGTGGAGATGAAAGGAGCTGGCTGCAGAACAGCCTCAATTTGGGAGCTATTCCAGGTGGCCTGAAATGCCCCTGCAGGTGTCCCAGCCCTGAGCCCACAGCCAGCTCTGGAGCTGCAGGGACACCCCTGGGCTTTGCCTTGGAGATGGAAAACCTCTGGTGTTTGAAGAAAGGACTGGCCCTAATGTTCCTCTAACCCTCCCCATGCTCTAAAATACTAAATTAATGTTATTGTTTAGTACCTGCACCTGCTTTACCTCATCTCATCTCAGCTGTTTCCCATAACTTCTCACCAAGCCTTCCAACCTTCCTGTCAGAAGGGAAAATGGCACAGGATCACAGAATCAATGAAGAGTTTGGATTGCAAAGGACCCTAAAGATCATCTCGTTCCAACCCACTGCATGAAAAGACACTTTTAATACTCTTTTTCCCTCAAACACTTCAAACTCTGCACCCTTCTTGCAGTTGCTGCCTTTTAACCTCACCAACTGCTTTTTATCTGCTTTATTCATTTTCCCCTCACCCAAAAAATCCCTAAGGAAGGAGTGAAGGTAAAAGAAGTGACCTAGGAAATTTTTACATAATTTCCCAAAGACAGTTTCCCCTGCATGGTTTGTATTGGCTTAGACAGCTTTTCAGACAGGTACAGGTTTAGGTTATAGAAATAAATTTTTTATTCCTCCCAGGGCTTAGAAGAAGAAGAAGAAGGGAGATAATCAGGAAAAGAAAACCAGTGTGGTTATCAGCCATAGGAAAATTCAAATTAGTAATTATTAGACAGGTTTTTATTTCACAAATTGCAGGAAAAGGATAAAATACTTCCTAATTGTGGTCATGCCCACATTTTGAGAGCTAGACTGAACTAACTTCAGGCTCAAGACAGAAGAATATCTGCCTTACATTCCAATATAAAATTGGAATTATATTAGCTCTAGACATCAGAATGCACATTCCTCTCATGATATTCACTCTGATAACAGAAAAAAAAACACCCACTGGCTGACCTCCACTGAGTGGAGTAAACAGAGATATTTAAAGCCTGACTTAGATTTCAGTTGGGGCTGGGGTTGTGCCTTCATACCAAAGCTCAGGGTGGTCACAAGGTGTTTTCCCAGCCCTTGCACACACATGTACTTTAGACCTTGCATTTTGGGGACATGAATGTGGTTGTGACACAACCTGGAATGGAGACTGGTTATCTTTAACAGCAGGTGCTTATCTCAATTAGTGGGGAAATCATGTGTCACTGCAAAACAAACACTGGAATTCTGGCAATGCCACCCTTTCCTCTGAGCAATTCTGGAAAAACAAGTCCCTTGAACTCCACTTATACTTAATACTAATCAGGTGGAAGGAGCTGCTTTAGAGAGGAAAGTAAACTGAAAAGCAATTCACTATGTGGAAAGGAGAGACTATTCCTTTTTCAAGTACTGCTTTGTTTTTCATTCCAATTTGGAGGAGGTTTCTGTTCCCCAGGGATTTCCCAAGGTGGCTTTTGACCCGTGGGTTCCACACTGCATGTTGTGATTCCAGGCTCTCTTGTAAGCCATGGAAAAGACCAGGTGAGTTTGGGAAGTGGGTGGAAGCCTCCCAGTGGAACTCTTAGTCCATGAAGGTCTCTGTGAAAAGATGAAGCTGTTGAGCAAAAGACCAAGCACAAATTTGCAGCTCTACTCATGCTTTATGTAGAGCTGAGTTTAGACCATGAAAACCACCTTTAGGCCACCCTGGAGTTCCACTGGACAGCTTGTTTCCAGCTGGAAACACAAACAGAACACCTGCAGCTCTCCATGGCTGAATAAAACTGAATAATAACCCACTAGCTAAGATCTTTTAATGCACTGGCTTGTCCTGAGGGAGTTTTCTGGTTAATTTGTGACATAAAACTCCACTTTCCCACCTGCAAGACACCTGAGAGAGCAGCACATTTATTATCTGAACCAGGTGTGCTTATCCTGGGAAAGCTGAGGCATAACCCCCTGGCCATGGAAGCACTGATTCTGCTCCTGCAGTACAGCCTCAGGCTTGTGGCCCCACAGCCCCAGGGCACAGGGCTGGCTCCTTGTCACTGTCATCTCCTCTGGAAAAATCCCTTTGCCAGGATTTCTTCTCCTGGGAAGCTGAGAAGCCTCAGAGAGGAATGAAAACAATAATTATCTGATTGCTTCTCCTGTGTTTTGCTGCTTCGGAATGTGGTCTGGAGATTGTTTACCAACATTGCTTGATTGGTTTCATGTGAATGATTTTAACTTAATGAGCAATCACAGTCCGCTGTGTTCAGGCTCTGAAGAATCACGAGTTTTTCATTATCATTCTTCTTAAGCCTTCTGTTTGTATCCTTTATTCTTTAGTATAGGTTTTAGTATAGCATTCTTTAATATAATGTAAGTACATAAAATAATAAATTAGCCTTTTAAGAACATGGAGTCATTGTCTCAATTCCTCCTTCATCCTGGGGACCCAGCAAAAACCACAGTTCCTGTCCTTGTTCCACCTCATTGATGGAATCAAGGCCTGAAGAGAACTGGGGGGGGACTTTGGCAATGGGATAAGACAAGGGGAATGCTGTTTGTCCAAGACCCCCATTACCCCCAGAAGGGAATGTGGCCTGTGGAGAACCTGCTGCATGTTTAGGTGGGCAAAGCCACTGCTGCAGGTGAGCCACAGGCTGAGTGCAGGAATTTGTCTTCTTGAATACCTCAGTCCTTGAGTGCCTTACTAAAGAGTTTTGCTACTATGGGCAAACATGGATATAATTACTACTCACTGAGTAAACCAAGCTGCTGCCTGCCCTCTCTCTGAGCAGGCTGAGTGTCACTATCACCCCATTAAATTCCACTCCAGCAGTATAAACACTGATAAAAAATGTGGTGATAGGACAAGAGGAATGGCTCCCACTGCCAGAGGGCAGGGCTGGATGGGATATTGGGAATTAGGAATTGTTCCTTGGGAGGGTGGGCAGGCCCTGGCACAGGGTGCCCAGAGCAGCTGTGGCTGCCCCTGGATCCCTGGCAGTGCCCAAGGCCAGGCTGGGCAGGGCTGGGAGCAGCCTGGGACAGTGGGAGGTGTCCCTGCCATGGCAGGGGTGGCACTGGATGATTGAATGATTCTGATAAGTTACAGAATCATGCAGTGTTAGAAGGTGCCTAGATTCACTGAAGTTAGATTCAGGATAACCCAGATCTGTTTCAATGTAGCATCATCATTCCCTCAGTGTGCCTGTTTTTCGCTTCTGGAAAACAGATTCTCGATCCTCCGAGCAGGGGAGATGATCTGCACTGGCTGTAAGGACGGTGGATGCTGTGCTGTCCGTGAGGGTCAGAGGTGCTGTGGAAAGAGAGCCGGACCTTGGGAGCCCGGGCTCCCTGCCCGTGTCCCTGTGGGAGCTGTCCTGGTTCCCTCCCGTGTCCGTGTGGGAGCTGTCCCGGTTCCCTCCCGTGTCACTGTGGGAGCTGTCCCGGTTCCCGGTGGGAGCTGTCCCAGTTCCCGACCCGTGTCCCTGTGGGAGCCGTCCCGGTTCCCGCCCTGTGGGTTCTGTCCCAGCCCCGGCCCATGTCTCTGTGGGAGCTGTCCCAGTTCCTGCCCGTGTCCCTGTGGGAGCTGTCCCGGTTCCCGCCCGTGTTCCTGAGGGAGCTGTCCCAGCTCCCGCCCCTGTCCGTCTGGGAGCTGTCCCCGATCGCGGCCCGTGTCCCGGAGGGAGCTGTCCCGGTCCCGGCCCGTGTCCCTGTGGGAACTGTCCCGGTTCCCGCCCGTGTCCCTGTGGGAACTGTCCCGGTTCCCGCCCGTGTCTCTGCGGAAGCTGTCCCGGTTCCCGCCCTGTGGGAGCTGTCCCGGTTCCCTGCCCGTGTCTCTGTGGGAGCTGTCCCGGTTCCCGCTCTGCGGGAGCTGTCCCAGCCTCGGCCCCCCTTCGACGCCCGCCCGCCCGCCCCGGCAGCCGCTAGGGGGCGGTGCCGCCGCGCGCCCTCCGAGCGCCCGCCAAGATGGCGGCGTGTGGGACGGCGGGGGCCGCGGGTGGCTGTCCCGGCCGGGCGGGGGTCGGGGCGGGCCCGGCCCCGGGACGGGGATCGGGGCGAGCAGGGGTCGGGACGGTCCTGGTGGCCGCGTTGGCGGTGCTCGGCTCGCTGCAGGTGGCCCGCGGCGCCGGGTGAGTGTCTGGGCACTGTCTGTCCGGGGGCTCCCGGTGCCCTGTGTCGGGCCGGTGGAGCGGGTGCCAGGCGGGACGGCCGCCCTCGAAGCGCGGCGGGTCTCACCGGGGACGCGGGAGAAGCGGGCCTGGGTGCCAGCGAGGCCGTGCCCACCCCGAGCTGCGCCGCTCTCACCACCCCGCCTGTGCGGCCTTGGGACAACCGGGTGTTGTCGTTGCAGGAGCGGCCCCGGCGAGCCCCCGCTGCAGCCGTACCCGCCCGGGCAGCACGGCCCGCGACACGGCCACCGGCACGTCAGGGACTGCCAGCCCGTCAAGTACGGAAACCTCACCCACGAAGCGTGGCCCGGCGACAACAGCACGGGCGGGCCGGTGGCCGTCACCAGGACATTTGTCTCGTACATCCACCCTGAGGGCAGGGACCGCAAGGCGATCTACGGGCACTTCACGTTCGTGAGGAACCCCCTGAGCACCTTCTCGGTGCTGGAGCCGGGCGGGGCCGGCGGCTGCCGGGCTCAGCGCAGAGCCACCGTGGAGGAGACTGCGAAGCTCAGGAAGTGTCTGGTGGCCCAGAACGGCGGGTACTTCAACATGGAAACCGGAGAGTGCCTCGGGAATGTTGTGAGCGATGGGAGGCTGGTGAGAGACTCGGGAGGCCTGCAAAACGCTCAGTTTGGCATCCGCAAAGATGGCACCATGGTGTTTGGGTAAGAGCTGGGGGGTATTTGGAGAGTGCTCTCCAGCCTGAAGAGTTTCAGGCATTACTGGGCAGGAAGCTCATCCCAGCATTGCCTCCTTGGCCTCCCCAGTTAGAGCAGAAGCTCACTTGGCTTCAGCTCCCTAGCTGAAGCTAGGGATGTTCTAGCTGTACCTGGTGGTGGCCCTTGGCTCATGTCCTAGGATGAAGAGAAGCTCAGTAAGTGCTGATCTCCAGCTGCTTGGGCTCCAGTGTCTCCTCTCCCAGCTTGCAGTGGGCACACTGGGTGGGGTAGAAGGGGAGAGGGCTCTGTGTTTTCCACAGAGGAGGCACAGAGTGCAGTGTGAGTGCTCTGGCTGTGGTACAGAAAGGCTGGGTTTGGAAGGGACCTCAGGAGGTGCCTCATCCAGCACCCTGCTCAGCACAGATTGGATGGAGTGGGCTGTTCAGGACCATGTCTGGTTGGATTTTGAACATCTCCAAGGATGGAGACTCCACATCCTCTCTGGGCAAACTTGTGATTGACCATATTAACACTTCTTTGGAACACTTTAAAGGTGGTTACTCTTTGGAACTCTTTAAGGCCGTGGGCAGCTGTGCCAGTGCCTGACCACCGTTTCCATGAAGGAATTTTCCCCATGTTCAACCTGACCCTCCCCTGACACTACTTGAGGCCATTCCTCCTCCTGTCCCTGTTCCCTGGGAGCAGAGCCTGACCCCCCAGCTGTCCCCTCCTGTCAGGAGCTGTGCAGAGCCACAAGTTCCTCCCTGAGCCTCCTCTTCCCCAGGCTGAGCCCCTTCCCAGCTCCCTCAGCCCCTCCTGGTGCTCCAGCCCCTCCCCAGCTCTGTTCCCTTCCCTGGACACGCTCCAGCCCCTTCCTGTCATGAGAACCCAGAACTGACCCCAGCACTGGAGGTGCCCAGCACAGGGAATGGTCACTGCTCTGGCCCTCCTGCTCACACTGTGGCTGGGCCAGGCCAGGTGTCACTGGTCTTCTTGCCCTCCTGGGCATGTGACCCTCCCCAAGATGGAGACAGAAGTTTTAATCACCTTCTGATGAAGAATATGTGACTGAGAGACTGTAGTGCTCTGTGGAGTGCAAGGCCTCCAGGAGCTGCCCTTCCCCAGCAGCAGGAAGATCCTGAAAGGCCCAGAAGGATTCCCAGGACCCTTCTGCTGGTGTCAGAAGATGCAGCAGCAGCCTGGAATTTACATCTCCACCCTTCTGGTAGCTCAGTCCCAGACCTCAGGAGGGATCCCTGCACTGAGTGTGCCAAGCCAAGGCTTTATCCTGCAGCCATTCTGGCTGCCCTGAGCATCATGGCCTTGATTTATGTGTGAGAGAGGGGCTGGGTGGGTCAGTGACATGTCCTTCAATTCAACAGCAATTTCAGGGTCCCTGTTGAGTCCCTAAGCTCAGCTGTGCCCTGCTGCTCCCCAGCTCTGGCAGGATGTCCCTGTTAAATGGAGCTATTGTGGTGTTTGGTGGCTTTGTGCCTTCCAAACCATGATCAGAAAAATAGTTTGGGTGTGATTTTGGCTGTCAGGACAGTGGGGAAAGTCGTTGACACCTTCACTCTCAGCCTGCAGCAGGACAGCCCAGGGCAGCCACCCCACCCTGCACAGCTGCTGCTGCTCCCTGGGCTGGCAGTGGGTGACTCCAGGCTCTGAAAGCTGTCACTCCCTGCCCAAGCTGTTTTGTAGTTTGATCTGCTTTCAGCCATGTTCATGCTGTCTTCTTGTTCCTTTCCCATGGGAAAAGGGAGTTGGTTTGGCATGTTTTCCATTCAGGTGTTTGTAATTACACAAAGCTTTGTTTGCCTACAGTCATGGATACCAAACAAAAGTTGAGCATCCAGCTCTCACAAGCCATCAGAAAATTCACCTTTAAACCCAAAAAGCAGAGCACAGCTGTCCAACCCCCTCAGCTGCAGACATCCCCCAGCCCAGGCTCCCCTGAGGCAGGTGTTCCCCTGTATCCCCCATATCCCTGTGGTGACACACAACACCTGGGCATGGAGGTGGCACCTGAACTGTCCTTTTGCTGTCTGCAGGAGCAGGGGAAGCTCCTGCCCAGATGGAAGGAGCAGCTGCCACCCAGTGCAGCTGCAGGCAGGCTGGATGCTGCAGCTCCAAATGCTCCGCAAAGCTGTTGGGTGTCACATTTTTGGAGAATAGAAGCTGACAGGCAGCAGGATGTTACAGCTGCTTCCACAGATCCCTGAGTATTTGGCAGTGGCTCTGTGACACTGTTGGGTCAGGGATGGATGAAAGGACTCCATGGTTCAGAAGGTGAAAAGGAGAGATTTTATTAAGAGGTGGTGTCCTTTTATAACCAGAATCACTAAGGTGAAACCCAATTGGTCTCAAAGTAAAAACCTTTCACACTATGGGTGAACTATGAATAGCACACTCTGAAGGTACATATCTATAAACAATATGAACAGAAAGAGAGATAATTGTTTTCATTCTTCCTCTCTAAGTTTCCCAGGCCTGAAGCCTGGGAGAATTCCCTTTGACTGAACTGAGAATCTCCACAGCTCTGTCCTTGTGTTCTGCCAGATGCTTCCTGCTTTTATTGCCCTAGCTCAGCTCCCCTGGCCACATTGTGTGAGGCACAGTGGCCTGGGACCATCGTTAGCTGTGGGTCTGTGCAGAGAGCAAAGAGCAGGGGCTGCTCTGGCTGCTCAAGTGCTGTTTCACACTGCTTGATCCCTGGATTTGGATGTAGCAGTCCTTCATTCTGCCTTTTCCTGCCCTCTCCCTGCTTCAGGAGCCTGCTGGCAGCAGGAGAGGCTTTCCCATGGCATGCAGTGCCTGTGGGTGACCCTGGTGCCCTCTGTTCCCAGGTACCTGTCTGAGGAGGATGTGCTGGACCAGTCCAACCCCTTTGTGCAGCTGGTGAGTGGCGTGGTGTGGCTGCTGAGGGATGGAGAGCTGTACATCAACCAGAGCCGGGCAGCCGAGTGTGGGGACACCCAGAGCACAGGTAACTGCTGTGGGCCTGCTGCAGCCTGCCAGGGGCTGGCTGTCCCTGGCACTCTGGGGACAAGGGCATTTAACAGGAATTGTGTTTGGGGTGTCCCAGATGAAGGAAGGAATGATGAATCTGACTCCATGTTCTCAGAAGGCTAATTTATTATTTTATGATACTATATTATATTAAAGAATGCTATACTAAACTATGCTAAAGAATAGAGAAAGGATACTTACAAAATGCTAAAAATATAATAATGAAAACTCGTGACTCTTTCCAGAGTCCTGACACAGCTTGGCCCTGATTGGCCAAAGAGTGAAAACAACTCACAGCAGAATCCAATAAAACAATCACCTGTGGGTAAACAATCTCCAAACACATTCCACATGAGCACAACACAGGAGAAACAAATGAGATAAGAATTGTTTCTCTTTTCTCTGTGAGGCTTCTCAGCTTCCCAGGAGAAAAATCCTGGGTGAAGGGATTTTACAGAAATTGTGAATGCCACTAAGAGGTCAAACTTTCATAGAATCATGGAATAGTTTGGGTTGAAGCACCTTAAATACCATCTTACTCCACACCCCTGCCATGGGCAGGGAACTTCCACTATCTCAGGTTGCTCCAAGCCCCATCCAGCCTGGCCTTGGGCACTGCCAGGGATCCAGGGGCAGCCACAGCTGCTCTGGGCACCCTGTGCCAGGGCCTGCCCACCCCACAGGCAAGAATTCCCATCCTGTCCAACCAGAAACTCAAAGCAGGTGCCTCTTACAGGAGTTTGATGCCAAGGGATTGTGAATCCCTGTGCTGGACAAAAGCTTAATCAAGAGCCCTTTTGTAGGGCTTGGATGAACGAGAGGAGGTTGGGCTGTGCTCTCCCTGTGTCTCAGTTCAGATGAGGCCCTTGCTGGGAGCTCTTTGCAGCCAGATGTGTCTCAGCAGCCCATTGTGTGCCCCAGCTGAGTGTGAATTGTTCCCTGTGCTGCAGGAACCTTTGACAGGTTCATCAATGTGATCTCAGCCAGGACTGCCGTGGGACACGACCGCCAGGGCCGCCTGGTCCTGGTCCATGTGGATGGACAGACAGAGTCCAGAGGGTAAGGGCTGGGGAATTCCTCAGTTCCTGGGCTGGAGGGCTCTGCAGCTGTCAGGGACATGTTTTAAAGCAGAGCCTTACAGAGCTCAGGGGAGCCAGAAAAGGTTCACAGAAAAGGCTCAGCTACTGCACTTTCCCCTTAGCTGCCTTTCATCGGATCTGGCCCATGTCACTAAAACTGTCTTCTCTTGCACTGGCAGAGCCCTGAAGTTGACCAGACTCCCCTTATTTATGCATCCACATATTGTCTCCATGCAGGTCTTCTGCCCTGCACTTGCCTCTGGCTGCTGGGGAGTTCCCCTCATTGGGAGTCCCCAAAGAGCCGCCAAAAGCGGTCTGGGATGGGAGAGCTTCCCCTTCTGTTGGAATCCATGAAGTTAGAGGGTTTTTAGGAAGTGGTTAAAAAAAGTATGTAGGCCTTAGATTGGAGTTCTGTTACCATTGCAGATACAGCAGATACATTTTTGGTGTGGATCAGTGAGCTATCATGTCTCCATTTTGTGTTTTGAGACTGATGTGCTAGAAATAAAAGCAAAAATCTCTTCACTTGTCTGGTTACAATGTTGTCCATATCTAGACGTTTTGCCGCAGCATAGTGAGTTCCTTTTTTAAAACGTGGGTTCCTAACACAATTAAACTTATATCTACCCTTCCCCCACAATAACTGGTGTGTCACCAAAGACCCGCCAAAAGCGGTCTGGGATGGGAGAGCTTCCCCTTCCACCACAGAGAGCAGCAAGCTCCTGACCTAACAGCTTCACTGAAGGCAAATCACCAACCAATCTCTGCTTTGCAGGGTCAGCCTGTGGGAAATGGCAGAATTCCTGAAGCAGCAGGGACTCATCAACGCCATCAACCTGGATGGGGGAGGCTCTGCCACGCTGGTCCTGAATGGAACCCTGGCCAACTACCCCTCTGAGCACTGGTAGGTGCTGCTGCCTCTGCCCAGGCCCTGCAGCTCCTGCCAGCCTGCAGAGCCCAGCCCACAGCCTGGGAGGGCACAGCAAAGGCAGGAGAGAGCAGCTCTAGAGTTTAAAGAGGTTGAGTGACTCCATGTTTTTTCCACTTAGTCATCCAGGATTAAAGCTGAGCTGGTTGCAGACAGGCAGCAGAGCTGTGGCTGTGACTGAGTGGCTGATGTGGGAATGGGATAAGGCAGCAGCTCTTAGTCTGGGAGATTCAGAGCTGCACATCCAGGGGAATTAGCAGAGATCTGTCAGCAGCTTATTATTATGGATGAGAAACACTGACTGGGAGACTCTGCCCTTCCTCATTGGAAGGAATCTAAAGAATATTTTGTTTTAAATTCAACTTTTTAGTCGGTTCTGACTGTAAACATGAAGGGAGTTAACATTCAGTTGCCATAACTACGGTGATATAATGTATATCAAAGCAAATAACATTCAAGAAAATGTGTGGCAAAATGAGGGAATCTGGGACTGTTGCTTCTGTAATTCCATGTTTGAAATGATACCTATCACATGGGATTTAGAACTCACCTAAAACATTGACTCCAATGCAGTTTGGTGTTTGTATTTCCCCAGTATTACTGTTCATGTTTGGCAGCGTGGCTCAGGAGGAAATCTCTGGGTTATGTAAGGGCTGTTGGCTGTGCTGGGCAGCGCAGGGTGAGCTCAGGCTGTCCCCTCTGCTGTCCCCAGCTCCTTTGACAGCATGTGGCGCTGTCCCCGGAGCATCTCCACCGTGGTGTGCGTGCACGAGCCGGGCTGCGACCCGCCCGACTGCAGCGGCCACGGGCTGTGCGAGGCCGGGCGGTGCCGCTGCCACGGCCCCTTCTGGGCGGGACCCGCCTGCGACACCTTGGACTGCGGCCCTGCCAACTGCAGCCTGCGCGGCGTCTGCAGCGCCGGTGAGCGCCCGTGCCGGGGGCACCGGGGGGCCCGGGGGGGCAGGACCCGGCCGTGCAGCCCTGGGGAATGTCCCGGGGGAATGCGGAGTGCCAGGCAGCGGCTGGGTGGGTGTGTGGGGCTGCTTCCCCTCTCCAGAGCATCCGAGGCACAGGTGGTCAGAACACGTTGGCTTTAGGAGCCAGCTCTGTGCCTCAGTTTCCTTTTCTGCTCCAGGTTCCTTTTCTGGGTTTTTGTGAGGCTGCTGATGGGCAGGGCTGTGTTTTATGCTGTGTGACAGCAGCTGCTTCTCTCCCCTCCCCTTACTGTTCCTTCTTCACCTCCCTCTCCTACTTCATAAGTTTTACAGGTGTGCAGTTGCTACTCCTCCATGAATCTGAGCCTAGGGATTGCTGCAATGTGTGTCACCAGCTTCTGCCCCTCTGTGCCCATCTCTGTCACCCTGTTCCTGTCCTCCTGACTCCACTCTCATTCAAGTGATTGAAAGCTTGCTGGGTGCAGGTGTTGCCAGTGCTGCCCCAGAGCTGGTCCCAGGGAATGCCATCAGGGATTCTGCTGCATTTGGCAGCTGGGGAGGGGGGTGTGAACCCACCCTTTGTGTGAGTGCAGGGTTCCTCCTCTTGAGGGCACCTCCAGGGGCAGAGGCTCCTAATTTCAGGTGCTTGCTGCCTGCTGTGTGTTGTTGTTGTCAGTAATGCCTGTTCTGTGTTTGCACAGCTGGATGCCTCTGTGACGCCGGCTGGACTGGCAGCAACTGCACTGAAGGTAAACCCTGACTGCTGCTCCCCTGCCTCTGCACAGCCAGGGAGGGGCAGTGGGAGCCCCTTTCCAGCAGCTGCCTGCCCCAGGGGACAGCAGGGAAGGGAGAGGCTCCCTGTGGGCTGGGCTGCTCTTTTCTGGCAGTTTGAATGAGTTCAATGCAGCTGGAGCATCTACAGTTGGCTTGGTGGGAGACACTCGAGTCCTTGCTCCTTGTTCAGGGCACACACTCAGCTTCTGGGAGCATCCCTCCCCAGGGCTGGGCTGTGGCTGTGTGCTGGCACTGCTCACCTCTGCCACCAGGGTCCTGGTGACATCTCTGTTTGTGTCCCGCAGCGTGTGCTCCCGGCTCCTTCGGGCAGTCCTGCAGCCAGCGGTGCCGGTGCCAGCACGGCAGCTCCTGTGACCCCGTGCACGGAGCCTGCTCCTGCCCTGCCGGCTTCTACGGCACCAGCTGTGAGCACGGTAAGGGTTACAGCGACCTCTGGGGCTGGGACAGCGCTGTGTCACCTCTGAGCCACCTCCTGGGGGCACTTCTGCCAGGGCAGCTCAGGCCTGACATCACCAGCCGGCTCCAGGCTGTTCTGGGCCTGCCTGTCCTACCCAAGTGGGCTGAAAAGGAGAGGAAGGAGTGTGGTGATGTTCACAGGGGTCCCAGGATGAGGGAAGAGACGAGGGTCTGACTCCATATTTCAGAAGGGTAATTTATTATTTTATGATATATATATATTATATTAAAACTATACTAAAAGAATAGAAGAAAGGATTTCATCAGAAGGCTAGCAAGCCAAGGAAGGAATGGAATTATAATAAAATCTTGTGACTGACTGAGAGTCTGAGACAGCTGACTGTGATTGGCCATTAATTAGAAACAACCACATGTGACCAACCACAGATGCACCTGTTGTATTCCACTGCAGCAGATAACCATTGTTCACATTTTGTTCTTGAGGCCTCTCAGATTCTCAGGAGAAAAAATCTTAAGGAAAGGATTTTTCATAAAATGTGTCTGTGACAGAAGGAGCAGAGAGCAAAGAGGAGTTTGCTTCCTCAATGGAAAATTGTGGATTCCTGTATAGTCTCAGCCCCAAATAGCTGCATTCTTTTCCCAGAGCCCCTGAGTGACCACAAAACATCCTCTGCTCCAGGGTGTTGCACCAGGCCCCGCTGTAGCCCAGGCTTCAGGTGATGCAGTCAGAGCCTGGGGAATGCTCCACAGGGCTCTCCTGCCTTCCACCCTCACACTGCCTGTGCCAGTGCTGAGTGTTCTGTTCTGCCTGGTGTAACCACTGCAGGTCCCCTGTGTCTGAGTGAATGATTGAATTACAGAGGGGTGTGAACTTCCTGATTCTGTCAGGGATGCTCTGTTCCAGCCTGGGAACACTCAGCCAATCCCATCCCAGAGATGTTGCCCAGAGCAGCTGTGGCTGCCCCATCCCTGGAAGTGTCCAAGGCCAGCTTGGGTCTTAGAGCAACCTGGGATAGTGGAAGATGTCCCTGCTCATGGCAGGAGGTGGAGCAAGATGAGCTCTAAAGTCCCTTTCAACTCAAATAGCCATTCCATGATTGTGTGATCCCAGTTCTACACAAACTTCCCTCTGAAGCCCCAAGGAGCAGCCTTGACCTCCAGCACGGTGCTCCCAGGCTGCTGTGGGCTCAGCTGAGCTGAGGGAGCTGCAGCCACAGCCTGGGTGCTCCCAGAGCAGGGGGAGCCGTGGCAATGACCAATCCTGTTGGAATCCATAAGGTTAGAAGATTTTTAGAAAATGGTTAAAAAAAGTATGTAGGCCTTAGATTGGAGTTTTGTTAGCATTGCAGAAAAGTTTCCCAAGCAGTAGACGTGACAAACAACAATAAGCCTCTGTAGAATTAGCTTTAAGATAGCAACAAGGTTATTTAATGTATATCTTTAGAAGATTAGTATGAATAGAACTGTGTTCTTTGTCTCTTATGAACCAGTCTTTGTTTTAGCTACCATTACGTATGTTTTATAAGATTAGATAGAATGCTTGTCAATATGTGTTTTCTGTGTGTGATTAGCTGAAATCTAGACTGAGATGATTTTATGTATTTCTGTATCAGCCCTCCCAGAAGAGACATTTTCGTGTAGATCAGTGAGCTGTCATGTCTCCATTTTGTATTTTGAGACTGATGTGCTAGAAATAAAAGCAAAAATCTCTTCACTGGTCTAGTTACAATGTTATCCATATTTAGATGTTTTGCCGCAGCATAGTGAGTTCCTTTTTTAAGACGTGAGTTCCTGACACAATTAGACTTATATCTACCCTTCCCCCGCAAATCCCTCTGTGATGCCATCCCCAGAGTGTCCACTGGGCTGGTTTGGGCCGAGCTGCCGGAGCCGCTGTGCGTGTGACCACTCGTGTCCCTGTGACCCCGAGACCGGCAGCTGCAACATCAGCCACCACGGGGCGCTGCAGGAGCTCCTGCACAGAGGTATCCCTGCAGGGGCTGGGCTTGGGGAAAAGCTGGAACAGCAGCTTTAGTGCATGATGGTGTTTGCTCAGTCACCAGCTCTGCTTAACCTTGCTCTTTTTAGTGGAATTTTATTTGGAACCCTGTCCCACCTTTCTTCCCTCTTTGTTTTCCAGCTGGACAGTGTTTGGCTTCCCAGGAAAAGAGCAAAGACAAGTTCTTTCTGTCAGAGTAAGTGTTTGGTGCTCACTGTGTATCTCAGAGGCTGCCACAGAGCATGGGGGGTGTTCAGTCTGCAGAAAAGGAGACTCAGGGGGGCCCTTGTGGCTCTGCACAGCTCCTGACAGGAGGGGACAGCTGGGGGGGGGTCGGGCTCTGCTCCCAGGGAACAGGGACAGGACAGGGGGAAATGGCCTCAAGCTGTGCCAGGAGAGGTTCAGATTGGGTATTGGGGAAATTCCTTCACGGAAGGGTGGTCAGGCCCTGGCACAGGGTGCCCAGGGAGGTGGTGGAGTCCCCATCCCTGGAGGGATTTAGAAGCCATGTGGATGTGGCAGTTGGGGCCATAGGTCAGTGGTGGCCTTGGCAGTGCTGGGACAATGGTTGGACTCGATGATCTTGGAGGGTTTTTCCATCCATAACAATTCCATGGTTCTGTCCTGAGAGCAGGCCCACAAGCTTGGGAACACACAGCAGGGAGGGCAATCCTCTGCACACTGGGGCACACAGGTGAGCTGTTGGTGCTGTGATTTGTGTCCCACAGGAGCTCGTGGCTCTCCCTGAGCTCTGCCCTGGCCCTGCTGCTGGTGCTGAGTGCCCTGGGGAACGTGGGGCTGCTGCTGCAGGGGCGGCGGCGGCAGCACCGAGACTATCGCGACTATCGCTACCTCCCGCTGAAGGACATCAACGGGGACAGCCCTCACAGCCCCACCTCTGCTGCCTGGGGCCACAAGCACGTTCAGGAGCCTGAGGACACCCAGGAGCCAAACCAGGAGTTCCTTTAGAATCATGGATGGGATGAGGATTTCACCCTGCATTGCCCCTCAGCACCGCCTGGGACTGGGGCTGTTCCCACTGGGAGCCTCAGCCCAGAACTGCCCTGTTGTGGCTGTGCTTTCCTTTCCTGTGCTGCCCTGCAGCCTCAGGGGATGCAGGACATCCCTTGGGTGAGGGAATTCCACAGCTGCAGCAGCAAAGGAGATGGGCTGGTTCCTTCCAGAACTGAAGGCAAACAGGTGAGGGATGCAAGTCAGCACCTCTGAAAGATCCCTGCTCATCTGAGCAGTGCTTTTTAAGATGCTAAGCTGCCTCTAGTACAAAGCTGGGCTTAAAGGTACTAATCAGTGTCTGCCCTTCCTTGTTAAGCTCAGATTTTAATCAGAAAAGTGACCAAAAGTTTGTTCTAAAACATTGAAGCAGGTGCAGCAGCCAGTGCCAGCAGAGCCCTCCTGTCCCAGCCATGGTGGTGGCTCAGGGGTGACAGGGTTGTGACAGCCCTGCAGGGCTGGGGTGTTTTCTGACCAACCCTCAGGCCAGAGCAGCCCCAGAGGGTGCTGAGTGCTGTGCTTTGGGGCAGCTCCTGCAGCACAGCACCAGAAAAGCCCTCTCAGGTCCCAGGTTCCATTTGTGCATCTCTCCAGCTCCCAGCAGCCAAAGGCTCTGCCCAGCTCTGAGGGACCCTGGCACAGCCTGGAGCTGTCCCTGAGGGGGAGGGCACAGACAGGGACAGCCTGGCATGGCTCCATGGCACAGACAGGAACAGCCTGGCATGGGACAGACAGGGACAGCCTGGCATGGCTGGCATGGCACAGACAGGAACAGCCTGGCATGGGACAGACAGGGACAGCCTGGCATGGCACAGACAGGGACAGCCTGGCATGGCTCCATGGCACAGACTGGGCTGCCCTGCCCCAGCAGGGGCTCCAGCCCAGCCAGGACCCCGAGCTCCTCCTCTGGAAATGTGGAACAAATCCTTGCACAGTTCCATTCAATCAGTGTTGGAATTTGCTGCCCCGTGAGGGAACCAGCCCTGGCCAAGCCCCTGGGTGCTGCAGAGGGGTGAGAGCCTGTCTGAGCCCCACACACCTTTATGCACTCACTCCCTTTTTACCTCTCCAAGTAAAGGATGTGTCTTTTCTGTGCCAGTGTTGGCACCAAATCAGCCTGTAACCAAGAGACTCTATTTTTCTATGATTTACAGAAGTTTATTTGAAACTTGAATAAAGTCTTTTAGTGCTACCTGCCTGAAACTCAGAATTCCTGATGTGCAGCTGCAGAAGGAGCTGATCCCTTCCCAGCTAACCTCAGCCCCCAGTGGAAGCCAGGGGCTCTTTTATGTTTAATAACACCCACACTGCAGGATGTGCTGTTCCAGCCCACTCTGTGCTAGGAAATTAAACACAAGATGCTGGTTCTGTAGAAAAAAGCCCAAACATTTTAGTTAAAAAGCAGGAAAAAGTGAATACAAGCATTATCTCTGCTTGTGGAGGCAAAGAGAGCAGCACACAGGCTTGAATTTTCACTGCCCTGCAATTTCAACAGTTGAATCAAACAATTCCACATGTTCTCAGAGATGTTTTATTTCTCACATACCCAAAAGTACAGCTCTACCAGGACACACAGACACCATCACAGGAGGACATCTGCTACTTCAGTGCCCTGCAGTGGGCTCTTACAGGAGGTTTGAGGGTTTTGGCTGAGAAAAATGAGGATTTCAGTGTATAAAACCAAAGCCAGCTGCAAAGGAGAGAAAGTAAGTGCTGCTAAAAAACTTAATTAATGCCCATTTAATTTAGGTGTAACTGAAAGCTTGGAAGGGGGTGTTGGTGTCACTAAAAGCCAGCAAATGTGACTTGACTCCAATTTCACCTTCCAAGAGAGAAATAATCAGCTGTAAGGAGCATCACAAAGGTGTTGGAGGAATATTAAAGCTAACTGCATGCAGGAATCTTTGACAGCTGCTGTCAAGTAAATCTCTAATAGCTGTTCCTTGCATTAATTGCTCACAGTACAAACATTTGGGACATTAAAGCAGTGTGAGCTCATAAAATGCCTTTTGAAATGAGGGATTGAAAATGCCTTTTGAAATGAGGGATTGAAATGAGGGATTGAAAATGCCTTTTGAAATGAGGGATTCCCTGCCTGGAGCAGGGTTGGCCCCAGCCCAGTGTCGTGGGCAGCTGGGCTCACCAATTCCTACTGGGAACTGAGAGTGGATTATGGCATTTTCAGAATCTGCCAACAAACCAAACTGGGATTACAAATTGTTATTCACAGTTCCTGAAAGGGAACAGACAGAACCAGAGTGGCTGAGCAGAGAGCACAGCTGCACCTCAGTCACTCAGGAGTGCCTGGACAGCTCAGTGTCAGGAATTGTTCCCAACAGTGAGATCAGGAGCTGAGGAAGGACTGAGTCGAGCTCAGGAGCTGTGGAATGAGCTGAGCTCAGGAGCTGAGGAATGAGCTGAGCTCAGGAGCTGAGGAAGGGCTGAGCTGAGCTCAGGAGCTGAGGAAGGGCTGAGCTGTTCTGG
Organism: Melozone crissalis; assembly: GCF_028551555.1. NCBI lineage: Eukaryota > Metazoa > Chordata > Aves > Passeriformes > Passerellidae > Melozone > Melozone crissalis. Next base: position 1,467,368 of record NW_026535790.1, read on the forward strand.
TGCCTCCCTGAGAGAGCCCCCGAGCCGCCTCCCAGCGCTCCCCGGCTCCGGTGCCACCTGCGGGGCTGGAGCCGGGGCTGGAGCCGCCCCCGTGCCCCGGGGCTCAGCCTCCTCCTCCTCCTCCAGCGGAGAGCAGCAAAACACGGCTCAGACTGTGCCCTGAACCTCGGCTGAGGCCATCCAACATCCATTCTCATCCTCTGTGTTTGCCCTTCCCAGCCCAGGGAATGGGGCACCCCTGGAGAGCTCTGGCAATGCAGGTGCCACCTGTGGCTGTGTGACCCTGGCACAGCATCCTGCGCTCCCCTGCCCCCACGGGCATGGCACCAGCTCTGAGGTAGGTGTTGTGTTTGCATAGGGAATATCTGAACCAGGGACAGCCCCAATTTCCTGGGAGCCACTTTTTAACCAGCAGCTCCTTCCCTGCACACAGCCCGAGCTCAGGGGCCTCACTGCAGGGAGGGCTTTGCTGCACCACCCACAATGAGCCCATTGCCCAATTTCTGATTTCTGAGGATCCAAAATCCCTCCCAGACTCAGCTCACTGTGAAGAAAACTCTGAGTTTATTTTCTAAGCACACTGATGTAGTTTGAGGGGGGAAAGGTGATGTAGAACAATTCTGTGTCTCTGGTATCTGCAGTTCATAAGGTCAGGTTTAGAAAGCACAGCACAGCATCCAAACTGTTGCTCTCTTTCTCCTGTTAATATTCAGGAGAAGAAGGAAAAAATACTGAATTATTTAAATTGATTTCAGAGTAAATTGTCAGATGGGATAAAGCAGGCAGCCTTGCCAAGCAGAGGTCACAATCTGCTTCACAGACCTGTGCATGATCTCTGATGGGCAGAGGAGTGGGACTACCAAGGGACAGGAGGAAAAACTGGGATTGGGATGTCCCCAGAGCCAGGAACACCCTGAGGAACCAGCCCTGACCTCACCCTTCAGAGATCTGCCAGGGCCAAATTCCTCCACTGACAAAAGTCAAACTTCTGGTGAGCAGAAAACAGCACATCCCACATTTCAAAACAAAATTACAAAAAAAAACAAATTCAGGGCAAAGCAAGAGATTCTTACCCAGAGCAAACCCAGGAACAGGATGTGAGCAACCCTGTGAGAAGGGAAGGTAAAATCCTGAAACAGCACAGGGGGACAGGGCTGGGTTTGCTCCTGGGGCTTTGAGAGTCTGAAACTGTTTCTAAATTAGATTTTATTCTGGGTCAAGGATTTTCCATGAGGGATACACACATGCACTTCTGCTTCCAGAATTCCTGACCTTCCAGAGGAAATGTAGGAATTACATTTACATTTGCCCATCTTTATCAGACTCCAGTTATGCTGAAATGCCAGAGACAGAAGTTTCATTTGTCTGGGAGAAACATGAAAGTCTATGGAACAACTGAGAATTGGAAATCAGAACTTCCCTGAGCTCTACATAACAAAGTTACCTGTTCACAGGGAGAGATGCAAGGTGCAGAGTGATTCCCTTGGCTCCAATCCTTAAAAAACCCCACAAACAACTCAAACCCATGTCAAGTTCTTTGTCTCCCATTGTCCCAAGTATTTTGGCTCTTTTCTCATTTGGCAGAGCCTGGTGCTTCAAAACCAGTGATTATAAAAAAAACAGGGTGGGAAGGAACAACTTCACAGATTCCTGAATAAAAACTTGGTGAGTATTTGACACCTGCTCTCATCATTTTTTCACCTGGACAAGAACATGGATAACTTTGCTCCCCAACCTGAGTAGAGGAACAATCAGAGATTAGGGACAAACGTGGCATTTTTGGTGTGTAGGAAGACAGTGCATCTTCATGACAACTCCTGAACTCAATCCTTGTTTCTTAATCCTAAAAAACAGTCTAAAAAAGCACAGGACTCTCACCTTTCCTTGCAAGGAAGGTGACACAAGCCCTTACCCAATGCAGCCCTTTTGCAAGAACATCCATTGATCACAAAGATCAGGACCCAAGCAGAAAGATTGCTTGGGATTGAAGACAATCAGTTATTCCTTTCTAAAACAAAGTTCATCCCATTAAAAAAGGTGACTGTATTTAATAAATAGTCATTTCTGACATAATAAGTTAAAAATTAATTTAAAATAAGCTAGTATAGAATAAATAGGCTTCAGTAAGTGCTTACATACATACATGCCTCTCTGAATGGTTTCAAGTGAGCTCATGTTTAAAAAAGCAAGTTCTGTAATACTGCCAGAAAATCTTGTGCCTTCAGGAAATCAAATATTGCTTTTCTTAGCCCTTTGGGACTGGATTCAGTTCCCATCCACTCAGGAATGGGACAGACCTACTCATTATTGCTGTAAACCTGAGTAAAAAGAAACAATAGTTTGGAAGATGCCACTCACTGCAGGCAGATTCAATGCCTGGGATTTCTAAAAAAAAAACAAAAACCAAAAACCTTTTGACTTTGTTTCTCAGCAGGGTTAAAAAAATCCAACACATTTCCCAAAGCATCCTGCCAGACCAGGAGAGTTTTTGGTTTGGCCTGGAAGTGATTTCTGAACCATGCTGCCTGTACCCAGGTGTTGGCAGCTCCTGCCAAGGCCCTGCCCCTGGAATGCCCCCCTGACTGCCCAGTGTGGAAGCAGAACCCTGTGGGCATCCAGGACATTCCCTTGTTTTGCCACCCAGGAATTCCCTCAAGGTGCAGCAGGTAAGGCAACATCAGCCTCCTCTGGGGGAAAGAACTGAAAAGAGCCCTTTGGAGTGGAGTGGGTTCCTGAAAACCCACAGGTGGTGAGGGAGGAGCAGGCAGCTGACCCCAAACCCCTAAACCTGCCCTTGGGATTTCAGTTTTTGTGGTTGAAGCAGCCCCCAGAGGCCTCTCTGTGTCCAAATGGCTGTGGCTGCCCCACGGCTCAGCCCTGGAGCTCTTTGGTTTGGATGCCCCTGGTGCTGCAGCCCTGGCTCTGCTATCTGGAGAGGTGGGAGCTGCTCTGGGACTGGCTGGAAGATGTGGTGACTCCACTCAGCTGGGAAAAGCCACTGGTGCAGGATTCCAGGCTGGACATGGATCCTCTGGCATGGGACAGAACAGATGTGCTGTTAGCAAGGCTGCATTGGGGGGTTCCTCCCACAGATCAGCTCCCCCTCTCCAACATCTGCACAATTGCTTTTGGGCCCATCATTTCCCACTTGCTCTCTAAGAATCTCTGTGTCATGATGAAAAATTCATCAGTCAGAGACATTTTTTCCCATTTACAGATATTATTCCTTGTCTCTGAGTATTGTTCTGGGGAAAGGGACAGAGCTGGAGCCTCAGAGGTGAAAGAAAAAGCTCCAGAGGACTCCAAATGCAGCCTTGGGAACCCAAGGGCTCCAGGCTCTGAACAGCAGAGTCCCAACTCAGCACCTCCAGCTCCTCCTGCCCAAAGCAGGCTGGGCTCAGGAAGAGCCCCAAGAAGAGCAGGACTGCAGTGAGGGATTTCTGCTGCTCTGACCCCACAGCACCTG